>NC_140593.1:1172601453-1173905570 GCF_964204655.1 Triturus cristatus
ACGACTCGAACGTACTGGGGTGGGGGTACACGGTGGTACGACACGTACAGGGGTGGGGGTGCGACTCGAACGTACTGGGGTGTACATACACGGGTGGGGGTTCGACACGTACACGGGTGTACATCCAGGGGGGGGGTGTACATTGAACGGGGAGTACGACTCGAACGTATGGGTGCTGGGGGGAGTGTTTGGCACGTATGCGGGCACATATCTCCATGGTTGCAATGGGAGTTCGGTGCGGACGGTGTTTTTACCATACGGTTGAGAGTTCGGACGCACGGGTGGGATCGTGATTCCTCGGTCGGACTTGACTTTTCACGTTTGTACGGTAAATCGTCCGAGGACGTGTCGGACACATTTTCCGACCCGAGGACGTGTGGGGAATGATTCCAAATGCGGTTCGTATGGACTTTTTGCCGTGCGAATCGTGATTGGCAGTTCGTACGGAACTTGTACGATTCGTATGGTAAAAAGACCGGATACGAGTCGCACGGGGATTTTTTCTACCGGATCGTAATCGGCACCTAAATGTCTTAATAAATCCTTACGTGCTTCCTCTATGTGTGTTTCTTGTAGACAAATAATGTCCTCATATAGCATTTGTAGCCCTTGAGAAACTCCTTGCCTTTTCCTGGCGTCATTTAGCCCACAGATATTCAGCCTAGCAATCCGTAATTCCCGGTTCCCAGCATCAGGATAGCCAAGTTCCCCATCTGTCCATACCACTCCTGTGTCTTTTAAACAGGTCTCTAAACCTGTCAATTGGAAGAAAACACTGTAACAAAAAAATTGTCCCCTGGCCAAAAACCATTCACTATGTGAGGTTGCCGCCACCCCCCGAAACCCAGCCCACCACCCCCACCCCACAACAACCAAACAATCAGGCCACAAGTGAAAAAAAAGTGAATTCATTCCGACTACCACAGACCAATTTCAATGTTACTGTCACCGTATATATCCCTAGTCAAAACACCCGTACTTGGGGATACTTCACTTCTGTAGACTGTTACTGCACATCCCCGGGTTAAGCTCCTTTACAAAATCTTGGGCTTGAATTCCACAGATAAAGCTGTTAGTGTGCCCAATAATACGGACTTTTAGTTCTCCAGGGTTCTGTAAATAAAGCTTAGAGCCAGCATTCTGAAAGGTTGCAAACAATTGCCGAAGGCCCCATCTTTGCTCAACGGTTGCATGTGCAAAGTCGAGTTTGACAAAAAAAGACACCCCCTCATGGACTTTTTTAGCATTTGGGTGAGCTTCATCATAAATAAATTGCCTAAGCAAAACATTACCAAAATTCACTAGTATTACTCTGGGCCTCTCAGCTTCATTCGTTGGGAGCTTCCTCATCATTACGGGGAAATGGTAAGTGCGCTGTATTTCCAAATCCCAGTCCCATTTAGTCTGATCAGGGAAAGTGCCTTTTAAGAGGTTCACCTTAAATAGTCTATTGTTGTCCCCCTCCACTCCTTCCAGAATCCGAAACCACAGATTGTTCCTCCGTTGTCTATCCTTTTGATCTTTTAGCTTTGACATGACATCGGGCATGAGGGCCCCTTGGGATGTGCTTCCAGTTATCAGAGAACTGACCTCGATCTCAAGCCTCTCCACCCGGCCCTTTACCATTGTTAATCGATCTGCAATCTCCGTACAGGTTTTGTTCAGTTTCCATATCCCCACCTGCAACTTTTTGGACCTGCCCGACAGCTTTCATTCTGAGTTTCCTCCTGCAATTGTTTTAGAGAATACAATATGGAGGCGAGGGATGGTTCCCTGGACTCACCAGGTATAGCACCCCAGCTCATGCCCTTTTACAAGTTCATCTCCATCAGGATATGCAAGCTATGTGGCAGAATAATCCCATTGCAATTTCCCGCTATTCCTCCTCATTATCCCCCTTTTTTTCTTTGATAGATTTCTTTAATTGTGCCAATAACAGGTCTGCAGTTGAAATACTACTGCTTGTATTGGACACCTCATCGACGCTTGAAGAAATATCACCCTGGTTAGAGGAATCAGATCCGTCTGTTAGCGAGAAAAATGTCTCCCCAGGCATCTCAGGAGAGATAGCCCCTCCTTGCTGACGATCCATGGGGAGGCACCTGGTATTAACTGCAGGGGTAACAGGATTTTTAGCGCAGATGATCATTTGCCACTCTCCACTGCCTGAATAGTGTCTTGGGCCAGGAGATCGTCAGGTGTGGTTTTGGTAGCAATTTTAGGGCCATCGTGCACCTCACTCATAGGCTTGAAACAGTGAAACAACCAGTACCTGGGGTGGTAGAGACTCTGGATTTACCTTTTGTTCGTTGCTGGAGCAATTATTCCATTGCACTTCCAACAAGCGCATCCACAGGTGCATCTTTTTGAGGACCCACCGCAAGGGAGGGTGCAAACCAACTAGCAATAGAGGGCTGCAAATACCCACCTTCCAGCTGTGCCGTGTGTCGTCCGCTGAGAGATTTTCTTCCCCCAGGTCTCCCTCTTCCCCTTTCTGGGGCCCTCTCAGAGTTTAATTTCCTTATTGGATTTGGGTGGCGCCACAGAAGATGTTCCTGCTGTGACCAGTGGAACCGCAGCACATATCTTAAGGTTCTTTTGACCGTGGCTCGTCATGACCTTGTGGGAAAGGGCTGGGATCTGCTACAAGCAAACAGCCGTAGCAACCACACAGCGGTGGCAGAGATCTGACAAGTTAATTCAATGGGCAGAAGCCACACCACCTTCTACTTGGCCAAAGAGGGTTCAGGACGCTGAAACCAAGCTGCAATGCTCTGTCCACGTAATTGAGCTCTGCAGTACCGAGACATGGGAGTAGCGGTGAGCAGAGCAGCAAGTTCCTCAGATGCCATCTTTCTCACGTACCAACTATTAAGGCAGTTGAGGAAGAGGCTCAAAACTTCTGTGTTATCTTGGATACTCCTTAAATGAAGACAAGACACAAATGATTATCAACAAGAATGCATCCCTGGCAGATTATAGAGTGGTTAAAATCGCAGTGTATTTTGGGTGTTACCATAACGGCTAATACAGATGAGATCATTAATGAAAATGTAACTCCCCTGGCAGTTAAGACCAAAAAAGAACCTAGTAGGCTGAACAATTTACATCTATCCTCGGTGGGTAGATGTAATGTAGTCAATATGATATTTTTCTGTAAAATGTTGTATCTAATTTGAGCCATACCACTAGAACATTCTAATCGGTGTTTGAAGCTATTCAATGGCCTTTTTTCACAATTTTAATGGGCTTTCTTGCAGCCAAGAAGATCCGTAATAATGTTGTCACTCCCTAGCGACCGGGGGGACTCTTCCTAACCTTAAGTTATACTACTGGGCTACCACCCTACTACACTGGGTCGTTCTTTTACAGTAAAGCGCTGGATCCTCCCCCTCCGCCTCAACTACTAATTGGTAGAGAAGCATGGGGTTGTCTATGGCAGCAGATTGATTTCATGTACTTTAAAAGGGTGCATTTTGAGATCCCTCATTGTGCCTTTAAGGTTTGGACATCAGTACTCCGATTGTTGGGTATAGGCAGAATGAACTTTTATACCCTCCTTCAGGGTAATGAGAACTTACCAGAGATCTTTGGAGACTCCTATATGATCACTTGGATCAATTCTGGGATCAATAAACTAGGGGCCTTTTATTCATCTTCAGGTCTTATCTCATTTAATAACCCCAGAATAGACTTTTATCTTACTCACAAGGAATTTTTCAAGTACCTCCAAATTAGGAATATTTTAGAATGTTAAGGGGGCGGGCTAGCAGGTCAAAAAAAATGTATGTTATAGAGGAGTTGACAGATCTAAAACTTCCCCTAATTGATACTATATATAATCTTTTTAATAATTTAATGAAAGATGATTTAGAAAAACTACTCTGAAAAGTTGCAAATTAAACTAGGCATATCGGACTGGGGCTTTTTACCAGGCCTTCTCATTGGCACAATACGTGTTAATGCTGATCCTCTCCCTCACCAACGACCCCGACACCGCCAGAGCCAACCTACACGAAGGGATGAAAGAGGTAGCCGAATGGATGAAGAACAGCCGCCTGAAACTGAACTCGGACAAGACGGAAGTCCTCATCCTGGGTTCCTCACCCTCCGCCTGGGACGACTCCTGGTGGCCCCCCGTCCTAGGCAACGCACCCAAACCAACAGACCATGCTCGCAACCTGGGCTTCATCCTGGACGCCTCCCTCTCCATGACCAGACAAATCAACGCCGTCTCCTCGGCATGCTTCAACATCCTGCGCATGCTACGTAAGATCTTCCGGTGGATCCCCACCGAGACCAGGAAAACGGTCACCCAGGCCCTCGTCACCAGCCGTCTGGACTACGGCAACTCCCTCTACGCCGGAACCACCGCCAAACTCCAGAAGAGACTCCAGCGGATCCAGAACGCCTCTGCACGTCTCATCCTGGACATCCCCCGCCGCAACCTCATCTCCGGACACCTGAGAGACCTGCACTGGCTCCGGGTCAACAAGAGAATCACCTTCCGTCTCCTCACCCACGCACACAAAGCCCTACACAACCAAGGCCCAGGATACCTCAACAGCCGCCTCAACTTCTACGCTCCCAAACGCCAGCTTCGATCCACCAGCCACGCCCTCGCCGCCGTCCCCCGCATCCGAAGAGCCACCACAGGAGGAAGGTCCTTCTCCTACCTCGCCGCCAAGACCTGGAACTCCCTCCCGACCCACCTCCGCCTTACCCAGGACCACCTCGCCTTCAGGAAGCAGCTCAAGACCTGGCTGTTCGAGCAGTAGCGGACCCCCTCCCCTAGCGCCTTGAGACCCTCCGGGTGAGTAGTGCGCTATACAAATGCTTTGATTGATTGATTGATTGAATGTCCACAAACTTACAAGCCCAGTTTTATAAGATTTCCTTTTTTTTATATTATACCCCATACAGGATCGCTAAATGGAAGGAAAGTAAAGGAACACCCTGTCAACGGTGTGTTCTGTATTGGGCAGATATTGTTCATATGTTTGCTACTTGCGGCTCTCATTCTCTTATGATTGATGAAATTAATAACTTTTTAGAGATAAACCATTCCTGAATTTAACCCTAACCCCTTCTTTGATATTGCGGGGAATCCAAGATAGTGTCGGCTCCGACAGGGGGGGAGCTGGGGGCGATTAGTTCTGTATTTCCATGGCTGTTTTTAGGCTTTGTGTCGCCTCAGCCTGGTTCCATGCTAACCTTCCCCATTTTCAGCAATAGTTGGCTCGACTTTTAAAAGTGTATAACCTGGAAAAGGTGATTTACACAAAAAAGGGCCCTAAAGCCCGGCAAAAAGGACTGAGAATCTGGGGCCATTTAACTAAGTGGGTTAATCAATTGGCCATATAAAAAAAGGAATATTTTGGGTGTTGCAGGCCTGTTCTCATTTGTAAATGCTCTTGTCACTTTGAGGATTTACCAGGGTCAACAATGTGGTTTGTTCAGTTAGTTACCAGAACGATTGTTACAATACTCTATTTTTTTGTGTCACTTTAGATACATGTGGGGTATTTTATTTGATGAACAATCTTGTCCCCTTATCAAATGGATGTCATTTTTTCTAACAATACGAATTGAAAAGCAATTTGTTTTGTTACAAACATATTTATATGTGATTGATTTTTGTTTGTACATTAATGTGTGGGGCCAGACGGAGGGGGCGGGCGAGGTTGAGGTTTTTGGATTGCTATTTTACTGTGTGTGGTAAAAAATAAATGTCAATCAAAATATTTTTATTTTAAAATAAAAAGTCACTTTCTTTTGCAACCAACTTAGCACCTCAACATATTTAAACAACAAACTACCCTCACCTCTCAGCATGAATAAACAGCCAAGTATGAACCCTGTAAAGAAATAGCCAACTTCCTCTCTGACCAGTTTATAAAAGTGGAATGATCTCTTTATCCAAGGCACAAATATGACATGCCAGCCTGCCTGCTCCTCTGACAAACAGGTCTACGCGGAAACTACCCCCAAGACATAACTAAAGACTTGAGTGACACAGAAAAACTAAAGGCGATAATGATCCCCTACAACTGAAAAACAATGCTAAGTGAATAGACTTCAAACCCATGACAGAAGGAGAAGTCGTCAAAATAATTGCAAACTTGATACCCACATCACACAATGCAGATCCCCCACCCTCAACCCAAGTATAGAACCTCAACCATATCATCTACCCATTTTGGACTGTAATCATCAATGTCTCTCTCTCTTCAGGCAGCGTTCCTGACTCCCTCCAACTAGGCCACTTCACACCCATTCTCAAAAAACCAGAAGCTGGCCCCAATGACCTCAATAACCTCAGACCTATCACAAACATCCATTTCCTAGCCAAAACTTTGGGGAAATGTTTCATACTACAACTCAACCCACACATAGAGGAATTCAACTTCCACAACACATTCCAATCAGGATTTAGAAAAGGCTGTAGCACAGAAATGTTTATGCTCAATATATCAAATGATGTCATATGCTCAAGTGAGGCCCAGTAGGAATTATCATCATTTTTGCATATACATAAATCCTTTTTTCCAAAGTTGCCTTCTCTTTGCCACATTAACGTTTGACATACATTTTGCATTTGTGACGCTTGGACTGGTTTCGCAGAAACATCGACCTCTCTGACTAAGAATACTTACTGAGAATACTAAAACACTGCCTTGGCATTTAGTTGAAGGCCTCTCAGGTGCGTAATACGATTGTTTTTATTATTTCATCCATATAGCGACATAGCTATCTGTAAAACACAAACAACGGTTGCCCAATGGCAATCTCGGCCCAAGGCAAGATGCCATTTTTATATATAGCCTTTTGTTTCCTAACATAATCAGTGGAGACACTTCTGCAGATCTCGAGGGGTCCCTGCATGCTGAAGCATTTGCCTAGCAACTGACAGACATCTCTGTGATGGGTGTCCAGTTTGTGACCAAGACAGGGTCATACAGTCTTACCCACCAGGTAAAGGGGTTAGATCACCCGGAGTTTCTTGGCAGACCATACATTCACATCCTAGACACATAGGGTTAGCATTCTAGGGGCATGCTCGATTGTTATAATCTTTTATTTGTATGCATATATAACTTGTCGCAACAAGATGCTGGAACTCTTTATTTTATTCACTGTGTTGACACTCATTTTAATGTTAATCTGCTTCTGTCTATTAATCATCTCAGCTCATATATTATATACATGAATCACTATGGTTCAATAAATATTGAAAACTGCCCTCCGTATAGTCTTTGTATATTTTTCTGAGCGAAAGAAACAGGAGTGACTGAGCAAAAGTTTAAAGTCTGTCACCACGGTTCCTGAGTTGTCATGTTCAGTGATTGGCCGAACTGTTCACTCCCTGTTCAGGTTTATGGGGGCTAACAGTGGCATTGCGAGCTAGCTGGTCCAATGGATAACATATCCTATAGGGGTCCATGGAATCATTGTGGCACAATTCTAAATGTATGTTGTCCACAAATGCGCATTTCCTACTGATTGGTGGAAACTACACAATAATGACATTGACAGATCCTTAGATGAAGGCGACTTCTGGCTCCTAATTCTACTCGGCTGCATTTGATAAAGTAAATCTTCCATCTGCACCAGCATCAATGACACAGTCCGGAGATGGTTTATGTCCTATCTTCGAAATCGCTCTCAACAAAATAAAATCAACAGTTCTCTCTCAAAGCCTGCACCAGGCCCACAAGGTGTACCCCAAGGCTCAATACTCTGTCCATAACCAATTTACTCTCTTCATGGAAACCCTCACAGTTATTTTGAACGAAGCAGGGGTCAAATATCACCTACGTGCTGAAGACACACAACTCTACTGCAACATGTGGCACCTAAATGCCACACTAATTTAGATACAAACTTGCCTTAACACCAACAACCTTAAGCTGAACCCTAACAAGACTGAACTACTACTTCTCATCCCCCAAAAATAAACCTTTACCTATCCAAGAATGGCTCAGGAATTTGGTTGCTCAAAACTGTTCTCTTTCACTTCCACTCTTGTGGTGGCTGGTTGTAAGCCCTGTGTTCCAATACTGTGTCTGCTCTTTTTTTTTCTTTCGTTTGTCTAACTTGGACTGTTTTGTCAGGATGTAAAGGATTTCAGGAATTATATCGGACTTGGTTAGGTTCACTGTGACTTCCTGTGGAGCTATAGCGTTGGGCTGGAGTTTAGCTTTTATTCGACATAGGTACAAGTGCATGAGGCACAAGGTTTTGTTGAGCGGTACCTCCTGGGACAGGTATAGTCTATCTGAAGCTTCCGCACAGGGTATCAATATGCAACAAAGCATGAGTTGGTAGATGCTTGGTTCCCCACTGAGGTCATGTGCTGATGCAAAGTGTTGTGCAATAGTGCGCTATGCAATGCATGTGGGATGCTGTCATTGTGTGTGGTAAAGTTGGATGTGAAATGGGTTACATCGCGGGACTCTCGCTGGACCACTTTAACTGGTGACTTTGGCTGAAACTTGACCTGTTCCTGTATGGTGACACATAGCTGAAAAAACATCAAAGCACATAGGGCAAAAGAGAATACACAGGTGAAAATCTTTAGTCGGGATATGAAAGAGGCGATATAAAGTCCCGGGAAAGCCCTATGGCCACTCCTATCTGCAAAGTAATTGCAAAGTCTGGGGAAAGCCCTAATGGTGCTTCTGTCCCCAAAGTGTTCAAAGTTCATATTGGAAAAGTCTGTGATGGTAACTCCTTTAGTGGTGGTGGTGGTGGTGGTAGTAATGGGTTCAAGCGAATATCACACAAGTGGTACCATAACCCTTTCCCTTTCACCTTGACAGCTGTTGGAGTTGAAAAGACTACTTTGAAGGGCCCTTCAATCTTGCTGTCTTTCCACTGACGATGAAAGTTGCAGGTCAGGACTTGGTCGCAGGGCTGCAGAATGGTGTAGGGTAGGTCCACGGAGGTGCGCACAGCTTCCTTTGGGGTACCTGTTTAGAGAGGAGTCTGCAAGTTTGGTCAGTTTAGAGAGATATATATATATACATTTCATTACCTAAGGCCTAGAAGTTGTACTCTGCACTTAGTTTGGTTCTGCTCTGAGGCATTGGTGTCTGAATTGTTCTAACAGTGGTTAGCTGGGGGTCAGGTGGTGGTCACTGCTTGGGTTGTTCCTTAGAGCGAACAGGCCAAGGGGCAAGCAAATGTAGCCATTTCTTACCCACGGTGGCGCACAGTTTGCTGAGCTTGTTTTAGCAAGGCCACTGAGGCATTCCACTATGCTGTAACTTTGGGAGTGGCATGCTGAGACCAGCTTGTGGGTTATGCCCATCAGGGTACAGATTTTTTTGAACATTTCATTTAGGGATGCAGTTTGCGCAGGGGCCCGCGTCTATCCACCTAGAGAAGGGGCAGACTACTACTACTATATATCGATAAATGGCACACCTGTAGCTCATGTAAATGAAATCTATGTGTAGTGTCTGGAATGGTCCAGAGGTTCTCGGAATAGATGAGTCTATGACCTTCATTGTGGGTTTAGGTGAGTGCAACTGGCATACTATGCACTCATATAGGTATATAGAGATCATGTCTGCCACGTAGGCAATAAACCAGTCTAGCTGTAGGTGGGTGGGCATGCTCTCGTTATGGTTGTGTTGAGAGGTGGAACTGGATCATGGAGGTGTGGAGGAGGCTTTGGGGATGACACATCTACCTGTAAATATTTCCCTGTAGATAAGATTGGGGGGGAGTCTGTGTGCATCCCTAGATTCTCAGAGTTCTCACTCATATGGAAGAGTTGCTTCGTGTATTTCCCTGAGATATAATCTAGATGTCTTGGTGTATGGTGGGGAGAGTTTTCTGGAGGTTGCTTCTCATCCTCCTGTACTGGGAACTTGTGGATTTCTCCAGTGGCTCCATGGGCCACCTCCTTTGCGTCCCTGTCCGTGAGTGCGTTGCTCAGGAGATAAGGTCCTGCCCTCCTGTACGTGTGGTCCATTTGATGACCGCTACTCATTTGACAGTGTTAATGTGTTGATGAGGAGCTCTAACAGATCCCTGTGCAGTACTGGTGTGCAATAAGATTTGAGGAAGCCCCTTCTCATCCATGTATTACTACTGGAATGTACGGTAGTTGTAACATAGTCAGAATATACCATGATGATGTCCCCTGTGCCTTGTGTGAGGGCTTCAATGAGTTCCACCAATATGGCTGCTTGTGAAAAGAGGAGCAGGGGCAATGTCAGCTGTACTGTGATTTACAGGGAATCTGAGGATGTCTGAATATCTCCTGTGACCACTGCTGCCCCTGTGTGCCTAACATCGGTTTCTTGATCTATGATAGATGAATTATCTATGAATATGACTTTAATATTGGGGATCGGGTTTTCTTCTGCACTAGCAGGCTTCTCTGATACCTGCACCAGGCAGTCATGGACTTTCTGTCCTTCTACTTCATGGAAAATGAAGGGTGCTGGGTTGATGAAATGGCACTCTACTATGTTGAGCACTGGTCTGGACAGCATAAACTCATATCATGAGAGTTGTTGGGTAGTCAGGATGCCTTTCCCTCTCTGTCTGATCGTGAACACGGCATGTTCAGTGTGCAGTGTGAGGGGCGCCCCGATGAAAATGTAGGTGTTTTTGTCCACCATGAAGGATGCGGCAGACAGGGTGTGTTTGTGATTTCTTCTTTTAATCGGGTGACAGAGTTACATGGCATGTGGTTACCACATGACTGAACATTCTTACCTGTGGCCAGCAAGGAGGATACAAGGGTGCTGTATTAGAACACCCATTGCCTGACATAGTTGCAAAGCCGAATGAATTTTTGCGTCGCCTTCTTTGTTTGGGGTGGTGTCATTGCTTTCATGGTGTGTATTAGCATGGGTATGACCTGTCTTCCTAAGGGTGAGATCAGCTGACCCAAATAGATGACCTCCTGTAGTACACATTGTACTTTCTCTGTGTCCACTTTGTAGCCTCTCTCAGCTAATGTAGTGAGCAGGGCTATAGTGTCTTGTCTGCATTTCAGTTCAGTAGGGCTGCATATCAGAATATCCTCATCATATTGTAACAGGGTGCAGTTACCTTGGAAATTGGACCGGTCACATCTCAGAATCCTATTACAGATACTTGGTGACTCACAGTACCCTTTAGGTAACCTCTGAAAGAGCAGTTGAGCTCTTCTAAATGTGACTGCTGTTAGGTACCTGCTGTGAGGATGAAACAAAATGCTGAAGAATGTATTTTTAACATCCATGACTGAGAAGTAGACAGTCGGTTGTGATGTTGGTCTGCATGATGGTGGGTTCTGGTACCACAGGGAGCTATGGAACCATTATATTATTTAGGGGGGTTGGTCCTGTATTAGTACCAAGTCCCCCCTCTGCCTTCTTCACAATGTGTAAAGGGGTTTTATAGGATGACTCCCCCACACAAAGTACTCCCTGATTGATGAGGGCCTGTATTGTGGGGCTATGCCTTCTTCTGCCTTCCGGGACAGTGGGTACTGTTTCTCTCAGGGCAGTGCTCCTTCCCTGAGTGGGATCCTAGCTGGCTTGGCAGTGTTGATGAGTCCCATGTCATGTGGACTAGTTGGCCTTAGCTGTGGGGGTACCTGTGTGGACTCTTGCTCCCTGAGGGATGTTGCCATGGTGACAGGCGCTGTGGCCCTGACCAGCAGCTTGACTCTGAAATCTATGGGATCTTCAAAGACTATTTTAAGGCTTCTGGGTAGTCAGCGAACAGTTGTTCATCTGATATGTCCCGTACGTGGAGACCTGGGTCGAAGAAAATGACGCATTTCCAAGTGACTTGATTGTCATCAGAGGCCCTTAAGACCCCGGAAGTGGGTCTGATCTCCATTGACTCAACTCTCACTAGTTCCTCCTCCTGGGGCTCCCGCTCTTGCTGCCATTTTGTATGGCACAAGAATTCCTTGGGCAGCTATACATGTCTCCCTAATAGCACTGGGGAGTTGTCGATGAGGATCATGACTGCCTTGGAGAATGCAGCCTGGTCTTTTGGTGAGGCCTGGACTGTGTACCCTTTAACAGAGTTGGGTCTTAGGGTCATAAGTCGCATGGGTGAGATCCCATTAGTTGAGCAAACTATGGTTCCATCTTCTGAAAAGTGGATGGTCATGTTTAGCTTGGCCATTAGATATCTCCCCAGAAAGTTGGTAAGGGATGAAGGATGCTACAGTAGTTTACCTTGAAGTTGGTGTCCACCTAGCTCCAAGTCAAGTATCTCAGTGAAAGGATCCCTTTTCTCAGTCCCAGAACATCCCTGCGTGTCCATGGTGTTCCGTGATAGTGGAACATTCCCTTCCTTGAAGCAATATCTTGTGGCCCCAATGTCCAATAGGATGGTGTAAAGTATGTCATTGATTTCCACCATCACAGTGGGTTCCTTATCCAACCTGTGAGTAACTGACAATGCAGGACACACAAAATATCCTGGGCTACTTCATTGGACCCAGTACGTCTTCTTGGCTGGAACAGAGAGCTCCCTCCCCATACTATTGCTCCTCCTTGTGCAGCAGGGAACCCTGGGCCCTTTGCTAATGTTTAGGATGGGTTCCCTGCTGTTTGCTGATACTGCCATAGGTGTGGCCTGTCCATCTGTTTTTTGTGGTGAGTAGGGGGTTCCTTGATGCCCTCTTTGGTGTGGAGACCAATGGGGGGCATAACTGTTCCCCATCTGAGGGTGTTGTGGGTTGCTATTGGGCTGTGGCTGGGTGTTGCATGTGTTCCTTGCCTCCTATCTGGATCACTGTTGCTTGTGGTACATTATGGCCCTGCAATCTCCTACAAGGTATCTCTTACAGTAGTAGAAACATTTGCTATTGTTTTACATTGGACCTCCCGTTCCTCTTTTATTGGAACTTCCTCTTGCCCTGTGATCATTTGTTTGGAGTCCCTGAAAGTTCTGTGTGTGTCTTCCCATGGGGATCGCTGTCATCTGTGTATGTGGCTACAACTGCTCCCTCCAACATTGCCTTTTTATTTTCTGCTATACCAACTTGGCTGTGTCACTGTGTACTTGTTCCTGTCTGTCTTTGCCTTTTTCTATTTTCATCTTGTGATAATGTATAATATGGGCCTGTATCTCTGGTCATGGTTTTGTCCCACAAAACTATGATGTCTCGCCCATTTTGTACTTTGGTGGACAGTCCCTTTTTAAGGATATTGAAGAAAAAGGTGAGCTGTGGGCCTACATGAACCCATGGCTTTTCTGCTTTGTGACCCCATCTTTCCTTCTTTCTTCTGATGTAGTCATGTATCCCTTCATTTGGCTTAAAAGTCTTTGCCATCAGTCCCCTATTTCCTTGCAGTAAGGGAAAACATTTCTCAGGGCTGTCCAGATCTGATGTCTATATGTGTTAAAAACTGCCCCATTGTGTTGGGTATTGGTCAGAGTTATTGCTGGTATGTGGGCTAGGGTGAACACGGAGTTAATCTGGTCACCTTCAGGCTACTTAGTAGACTTTTGATGCTCCATATAGCAAGTGTGATACCTGCTGTGTTCTTTTGAAAGCAGGTTAGCCACTTCCCTGCACCTTCTAATAAGGATGAAAGCATAGTCCTGAGCCCTTCCTTGTCCATCTGGCCCCAAGGGACATGAACAATCCCTGGGGCCCCTCTTTGGAGAAAGGGGAATTGCCATGCTGCCAAAGGGGTAGTGAAGCTGTCCATGGCGTATTTTTCCCACTTCCGAAGACATTGCTGCCTGTAGAGGAAGATCCAAAATGGATTTACCCCCTCATGACAATTGCAATCCTCTGCCATGGTCATGTCTTCTGGCTCAAATGACCCTTCTCGAGGCCAGGGCCTAGCGTACTCGCCCTCTCCCTTTGTCCATTGGGCTAGCAAACTACAAAAAGTTTCCATGTAAAATTTGCTTCCTCTCAGTGCAATTATCTTATTTGGGGTGTGGTTACTCTTCCCAAGTGCCTTTGTGGTGTCATTGGTTGCTGTTTCTGGGGAGGAGCTATGTCTCTGTGCTATTGGTATATATTTTTGGAGCATCTGGGTTCAGTGACCATCCAATGTCCTTGTCTTCCTATCGTCTTGTCTGCCCTTTGTCTCAAGGATTTGGACAAGGGTGGTAGTTCACTCTGCGGTAATCCTAGGCTGGCATGTAGCCTCTTGTTGTCCAATTCCTGCATCCTTCAATCTCTGCGCAAGGCCTCACTTCTCTCTTCCTCTTCCGCAGCACAGGTTGTTCTCCTCTCCTCCCAAAATCTCCTAGCTATGTCCCAACATTTGGATTTGTCTATCTTTGTCTGATACCTCACTGTGGTTCCCCCACTGGTTGTCTCTTCTTATGTCACTCTTATGCCCCTTCATCTCTGCCTTCTGACCCCAAGGAGCCAGAGCTTCCTTTATTGCCTGAGCTTGCAGGATCACTATCTAAGATGGCTAAGAACCACCCAGGTAGCCACCATGCCTCATCTGACCCTGGAGGGGCTGAGGTTGACTCCACTGTGGTGCACTGCGTGTTGGTTTCCTAAGTGGGGTTTCCTTGGACTGGGTAGGCCTGGGCTATGTGGTTGAGCTAGGGATGAGGGTGATTGGGGTCCCCCTATGTCTGTGGCAACTCAATTTGTGCACAATAACCTTTTTGTGGGTGGCTCCTCTGCTTCCACTGTGGGGTAATTACAGTACCCCAAGGCTAGTGTTGCAGGGGTAACCAAGCACATGGTGCTGTATGGGGGGAGGTACTGAAGCCTCAACAGTGGGCTGGTCTGCGGGGTCCTTTATTGCTCTTTCTTCTAACAGAGTCCAGAGGTGAAGGGTTGCCTCCCTCCTTTCCCTCTTATGTACTTTGTGTTTGGAAATTATGTGTGTTTTGATATGCTTAATTATGTTGGGGTCAAATGTTCCCTCCTTAGACCATGGGTACGTGTGTGCTTTGGTTTGCAAGTGCCACTCTTGGCAATGTTTACTCATTTTTGCTGTTTTGTTGGTGCTCCAGAGGAGTGCACACTTTGGTGGTTTGAGGGGCCTTGAGAGAGGTGTGGGCTTGACCCTGCTTGGTGATGGTGTGGGCGTTAAATGGGACCTTGGTAGTCTGAATGGGCAGGGCCTGGATTGGGCAGGTCCACTGGGGTGTATATTGTCGGGAACTAGCAGCTAAAACGTGTGTGGAAAAAAGCATTTTGCTTTTCAATTTGAGGCAATACAATGGCAATCAGGAAATGATTTTTAGATAAATACAATCAAACATATTTCAAAACAGTGAAAAACTTTCTCTGCTTCATGTTAGTAAGACAGTAGGCAGGGGCTGGTGACAGGACAGAAAGGTGAGGGATATATTGAAAGAAGGTGCGCACATGAGTGTAGTGTGAACGTATCAGCTGGACACCTGAAGCAATCCTTGAGAAATCATGTGCACACAAGAGAGTGCACATCTTGTAAGACCCGAGGTGGACGTGTGTGTAATGAAAATGAAATTAGGGACATGAAGTCAATATGCACACAAGAGCAGAGGGTGTTCGTATGACCAGAATTCACATGAAGCACCCACAAAGATTAATACGCACACAAGAAAATGTGCATTTTGAAAGCGGGGTGGACAGTAGAACAACAATCAAATTATGAACAAGTAGTCAATATCTGCTATGAAACGAAGTGCATGTATGACCAGAATTCTCATGTGAAGTAAGGTACACACAAGAAAATGTGAGTTTTGAGAGTGGGGTGCACAGAACAACAATAAAATTATAAACAAGTAGTCAATATGTGCAGGTGAAGCATCCCCAAAGACTAACACACACACCTCTGTGGAGCTGAGTTGGGGCAGACTGCAGCACTCACCTTTGGTTCTGCCAACGATCGTGGGCTAAACCTCCAGGCCGCCAAACAACGCCAAACAACACCGGCATCATTGGGGTGGGACTCGGTCCCCTAGCGCGACGCGCCTCCTGGAAAGGGGCGGGCCACATTCATCTAACGCTGTTAAGGCACACCTGCACTCCCGCAGCACGGGACGCTCCTCTGTAGAGCTGAGTTGGGGCAGACTGCAGCACTCACTTTTGGTGCTGCCAACGAACGTGGGCTAAACCTCCAGGCCGCCAAACAACGCCGGCATCGCTGGGGTGGGACTCGGTCCACTAGCGCGACGTGGCTCCTGGTAAGGGGCGGGCCACATTCATCTAACGCTTTAAAGGCGCTCCTGCACTACCACAGCGCGGGATGCCCACGGGCATGTCCGCGGGCGTGCCCGGGCAGCGCCCGGGCCAAGGGCAGGCCCGTCTGTGCCCGTCTGTGGCCGGAAGAGGCTAGGCTGAGCCACGTCCCTGAAATCTGCTGTGAAACACTGATAACTAAGGTAAGAGACTGAGACTGTAAATGATTCCTTGTTCAATATACCCCCATTTCATGCAGGGGAAAGGTGGTGTCATCTTGCAATGTTTAATAATACATAACAAGACATGGGGAAACGTAAACTTGCGGGTGTTGTCGCCAGTAGTAAGAACAAAACCGTCAGATTGAGTGCTCCTATAAACAACTACCTTAACAAGGCAATGGGCTTAATTAGTAGTGAAATTGAAAATGTGGAAGAACGTTTAGTGTCTACCAAGAATGCATTAACTACTGTGATAGATGAGACTACACTGGCTCCATCTGAGCCTGCACCAGAAGCAGATTTGACCAACAACGCCCAAGTGAAAAGAGTAACAGCCCTAGTGCGTAGTACACGTGGGGCACCTTTTGGATCATCTGACCCATTACAAATACTGGCTTTATCAGAAGACATAAGTAGTTCTATTCCACCAGTAGCCAAAAGTAAACGGCTAGTGAAAGGGAAAGGTGATGATTCAACTAAACAACCGCAGCAAATGCTCCTTAAACACAATGGAGGGCAAAAGGCCAACACTACCAATGATTGTTCAACTAAACTGGACTTAGTTTCCAAAAATCTACTTGGGAAGATTGAAATGGTTGAATAAAATCTCCTAAAGGAAATAGGGAAAATTAAGGATGATGTAGCTCAGATTCTGAATGTCATTACAGATCTATCATCTCACAAGAAAGTACCATCTGATTAAAAACCATCAGACACAGTGGGAAAGGATAAAACAAGAGATAGTGCTAGTAATAAGACTACATGTGGCCCAGTGAAACCAGTGAAACCTGTATCTAGGTTCAATGAAAAAAATAGGGAAAAAATTGTAGAGAATATAGTCAAGGAAATTACAAAAAGGGACCTGCAGTCTACACCATCATCCCGAAACGTGACAAAAACAACAAGTCTTACACGTTCTACAATTAGAAATCAGGATAAAACAATGGAAAGGACTGAGTCTAGACATAATCACAGAGGTTCACTTCTTTTACCACCTGAGGCTACACCCTACACTATTATCCTTAGAGATGTTCCAGTATTAGAGGATGGTGTTAATGAGGGTGGGTAGACTTGAAGAACAAGGTCTTGCAATGGTTTATGAAACATTCTCACCTTAAACTAAATATTCTGGCAAGGAACATTATCATGGTGAGAAGAGTACCCTGGGTAGGGAGATCCCAGAAAAATGGTGAGGGAGACTGTGTGGTTGTCTCTTTTCGACATCAGGCAATGGTTGAATTCTTTCTTGAAGAAATACCTAATGATGGAGAAATGACAGTAAATAATAGAAAAAGAGATATTAACGGGGTACCGCTTGGATATTTCTGTAGACCTTTTACAAAAAACCCAAAAGAGTATGACAATGGCCCATTGACAGCTGATAGGTATAGACTTCTGTCCTTGTCTAATAGATTTTCAGCTCTCAGACGATGCAGTGACATAGATTGACTGCACCAGGGTACCGATCCACGTTCTAAACAAAACTCTTCCCTTGGTGATAAAGGCTTATTGTCAACACTAAATTTGCAGGCCTACAATTTGATTATAGTTTCGTGGAACATGGCAGGCATTATCTCAAAACTGGATGCTAAGGTATGGCCTGAATCTTTGAACAAGTGTCAAATTATTTGAATACAAGAGACACGGCACACAGAACCCTTTTTAGTTGATGGTTTTTCAAGAATTGATATACAAGCAAGCCCATCACGAAGTGGAAGGGCAAAGGGAGGCCTAGCGGTTTTACTTTCGGTTACATGCCCACTGGCATTGAAGCAAGTTCATACTGACTCACCATATTTTCTGTTTCTGTGGTTAAATACCATTGATCATCAGTGTTTTGTGATAATTAATTTTTATAATAATGTCTTCGACAGTAACAGAAATCAAGTAATTTTATCCCTTGAGAAGGAGCTTGACCTGTTTTTAAAACAGACCAAGGGTGATTATTTTTTGATCTGGGTTGGAGATTTCAATAGTAGGAAATGTGATATTCTCGATGGAAAGTACTGTGGATATGAGAATGAGTTCAGATAAAATACGTATGGAGAATCACTTAACTGGGCCTTTTATAAATATAATTTAGAAGTAGTGGATCAGACGCTACATGAGGGACAAATGGAGTTACCAACTTTTGAAGGGCAAGGCCATTGCTTCATAATCGATCACATATTAATCTCGGCTCATGGTCAGAATCAGATAGTAAAAATGGAGGTGAAAAAAAGCTGTCTAAGCGGCCATAACCCACTTGTCCTAACTGTCAGATTAAATAATATCCCCTGTGTAGGACAGTGCTTAGCACCAAGCATAAAAACCCAGGGAGAAAATGTCATTTCAATCAGATGGTCCGGGATAAATCAGGTTGATTTTGTAAAGAGACTGTTGACTGATTGTAAAAATGACATTGAATTATGTAAAAAGGGGGATTCAATAAATGAAGACATCATGGGGGCTTTCTGTAAAATAACTGCAGCAATTTCCCAGGGTCTAAAAATTAAAATAAAGAACAAAAAGAAAAAGATAGTTAGCTGGTTTGACTCGGAATGCACGGAGGCAAACCATCTATTAAAGAATGCTTTGAAAATTACACTAAAAGATAATGAAGGGATCAGAAATCGGAGAATGATATATAAACAGAGAGTGGCAAGAAGAAAGAGGGAGATCCAAAGTGAAGCATGGGAGAAGCTTACACAGGCAGCTAATACTAGGGACTCCTTCCTTTTTTGGAAAACGATAAACCATCCCTATTTTAAAGAAAGTTGCGCCGTAAAAATTGAAAGTCTAGTTCAACCCCAGGAGTGGATTAGCCATTTTATGAAGGTTTTTAATTCAGATGGTGAAATCCCTGCCTTGGCAGTACATAGTGATCCAATATATATTCCTGAAATAGATAATAACATTTTTATAAATGTTGATACTTTAAATTTGGACCCCATTACTCTAAATCAAATCACATTGGCCTTAGAAAAAAGTGCAAATGGAAAATCACATAGTGTTAATGGTGTCCCCATAGATATTTTTAAACTTAATGTGGGTTTGTGGGGCCCATTGTTACCAAATGTGTTTAACACTATTGCTGAAGGTTTGATTCCAAGAACATGGACGGAAAGTATAATTGTCCCGATCTTCAAAAAGGGCAATAGGAAAGACCCTAAAGGCTATCGCCCAATCTCCCTTCTCAATACAACATCTAAAGTAATGGGCAGTATACTGCTGGAGAGACTGGAATTGTGGGCATGGGAGAATAACATCCTTACTGAAACACAATACGGTTTCAGAAGGGCGATAGGGACAATAGAACAGTGCATTAATTTGCACCTTCTCATTTCCAAACATACAATAACAAAAAAGTGTACCTTACACCTTTGTTTCGTTGACCTCACAAGTGCCTTTGATTTAGTAAATCACTCAATACTATGGCAAACGTTGATCAACATGGGTGCTCCAAATGACATTGTGAATTATCTTTCACAATTGTATAGCCGTTTGAGTTCTAGAGTGTGTTATGGGATAGGAGGGAAATTAGACAGGGTTGTACCCTTGACCCCCTTCTATTTTCTTATATGTAAATGGAGTGGATGCAGAGCTACAAAATTTAAATGCTGATACCCCAAGAGTAGGTAAACGCTCCGTTCCAATTTTACTCCATACGGACGACGCAGTTCTTTTATCATGAACTGCGAACGGACTACAGACCCTGATAGAAACATTTGCCGAATTCATACATGATAAGAACTTAACACTAAGGAGTCGATTCCGATCCTGTATTTTTTTTTCCCATACGACTCATATCCGTAAATTTTTCCATACGAATCGTACAAGTCCCGTCCGACCCATGAAGTACGATTCGTATGTGAAAAATACATACGGACCTGCCCTATCTGTATGAATCAGATCGGGAAAAGTTGTACGAGATGGACCCGGACACTTTTCCGTACGAAGCCTAAAAATACAGTCCGACCGTACAAGTACAATCCGGACCGGCTTTCCGATTTACGAATTGTACGGAAAACGTCCCGTACATGGGGAATGACTTGTACATATGCAATGTAGGTGTACGCACCGTACATAGGCAATGTTGTTGTACGCACCAATGTTGTTGTACGCACCAATGTTGTAGTACGCACCGTACATAGCAATGGCGGTGTACGCACTGTATATAGCAATGTCGGTGTACGCACCATACATACACAATGGCGGTGTACGCACCACAAAACATGTCTACAGTGCACAAAAAGTGGAAATGACTGACCTGGACACATCCAAACAGGCAAACAGAGGGGCAAACTCACAACCACCCCTTATAACTAGGCCTGGGCGAAAATTTCGTTCCGTTCGCGGAAATTGGGATAATTTGACATTTTCGCATTCCGCGGAGAGCGCAAAAATGTCAAAAATTCCGGTTTCCGCAGCTTGGCGATAATTTGTTGCTTGCCGACAAGTTTTCTTGATCCGGTCGCGTTCTCCATGAGATGTTGTATTGTTTTTAGCCATTTCCGCTATCTCACGACAGTTCGCGCCCGCAGTGACGTCATGCGTCGCGCGATCATGTCTTTCTTCTCGCGATCATGCACCGCGAGACAACTCAAAACAAGATGGCCACGCCCGCAAGCAACCACATGGGTAAGTTGGCGACCCGCAACCATGCAGAAAATCTCGCGAACATGCCGGAAAAAAACTTCCGCATCTTCGCGATATTTCCGCTTGTTTGCGATAATTTTAAACATTTTCGCGATAATTTGCGAAAGTTAATTTCGCTAATTCCGCCCACCCCTACTTATAACACACCCACCAAAAATTCAAACTGAGGCCCACCCACAAATGGACCAATAAAAAGGGCCCACACACACAAACCATGAGCCTTTGCAACAGACTCACTGAAGCTAGAGAGCACACCCCAACAACTGCACCTATCCACCTTAACATATACACCTTCACACAACCTCCTTCACACATACCCCCTCTTCACATTCAGACCCACACCGTCACATTCAGACCCACATACCCACAACCATCCACATCCTCACCCCACACCATGCCCACAGACAAGAATCCAAAGTTCACAAGGGAGGAGCTGGAGATCCTTGTCAATGAAGTCATCAGAGTCGAGCCACAGCTGTTTGGAACATTGGTCAGACAGACCACCATAGCCGAAAAATCACGCCTGTGGCAGAGGATCGTCGATAGGGTGAATGCTGTTGCACCCATCAGAAGGACCAGGACTGAATGCCAAGCCAGGTGGTACGATCTGCGGAGGGCGGTCAAGCACACAATGAATGATGACTACGCCCAGAGCAACATCACTGGAGGTGGTGGGTCCCGCAGACCAGTACATTTCCATCCCTGCGAGGAGAAGGTGATGTCCCTGCTTCCACCGGTGGGAGTACATGGACTTCAAGGAGTTGCAGAGCCTGGTGAGTACACAAACAACTTATGTAACATGGGGGTAATGGCATCCACACCCCAACTACACCAAATGCACGCAATTACCCCCAAGCCCTCACCGGCCAGAACCACAGTCAAAAACAACGCTAATGCAAATCACATGTGTATGCGCCATTGAGAAAGCAAGGCCATGCTATGTCCCATGCTACACGAAGCACTAACCCAAGAATGGATGTCCGGTATGCTGGGCGGGTGGGTGGCACAAAACACATTGTTGAACTCCAAATTAGGCCTGGGCCAAAATTCCGTTCCGTTCGTGGAAATTGCGATAATTTGACATTTTCGCGTTCCGCGGAAAGCGCAAAAATGTCTAAATTTCCGCATTCCGCAGCTTAGCGATAATTTGTTTCTTGCTCGCGCTGTAAAAAAATACATTCTTGCGTTCGCGCGAACGCCTTACCTGAATCCCCGCGTTCGCTGACCAGTTTTCCCGACCCGGTCACGTTCTCCACGAGATATTGGATTATTGGTAGCCATTTTGCGCTGTCTCGCAACAGTTTGTGCTTGCATTGTCGCGCGATGACGTCATTTGTTGCGCAAACACGTCATTCTTCTCGCGATCATGCACCGCGCGAGTATGAGAAGATTGAGATCTCGAACACGTCATTCTACATCGCGAGCGAGAGGGTGATGACGCGGGCACGTCTAATCGAACGCGAACAGGAGAAAGAGACCCCGAACACGTTATATCCAACGCGACAGGGACGAAGAGAATGCGATCATGTCATTTTCGACACACCGGCGGAAGTAATGTGAAGCTCGAGAACTCGAACATGTAAAATTTTCAATTTGGAGAGGAATATCAGCTCTAGCAGCATGAAACCTTCTGCAAATGCTGATTTTGGATGAAAACAACTCTTTACATTGACATTTGGCTGTCCTTTTTTGTGCAAGGAGTCCTTTTTTAAAAAGGTGGAGAGAGGGAGGTGACACAGAATCTCCAATTTCCTGTTCCTGTCCAGCAGGCTCCTCCCAGTGCTTTGTCCATCTCCTGCTCATTCTGCCTTTGGATTTGGAGCTGGAAAGATCACTCTTTTTGTCTGCTGCATCATTGCAATTGGATTTGAGGATTTTTGTAATAGGATATTTTACAAGTAAGTGGTTGTTGTGTCTGTTTGATTGTGAGCATTGCAGTTGTTGTACTGGTAACTACAATTTATTTTTGATAATTAACATCATTCCTTTTTTTTAAAAATGTTTGTGGGTAGTAATAGTAGGCCCGAGCTAGCCATGGGCATGGCCTCATGGGTGTGTGCATTATGAAGCAACTGTTCCTTTTGGTGTTTTTTGAATGTATTTAAGCACATTTAGGGCATGGATGGCATTGGATTGAGTTGGGGAAGTGTGTTTTTTGGGGGTGGCCTTTCTGATGTTGTTGTGCCTGGCCATGTGCTGGTGGCCATTTTGAAGCCTAGGCCTGCAAGCTTGCCTGGCCTTGTCTGCCAACAGGCCTGCTTTTTCATCCACTAGGATCAGAGCACGTAGCCACAGCTTTATTAATCAAGTGTTTTCTGTGTGGTCTGTTAAATTTAGACATCATTTAGGGCATGGATGGCATTGGATTGAGTTAGGGAAGTGTGTTTTTTGGGGTGGCCTTTCTGATGTTGTTGGGCCTGGCCATGTGGCTGGTGGCCATTTTGAAGCCTAGGCCTGCAAGCTTGCCTGGCCTTGTCTGCCAACAGGCCTGCTTTTTCATCCACTAGGATCAGAGCAGGTAGCCACAGCTTTATTAATCTAGTGTTTTCTGTGTGGTCTGTTGAATTTAGACATCATTTAGGGCATGGATGGCATTGGATTGAGTTGGGGAAGTGTGTTTTTTGGGATGGCCTTTCTGATGTTGTTGGGCCTGGCCATGTGGCTGGTGGCCATTTTGAAGCCTAGGCCTGCAAGCTTGACTGGCCTTGTCTGCCAACAGGCCTGCTTTTTCATCCACTAGGATCAGAGCAGGTAGCCACAGCTTTATTAACCTAGTGTTTTCTGTGTGGTCTGATGAATTTAGACTTCATTTAGGGCATGGATGGCATTGGATTGAGTTGGGAAGTGTGCTTTTTGGGGGTGACCTTTCTGATGTTGTTGGGCCTGGCCATGTGGCTGGTGGCCATTTTGAAGCCTAGGCCTGCAAGCTTGCCTGGCCTTATCCGCCAACAGGCCTGCTTTCCTCCACTAGGATCAGAGCAGGTAGCCACAGCTTTATTAATTTAGTGTTTTCTGTGTGGTCTGTTGAATTTAGACTTCATTTAGGGCATGGATGGCATTGGATTGAGTTGGGGAAGTGTACTTTTTGGGGGTGGCCTTTCTTATGTTGTTGGGCCTGGCCATGTGGCTGGTGGCCATTTTGAAGCCTAGGCTTGCAAGCTTGCCTGGCCTTGTCCGCCAACAGGACTGCTTTCATCCACTAGGATCAGAGCATGTAGCCACAGCTTTATTAATCTAGTGTTTTCTGTGTGCTCTGTTGAATTTAGACTTCATTTCATAAGGCTTTATTCGAACAAAAAACAAGTTCATAAAAGCACTGCATTAAAAGGAAAACAATATAAAACAGCAGTCAAAAACAAGAAATACATCAATTTAAAACAGTTAAAAAAGCATACTTTTCCTTACATTAATTGATTTAAGAAGAAAGGTAGCCATATAAAAACACACATCAGGGTGACGTAAATTAAAAAGCAAACTCATGCAGTCACGAATTGACCTTACTCCAAATTTGGTAAACAGAGGTTTCAAATATGCAATTTGCAGATACTTATACAGTCGACAAAGCAGAAGAAAATGCACAGTGCTTTGGGAGGAAGTGTTGTTACATGGACAGGGGCCAGCGGGATGTAGGTGCAGAGAAGGGAAGGCAACAAGGTTGTGGACTACTCCCATTCTAAGCCTAGTCAGCACAAACCGATGTGCCTTCCAGTTTACTTGTGACAGATACGGCTGGAAACCCACCAATTCATTTACATCGTAATAAAAAACATAGGATGAGAGGGCAGAGCTTTTTTGATGCCTTTTCATGGAAAGCTGTTGTAAGAAACACTGCCTAAGATCGATTTTGGACAGCTCAGTAGCCCCATATTGATCCACAATGATGTTAATGTTAAAGATCTCCCGAAAATTATCCTCAATATACTTTAACCATGGGATCTTTAAATAATGGTCCAAAGAAAGACAATCAGAAATATTAGCTCTGCACAAAGAGGTCTCTTCCTTTTACCAAATGGAACGCCATAGGATCAATGGCCTAAGGAGAATCAAATCGGCAAGATGATAAATACCCAATTCGTTGTGCACTAAAGCGTTAGAAACAGAGCTTGGCAGGCACAAAAGTCTCTTCAGGAATACATTCTCTTCAACCTGAAGAGACCCGGCCGGGGCGTAGCCCCAGATGCCAGCTCCTTACAAGGCGATTGATACACAACGAGACTGATACATTTTCAGCATGTCATTGACCCGCCTATCTCCCAATTTTGTAGCCATTGTAAAAATTCCGTGAGCACTCCTTGCCATCTTAGCCCGGACATTTTTATGTTCGTTGGCCCAAGCATTTTTATTTGAAAAAGTGACCCCTAGGTACGAAAAGTTATCAACAGCCTGGACCTTTTGTCCCTCTACTAAAAATGAAAACTGTTTCTTCCCGTACCTGCGCCCACATTCCATGACATAAGTTTTGGATTTATTTAACACTAACTTTCTGCTTTTAATGAATTGCAGAAAGCCATCCATCAACTGTTGAAGGCCGTTTAGGGTGCGTGAAATTAAAACCACGTCGTCCGCGTAAAGTAACACAGGGACATGATCATTGTTAATTTTGGGAGCATCCACTGCCAGAGATTTGAGAAAAGAATCAATCTCATTAATAAAAAGTGTAAAAAGCAGTGGGGCCAACACGCATCCCTGACGAATTCCACGCCCAATCTTGAACATAGTTGTGCATTCCCCTTTAGGTCCGTAGCGGACACATGCTCGTAGTTTGGTATAAAGACGAGCTAAAAAGACATCAATGCCCTCGGGAGCCCCCATTTCGATTAGCTTTGCCCAAAGAATACCATGGTCCACCAGGTCGAAGGCACTACTTAAATCTGCAAAGCAGAGGTAAATAGTGCCGGGCTTTGCCAAGGTATATTTACCAATGAGTAGGTCTAAATTTAGACACTGCTCAATCGTGCCACGACCCTTCCTGAACCCAAACTGGCTCTAAGCTAGAATACCATTTTCCTCCACCCATTCTTCCAGCCTCACTAAGAGGACTCGACTCATTACTTTTACGGAAGAATCCAACAAGGAAATTGGGCGATAGTTCTTAACATCCCCACGATTTCCTTTCTTAAAAATTGGGATTAGAATGGATTCTTCCCAGGTGGGGGGCACCTCATTACGGACAGCTGCATTAAAAATATTAGTTAACAGAGGCCCCCATATTTCAGGAACCAATTTGTAAACATCAATTGGTACCCCGTCTGGGCCCTGTGCTTTTCCCCCTTTGCTGACCCTTATGCTATCTAAAACCTCTTGGACGGTAATATTCAGTGGCGTATGTGTCCACCTGTCCCCTAAATCCCTAAATGCACTATCTGAATCAAAGATTTTAGAAAATGAGAAACCCACTCTTCCTACATAACATTGGAAGTTAATTCTGGGATTTTATCGTCTTTGAGGAATGAGGAATTAACAGTTTTCCAGAACAGGGTACAATCATTCAATTCAGCAGCCATGGTCAAATTATCCCATGCCTCCTGCTGGAGTTCCGATTTCCTATGTTTAAGGGTTTCTTTATATCTAGCTCTTAAGTCTACGACCAAACCCTTATCTCTTGGTGTTACAGATAGAGCTAATTTCAGTTCCTTTAAGGCCAAGGTGCAGGCTGAATTAAACCATCCCCGCGGTCAATCCTCCGAATTTAGACTTCATTTAGGGCATGGATGGCATTGGATTGAGTTGGGGAAGTGTGTTTTTTGGGATGGCCTTTCTGATGTTGTTGGGCCTGGCCATGTGGCTGGTGGCCATTTTGAAGCCTAGGCCTGCAAGCGTGCCTGGCCTTGTCCGCCAACAGGCCTGCTTTTTCATCCACTATGATCAGAGCAGGTAGCCACATCTTTATTAATCAAGTGTTTTCTGTGTGGTCTGTTGTATTTAGACATCATTTAGGGCATGGATGGCATTGGATTGAGTTGGGGAAGTGTGTTTTTTGGGGTGGCCTTTCTGATGTTGTTGGGCCTGGCCATGTGGCTGGTGGCCATTTTGAAGCCTAGGCCTGCAAGCTTGCCTGGCCTTGTCTGCCAACAGGCCTGCTTTTTCATCCACTAGGATGAGAGCAGGTAGCCATAGCTTTATTAATCTAGTGTTTTCTGTGTGGTCTGTTGAATTTAGACATCATTTATCGCATGGATGGCATTGGATTGAATTGGGGAAGTGTGTTTTTTGGGGTGGCCATTCTGATGTTGTTGGGCCTGGCCATGTGGCTGGTGGCCATTTTGAAGCCTAGGCCTGCAAGCTTGCCTGGCCTTGTCTGCCAACAGGCCTGCTTTTTCATCCACTAGGATCAGAGCAGGTAGCCACAGCTTTATTAATCTAGTGTTTTCTGTGTGGTCTGTTGAATTTAGACTTCATTTAAGGCATGGATGGCATTGGATTGAGTTGGGAAGTGTACTTTGTGGGGGTGGCCTTTCTGATGTTGTTGGGCCTGGCCATGTGGCTGGTGGCCATTTTGAAGCCTAGGCCTGCAAGCTTGCCTGGCCTTGTCCGCCAACAGGCCTGCTTTCATCCACTAGGATCAGAGCAGGTAGCCACAGCTTTATTAATTTAGTGTTTTCTGTGTGGTCTGTTGAATTTAGACTTCATTTAGGGCATGGATGGCATTGGATTGAGTTGGGGAAGTGTGCTTTTTGGGGGTGACCTTTCTGATGTTGTTGGGCCTGGCCATGTGGCTGGTGGCCATTTTGAAGCCTAGGCCTGCAAGCTTGCCTGGCCTTGTCCGCCAACAGGCCTGCTTTCATCCACTAGGATCAGAGCAGGTAGCCACAGCTTTATTAATCTAGTGTTTTCTGTGTGGTCCGTTGAATTTAGACTTCATTTAGGGCATGGATGGCATTGGATTGAGTTGGGGAAGTGTGATTTTTGGGGGTGGCCTTTCTGATGTTGTTGGGCCTGGCCATGTGGCTGGTGGCGATTTTGAAGGCTAGGCCTGCAAGCTTGCCTGGCCTTGTCCGCCAACAGGCCTGCTTTCATCCACTAGGATCAGAGCAGGTAGCCACAGCTTTATTAATCTAGTGTTTTCTGTGTGGTCTGTTGAATTTAGACTTCATTTAGGGCATGGATGGCATTGGATTGAGTTGGGGAAGTGTGCTTTTTGGGGGTGGCCTTTCTGATGTTGTTGGGCCTGGCCATGTGGCTGGTGGCCATTTTGAAGCCTAGGCCTGCAAGCTTGCCTGGCCTTGTCCGCCAAAAGGCCTGCTTTCATCCACTAGGATCAGAGCAGGTAGCCACAGCTTTATTAATCTAGTGTTTTCTGTGTGGGCCGTTGAATTTAGACTTCATTTAGAGCATGGATGGCATTCGATTGAGTTGGGGAAGTGTGCTTTTTGGAGGTGGCCTTTCTGATGTTGGTTGTCTTAAAGACATGCTTTTGTTGTATGTGTCTGGTCACTGGTGTGTTGTTGGTGTGCAATGCATGCACCCCGCAGACCTTTTTGGAGCCTGTGAATGTTCGTATTTACATTTTGTTGCATTAAAAAGGCAGCGCAGTGTGCTTTAGCATGCATCCTTTACCTGGCTTTTATAGGCCTTTTGTCAGCTCCTGGTGTTCTGTTCTCCAGGCCCCCGGCTTGTTTGTGATTTGTGAGTGTCCATGTGGGTGGTGGCCTTTTTTGGTGTTTGGACTGTGAGTTATTAGTGTCCTGCTTTTGCCATAGGCCTGCATGGTTTTCCTATTGGCTATTTGGCTTACTGCCTCCATCCATCCACCCCCTTTGCCAGCAGCAGCTCCATGGATGCTGAGATGCTCAAATAATTTAATGGCAAATAGGGTCCACCCCACTTCCATTACATTTGTATTTTGGTGGTTATTATTAACTTTCCTATCCTTACTGAGAGTGTAGTGTGTGGCTGTACACAGTAGTATAACATAGCCCTAGTACACAAAAAAAAAAGTCATAAATGGCTAGACTATCTTTTGTTTGCACTAGTACAGTACTAAGTAACTGAACCACAACAACAAATGCAACATTTCACTGATGTTCTTCTCCTGGCTTATTTGCTTTTATGTGCACAAAAGACAGAGTAGGAGGTGTCATCAACATCACCCGGCTACCCGTTGTTCTGCCAGCCAGACAGAAGTCCTGCTGCGTATCACGTCCACGTGTGACCAGAACTTGTTGTGCATCTGCATCCTGCCTGATTTCTGAAGAAGATGGCCCCAAAGAAAGGTACCAGGTCCAGTACCAAGAAAGTTGCCGGTGAGAAGAAGGAACAGAAAAAGGAAGTGCCATTAACCACGACTGGTGGTGTGCCGGCCAATGTTTTTTTTGGCACCCAAAATGTTACGCCTGCAGCAGCGTTGTCTGGGAACCAAGCTGGGAGCAGCACAGCGGTCCAACTACACCAACCTAGGCACAAGGGCTTTAGTGTCGCAGAGGTAGCCAGTCTACTAACGAGCAGCGATGTTGAAGAAATGTCATTACCGCAAAGTAGTACACAAGCAAGTTCAACGCAGGCGCAAACTCAGCAGATCAGTGTGCAGCCGCAACAAGAACAGCAGCAGCCGCCGCAACAAGAACAGCAGCAGCCGCCGCAACAAGAACAGCAGCAGCCGCCGCAACAAGAACAGCAGCGGCCGCCGCAACAAGAACAGCAGGCGGCCGCCACAAAAAGATCAGCAGCGGCCGCCGCAACAAGAACAGCAGCGGCCGCCGCAGCCCACCATAGTAGTTGTTGCTCCTGACGTAGGGGCATTTCAGGAAATCGAGTTTCCTGCAGACAAAGTGGAACAAAGTGAAACCACTGTTTTAGAAGATCTATTGTCTTCCAGACCACCAGCAAGGAAAAGGAGGCTTAGTCCATCATCTTCTTCTTCAAGCCCGCTTCTGATGATCGTGATGCTACTTGGCTCCAATCAGCTCAGTCTGAGAGTGATATACGCCACAAGGCAATGCTTCTGAAAAGGAAGGTCCCAGAAAAACTTAGAGTTATGGAGGTAGATGTAGAAGAGGGGGGTGATGATGTTGATGAAGACAAGCCAATCATCACGCACATTACTCCCGCCCCAAAGAGATTGGAGACCAACATTCTCACCCTATCCAGAAAGGCTGCTACTGAGCGGGATGTAGCACGGATATCACCAACACAGGTTACACCACCACTACCTCCAGCTGCCATATTTTCCAAGGCCCGGCAGGGACCTACATCCAGCTCAACCATCTCAGTAGGTAGTGGTAGTAAAAGTCACAGTCTAGGTGCACAGGGTGACATTTCAAGCACCCCCTCCAGTTCATCTGGTGTTGGAAGTGGCACATCCAGCAGTGCCAAAAAGTTCAACTCCCCAGTTTGGGACTTCTTTTCTGTTAGCGCCAAGGAGGAGAACATTGCTATATGCTCAATTTGTCGGCAAGGTGTTCGGCGTGGTATGCTTGGTACAAACTATGGTACCGGAGGACAAGCAAGTCATCTAAGAATACACCACACTATCGTGTGGGATGATCACCTACTTATGTTAAAAGAAAGTAGAAAAACTCAACCCATTGAAGTTGGTCAGGATGAATCAGAGAGCGATATTATTGCGGTGGCAGGTGAAGAAGAGGGAGGCATTTTTAGCCCTGTCCCCAGTAGTGCAGTGGTAATGCCCACATCCTCCTCAGTAACATCAGAGTGGCACCGCAGTGAGAGCGATACTCAGAGTCTGGGTGAGACACCAAGGCGACCGGCGAGTACCTCAATGAGACAATCTGTGTCGTTGAGCCTTAGTGGGTTAATGAAAACAGCACCACTAAGGAAAGTAAGCCAGCCTACCATTGAGAGCATGTTTAGGTTGGAGGGGCAGTTCCAACGCAACCACCCAACGGCACGATTGTACAATGCGAAGCTGTCTAAAATGTTAGCGCTGGACCTTCTTCCTTTTTCATTTGTGAAAGGGGTGGGTTTCCTTGAATTTGTGTCTGCCATCTGCCCGAAATGGATAGTTCCCAGCCGGTCCTATTTCGCAAGAATTGCTGTTCCAGCACTACATCATGATGTGCTGGAATTGGTTGGACAAGCTTTGCAGCAGAGTGCTGTGCACAATATCCACCTGACAACAGACATGTGGAGCAGTTGCCAAGCCACAGATTACATGTGCATCACTGCACACTGGATCTCTTTTGTGGGGGTTAGAGAGAAACAATCTGCACGAGGTGTTGTTGACACAGCTGCGATTTTTGAAGGTACTCGGAAACATGCAACTGTAGCCATGTTCGCAATGGAGAAATCTCATACGGCTGAAAACATTTTACACGAGTTTCGCAGAAAGGTTTTGGAATGGCTGCGGCCCAGAGGGCTTGGTATTGGTTTTGTTGCCACAGACAATGGCAGTAATGTACTTAAGGCCATGGAACTTGGATCCTATTTCAGGGTTCCGTGTTTGGCGCACTGCATAAACATTATAGTTCAAGACTTTCTGAAAAAAGAACCCATAGTCAGCAATTTACTGGCCATCTGCCGAAGAATATGCACTCATTTCAGCCATTCTTTTAAAGCTCGGAAGCAGCTGAGGATCATCCAACGTGAACTTAGGATGCCAGTCAAGGCACTCATACAGGAGGTGGCAACACGTTGGAACTCAACGTATTACATGCTTGATCGTCTGTACGAACAGCACAGGTCACTCCATGAATATGTCTGGTACAGAAGCAGGGATGCTAGTGTTAAAGGCATGAACCTTGAGAGGGATCAATGGACCCTAATTAAATGCCTGACTGAGATGCTGTCTCCTTTTGAGGTCTTCACACGTGAAGTCAGCAAGGAGGACTGTACAATGGGCCAAGCTATCCCATTATTGCTAATGCTAGAGCATGAGCTGAATAATGTGTCTGAATCATGCAAAGGTGTAGAGGACAGAAGGCAAGCCCATGACTTGGTGGAGAGCTTATCCCGGCGCTTAGCTGAAAATGTATGGATATAAAATAAAATGTTGTCACAAGAACATTACATTTGTGCCACAATTCTGGATCCACGTGCAAACTTTGGACTACTGAAGACATTCCTTGCTTTTTCCGACATTGATGTTGCCCGCTACAAAAGTTGTATAGCTGAAGCAGCCAGTAAGTTGGAAAACAAAGGGCTGCTAATTAAAAGCCCGCAAGATCAACCCACAACAAGTACTGAAGCAGGCCATGCAGAATCAAGTGCAACTTCGTCGGCTGAGGGCAGTGCGTTTGGCTCACAACCACAACACTCACCATCACTATCGACTACAGAAACAATAACTGGATCATTAGGCCGAGTACAATCATTATCATTACAGGATTGGTATGTAAAGATGGGCCTTTGTAAGCACAGTGCTGATGCACAGAAAAAACAGCACAAAAGCTTACCAGCAGCAACCCTGAACATTGAGCGGATGGTCCAGGCCTATCTGGACGACCCAACAGAGGTGTACGTTGAACAAAACCCATTGCAGTATTGGTATAGGAAAAGGTCTGAATGGGCACAGCTCAGCAGGCTGGCGATAAGCTATCTGGCTTGCCCTGTCGCAAGTGTCTCTTCCAAATGTTTTTTCAGTGCTGCTGGTTCCATTGTAACATTGAGAAGGACCAGTCTATCTCCAAAAAAAGTGGAGAGGTTAACAATGATCAAAATGAATCAGTACTTCATACCACCGAATTACACAATACATGAATCATCGGAGGAAGATGAGGACAGCGGCTCAGGTGACGGAAGTATTGTGTCAGATGATTACCTACTACTGGCTGAACCCCCAGAGTTTGAGGACGAGCTATACTTCCCTGACAATTAGGCTTGCACTTACTGTCTTCCTCCCTTTTTTCCCCCTTTGTTTATGTGTATGTCGTTCCGGTTATAAACTTGTGAATCACAACAAATCCATTACCACCGTCTTCTACTCTTCTAATTTAATATACAAGTTTCAGGTGTCTGCTATTTGACAGTACAGTCCTCCGAATCCAGCTCCTCCGCTACATCATACTGAATCTCCTGCTCAATTCCATTTCCCTCATGAATGATGATTGGATGATGGTAACAACAAATTCAAACTTTCCTAGTCCTTCCAAAAGAAGCATGAATCACATGACTACTATAGCTATCCTCCTTTCAGAGCCGAGAGAGACTGGCCATTAACTGAAAATAAGATGGAACAGGTAATGATTGATGCCATGCATTGGACGCAGAGTCGCAGACTGAATGATTTAGATTTTGTTGTGTTTGTTGTGCATGAATTTATGTAATTGTGCACTGCCACTAATCAACTTTCTACAGAACACACTAAACTTAACTCAAGGTGAATTCAATTTTCCCCTTCTTGCAAATTAGAAATTTGTACTCCTCCTGCAGCTTGGTGATACATTGCTTTTAATTCAATACAGGAAGGGGACTCACTCAATCTGCGCAATGAGTATGATTGACACAACAGCACCGTCCATGATGATGATGGCGGAAAAGACGGCCCGTTAACTTAAGATGAGAAGGAACAGGTAATGAGTGATGCCATGCATTGGACGTAGAGTCGCAGACTGAATGATTTAGATTTTGTTGTGTTTGTTGTGCATGAATTTATTTAATTGTGCACTGCCACTAATCAACTTTCTACAGAACACACTAAACTTAACTCAAGGTGAATTCAAATTTCCCCTTCTTGCAAATAAGAAATTTGTACTTCTCCTGCAGCTTGGTGATACATTGCTTTTAATTCAATACAGGAAGGGGACTCACTCAATCTGCGCAATGAGTATGATTGACACAACAGCAGCGTCCATCAAGATGATGGCGAAATAGACGGACCGTTAACTTAAGATGAGAAGGAACAGGTAATGATGACAATTAATGGCATGCATTGGACACCTGACTCTGAGCGATTGGTCTTTGTGTTTCCGTTGTTTGTTTGTTGTGCACAAAGTGATGTCAAAGTGTACTAGTAATCTATCTTTCTGTACACAATAAAGAATGACTCAAGTCAGTAATATTTTTATTTCTACTCTTGTTGTGTCATAAAAATTTTACTTATACTGCAGGCCGATCTTCACAGTCAGTCAGTAAAAGTATCAGAGATGATGATGAAGTCAGGAGGACGTTTCATGAGTGGCATAAAATGGAAAAGCCTAAAGGTAAACACGTCAACAACAACCACAGCAGACCCAAATGTCTGTGTAGAAGTTGAATAGAGTGTAGCGGTGGGATGACTGCAGTGCATTGATTTTACTAACTTAAACTGTAAAATGCTATGTTTGGAATGGATAATGTGCTTTGCGTTTGTCCAACTCTTTGAGAGAAAAAAAAAGGACTCTAAAGTGTTAACGTAGGATGTGCTACTGCTAAGCACTGTGGGCCTGCTCTCTCCTGTTACTGTTGAAGGTCAATGCTGGAAACAGACTAGAGTAGAGATGATGCATACATGCCACCTTGGAAAGTGTTCTTGTTGCACTACACCATAACTTGTGCATTTGTTTCAACTTTGTTTCTCAATGTCCCCTTTGGTTTTCCCATCTACAATTACAGGCCGGGCCTTGCCCTATACTTTGGAAAACATTACAATGCATTCTTACCTTACCAATAACTCAAAAAAAAATTTCCAGCCGGGCAGTGGTAAGTGGCGAGGCGACACACCCAAGATTGATGGACGAGAGGAGCAAGAGGAATGCCGAGATGCAAATCCAGTCCACATTTTTTACCAGGATAACACAGTAACAGTATCCATTTTAATCTTCTTTTAAATAATTTGATTAATATTTTGTATACAATCTTTACAACAGTGTGTTCTTGGAGTTGTTATTATCATCATTAGGTTTGCTCTGTGTTTACGATTCTTCCCTACCAATATTTAAAATTTCTATTTGCTATCTGTAAAAGTATTAAGGCCGGAACAACAGAACAAGAACTAGAAGTGTATGTAATCCGGGTCTCATCATCATGCATGCATTGCCTTTTTCTCCCTTAACATATGGATATGGTAGTCTTCAATGATTGTCGTTTGTTTGTCTATGTATGCATACTGTTTTTCTATGTCAAACCTTTCCCAAAAACCCCCTTCCCATCCATTCAACAAACCCTAACCCTCTTTCCCCGGGCTGTGTGACTTATTGTTGAGGTGTAACTAAATTAAATGTACACCAATACTTAATCACACACTTGCTGGGGCGGATGTGGTGAAAGCAACACTACTTCAATTTCAAGGCAGAGCGATGATCTTCTTCTGCTTGGCCACCCATGAGTAGGATATTTCAGAGGTTATTTTTTTAACAAAGGAACATATACCTCAGCATGAATTGCCGGCATTGATTGGATTTGTTTGTTGTCATTCCTCATATACAGCACTAACTGTTAGGCTGTAGGCCTAGTCAAGTGACTCGACACAACTATAGTTTGTAACTCTGTCTAGTAGGCTCTCCTAACCACCATTCTGTTTTTTTGTCAAATATTTGAGAATATTATTGTTGCTCGGTAAGTTCTGTACTGTACTTCATTCAACTACTCCTCTAACAGTCTCTCAAAGGTGATTGACTGTCTCCTTTTCTTTATTTGCAAATGCTGCCGCCCTGCCAGTGTCTACTACTACTACTATGCTACCACCACCACCACCCCAATCATGGCATGTATGAAAAAGGAAACCATCTTCACCATGCAGCCAGTGCTGTGCCACAGTTGGACATAAACATCAAGCACCGGTAAGAGAGAAGTTTGGGGGAGGCAGAATTAATAATGGACATGTTGTCAATGATTTCATTTTCACACACCAGTACAAAGAATGCATAGACTAGAGGACAGACTGAAAGTACTAGAATGACCAGTCAATGAGTGAGGTGTGTCGCATCTATCTGTTTGTGTCTTATACAGTCAGCCAATTATTGAAATCAAACACAGGCTATGGGCGGCCATGCACCAGCAAGGAAACAGTGTGATGTAAAACAGTTACCCCACCTACAAAACATTAACAACACTGCATGTAACATAGAAAAATATATTTAGTTTACCCTAACAAAAATAAACTAAACCCACAAAAGCTGACCCACCCCCCTCCCTAACCCCAACCAATGTCCATAGAAGTCTGTAACGCCCAAACAAGTTCCCACCCAAACAAGAATTAAAAAATCGGCAGAACAGGATGACAGGGACTAAGTGGTGGGGCGGGACTCAAGGAGGACACGCATCTGGCGCATCTCGCCCTCTAAACGGGCGACGCGGTGTCTAAGGGTGCGGCAGTTGCAGCCACAGTGGTGGGGGCACCGGAGATGGCACGGTGGCGGTGGGCAGCCGCCAGACGGTGGCGCCGTACCGCTGGAGGGCGGTGGCTGGGGCCCGGGCCCGGGCCACTGGAGGAGGCTTCAACAATTGCAGCCACAGTCTCCTCCTCCTCCTCGGCTAAGACCACCAGCCGCCGGTATTCTCACTGGATTGCCTCCAGCTTCCGGCGCCGTACCTTGGCGGCCAACTCCTTCCGATTTTGTTTCAGAGTAGCTGTGTATCAAAAAGGAAAAACACAAGACAATTGTAAAATATACTCTTAGAAAAACAGTAGGACAAGGTAGTTTTTTATACACATAGTGGCATGGTAGAGTAGCACTATAAAATAAAGCACAGTAGTACATAACATTTTAAATGTCGCCCGTCCTTCTTCCTTCCACCCATCTTTCACTTTTTAGTTGAACAGTGCACCAGGTGCTCTTCTCCATAAAACTTTCAAAGCGGAGTTGAAATCAGATAGATGAGGCCATTGGTTACTCAATACTCCCGCTCCTATGCCAATTAAAGGGAATTCTAGTCTTCTAGTTCACTCTTCAAACGTCCCCAACAACTCATACTTACTTACGACATCGGATAGCGGGCGGACTTTGTCCGCCCGCCAACCTCATGCTAAAAAGGGTGGGGGTCCCGTGGGGACAATTAATTAGGATGATGCGCCCGGCACAGTGGCGGGCGCATCCTGTTTTTTTTTTACATTTTGGTTGGCTTTGCTGAAAGCAATGCTAAAATGTTGTGCTGCTTTTCCAAACACAACATGATGGGCCCCGCACGGAGCCTGTCACGTTTTGCTTTGAAAGGCGGAGGGGTACCATAGCATAGGTAGGTACCCTCCATGGGGGCACCCAAGCATACTCTGCAATGTCTGCATGCCTTTCCGTGGGGGACGGCAATGCCGCCACGCAAAGTCATTCCAAAATGCAGATTATATGGCTGGCGGTGTGTTCAGAGAGACACCACCGGCATATTGAACCCTTTTCCGCCTGGTCGACATGTGAGGGGTCTGAATATTTTTGACAGGGATGGCGGGCGGTTTGCCCCTGCGGTGTCGGCAGTGAATTCCAGCCGGCCCGGCGGGGGCAATACGCCCACCATCCTAATAGGGCCCTAAGTCACAACTGTACAGTATACATATACATACAGTACACCCTTGCAGTGAGTGTACTGTCAAGTTCAACAATAGTTAAGGATTATGAATCTAACTTACCACCGCCTGCCACTGGTGCTGCCACTCCCCCTACCGCTCCATCATCGGTATCGCCAGCAACTGCCGCGTGCTGGCCCTCCGCGTCGCCTTGTTCGCTGGCCCCGGCAATGGTGGTCGGTAGTGCGCCTAGAAAACATTACACATTTATTAGGTGTCATATACACCTCCCCCCTATTGATCAGTAGCCAGGTTGAAAAATGAGTTAATACTAACATACATCACTAGTACAAATCAGGTAGTAGTAGAGTAGACACTAATAGTTATATATGATCATTGTAGCCTTTGCTTAATTAGCCCTAGCTATGCTACCATTTTACCTTTGTGTCTTTTATTTTTGCACATGTGGCGTTACCTTGCAGCTTCTTAAGACACCTTTGAGCCCACATGACCTGCCTCACACTGCTACTGTCTAGTCTACGCGCTGCGTACAAGCGGTCAACAAACATTAACAAGCCACTTTTTTAGGAAGTACTGGTGTACTGCTGTTACTGTTAGTCCATATTGCTTATCCATAAATGCTACACTTTTTGGCACGGCTGAGAAATGCTTGCAAGTTGCAATATACTAACGCACACCATTTCATTTTTCGCATTAGACGCAAGATTCCCTACTACGAACCAGAGCTTCTGAATGATGCAACATCTACCAGTACTAGGTTCTTCTAAGGTAAGGGGTCCCTTCACTGACATCTTCATTTATAAATTTATATAAACTAAATTCCTAGGGGATGGCGGGGCTGCCTTCCACCACTGTTCAGTTATCCTGATTTAATTCCCAACTGTATAAGTGTAACAATGTATATTGTTTTAATGTTATTGATTTTCCGGTTGGTGCTGCATTGATAAGAAAACAGTGTACAGACCTTCTCAAATGGAAATAAACATTTTGAACTTACATAGACTTGGTGGTATTTGGTGTGGACTAACTTACACGAGTGAGCAAATTAAAGTAAGGGTGTGCATGTGAATTGCTTCCACGACTGAGAGGTTGGGTGTGTTATGTTCTGGGTTGTCTACTTGTTGGGTATCTTGGGGGGAGGGTTCCGAGACCTAATAGTTATGACAAGACAGTACTATAGTCAAGCAGTGGAATTGTGGTGGGTGCGGAATTTCTGATTGAGGTGTGCAAGGAAGGTCCAACCTACCATCACCAACATCCTATTTTCTGGTGCAAATGTCTGTGTATGTGCAAGATCCCTACAACAGTAGTATGTCCTATAGGGTATCATATCAAAATAGTAGTAAATCTGGTAGGGCTGCTGTTGCTGTGAATTTTCAAAGCCTCAAGATCAATAAGAGGAAAAGTAGTAGAAGACGACGACCCAACGGATTGGACTCAATGGCTCGAGCTGCTGGTGAATATGAGTTTTATATTACAACCTTTCACAAAAAGTGGCACTGGCCAACTGGGCAAGACTAGCTACTACAGTACAGACAGACTGATAGTATGTAGTAGTAGTAGTACTCAGAGTCATCATAGCGGAGGCAGGGATAAGATTTTTGAAACCGTACAGATTGAAGGATAATTGGTGGTAAAAAAATAGCATTTGGAAACAAACAATAGTTCGGGAAAAATATGGGGCAGTAAAAGTTATGGAATAAGAAATATTATTAAAAACAAGAAGACTTACTGGGGCCAGCAGAGGAGCCCTCAGTGGTGTCCTCCTGGTGGTGTTCTTCTGAGTGTCCCGCCGACTGCCCAGTCCCTGTCGGTCTGCCCCTGGGTGCTGATGAACAGGAAAGATACAAACATTGATGGATGGTGTCAAACAAATACAATATTTTTCAACAACGGTCAAAAAACACTTATGTAAACAACAATTGCAATAACTAAATTGACCGATCTCATCTGGTCAACAAGTAATATTGGGGGGTTCGCAGTTTGACTACGTAAGTTACTATTTATCAACAGTAATCCAGTCTTCCATTCTGATTCCAGAATACTAAGTTACAACTAAGCCTAATTACAACGTACCACCCAACCTAGCCCACCTATTCCAGGCATGCCAATTGTACATTAAGTATGCATTTCCACTGTATTCCTCAACAATACATATGGTCAAATCATGGAGGACACATGAACATGACTACAATTTTTGTATACACCAAATTTGGGTTTGATTGATTGATGCTGATCTGCTAGTGCTAAGTAACTGCTAAGCCAACCACCACTCATTGAACAAACTAGAAAAGGTTCTAATAAAGACTGCTGTACTAGCAGCACGTCACGTAACTGAGTGAGGGGGCATCACGCATACCACTAACAAATTAGAAGCTCATACAAAGTACCTAAACCTAAGTATCAATCCACCCCTATCTATTAGTGACAGGACAAAGTAAGGAGTAGACTAGAGTCACTGTAGCATTACGTAACTTAATTTCTCTAAAATAAACTCGTAAAGAATCACGCTAAGCAAGCGCAAACGCAAAGCTGCAAACAAGTAAGATTAGTAGTAGCACAGAAGAGCACCTGTGTCAAAACAAATCACAGACTTTTAAACGTAATTAACCTGGAATGTAAGCAGCAACATTCTAGCTGGTTGGAAGAAAAAAAAAGATATTCACAATATATAGCACAGAGCAGAAGAACAGACACAAAGTAGTAATAATTAAATAGGTACTCACCAAGCCCCGGGACCTCCACTCCCAGCAGGTCCAGCAGGTCCTGCTCACGGTCCAAGATGTCGGACCACCGGTGCGTCAGCGTGCGCCGGACACCAGAGAAGCGTGACACTGCCCGGCGCACCTTCCCCCACAGCTGCCGACGCTCCCGGAGGCCGTACCCGGACCCAGGCCTGCCACCTGCTGCCAGGGTTGAGGGGAGGTGGCGCTGCACAAAGAAAATTAGTGCAGCCAACTCCACCTCCCCAAATAAGGCCCGTGCCTGCACCCCTTGTGGGCGCCGCCTTCCGCAAGGAAGGCGGTCGCGGCTCTGGCTGTGCCGGTGAACAGCCCTACCCTTGGACATGGTTCTGGGGATGAAAGACAAGATGGCCGCGCCCATTGCGACCACGTGTGCAAGTTCGCACGATATTTTCTCCCCGAGCAAGCAAAAAGCAACGCGATCAAGTAAAAGCGGTCACGAACAGGAAATATCGACCGCGAACGGGCGCGACCATGCATTGCGCGACCCGGAACAGGAAGTGAGCATCGCGAGAGGGCGGGACAAGTGAAAACAAGATGGCCACGCCCGTGAGCAACCGCATGGGTAAGGTGGCGACCCGCGATCACGCAAAAATACCGCGAACAGGCGGGAAAAAACTTCCACGTCTTCACGATATTTCCGGCGTGTTTGCGGAGATTTTCAGCATTTGCGTGATAATTTGCGAAAGTTAATTTCGCAAATTCCACCCACCCCTACTCCAAATCAGGCACAATTGCCCTCATCCTATATGGCCCAGGTACATACCCATGCACCATGCACCATGCACAGGGATTGGGAAAGTACTGACAAGATAGCTCACACTCGGCCCGGGTGTAGGCAGCACAAGGCCCTCCTGTGACCAGTGCAAACACAAACACCAAGACAACAAGGTCAGATATCTAGGACAGGAACTCACACTCACTGTCATGGCAGCATGCTCCATGGGGGGACAGCTACATCACCTGGGAGCCCCAGGGCCAAATCACACCACACACACCAGCAGGCCCTGCCACACACACCCCTTCACAAGCAGACACCCCTGGGACAGGCAATGTATTTACCCACTGTCACAATGGACATGTAACACAACAAGACCAATACATAGCCGAAGAAGCATCCAAGGCAAAAATATACATGTCAAAGACTCAGGAGAACATATCAATCTGTCCCCCGCAACATACTAATCCACAAGTGAACATTGAGGAGAATGCTAAGCACATACAACTACCTGGAGGAACAGTGCCAACTTAAATGTGTATGAAACATGCCTGTTGCATGAAACAGCATTAACATTGTCTGTCTCTCACACACAGAGCAACGTGATGAATCTCCCCCCAACAATGGGGGTGAAGAATCACAGTCCCAGGCTCAGGAGGAACCTGATCCGACCGGCAGCGACGCCTCTCAACACTCTGCGGATGACCCCGACTAACCTGGACCCTCTGGTGTCCAAGCCCCTGCAGAACCTGGTTCAGGAACATCTGTGCCAACCACCACCCACATTCCTGCCACATCCCAGAAGACACCGAGGAGCCCTGCCCACAGTGAACAACTGAGCCAGTCTGACCAGGAGGGACAAGATGCGGCAGGCACCCAGGAGGAGGCAGACAACACCGCCACTGCCATCCCTCAGGGGTCCCATAGGCCCGATGTGACCACAACGGCAGGCCAGGCTCGTGTGGGTAGGGGTGGTGGGAGTGGAGGCAGGCGGAGGTGAGAACCTGACCAGCCAGCTGAAGAGACCGGTATGTCACACATACACAACATCATGGATGCATACCAGCGTGACACCAGGGAGTTCAGCCAGGTAGTGGTGACCTTCACAGAGATGAAGAACCAGCAGGCCGAGCAACACGCCAGTCAACAAGAACACCAAGGACGGATGAAGGCAAGACTGGTTGAGCTCCTGGTGGTGCAAAGGGACATAAGCCATTCACTCCGTCGGATTGCCGACAACATGGGCAACCCTCCCTGTGCCACCAGGCGAAGACCACCACCAGCCACAGGGAGGGAGGAGGAGGAGGATTCGTCCAACGGAGCGTCCCAAGCATCGTCAAGGCCTGCATCTGAGGGTCGCCCTTGGAAGGTGGGTCGTCCACGGAAAAGACCGTGAGAGGCAGCGGCCCATCCACATCTCCCAGGTCACCCGGCCTGGCACCTGGCCTTCATGTGCGACAGCATCACATCATTGACTGACATCATCTGCCACATGGACTTGCCGGTCACAGTCTGACCAATGATGCCCAACACTGTGGTCTGGACTCTAGTGACTTCAAATGGCAAGGATCCCATTTCCCCCTGTGAACTTTGGATTCTATGGTCCCTGCATTACACCTATTTCTGTGCACAAATCTGCGCTATAATTAAAAAATGAATACTTGAAATTTTATGTTACAGTCATTTAGCATGAGTCCACAACATACGTTTGGGGATATGTCAAAGTATGCCTGAGTGTGGAACTAACTCCAGCCATCCATACACTTGGATCTGAGTCCGGTCGAGGACACACATGGGTCACAATGTATCACCAAATACAGACATGGAGCCCAATACTCACCCGTGATGGCCTCAAGCTGCTTAGGGGGGGGGGCTTGCAATACTGCTCAGACAGACCAATTTGGAAGAGTATCAAGAAGGTGTAGAGGTCATGGGTCATGTTGATGTGCCCGGGGAGGGAGTCCCAGGTCTGTTTGGCGAGGTGGGAGAACTATCTCCTGCATGCAGTTTTTATGTGGATGTGATGAATGGTGGCCAGGGCAAGGTGGGCTGTTGGATGACAGACGTCCAAGGTTGGTTTTGTGTCTGGGGTTGTGGACTGCCTCCTGAGTGTGGTTGAGGAGTCTGAAGGTGATCCTGCAACATACAGTGAGCCATTGTAGCTATCTCAGGTGGACGGTGATGTGGCTGGGGCGGTGAAGATGAGGTGTGCGGATGCACCCTGGATGTGGACAAGTTCTCCTGCAGTTTTGCTGTTGTTCTCCGTAGAGGTCGGTGCTGTAGTTGAGCCGGCTGGTGTCGTGGACCTGGGGGACGGCCTGTCTTGCCTTGGAGTGGATCTATCTGTGGATCATTTGCAGCATGTGGACGGTGTTGCAGCATGAGGTACAGATGGTGGTGTGTTGCATGGTAATTGTGAGCGATGGGTCCATGATGAACACCAGCTTGCGTGCGTGGCCACTGGGTGCTGGTGCGGTGCCCAGACCAGTGGGATACAAGGAGTTGACCCAGCCGTAAGGGGACAATCCTCATATGATGACCTCAGTCTGTCCAAGTCCAGCCTCAGGTGGCTGATGTTCAGCCATTTGTCAGCGGATCTCATGCCTTCTTGAAGTTTGGATCTGGCAATGGCTGGGTCTTTGGTGAGTTTGAGGAGCAGCTGGGTATCAATGTCATACGAGATGATGATGAGGTCGTGTGCGCATGTGATGGTGGAGAGGGGGGACATGGAGACATTGAATATCGTCACACTGAGAGAAGAGCCCTGGGGCATGGGCCAGATGACCCCAGTGTACTACATGCTGCAGGGTGGAGGCCAACTCCCTGGGCCTTGCTGGTGAGCTACTTGTTGATTTATTCCTGGGCCCTCTTCTGGATACCAGTGTTGGAGATGTTTGAGCTGACAGTGTGGTAGCACATGGTGTAGAATGCCGTTGAGAGGTCAAAGGGGGTGGGCTCACCATTGTTGAGCAGGGCAAAGTTGTCATTGGTGTTCGCAATGATGACGGTTGCAGTGGTGTGATTACTGTGGAAGATGGTCTGGTGCCGGTTGCCTGGAGCTGTTTGCATGGAGGAAGTTTGTCACTTGCTCATTGAGTGTCTTCCTGATTACATTTGCTGGGTAGGGAAGCAGGGTGATGTCCCAGGAGATCCTGCGGGACTGCCGTCCGTTGTTTAACAAGGGCCTGGGTCTCCGCATGCCTCCAGCTTCCATGGAATGTGGCTAACTCAAATGAGACATTCATGATGCGCTGGACGTGGGCTTCAAGGATGGGAAATGATGTGGTTGAGATGTTGTGTGGGAAGGGGCCTGATGGAGAGCCAGAGTGGATGGTGCACATGAGCCACGTGGTGTATTTGCTGCTGACGGGAGTCCAGAACCTGAGTGGGGTTTGTCCTGCGGATAATAGTGCTGTCTGCCTCTGTGTGCCAAGGCTGTCGTGTATGGCCATGAGCTTGCAGTGGTAGAAAGTTGCAAGGGATGTGATCTGCCTTGCAAGGGTGGGGTGTCTTTTGGATGGAGATCTGCTGTCAGTTCACTCACAATGCTGATGAGCACCTTGATGTCGTGTGGTTTGGTAACTCGGCCCTAACTAAAGGATCTCCACTTGTCCTTGCTGATGATATGGTGATGGCTGTGTGTGGCATTTTCCAGGGCTGTAAGGTAACTGATGGTTCTTTGTGTTGCAAGGTTTGCACAAGAGTCCGGCTAGATCTGTATGAGGCCAGTAGGTCTGCCTTGTTCCAGGTGGCTTAACTGTTGTTGTGATTCACAGGAAAGTCCGTCAATGTGGCAAGATTGTTGGATCAGTTGATGATCCAGTGTGTGAGGTTGCAGGGTGTGGCGGTGGTGTTGTTTTGAGTGTCCCACACAGCTTGTCTGTGGTGACTTACATCAAGCATCTTTGGAGGATCGGTAGCGGGGTGTGGGGCAGTGTGTTGCTTGTCGGAGACGTGGATGCAAATGTTGATGGACCAATGACGGATGGTGGTGTGGTTCTCCTCCAGCAAGAAGTTACTGGCCCCCAGCCACATGTAGCCTGTGGAGGTGCGGGCGTGCGTGCAGATGTACGTGTTGATGGCTTAGCGGAATTGTGGATGTAGGCCTGGAGATCTGTAGATGAGTGTTACTCTGAGGGTTGCCAGGGGGTTGGTGCTAAACCGGATTTGTGACTCTGAGGGTATACTTGGGAATAAATTGCAATTCATCCTCCGGGATTGTTGGTGCCGTTCCTGCGGGGGATCTTCTTGTATCTGTCTGAGATGGCAATGAAGAAGTTGTGTGCTGAGGATGCTTTTGTCCAGGTTACTCTCATGAAGGTGATGTGTGATGCTGTTGTGTTGAGGAGGTAACAGTGTCCAATGGCGTGCTGGTGGACGGAGCGGGTGTGGAGTTGGAGGCACATGACCTGGTTGTTCTGACAGGGTCTGGTAGGCTGGGCAGCGCTGTGTAGGCAGTTGGAGTTGCACACTCAGCATGCGAAGGTGTCGTGTGTGTGCTTAGGGGTTGCCTGATAGCAGGCGGTTGATTGTCTGGAGGACATTGCTTGGAGGGTGGCTGCAGCATGAGCCTGTTGTGTGATGTGGGTCATGCAAAGACCAGAGGGTCGTGCACTGTGCACGTTGCAGGCGCAGACGGTCCTGCCTTTGGCACGGCGTTGGTGCAACAGTGGCACAGAAAAACTGCTGGCTGCATTTAGAATGGGTGGAGGGGGAAGGGAGGAGCATTTTGGAGGCGTGTGGGTAGCAGAATCTGGGCACTCGGTGGAGCGGTGCCGCAGGTGAGGGAGCAGCGGGCGGAAGGGGTGAGAAATTAGGCAAAAAGTAGCACACAAAGACAAGGAGGTCAGAAAGGCCCAGTGCAACAGGTGTATGTAAAGGAAGGAGTCTCAGGTTACTCATGGGTCACTCCGAGAAAATGTATGAACAATCACCAGAAATTAAGGCCACAGGACCAGGCAACAAAATGCGGAGCTGCGCACAGGAGACACACCATCAGCAGGCGTTGACCTGTTGTGTGGAGCAACCTGCAGAAATACATACACAACCAGGTACTTCATGCACAATAGATATTATCAGCCATGAAGAACTACATGCATGTTGCCGAAGTACACATACACTCATATGCTCAATCTTTGACAATTATGCCATAGATGACGCATGCAAACTGGCAAGAGAGCTGCACTGACAGAGATGAGGCACTTTGGATTGTGCTGAACACATTTATTCCACAAACACACACAAAGGGAAATGCATCCATATGAACAGACTCACAGATCAGTTGACATAACATGTGGGACATACGCTGGACCCCCCCTTCACAACACGGGTGATGTAAATCCCAAATAACTGGCACACAAGTTAAGGGGATGAGCCAAACACATTCTGCTGCACACGGAGAGGCTGCAATTCCCCATAGAGCCTGTTGTTGTGATGTCCCACACTATGTCCACCCGTAGCATCCGCAATGTTTCAGAGGCAAGGTTTACACACATTGATGCCTTCATCAGACGCCACACTCCACTACAGATGACTGTCAAGAAGGGTGACTTACATGTCATGGGAGTGATGCTACATGTTATATGCTCCATGGTGAGAAGACATGTATGCATGGTACCACAACATGCACAGAAGCAGGCCCACACATTCACAACCCGTACCAACACCAAAAAGCATTGATGCAATCCGTACCCAAACTGACATTTCCATATGTCTGTGCATGGAACACTGATTCAGCACACGTTGCAATCCTCAGGAATAGCAGGAGGACAACGATGACACGAGCAGACAACAGGCGCAAAAACCTGGGAATGACAGACACACAAGAAGTCACCTGAGACAATTCTCGCCGCACACATGGACATTTACGAAACATGAATAATGTTGCACACATGCAAATTTCAAAGAAAGTCTCTCCGCTAAACTGTGTGGCATGACATCATCACTCGAGTGACACATCTGAACACACATCAAAGTCACCTTCCATTAAGTCAGCTGGACACACACATTGCAACACATGCCGCTCAATGCTACAAGCTTGCACACTCATACCCAGTGACTCACCATTATGAGAAGAAGTTGCGTATGAGCTGACTCCGGATATCATCCTCCTCCCCCTCATCACTAGCCTCGTGACCAAGCCCTTGATCCTCCACGGGTGGATGTTCCTGCTCATCCGGATCCAGGATGAGTGGCACTACGTTCTGAACTGCCATGTTGTGCAGCATGCAGCATACGAGGAAGATTTGGCAGACCATCTCCGGTGCATATAGGAGGGACCCGCCTGTTTTGTCAAGGCACCGGAATCGGCTCTTCAGGAGTCCAAACGTCCTCTCAATCACTCGCCTGGTCTGCCCGTGTGCATTGTTGTACCGGTGATCTGCAGCTGTTCTTGGGTTGCGAGAGGTGTCAGCAGCCATGGCATGTTGGGATAACCAGAGTCCCCTACATGGAAACATCATGTAAATAAGTGAGTCAGGAGATGCCGTAAGAAACAAAGATACCACAAAACACAGGACAAACAGAGAATACCCATCAATGAAACATGCTCGTTCGTTATGCAGCCGCAGCATCATTTGTGGCACCCTGCTACGCCTCATGATGTAGGCATCGTGTGCTGATCCTGGAAAACGTGCACAGACATGGGAAATCAGCATGTTAGCAAAACACACCACAAGGGCATTTATCGAGTGGTAATGTTTTCTATTGCGATAGGCATGCTCCTGTGCCTGTGGTGGTACCAAAGCCACATGTGTCCCATCAATGGACCCAATTACATGGGGCATCCCTCCCAGGGCATAGAAATCACCCTTGACATCTGTCAACTCCTCAGGAGTAGGAAATTTGATGAATTCATCAAGGTGCTCAAACATGGCTGCCAAAACATCATGCAGGACACCGCTGAACATTGTCTGTGACATCCCACCAACATCAGCTATGGTCAATTGAAACGTACCTGTGGCAAAAAAATGTAGGGCTGCCATCGCCTTCATCTTGGGGGTCAGCGCAGTAGGATACCTGTGTCGCGGTTGGAGGTGTGGTGCCAGCTTGTTTTTCAAGTCCTCAATAAACTGGCGAGCGAATCTGTAACAGCGGATGCAGGCACGTTCCCTCATGTCACCCAAGTCTGGCATTGGTCTTGGTCCAGGCGGTGCCCTGCAAAACATTGCTTGGAAGAATGAAGATTGAGAGTCGGGCAACATCAATGTCAATGAACATAGCTAGGGGTGGGCGGAATTTGCGAAATTAACTTTTGCAAATTATCGCGAAAATGCTAAAAATCTCCGCAAACACGCCGGAAATATCGCGAAGACGCGGAAGTTTTTTTCCCGCCTGTTCGCGGTATTTTTTGCGTGATCGCGGGTCGCCAACTTACCCATGCGGTTGCTCAAGGGCGCGGCCATCTTGTTTTCACTTGTCCCGCCCTCTCACGATGCTTACTTCCTGTTCTGGGTCGTGCAATGCATGTTCGCGCCCGTTCGCGGTCGAAATTTCCTGTTCGCGACCGCTTTTACTTGATCGCGTTGCTTTTTGCTTGCTCGGGGGGAAAATATCGCACGAACTTGCGCACGTGGTCGCAATGGGCGCGGCCATCTTGTTTTTCACTCTATTGCATGGTTCTGGGGCCTGATTTTCAATCCTCCCAAAATCCTTTCAATCCTTTGTTTATAGCCACTTTTTTTGGATCTTTATTACTTATTATTTCTCTAACTATTTTCCTGCTTCTATATTTTTGGTTTTTGTCTATTTTTTTTTTGTTTTTTAGGTACTTTTTCCTCTTTCTATTGCCTGCTATTTATTTCCTTTACTCCTTTATTTATTTTACCTTTTCTTTCCCGCCCCGTCCCCAGAACCATGTCCAAGGGTAGGGCTGTTCGCCGGTGCATCACGCATGTTAGTGGTATGTGTGATGCCCCCTCACTCAGTTACGTGATGTGCTGCTAGTACGGCAGTCTTTAGAACCTTTTCTAGTTTGTTCAATGAGTGGTGGTAGGCTTAGCAGTTACTTAGCAGTAGCAGATCAGCATCAATCAAACCAAAATTTGGTGTATACAAAAAATGTAGTCATGTTCATGTGTCCTCCATGATTTGACCATACGCATTGTTGAGGAATACAGTGGAAATGCATACTTAATGTACAATTGGCATGCCTGGAATAGGTGGGCTAGGTTGGGTGGTACGTTGTACTTAGGCTTAGTTGTAACTTAGTTTTCTGGAATCAGAATGGAAGACTGGTTTACTGTTGATAAATAGTAACTTAAGTAGTCGAACTGCGAATCCCCCGATATTACATGTTGACCAGATGAGATCGGTCAATGTAGTTATTGCAATTGTTGTTTACATAAGTGTTTTTTGACCGTTGTTGAAAAATATTGGATTTGTTTGACACCATCCATCAATGTTTGTCTCTTTCTTATATCTTTCCTGTTCATCAGCACCCAGGGGCAGACCGACAGGGACTGGGCAGTCGGCGGGACAGGAACAATACCACCAGGAGGACACCGCCGAGGGCTCCTCTGCTGGCCCCAGTAAGTCTTCTTGTTTTTAATAATATTTCTTATTCCATAACTTTTACTGCCCCATATTTTTCCTGAACTATTGTTGGTTTCCAAATGCTATTTTTTTACCACCAATTATCCTTCGATCTGTACGGTTTCAAAAATCTTATCCCTGCATCCGCTATGATGACTCTGGGTACTACTACTACTACTACATACTATCAGTCTGTCTGTACTGTAGTAGCTAGTCTTGCCCAGTTGGCCAGTGCCACTCTTTGTGAAAGGTTGTAATATAAAACTCATATTCACCAGTAGCTCGAGCCATTGAGTCCAATCCGTTGGGTCGTCGTCTTGTACTACTTTTACTCTTATTGATCTTGAGGCTTTGAAAATTCACAGCAACAACAGCCCTACCAGATTTATTACTATTTTGATATGATACCTTATAGGACATAATACTGTTGTAGGGATCTTGCACATACATTTGCACCAGAAAATAGGATGTTGGTGATGGTAGGTTGGACCTTCCTTGCACACCTCAATCAGAAATTCCGCACCCACCACAATTCCACTGCTTGACTATAGTACTGTCTTGTCATAACTATTAGGTCTCGGAACCCTCCCCCCAAGATACCCAACAAGTAGACAACCCAGAACATAACACACCCAACCTCTCAGTCGTGGAAGCAATTCACATGCACACCCTTACTTTAATTTGCTCACTCGTGTAAGTTAGTCCACACCAAATACCACCAATTCTATGTAAGTTCAAAATGTTTATTTCAATTTGAGAAGGTCTGTACACTGTTTTCTTAGCAGCACCAACCGGAAAATCAATAACATTAAAACAATATACATTGTTACACTTATACAGTTGGGAATTAAATCATGATAACTGAACAGTGGTGGAAGGCAGCACCACCATCCCATAGCAATTTAGTTTATATAAATTTATAAAAGAAGATGTGAGTGAAGGGACCCCTCACCTTAGAAGAACCTAGTACTGGTAGTTGTTGCATCATTCAGAAGCTCTGGTTCGTAGAAGGGAATCTTGCGTCTGTAATGCGAAAAAAGAAATGGTGTGCGTTAGTATATTGTAGCTTGCAAGCATTTCTCAGCCGTGCCAAAAAGTGTAGCATCTATGGATAAGCAATATGGACTAACAGTAACAGTAGTACACCAGTACTTCCTAAAAAAGTGGCTTGTTAATGTTTGTGGACTGCTTGTACGCAGCGCGTAGACTAGACAGTAGCAGTGTGAGGCAGGTCATGTGGGCTCAAAGGTGTCTTAAGAAGCTGCAAGGTAAAGGTAACGTCAGATGTGCAAAAATAAAAGCCACAAAGGTAAAATGGTAGCATGGCTAGGGCTAATTAAGCAAAGGCTACAATGATCATATATAACTATTAGTGTCTACTCTACTACTACCTGATTTGTACTAGTGATGTATGTTAGTATTAACTCATTTTTCAACCTTGCTACTGATCAATAGGGGGAGGTGTATATGACGCCTAATAAATGTGTAATGTTTTCTAGGCGCACTACCGACCACCATTGCCGGTGCCAGCGAAGGCGACGCGGAGGGCGAGGATGCGGCAGTTGCTGCAGATAGCAACGGAGCAGTAGGGGGAGTGGCAGCACCAGTGGCGGGCGGTGGTAAGTTAGATTCATAATCCTTAACTATTGTTGAACTTGACAGTACACTCACTGCAAGGGTGTACTGTATGTATATGTATACTGTACAGTTGTGACTTAGGGCCCCATTAGGATGGTGGGCGTATTGCCCCCGCCGGGCCGGCTGGAATTCACTGCCGACACCGTAGGGGCAAACCTCCCGCCATCCCTGTAGAAAATATTCAGACCCCCCACATGTCGACCAGGCGGAAAAGGGTTCAATATGGCGGTGGTGTCTCTCTGAACACACCGCCAGCCATATAATCTGCATTTTGGAATGCTTTTGCGTGGCGGCATTGCCGTCCACCACGGAAAGGCATGCAGACATTGCAGAGTATGCTTGGGGGCCCCCATGGAGGGTACCTACCTATGCTATGGTACCCCCCGCCTTTCAAAGCAAAACGTGACAGGCTCCGTGCGGGGCCCGTCATGTTGTGCTTCGAAAAGCAGCACAACATTTTAGCATTGCTTTCAGCAAAGCCAACCAGAATGTAAAAAAAAAAATAGGATGCGCCCACCACTGTGCCGGGCGCATCATCCTAATTAATTGTCCCCACGGGACCCCCACCCTTTTTAGCATGAGGATGGCAGGCGGACAAAGTACGCCCGCTATCCGATGTCGAAAGTAAGTATGAGTTGTTGGGGACGTTTGAAGAGTGAACTAGAAGACTAGAATTCCCTTTATTTAGCATAGGACTAGGAGCCGGAGTATTGAGTAACCAATGGCCTCATCTATCTGATTTCAACTAAGCTTTGAAAGTTTTATGGAGAAGAGCACCTGGTGCACTGTTCAACTAAAAAGTGAAAGACAGGTGGAAGGAAGAAGGACGGGCGACATTTAAAATGTTATGTACTACTGTGCTTTATTTTATAGTGCTACTCTACCATGCCACTATGTGTATAAATAATTACCTTGTCCTACTGTTTTTCTAAGAGTATATTTTACAATTGTCATGTTTTTTTCTTTTTGATACACAGCTACTCCGAAACTCAACCGGAAGGAGTTGGCCGCCAAGGCACGGTGCCGGAAGCTGGAGGCAATCCAGCGGGAATACCGGCGGCTGGTGGTCCTAGCCGATGAGGAGGAGGAGACTGCGGCAGCATTTGTTCAAGCCTCTTCCAGTGCCCCGGGCCCCAGCCACCGCCCTCCAGCGGTACGGCGCCACCGTCTGGCGGCTGCCCGCTGCCACCGTGCCATCTCCGGTGCCCCCCCCACTGTGGCTGCAACTGCCGTGGCCTTAGACGCCGCGTCGCCCGTTTAGAGGACGAGATGCGCCAGATGCGTGTCCTCCTTCAGTCCCGCCCCACCACTTAGTCCCTGTCATCCTGTTCTGCCCCTTTTTTAATTCTTGTTTGGGTGGGTGGGTGGGAACTTGTTTGGGTGTTACGGACTTCTATGGACATTGGTTGGGATTAGGGAGGGGGATGGGTCAGCTTTTGTGGGTTTAGTTTATTTTTGTTAGGGTAAATTAAATATATTTTTCTATGTTACATGCAATGTTGTTAATGTTTTGTAGGTGGGGTAACTAATTTACATCACACTGTTTCCTTGCTGGTGCATGGCCGCCCATAGCCTGTGTTTGATTTCAATAATTTGCTGACTGTATAAGACACAAACAGATAGATGCGACACACCTCACTCATTGACTGGTCCTTCTAGTACTTTCAGTCTGTCCTCTAGTCTATGCATTCTTTGGAGTGGTGTGTGAAAATGAAATCATTGACAACATGTCCATTATTAATTCTGTCTCCCCCAAACTTCTCTCTTACCGGTGCTTGATGTTTATGTCCAGCTGTGGCACAGCACTGGCTGCATGGTGAAGATGGTTTCCTTTTTCATACATGCCATGATTGGGGTGGTGGTGGTGGTAGTATAGTAGTAGTAGTAGACACTGGCAGGGCGGCAGCATTTCCAAAAAAAGAAAAGGAGACAGTCAATCGCCTTTGAGAGACTGTTAGAGGAGTAGTTGAATGAAGTACAGTACAGAACTTACCGAGCAACAATAATATGCTCAAATATTTGACAAAAAAACTGAATGGTGGTTAGGAGGATAGCCTACTAGACAGAGTTACAAACTATAGTTGTGTCGAGTCACTTGACTATGCCTACAGTCTAACAGTTAGTGCTGTATATGAGGAATGACAACAAACAAATCCAATCAATGCCGGCAATTCATGCTGAGGTATATGTTCCTTTGTTAAATAAAATAACCTCTGAAATATCCTACTCATTGGTGGCCAAGCAGAAGAAGATCATCGCTCTGCCTTGAAATTGAAGTAGTGTTGCTTTCACCACATCCGCCCCAGCAAGTGTGTGATTAAGTATTGGTGTACATTTAATTTAGTTACACCTCGACAATAAGTCACACAGCCCGGGGGAAGAGGGTTAGGGTTTGTTGAATGGATGGGAAGGGGGTTTGTGGGAAAGGTTTGACATAGAAAAACAGTATGCATACATAGACAAACAAACGACAATCATTGAAGACTACCATATCCATACGTTAAGGGATAAAAAGGCAATGCATGCATGATGATGAGAGACCCGGATTACATACACTTCTAGTTCTTGTTCTGTTGTTCCGGACTTGATACTTTAACAGATAGCAAATAGAAATTTTAAATATTGGTAGGGAAGAATCGTAAACACAGAGCAAACCTAATGATGATTGATAATAACAACTCCAAGAACACACTGTTGTAAAGATTGTATACAAGATATTAATCAAATTATTTAAAAGAAGTTAAAAGTGGATACTGTTACTGTCTTATCCTGGTCAAAAATGTGGACTGGATTTTTCGGCATTCCTCTTGCTCCTCTCGTCCATCAATCTTGGGTGTGTCGCCTCGCCACTCGCCACTGCCCGGCTGGAAAAAAAAAGGTGATTGATTGGTAAGGTAATTAATATGCATTGTAATGTTTTACAAAATTTTGGGCAAGGCCCGGCCTGTAATTTTAGATGGAAAACCAAAGGGGATATTGAGAAAGAAAGTGAAAACAAATGCACAAGTGATGGTGTAGTGCAACAAGAACACTTTCCGAGGTGGCATGTATGCATATGCATCATCTCTACTCTAGTCTGTTTCCAACATTGACCTTCAACAGTAACAGGAGAGAGCAGGGCCACAGTGCACATCCTACGTTAACACTTTAGAGTCCTTTTTTTTTCTCTCAAAGAGTTGGACAAACGCAAAGCACATTATCCATTCCAAACATAGCATTTTACAGTTTAAGTTAGTAAAATCAATGCATCCCACCGCTACACTCTATTCAACTTCTACACAGACATTTGGGTCTGCTGTGGTTGTTGTTGACGTGTTTACCTTTAGGCTTTTCCGTTTTATGCCACTCCTGAAACATCCTCCTGACTTCATCATCATCTCTGATACTTTTACTGACTGACTGAAGATCGGCCTGCAGTATAAGTATAATTGTTATGACACAACAAGAGTAGAAATATAAATATTACTGACTTGAGTCATTCTTTATTGTGTACAGAAAGATAGATTACTACTAGTACACTTTGAGATCACTTTGTGCACAACAAACAAACAACACAAATACAAAGACCAATAGCTCAGAGTCAGGTGTCCAATCCATGCCATTAATTGTCATCATTCATTACCTGTTCCTTCTCATCTTAAGTTAACGGGCCATCTCTTTCGCCATCATCATGATGGACGGTGCTGTTGTGTCACAGTCATTTGCATTGCGCAGATTGAGTGAGTCCCCTTCCTGTATTGAATTAAAAGCAATGTATCACCAAGATGCAGGAGAAGTACACATTTCTTATTTGCAAGAAGGGGAAAATTAGTGTGTTCTGTAGAAAGTTGATTAGTGGCAGTGCACAATTACAGAAATTCATGCGCAACAAACACAACAAAATCTACATCATTCAGTCTGCGATTCTGCGGCCAATGCATGGCATCAATCATTACCTGTTCCATCTCATCTTGTTAACGGGCCGTCTATTTCGCCATCCTCATCATGGACGGTGCTGTTGTGTCACAGTCATTTGCATTGCGCAGATTGAGTGAGTCCCCTTCCTGTATTGAATTAAAAGCAATGTATCACCAAGATGCAGGAGAAGTACACATTTCTTATTTGCAAGAAGGGGAAAATTAGTGTGTTCTGTAGAAAGTTGATTAGTGGCAGTGCACAATTACATAAATTCATGCGCAACAAACACAACAAAATCTACATCATTCAGTCTGCGATTCTGCGGCCAATGCATGGCATCAATCATTACCTGTTCCATCTCATCTTGTTAACGGGCCGTCTATTTCGCCATCATCATCCTGGACGGTGCTGTTGTGTCACAGTCATTTGCATTGCGCAGATTGAGTGAGTCCCCTTCCTGTATTGAATTAAAAGCAATGTATCACCAAGATGCAGGAGAAGTACACATTTCTTATTTGCAAGAAGGGGAAAATTAGTGTGTTCTGTAGAAAGTTGATTAGTGGCAGTGCACAATTACATAAATTCATGCGCAACAAACACAACAAAATCTACATCATTCAGTCTGCGATTCTGTGGCCAATGCATGGCATCAATCATTACCTGTTCCATCTCATCTTGTTAACGGGCCGTCTATTTTGCCATCATCATCATGGACGGTGCTGTTGTGTCACAGTTATTTGCATTGCGCAGATTGATTGAGTCCCCTTCCTGTATTGAATTAAAAGCAATGTATCACCAAGATGCAGCAGAAGTACACATTTCTTATTTGCAAGAAGGCGAAAATTAGTGTGTTCTGTAGAAAGTTGATTAGTGGCAGTGCACAATTACATAAATTCATGCGCAACAAACACAACAAAATCTAAATCATTCAGTCTGCGACTCTGCGTCCAATGCATGGCATCAATCATTACCTGTTCCATCTTATTTTCAGTTAATGGCCAGTCTCTCTCGGCTCTGAAAGGAGGATAGCTATAGTAGTCATCTGATTCATGGTCCACTTGTTTTGGAAGGACGAGGAAAGTTTGCATTTGTTGTTACCATCATCCAATCATCATTTATGAGGGAAATGGAATGGAGCAGGAGATTCAGTATGATCGAGCGGAGGAGCTGGATTCGGAGGACTGTACTGTCAAATGGCAGACACCTGAAACTTGTATAATAAATTAGAAGAGTAGAAGACGGTGATAATGGATTTGTTGCGATTCACAAGTTTATAACCGGAACGACAGACACATAAACAGAGGGGGAAAAAAGGGAGGAAGACAGTAAGTGCGAGCCTAATTGTCATTGAAGTATAGCTCGTCCTCAAACTCTGGGGGTTCTTCCAGTAGTAGGTAATCATCTGACACAATACTTCCGTCACCTGAGCCGCTGTCCTCATCTTCCTCTGTTGATTCACGCATTGTGTAATTCGGTGGTATGAAGTGCTGATTCATTTTGATCATTGTTAACCTCTCCACGTTTTTTGGAGATAGACTGGTCCTTCTCAATGTTACAATGGAACCAGCAGCACTGAAAACACGTTCGGAAGAGACACTTGCGACAGGGCAAGCCAGATAGCTTATCACCAGCCTGCTGAGCTGTGGCCATTCAGACCTTTTCCTATACCAATACTGCAATGGGTTTTGATCAACGTACACCTCTGTTGGGTCGTCCAGATAGGCCTGGACCATCCGCTCAATGTTCAGGGTTGCTGATGGTAAGCTTTTGTGCTGTTTTTTCTGTGCATCAGCACTGTGCTTACAATAGCCCATCTTTACATACCAATCCTGTAATGATGATGATTGTACTCAGCCTAATGATCCAGTTTTTGTTTCTGTAGTCGATAGAGATGGTGAGTGTTGTGATTGTGAGCCAACCGCACTGCCCTCAGCCGACGAAGTTGCACTTGATTCTGCATGGCCTGCTTCAGTATCAATACTTGTTGTGGGTTGATGTGGTGGGCTTTTAATTAGCAGCCCTTCGTTTTCAAACTTAATGGCTGCTTCAGCTATACAACTTTTGTAGCGGGCAACATCATTGTCGGGAAAAGCAAGGAATAGTCCTAATTTTGCACGTGGATCCAGAATTGTGGCACAAATGTAATGTTCTTGTGACAAAATTTTATTTTGTATCCTTACATTTTCAGTTAAGTGCCTGGATAAGCTCTCCACCAAGTCATGGGCTTGCCTTCTGTCCTCTACACCTTTGTAAGATTCAGACACATTATTCAGCTCATGCTCTAGCATTTGCAACAATGGGATAGCTGGCCCATTGTACAGTCCTCCTTGCTGACTTCACGTGTGAAGACCTCAAAAGGAGACAGCATCTCAGTCAGGCATTTAATTAGGGTCCATTGCTCCCTCTGAAGGGTCATGCCTTTAACACTAGCATCACTGCTTCTGTACCAGACATATTCATGGAGGGACCTGTGCTGTTCGTACAGACGATCAAGCATGTAATACGTTGAGTTCCAACGTGTTGCCACCTCCTGGATGAGTGCCTTGACTGGCATCCTAAATTCACGTTGGATGATCCTCAGCTGCTTCCGAGCTTTAAAAGAATGGCTGAAATGAGTGCATATTCTTCGGCAGATGGCCAGTAAATTGCTGACTATGGGTTCTTTTTTCAGAAAGTCTTGCACTATTATGTTTATGCAGTGTGCCAAACACGGAACCCTGAAATAGGAACCAAGTTCCATGGCCTTAAGTACATTACTGCCATTGTCTGTGGCAACAAAACCAATACCAAGCCCTCTGGGCCGCAGCCATTCCAAAACCTTGGTGCGAAACTCTTCTAAAATGTTTTCAGCCGTATGAGATTTCTCCATGGCGAACATGGCTACAGTTGCATGTTTCCGAGTACCTTCAAAAATCGCAGCTGTGTCAACAACACCTCGTGCAGATAGTTTATCTCTAACCCCCACAAAAGAGATCCAGTGTGCAGTGATGCACATGTAATCTGTGGCTTGGCAACTGCTCCACATGTCTGTTGTCAGGTGTATATTGTGCACAGCACTCTTCTCCAAAGCTTGTCCAACCAATTCCAGCACATCATGATGTAGTGCCGGAACAGCAATTCTTGCGAAATAGGACTGGCTGGGAACTTTTCATTTCGGGCAGATGGCATACACAAATTCAAGGAAACCCACCCCTTCCACAAATGAAAAAGGAAGAAGGTCCAGCGCTAACATTTTAGCCAGCTTCGCATTGTACAATCGTGCCGTTGGGTGGTTGCGTTGGAACTGCCCCTCCAACCTAAACATGCTCTCAATGGTAGGCTGGCTTACTTTCCTTAGTGGTGCTGTTTTCATTAACCCACTAAGGCTCAACGACAAAGATTGTCTCATTGAGGTACTCGCCGGTCGCCTTGGTGTCTCACCCACACTCTGAGTATGGCTCTTACTGCGGTGCCACTCTGATGTTACTGAGGAGGATGTGGGCATTACCAATGCAGTGACTGCACTACTGGAGACAGGGCTAGAAATGCCTCCCTGTTCTTCACCTGCCACCACAATAATATCGTTCCCTGATTCTGAATCCTGAGCAACTTCAATGGGTTTAGTTTTTCTACTTTCTTTTAACTTAAGTAGGTGATCCTCCCACACGATAGTGTGGTGTATTCTGAGATGACTTGCTTGTCCTCCGGTACCATAGTTTGAACCAAGCTTACCACGCCGAACACCTTGCCGACAAATTGAGCATATAGCAACGTTCTCCTCCTTGGCGCTAACAGAAAAGAAGTCCCAAACTGGGGAGGAGAACTTTCTGGCACTGCTGGATGTGCCACTTTCAACACCAGATGAACTTGAGGGGGTGCTTGAAAATATGTGACCCTGTCCACCTACACTGTGACTTTTACTACCACTTCCTACTGAGATGGTTGAGCAGGATGTAGGTCCCTGCCGGGCCTTGGAAAATATGGCAGCTGGAGGTAGTGGTGGTGTAACCTGTGTTGGTGAGATCCGTGCTACATCCCGCTCAGTAGCAGCCTTTCTGGATAGGGTGAGAATGTCGGTCTCCAATCCCTTTGGGGCGGGAGTAATGTGCGTGATGACTGGCTCGTCTTCATCAACATCATCACCCCCCTCTTCTACATCTACCTCCATAACTCTAAGTTTTTCTGGGACCTTCCTTTTCAGAAGCATTGTCTTGTGGCGTATATCACTCTCAGACTGAGCTGGTGGGACCCAAGTGTCATCACGATCATCAGAAGCGGGGCTTGAAGAAGAAGATGATGGACTAAGCCTCCTTTTCCTTGCTGGTGGTCTGGAAGACAATAGATCTTCTGAAACAGTGGTTTGACTTTGCTCCACTTTGTCTGCAGGAAGCTCGATTTCCTGAAATGTCCCTACGTCAGGAGCAACAACTACTATGGTGGGCTGTTGCGGCAGCTGCTGCTGTTCTTGTTGCGGCGGCTGCTGCTGTTCTTGTTGCGGCGGCTGCTGCTGTTCTTGTTGCGGCGGCTGCTGCTGTTCTTGATGCAGCGGCTGCTTCTGTTCTTGTTGCGGCGGCTGCTTCTGTTCTTGTTGCGGTGGCTGCTTCTGTTCTTGTTGCGGTGGCTGCTTCTGTTCTTGTTGCGGTGGCTGCTGCTGTTCTTGTTGCGGCGGCTGCACACTGATCTGCTGAGTTTGCGCCTGCGTTGAACTTGAGCAGCGCCTGCGTTGAACTTGATTGTGTACTACTTTGCGGTAATGACATTTCTTCAACATCGCTGCTCGTTAGTAGACTGGCTACCTCTGCGACACTAAAGCCCTTGGGCCTAGGTTGGTGGGGTTGGACTGCTGTGCTGCTCCCAGCTTGGTTCCTGGACAACGCTTTGGTGCCAAAAAAACCATTGGCCGGCACACCACCAGTCGTGGTTAATGGCACTTCCTTTTTCTGTTCCTTCTTCTCACCGGCAACTTTCTTGGTACTGGACCTGGTACCTTTCTTTGGGGCCATCTTCTTCAGACGTCAGGCAGGATGCAGATGCACAACAAGTTCTGGTCACACGTGGACGTGATGCGCAGCAGGACTTCTGTCTGGCTGGCAGTACAACAGGTAGCCGGATGATGCTGATGACACCTCCTACTCTGTCTTTTGTGCACCTAAAAGCAAATAAGACAGGAGAAGAACATCAGTGAAATGTTGCATTTGTTGTTGTGGTTCTGTTACTTAGTACTGTACTAGTGCAAACAAAAGATAGTCTAGCCATTTATGACTTTTCTTTTAACTAGAGCTATGTTATACTACTGTGTACAGCCGCACACTACACTCTCAGGAAGGATAGGAAAGTTAATAATAACCACCAAAATAAAAATGTAATGAAAGTGGGGTGGACCATTAAATTATTTGAGCATCTCAGCATCCATGGAGCTGCTGCTGGCAAAGGGGGAGGATGGATGGAAGCAGTAAGCCAAACAGCCAATAGGAAAACCAAGCAGGCCTATGGCAAAAGGAGGACACTAATAACTCACAGTCCAAACACCAAAAAAGGCCACCACCCACATGGACACTCACAAATCACAAACAAGCCGGGGGCCTCGGAAACACCAGGACCTGACAAAAGGCCTATGAAAGCCAGGTAAAGGATGCATGCTAAAGCACACTGCTCTGCCTTTTTAATGCAACAATATGGAAATACGAACATTCACAGGCCCCACAAAGGTCTGCAGGGTGCATGCATTGCACACCAACACACCAGACACATACAACAAATGCATGTCTTTAAGACAACCAACATCAGAAAGGCCACCCCAAAAAACACACTTCCCCAACTCAATCCAATGCCATCCATGCCCTAAATGATGTCTAATTCAACAGATCACACAGAAAACACTTGATTAATAAAGCTCTGGCTACCTGCTCTGATCCTAGTGGATGAAAAAGCAGGCCTGTTGGCAGACAAGGCCAGGCAAGCTTGCAGGCCTAGGCCTCAAAATGGCCACCAGCCACATGGCCAGGCCCAACAACATCACAAAGGCCACCCCCAAAAAACACACTTCCCCAACTCAATCCAATGCCATCCATGCCCTAAATGATGTCTAAATTCAACAGATCACACAGAAAACACTTGATTAATAAAGCTGTGGCTACCTGCTCTGATCCTAGTGGATGAAAAAGCAGGCCTGTTGGCAGACAAGGCCAGGCAAGCTTGCAGGCCTAGGCTTCAAAATGGCCACCAGCCACATGGCCAGGCCCAACAACATCACAAAGGCCACCCCAAAAACACACTTCCCCAACTCAATCCAATGCCATCCATGCCCTATATGATGTCTAAATTCAACAGATCACACAGAAAACACTTGATTAATAAAGCTGTGGCTACCTGCTCTGATCCTAGTGGATGAAAAAGCAGGCCTGTTGGCAGACAAGGCCAGGCAAGCTTGCAGGCCTAGGCTTCAAAATGGCCACCAGCCACATGGCCAGGCCCAACAACATCACAAAGGCCACCCCAAAAACACACTTCCCCAACTCAATCCAATGCCATCCATGCCCTATATGATGTCTAAATTCAACAGATCACACAGAAAACACTTGATTAATAAAGCTGTGGCTACCTGCTCTGATCCTAGTGGATGAAAAAGCAGGCCTGTTGGCAGACAAGGCCAGGCAAGCTTGCAGGCCTAGGCTTCAAAATGGCCACCAGCCACATGGCCAGGCCCAACAACATCACAAAGGCCACCCCCAAAAAACACACTTCCCCAACTCAATCCAATGCCATCCATGCCCTAAATGAAGTCTACATTCAACAGATCACACAGAAAACACTTGATTAATAAAGCTGTGGCTACCTGCTCTGATCCTAGTGGATGAAAAAGCAGGCCTGTTGGCAGACAAGGCCAGGCAAGCTTGCAGACCTAGGCTTCAAAATGGCCACCAGCCACATGGCCAGGCCCAACAACATCACAGAGGCCACCCCCAAAAAACACACTTCCCCAACTCAATCCAATGCCATCCATGCCCTAAATGATGTCTAAATTCAACAGATCACACAGAAAACACTTGATTAATAAAGCTGTGGCTACCTGCTCTGATCCTAGTGGATGAAAAAGCAGGCCTGTTGGCAGACAAGGCCAGGCAAGCTTGCAGGCCTAGGCCTCAAAATGGCCACCAGCCACATGGCCAGGCCCAACAACATCACAAAGGCCACCCCCAAAAAACACACTTCCCCAACTCAATCCAATGCCATCCATGCCCTAAATGATGTCTAAATTCAACAGATCACACAGAAAACACTTGATTAATAAAGCTGTGGCTACCTGCTCTGATCCTAGTGGATGAAAAAGCAGGCCTGTTGGCAGACAAGGCCAGGCAAGCTTGCAGGCCTAGGCTTCAAAATGGCCACCAGCCACATGGCCAGGCCCAACAACATCACAAAGGCCACCCCCAAAAAACACACTTCCCCAACTCAATCCAATGCCATCCATGCCCTAAATGATGTCTAAATTCAACAGATCACACAGAAAACAGTTGATTAATAAAGCTGTGGCTACCTGCTCTGATCCTAGTGGATGAAAAAGCAGGCCTGTTGGCAGACATGGCCAGGCAAGCTTGCAGGCCTAGGCCTCAAAATGGCCACCAGCCACATGGCCAGGCCCAACAACATCACAAAGGCCACCCCAAAAAACACACTTCCCCAACTCAATCCAATGCCATCCATGCCCTAAATGATGTCTAAATTCAACAGATCACACAGAAAACACTTGATTAATAAAGCTGTGGCTACCTGCTCTGATCCTAGTGGATGAAAAAGCAGGCCTGTTGGCAGACAAGGCCAGGCAAGCTTGCAGGCCTAGGCTTCAAAATGGCCACCAGCCACATGGCCAGGCCCAACAACATCACAAAGGCCACCCCAAAAACACACTTCCCCAACTCAATCCAATGCCATCCATGCCCTATATGTGCTTGAAAATGAAATACATTCAAAAAACAACAAAAGGAACAGTTGCTTCATCATGCACACACACACCCATGAGGCCATGCCCATGGCTAGCTCGGGCCTACTACTACTACCAACAAAATAAAAAAAAAAAAAAAAGGAATGATGATAATTAATTATCAAAAATAAATTGTAGTTACAACAACTGCAATGCCCACAATCAAACAAACACAACAACCACTTACTTGTAAAATATCCTATTCCAAAAATCCTCAAATCCAATTGCAATGATGCAGCAGACAAAAAGAGTGATCTTACCAGCTCCAAATCCAAAGGCAGAATGAGCAGGAGATGGACAAAGCACTGGGAGGAGCCTGCTGGACAGGAACAGGAAGTTGGAGATTCTGTGTCACTTCCTCCCTCTCTCCACCTTTTAAAAAAATGACTACTTGCACAAAAAAAGAAAGCCAAATGTCAATGTAAGGAGTTCTTTTCATCCAAAATCAGCATTTGCAGATGGTTTCATGCTGCTAGAGCCGATATTCCTCTCCAAATTGAAAATTTTACGTTGTTGAGTTCTCGAGCTTCACATTACTTCCGCCGGCATGTCGAAAACTACATGATCGCATTCTCTTCTTTGTCCCTGTCGCGTTGGACATGACGTGTTCGGGGTCTCTTTCTCCTGTTCGCGTTCGATTAGACGTGCCCGCGTCCTCATCCTCTGGCTCGCGATGTAGAATGACATGTTCTAGATCTCAATCTTCTCATACTCGCGCGGTGCATGATCGCGAGAAGAAAGACGTGATCGCGCGACAAATGACGTGATCGCGCGACAAATGACGTTAATGCGGCAATATCACTGTCTGCCACACCTAGGGCCTGCACATGTAAGTATGCAATGACAAGTACTTGATGGACATCCTTGTGCGACTCGTAGCCCTCCATTCCTGGCATGTGTACATCTGTATTACCATTGTAAGCGTGTGAAATGCACTGTACAACTATTGCCGTAGGGGTACGTGTGAAACGCACCGTTCAACTAGTGCGTACATGTAAGTGTGAAATGCACCGTTCAACTAGTGCATACATGAATGTTTGAAAAGCACCGTTCAACTATTGCCGTAGGGGTACGTGTGAAATGCACCGTTCAACTAGTGCGTACATGTACGTGTGAAACGCACCGTTCAACTAGTGCGTAAATGTACGTTTGAAAAGCACCGTTCAACTATTGCGGTAGGGGTACGTGTGAAACGCACCGTTCAACAAGTGCGTACATGTACGTTTGAGAAGCAGCGTTTAACTAGTGCATACATGTACGTTTGAAAAGCACCGTTCAACTAGTGCGTAGATGTACGTGTGAAATGCACCGTTCAACTAGTGCGTACATGTACGTGTGAAATGCACCATTCAACTAGTGCGTACATGTACGTTTGAAAAGCACAGTTAAACTATTGCCGTAGGGGTACGTGTGAAACGCACCGTTCAACTAGTGCGTACATGTACGTTTGAGAAGCACAGTTGAACTAGTGCGTACATGTATGATTGAAAAGCACCGTTCAACTAGTGCGTACATGTACGTGTGAAACGCACCGTTCAACTAGTGCGTGCGTGTGAAATGCACCGTTCAACTAGTGCGTACATGTACGTTTGAAAATCACCATTCAACTATTGCCGTAGGGGTGCGTTTGAAAAGCACCATTCAACTAGTGCGTACATGTATGTTTGAGAAGCACCGTTCAACTAGTGCGTACATGTACGTTTGAAAAGCACCGTTCAACTAGTGCGTACATGTACGTGTGAAATGCACCGTTCAACTAGTGCGTACATGTAAGATTGAAAAGCACCGTTCAACCTTTGCCCTAGGGGTACGTTTGAAAAGCACTGTTCAACTAGTGCGTACATGTACATGTGAAATTAACCGTTCAACTAGTGCGTACATGTATGTTTGAAAAGCACCGTTCAATTATTGCCGTAGGGGTACGTGTGAAATGCACCGTTCAACTAGTGCGTACATGTATGTTTGAGAAGCACAGTTCAACTAGTGCGTACATGTACGTTTGAAACGCACCGTACAATTATTGTCGTAGGGGTACGTGTGAAACGCACCGTACCTGTGTGTGGATTTCAAAATTACATAGGGGACACATAAGGGACAAGTATTAGGCCCTAAATGCATGCTGGTTGTCATGGATACAGAGTTTTCAGTTGAAATGTGTACATCAGGTGTCCTGGAACAGTCAGTTGGCCACAAAATACAATGTTGTAAAGTGGTTGTTTACTTGACATGATGGTCAAAATGCGAATGTGTGTCATTGGTGTATGTTTAAAGGGATTGGAGTAAACGTATGATGCCAATGATTCTGAGCAATCACTATGTACTCCTCAAAATGAATACCCCTCAACAAGACAGATATAAGGCAGCCAGAACCCCTGAGAGGGCACTTGCCTGCACAACTTTAGAGTAGACCACACTGCTGCTGTCTCTACTTCTCCTGGACCATGTCACGTACTGTGGAGAGGGGCCAGCCATTCACCAATGAGGAGAATGAGGCATTGATGGACTGCCTCCTCCCACAGTACACCAAGCTGTATGGGAGACCAGGGGAGCAGGTGAGTGCTGACTCCACAACCTTTGCCTATGCACCTGTTGTGTGACTGTCAATATTGTGTCCAGGTGGGACAGACATGCAATGTTGTTTAGAGTGTGTCCCGTGTGCACTCCTCACTTGCATAGTACTTACTGTGACTTTCACTGCATAGTGCATGACACATTCAGCCTGGCAAATCCATGGTGGCTTTTTTTCCTATTGTCCTGAGGTGATTCAGTGGTCCCCCCCCGGTGTGACAGGTGACTGTACCCACAGATGTGTATGAGTTGAGTGGACCTGTGGTGAGAGTGTCCAAATGATGTGTACGACCTCATGAACATTAATGTGTGTGAATGTTCCTTGTCATTTGGGTGAGTGTCTATGTAAAGTGCTGCACCACAGCTGCATGGAGGAGGCAACAGGTCTACCCATCTGATGTGAGAAGTAAGACGCGCTGTGTGTCTGACTTGCAGAGCTAGCACGACACCTGTCACACCCCAGTGGCAAATGGCACATGTGCAGAGTGAGGGTTGTATCCGCTGTTGTCAATGACAGGCGAGTGATCTGTGCCTGGGTGTGTCTGTCTAGTCTGCTGAGGGTGCGTCAATGGAGTGGGACATGTGACTGCTTGGCACGTGCTGGCCATCAGCCTGCTGTTGCATGTGCTGCACAGTGTGTGGCATGATCAGTGAGTGTGTCGCACGCCTCATGCCACCTGTTGACTTTCAATGCCATGTAGTGCATTGGGGCTTGCACACAGGCCAATTTCTTATTGTGAATGAAGCAATTCCTGTCAGCATCCTATGCCCTGTTCAACATTTCAAAGATGTTCAAATGTGTGTCTCTGGGACATGGAGCAGGTGTATTGATGTTGTGTCACTTTGTCATCCTGACAGGTAACTGCCTACGAGAAGGGGGTGATCTGGAACAACATCGTCAGGGCCGTGAGATCTGCGGGGGAGCGTAGTCGGCAGCTGCCACAGGTCCGCAAAAGGTGGCAGGACATCCGGTGCTGGACCCGGAGGATCGCCAGGGTCCAGCTGGGGCTCGACCCTCCTCGCCCCCACGGCGGCCGCTGACGCCTGACCCCCCACATGGGCCGTGTCCTGGCGGTGGTCTTCCCTGACCTCGATAGGCAGTTACAGGAGAGACTGCAGCAAGGAGGGGGTAGGTACATGGCTGTTTGTTGTGTTATGTGTCAGCAGCTTGTGGAAGTGCTCTGCAGCCTGGATACAGTCCCAGAGTTTATATGTGCAGTGCATTTTCTGTTCCCCAATGTCACCTGGTGCTCTTTTTCATCCCTTCCCCTCCTTGACATGTGTCCCCTGGTCTGTGTGTAATCACATTTGCACATGGTCATCTAGGCTGCCAGAAAATCAAAGTGCACATTGCTTTCTGCATCATGTGGGAGGGTGGTCTGTGACTTGTGTTGGTACCTTGCCTGTGCCATGACCTGTTCACTATGTTGGGGGTCCATATTTGTTGGCACTGATGATAATTCTCAACATAGGAGTGTGAGGTTTCAACTGAACACCCTTGCACCATGCATGACCAATGTTGTGGCCTCAGACACGATGTGCATGAGTGGGAGATATGCATAGTGCCATGACGGTTGATCATGGTACTGTCAGCTCATTCCAGGAACACAGAGCAGTGTGCCCACTACAGTCCCCTGAGACACCCTGGCCTCCTAATCATGTGTGTCATCCAACACTGTGCACATTCTCTGTGGGTTCAGCATAGCTCTGCCTCTGTGGCATTGTTCCCTGGCCTAGTTTATATTTTTAAAATGTGTGCTACATGTGTCGACTGTACAGGGATATGCCATTTTGCTTGTGCATACTCACACTGGGCAGTGCCTATGTGGCTATTCACAACAATCTGTTGATAGTTGTTTATCACACAAATGTGTTGCCAGCCCCACGAGGTGATGGTGTGTAAATGTAGCAATTTTTGCTGCACAGTTTTTGTAACCCTGAATAAGGTGTCACTTCTTGATCTGTATCAATCACATTCACTCAGGTATGGGGGGTGTGCGGGAGAGGCCTACGTGGGCAACCCTGATTTTTCCTTGCCAGGTCTGACCTGTGTGTGAGAATTGGCTGTACAAAGAATGACCGTGCAGTGCCCCTGTGATGCTGGCCAGTGCTTAATGTTCGTGCTTTGCAGCTTGTGTCAGTTTTTTCAAAACATGATTCCTGCTCATACATTTTTGGCACCTGTGTGTGGTTCAGATGCAACACAGTTTGGACTTTGTGTGCTGATATCTGTGTGTACATTCTGGCTTGCCATGAGGGTGTCCCCACAGTACAGCTATGCTTTTTTACAACCCAATTGCAGGCCCATTAGCTTATGCATTGTCCTGGGTGTGGACATGTGTGCCACTCCAGATGACAGGCAGTAGGTCGCATGTGTAGCCAACTGTGTAATCAGGTGACAGATGGCCATGTGACAACTGACATAATTCAAGTTGTTACTCTAAAAAAATTGTACCTTGGCACTCACAGCACTTGTCAATAGTTCTTCATGTTTTAAATGTGGTAATTTGATGATTTGTGTTAAGAACATTGATGTGCCTGCATGAAAAAAGTCTCCCAAGGAAGTGCACACCAAACGACATTTCCACTTTCATGGAACATGCTGGCACCTTTTCAAAGAAGCCACTGTTAGAATTAAATGGTGTTGCAGATTCTCCATATAAATGTTCCCACAGTGGTCTTGATTTTGTGAGACTCCTTTGTTGTTGGTGATACAAACTAACGAGTCTCAAGACATCAAGACCTCCGTGGGCCCATGTATATGTACTTTCTGCAACACCATTTATTTCTAACAGTGGCTTCTTAGAAAAGGTGCCAGCTTCTTCAATGACAGTGTAAATGTAGTTTTGTGTGCACTGCCTGTGAGACATATTTCATGCAGGCACATGAGTGTTCTTTTCACGAAATGGCGAATTGCCACATTCAAAACATGTCGATTGTGTAAAGTATTGTGAGTCCCAAGGTACCAACATTTTTTTGTTTTGTGTTCCAAAGTACTTACAGGTCTCTGAGTGTGGTGACAGCTTGAGTATTGAGGTGTGTTAGTTTACCTTGGGTGCACCACTACTGTTTCTTTCAGGGTAAACAAGAGGTGGCATGACTTCATTGTATTGCTGTGCTCACCAGTTCACAGACACTAGCTTCTCAGTGTATTTCTCATTCAAGTTGTGGCCTGGTGTGTTCTTTTTTATCTGGTGTCCAAGTGGCATAGTGGGTATACCAACTGGGCAGTACAGGGCTTACATATGTGCGGAGTAATCTAGCTGTTACTCATGATGCATTGCCTGATATGCACTGTGACCAATTGTTTATGTGCTCATGTGTCAGATGTATACATGTGACTGATGCGTTTCGGTTTCTTCTCCTTGCCCTCAGCATCATCATCCGCAACCAAGGGAGACACCTGCATGGACCTGGAGGAGGGACCCAGCGACAGTGCCACCAGTGCTGTGGAGTCAGAAGGAGCCAGTGGCACGGAGGGCAAGGGGAGTGAGTCGGAGGACCTGTCTGGAGGCGAGAGCAGCTACGACGCCGACGGGTCCGACGCTGACTTCCCTGAGGAGGCGGAAGCTGCAACACCACCTGACAGCATCCCCACATCTGTCCCCGCCTCCTCTGTTACCATCTCCGCCCTCCCAGTTGCTCCCGTCCCTTCTGTTCGTGCAGAGGCCCACCACATCTCCTTCGGCCCAGGCACCCCACCCCCTGCCCCTGTCACCCCTGCTGCCCTCAGTGAAGAGTCTGTGGACATATTGTGGCAGTTGCAGGTTGGGCAGGCATCGGTGCTGAATGTCCTCCATGGACACACTAAACTGCTCACACAGATGGTGTCGTTCATGGAGGGCATGTCAGCAACGATGTCTGACCAACGCAGGATTCTGTGGTCCCTGGACTCTTCCCTGAAGGCAGCAGTTACTCTCCTGAAGCGCTCTGTCCCCCCCCTACCCCGGACCCATCCACACTGCCCTTTCCCATGCCTGCCCAACGCACACCCAGACAGTCACGGGCACGCACTCCACCAGACACAGCCAGCACACCCCCAAGTAAGGCAAAGCGCACACCTCCTGGCACGCACACTCAGGGGGATGTAGGCACACCCACAGGGTCTGGGGGCAGACGACATACACGCAGCCACAGTCGCAGTCCGCAGTCCTCACAACCCTGTTCCTCCAAAACCACTCCCCTTGCCTCCCCTGCCAAACTCTCACCCAAGAAGATCTTTATGGGTGAGCTGGACCTCGCCTCCACTGAGCCACCACCCCACAAGCGGGCGAGGAAGTCCCCGTGCATGGGAGTTGAGTTCCTCACCATGCCCACCCCCTCCCTCAAGAGCGCTGCACCCCATCTCTCGCCCACCACACCCTCCGTTGGCCCTGGGGAATCTTCAGGTGCAGGGGTTAGGATGGACGTCCTAGCAGCAGTGTGCAGCACCAAGCTCACCTCCACCTTTGGTGCTGCCCCACCCCCTGTGGTGGAGACGTCCACCCCTGCACCCAACACACCTACCCATCCCCCTCCTGTCCCTGCGGTGCCTGGTACTGCCACAGATGATGCCCCCCTCGGTCGACAAACCTTGAGGTTCCGTTGTGCAGGCAAGGTAGGGGTGGACGTGGTCTCCTACGTCCCCCATTGGACTTGAGAAATGGACTGTCCTTTGTAAATAGTCTATTTGTGTTTTTTGTTTTTGTGCTGAATAAAGCCTTTTGTTTTACTTTCAAAACTATTGCATTTCAGGTACTTGATGCTGGTGATGAGGCTCCTGGAGTTGGTGTTCTGGTAATGTGTTAGGGTTCTGAGAAATGTTTTTGTAAGATGGTCATGAGGTGGACCATGGTATCTGTGTGCCATCACAATGTCTCTGCAAAGAATCATTGGTAGTGTGTGTTCATTTTGTTTGGAGACATTGTCCCAAGGAATGTTCCTTCTTCTGTGGCACATGACATCTTCCCTGCAAACAGTTGCACAATTTTTGTGCTCACCTGTGTCAACATTTCCTTTGTTGGTGACGGATCACTTCAACAATGGCCATGCCTGTTCACCGATGTCTCCTGCTGAATCATCTGTGCCATCCTTGCTAGTCACTGTACTTGTGTTTTGGGTATGTAGGAATGCCTTCAGGGACAAATTGCCCCTTTTCAGCAATATGCATGTGTGTAATCACGGCCTACCACACAAATGGTACTTGTTATGCAGGGTATTTGGGCACCTGACTCACAATTGTGGGCATTGTATCAAGTGGAATTCAACCCTATTCCTTCCATGAGAGACAACATCTTGGTGGTTGGACCAGCACCTGAACATTCCTATCACTCCTGGGATGTGCGTGACCGTGTGTGTTCCCCTTTGTTTTGTATGCAGTTACATGACTATACAGTCTGGTGGCATGAAATCAGGGTGCGTATTGTGCTGCATCCGCCATGGGTGGGTATGCATGTGTTATATGTCCTCACACCCACATGTGGTGTGTCATGCAGTGTGTGAAAGACATCCATCGTTATGGGAGTGGGACACTGCTGTCAGTGATGTGTTGTAATAGCACTATCATCATAGTCCAAAGTTAGGGATGCGTCCATACCACCATGTAGGTGTGGTCATCTGATAATGATGTACACCCCCCATATGTCTGTCCACTGCTGGGAGTCCTCTGTACCCACCCCTCATATGTCTGTCTAGTGCTGGGAGTCCTCTGCACCCACCCCTCATATGTCTGTCCACTGCTGGGAGTCCTCTGCACCCACCCCTCATATTGCAGGCCACTGCTGGGAGTCCTCTGCACCCACCCCTTATATGTCTGTCCACTGCTGGGAGTCCTCTACACCCACCCCTCATATTGCAGGTCACTGCTGGTAGTCATATGCACCCACCCCTCATATGTCTGTCCACTGCTGGGAGTCCTCTGCACCCACCCCTCATATGTCTGGACACTGCTGGTAGTCATATGCACCCACCCCTCATATGTCTGTCCAATGCTGGTAGTCAGATGCACCCACCCCTCATATGTCTGTCCACTGCTGGGAGTCCTCTGCACCCACCCCTCGTATGTCTGTCCACTGCTGGTAGTCATATGCACCCACCCCTCATATGTCTGGACAATGCTGGGAGTCCTCTGCACCCACCCCTCATATGTCTGTCCACTGCTGGGAGTCCTCTGCACCCACCCCTCATATTGCAGGCCACTGCTGGGAGTCCTCGGCACCCACCCCTCACATGTCTGTCCGCTGCTGGTAGTCCTCTGCACCCACCCCTCATATGTCTGTCCACTGCTGGTAGTCATATGCACCCACCCCTCATATGTCTGTCCACTGCTGGGAGTCCTCTGCACCCACCCCTCATATTGCAGGCCACTGCTGGTAGTCATATGCACCCACCCCTCATATGTCTGGACATTGCTGGGAGTCCTCTGCACCCACCCCTCATATGTCTGGACACTGCTGGGAGTCCTCTGCACCCACCCCTCATATGTCTGGACACTGCTGGGAGTCATATGCACTCACCCCTCATATGTCTGGACACTGCTGGGAGTCCTCTGCACCTACCCCTCATATGTCTGTCCACTGCTGGGAGTCCTCTGCACCCACCCCTCACATTGCAGGCCAATGCTGGTAGTCATATGCACCCACCCCTCATATGACTGGACACTGCTGGGAGTCCTCTGCACCCACCCCTCATATGTCTGTCCACTGCTGGGAGTCCTCTGCACCCATCCCTCATATGTCTGTCCACTGCTGGGAGTCCTCTGCACCCACCCCTCATATTGCAGGCCACTGCTCGGAGTCCTCTGCACCCACCCCTCATATGTCTGTCCACTGCTGGGAGTCCTCTGCACACACCCCTCATATGTCTGGACACTGCTGGGAGTCATATGCACCCACCCCTCATATGTCTGGACAAAGCTGGGAGTCATATGTTCCCACCCCTCATATGTCTGGACACTGCTGGGAGTCCTTTGCACCCACCCCTCATATGTCTGTCCACTGCTGGGAGTCCTCTGCACCCACCCCTCATATTGCAGGCCACTGCTTGTAGTCATATGCACCCACCCCTCATATGTCTGGACACTGCTGGGAGTCCTCTGCACCCACCCCTCATATGTCTGTCCACTGCTGGGAGTCCTCTGCACCCACCCCTCATATTACAGGCCACTGCTGGTAGTCATATGCACCCATCCCTCATATGTCTGGACACTGCTGGGAATCCTCTGCACCCACCCACGCACCCCCTTGGAGCAGTAGACTGCTGGCCTGGACCTACACACACACACCAATATGAAGGTAACATGCAGGGCCAGTCCGTAAGCCCACATTACTGGCGTGTGTACACCTCGTATCCCAAATGTACTGGTGCCGTAAAGGGGGACGTGTGCAACCCACCGTCCCCACGCATTCATTGCATGTGTACGGTCCATATCACAGTTCTAATGGTGCCGTAGAGGTACGTGTGCAACGCACCGTCCCCACGCATTCATTGCGTGTGTACGGTCCGTATCACAGTTCTAATGGTGCCGTAGAGGTACGTGTGAAACGCACTGTACCCATGCATTCATTGCGTGTGTACGGTCCGTATCACAGTTCTAATGGTGCCATAGGGGTATGTGTGGAATGCACCGTACCCACGCATTCAATGCATGTGTACGCATCATATCACTATTGTACTGGTGCCTACGGGCACGTTGATGCGGTACGCAGGGGTTGAAGGACACGCCCCCCCAAGAGACCAGACCCTGGTGGTAATGTATGGGCTCCATATTATAGGTTTGGCTTTGGGTATGGGGTATGTTTCCTGCCCCTCACCCCCATCCTGGCCCCTGAGTGTTGTTCTCACCTTCTGCGGCGTGTGCGTCGGGTCCGGTGCACCAGGTCGTAGGCCAAGAGGACCGGGATGACACGTAAGACGGGGTTCATGGCGTGTACGTCTCGTACCGGGGCTCCGTTTGTAGGATTCTGCTTTCACAGCTGTTTTTCGCTCCCGTAATCAAAGAGACGTACGTAGTGCCGTAGGGACAAAACCGCTGCTTAAATACATCCGGACGTCGAGTACAAGCTGTTCCAGATCAGAATCGTTGTTTTTTTTTTGCCGTATGGTCTTTTGTACGATTCGTACGGAAAAAGGCTTTCTGTGCGAATCGTACTTCCTAGGTTGTAAGAAGAGTTTACCGGGTACGAGTCGTACAGAGAAAACGCTCCGTACAACGATTCGTACAGCCTTTTTCCAGGATTGGAATCTGCCCCTAAATTTGAACAAAACTTTTACCATGGTGTGCAGGCAAGGGAAACCTAAAACTCGGAATCACCATGTAAATAGTATTCCAATCAAAGCAACAAATTAATTTGTATATCTGGGACTAGTTTACAATGCAAAGGGACATTGGAGAACCCAGATTGAACAATGTAATTTAAAATTCATCAGGTTGACTGAGGCAATTTTTACATTTTCGAAAAAAATTGGTAATAAACCAACTAAGGAAATAAATAGTAAATGCCTAAATGGAACTTGTTATGGAGCAGCACTCTGGGGCGCGGCAAATTGTGTAACCCTCCAAACCCAAGGAAATATTTTTTTACGAAGACTGCTTGTTGTACCAAACTCCACCCCCACATATATTGCACATATGGAACTAGGGGCACCGTATATTAGAGATTTAATAGGCACCATAAGTTTAAATACTTGGTATGGGATATGGAGCAAAGAGGGTGCAAAGTTTACATAAGATGTAATTAGAGACTGCATTGTACCTGACCATGGGAGTAAAATCCCGTGGTTGATATATATTAGAAATCTTTTAAAGGAATGTGTTGAGGATGTTGATCTAGAAAATCCCTCCCAAATACTTGAATATGACAAAAAGGAATTAAAAAGTACTATGGTGGACTCATGTAATTGGTTGAGGGAAGTAGATGCTAACATGACACCCTTGACAAAGGAATATTGTGAGAGAACCTTTTGGACTGGGACACAAAACTATCTATTACAGGTCACAAACACAACTCACAGATTTTACCTTACAAGATTACGAATGGGTTTAGCTCATTTTTTAATAGCCTTTCCAAAAATGGGCAAGTAGAGCCAAAACTTGCCAAAGTGCCCCTGTGATGGTAAATCAAATCAGACAACGCTACATTTTATCTTGTTCTGCAATTTTTATAGAGAGCCTTGGAAGTGTTTTTTACGACCTTTGTTCTTAAAGGAGATGTTATTTTTATATAGACCTGCCTTCAAAAACATCTGTAGCCTAGGTAATATTAAAGTTTGTAATGCTGTGGCAGTCTTCACCCAGAAGGCAATTAAAATAAGACACTATAATTGACATCTTGAAGCACTTGTCTATGAAGAAACTGGGGCATAATATGATAAATTATGTTTGTACTGTATACTTGGCTGGCACTTGTCTATGAAGAAACTTGGGCATAATATGATAAAAATGATGTCTGTACTGTATACTTGGCTGCGGCATAAATATATGTCTTACCACTTTGCACTTAACCTCTTGTACTATACTATCTAATATTGTGATGTTAAATGCTATGGCGAATCAAACAAGCATTTTCAATGCAATCAGTCTCGCCTTTGGGAACCTATATGTATTTAGCTATGCAACACATTAGCCTGGGTGCTGAACATCTACTGTCCTTTATAATGGAGGGAGAGTAAGCACCAAACTGCGTTACACACCAGGTATAGGAACACATGGAGAGAAATATTGCCTTTCAGCGGCAAATGGTATAGTCAAAATATACAATCAGGGCCTTCTGTGGTCATATTACTGAAAATACAAGATTTGAAAAAAAATATTTGGGTGCTCGTGGAAGACAATTTCTATGGACTGGAATCTAGAGCATGCTAAAGTGATTCTGGTATTTTACTGACCTCTGCTGGTCGTTTTCTATCAAGACAAATAGAGGCAGTTGTACAGAAAAAAAAAGTCTTTAAGCGGAAGCAGGCAAGTCCTATAGCTGATCTCCAGAGCCCACATAGTACATACACATATAAGTATATAATAAGGATATACTAAAGTTTATACAAGAGGTCTCGAATGCTCGACCTAAACACACAAAGGGGAAAGGAGGATGAGAAAGACTTGAGTACTGTCACAAATGGAGACAGCAGGAACCAGCAAGAGGAATAAACGAGCTAAGGGTGTCAGGTACTATATTAAAGAGGCCTGGGGTGGTTTCAATTCTAGAGAGCCCTGGTACTCGGCCCGTCAACATTTTTTTAATAAGGCTTCCGAGCAGAGCTTTGGGCACCGGTACTCATTATTTGACAAATTAATGACGCATCTCAAAAATACTTTTCCTTCGACGATGCACACTGCACTCATCCCACTGTGGCGCAGTGCTTTCCTATTCACATTCCACTCGCAGGCTCCCACTCCCCGCGTGTGCAAGTGCTTCGGGCTCGTGTTCTGACCAACTTGCTCCTTAAATGGACTGTAATGGAAGTAAAGTTCTTTGTGCGCTGCAGGGTTCGGGGTTTACTGCTCAGGTGTCCCGGTGGGAGAAACACCGAGCAGATGAAGCACGAGGCAGGAAACGCAGAAATTATCCAAGAGAATAGCTGCCAAGGATTTAGATTGCTCTATGTGACATTTTCATAATTTCTTTGTAATTATGAGTGCCATTAGAACCACTATGAGTGATACTTTTCTCGCCAGCAAAATCAACCAATAAAAGACGAGGGAAACATAAATATCAGAAATCTGAGCCATTTGAGCAACGAGAAACTCTAATATCTTAAAACTGCTGCAAATTCATGAGGTCTAATCAAAGAACAAGGGAACCCTACTCGCATAGAGCCTGGGTGCTAATTATTATAAGGAAACAATGGCTCATGTGGATTAATAACCAGATATATAATATATAAAGCACAATGGCAGTAAAAGTTGACCATACACATTAGAAATTTGGTAAAAAACATTGTTCTTTGTATTTATAATAAAAAAGTTTTTTTGAGCAATATCATAATACACATTCAAAACAAAATGACAGTTTTTAATAAACAATTCTGAAAGGAGTCCCAGTGAAAAAAGTGATTAAACCTAAACTAAACAAGTGACATTGAAGTGCAACATAAGTGACAGGTTTCAATTATTATTCAATATAGAGGAGATCATAAAGAATAGTACAATATAATTATCAACACTTATACATCGTAAGTGTCGAATAACGATTCGCCTCTTATTTTCGTCAACGGCGTTTCGACCCTATTTGAAATAGAGGGTCTCTTCAGGACAATCTAATATAGGGACACCTAAAAGTAAAATAATAAAAAAATAAAAAAAATAATGCCATCAGTATGGAGTTCTTTTTAGAGAAGACGGAAGTAAGCGACTATTATTAAGCCTTTATACCTGAACGGTGGTAATGCTGCCTAACGTGTGAAAATAGTGTCACCGTGTTTGATGTGAAAGAAATAACTCACAGGGTACCCAGCCGGGTGCTGTGAATGTAAAGTTTGATTATCATCAATAATCAGGATAAATTATAAATATGCACAGTATTACTAGTGTAAGTAATCATCACTTACCCTGTGATGGTTGCCTCAGGAAAAACAACTGCCAAATCGTTGTTTATCTTATGCGTGCATCATACTCAGTGATGTTTAAGCGTAAAACCAATATGGTAGCGGAAAGGCTAAGGGATTTAGCAAAAATAATAAGCGAGCCGCGTATTAGCTCTCGCTGACCTCGAGAGTTCCGATAAACTGTAATAAAATTAAAAAGAAAGCCTTATGAAAAGGTTTTCCATATGTCTCTTACAAACAGTATAAAAAGTTAGAGGGAGACATTCTTACCTCTCTCGAAGCCGTTACAATGTATAAATGTTCCGCGTTACGCTACAGCAGAGGAACGTCTTTCACTCCGTATGGTAAAATCGCAGTGATTGGTGAAAGGAAGTCAGTATTTAAAGATGGTTGGACCCGGAGCAGCGAATCGGAAGGCCGCATTTACAAGGAAAAATTCCGGAGAAAGCGTATATATTGCTAAGCAACTTAACGATTTTCTGTCAGATGCAAGCAAGAAAAATGTGGGCGAGTGATTGTCAATAAAGTTACAACAACTTTGTAACTTATTATATAAATATTCCTTCTCGATATACGGTGACACATTGATATTATTTAAGAGAACACGTAATCGGCCCTATCTTTAAAACGGGGGAATAAAGAAATAAAGTAAGCTACGAACGAAATTTAAAGACAGTTTCCAATGGTGTTATCAATCCTATTATATACAGAGCAAAATCGATTGGAAATGCGCTACAACATTGTTTCAAAGAATTGCGGATTTTCTTAGAACACAAATCATTTAGTTAAACCTTTAGCAAATAACCACCTACTGTTTCTACAGCTAGTCAATACATTTCCATATTGGTGTAAATTCGGCATATATAACATTGGTCCACATATGGCAATGTTTCAATTCATTATCGCAGAATAGGCATATTGTTTACTGTATCAATTGGTATATACATACATGTGTCCAATCTTCTGTCTGAACACTCAGTTAAGCAACAAACTCTAATTACACAATACATCTCATCAGGCATTGATCAGTCAATCGACATAATATCTGAAAAGGATAATCTCGAAAAAATAGATTTTTCAGAAATTTACAAAATGTATGAGAACAAGATAAAACATAACGATTAGCCAATCAATATAGAACATTGAATAGAACCACCTAGTCTAGCATTAATGGTTACCAATATATTAGAAACCTCATTCATGTAAGGGTAGTGACAAACCCACGCCATTCCTCAGCTGAATTCAACCCTTGTGTGATTTAATTGGTGCGTTCAATCCAACGGCATTCTAATCGTTGAACTGTCTGTGATAGATCTCCGCCTCTAATAGAAGCAACCACTTTATCTATCATTTTCCAGAGAATATCATCTGCTGTATGATTTTTCTCTAGGAAATGGTTGACTAAGGGAGCATTAGGGACCGAATTCTTAATCCTACTGCGATGCTGTCCAATCCGCGCTTTGACTGTTTGTTGGGTTTGTCCAATGTAAGGTAGTCCGCAAGGACACAATATACAATATTCTACATTCTTAGTGTTGCAGTCTGCAAAAAAATCAAGTTTCTGATCAACATTGCCGTGTTCAAATTTTTTTGTGTTAGCCGTAAATTCACAAGCAACACAATTGCCACACTTATAGTGCCCCTTTAAAACTGGTAATCCCCAAGCCGACTGCAGCGATCTCGTTGTTTGTAATGGATTTTCCAAAGATGATCTAATAAGATGGTCTTTTATATTCTTGCCTCTTTTAAAGGCAAACATCGGGACATCAATACTGGAATCTATGCTCTTAATAATATGCCAATTCTTTGTGATTAACTTACGAATTTGATTCGTATGTATGCCAAAGGTGGTAACACAGATGAGTTTATTTACTTTAGAGTTTTCTTTTGGAGTAAGTAGTGTTTCTCTAGGGCAGAACCAAGCTCTGTTGAGAGAGTTAACACTTTTTCTCGTAATACACTCGCCTCTCTCATGTAGTCTTCTTTTTTAGTGCAATTGCGACGTAGTCGCAAAAACTGTCCGTAGGGTAGGCCTTCTTTTAGTGCCCGTGAATGATGACTGTTGTAGGCAAGTAGCGTGTTACGTTCCGTAGGTTTTCTATGTAATGAAGTATACAATTTCCCATCTTCATGTAATATACTTAAATCCAAGAAAGCAATACTAGATTTATGTATGGTAGATGTAAATTTCAAATGTTGTTGGGCTGTATTTAAATACAGAACAAAATCATTAAACTCAGAGATAGTGTCAGACCAAATCAAAAAAATTTCATCTATATACCTTTTCCAACAGGTGATCTTGGAATGGTATATATTGGTATCATTAAGGACATACTTTCGCTCTAGATAATCCATATACATATTCGCTAGATTTGGGGCAAAAATTGCCCCCATACTAGTCCCGGAGCACTGTTTATAATATTTACTTTCAGATACAAAGTAGTTGTATGTCAATGCAATGTGTAAAATTGCAACAATAAAGGAAGTTGCAACTTGGATAGGTTTTGGTCTTGTATCTAGTAAATCTTGAATCACTTGTATACACTCTTGTTGTGGTATATTCGTATACAGTGAAGTGATATCCAGAGTAGCTAGCCAATTTTTTGTAATGTCATATGGTCTATCTTCCAATAGATTTATCATATGCATAGAGTCTCTGACATAGGTCTCTTGTAGAGGGACGTAATCTTTTATAAAGAAATCTATATATTTGTCGATGGGCTCAAGAATTGAACCACAACCGGACAATATAGGACGTCCCGGGGGATTGGTGGTATTTTTGTGTATTTTCGGGAGGGTATACAAAACTGGAGTTCTTGGATAATCAGTGTTAAGATATTCAAATTCTTTTTTATTTACAAAGCCTTGCTCCAGGCCCTCTCTCGTTCTTTCTAATATCTCTTCTTTAATTATAGCAAGTGGGTTAATTTCCAGTTTTTTGTAATGTTTTTCTTCTCCAATTTGCCTCCTTATTTCAATGTCATAGTCCTCTCTATTTTAAACAACAATCCCACCCCCTTTATCTGCAGGTTTCAGTACAATTGAATTGTCATTTTTTAGTGCCAGCAAAGATTTGCGTTCATCCAGACTGATATTGTATGGGATAAATTGCTTGCTATTCTTCAAATTGTCTAGCCCTGACAGAATTATTTTCTCAAAGGTCAACAATTCTGGTGGCATCATGCCATTGCTTGGATAAAAAGTCGAGGGTGGTCTAAGTCCTGCTATAGAATCTTGTAGAAGATTGTCTTTTCCCATGAAGAATATTTTAAGACGTATTTTGCGGAAAAACTGATACATCTCTGTTTTAAGATTAAAGAAGTTCGTACATTCAGTTATAACAAAGGATAATCCCATGCTTAATAGAGATATTTCAGAAGAAGATAAAAGGTGTTGGGAGAGATTAAAGATGGGGATACTTTCTGTCCCTCTATTAGCTTGGCCTAATATATGGTTGGGGTCCCCACTGATAGTATTTGTTCCGGGTTTGGCGTTCCCCTGCATAGTGATGCCATGTTCTGCCCCTCCTCTTGCCTCCTCGATCTAATAAAGGCTGACCCGGGTGATTATCTGTACGGCTTGGGCCGGGTTGTGCGTCAGAGTCACTTGATCCTCCAGAAGACTCAGAGCCCTTGTTTAAATAACAGTTTGAACGATAACTGTACGCTTAGGGGAAAATGGTCACTGAGTGAGAGAGAGAGAGATAAAACAATGTTTATTTAGACCACAGTCTTTAAACAATACATAAAACATGATTAGGAACCGCATAGAGGTAACATGAGCGAAATTGAGTGGGTGTAGAAATTAAAAACAAAGCCAGCAGATCACCTTGACAGTAGAACATGATCTATAATACTGTTATTTATTCTCCCATTCTTTCGGATAACATAAGGGGGCCGATTCCGATCCTGTATTTTATTCACCCGTACGACTCGTATCTGCAAATTTTTCCATACGAATCATACGAGTCCCGTCCGACCCATGAAGTACGATTCGTATGTGAAAAATACATACGAATCCGCCCCATCCTTACGAATTAGAGTCTGGAAAAATTGTACGACACGGACCCGGACACTTTTCCATACAAATTGTAAAAATAGTGTCCGAACGTACAAGTACGATCCGGACCGGCTTACCGATTTACGATTTGTAAGGAAAGCGTCCATCTCGTACACTGGGAATGACGTCCACGTAAGCGATGGTGGTGTACGCACCGTACCTAGCAATGGCGGGCTACGCACCATACATAAGCGATGGCGGGGTACACACCTTACATAAGCGATGGCGGTGTATGCACGGTACCTAGCAATGGCGGGGTACGCACTGTACCTAGCAATGGCGGTGTACGCACTGTACCTAGCAATGGCGGGGTACACACCATACCTAGCAATGGTGGGGTATGCACCGTACATAAGCGATGGCAATGTACGCACCGTACCTAGCAATGGCGGGGTACGCACCATACCTAGCAATGGCGGGGTACGCACCGTACCTAGCAATGGTGGGGTAGGCACCGCACATAAGCGATGCCGGTGTACGCACCATAACTAGCAATGGTGGGGTACGCACCGTACCTAGTAATGGCGGAGTTTGCACCGTGCCTAGCAATGGCAGGGTACGCACCGTACATAAGCAATGGCGGTGTACGCACCGTACCTAGCAATGGCGGGATACGCACCGTACCTAGCAATGGCGGTGTACGCACCGTACCTAGCAATGGCAGGGTACGCACCGTACCTAGCAATGGCGGGGTACGCTCCGTACCTAGCAATGGTGGGGTACGCACCGTACATAGCAATGGCGGGGTACGCACCGTACCTAGCAATGGCAGGGTAGGCACCGCACATAAACGATGCCGGTGTACACACCGTACCTAGCAATGGCGGGGTATGCACCGTACCTAGCAATGGTGGAGTACGCACCGTACCTAGCAATGGCTGGGTACGCTTTGCACATAAGCGATGCCGGTGTACACACTGTACCTAGCAATGGCGGGGTACGCACCGTTCCTAGCAATGGCGGTGTACGCACCGTACATAAGCGATGGCGGTGTACGCACCGTACCTAGCAATGGCGGGGTACGCACCGAACCTAGCAATGGCGGTGTATGCACCATACCTAGCAATGGCGGGGTATGCACCATACATAGCAATGGCGGTATGAGCACCATACATAAGCGATGCCGGTGTACGCACCGTACATACACTACGCATGGGGGTGTGTGCCTGTACGACTCGTACCCCTGTACCTTACTGAACCACTGACACTGTAAAACATCACAAGGAGGGTCTATTCGACTCACACAACACCACAAAACACGTCTACACTGCACAAAAAATGGAAAGGACTGACCTGGACACAACCAAACAGGCAAACAGAGGGGCAAACTCACAACCACCTGTTATAACACACCCACCAAAAATTCAAACTGAGCCCCACCCACAAATTGACCAATAAAAAGGGCCCACACACACAAACCATGAGCCTTTGCAACAGACCCACTGCAGATAGACAGCACACACAAACAACTGCACCCATCTGCCTTAACTTACACAGCTTCACACAACCTCCTTCACACATACCACCTCTTCACATTCAGACCCACACCGTCACATTCAGACCCACACACCCACAACCATCCACACCCTCACCCCACACCATGCCCACAGACAAGAATCCAAAGCTCACAAGGGAGGAGCTGGAGATCCTTGTCAATTAAGTTATCAGAGTCGAGCCACAGCTGTTTGGAACATTGGTCAGACAGACCAGCATAGCTGAAAAATCACACCTGTGGCAGAGGATCGTTGATAGGGTGAATGCTGTTGCACCCATCAGAAGGACCAGGAACGATTGCCAAACCAGGTGGTACTGAGGAAATATGAATTTTGTGATCAGTTATGTCCCCTATCGTAGACCCCAATGGCTCCATGTACATGCTATACGTACATGTATGTTCCCTCCTGCTCCAGTTCTGAAGACGCAAATATATGTGCGTCCACCGCCAACATGTCCTCTTTCAGATCCACCATGAATGGGTCAGATATTCCTTTCCTAAGTATGAAAGGCCACCGACTTTATGTGGTTCACTTTCCACATTTTACAGATTCAGGCGAGTAGGCCCGAATTCTGTCATCAAGCCTTTTCCTGCCTTCTGCCTCTGAAAGCTCCAGTCTGAGCCTGCATCTGTGACCATGAACTTTGTCTTACTCCCTGCGCGGCTAACGGTGCCCGATCCAGCCCGTCGCCTGCCAAAAACTGTATTTCGCCTTCAAGATTATCTCCTTCGCTCCTCATCCGATGCATTCCTGTCTAGTAGTTTAGGTAAACATTCCTCCAGCTACCGTGCACAGGGCCAGGCCTCGCTGCCCTCATGCAAGTAATTCATAGCCCCGTTACCATGGAATATTCCTACCCCCTCGCATCTAGTGTAGACACTTAGACGCTTGTACACGCACTAATAGTCAGTATAGTCAGTATAGAATAAGATTCTATCCTAAGAGACCTCTCTTTTTGGATAACACAGTTCTTTAAACATAGGATATTAGATATGATTTGGGATTAGGTTGACATAACCCCAGACTTCTGTCTCCACATGTAGAGCTAAATGCCAAGTCCCCTTCACCCTCTAGTTGCACGTCAATCACACGTCATGCGGCTGCGCGCGCATCTCTGCCAACTATTTCTGCTGACATTGCAGGATTCTCTTATGGATCCACCCACTTGTGACGTCATGTATGATGACGTTTATTAAATTACGCCCTCTATTAGCTACGTATGCACCTTTTATCTGCTGTTACGCCTCCTGCATCTGTTTCATTGTAATGTATTTTCTATAAAACTGCTTACCTGTCAATAATATATGTTCCTTCCTTCCTGAACTTTCGTGGTGATGGAATAGAAGGCCCACAATTCGAATTGTATTCCTTTGTATAGGAATAAAGCCTTTTTAAACCCTCTAATACCACGGATTCTGCCTCTCATTTTACTGAGTTATTCTTAATAGACTTTACCGCATAAAAAATAGTACCGGTAACGAAATATTTACCACATAAATTGGCGCCCGAATAGGGACACTTTCTCATCTCACGCGCCGGCGGTGCGTTGCAGGCCCGGTCTCCTGCCACAGCTGAACGGACAAAAACGCGTACCCGCAGGATTTCCTGTATCTCCCTCCGGCCAAGCGGGGACGACTGAGGCTGCGATCAACACCCAGACGAGGCGGTGAGAAGTGCGAAGTATCCCGACCAGAGCCTAGCTGAGAGAGCAAGATCCGAGGTATACAGAGACCCGCCAGGTTCCGAAGTTCCGAGTCCAGTCGAGTCGAATCCAGTCCGGTCCAGTTTCAGTTCCGTTCCGAGGCCTTCCGTTCCGAGCTACCCGGTGAGTACCATTACCGGGGAGGCATTGTACGTGCACATAGTCTGTGCCGGTCAAGACGGGTTTGGGTACACAAATCCGGTCTGCACTGTTTTAGCAGTGTATCTGTACTGTTTAGCAGTATATATAGTATGTTTTGCATATAAATAAGTATTATCTAGTGTCAGTATTATGTCAGTAACTAGTTTTCTATTAGTTATCATTGTTCGTAAAACTGTTAAGTGTTAAATGTTTTAAATACGTTCTATATACTGTGGTGTGAATGACTGTTCATTATTTGTGTTTTCTTGTATAAAGTGTGTTCTAGTAATAAGGTCTAAAAATGCCGCTCTTTTCGAAACTAAGACAGATCAAAACTAGAAAAGGGGTACTCGAAGAAGCTGTTCCCATCCCACCGAGGGACACTCCAGGGTACTTTATGTATCATAAGCATGGCCTAGATGCCGTATTATTTCTTGATTTATGGGTGGACTACACCAAAGAATCACCAGAGAGTCAGAGATGGCCCGCAGCGGGGACCTGGGATGCAGATTGCATCATGAGAGTAGAAGAAGAATTATGGAAAAAGAAAGCCAGACAGTCACAGAAAGATGCCATTGAATTATGGCGTAAAGAATCGTATAGACGTACGGAAAAAGCACTTAGACAGGAAGATAAGAGTAAGGAGAATTCAAATAAAGTCCGAGAAAATCTGTTAATTGAGGAAGGTACCCGAGTAAAATCAGAACAAATAGATAGACAAAGAAACGCCCTTATGAATGGTATGTATCCACTTCTGGCCGAAGGGTTACCTAAGGCTACTCTGGAAATACCAAAAGACTTGCCACCCCCATTGTTTCCGATAAAAGCGCACCCCAAGGGGCATCCCAGAACTGCAGAAGATGCTTCTTTTCCTTTCCCGCTATTTAGATGACGCAGCTCCCGAGTATGCTAATACCGCACCACATAGACCGCTTGCCGATGATGCTCATAGCCAAGAGCATTCGTCTGTACCTCCACAACAACAAGCTTCGACACACATTCCGACAAGCACATCTGTGTCTACAGCTTTTCCCGCAACGACGGTTGCTGTCTCACCTTCAACAAATCCTTTCACGTCCAGCACCCCAGACGGTGCTACAGGAGGTACAACAGACATTTTTTCTACGCCACCCAGAGGAAATAAATTTTCCCTTAGAGAATTAGCACACCAACGTACGCCCAAACTAGCAACTCCCGACATGCTTAAGGAACTTCTAATAGATTGTAGATATGATCCTGTACCCGGTAAATGGGACGAAATGCTGCTGTCATCATTACGTATCAGACGAGCTGCAATATATTTAACGAAGCTACCAGGAATGGCTACACATTTAGAAAATATATATCACTTTGTCCAGTCAGGACGAAGTCCTCAAAGTATTAGCAGAGCCATGGAATACCAGAAAGCGGAGGTACAGGGACAACTGTTACGTTTCCTCATAAACTGTGTAATCAGAAATCAAGACCGGCCTGGGGTAAATCCGGAAGAAATGCAAAAACTTGTCACTTGGGGCCAGAATATATCAGACGGAAGACATGATAAACAGTTATGTATAGTAGCTATGTACCGAAAGATCCGCAAAGAAGTAGAACGAATACACGAAGAAAGATTAGAGGTAGACGCCGCTGACCTAAACAGAGAGGAGGAGGAGCAAGAATCAGAGCAAGTAGATACGATAGCTTATGTAGGTAGAGGAAGATCCCATAATAATACCAGAGGTTTTAACGACCCAATACGCCCAATACGTCCAGAATGTAATAGACATCTTCCAAACCCTATGCTAAATACAAAATCCCCTGAACACTTATTCCAAGCCGCTGATAAATTACTCCGAGATCGAAGGGGATACCACGTGCTCGATTCCATGGACGAACAAGAATTAGCCAGGTCAGCAGTACAATGGGCTGACAGTCCCGGCGAATACAATGACGATGTACTTGCACACACGTTTCTGAATCTAGACCCATATGAACAGCGTTTAGCTAGTATATACATGATTCAACACCTCCTTATATTATATAAAACCCAACACTCCGATCCAGGACCCTTACCTGACATATTGACAGAACTACTCACGAATATATGGAGAGGGTCAGGTACTGATTTGATTAAGGAAATTCTAGAATCCCGAAACCAATATTTAAATTTCGTATGCCCAGAACACGTTCCAGTTCCCATCATGGGAAGAAAAATGTATCACATAGATAGACAGAACCCGTTACGCGAAGTACACCCAATTAGAGGTGCCGGTGATAATTTCACACGCGTGTTTGTGTACACGCCTATAACTAAACTGGAATTATTAGAAATGAAGAAAGTAGTACCCAGCCATGACAAGGACCCAGCAGGTTTCCACCGTGAGATAAAAGACATGTTACTCATGGGAGAGTATACCTACCCCGACATTATGAAAATATTAAAAGTCCTACTACCCGCCGGTGTTTATGAGAAACTCAAAGAAAAAGAATGGGAGGTGGGAGACAAAAAGATAGATTGGACAGCATTAGAAAACGAAGAAAAGGCCCGAGCTGCAGGAGCAGGGCTTGGGGATAAGACTACAGCATTAGCAGGATTACTAATACAGGTACTGCCACGTTTATTGACTACGAAAAAGGAAGACTGGGGTGCAATTTCAGCCTGTAAACAAAAACCAGATGAAGACACTAGTGATTTCTATTCCCGATTTGAAAAATGTTTTAGTATAAATAGTGGCATAAAAGCCAGTAGTGAGTCATATCCACATCTGTTTGTGACAAAATTAGTTGAAAATTCTCTGCTACAAGTCAAGAATAGAGTATTGAAATTCGAAAGTACCTGGCAAGGTAATACCCCATCACAGATGCTACAGATGTTACAATATCACCACAATAGAATTAGAGAAGAACAAGAACACGAACAAAGACGTATGAAAGATACGAAAATGAAAATGCTTGTTGCACAGTCAGTTCCAGCCGATAGTCATCAAAAGGGTGATTCCGCAGGTCCTGCAAAAGGGACATGCAATTATTGTAAACAACCAGGTCATTATATACACGATTGTCCAGTCCTGAAACATAATATTGCCACAGGTAGAACGCATGAGAGACCACGTCCACCTAGACAGGATCAGAATCAACAACAGACGCCTCAGCAGGCACAACCTAGGTTAGCTCCGCAATAATTAGCTCCGCAACAGGCAGCTCCACAACAGATCGTAGCACCACCACAAGTGCAGCCTATTGCTGCAACTCAAGCAACAACACAACAAATGTATCAGTATGCACAAACAGATTATCCCGATTATCAGCGATACTCATGAGATAGCCTAGAGAGGGAAGTTGGCTTACCCCTTATAGAGGTTCCTGTAGACCAAGAGGGACCTTATGTACATAGTGAACTATTAGGGGAAGACAGAAAGTTTTTACTTGATACAGGGGCAAGCAGAACAACTATAAGACGCAGTGAAGTTCCAGGGGCACCCCTCTCAGGCTCACAAAATATTTCCCTTGGATTCTCAGGAAAACCTATAATCAATGACGTAACACAACCTCTTTCACTTACAGTCGGTCCATTAACACGTACTACAGATTTATTGCTTACTAAATCATGTCCAGAAAACTTGTTAGGTATAAAAACATTGAAAGCTCTAGGAGCCATAATATGTTGCTCTCCGGAAGGAGTACGACTATTTTTACGTGACTTTAAAGGTCACTACGTATCTAGAGACATGGATCACCGACTGCAGAATTTACCTACACATTTGTGGGCACAAGGCCCTACTGATGTTGGTTGCATGAACATTACACCATATCGAGTCACACTGAAAACAGGAATAGTACTACCACGAATGCGACAATACAAGTTACCACCAGATGCTGTAGTGGCTTTACTGCAAATCATTGACGAGCTTATTACCCAAGGAGTGGTTGTGGAAACTGACTCCAATGTATGTAATTCCCCGATAATTCCGATTCTTAAAAGAACGGATCCAAAAGCTCCGCCAGTATACCGATTAGTTATTGATCTGCGCGAATTAAATAAATGTATTGTACCACAATACCCTGTGGTCCCGGATATCTCCTCGTTACTCACAGCTATTGACTCAGAAGCAACGTTTTTCACTGTAATTGATCTCAAGAATGCTTTCTTTAGTGTCCCAATTGATCCAGAAAGTCAATATTTGTTCGGTTTTAGTTTAAATGGACGAAGCTTTAAATTCACACGCGCACCTCAAGGATTTACAGAAAGCCCCAGCATCTATAGCCAAGCAATGAAACGAGAACTTGACAGTATACACATGCCAGTTAACACTGCCTTGCTTCAATATGTCGATGATCTGCTGATCACCGCTCGAAGCGAACATGAATGTGAAAAAGCGTCACTGACGGTTTTGAAATTTCTGGCCGACAAGGGGCACAAGGTGTCCCCTTCTAAGCTGCAATTCTGTGTCCAGCGAGTTGTTTACCTTGGGCACTCGCTGTCCAAGGAGGGAAGGCAGCTTACACCCGACCGCATCCAGTTAATTGCTAACATGCCAGCACCCAAGACACCAAAGGAGGTGCGGGCTTTTATAGGCCTCACTTCATACTGTAGTCAAAATAGAGGGTAAACCCATATATAGTCACTGGGACCTGGGTATAGAGCAGTATGAGAACAGTGGTCCCAGCATACAGAATCACTCAATACAAAACATTTAGACAACAATGTACCAAGAAACCTTATTAGAGGGGTTCAAATGCCTATTTAATCACATTGAACACAAATAAATTGTTATTACTGAGCTCCATAGTACAGACAATATTTGAATATCATAACAGTGCCCAGGAAAGAGGAGTAGGGGTAGGGAAGTGAGTGATAAAGTGTAGGATTTGGAAGGAAGTGAATACAAGAATTAGATGCATTAAGAACACAATCAAATTTGTCGGCAAAATTAACTCTCTGCCGCATTTATATTCCGATCAAATCATGATTCAAATATCGACAATTTTTGAAAAAGCCATATATATGAAGAAAAACACAGTACATCCTGAACTGGTGATAATATTGGCAAAGATGTTGTGTCGACGTTTCGACCCCTTAAGGTATGTAGGTACTCATTGCGACCTTACGGGATGGGGTCTTCATCAGGACTGGGGTGCATGTGGAAGGGGGGGGGGGTTTTATAGTGGGCACCTAAAAAACAAAATTAAACGTGCGTAAGGCTATTTGATCTATAAAAAGGGAAAAATACCTAATTACATAGTTTAAAAAGAAGGTTACCCTATCTGTCAGAAGACAGGACTCTGAGACGTCAAAGGATCGTCAAAGGTAGAGGGTAGCAGACTCCTCGAGGGTAACGACAGAAGCGGGAAAGACGGAGGTATCCACCTAGAATGAATATGTGAGTTAGTGGATAAGGTGGAGATAAAATTCCAAAAAAGTCCGCTCCATGATTGAGCGCATAACTTACTGAGTCGCAGAAGAGCTTTTCTGTCGAGTTACATCAGGAGGCTCCTATTGATCGGCACTCCCGGAAAGAAATCCTTTGTAAAGAAGGCAAATGGGGACTAGTCACCACTGGTTCACCATCAAGGAATTAATCTAACAAAGGGAAGGGAGGGAGGGAGAGGAATTACACAACCAGAAGTCAAACAGGACCTGCATAGATCACAAAACATAAATGAACGCCCTTAATGCGCGCGTTGCCATCAGAATCACGAAGGTATCGTGATCTCAGAAAAAAGACCCCGAGGGTTCTTAAGTGTGTTAAAGAATACCCAAATGGGGGCCGGTCACTGTGGGAGGTAGGACCGTGTCGATCAATGGAATAATCAAAAGTTAAAAAGAGCGGCTTGAGTCTAGGGTTGACACAGCATTACAGGAAAAAATTATACAGTTGTCAGGGAGTTAAATGGACAAACTGTACAAAGCATTGCCAAAGTCAGTTAAAGCGAAGCTACAGCGATGCTCTTACCCTGCTTCTCTGGTCCCGGATGGAGGATGAATGGGGAAGCGAGCCGAGTGATCGTAGGTTTACTTAAGACGCGAGATTGTCACGTGATCTCCGTTATTGTGCTGGCGCTAGATGCCGGTGACTTAGCGTAATGGAAAAAAGACTTTGGTTGGAAGGATTTCCGGGAGCGGTGGACGCAGTTCTGTGGTTGGCAGAATTCTCTACAAGGTAAAAGTTGTCCTAGTATGGTTCCAACAGAGATGAACTAAATGTATATATACATACGTTATAGCAGAAAATAATAAACGTTGTCCATAGGTAGTTTAAATATAACAGTCAATTGTCAAGTAAAGTTTATCATAAAGTCATATCACATAGAACAATAGTTCGTACAGATAGTAAATGAACTAAGTACTCATTAGTATTAGTTGACAACCAATGATTAAAAAAGGGGTGTTTAGTAAACGGTACAGGAAATTTTTTTTTACAAATCCATAAGATGGCCCAAGAAGTTAAATTCTAAGGACTGCTAGCTGGGCATAGCTACCATCAAGTTCATTTAATCCATTGATTACAGTGTCCATTTTAGTCATCCATTTAGATTCTCTTACATTTAGAATAGCTGAGAGATTGCCGCCTCTAGGGCCCACTTTTACCTTTTCTAACACCAACCATTTGAGATCATCAGGCTTGTGATTTTTTAGGACACAGTGTTCAACAAGGGGTGCACCCACTACATTACACCTAATACGGCTGTGGTGTTGCAGAATGCGGGATTTGACTTTTTGTTGTGTCTGTCCAATGTAGAGAAGTCCACAGGGACACATGATGCCATAGATTACATGAGTAGAGTTGCAATTGGTAAACGAGCTCAAAGTGATCGAGTGTTCTTTGTAGCAGAAAATCTTAGTGATAACAGTAGATTCACAGGCCTTACAATGACCACACTTAAAATGCCCCATCACTGGTGGCAGGTTCCAAAGATCTTGGATGGTTGGCACTGCAGTGGTTTCAAGGAAAGACCGAACTACATAATCCTTCACACTTCTGGCTTTCTTGAAAGAATGCATAGGTGGGGTGTGTTGGTCGATGTCATCCGCTACCAATTTCCAGTGTTGGTTAATCACTTTCTTGATTGCGTTGCTACGTGTTGAAAATGTAGTAACACAAATCATTCTCTGCAAAGACGAGTCTTGTCTAACCTTGGGTGTTAGGAGAGTTTCACTCGGGTTGTACCAAGCCCTCTTACGTGCTTTCTTGATCAACCTCCTCGGGTAAACCCTTATCTTAACGAGGATTACTACAAGCAAGACACCCAAGGGAGATTCACAGGCAGGGGTAGAGGCTCGTACCGAGGCAGAAGAAATTTTACTACCTTCTCAAATTCTTCCATCAGCTCTGGAAGTGACAACGAGCAACCATCCACCAGCTCTGACCAGAACTACCACGACAATTGGTATCCTCCACAAGGCTACTACCCTCCTTCTTTTTTAGAGGAAGGCCAATGGAGACCCCCCAGGGGACGAGGCACCTGGCAGAGAGGACCACAGAGAGGCCGCCAATCCAACACTATGAACTGGGAGAGGGGCAGAGCATCCGCAGGGAAGCAGGTTCGCTTCCAGACCGAGAACCACGGAGAAATATCAACGAGGAGGAAAGTATACAGATGGTAGAGAAGGAGAACCCATTGGTGAATATCTCATCGTACACACTGTCTGAAGACGAGGAACGCATTCTATCCAAGGGGCTTTCTTTCATACCCACAGCCCATCCAAATGATTTTGACATCAGGGTCGAACTGCATGCTTTTTTCAGAAAGATCCGTTTAAGATACTTCTTCAAACAGTCCCTGTCTACTTTACCACACTCAGTTACAGGATTGAGGATCCCTTCCACCTTTGTTCCACCCGCCAATGCAATGACCAGTAAAATCTTGGCGTACGAGAGCATGGTACTAACTGATGTCATGAAATTACTAGCCACTCGCAAATATACCATCCCAAATACTACCAAATTGGAAAGGGCGGCTCTTACCAAATTGAAGAACAATAGAGATATTGTCATAAAGGCCGCCGACAAAGGTGGAGCCATCGTTATCCAGAATACATCAACATATAAAGATGAAATTTTGAGACAGCTTCAAGATGGAGTCAGTTATTCCAAACTACGATCCGACCCGACTAATGACCTAGCAGAGGAAATTCTAAAAGTTACTACTGAAGCTTATGGGCAAGGTATTCTGAGCAAACTGGAGTTTGACTACCTCAACCAGAGACATCCCCGTTTACCTACCATATACACTTTGCCTAAAATACATAAAGATCTCCAGAAACCACCTGGACGTCCTATCGTGTCAGGATGTGGCTCCATCTTGGAACCTTTATGCAAATATGTGGATGTTTTCCTGAAACCACTGGCGGAAAACACGGAAGCCTACTTAAGGGATACGATGCAGACGATCAACCTGGTTGATCAATTAGCCTTTGATCCCAACGTCCAGCTATTGGTGACCTGTGACATCGTGTCCCTTTACACAAGTATTCCACAGATACCTGCTTTGGCTGTGATTAATGAAGTTCTGGACACACGACCAACCCCGATGAGAGTACCAACTGAGTTCATAATCTCACTCTTGACGATTGCTATGAATAAGAATTTCTTCGTTTTCCAAGGAGAATACTACGTCCAAACCAAGGGCGTAGCCATGGGAGCAGCCTTTGCTCCAGATTTAGCAATACTCTATATGGATCACTTTGAACGGTCGTTCATCTTCAATAACAATCCATTCTCTAACAAGATTGATTTGTGGAGACGTTACATCGATGATATTCTCATGATTTGGAATGGGGATGCGGCGGATCTGACGAACTTTCATGAGTGGCTTAATCATTGCAATGATAATATTCAGTTCACCATACACTCCGATGCCAATGAGCTTCCTTTCCTGGATATTAAGATTTACAGTGAGGACAACAAACTCAACACAACACTGTATCGCAAACCTGCCGAACGAAATTCCCTACTAAGATACAACAGCCATCATCCACGTGGCTTAAGGGATAATCTACCTTTTGGTCAGTTCTTGAGGATCCGCAGAAACTGTACCAAAAAGGATGACTATTTCAAAGAATCTGAAGACCTCAGTAACCGACTAACCACTAGGGGTTACCCGAGGAGGTTGATCAAGAAAGCACGTAAGAGGGCTTGGTACAACCCGAGAGAAACTCTCCTAACACCCAAGGTTAGACAAGACTCGTCTTTGCAGAGAATGATTTGTGTTACTACATTTTCAACACGTAGCAACGCAATCAAGAAAGTGATTAACCAACACTGGAAATTGGTAGCGGATGACATCGACCAACACACCCCACCTATGCATTCTTTCAAGAAAGCCAGAAGTGTGAAGGATTATGTAGTTCGGTCTTTCCTTGAAACCACTGCAGTGCCAACCATCCAAGATCTTTGGAACCTGCCACCAGTGATGGGGCATTTTAAGTGTGGTCATTGTAAGGCCTGTGAATCTACTGTTATCACTAAGATTTTCTGCTACAAAGAACACTCGATCACTTTGAGCTCGTTTACCAATTGCAACTCTACTCATGTAATCTATGGCATCATGTGTCCCTGTGGACTTCTCTACATTGGACAGACACAACAAAAAGTCAAATCCCGCATTCTGCAACACCACATCCGTATTAGGTGTAATGTAGTGGGTGCACCCCTTGTTGAACACTGTGTCCTAAAAAATCACAAGCCTGATGATCTCAAATGGTTGGTGTTAGAAAAGGTAAAAGTGGGCCCTAGAGGCGGCAATCTCTCAGCTATTCTAAATGTAAGAGAATCTAAATGGATGACTAAAATGGACACTGTAATCAATGGATTAAATGAACTTGATGGTAGCTATGCCCAGCTAGCAGTCCTTAGAATTTAACTTCTTGGGCCATCTTATGGATTTGTAAAAACATTTTTCCTGTACCGTTTACTAAACACCCCTTTTTTAATCATTGGTTGTCAACTAATACTAATGAGTACTTAGTTCATTTACTATCTGTACGAACTATTGTTCTATGTGATATGACTTTATGATAAACTTTACTTGACAATTGACTGTTATATTTAAACTACCTATGGACAACGTTTATTATTTTCTGCTATAACGTATGTATATATACATTTAGTTCATCTCTGTTGGAACCATACTAGGACAACTTTTACCTTGTAGAGAATTCTGCCAACCACAGAACTGCGTCCACCGCTCCCGGAAATCCTTCCAACCAAAGTCTTTTTTCCATTACGCTAAGTCACCGGCATCTAGCGCCAGCACAATAACGGAGATCACGTGACAATCTCGCGTCTTAAGTAAACCTACGATCACTCGGCTCGCTTCCCCATTCATCCTCCATCCGGGACCAGAGAAGCAGGGTAAGAGCATCGCTGTAGCTTCGCTTTACCTGACTTTGGCAATGCTTTGTACAGTTTGTCCATTTAACTCCCTGACAACTGTATAATTTTTTCCTGTAATGCTGTGTCAACCCTAGACTCAAGCCGCTCTTTTTAACTTTTGATTATTCCATTGATCGACACGGTCCTACCTCCCACAGTGACCGGCCCCCATTTGGGTATTCTTTAACACACTTAAGAACCCTCGGGGTCTTTTTTCTGAGATCACGATACCTTCGTGATTCTGATGGCAACGCGCGCATTAAGGGCGTTCATTTATGTTTTGTGATCAATGCAGGTCCTGTTTGACTTCTGGTTGTGTAATTCCTCTCCCTCCCTCCCTTCCCTTTGTTAGATTAATTCCTTGATGGTGAACCAGTGGTGACTAGTCCCCATTTGCCTTCTTTACAATGGATTTCTTTCCGGGAGTGCCGATCAATAGGAGCCTCCTGATGTAACTCGACAGAAAAGCTCTTCTGCGACTCAGTAAGTTATGCGCTCAATCATGGAGCGGACTTTTTTGGAATTTTATCTCCACCTTATCCACTAACTCACATATTCATTCTAGGTGGATACCTCCGTCTTTCCCGCTTCTGTCGTTACCCTCGAGGAGTCTGCTACCCTCTACCTTTGACGATCCTTTGACGTCTCAGAGTCCTGTCTTCTGACAGATAGGGTAACCTTCTTTTTAAACTATGTAATTAGGTATTTTTCCCTTTTTATAGATCAAATAGCCTTACGCACGTTTAATTTTGTTTTTTAGGTGCCCACTATAAAACCCCCCCCCCCCTTCCACATGCACCCCAGTCCTGATGAAGACCCCATCCCGTAAGGTCGCAATGAGTACCTACATACCTTAAGGGGTCGAAACGTCGACACAACATCTTTGCCAATATTATCACCAGTTCAGGATGTACTGTGTTTTTCTTCATATATATGGCTTTTTCAAAAATTGTCGATATTTGAATCATGATTTGATCGGAATATAAATGCGGCAGAGAGTTAATTTTTCCGACAAATTTGATTGTGTTCTTAATGCATCTAATTCTTGTATTCACTTCCTTCCAAATCCTACACTTTATCACTCACTTCCCTACCCCTACTCCTCTTTCCTGGGCACTGTTATGATATTCAAATATTGTCTGTACTATGGAGCTCAGTAATAACAAATTATTTGTGTTCAATGTGATTAAATAGGCATTTGAACCCCTCTAATAAGGTTTCTTGGTACATTGTTGTCTAAATGTTTTGTATTGAGTGATTCTGTATGCTGGGACCACTGTTCTCATATCACTTCATACTGTAGGCAGTGGATCCCTCAATATGCATTTCTAGCAAAACCACTCATCCAGTTGACAACACAGGAGGCAGCCACATCGACTGTCCTCCCTTGGACTCCAGAACATACATATGCCTTTGAAAGCTTAAAGAAAGCTTTATGTCAAGCACCTGTCCCAGCAACACCATGTTACAGTAAACAGTTTACACTCTTTGTTACAGAACGCGAAGGTACTGCTTTGTCAGTACTCACTCAGGAACAAGCAGGATCACACAAGCCATGTGCTTATTTCTCTAGTACATTAGATCCAGTAGCGCAGGCACTTCCAGCGTGCCTGAAATCAGTGGCAGCAACAGCTTTAGCAATCAGACAAAGCGATGCCATAGTGTTAGGACATCAATTGACAGTACAAGTACCACACGCAGTAGAGGTTCTCTTGAACCGCACACAAACACAACACTTGACTATAGCAAGACTCACCGGTTATGAATTAACCTTGTTTCAGCCACATATAGAAATCAGACGTTGTAATACGTTAAATCCTGCCACACTGTTACCAGTAGGCGGAACAGATCCATTGGCACATGATTGTGTCGAAGTCATTACTATCACGACGAAACCCAGACAAGACTTGACAGATATCCCTTTGACAGATCCAGACTTGACATTATATGTAGATGGGTCATGTATGAGAACAAGTACAGGAGAGTTAGTGGCCGCTTACGCAGTCACAACAGACACTGAAGTCATTGAAACAAATTGTATTAACACTTTGTCAGCTCAAGCAGCAGAGCTCACCGCTCTGACACAAGCCTGTATTCAAGCCACAAATAAAAAAGTCAACATATACACAGATTCACGTTATGCATTCGGAGTCGTCCATGACTTCGGCGTACTGTGGCGAGAGAGAGGTTATTTAACTTCTCACGGTGCCCACATCCAACACGGACCCCTCATTCAAGCCCTATTAGACGCGATTCATCTACCTACTGCAATATCGATTATGAAATGCAAAGCCCACACAAAAGTTACCGATATCATTTCTCAGGGTAATGACCTAGCTGACAGAACAGCTAAACAGACTGCTCAGAATCAGACTCACACAACTGACATGACAAAGACAATAGTTCCGACACCAACACATTGCATGACAGTTAAGGATCCCGCCCTTGATGTAATTGACATACAGACACATGCTACACCAGAAGAAATAAAGAAATGGACTGAATTAGGAGGGATCCAAACAGATCAAGGATGGATGACGAAGGAAAAATCTATATGGTTTCTTCCCGACTCAATGGTCCAAGTCATCATTAACACAATACATAGTCCAGCGCACCTAGGAGAAAAAGCAATGCTAGACAGCATTCAACACATTTGGTTCAACAAACATTTACGAGCCGCAGCTAAACAAAAAGTTCGTACCTGTATGATATGTTGTCAGTTTAATCCAGGTAAAAGCATCCCCGTAGAACAGGGTGGATTCCAAACTCCCGATCATGCTTTTGAAGTCCTCCAGATGGATTATATCCAGATGGAACGATGTCGAGGATTCAAATATGTTCTCGTAGTTGTCTGTGCTCTTTCCCGTTGGACAGAAGCATACCCGGTTTCAGATTACACTGCCCCGACTACTGCCAAACAGTTAGTTCGAGAATTCTTCCCACGGTACGGTTTACCACGTGTTGTCTACTCAGATAACGGCCAGCCGTTCTCATCCGAACTAATGAAACACGCTTCCCTTCTATTAGGCTATCAATGGAAGTTTCACTGTGTCCGACATCCCGAGGCAGCAGGACTCGTAGAACGCCATAATCAAACTTTGAAAATTAGATTGTCCAAAATATGTAGAGAAAAAGGAGTCGATTGGATAGTAGCCTTACCAGTTGCGCTCTTTTACATGAGAATGGTAGCACATTCTCGAACAGGGCTATCCCCGTATGAGGTGATCTTCGGTAGACCACCAAATATGTGGGGGACGCCTATACCTCGCAAAATCACTGATGTTGACTGTAATATGCTGACAGATTACCTGGCTTCCTTGATGTCTGCACTACAATCTTGTCGTTCACAGGTATCCGCAGTTTTTCCCGACAATACTGAGGTGAAACCCCATGACGTGGTTCCTGGGGACTTGGTGTTGGTCAGGAATTTTGACCGGAAGACCCAACTGGATCCTAGGTGGAAGTCACCAAAGTTAGTTCTACTTACCACATGGACAGCCGTGAAAATCGAGGGAAGAAAAGGGTGGTTGCACTCGAGTCATATCAAGAAATTTTATGGACTACCATCCAGCGTAGAGACTCAACCCTGTATTCCCTCACAGACAGACTCAAAGCTCCCTTTGGTTGAACAATCGAACTCAGAACTGTATAAACTAAAATTGAGGTCCAGTAAGTCAGACAATTTGATTGTTTAAGTCCTCTCCAAGGTGAATCGGTTGAATTTGTCTCTGACAGGTATCCTCTGGACCGGAATAGAGAAAGAAATAATCAAATGCTGCTCAAAAAGCATGCGTATTGTAAATCATTTCGTAGTCACTGTACAGTAACATTATTAATTTTGTTTTTTCTAAGTCTTCTGATCATCATTGTCAGCATCCTATTGCACATGTATTACCCTATTCCTAAGCGTGCTTATAATATAACTGCAGAACATTCTTTTAGTGAATTACCTCCACATGAATTGTCTTATAGATTTGCGCTGCGCAATAACACTTTCATTAGTATGTTACATCATTCCCATCAAACCAGCAATGCCACAAATTGTTGGATATGTGGCCGACTCCCTCCCTATCAGAACTATAAGGGAGTTTTGCCCCTCTTTCCCTATCCGTTCACACACAATGGCTCCTGTGGAGCATGGTTTAGTTTGATTAATTCCCTAGATTCAAATTCCGCAGTTTATCAAGACAACTGGGTATGGGGAAACCTGAACTTAGTTAACAAGGAGGGACTTCCCAGAAGAACAGGAACTGATCTAGAAAATGAAGTATATGGATTAGGTAATTTTACACTTAACCTCATGATCCTGAACGTTGAATCTGAAGCTACACCAATCTTGCCCGCCATGTCAGTATTCCCAGTAAAGGGGGAATTATGTATAAGAAAGAATGGCTCCATACACATGGGCCATAGTAAATGCACCACTGTAATAAAATTCAGTGATCAAGGCAAGTCTACATTTAGAGCTTCTCGTCATTCCTACTTTATATGTGGCCAGACCGCATATATACGTCTACCTTTAGATTGGGATGGTACCTGCTACATAGCATTCCTCCTGCCACCTGTTTTCCTAGCTCCTCCTGACTATCATAGAAATACCCATTTAGTACACAATAGACAGCAGAGAGATCTCCCAATTGTCGATTACACTGAAACAGCATGGGAAAAATACACAGATTTCAATAAAGGTTTCTTTCCCTATATAGGTACAGTCACTAATAGTAAACTGATACGTAGATTAACCAGAACCCTTGAAGCAGTAGTGAATGAAACTATTTCCGCCTTAGGCAATTTAACAGAAGAGCAGTCTGCTATGCGGATTGTTGTGCTTCAAAATCGTCTTGTCCTTGACGTCATCCTGGCCGATAGGGGCGGAGCTTGTAGGGTCATCGGATCAAGTTGCTGCATTTTCATACCAGAAAATTCGCCGTCAGTATATAAAGCCATAACTCGCCTTCATAAGATTGTAAGCCAGATACACCAGAGTCCAGGCACCTGGACTTGGTCCGGTTGGTTCTGGGGCGTGTTGTCAGCCTGGGGATGGAGAATCCTCTCCTTCCTAGGTATTGGCTTTCTCATACTATTCAGTTGCTGCTTATGTCTACAATGTGGGCCAGCGATTTGTGGTCTGTGTGCCACCTCGTGTATCCCACATCCAAGTTTTCGTTCGAGATCCCGGAAGAAGAAAGAAGAACAAATGATGCTATATGAACAGATCGATGGATTAATGAAGATCGATATCTCCTAAGGGTCCGAAGGGGACAAGGAGGGAATGAGGAAATATGAATTTTGTGATCAGTTATGTCCCCTATCGTAGACCCCAACGGCTCCATGTACATGCTATACGTACATGTATGTTCCCTCCTGCTCCAGTTCTGAAGACGCAAATATATGTGCGTCCACCGCCAACATGTCCTCTTTCAGATCCACCATGAATGGGTCAGATATTCCTTTCCTAAGTATGAAAGGCCACCGACTTTATGTGGTTCACTTTCCACATTTTACAGATTCAGGCGAGTAGGCCCGAATTCTGTCATCAAGCCTTTTCCTGCCTTCTGCCTCTGAAAGCTCCAGTCTGAGCCTGCATCTGTGACCATGACTTTGTCTTACTCCCTGCGCGGCTAACGGTGCCTGATCTAGCCCGTCGCCTGCCAAAAACTGTATTTCGCCTTCAAGATTATCTCCTTCGCTCCTCATCCGATGCATTCCTGTCTAGTAGTTTAGGGAAACATTCCTCCAGCTACCGTGCACAGGGCCAGGCCTCGCTGCCCTCATGCAAGTAATTCATAGCCCCGTTACCATGGAATATTCCTACCCCCTCGCATCTAGTGTAGACACTTAGACGCTTGTACACGCACTAATAGTCAGTATAGTCAGTATAGAATAAGATTCTATCCTAAGAGACCTCTCTTTTTGGATAACACAGTTCTTTAAACATAGGATATTAGATATGATTTGGGATTAGGTTGACATAACCCCAGACTTCTGTCTCCACATGTAGAGCTAAATGCCAAGTCCCCTTCACCCTCTAGTTGCACGTCAATCACACGTCATGCGGCTGTGCGCGCATCTCTGCCAACTATTTCTGCTGACATTGCAGGATTCTCTTATGGATCCACCCACTTGTGACGTCATGTATGATGACGTTTATTAAATTACGCCCTCTATTAGCTACGTATGCACCTTTTATCTGCTGTTACGCCTCCTGCATCTGTTTCATTGTAATGTATTTTCTATAAAACTGCTTACCTGTCAATAATATATGTTCCTTCCTTCCTGAACTTTCGTGGTGATGGAATAGAAGGCCCACAATTCGAATTGTATTCCTTTGTATAGGAATAAAGCCTTTTTAAACCCTCTAATACCACGGATTCTGCCTCTCATTTTACTGAGTTATTCTCAATAGACTTTACCGCATAAAAATAGTACCGGTAACGAAATATTTACCACAGTACGAACTGCGGAGGGCTGTCAAGAGAAAAATGACTGAGGACTACGCCCAGTGCAACATCACAGGAGGTGGGGCGCCCCGCAGACCAGTACATTACCATCCCTGCAAGGAGAAGATGATGGGCATGCTTCTGCCGGTGGGAGTACATGGACTCCAAGGACTTCCAGAGCCTGGTGAGTACACAAACAACTTACGTAACAGGGGGGTAATGGCATCCACACTCCAACTACACCAAATGCACGCAACTACCCCCAAGCCATCACCGGCCAAAACCACCGTCAAAAACAACGCTAATGCCAATAACATGTGTATGCCCCATTGAGAAAGCAAGGCCATGATATGTCCCATGCTACACAAAGCACCAACCCAAGAATGGATGTCCGGTATGCAGGGAGGGTGGATGCACCAAACGCTTGTTTGAATTCCAAATCAGACACAATTGCCCTCATCCCATATGTCCCAGCTACATACCCATGCACCATGCGCAATGCACAGGGATTGGGAAAGTACTGACAAGATAGCGCACACTCGGCCCTGGTGTAGGCAGCATAAGGGCCTCCTGTGACCAGTGCAAACACAAACACCAAGACAACAAGGTCAGATATCTAGGACAGGAACTCCCACTCACTGTCATGGCAGCATGCTCCATGGGGGGACATCTACATCACCTAGGAGCCCCAGTGCCAAATCACACTACACCCACCAGCAGGCCCTGTCACACACACCCCTTACACAAGCAAACACCATCAGGACAGGCAATGGATTCACCCACTGTCACAATGGACATGCAACACAACAAGACCAATACATAGCCGAAGAAGCACCCAAGCCGCAATTCGACATGTCAAAGACTCAGGAGAACATATCAATCTGTCCCCCGCAACATACCCATCCACAAGTGAACATTGAGGAGAATGCTAGGCACATACAACTACCTAGAGGAACAGTGCCAACTTGAATGTGTATGAAACATGGATGTTGCATGAAACAGCATTATCATTGTCTGTCTCTCACACACAGGGCAACGTGATGAATATCCCCCCAACAATGCGGGTGAAGAATCACAGTCACAGACTCGGGAGGAACCTGACCCCACCGGCAGCGACAACTCTCAACACTCCGCGGATGACACCGACCGACCTGGACCCTCTGGTGTCCAAGCCCCTGCAGCATCTGTTTCAGGGACATCTGTGCCAACCATCACCCCCATGACTGCCACATCCCAGGAGACCCCAAGGAGCCCTGCCCACACTGAACAACTGAGCCTGTCTGACCAGGAGGAACAAGGTGCAACGGGCACCCAGGAGGAGGCAGACAACACCGCCACTGCCATCCCTCAGGGGTCCCGTAGACCCAATGTGCCCACAACGGCAGCCCAGGCTCGTGTGGGCAGGGGTGGTGGGAGTGGAGGACGGCAGAGGCGAGAACCTGACCAGCCAGCTGAAGGGACCGGTATGTCACACATACACAACATCATGGACGCATACCGGAGGGACACCAGGCAGTTGAGCCAGGTAGTGGTGACCCTCACAGACATCAAAAACCAGCAGGCCGAGCAACACGCCAGTCAACAACAACACCAAGGACGGATGGAGGCAAGACTGGCTGAGCTCCGGGTGGTGCAAAGGGACATTAGCCATTCACTCCGTCGGATCGCCGACAACATGGGCAACCCTCCCTGTGCCACCAGACGAAGACCAGCACCGGCCACGGGGAGGGAGGAGGAGGAGAATTCGTCCGACGGAGCGTCCCATGCATCGTCAAGGCCTGCATATGAGGGTCCCACGAGGAAGGTGGGTCGTCCACGGAAAAGACCCTGAGAGGCAGCCGCCCATCCACATCTCCCAGGTCACCTGGCCTGGCACCTGGCCTTCATGCGCGACAGCATCACCTCATTGACTGACATCATCTGCCACATGGACTTGCTGGTCCCAGTCTGAACAATGATGCCAAACACTGTGGCATGGACTCCGATGACTTCAATTGAGAAGGATCCCATCTCCCCCTGTGAACTTTGGATTTTATGGTCCCTGAAAAGCACCTTTTTCTTTGCACAAATCACGCCCCAGAGCCAAAAATAAAAATGCAACTTTTTTAATGTTATGATTCCGTCATTTAGCATGAGTCCACAACATACGTACACATATGTCAAAGTATGCATGAGTGCGGAACTAACTCCAGCCATCCATACACTGGGATGGATACAAATGGTTCACAATGTAACACCAAATACAGACATGGAGCACAATACTCACCCGTGATGGCCTCAAGCTGCTGATGGGGGGCTTGCAATACTGCTGAGACAGACCAATTTGGAAGAGTATCATGAAGGTGTAGAGGTCATGGGTCATGTTGAGGTGCCCGGGGAGCGAGTCCCAGGTCTGTTTGGCGAGGTGGGACGGTGCCGCAGGTGAGGCAGCAGCAGGTGGACGGTGTGAGAAATTACGCAAAAAGTAGCACACAAAGACAAGGAGGTCAGAAAGGCACAGTGCAACAGGTGTATGTAAAGGAAGGAGTATCAGGTTACTCATGGGTCACTACGAGAAAATGTATGGACAATCACCAAAAATTAAAGCCACAGGATCAGGCAACATAATGCGGAGCTGCGCACAGGAGACCCACCATCATCAGGCATTCACGTCCTGTTGTGGGGAGCAACCTGCAGAAATACATACACAACCAGGTACTACATGCACAATAGAGATCATTAGCCATGAAGCACTGCATGCATGTTGCCGAAGGACACATACACACAGATGCTCAATCTTTGACAATTATGCCATAGATGACGCATGCAAACAGGCAAGACAGCTGCAGTGACAGAGATGAGGCACTTTGGATTGTGCAGAACACCTTTATTCCACATACACACACAAAGGGATATGCAGCCATATGAACAGACTCACAGGTCAGTTGACAGAACATGTGGGACATACGCTGGACACTACCTTCACAACACGGATGATGTAAATCCCAATGAACTGGCACACAAGTTAAGGGGATGACCCAAACATATCCTGCTGCACACGGAGAGGATGCAATTCCCCATAGAGCCTGTTGTTGTGAGGTCCCACACTATGTCCACCCGTAGCATCTGCAATGTTTCAGAGGCAAGGTTTACACACATTGATGCCTTCATCAGACGCCACACTCCACTACAGATGACTGTCAAGAAGGGTGACTATCATGTAATGGGAGTGTTGCTACATGTGATTTGGTCCATGGTGAGAATACATGTATGCATGGTACCACAACATGCACAGGAGCAGGCCCACACATTACCAACCCGTACCACCAACAAATAGCCTTGCTGCAATCCTTACCCAAACTGACATTTCCACATGTCCGTGCATGGAACGCTGATTCACCACACGTTGAAATACTCATGAGGAATAGCAGGAGGACAACGATGACACGAGCAGACAACAGGCGCAAAACCCTGTGAATGACAGACACACAAGAAGTCACATAAAACAATTCTCGCCGCACACATGGACATTTACAAAACATGAACAATGTTCAACACACGTAAAGTTGAAAGACAGTCTCTCCGCCAAACTGTGTGGCATGACATCATCACTCGAGTGACACATCAGAACACACATCAAAGTCAATTTGCATTCATTCAGTTGGACACACACATTGCAACACATGCCACTCAATGCTACAAGCTTCCACACCCATACCCAGTCACTCACCATCATGAGAAGAAGTTGCGTATGAGCTGACTCTGGATATCATCCTCCTCCTCCTCATCACTAGCGTCGTGACCAAGCCCATCATCCTCCACGGGTGGATGTTCCTGCTCATATGGATCGAGGATGAGTGGCACTGCCTTGTCAACTGCCATGTTGTGCAGCATGCAGCACACAAGGAATATTTTGCAGACCTTCTCCGGGGCATAAGGGAGGGACCCGCCTGTCTTGTCCAGGCACCGGCATCTGCTCTTCAGGAGTCCAAACGTCCTCTCAATCATGCGCCTGGTCTGCCCGTGTGCATTGTTGTATCGGTCATCTGCAGCTGTTCTTGGGTTGCGGAGAGGTGTCATCAGCCATGGCATGTTGGGATAGCCAGAGTCTCCTACATGGAAACATCATGTAAAGAAGTGGGTCAGGAGATGCCGTAAGAGACAAAGATACTGCAACACACAGGACAAAAAGACTATACCCACCAACAAGACATGCTTGTTTGTTGTGCAGCCGCAGCATCATTTGTGGCACCCTGCTACCCCTCATGATGTAGGCATCGTGTGCTGATCCTGGAAAACGTGCACAGACATGGGAAATCATGTTAGCACGACACACCACAAGGGCATTTATCGAGTGGTAATGTTTGCGGTTGCGATAGGCTTGCTCCTGTGCCTGTGGTGGTACCAAAGCCACATCTGTACCATCAATGGACCCAATTACATGGAGCATCCCTCCCAGGGCATAGAAATCACCCTTGACATCTCTCAACTCCTCTGGAGTGGGAAATTTGATGAATTTATCAAGGTGTCCCAACATGGCTGCTAAAGCATCACGCAAGACACGGCTGAACATGGTCTGTGACATCCCACCCACATCACCTATGGTCAATTGAAACGTACCTGTGGCAAAACAATATAAGGCTGCCATCACCTTCACCATGGGGGGTCAGCGCAGTAGGATACCTGTGTCGCGGTTGGAGGTCTGCTGCCAGCCTGTCTGTCAAGTCCTCAATCAACTGCTGAGTGAATCGGTACCGGCAGATGCAGGCATGTTCCCTCATGGTACCCAAGTCTGACATTGGTCTTGGGACAGGTGGTGCCCTGCAAAACATTGCTTAGAAGAAGGAAGATTGAGAGTGGGGAAACATCAATGTCAATGAACATAGCAAATGCTACACTGCCAATACACATCAGGTAACTATGGAGTCGGGTGGGTGCAATACATACAGGACACATATGCCAGCTTGCTGCCACTCCTACAAAAACCAAGATACACCTGTTTATTGTCAAGTCTACATGACATGCTGTTATAATGTGTTTTACTAAACTGGCTCAGGTATTGTTATGATATCTTCTGCTGTTCATGCTCATGTATTCCTATGACATCTATGTGTTCTAGACTGCTCTGACTTCATGTAGAATGCGCATGAGGTTGTGAGGAGCCAGAGGCAGTTGGGTGGATGAGCTGTATTGAACCTGTACTTAGAAAATAAATACTCATGAAAACTATCTGCTATCAACGTCATTCTTTTTAACACTGGCGACGACTGGGAAATGAAAACAGCTCAACTCCAAGAAGATAAGACTCCTTTGGCTACGAAGGAAAAGCTCATTTCTCTCTAATTTGATCAAGTACCAGCTTAATCTGCATAAATTTAAACCACAGATGCGAAGAAAGGAAAAACAACTTTTCTACATCTCCTTCAAATGAAGTAAGACTGTTCCTTAACATTTATAACTTCATTTATTCAAAGTACTCTACAAATAATCACTAAACCATTTCTAAATAACTGCATGTTAATGTGTGAGAGGGCATTTTCTGTCCTGCTACAAGCGCTTATGGCTTAAATCTATCTACTACTTCTGGAAACTTGTTTATTGCCATTTCCATCGCAAGTAAAGATTTTCCTTAGCGCTCTCACTGACGTTATATTTCACGTTTTTATTTGGTGTGAGCTGGTGCCAACTTTGATTTTTGAAACTGTAGAGTAACGTCGTGGAGTCAATGGTTTACTTGAGTTCTGAAACTGTAGAGTAACATCGTGGTGTTAATGACTTACTTTTGAATTTATCCTCGAGAACTCCTCTCGCGCCATGGGACTCGTGCTCGTGGTCTCTCTGTCTTAATCACCGGCTGCTAGCGTCATTCTCCATTCCCTGAGACGCTGTCCAGCAACGTGTACAACGTGCCGAGTTGGAACGCACAAGACGCTGCCCAGTGACGTATACAACGTGCTGAGTTGAAACATAGCTTCAGGTTGTTTTTTCCTAGTAGCTAGGCAACGAGGATCAAACGCGTCAGTGACATCTCGCACGCTATGAATTGCTGGTTTCAACGCTGATGTGCACAGCTTGGTGCTCACAGTTTCGTTGACATTTTTGACGCTGAGATACACAGCTTCAACCTTCATATAATAAAGACATCTGCCTTTATTTGTTAACGCTGATATGCACAGCCTCATGTATTCCTGTGCATACTGTTGTTATAATACAACCTTCATCTTGTACTAATTTCTACGCTGGTGTGCACAGCTTTATGCATGCATTTTTTTGGTCGTTTTGTTATATTCTCAACGCTGATGTGCACAGCTTGGTGCTCGCAGTTTCTTTGACATTTTTTTTTTAAAGGCTGAGATACACAGCTTCATTCTTAATGTAATAAAGACATCTGCACATACTACATTTATTAGTACACGCTGATGTGCACAGCCTCTTATATTCCTGTGGATACATTTGTTATAATACAACGCTCATGCACACATTCATCTCGTTCTAATTCCTACGCTGGTGTGCACAGTTTTATGCATGCAGTCTCTTCGTTTGGATATATTTTCAACGCTGATGTGCACAGCTTAATGGTGTCTAAATATACTACATTTGGCACAATGGTGTGCACACTTTCATGAATTCTACTGGAGTACAACAAAGTACTCTTTATTTTTCTTTTATCTTGACTGTATTTTATGATCTAGTTGTTTAAGTTAGATAGTAACAGTATTTATAAGTATTTGTTTTAAAGGAAAAGGTCTAATTCGTACACGTACATCTTACACTTTCTCATTCCTGCTTGCTTAGTAAGTTTAGCCATGCAAAACGTCACAGCCGCTCCATTTTTTTTACAAACACCGGGTGTTGGACTTGGCCCTTTTTGCAGGGTCATCCCTAAACTTTTTGCCTTCCTCCTGTATTTTTTCTGACCTGTTGTTGGCTGTTTTATGACTCTGGGCACCTTACCACTGCTGACCAGTGCTAAGGTGCATATGCTCTCCCTATGGTAAAATGTATACGTTGATTGGTGTCCATGTTTGGCTTATTGGATTTACTGTCAGTCCCCAGTAAAGTGCACCAGGAGTGCCAGGGCTTGTGAATGCCAATGCTGCTAGTGGGCCTGCAGCGCTGGTTGCGCCACCCACAGAAAGCAGCCTTGTAAAATGTGTCTAGGGTCTGCCACCGCAGACCCCGTGCGCGGTCTGGGACCGTCGCGCTGACTGCGCAAGTGCCCCCACTTGCCAGTCCCTAAACCTTCCCTTACCTACATATTAGCCACCCCTCTGGTAGGCCCAAGGGCAGGGTGCATTGTAGGCATAAGGTAGGACATGCCCTGACGTGTGTGGCATGTCTTAGTAGTGAATTACAGCCATTTCCGTTCTTCACTATTGAAGGCTACCTGCTCTCCATAGGCCAGAAGGGGCTGCTGGAGTCACTACACGCTGTGACCCCAGTGGACTCAGAGAGCATGGTAGAGTGTCAAGTTTAGTATGCCTGAACTCAGGATAATAAAATACTTCTTGTAGTCAAGTTTATTTTAATATCCTGGGTTTGTAAATACTACTTTTAGAAAGTTAGTATTTACTGACCTGACCATCTCAGTCCGCCTCTGCTGTGTGTGTGTGTTCTGCCTGGCAACAGTAAGGAGCAGGGTGGGGGGATCCCCAGAGACAGGTTGGCTGCCAGGTGGTGGGCCGGGAGATGACACCAGGATGGGTGGGAGGAGTACACCTTGACTCTTGAATAGACCTGTGCTCTGCCACCACAAAGCCGGCGCCGCCCCCTGTGGAGCGGCTGATGTCTCTGCCCTGCTGCTGAAAGGAAAGAGCAGAGTCACCATAACAAAGTGCTCCAGAACTGGACTGAGCCAGGCCCAGGCCCCCTGGCGCTAAAGAACAAAAGAATCATGGTATAAAAGTAGGAGCCTGGCTCCTAAGAAATCAGAATCCTGTTTACCACAAAGAACCTCTGCCCGACTAGAAGGAGAAGAAGACGCTGGAGGAGCTGGCCTGCTGCTTGCCTTGCTGAGAAAGGAGAGGAAGAGACTTACTGAAAAGACTTTGCTACTTTGTGCTTGAACATTCTCCAAGGGCTTGATCTGAGCTTGCCCCCTGAACTGAACCCCAGGAACAGTGGGTTCTCTGTGCTTCTTGCTCATCCTCCAATTCGAGCCGTGTGGGCATCCCGCTGGAAAAGAGATTGCGCCCTTCATCGCCCCTCCTAGGGCCGTGACACTCAGAAGCTCGCCTGCCTCAAACCCGTGAGAGCCCCGCTCCGTCCCGAGCCGCTCTCTGTCCCCGGGCCAGGCCGCCTGCATCCCTGTCACCGCCTGCTACTGGAGCGCGCTGACCGCGCTATCACCCCTCCCGCCGGAAGCCGTCCGACGACTGTGATCTACGCCGTGTCATCCAGCTGCACTGACCGTGCCCTGCGACCCCGCTTCGCTATCCCCGGACATCTCAGGCCGCGCCGCCCCCGCTGTGGAGACCCTCCTGCACCGCCGTGCTAAAGGGTCGCTGGCCGCGCCTGCCTACGTGCCCACACCTGCTGATTGAGGACCCAAGAACACTTCTTAAGCCGAGAGTCGCACCGACCTGTGCCGACTCTCCACATCACGAAAGAAGTTCCAGTATCGGGCTCGGGGCCCGCAACGCCTTATTTCCCCGTTCGCAGGAGCCGATCTCTGTGAGTACTGGAACCACAAGTAACATTTGCAAGAGACTACAAAGTATCCATTTGAAGCTACGAACAACGAACATTTGCCCGCTTTACAACCTGGTGGCATAGCGAAAACGTTATTGGTCTTGTGATAAGTCTGCTGAGATATATATACCTATTTTTACATAAAGAAGCGTATTTTTATATATATCCAAGTCTGGTGTCCGTTTCTGGGGGGATTGATGTATTTACTGTGTGTATGATTGTAAGTGCTTAACCAACAACGCCTGAGGAATCGCCTTGGCTGCTCACGTCACGCACCTAGAGGGTGAGCAAGGGTCATTCGCAAGGGGTTAGCCTGCGCCCTGACGTGGAGGAGAGGGTTCCTGCTTGACACAAGGGCAACCTTGCGCCAACCAGAGATCCCCGACTCTAACATTGTTGGCAGCGGTTGGGATTTCGGATTTGCACTTGTAATTTGCATACAGTGAATTATTAATCACCAGATAGTGAGAGCAGACCAAATAACGCAGCCACAGGTTTTCATTGTTGAACTTTGTTGAGACATCTGCCATTACTGCAACCATGCCTAGCTCACTCTCCGCTGGGAGAGCACTCTCTGTGATTTCCGGAATAGATGAGGTGGATTGGGAGAGACTGGAAGGCTACTCGATGGAACAATTGAAATGCTACAGTGTAAAATTCCGAGTTCCCCATGCTGGATTCAAGAGGAAGCCCCAGTACACCAAGGTGTTGAGAGCCTGGAAGGAGTCAAGAGACCCACGGAATGCGGGGGACATCGTCCCACCCGACAACCTTGTGGAGCCCAGCAGAGTCCTGTCGCCAGAGGAGCTGGCAGACAGGGCAGCAGACAGGGCGCATGCAATGGAGATGGCAAAGTTGGCAGGACAAATGGAAATGGAGAAGCAGAAGTTGGCCTTGGAGGCACAACAACGCCAAATGGATCATGACCTAAAAATGAGGGAGTTGGATCTCAAGATCAGGAGTTTAGACCGCTCTCCCTCTGGTGGCAGCAATATTGAGTTTTACAGTGCTGAGAGAGTAGTACGCACACCCAGAGATGTGGCGCCTGACTTTAAGGAGGGGGTTAACATACACCAGGAGGTTCAAGGGCATGAGGTAGCTCCAGTAGTGCGCAGTATCCCTGAAGGGAATAGGGTAACTGGTGCGGGGGTTCATAGTCCTAGTGGAGGGAGGGACACTCTACTGAATCTAGCTGAGAGGTACAAGGAGAGGGGTTCCCCCAAAATTGAAGTCCTGGTGGGTGAGTGTGAAGACCGCCCAGAAGAGTGTGGGTTGTGGGACAGAGACAGTCAGATACTGTCTTGCCAGTATCAGGAGAGTGGTGTGGAGTACATGTGTGAGGCACTGGATGGTAAGGTGAAGGATAGTTTGGTTAACCCTGCTAGGGGGCTGTGTGATCCAATTGTGGGAGAGCATATTGTAAGTCCCTGTTTTCCAGAGCTATGCCAACACCTGTGTGAGGGTGAGTTCTCTGACCGCAGAGAGCCCACATTGGAGGCAGACCTTTTGGTGGATTCCAGAGGGTCTGGAGAGGCATTGGGGAGTGACCCTGTGGGGAGTGGCTCAGGTATCTTCCAACCCAGAGTGGTGGAAGTGGTGCAGAATAGCCCAGCTAGGTCCCATGGTAGTGGGAGGGGTGTAGGGGCTCACGTCCTGTCTCAGTGGAGAAGGAGTGAGTGTGGGGCTGCGTGCCCCCAGGTGCCCGAAACCCAGTCTCAGAGCCTGGATGGTTCTTTAAGGGAACACCAGGCGGGGAGCCTAGGCTGTCCTGATGGGCCACCCGTTGTGGGGGATCCCCTAGTGTCTGGTGAGCTGGGAGTGTCTGTAAGCAGGCATCCATCAGTTCTGGTGTCTGGCAGTACCGCTCCAGTTGGGAGGGTGCAGAGGTCCAGATTGAGGGGTGAGAGGGGGAAAGAGTCCCCAGTGGAAGAACCCGTGGGTCAGGGGCCAGCCAGAAGGGCTGCGTCCCCCGTGAGTGACCATGGTGACACCACTTCTGTCCTGGGGGACCTTCAGGCACTGTCAGATGGACAGGGGTCGGGAGATCAGCGCCAGGCAGACTGTCGCACGACACAGGAGTTATGTGTCACCCTCAGGGGGGGCATGCGTGCTCCCCGGGAAGTCCTGGTGCGCCAGGCGAGCGTTCAACTGCCTGGGTTGGTCCCAGGGTTGGGGAGCCAGGTTCAGGTGTTGTCTGACCTGGAGGGTGGGACTACTGTAATCAGTGTCCTGACCCATGTTGCTTCTGGGGGTACCACGCCAGTTGGGAGTGGGCAGTACTCTGGAAGGGGGTGCAGAGGGAGGGAGTCCTTGCCTCTGACCCCGGCCCAACGGACGGGTTTAGACCCTAGGTTGGAGGGCCAGGTTCAGGGTGTCCCCCCGGACCTGGACGCCCAGTTGCAGGATAGAACACCTGAACTGGTGGGCGAATTGCGCAGGACACCTGCCCCAGGTGCCCTGGCAATTCTGGAAGGGGGTACCACTCCAGGTGGGAGGGTACAGAGCCCCAAGGAGAAGGACCGGGTGTGGGATAGGCCACCCCAGTCTTGGGTCCAGCCGCCGGGTACAGTCCTGGGGCTGGTGGGTCAGTGCCAGGAAGTCATACCTGACCTGACAAGGGGGAGAATGGACAAAGGGTGCCAAGCACCTGGGGCTACTGCCCCCCGCTCCCTGGCGCCACAGAGGATTGAGAGCCCTGAGAGGCATATGGCCTGGGTCTCATCCCTGACTACTGTCAGTGGCCACTGTAGCATTTTGCTGTCTGTCTGTTGGGACACACCTGTGGGCCAGTTAAGGTTAGGTGCTGCACAGGTGGTGTCCACAGGTGAGGAGAAGGGTTCCCCATGGATTGGCTTGGTGGGCCCTGAGAGTATGGACAGAGGGAGTCCGATAGGTTCAGATTGGCGTAGAAATGGAGTCTGCCCCTGCAGTTGCGGGCCAGGTCCTTGTTCTATCGCCCCAAGCAGGGAAGACCATCACGGTGGTGATTGGTCTACCCTGCGTTTTGGCTGGAAGGGGGTTGTGTTGGACTTGGCCCTTTTTGCAGGGTCATCCCTAAACTTTTTGCCTTCCTCCTGTATTTTTTCTGACCTGTTGTTGGCTGTTTTATGACTCTGGGCACCTTACCACTGCTGACCAGTGCTAAGGTGCATATGCTCTCCCTATGGTAAAATGTATACGTTGATTGGTGTCCATGTTTGGCTTATTGGATTTACTGTCAGTCCCCAGTAAAGTGCACCAGGAGTGCCAGGGCTTGTGAATGCCAATGCTGCTAGTGGGCCTGCAGCGCTGGTTGCGCCACCCACAGAAAGCAGCCTTGTAAAATGTGTCTAGGGTCTGCCACCGCAGACCCCGTGCGCGGTCTGGGACCGTCGCGCTGACTGCGCAAGTGCCCCCACTTGCCAGTCCCTAAACCTTCCCTTACCTACATATTAGCCACCCCTCTGGTAGGCCCAAGGGCAGGGTGCATTGTAGGCATAAGGTAGGACATGCCCTGATGTGTGTGGCATGTCTTAGTAGTGAATTACAGCCATTTCCGTTCTTCACTATTGAAGGCTACCTGCTCTCCATAGGCCAGAAGGGGCTGCTGGAGTCACTACACGCTGTGACCCCAGTGGACTCAGAGAGCATGGTAGAGTGTCAAGTTTAGTATGCCTGAACTCAGGATAATAAAATACTTCTTGTAGTCAAGTTTATTTTAATATCCTGGGTTTGTAAATACTACTTTTAGAAAGTTAGTATTTACTGACCTGACCATCTCAGTCCGCCTCTGCTGTGTGTGTGTGTTCTGCCTGGCAACAGTAAGGAGCAGGGTGGGGGGATCCCCAGAGACAGGTTGGCTGCCAGGTGGTGGGCCGGGAGATGACACCAGGATGGGTGGGAGGAGTACACCTTGACTCTTGAATAGACCTGTGCTCTGCCACCACAAAGCCGGCGCCGCCCACTGTGGAGCGGCTGATGTCTCTGCCCTGCTGCTGAAAGGAAAGAGCAGAGTCACCATAACAAAGTGCTCCAGAACTGGACTGAGCCAGGCCCAGGCCCCCTGGCGCTAAAGAACAAAAGAATCATGGTATAAAAGTAGGAGCCTGGCTCCTAAGAAATCAGAATCCTGTTTACCACAAAGAACCTCTGCCCGACTAGAAGGAGAAGAAGACGCTGGAGGAGCTGGCCTGCTGCTTGCCTTGCTGAGAAAGGAGAGGAAGAGACTTACTGAAAAGACTTTGCTACTTTGTGCTTGAACATTCTCCAAGGGCTTGATCTGAGCTTGCCCCCTGAACTGAACCCCAGGAACAGTGGGTTCTCTGTGCTTCTTGCTCATCCTCCAATTCGAGCCGTGTGGGCATCCCGCTGGAAAAGAGATTGCGCCCTTCATCGCCCCTCCTAGGGCCGTGACACTCAGAAGCTCGCCTGCCTCAAACCCGTGAGAGCCCCGCTCCGTCCCGAGCCGCTCTCTGTCCCCGGGCCAGGCCGCCTGCATCCCTGTCACCGCCTGCTACTGGAGCGCGCTGACCGCGCTATCACCCCTCCCGCCGGAAGCCGTCCGACGACTGTGATCTACGCCGGGTCATCCAGCTGCACTGACCATGCCCTGCGACCCCGCTTCGCTATCCCCGGACATCTCAGGCCGCGCCGCCCCCGCTGTGGAGACCCTCCTGCACCGCCGTGCTAAAGGGTCGCTGGCCGCGCCTGCCTACGTGCCCACACCTGCTGATTGAGGACCCAAGAACACTTCTTAAGCCGAGAGTCGCACCGACCTGTGCCGACTCTCCACATTACGAAAGAAGTTCCAGTATCGGGCTCGGGGCCCGCAACGCCTTATTTCCCCGTTCGCAGGAGCCGATCTCTGTGAGTACTGGAACCACAAGTAACATTTGCAAGAGACTACAAAGTATCCATTTGAAGCTACGAACAACGAACATTTGCCCGCTTTACAACCTGGTGGCATAGCGAAAACGTTATTGGTCTTGTGATAAGTCTGCTGAGATATATATACCTATTTTTACATAAAGAAGCGTATTTTTATATATATCCAAGTCTGGTGTCCGTTTCTGGGGGGATTGATGTATTTACTGTGTGTATGATTGTAAGTGCTTAACCAACAACGCCTGAGGAATCGCCTTGGCTGCTCACGCCACGCACCTAGAGGGTGAGCAAGGGTCATTCGCGAGGGGTTATCCTGCGCCCTGACGTGGAGGAGAGGGTTCCTGCTTGACACAAGGGCAACCTTGCGCCAACCAGAGATCCCCGACTCTAACACCGGGTGATCCTCCCATAAAATGGTCTAAGTGGAAGAAAGTTTTTGATAGATATGCTCGTGTTTGTGGTACCTCCCTTAGCGTTGAAAGGAAAACAGCCTTACTTATGCACTGTCTTGGGTCGGAAGGTCAAGACGTATTTGACCATCTTCCAGATGTTCCAACAAGTGTAGCTGCTGGCCTAAATGAATTTGAAATCTGTATCCATAAGTTGGACACTCACTATTTGCCTAAAGTCAGTACAATTCTTGAACGCTATCATTTTGGGAAACGTATGCAGAAGGAGGGAGAAAGCATTGAAAATGATGTCACTGATTTGAGGAGGTTAGCCTCAACATGTAAATTTGACACACTTATAGAAGAAAGGATCAGAGACCAATTTATGTTAGGGTGCGTGTCTGAGAAAGTGCGTGATGAGTTATGGATGAAAGATGAACCTACCCTGGATGAGGTCCTTGTTGTGGCTAAAAGGATAGAACATTCCGTTGAGTGTGTAAAAGAAATCAAAAAAGACCTTAACAAAGATGTCTCATTGGTTAACACAGAAACAAGTTCTGTTCCTGATACCAAATTAAAAGACTTTAAGACAAAGTCCCAAACTAAAGGTAAACAGTTACAGAAACCTCGCATACAGTATAATAAGAGCAATAAATGTTACCGTTGTAACAATACTGGTCACTGGGCTAATGACAAATCTTGCCCTGCATTAAATGCTGTTTGCAGCTATTGCAAAAAAAGAGGGCATTTTGTTGTGGCTTGCAAGATCAAGTCTGCCAAGCAAAGCATTCATGAGATAAATCATGAAAACTCTTGCGATCAACATGATTTTGAATGTGGTCAAATTGTGGTCCAGATAGGGGGTGATGGACCTTTAGATTATATTCTTGTAGAGGGTAAAAGAACAAAAGTTTTATTTGACTCTGGCGCTAAGATCACGATTGTTTCTTCAAAATTTTTTGATGATTGTCTGAGTCAGAATGTGAAATGGCTAAAAGCAGACATATATCCTACCGCGTATGGTGGTGACCCTATTGAGTTGAGAGGATATTTCATTGGACTGATAGAATATGAAAATCGCTACACTTCTGGGAAAGTTTATGTATCTAAGAAAGGTGATAGCATCATCAGTTGGTGGCATCAAAAGGATTTGGAGGTTATGTTGGATCCTAATAGCACTCCTTCCATAATCCTCAAAGAAAGAAAGGTAGTGAGATCTGTAAATCATACTTCGTCACTGCAGTCTCAGCTCATGGAGGAGTTTCCCCGTGTGTTTGGGGATCAGCTTGGGTGTTTGAAAGGATATAGCCACAAAATAAAATTAGTGCCGGGTTCCATTCCTATATCCAGTAAGGTACGTAATGTGCCTTTTAGTGTCAAGGATGAGATGTTGAAAGAGTTGGAAAAACTGAAGTCACAAGGCATTATTGAAGAGGTGGAAGGCACTTTCTGGTTGGCTCCGGTTGTGGCCGCTAGGAAATCGGATGGTTCTCTGAGGTTATGTGTGGACCTCAGACAACTCAATAAGTGTGTACTTGTGGATAAATACCCATTACCCAATATATCTGAGCTTTTAAGCATGGTGCGTGGGGCCAAGGTTTTCAGTACGATTGATTTAACGTCCGCTTATCATCAGATTATGTTAGACCAAACTTCCAGGGATTTGACCGCCTTCGTGACACCTTTTGGAACATTCAGGTATGTGAGGCTCCCTTTTGGGCTCGTATCAGCTGCCTCTGTTTTTCAAAGGGTTATGGAAAGGGTACTAGTTGGTATACCTGGTGTTTGTGTCTATCAGGACGATATTTTAGTGTATGGGTGTGATGAAGCGGAGCATGGTATGAGAGTTTGTTCTGTCCTGAATAGTCTCTCTAAAAACAACCTTACCATTAAGTGTGAGAAATGTAAATTTGGTTTAGATAGGATTGACTATTTGGGTCACACTATTACTACTGATGGTGTTACTCCCAAAGCTGAACTAGTTAATACCATCAGGGATCTGATTCCACCGTCATCGAAGGAAGAGCTCATGCGTTTTCTGGGAATGGCGGAGTATTACAATAAGTTCATTAAGAATTTTGCAGAAGTCACTTTCAATATGAGAAGTTTACTTAAGAAAGGGGTCAAATTCTTGTGGGATCAGTCTTGTGAGAATGAGTTTGTTGAATTGAAAGGTAAATTACAAGCTGCTCCCAAGCTGAGGAATTACGATCCCTCCAAACCTTCTATTATCTCTACAGACGCGAGTCTTAAGGGTTTGGGTGCTGTTTTGTATCAAGGGGGTATTGACCCTGACAACACCATAATGTTTATCTCAAGAAGTTTAAAAGGGGCGGAGTCTAGATACTCGGTTATTGAGAGAGAGGCGCTTGCTGTATATTGGGCCATTAAGAAGTTTAAAAAATTTCTTTGGGGCAATTTGTTTGTTGTGAGGACAGACCATAAGCCATTATGTGAGGTGTTGTCTAATAAAGGAATTGACTCTATTTCACCAAGAATATCTAAGTGGATTGTTGGATTACAGGGTTTTGATTTTACAGTAAAACATGTTCCTGGCTCAGAAAATGTTGTTGCTGATACTCTCTCGAGATTAGTTCCTTTGAACCCCTCTGATGGTCATGATGATCCAAGTTTTGGTCGACCTCATGATTTTGTGTGTGGTATTGATTATAAGGTCATTTCCCAAGATCGGTGGTCTGCTGCTTGTCGTGAGGATCAAACAATTCAAGAGGTTTTGGATCTTATTCGTGTTGGGTGGCAGTACAAGGAACAAGGGGGTCTTTTGGTAAAAGATTTTTGGTCGGTGAGAGACCAGTTGTCTGATTGTCAAGGAATGTTATGGAGAGGTCATAGGCTTGTTCCCCCTGTGTCTTTGAGGAAAGAGTTGTTAGATCTAGCTCATGAGGCACACCTGGGCATTTCTAAAACTAAGGAAAGGATACGTTCCACCTATTGGTGGCCTGGGATGGATATCCAAATTGAAAGGTTGGTTAGGGAATGTGTTCAGTGTTCCCTCAGTGAAAAGTCGTTGAAGATCAGAACTCAACCGATGGTGAAGAGATCACGTCCGAGTGGTCCGTGGAAGGATATTGCTCTAGACATATTAGGTCCTGTGCATGGGGATGGTTCTGATACTTTTGTCATTGTTGTGATGGATTTATTTTCCAGGTGGCCTGAAATTTCTTTTGTGAGGAACACCAACACTAAAACGGTGATTGTTTTTTTGAAAGGTATAATTTCTAGGGAGGGTATACCAGAGACTCTTCTAACTGATAACGGGGTGCAGCTTGTGTCCAAAGAAATTGAGGATTTTCTTAGTAATTGTGGTATTGTCCACAAGAAAGCTGCTCTTTATCATCCTGAGTCCAATGGGACCGTTGAGAGATTCAACAGGGTAATAAAGGATACCATTTCACTAGCAAAACAAAATTGTCTTAACTGCAGAGAGGAAGTTTCTAAGAGAGTTTGTATTTTCCGTTTTGCACCGCACTCTACTACTGGGAAGTCTCCTTCTCTTTTATTTCGTGGGAGGCAACCTGATACTTTTCTAGAACCGCCATGGGTCAACAAATTTCTGGTGGATAAAGGTGTGACTCCTGATTTAAGTTCTTGGAGGAATAAGGAGGATCACGTTTGTTCAAAAAGTAAGGAAAATTTTGATGTGAGACATGCTGTTAAATCCACTAGAGTAAAAGTTGGTGATTTTGTGAGAATTGAGAAACCTGGTTTTGGTGATTCCAGTTCTAAATTTTCGAAGCTTTTTAAAGTGATTAAGGTCCTTGGCAATGCAATCAGGACCTCTGATCACAAGGTTTGGAACCTCAGCAGGGTTGCGGTATGTGGGAATTCTGCTCATGGACGAAATGAGTTTGCTAATATTGGTGAGGGAGGCATTGTGGATGGTCCTAACAGGCCTAAGAGAGATTTACATGAACCTTCATATTTGAAGGACTATGTTACTTAAGTATCTAGCTGACTGTTACTATTTATGTGTTGGTATGACGGGGGGAGATGTGTTATAATGTGTTTTACTAAACTAGCTCAGGTATTGTTATGATATCTTCTGCTGTTCATGCTCATGTATTCCTATGACATCTATGTGTTCTAGACTGCTCTGACTTCATGTAGAATGCGCATGAGGTTGTGAGGAGCCAGAGGCAGTTGGGTGGATGAGCTGTATTGAACCTGTACTTAGAAAATAAATACTCATGAAAAGTATCTGCTATCAACGTCATTCTTGGGAAGTTACACTTTTTAACACATGCCTTGAAATGAACTTGGGCCCAGTCTGAGTGAAAAGCCACAGTTATCACCGGAGTGACACACAACCACATAGCTGCATTGGAAGGATGTCATCTCATCCAGACAGATGATTGCAAAGCACACACACAGGTCACATGGAATGGCAAATGTACATATCAAACACATTGCGATGAAGGGGAACACGTGACAACACAAACACACAGCCATTGGGACAACAAAGACATGTATGCCTGGGAAACACGAAGTCTGATGCACACTGACACCACACAGACCCATGTTGGACGCACCAACAGCAGATGCAGTTGACGGAGCACTGACATCAAGGTCATGTGAACACATGACACACACCTGACATAGTCACGAAGGGGCACGCTGATCGTGACATGTCAGTTGATGGAGTGCCCCTGTCCCTGCCATCAGGAGACAGGTGCTGGTGTTGATGACTGTGCCATCCCACTGCTGCTGTGCATGACACAGTTGGACTACAGACACACATGTGGCAAATGTCAAGGTGATGTGTGCCACATATTGCACCATCACACATGACATGTGTCCACAGGTCATCACACATCAATTGTGCAACTAGATGAGATGACCTGTGCAATATCACTTGCTAACACACCTAGGGCCTGCACATGACAGTATGCAATGACAAGTACATGATGGACATCCGTGTGCGACTAGTAGCCCTCCATTCTTGGCATGTGTACGCCTGTATTACCATTGTAAGCGTGTGAAATGCGTACCCATATGTGTACGCACTAGTAGTACACGTACGGGTACGTGTACTACTAGTGCGATCCCCTTACGGGTATGCACTAGTTGTACACGTACGTGTACTAAGGTAGTACACGTATATGAAGGCACTAGTAGTACACCTACGTGTACTACCAGTGCCTACACATACGTGTATGCACTAGTTGTACACGTACGGGTACGTGTACTACTAGTGCGATCCCCTTACAGGAACGCACTAGTTGGACGCGTACGTGTACTAAGGTAGTACATGTACGTGTACTAAGGTAGTACACGTACGTGTAGGCACTAGTAGTACATGTATGTGTACCACTAGTGCCTACACGTACGTGTAGGCACTGGTAGTACACGTACGTGTACAACTAGTGCGTACCCGTAAGGGGATCGCACTAGTAGTACACATACCCGCAGGTGTACTACCAGTGCATACCCGTAAGGGTACTACCAGTGCCTGCACGTACGTGTCAAACACACTGTGCAACTGGTGCCGTAGTGGTACGTGTGAAACGCACCATACCTGTGTGTGTATTTCAAAATTACATAGGGGACACATAAGGGACAAGTTTTAGGCACTAAATGCATGCTGGTTGTCATGGATACCAAGTTTTCAGTTCAAATTTTTCCTTCAGGTGTCCTGGTAAAGTCAGTTGGCCACAAAATACAATGTTGCAAAGTGGCTGTTGACTTGACATGATGCTCAAAATTTGAAAGATGCAAATGCTGTCACTGGTGTATGTTTAAAGGGATTGGAGTAAACGTAAGATGCAAATGATTCTGACCAATCACTATGTACTCCTCAAAATGAATGCCCCTCAGCAAGACAGATATAAGGCAGCCAGAACCCATGAGAGGGCCCTTCCAGCACAACTTTCCTGTCGACAACATTGCTGCTGTCTCTGCTTCCCTGTACCATGTCTCGTGCTGTGGAGAGGGCCCAGCCATTCACCCTTGAGGAGAATGAGGCCTTGCTGGACGTCATCCTCCAAAAGTACACCAGCCTGTATGGGAGACCAGGGGAGCAGGTGGGTGCTGAGTCCACTACCTTTGCCTATGCACCTGTTGTGTGACTGTCAATATTGTGTCCAGGTGGGACTGATATGCAATGTTGTTTAGAGTGTGTCCCGGGGGGTTTCATGCTTAAGGCTCTCATGCAGAGCATCATGTAGTTCCTGTGTGCACTCCTCACTTGCATAGTGCTTACAGTGACTTTCACTGCATAGTGCATGACACATTCAGCCTGGCAAATACTTGGGGGCTTTTGTTCCTGTTGTCCTGAGGTGACTCAATATTTCCCCCGGTGTGACAGGTGACTGTACCCACAGATGTGTATGAGTTGAGTGGACCTGTGGTGAGAGTGTTCAAATGATGTGTACGACCTCATGGACATTGATGTGTGTTAATGTTCCTTGTCATGTGTCAGTGTCTATGTGAAGTGCTGCACCACAGCTGCATGTTTGAGGCTACAGATCTACCCATCTGATGTGACAAGTGAGCCGTGCTTCGTGTCAGACTTGCAGAGCTAGCACCACACCTGTGACTCCCACTGGCAAACGGCAGATGTGCAGAGTGAGGGTTGTGAATGACAGGCCAGTGATCTGTGGCTGGGTGTGTCTGTCTAGTCTGCTGAGGGTGCGTGGCCATCAGCCTGCTGTTGCATGTGCTGCACAGTGTGTGGCATGTTCATTGAGTGTGTTGCACACCTCATGCCACCTGTAGACATTCAATGCCATGTAATGCATTGGCGCTTGCACACAGGCCAATTTCATGTTGTGAATGAGGCTATTCATGTAAGCATCCTATACCCTGTTCAACATTTCAAAGATGTTCTAATGTGTTTCTCTGGGACATGGAGCAGGTGTATTGATGTTGTATCACTTTGTCATCCTGACAGGTAACTGCCTACGAGAAGAGGGAAATATGGACCAGCGTCGTCAGGGCTGTGAGGACTGCAGGGGGGCGTGATCGCCAGCTGGCCCAGGTTCGCAAGAGGTGGCAGGACATCCGGTGCTGGACCCGACGAATCGCCCGGGTCCAGCTCAACCTCTCGCCTCCTCGCCCCCACGACGGCCGCCGACACCTCACCACCCAGATGAAACGTGTCCTGGCGGTGGTCTTCCCTGACCTCGATAGGCAGTTACAGGAGAGACTGCAGCAAGGAGGGGGTAGGTACATGGCTTTTTGTCATGTTATGTGTCGCCAGCTTTAGGAAGTGCTATTTTGCATGAATACACTCCCAGAGTAAATATATGCAGTGCATTTTCTGTTTCCAAATGTCACCTGGGGCTCTTTTTCATCCCTTCCTCTCCTTGACATGTGTCCCCTGGTGTGTGTGTAATCACATTTGCACATGGTCATCTAGGGTGCCAGTACATCTAAGTGCACATTGCTTTCTGCATCATGTGGGAGGGTGGTCTGTGACTTGTGTTGGTAACTTGCCTGTGCCATGACCTGTTCACTATGTTGGGGGTCCATATTTGTTGTCACTGATGCTGAGTCTCAACATAGGAGTGTGAGCTTTCAACTGGACACCCTTGCAGCATGCATGACCAATGTTATGGCCTCAGACATGATGTGCATGCATGTGAGATATGCATAGTGCCATGACGGTTGAACATGGGACAGTCAGCTCATTCCAGGACCATGGAGCAGTGTTCCCACTACAGTCCCCTGAGACACACTGGCCTCTTAATCATGTGTGTCATCCAACACTGTGCACATTCTCTGTGTGTTCTGCATAGGTCTGCCTCTGTGGCATTGTTCCCTGGCCTAGTTTGTATTTTGCTAATGTGTGCTAAATGTGTCCACTGGACAGGGATACACCATTTTGCTTGTGCATAGTCACACTAGGCAGTACCTGTGTGGCTATTCACAACAATCTGTTGATGGTTGTTTGTGACAAATATGTGTTGCTAGCCCCACGAGGGGATGTGGTGTAAATTAAGCAATTTTTCAAGCACAGTTGTTGTAACCCTGAATAAGAGGTGTCACTTCTTGATCTGTATCAATCACATTGAGTCAGGTATTGGGGGGGGGGGGGAGGGAGGGGGAGAGGCATACATGTGCAACCCTGATTTTTCATTGCCAGGTCTGACTTGTGTGTGAGAATTGCCTGGACTAAAATACACTGTGCAGTGCCCCTGTGATGCTGGCCAGCGCTTAATGTACGTGCTTTGCAGCCTGTGTCATTTCTTTACCAACAAGAATCCTGCTCATTTTTTGCACATGTGTGGTTCTGATGCAACGCAGTTCGGACTTAGTGTGCTGACATCTGTGTGTACATTCTGGCTTGCCATGAGGGTGTCCCCACAGTACAGCTGGTCTTTTTTACCACCCAATTGCAGCCCCATTTGCTTATGCATTGTCCTGCGTGTAGACATGTGTGCCACTCCAGGTGACAGGCAGTAGGTCATATGTGTAGCCAACTGTGTAATCAGGTGACGGATGGCCTGGTGACAACTGACATGATTCAAGTTGTTACTCTTCATAAATTGTACCTTGGCACTCACAGCACTTGCAACATTTGTTCATGTTTAACATGTGGAAATTTGATGATTTGAGTTAAGAACACTGATGTGCCTGCATGTAATATGTTGCACAAGGCAGTGCACACAAAAGTACATTGACACTGTCATTGAATAAGCTGGCACCTTTTCAAAGAAGCCACTGTTCTAAATAAATGGTGTTGCAGATTCTCCATATACATGTTCCCACGGTGGTCTTGATTTTGTGAGACTCCTTAGTTGTCGGTGATACAAACTAGCGAGTTTCAAGACATCAAGACCTCCGTGGGCCCATGTATATGTAGTTTCTGAAACACCATCTATTTCTAACAGTGGATCCTCAGAAAAGGTGCCCGCTTCTTCAATGACAGTGTCAATTTACTTTTGTGTGCACTGCCTTGTGCGACATATTGCATGCAGGCACATGAGTGTTCTTTTCACGAAATGGCCAATTGGCACATTCAAAACATGTAGAATGGGTAAAGTATTGTGAGTCCCAAGGTACCAACATTTGTTCGTCTTGTGTTCCAAAGAACTTACAGGTCTCTGAGTGTGGTGACACCTTGAGTATTGAGGTGTGTTAGTTTACCTTGAGTGCACTACTGCTGTTTCTTTCAGGGTAAACAAGAGGTGTCATGACTTCATTGTATTGCTGTGCTCACCGGTTCACAGACACTAGCTTCTCAGTGTATTTCTCATTCAAGTTGTGGCCTTTTGTGTATTTATTTTCCTGGTTTCCAAGTGGCATGGTGGGTCTACCAACTGGGCAGTACAGGGCTTACATATGTGCGGAGTAATCCAGCTGTTACTCATGATGCATTGCCTGATATGCACTGTGACCAATTGTTCTTGTGCTCATGTGTCAGATGTATACAGGTGACTGATGCTTTTTTGTTTCTTCTCGTTACCCACAGCATCATCATCCACAAGCGAGGGAGACACCTGTATGGACCTTGAGGAGGGACACAACGACAGTGCCACCAGTGCTGTGGAGGCAGAAGGAGCCAGTGGCACGGAGGGCGAGGGCAGTCAGTCGGAGGACCTGTCCGGAGGCGAGAGCATGTACGACACCGACGGGTCCCAGGCTGACATCCTTGAGGAGGCGTTGGATGCAACAACATTTGGCAGCATCCCACCATCTGTACCCGCCTCCTCCATTGCCCTCTCCGCCCTCCCAGTTGCTCCCGTCCTTCTGTCCGTGCAGGGTCCCACCGTGTCTCCTTCGGACCAGGCACCGCAGCCCCTGCCCCTGTCACCCCTGCTGCCTTCGGTGAAGGGTCTGTGGACACACTGCAGCAGTTGCAGGTTGGTCAGGCATCGATGCTGCATGTCCTCCATGAACACACTAGACTGCTCACACAGTTGGTGTCGTTCGTGGAGGGCATGTCATCAACGATGACTGATCAACGCAGGTTTCAGTGGTCCACAGACTCCTCACTGATGGAAGCAGTGTCTCTCCTGCGGCGCTCCGTCCCCCCCCTACCCCGGACCCATCCACACTGCCCTCTCCCATGCCTGACCAAAGCACACACAGACAGTCACAGGCACACACCCCATCAGACACATCCAGCACACCCCCAAGTAAGGCACAACGCACACCTCCTGGCATGCACACTCAGGGGGATGTAGTCACACCCACAGGGTCTGGGAGCAAATGGCAGACACGCAGCCACAGTCAGAGTCCGCAGTCCTCACAACCCAATTCCTCCAAAACCACTCCCCTTAGCTCCCCTGCCAAAGTGTCATCCAAAGAGACCTATATGGCTGGTCTGTTCCTCAGCCCCACTGTGACACCACCCCGCAAGCGGATGAGGAAGTCCCCGGGCAGGGGAGTTGAGCCCACCCCCATGTCCACCCCCTCCCCCAAGAGTGCTGCACCCCATCCCTCGCCCCCCCCTCCGTTGGCCCTGGGGTTTCTTCCGATGCAGGGCTTACTCTGGACGCCCTGGCAGCAGTGTGCAGCGACGTGCTAACATCCACCTTTGGCGCTGCCCCACCCCTGTGGTGGAGACGTCCAACCCTGCACCCACCACACCTACCCAACCCACTCCTGTCCCTGCGGTGCCTGGTACACCCACTGATGATGCCCCCCCCGGTCGACAAACCTTGAGGTGACTTTGTGCATGCAAGGTAGGGGTGGACACAGTTGCCTACGTCCACCCTTGGACTCGAACTATGGACTGGCCATTGGCCTTTGTAAATAGTGTCTTCTTAAACTTTTTTTTTGTGTGCTGAAAAAAGCCTTTTCATTTATTTTCAACACTATTGCATTTCAGGTACTTGATGTTGATGATGAGGCCCCTGAAGTTGGTGTTCTCGTAATTTGTTAGGGTTCAGAGAAATGTTTTAGTATGATGGTCATGAGGTGGACCATGGTATCTGTGTGCCATCACAATGTCTGTGCAAATATTAATTGGTAGTGTGTGTTCCTTTGGATTGGGAGACATTGTCCCAAGGAGTGTTCCTTCGTCTGTGGCACCTGACATGTTCCCTGCAAACAGTTGCACAATTGCTGTGCTGACCTGTGTCAACATATCATTTGATCATGACGGATCCCTTCAACAATGGCCATGCCTGCTCACCGATGTCTCCTGCTGAATCATCTGTGCCATCCTTGCCAGTCACTGTACTTGTGTTTTGGGTATGTAGGAATGGCATCAGGGACTAATTGCATCTTTTCAGCACTATGCATGTGTGTAATCATGGCCTAACACACAAATGGCACATGTAATGCAGGGTATTTGGGCACCTGACTCACAATTGTGGGCATTGTATCTAGTCACAGTTAACCCTATTCCTTCCATGAGAGACAACATCTGGGTGGCTGGACCAGCACCTGGACATGCCTTTCAATCCTGTGATGTGCGTGACAGTGTGTGTTCCCTTTGGCTAACTTATTTTTGTATGCATTTCCATGACTATACAGTCTGTTGCCATGAAATCAGGGTGTGTATTGTGCGGCATCCGCCATGGGTGGGTATGCATGTGTTATATGTCCTCACACGCACATGTGGTGGGTCATGCAGTGTGTGAAAGACATCCATCCTCCTGGGAGTGGGGCACTGCTGGGAGTCCTCTGCACCCACCCCCATATCTCTGTCCACTGCTGGGAGTCCTCTGCACCCACCCCTCATATGTCTGGACACTGCTGGTAGTGATATGCACCCACCCCTCATATGTCTGGACACTGCTGGTAGTGATATGCACCCACCCCCATATCTCTGTCCAAGTCTGGGAGTCCTCTGCACCCACCCCAATATCTCTGTCCACTGCTGGGAGTTCTCTGCACCTACCCTCATATCTCTGTCCACTGCTGGGAGTCCTTTGCACCCACCCCATATCTCTGTCCACTGCTGGGAGTCCTCTGCACCCACCCCTCATATGCCTGGACACTGCTGGTAGTGATATGCACCCACCCCCATATCTCTGTCCACTGCGGGGAGTCCTCTGCACCCACCCCCATATCTCTGTCCACTGCTGGGAGTCCTCTGCACCCACCCCTCATATGTCTGGACACTGCTGGTAGTGATATGAACACACTCCCATATCTCTGTCCACTGCTGGGAGTCCTCTGCACCCACCCCTCATATGTCTGGACACTGCTGGTAGTGATATGCACCCACCCCCATATCTCTGTCCACTGCGGGGAGCCCTCTGCACCCACCCCCATATCTCTGTCCACTGCTGGGAGTCCTCTGCACCCACCCCTCATATGTCTGGACACTGCTGGTAGTGATATGCACCCACTCCCATATCTCTGTCCACTGCTGGGAGTCCTCTGCACTCACCCCCATATCTCTGTCCACTGCTGGGAGTCCTCTGTACCCACACCCATATCTCTGTCCACTGCTGGGAGTCCTCTTCACCCACCCCTCATATGTCTGGACACTGCTGGTAGTGATATGCACCCACCCCCATATCTCTGTCCACTGCTGGGAGTCCTCTGCACCCACCCCCATATCTCTGTCCACTGCTGGGAGTCCTCTGCACCCACCCCTCATATGTCTGGACACTTCTGGTAGTGATATGCACCCCCATATCTCTGTCCACTGCTGGGAGTCCTCTGCACCCACCCCTCATGTATCTGTCCACTGCTGGGAGTGATATGCACCAACCCCCATATCTCTGTCCACTGCTGGGAGTCCTCTGCACCCACCCCTCATATGTCTGAACACTGCTGGTAGTGATATGCACCCACCCCTCATATGTCTGGACACTGCAGGTAGTGATATGCACCCACCCCCATATCTCTGTCCAAGTCTGGGAGTCCTCTGCACCCCCCCCATATCTCTGTCCACTGCTGGGAGTCCTCTGCACCCACCCCCATATCTGTGTCCACTGCTGGGAGTCCTTTGCACCCACCCCATATCTCTGTCCACTGCTGGGAGTCCTCTGCACCCACCCCTCATATGCCTGGACACTGCTGGTAGTGATATGCACCCACCCCCATATCTCTGTCCACTGCGGGGAGTCCTCTGCACCCACCCCCATATCTCTGTCCACTGCTGGGAGTCCTCTGCACCCACCCCTCATATGTCTGGACACTGCTGGTAGTGATATGAACCCACTCCCATATCTCTGTCCACTGCTGGGAGTCCTCTGCACCCACCCATCATATGTCTGGACACTGCTGGTAGTGATATGCACCCACCCCCATATCTCTGTCCACTGCGGGGAGTCCTCTGCACCCACCCCCATATCTCTGTCCACTGCTGGGAGTCCTCTGCACCCACCCCTCATATGTCTGGACACTGCTGGTTGTTATATGCACCCACTCCCATATCTCTGTCCACTGCTGGGAGTCCTCTGCACTCACCCCCATATCTCTGTCCACTGCTGGGAGTCCACTGCACCCACACCCATATCTCTGTCCACTGCTGGGAGTCCTCTGCACCCACCCCTCATATGTCTGGACACTGCTGGCAGTGATATGCATCCACCCCCATATCTCTGTCCACTGCTGGGAGTCCTCTGCACCCACCCCCATATCTCTTTCCACTGCTGGGAGTCCTCTGCACCCACCCCTCATATGTCTGGACACTTCTGGTAGTGATATGCACCCACCCCTCATATGTCTGGACACTGCTGGTAGTGATAATCACCCCCCATATCTCTGTCCACTGCTGGGAGTCCTCTGCACCCACCCCTCAGATATCTGTCCACTGCTGGGAGTGATATGCACCCACCCCCATATCTCTGTCCACTGCTGGGAGTCCTCTGCACCCACCCCTCATATCTCTGTCCACTGTTGGGAGTCCTCTGCACCCACCCCCATATCTCTGTCCACTGCTGGGGGTCCTCTGCACCCACCCCCATATCTCTGTCCACTGCTGGGAGTCCTCTGCACCCACCCCTCATATGTCTGGACACTGCTGGTAGTGATATGCACCCACCCCTCATATGTCTGGACACTGCTGGTAGTGATATTCACCCACCCCAATATCTCTGTCCACTGCTGGGAGTCCTCTGCACCCACCCCTCATATGTTTGTCCACTGCTGGGAGTGATATGCACCCACCCCCATATCCCTGTCCACTGCTGGGAGTCCTCTGCACCCACCCCTCATATGTCTGGACACTGCTGGTATTGATATGCACCCACCCCCATATCTCTGTCCACTGCTGGGAGTACTCTGCACCCACCCTTCATATGTCCGTCCACTGCTGGGAGTGATATGCACACACCCACGCACCCCCTTGGAGCTGTACACTGCAGGCCAGGACCTACACACACAACAATATGAAGGTAACATGCTGGGCCAGTCCTCTATGCCCACATTCCTTGCGTGTGTACGCCTCGTCTCCAAAATTTACTGCTGTCGTAATGGGCTACGTGTGGTACGCACCGTACCCACGCATTCATGCGTGGGTACGGTCCGTGCCACTGTTGTCATGCTGCCGTAGGGGTACGTGTGGTGCGCATCGTACCCACGCATTCATGCGTGGGTACGATCCGTGCCACTGTTGTTATGGTGCCGTAGGGGTATGTGTGGTACGCACCGTACCCACGCATTCATGCGTGGGTATGGTCCATGCCACTGTTGTCATGGTGCTGTAGGGGTACTGGTGGTATGCACCGTACCCACGCATTCATGCGCGCGTACGGTCCTTGCCACTGTTGTCATGGTGCCGTAGGGGTACATGTGGTACGCACCATACCCACCCATTCCTGCGTGGGTACGGTCCGTACCACTGTTGTCATGGTGCTGTAGGGGTACGTGTGGTACGCACCGTACCCACGCATTGATGCGTGGGTACGGTCCGTACCACTGTTGTCATGGTGCCATAGGGGTACGTGTGGTACGCACCGTACACGTCCACTTCCATTGTTGCGGTATGCAGGGGTTGCTGGACATGCCCCCTAAGTGACCAGTCCCAGGTGGTAATGTATGGCCTCCATATTATAGGTTTGTGTTTGAGTATGGGGTATGTTTCCTGCCCCTCACCCCCACCCTGGCCCCTGGGTTTTGTTCTCACCTTCTGCGGAGTGTGCGTTGGGTGCGGTGCACCAGGTCGTAGGCCAAGAGGACCGGGATGACACGTAGGGTGGGGTTTATGGCTGTACGCCGCGTGCCGGGCTCCGTGGCGTAGGTTTCTGCTTTCCCAGCAGTTTTTCGCTCCTTTAATGAAAGCGTGGTTCGTAGTGACTTCGGGACGAATCGTACTTGCTGGGCCGGAAAACGCTGCTGAAATACGTGCAGACGTCGCGTACAAGCAGTTCCGGATCAGAATCGCTGGTATTTTTTGCCTGTATGGTCTTTTGTATGATTCGTACAGAAAAAGGCTTTCTGTACCAATCGTACTTTCTAGGTTGTAAGCAGAGTTTACCGAATACGAGTCGTACGGGTAAAACGCTCCTTATAACGATTTGTAAGGCCTTTTTCCATGATTGGAATCGGCCCCAAGGTGTTGAAATCTCATTTGCAAATGTCAAGTCAAATTTAAGCAACAATTCATTGATCTTATCACCGTACATGCTGTGTGTGAAATGGGGCTGGTCTTCATCCTCTAAGTATGTCATCCCGCACATTTTATTTGAGTGTGCAGTACACTGACGCATATTAAAATCACTACCCCAAAAGATCGTCACATGTTTTTTCTTTTCACTGATAATGCCCTCCAGGTCGTTATTTATTTCCTGTATGACATCTGTTATTAATTTCATCGTTGCATTATTGTAAAAATGTATTATTGCTAAATTCGCAACACCTTTCGAGTTACAAACCACTAATTGATAATAGGGATTATCTGTGACAAATACAATATTTGTAATTTGTAAAGTGTCAGAGATATAGATACACAAACCCCCTTTTGCCCTGCCATGCCTTGATGGAGACGCTGAAGTAAATAAAGTTCCGTACCTGTTTATGTGAATGGCCTCTGTAAGCCATCTCTCTTGTAAATATATAATTGGGTAATTCTCTATGAAGTCTAGTCACTCTGTAGGTTGTATTTTACTTCGTAGCCCTGCCATGTTCCAAAATATGCAGCCCAAAGGTTTTGTTAATGGACATTTTGCCTCTAATGTTGAATTGTCTATATGATCAACTGGGAAGCTGCCTTCAACCAGTTTGGGGACCATAACCTGTGCCAACAGTGTATCCTGGGATGTTACCATGGGAGTATTCCCATCAGAGGATGTGACAGAGTGTCTCTGACTCCTCTTCTCTCCAGCTAAGTAGGCCCCCCACTTAAGTCAGTCCAGACCATCCAGTGCAGATAAACATTGAAATCTATTTGAGGTTTGAGTAGTGTAATTTGGGAACTTCGATCTCTGCTCTGTAGTAGGATGTGGTCTTAAGTTGTTCCTTGGGTGTATTGGACGGTAGAGGTAACCCAGAGGGCAAGGGAAGATTCCATTCCCATCAGCTTTAAAGTACCCTGTTCTATAGAGGACCGTCTCCACCAACTCGGGTGATCCAAAGGACGATACCACACAATCACCAAACTGGTCTTTTTTGCCCCCAATACCCATTTCACTATCCTTGCCATCTTAAAATCATTCAATAGATGCTCAGTTAGTCCTGATCTCACGTCCAGCCAGTTTAAAGATGTGTTTCTCAGAGAAATCCAGTTCTTCTTGCTATTTGAAGTTGGGGGGAAAGGTTTGTCAGAACTACCACATATGGGGCTGCTGCTGGTGGGAGGTCCAGGTGATCTGATATATGTTCTACTTTCTCCCTATGCTCAGCAATGGTTTCTGCAATGCCTAGTGCAGGGCTGAGGTCACCTGTAACCCTGTGTCTGTCTCCAGAAGGTGCCCTATCCCCTCTCGTCCCCATCGTTCTTTTGCTGCTGATATGACTATGGGAACATGGGGTGGGGTCTAGTGGTACAGTGTCAACTGTGGCTCTCATAATTATAGCTTCAGTGACCGGTTCAGGGACTGACTTGAGGTCTAAATTGTGTACTGTATTCGACTTTTGTCCGGCAGAGAAAATTGCCAGAAGTTCCAGACATGAGTTGGTTTTTGTTTCTACTTTCGTTAGCCTAGATTGTATTGTCCCTAGACTTTTATTCACGTGTTGGTCAAGGTTTATAAGTGCCTCCACCAAGGTGTCCAATTTACCAATGATTGCATTGTAATTCGGGTGTGGAAGGGTTTTGGCTAAGGTAATCTCAGTTTGGGTTGGACCCTGTAACTGAGTAGTTCCCTTCTTATTCTGTATTATCTCTTTACCATTATTATTAACTACACCCTGGGATTGGGGTTTTTTAACTCATTTCGGAGGTGGTGAGTTTGATCTTGACTGGGACACACAGTCAGGAATAAGTTGTTTACAACCGTTTACCTTGTTTGCTCCCTCCCCCTTATTCTCTCTTCTAAAATTCTCCACCTCTATCATACCACCAGGAACCTCAGGGTCGTTAACCAAAACCTGCGCTATTGTTGAGTGGGCCTGGGCCACTTCACCTGGAGATTCCTCCACTGTTAAAATCTGAGAAGTATTTTAGTAGCAACATTTGTGACTTATCTGGATAATGCATTTTTCATGCGGTAGATGTCTGCTTTCTTTTACCCATATTAAATCCTCTTTTAGTGGTAGGTTATACGTTCTTTTTTAACGAGAGAGATTTGCCCATATGCTTCACAACCCACCTTTAACAAAAATAGTACAAAAGTTCAAATATAAAGTAAAGTAGAAGTCTCTGCCTTTATCACTACTTACACTTCAAGGATCAGAATCTTTAAGTTCCCACTCAGTAATAAAACAGTACCTATAGATCTTCAGGTCACAGATTTGACTACTAACTCATGAGCAGTGTCCCTGTTGTTCCAAAATTAGGGGGGTGGCCCTTCCCTGCCTCCTCCTGTCACCAGAGGGGCTCAGGGCGGGCCCGCCCTTGGCCTGGGCTTCACCCGGGCACGGCCTGCACGCAACCCGTACCACGGTGGCCCGCAGCTGGCTTTATGTGCCTCCTGGCGCTCACAGTTGGGTCGGTGGTGGCTAGTCCTGCTAGGCACGCTGGGGACTGTAGTCATGGTCCCTTCTCTAACCTCTGATTCAGTTTGGCAGTGGCAGTAAATAATGGGCTCCCTGCACTGCAAGGGCCCGCAGCTGGCTATATGCGCCTCCTGGCGCTCACTGTTGCGTCGGTGGTGGCTCGTCCCACTAGGCACGCTGGGGACTGTAGTCCTAATCCCTTCTCTGACCTCAGGGTTGGTTTTGGCAGTGGCAGTGGCAGTGGCAGTAAATAACATAAAGTGATGTATTATGTGACGTCATCAACAGTGAATTGGGGGACTCAAGTTCTAGTTAGCTCAGCTAACTAGTACGACTGAATTTCTATGGTTTTGTACAAGTAAAATGTCAGCCTAACTATGCCGTCCCTGAAACATGTGGTTTTTTTTAGTGAATTTCTAAGGTTTTTTAACTATTAGTCATGTTTGTAGAGTGGTGGAGAAAGAGGTCTGGTCCTCTGACAAGCTCTCAGGAATTCCTATGCGTAGGACTTACAGGAGGTACCAGGAGGGCTTCATGGCCCCCAAGGTCCCGCTGGAGTAGAGTGGACTTCATCCCCCAACCAGTAGTGCACAAGGAGGTGTGTTTACAGAGTAGTGGAGAAAGGGGGCGTGGCCTCTGACCACTTCTCAGCAATCTAGCTGTGTGGGGCTTACTGGAGGTAACCTGAGGGCTAGTGGGCCCCTAAGAACCCTCATGAGGCAATGGGAATTCATGCCCCAACCAATAGAACACCAGGAGATGCGTTTGCAGAGTGGTGGAGAAAGGGGACGTGGCCCGTGACTACAGCTGCGTGAAGGACCCTAAGAAATGTCACCAGGGACCTTGTGTGTCTGTAACGTTACCACCGATCGGGACGTAAGCTGTCCATTATTCTGGGAAAAGGAAGGGAAGTCATTGCAGCCTGTTGCTTATCAGCAAGTTTACATGCCTGTTATAAAAGATCTGTGCAGAAGAAACAATTGATGGACGGAATGCTGAACAATGTAAACATTCACCCCCAGTCACATGGATCTGGGTTAAATCCATCATTCTTTTGCTCACCACAAAACCCCAGTTTAGACCCAGCCATATGCAAATCAGTCTTGACCATGTTCCTTGTGGGAACAGTACAGCCCGAACTGCCCAGCCAGGTCCTCTCTGGACCAAAAACAAGCATCCTGGGACCAGTTTCAGGGCATCACCCTTCATCAGCCAGGCTAGCTTGAATCCAGTGGTGTAGTGAGCACGGGACCCACGCCTGGGCATACTCTTCCCACTTTGGGCGACATATGCAAAAGAAACAATTGATGGACGGAATGTTGAACAATGCAAACATTCACCCCCAGTCACAAGGATCTGGGTTAAATCCATCATTCTTTTGCTCACCACCCCGGTTTGGATTCAGCCATATGCAAATCAGTCTTGACCCTGTTCCTTGTGGAAACAGTCCAGCCCGAACTGACAAGCCAGGTCCTCCCTGGACCGGAAACAAGCATCCTGGGACTGGTTTCAGGGCATCACCCTTCATCAGCCAGGCTAGCTTGAATCCAGTGGTGTAGTGAGCACGGGACCCACGTCTGGGCATACCCTTCCCACATAGGGCGACATGTGCAAAAGAAACGATTGATGACACTGTGGGATACTGCTGAAATTCAAAAAGGGACAGAGACCTTTCATAATTCTTGTGTTGTCCTGTTTTGTAGGAATCTGATGGTTCATTTCACTATTTGTCACATCAGTCACTGATTTTAAGTCGTCGTCATTACATTATTATTCGTTGTATTTTCATTGTCAGCCCATTTAAATATTAAAATAATTTAAAAAAATATTTTGACATATAAATTATTTTCTTGATTAAAAGACAGTAATGGACAAGTATTGATTCTTGTTGTGGGCATTTCATTGTTATTGTTCTTAAAGGTCAGCACACTATCTCAGTAGCAGATGACGAGAGAAAACCTCCTGGTCACAGGAACTGCATGAGGTTTTGCTCTCGAGAGAAGCAATGATGCAACCACCTCCATCAAGGATAACAGCGCTCTTTTCACTATGGCAATGAGAAAAGGCACACCTTCTTAGCCATGACCATGCACACAAATTTTGGCTGATAAATGTGTTTCCGAAATAGAGATTCAACTCGGGCACCTGCTTTCCTTATATCTGTAAGTGCCTGCTGTTGAGGGTTAATTTTTGTGACACAAGCATCGTGCCTGAATAAATCCTGCCCTGCATATTTAGCCAATAATAGGTCACTGTTTTGTGGCACACCTGTACTCAACTGGAGTACTTTCTGATGGTTGATCAATAAGGGTTCTATCGATGGGTAAATGTATAGTGCATCTCCTAAACTACAGCTGCGTGAAGGACTGGAAGAAATGTCTCCAATAACCTTGTGTGTCTGTAACTTTGCCACTGAGCAGGAAACCTGCTGGGGTGCTTTCAGTAAGCGGTCCATCATTCTGAGAAAAGGGCGGTAAGACGTTGCATTCAGCTAATGTATATGGTGCGGGGCTAAATGGGTAGGGCTTCTCTGCAATTTTACATGCCTATTATAAAAGGTCAGCTCACTATCTCTTGTCTCAGCAGTGGATGACGAGAAAGAACCCTCCTGGTCACATGAACTGCATGAGGTATTGTGCTCGAGAAAAGCAAGGGTGCAACCACATCCATAAAGGGTGACAGCAATCTTTTCATGGTGGAAATGAGGAGAAAGCACACCTTCTTAGCCATGACCATGCCCACGACTTTAGGCTGATAAATGCATTACAGAAGTGGAGCTTCAACTCAGGTACCTGCTTTCCTTATATCTGTAAGTGCTTCCTGTTGAGGTTTACTTTTTGTGAGACGAGCATTGTGCCAGAATGAATCCTGCCCTGCATATTTAGCCAAGAAGAGGCCACCGTTTTCTGCAATACCTGTACTTGTCTGGAGTACTTTCTGATGGTTAATCAGTAAGTGCTCTCTTGACGGGTAAACATATAGTGCATCTCCTACACTACAGCTGCGTAAAGGACCCGAACAAATGTGTCCAGTGACCTTGTGTGTCTGTAACTTTGCCACCAAGCGGAAAATGCACTGGGGTGCTTTCAGCAAACTGTCCATCATTCTGGGAAAAGGGCGGGAAGACATTGCAGCCCACTAATGTATATGGGGGGCCAAATGGACAGGGCTTCTCGGCAAGTTTACATGCCTGTTATAAAAGGTCAGCACGCTATCTCTTGTCTTAGCAGCAGATGACGAGACACCACCTCAAGGTCACTGGAACTGCATGAGGTTTTGCGCTTGAGAAAAGCAAGGGTGCAACCACCTCCATCAAGGATTACCGCGACCTTTTCACAGTGGAAATGAGGAGAAAGCACACCTTCTTAGCCATGACCATGCCCACAGCGTTAGGCTGATAAATGCGTTCCAGAAGTGGAGCTTCAACTTGGGCACCTGCTTTCCTTATATCTGTAAGTACTTCCTGTTGAGGTTTACTTTTTGTGACACGAGCATAGTGCCAGAATGAATCCTGCCCTGAATATTTAGCCAAGAATAGGCCACGATTTTGTGCAATACCTGTACTTGACTGGAGTACTTTCTGATGGCTAATTAGTAAGTGCTCTCTCAATGGGTAACGGTATAGTGCATATTCTACATTACAGCTGCATGAAGGACACAAAGAAATGTCTCCAGTGACCTTGTGCGTCTGTAACTTTGCCAGCGAGCAGGAAACGTGCTTGGGTTGCTTTAAGTAAGATCTCCATCATTCTGGGAAAAGGGCAGGAAGACGTTGATTCCAGCTCATGTATGTGGGGCAGGGCCAAATGGGCGGGGCTTCTCTGCAAGTTTACAGACCTGTTATGAATGGTCAGCAACCTACCTCTTGTCTCAGCAGCAGATGACGGGAAAGAACCTCCTGGTCACAGGAACTGCATGAGGATTTGCGCTTGAGAAAAGCAAGGGTGCAACCACCACCATCAAAGATTATAATGATCATTTCATCGTGGAAATGAGGAGAAAGCACACCTTCTTAGCCATAACCATGCCCACAAAGTTAGGCTGATAAATGCGTTACAGAAGAGGAGCTTCAACTTGGGAACCTGCTTTCCTTATATCTGTAGGCCCTGGGGAGTTGTCGGGCCCCTGGGCTGTGGGGGGCCATGTGGCTCTCGCATTTAACATAAATAGACCCGTGGAGATGGCGGTCCCCGGGGCTGCGTGGAGGGGTTATACCCAGGGTTGCGTGGGGGGGGCAGGAGCCCCCCACACATTTAGTTTTAAAAAAGCCCCAGGGAGGTGGCAGTCCCTGCGGTTGCAGGGGGCCTGTGTGGCTCCCCCGCACTTAATAAATAAACTTAATAAACATAGCCCCAGGGAGGTCATGGTCCCTGGAGCTGTGGGGGCCTCCACGGCCTCCTGCATATCTAATTATAGTTCACCCCGGGACCTGACCAACCCGGGGGCTTAAAAGAAATCTTTTGTTTTTTATTTCATCGGGATTTGCGCACCATACTCGATTCCCAACTAAAATGTTTAAAAAAACATGATTTTCTGGCCCCCCTGAGCAGGCCTAGGGGATCAGGGTGTTTCTACCCTGCCCTCTTTTCGGTTTTTAATCCTTTTTTTTACCTCTTTTTCTTGTGACTCGGTTCAACCGAGTCACAAGATGGCTGCCAACACTTCCTGGTTGGAAACTGGGGGCAGCCAATCAAATCACTTTGTGTGGATATATGATTATCTGAGAAATTTGTAAATTTCTCAGCAACTACTGAACAGATTTACACCCTTTAACAAAAAGAGTGCTTTCTGGACCAAGAGCTACTTTTTTGTGAAATTTGCTGTATTTTCGTTCAGCAGTTCGGGCTGTAGCCATGTCTAAAGTTTCCTACGGAAATTAACATGGAGAAAACACGTTTTTGGACTCCCAGTTTTTTCGCCCCCTGCTTCACAAATCACCCCAAAACTTTCAACAGAGGAGCTGGCCTAGCCACCCAATTAGTTTTGCAAATTTAACGAAGATTCGTCAAACGGCGCCAAAGCTATTGGCAAAAGAAAAAATACTTTTTTAACAGAAACAATGTCCTAACTATAATTACCTACTGGCGACTGCTAGTAGGTTATATATAGATATATGAACTTTAAAGGCTGCAAGGGACAACTAATGTTTATTATGAGACTAGAGATTACTATTCGAGTTTGAAGTAGAAGCATGCCCTAATTGTCAAAGATTTTGAACACAATGTTGACACTTGTTGATCTTGAGTCTCTGTATAATTGTTGCAGCTATCTTTTTCTATATTACTTTTTAGAAATGTACTAAATCTGCTGCTTGTGGGTGCACTCAAAATAATATGTATCACATGAATATTGCTTATCTGACGATATATTACGTCCTCAGTTTTTTACTATTTTTACTATTTCGATTGAATTCCCATCTCTACTAAGGAATGTTGGTAAATGCTGATCAATAAGTATTTTGCAATTTATTTTAATTGATGATATTTCACCTCGAGGGTACCAATATCTAAATAATGAGTGGAATTTTTTATTGCCATTATAGATTGATCCTGAGTATGTAAAAAGTGTTTTATGATAACGCTTTTGCTTACAAATGAACATTTTTTTATGATAGTATTTTTTCTATGTTTATATTTATTAGATTATATATACTGTCCACAATATGGCGCTCACTAGGTGACAAAGGCTGCTGCGCAGCAGAACTGCGTCCTGTCCGGTGAGGCCTTATGTAATAAACATATGCTGATTCTCTTTCGCCCCAGATTGCAGTTTCTTTCGTAAATTGAAACATTGTTGGAATATATATAAATATATGAAACCCATTTGTGTCCTGAGTCGAAGCGGCACTCGACAGCATGTCACTCGATTTGTTTTATTTTTTTAGGCAACCTGCAGTTACAGCAGCAATATGTTATCTGCCGAACGTGTTTCGGGCTGCCAAAATCCTTGTTCACAGGCTCCTTTTATGGCATCCAAACAAACGACCAATTCATTTTCCAAAAAGCTCTTTATTGCCCTCTAGTGGACTACAGATTAGTATACATGCATGCTGGGATTGGTAGTTCATATATATTTATTTTTCCCCAGTGGGTGTTAAGACGCAAAGAGTCAACCAATATTACTTTTTACCCTGCAGAACGCTGCCGATGTAAATTGCACAGTTCAATTTATATGTAATATTGATTAACTCTTTGCATCTTAACACCCACTGGGGAAAAAGGAATATATGCGTTACTTAGCTCCAAAGGGGTGTTACATGGGTGGTACATGGGCGGGCGCTCCCATGCAACCACCCACGCCTTTTGATGCAAAACCGTATCTACAAAGAATTGTAGACAGGGTTTTGTGCCAAACGTTAACAGCACTTCAAAGGAGGCGCTAACAGGAGAAATGTTATTTCTCCTTGCTTTTCTGACTTTACATGCATGCTGCACTCTGCAGCACACGTACAAAGTGGGAACAGCTTCGAAACTTGTCTAGGCATGATATTTTGCACAGCATGGTACCCTTCCTGTACAAATCCAATGTAAGACTGATGCACGCACATTAGCGCTATGGTGCTAAGGTGTGTGCGTGGCACACAGCAGCTGAAATCAGCGCCGGTGCTAGGCAAAGGGGAGGAGAGAGCCATATCTTTGTAGAAATGGCATTCTCCTGCTCCCTTCTTGTCAAGCAACACAACACAGCCTCTTTGGGGGCAGTGCTGCGTTGCATGACTTTCTTAAAAATCTGGCCCAGAATGTATTCTTGCAATCCCCTTCATCGTTTTGAGGATCCCCAGCAGTGCTTAATCTGTGCCAGTGCTTTCCGGTGTTTAGCACTTGCACTTATGTTTTTTAGGGCCGGTTCTATGTGTGATATCAGCTCCCTATGTTCACACGGTCTTCCTGGTGAAGAGCTGATATCCCACTGTAAATCCATACCCGGGTTTAAGTGTTGGGCTGATTTGGCGTGGATTTGCACGTAAAATATTTACATTTGGATGACACAGCCACCCGCCTTACAATGAGGCGCAAATCTCTGGAAAGTGCCTGGGTGAGGTGACGTCCTTGCCTCAGCCTACCTAACAGCAATCATAGCGCTAGTGCACTATCAAAGACTGCTTGACAATGGATTATTAGCCCAGCCCCGTCCCTCCTTGGAGAATCGGCAAGTGTTTCCTCCCGAGTCGGATCAATGCGGATGTGCGTCCCCACTTTTTGCACGCCCCAGCTAAGTGCGCAACTGCAGCAAAAAAGTTTTAAAACGAAAGGCAGTAAGTAATGATTTAATGTTCGTTACATGCGCAAGTATGTCTTGTTTAATGGTTGAGGTACATGCCCAGAAAACTGTAACCTCTCATTTCTTGCGCTTGTTTTAATACAAAAGTAGAGTAAATTAATTTGCAAATTTTACTGCAGATGACCTGCCGTGCAATCCTGATTGGCGGGCTACGCAGGTGATGATGAATAATGTGTCTGCGTGTTGTTTCTACAGCAACCAGGTTTCCAGCCGCCTGCCCTCTTTCTTTCTTGATTCGCACAGCGTTGTGTTCTTTCTTGCTGTATTTTACAGAGATCTGAAAAAAGCCCGCCAAGGCGAGAGCCAGGGCTTTAGAAATATAAACAGAAATTGAAACCAATGGTAGTAGGGAATGAGGAGTACGAGTTTGCTTGAAACATGGATGCTGGAGATTGCAGTGTGTGTGACACAAGGATTTATATTGCTAAGCGATAAACCCCGTCATAATTGCAGTTAAGATTTTAAATATGTCCATAAAAGAATGATATTACAATGTGTTAAACAATACACACATTTGATAGACGTGAGTGCAACAGAGTATGTCAAAAAAGTGTCTTGGAATCGGTTTAATGAAATTGCAGCCCATTACAAGGCAAATGTGATACATTTTCCAGGTACCCTTTCTGGTGCATATGTTGCTGAAGATCTTTCAGCAGCACTACAGCTACAGAGTCAGAAACCCTTGGCCTACCCAGAAGTGGAGATGTTTTAAGGCATGGGCAAAGAGGGCCCTGGCCTTGGGCCCCATCCTTTCAGGGGGGGCCATTATAAAGCAGGGCATCACAGAGATTATTTGCAGCAATATTAGTGTGCTGATGCTGTGTTAAATGTTGAAAACACGAGTCAAAATCCCTGAATATTAGATGTAAACACATTTAACATTTGGATGAAAGTTTCTTTATCACTTAATGTGCCTACAGCTGAAGCCTGTACTACTGGGCACTCATTATCCACAAAAAAATGCATTTGCCAAAGGTTTGAAGCACTGGGCTAATATCAGCTGGCCATTTAATATGACTATGCCAGAGGCATGTAGTAGTGGGCAAATATCAGCTTTCCACATGATGTACATAGGCTTTCACAACTTGCCATATATGATAGACCAACTAAAGAGAAGCCTGCGCAAGTGGACATTTCTGACTCGGGTATGTAACATTTGCAGACCTCCATTATATGAGCTGCAATGCTTAAGTCATCTGCACATCTGAAAAGTGTAATTTTCAGATACCATGCTAAAGACTTACATACTGTGCATTAACAAAGGGTTTGCATTGTATACTATAGGCAAATCTGTGACATTACATTTTACATGACCGTGTGATATATGCACATTTTAGAGACCTATATATTCAGAGGTTTTAGATGTCCATATTGGGTGTAGGAGAGTAGGATCTGCTTCACATGGGGACCCCCACTTTTTGCTGGTGTTTCACTGTTTTTCGACCTTAGTCTGGCTGTGGCCCTGCTAATCAGAACCACAGCCTAGCTGCTTCCTCTCTAAAATGATTTCCATGTACATTAGGTACATATCTAATTGGATTCTGGAGTGCCTTATAAGCCCCTAGTATATGGTATACAATGTACCTAGGGCATAGGTACCTCAGAGGCCTACCAGGGGCTGCAGCATATTTTATGCCACCCCTGGGAAGCACTCCAAAATGGCACCAAAGGTCTGCTACTGCAGCCTGGGTAAGGGTGTGCTTGCACTCCTTACTGTGGTATAGGCTACCTGTATCACTACCCTATACAGACACATATAAACCTATAAGCCACTCCTATGGCAGGCCTTGACAATACTGAAGGCAGAGTGCCTGATTTTGTGTGAGAGGGTGCCCAAGCATGAGCTGAGCCCCTCTGCAGCTTTCGGAAATACTTCCTTATGGCTGTTCTGTGATACAGACATACCATAAACTCTTAAGTGCATTATAACCTCGCAGTAAATGCTAACTTTGGGATGGCTGCATCAAAACATGTCGTGTTTGGTGTCAAACACTTTGGAATACTAACCCCCCTCCAGTTCTGGTGGCGGGGGTAGCATTCCACCCTTCTAGAGGGAGAGACATGTTCACACTGGCTAAACACTGTAGGAATTTCCGTAGCCCTGGCATCACAAAATGGATGCCTCTGCCACAGACACGGGTCTGGCCTCCTGCTGCTGACCGAAACTCCAGCAGGGGAGGCCTGGACAATAGGTTTCCTGTCGAGGAGAGGTGTCCCCACCTCCCCAGACAGGCTGATGTGTATTGGGGCTGAGAGGGAGCACTCTCTGGTGCTTTGAAGTCCTGCACTGGGGGCACGTTTGGTGTCCCTGTGCATAGCTCAGTTCAAACCGGTTGATGGGGCTACCTGCCCCTGCTCTGGCGCGAAACTGGACAAAGGACATGGGTGTAACCACCCCTCTTTCCTGTCCCACCCATAGGTGGGGCCATAGTGTTAGTCCATCCCCTAAACTTACTATAAGTATAGGAATCCAGTCCCTAGGACTTTAGATTACCCTGGACGAAACTCTGCAATGTGCATCCTGGACCGTCGATGTTCTATCCTGACTAGAAGACTGAAGAGATCTCCCATGGGGTCAAGGAATGACTCCCCTGCTTGGCAGGCACCAAAGAAGCAACTTACCGGTCTGCAATTCTGAAGCTCCCGCCGGACGCTGAAGTCTCTGCATCCCCAGAGGTGGATTTCCAGACTTCCCCGAAGCTACCCTGAGTCCACAGCAAAGCTGAGGCCCGTGGCTGTCGTGGGTGACGTGGAACCATGACCCCTGGACAGTGTGAACTTTTGCAGCAACACTATCTTCCTGGTCCTCCTTGAAGTTGTGCTTTGGGCTTCGAGTAGCCCCAGCCTTGTGCACCTGCTGCACCGAAGATTGTTGGCCTCCACTCCACGAGTGACCCGTGGGCCAGCTTCAAGTACGACCACTCGAGGCTCCTTCGCGATCACTAGCCCATTGGCTAGCAGGTTCACACGAAGGCGACTCCTTTTCTGATTGGGCTTACCTAGTTGCTCCAGATGTGCCCTGACTTACCCTCGCTGGGTGAGTAGCTCAGACCTTGCTGATCTGCACCGCAGTCCTTTCTCTAAAATTCCAGTGACTTGCCGTTGCCAAGGCTTGTTGGGCCCATTCTGGTCATCGACACCGCAGCACTCGACAGACTTTGTGGAGCAGCTCAAATCCGGCTCGTGGACTTCGTTGACACCTCCTGGACCTCGTGGCTGAAGAGTCAAGACACCCATCAACTCACCTGAAGCACCCGACATCTGTGGGCATTGGTCCATCCTGCCCTTGGTCACTGGCTAGTGACCCAGACTCTGTCCCCTCTGCTTTCAGGTTCCTTTCATCCTAGATCCAGACTTGGATCTCTTCGGACGGACACTTCTCCTTTTCACGGCAGTAGCAGTTCTTTGCTGGCTTCCATTGAAATCAATGACGCGACCCGACACCTACGCACCCGGCTTCCCTGGGTGAGGTAACTCAAGTACTCTGGTGCTCTCGTGGGTGCTAGCCCTAGAACTTCTTAAGTCCAGAAGGGTTTGGTCCAGACTTGATTAGAAGTGTTCCTAATCTTTGAATTTCCAACTTCGACGTTGCCCATAGAAGATAATAGGAACCTGCGGTTGTGTTTACACACTGCATACAGTCCCCTTGGGTCCCCTGTGTCACTACCTTGGGGTCCCAGCGATTCTAGAGGCAATAGGCCTAGTGCCTGTTCCAGTTGTGGTCCTTATACCACTTTTTTGGTATATGGTTTGGTACGCCCCTAGGGCCCAAACGTGTATTTGTGCTTTTACTGATGATTCCTATCTTGTAACTTAAGTACTTCGAACTCTAGTCTCATAAAGAGACTAGAGGGGTGTGTGTTAACCTAAAAACATATATTTTAAATATATACCTGGTGTGGTTGTCCTTTCATTTGATCATTCAAGAGATTATAGACTGGTAAAACAAGCTGCTTTACAGTCCTTCAAGACTTAGCCTGAAGGCTGCTCTCCATAGCTACCACTAGGATATCTTTCAATAAAGGTTGTCTTTCACCTATCACAATAAGGGGTTGTTTGGACTCATACACGGTGCCCACTAGAACTAGTGGACAGCATATATCAGGCCACCGTCTCACATTGGGCATATTACAGGACTGAATGATGTGCATGAATCAGTTATAGGCAGTGCATATGCCAGATAGGTGCATCTAGCAGAGTTCAATATTCTTCATGTGAAAGATGCCTTCATAGTTCGCTCGTACCGCTCAGCTCTATAATACCATATATGTTTTGGTAACAAGATGTACAATATATCAGAGAAATGCAAATTCCCCAAATATTCTCAAAGCAAAAGAATTGAGAAGTGTGTAAGGTGTGGTACTCTCTTTTACTGATAGAATTTAGGGTGTTTTTGAAAATCAAGCCCGGGGAGAAACAAAACACAACAGAAGTAGATAGTAATTTTAGCATTACTTTAGAGTCAGGCCTTTCGTGGTCAGAAAAAGTTCATTATCTGCAATCCCAAAAGTTATGACATCCAGTCTCTTTTGTCGGTTTTCCTTGATTTTATTAATGTGTTTTGCTGAAATTCAGATCGGGTATTACATCTGGCTTTCAGTGCCAGTGGCAGTGCCAGTTGAGGATGTGGGTAGAGCCAATAGAGTAAGTGGGTAGAGCCAGTGGAGGAAGTGGGTGGAGCCAGGGGAGTGGGCGTGGCTTCCTACAAAAATCTGAGCAACTGTATTTAATATTTTACAAATTAAGAACTGATCCCCAGCATCATCTCATCTGGTTGAAGCTGCAACTGGCGTGGGTATGGTCCAAGAGTGGAAGCTGTTCATCATTATTTTTAGGTTTTTTGACCTTACAGATAATGCCAGGTGCCTTAAATTTGATGTGCGTTGGTGCGATGGAAGAACTCTGAATTTGGGGGTGATGTGCTTGTTTAGCGAGCACCAGCACCAAAGGAACATTTAAGTTGGTGATGGTAGAATATATGAGCCCACTGAACCATGTCAATGCTTGAGGGGATAGTTGCTTGCTTCATTGGATAGCAAAATGATTGTCAAAGAAAAGTGTTAATCCCGCTTTGGAGAGTGATCTTAGACCAATCCAGATGTTTTTAACTATCTTTCAGCTGTCAATTTTCAAAGAGTAACACATCTGTTTTGAAGGCCGCTGGCGTGTCCACTGCAATCCTAAACAAAAAAATGTAATTTCTTTTTGGAGGAAATTATTCTTTGTATTGTTTTCCTCAGTGCCTTCTTGACTTCCTTGTTCCTAAAGCTGTAGATGAATGGGTTTAACATGGCAGTTATTACAGAGTACCCAACACTTACAAACGGGTCATATTGTATTAAGTAACTCAACGGAGGTCGAAAATAAATTAAATAGGATGTACCATAAAATATGAAAACTACAGTCAGGTGGGATGAGCAGGTAGAGAATGCCTGCCACCTCCCTTTCCCTGAATGGATCTTCAGAACTGAGGAGATAATAATTACGTAGGAAACAAATATGAACAGACAAGGGCTCATACCGACCAGGGTACACTCTGTGAATATAAGAAGCTCATTGGTGGAGGTGTCACTGCAGGAAAGCTTGAGCAGTGATGTCATGTCACAAAAGAAGTGGTGGATGTGGTTGTCAGCGCAGAAGGACAATTTGGAGATGGTGATGCAGTGCAGAAGGGAGTGCAAGGAGCCAGCAAGGAAGGATCCAGACACAAAAGCCTTGCACAGCCGGGGGTTCATTAACTTAGTGTAGTGAAGGGGTCTGCAGATGGCCGCCCAGCGGTCGTAAGCCATCACAGCAAGAAGGAAGTTGTCTGTGATACCCAGGAACGTGAAAAAATACATCTGCGTGAAGCATGCTGTGAATGAAATTGATCTCACCTCCATCAGGAGGTCCGCTAACAGCCTGGGGACTGTGACAGTGGAGAAACAGACATCTACAAAGGATAGGCTGGAAATAAAAAAATACATAGGAGTATTCAGTTCAGGCTCACATCGAATAACCACAATGATGAAAATATTACCTATAAGGGTTATGACATAGATGATGAGAAAGAGCAAGAAGATGCCTACAGACTTCTGTTGCTGGTCGGTGAACCCCAGGAGAATGAACTCCGTAGACTGATTATTTGGGTCCATGGAGCGAGAAGGTGGAAACTGTAAGAAAGATGACACAATCAGTACAGCACTGTATCGCTGAACTTATAAAAACTATGGCATTATTGTGCCTGCACTGCGATTACTTTTGAAGTTCTTGGACAATCTTCATCAATGTCAATTGATCAGCTCTTTATGTCTGAGTGTCAATATCGACAGTATGATAAAGCTTTAATTCAATTAACTAAAATAAAGCTCTTATGGCCTACATCTGGCAATTGACTCTTCCAAAAGTGAGCTTTACTACAAAGAATGAAAGTTCCAAGCCTTACACTATTTTCTTTGGAACATCATTCTAGGAAGATGTTGTCTGTATAACTTTCCATCAGTGATGGTACTTAATTCATGGCTTTGCCAATTTTCCCTAGCAGGAACATCCTGAAAGACTCCAGATTTGCTTTCCTGTCTGTAAAGTTCACCGGGCACTCATAAAGTAATGTGGAATCATCATTATCCCTCACCAAATATATATTATGAGGATGTGGGTAATCACTGGTAGATGTCCCATCTGTTATATTACAAGTTTGTTATAGTATATGGTGCTAGTAAAACACCAGATGGCATATCCACCACATTTGTGATGAGTTTTCCCATCTGCCAAATTGATGCAATCACTATACCTCTAGTACCCAAAGTAATGTGAACTTGTGGGGTACATAGATGTAAGGATGATGTAGTAAGCTGGTCCACAATGCTATGTGTAGAAAACTCAACTTTTATTTTGAATTCAGGGTCTCCTGGCAAGAATCATCGGTTGAGGCCAGCTAATAATATTTTGGTTTTGAGAATTGTATCAGCAACAGGTTAACGCATGCACATTAACATTTAAGTCCAGCATTACACTGGTGCAGTAGGGCATCATTCTGTAATGCTGGTGTTAAGCAACTCCATACAACCTATGACTCTAAAGACTTAAATCATCCCACCCCATCACATTCTATGTGCTGTTAATTGGCGTGGTACTTTATGTAAGCGTGAATTTCAATATTTAAATCATTCCACCTCATCATGTGCTTTTTATGGCAAGTAGCGTGAATATTGTGATATTAGTATGATTCTCAAGGTTCAAATCAATATAACACTTAACACTGTACATAATTTCAAGACATGGTTATGTTTTCTTTGGTCATATATAGGAATGGGCTAATTTTCTTCTTTTTCTGAATTTCCATGAAATTATGCGGTGTGGTTTGGCGGTATCTCATATGACTTTTCTTTGTGAGTGTATGTCTATAAATGATATAAAATGAGAAACAATCATGCCTGACACTTAATGCAGTGGGGGTGAACAAGAAATGCTGAAACCATATGGCCACATATGACAGACATTCTGCACAGACATATTTATTGACAAATATGTTTGGTGGTGTGGCCAAGGTGGCCACTGGGAGAGTAGCATAGTTGTAAGCTCCATCCCAATGCCCATTAAATAATCCAGATCCACATGGATAAGCTCATCCCCCAGGGTTGCACTGTTGAGAAGACGTCATTCCATGGCTACAACAGTGGATTAGGGGCCTGAGGTGAGACACTTGCCCCGTTGTGACTTGCTGCTTGTTGAGGCCAATGATCACCTCAGACACCATGGCTGACGTTTGTGAGTGGACCGTGATGATTGGGGAGGGACCTTGGGCCGCTGTGAGTGATGGGGGGCTGGGTGAAGAGCAGAGATTGTGTGATTGCCCCAGCAAAGAGGCACCGTGAGGGTGGGCTTAGATGAAGCACAGGAGGTGAGCAAGAGTCAGGGGCGTGGAGCATTGGCATTCCCAAGGGAACAATCATGCCTCCGAGCTCAGCACTACCGCCATGCAGAAATGAGGCAGAGGGTATGCAGAAAAGAAGTTCCTGCAGATTGAATGTGGAGAATGTATTGCAGCAAGTAGATGACTTTTCCTTTTGGGAAGTGAGGTACTGTTTCTCTGGTCCTTTGTTGTCAGAATGTGGTACAAGGTGATTACAAGTACAGGTCCGGACTGCATGGAAATGCTGAACTTAAACCACCCCTCCCCCAATCTTGACCTAGTAATGTACCCAGGCTTTCTTAAAAAAACCGGATGCACATTGGCTGAAAAAGAAACAGAACCTGTTGCTGTCTGACACATATGTATGAATACTGGGTAAATATTAAGTTGTTGGTACTGTTTACCACATCCACGTGGCCCAGCAGTTATGTTGAATTAGCCTCCTATATATATAATTCCTAGCCTGCAGTAAAGTGGGAAGTAAATTTGACACTAAAATCAACAAACTGAACCACGAAAAAGATGAAACATAAATCTACTAAAGGGAGAAAAAACATGGAGATAAGCACAAGAAATTGACCAAAACTTTGATGACCACATCAATGGAACGAACATTACATGAACACACCAGCAAAAAAATACTGCAAGCTCTCTTGGAACCCAAAATATATTCTCTTCTCAGAGAAGACAATAAGAAACTTAAGCAACATGTAGACAACAATGAATCCACTTTGCAAATGATGCGCCCTACAGAGAACATCACGCAAACACAGCTTGATGTACTTAAAGACAAAGGGCCCGATTCACAGAACTAACTTAAGAAACAATCCTAAACTTACTACCATTTTGGTATTCACAGAAGGCAGTTGCTCATTTTGGTATTCACAGAAGGCACTTACTCATTTCGGTATTCACAGAAGTTAGGAGTCCTAACTTTAGGACTCCTAAATGCCTTATGTGAATACCGAAAGTCTTAAAATTAGGATTTTTCTCAGTTTATTAGTAGTATAGTTAGGACTCCTAACTTTAGGACTCCTAAATGCATTCTGTGAATACCGAAAGTCTTAAAATTAGGATTTTTCTCAATTTAGTAGAAGTATAGTTAGGACTCCGAACTTTAGGACTCCTAAATGCCCTCTGTGAATACCGAAAGTCTTAAAATTAGAACTTTTCTCAATTTAGTAGTGGTAAAGTTAGGACTCCTAACTTTAGGACTCCAAAATGCCTTCTGTGAATATCGAAAGCCTTAAAATTAGGATTTTTATCAGTTTAGTAGTAGTAAAGTTAGGAGTCCTATCTTTAGGACTCCTAAACTGAGAAAAATCCTAATTTTAAGACTTTCTGTATTCACAGAAGGCATTTAGGAGTCCTAAAGTTAGGACTCCTATTTTCTGTGAATACCAAAGTGAGTAAGTGTCTTCTGTGAATACCAAAATGAGTAAGTGCCTTTGTGAATACGAAAATGGTAGTAAGTTTAGGATTTTGTCTTAAGTTAGTTCTGTGAATCGGGCCCATATTTCAGATCCTGCGAGGAAACAACAATATTAGGGTGGTTGGTCTTCTCAAGGGCCTAGGCATTGATCTAGTCATGAAATACTTGCTCTTAAGCAAGGTGTTGGGGGCAAGTAATCCATGTTCTACTCAGTGGAATGTGCCCAAAGGGTTCCTGGCTGTCCTCTGGTTTCTCACTACTTCCAGTGGTGGTGAGGCTGTATTACTTTTGTGATAGGGGCAATATCCTTCAAATATACAAAACAAAAGGTCCATGTATGGTTGAAAACAGAAAACTGACTATTTTTCAGGATTCTCCTGCAGAAGTTGGAAGCAAGCATTAATCCTTCCTTATGATAAAGCAATGACTCCTACAAATTACCTAAAATATGGCAAAACTTTAGGTATTAGATGGCTATAGAACCTTGCATTTCTTAACCCGGAAGGAGGCATGGATCTGATTGGAGTATAAGTGGGACATACTCCCAAAAAGCCCCAGGGACTCAGAAGGAGAATGGACCTCAGGCAAGAAAAGATGTCGCTCCAACAAGAAACTATGAAGTAAACCCACAAAAGAAAAAGCACTGATAGAGTGGAGAAATGCAGTGACTCTGGATCAAACAAGCAGGAATAAGACTCTGAAGCACCAACCACTCAGGATAGTGCCATGATGGACGAAACAACAGAGAAGGAACTGAGTAGGGGTCCCCCACTTACACCAATGACAAATGACTTGGTGCTCTGATGTAAGCTTGTTTATGTCATTTCATATATTGGTTAATAATATTGAAGTGATTGTAACTACTTCTAAAAATGTTAGACCTGGAAGGGAAGGGGAAGGCAGTTTTGCAGACACATAAGTAAGCCTGGTCGGAGTTCGCAGAGTGACCAATGAACTCTGCTGCACAATGCAGATTTCCACAAGTGGGCCAGTGTGCTTGGTAATGCTGGTCCGCATTGATTTCCAGCGCCGGGTGTTTGGCGTTCAGTGCAAAATCAACACGTACGGCATCATCAACAGCGCTTGAGTGCACTGCTTCTTTTCTGCCGCTTAAGTAGTTTTTCTACTCGACAACTTTCTCAATGCAAACAGAAGGTTTCTCAACGCGAGCGGTCGCAACCACCCACGACGGCCCACATTGAGAAATCTGACCGCTCACAATGAGAATTCTCACTTGTGAGTGCGAGCATGCAAAAATGTCACTGGGAGGTGGATTTTCCATGCTCGTGCTTGCCAACTTGATGTTGGGGAGCGTGAGCGAGGTAAAACACTCAGAGTGGAATTTTTCAGAACTCTGAGTACTTGCGGAGTATGGAAAACTCGCAAACTCTGAGAGCGGCGCAGAATACACTGCCCGGGCTTACACATCAGGGGGAACTTCATCTAAATTATTTCCGCTGTTTATTATAAGCACTCTGCCAGTTCTGGAGGGAAAAGTTGGTAAGCACATGGTTGTAGTGCGAGATGTTTGCCTACGAGAGTTTGATAAGCTTGTCCTGGGCATAGTAGCTGGCCTTCCAAAATCACATAAAGCAGCACAATTATTTTCAGGAAAGGTACATACATTTGAGGCCCTGGGAGTGGGACAGAGTACACCAATGGGTTTAAATAGATAACCACACCGTGGTAAAGAGGTGCCCATCAGGAAGTAAAGATATGGCACTGCCATGGCTGTAAACAAATACCATATCCTAAGATGGAACAAGAGTGGAATAGTCCACCCACCTGGAGAGGTATAAAATACATAAGTACCTGCGCTGTTGGCACATTTACTTGTCCTGTCTACATGAGACACACTTAGTGGCTGGGGAACTACTTAAATTGTGCAAAAGGTTGCAGGGTCTGGTATACAGAGCTACATATTCAGGGTTTGCCCCAGGGTGTTACTTTTGGATTGGTCTTGGAGTCCCATTCACCCTTCTGCCTTGATAAATGATCAAGTATGTGGCAAATGAACAGTGCTACATATTCAGGGTTTACCCTAGGGTGTTACTTTTGGATTGGTCTTGGAGTCCCATTCACCCTTCTGCCTCGATAAATTATCAAGTATGTGGCAAATGAAGGAACGTTACAGGGAGAGTAACTAGCCTTAATAGCTGTGAGTAATACAGAGGTGGCTATTACTTGGTGTAGTGATTTCAGTTGTTTGCCAGACCTCAAGTGGGACAGATCTGCCTCACTGATTTCAGGTGCTAAGTCCTTTGCAAACACTCATCCTCTGAAACAATGGCAATAAACACACACTGACTTCTCGTGAAAAATTCACCGTACTATAAAGGAATAGTCATGCTACTCTGGAGTACATCCATTGCACACCAGAATTGATATAGCCTATTGAACGATGGGGATTTGGCTGAGGGTGATGAGTACTGAATATTTCGTATGCACATTGTCAAACCACAATCCACTGAAGATCATATTAGCTAGGGATAGGCTCCATTTAAAGATATTAATGTGGTGCGTGCTAAGTGGTTGAATCTTGTGTTGCACAGACAAAATATAGAGTTTTTAATATCGACCTACATTAATATCGAGTTTTAAATATCGTAGGGACAGAATATCCACATCAAGAATATCGACGACCAGAATATCGACCAGAAGGTAAGAAATATCGTTTTTGTTAATATCGAAGTTAGTAATATCGATAGCAAAAATATTGATGTTAATAATATTGATGTTTATATTAGTGTTCTGTATTTTAGTATGTATTTTATATGTATGTGTGCTATATATTATGTTAAGTATTGTACAGTTTTTTTAAATATATGTATACATTTTTTAGAAGTTAGTAATTTTTTTTTAAAGTAAATTATGCGTTTTAGTACAGTAACGGGTTGTGGGTTTATAGGGGAATAGGGTGGGAAGTAATTTAACTATAGAAAATTAAATAATAATTTTTAGGAATTATTGATTATTTTTAATTACATTTTGCGTTTTAGTTCTGTAGCAGGTTGTGGGTTTATAGGGGAATAGGGTGGGAAGTAATTTAATTATAGTAAATTAAATAATAATTTTTAGGAATTATTGATTATTTTTAATTACATTTTGTGTTTTATTTCTGTAGCGGGCTGTGGGTTTATAGGGGAATAGGGAGGGAAGTAATTTAATTGGAAATAAATAATTATGAATTTTTATTTATTGGTATTGATAATTTATTGTTAATTAAATATTAATTGGTAATTCATTTTTATTAATTGATTAATTGATAATTATATACATTGTATTAATTTATTCTTGGAGCAGATTGTCAGTTGATAGGGGAATAGGGTAGGAAGTAATTTAATTGTAATTAAGTAATTATTATTTTTTATTTTTGGGTGCTGATAATTAAGTTATTGTTAAATAATTATTAATTGGTAATTCATTGTTGTTAAGGAATATTTATTTGTATTGATAATTACGTTATTGTTAATTAATTATTAGCTGGTAATTAATTTTTATAAATTATTATTTATTGGTATTGATAATTAATGTATTGTTAATTAATTCTTAACTGGTAATTAATTTATATGAATTGATTAATTGATAATTATATTAATTAAGTGAAATTTTATGTGGAATGGGTTGTGTGTTTATTGAGGAATAGGGTGGGAAGTAATTTTATGTAATTAAAGTAATTATTAATTTATATTTATTGGTATTGTTAAATAATTTATTGTTAATTTATTAATAAATCATTATTTAATTACAAAAATATTTAATTTAATATTTAATTTATAAGTACGTTATTTTGAACCCCTACGCTATCTAACACTTTCCCTACTGTTGCACTCTTTGGAGTGGGAATAGCAATTTTTACCACTACACTATACAACACTTTGCCTACTGTTGCACTCACTGGAGTGGTAATAGTAAAATTTACCCCTACGCTATCCAACACTTTCCCTACCGTTGCACTCTCTGGAGTGGGAATAGTAATTGTTACCCCTACGGTATCCTTTACTTTCTCTACTGTTGCACTCGCTGGAGTGGGAATAGTAATTTTTACCCCTACGCTATCCAACACTTTCCCTACTGTTGCACTCAGTGGAGTGGGAATAGTAATTTCAACCTCTACGCTATCCAACACTTTCCCTACTCTTGCATTCTCTGGAGTGGGAATAGTAATTTTAACCTCAATGTTATCCAACTCTTTCCCTACTGTTGCATTCACTGGAGTAAGTATATATATATTTTTTTATATGTATCTGTTTAATTTATTTTAACATTAGGGGGCCGATTCCGATCCTGTATTTTTTTTCCCCAACCGACTCGTATCGGTAAATTTTTCCATACAAATCGTACAAGTCCCGTCCTAGCCGCGAAGTACGATTCGTACAGGAAAAATACAACATTTCCCGATCCGATTTGTACAAATCGGATCGGGAAAAGTTGTACGAGATGAACCCGGACACTTTTCCATACAAATTGTAAAAATGCAGTCCGACCGTACTAGTACGATCCGGACCGGCTTTACGAATTACGATTTGTACGGAAAACGTCCCGTACACGGGGAATGCCATTACCCGCTACGATGCGAATTTTGTATGACTCGTATCCTGGGAAAAGTTCTTCCCGGGGTGCGAGTCATACAGGGGTACGACTCGTACAGGCATACACCCCCGTGCGTTGTGTATGTACTGTGCGTACCCCAACATCGCATACCCCAACATCGCGTATGTACCATGCGTACCCCCAACATCGCGTATGTACCGTGCGTACATACGCGATGTTGGGGTACGCAATGTTGGGGTTAGGCATGGTACACACACAATGCACTGCGGTGTATGCCTGTACGACTCGTACCCTTGGGGACTCTGCTTTTACAGCTGTTTTTGGCTCCTGTAAGAAAAGAGCTGTACGGAGTGCCGTAGGGACGAATCGTACTTGCTGGGCAGGAAAACGCTGCTTAAATACATACAGACGTCGCGTGCAAGCTGTTCCGGATCAGAATCGTTGGTTTATTTTAGCTGTATGGTCTTTTGTATGATTTGTATGGAAAGAGGCTTTCTGTACGAATCGTACTTCGTAGGTTGTTAGAAAAACGCTCCATACAACGATTTGTACAGCCTTTTTCCAGGATTGGAATCGGCCCCCATATGTATTAGTTATTATTTTTAAACATATTTTAATATTTTTAACTGTTTCTTTTAATTACGTGTTATTTACTTTATTTTACATTATTTTTTAACATTTTAAAAAAATTATATTCTTTCCAACTATATTTTTGACATCGATATTTTTTTCCGATATTTTTGTGCTTACCATGATGTAGATAGGATGTCGATATTCTTGACTTTGATATTTTTGTGTCGATATTTTTGTAGCTTGATATTCTGTCCGTCGATTTTTTGTCAGTGATTCGAATCTAGTATTTCACAGAAAATTCTAAACCCAGTCTCAAATGCTGTGGAGCCGATTCCAATCCGGGTCGGAAAGCACTCCGACCGAGCTGGATCCGGAGTGTTTTCTGACCGAGTCGGAGTCCTGCAGTCCGACCGAGCGAGTGCGATGCGGCCGAATGCTGTCGGACTCGGTTCAGTCGGACTCCCATAGAAGTCAATGGGAGCCGGTCATACAACGCGTACATGGGCTCCCACTGACTGAATGGGTACATCGTGGACAAGTGCGCCCCCTACAGTGAGTACGCGTCAGTGCCATCCACACCGTACAGGCCTGTGTTGAGGAGACCCCCTGTGTCCGAGTCGGTGGGCTGCGGGTGACAGGGGGTCCGACGCGGACCCCCAAAGGCAACCACCCAGACAATTTGCGAGCCTAACACTCCGGTTCGTACAGGCTGTCCGTCGCATGCATACTACTGGCTCGGTTGTGAATCGCATCCATTGCACGCCACGGTTAGCTTACGACCGAGGCGTACGGAGCGGTTCGGACCCGGAAACGAGTCGGTCGGTGAATTTCATGTAGCTCGTATCGTACTTGTTCGCTTGTACAGCTGTACGAGTTGGGCGGAAAACACGCAAACAGCGCATGTTTTTTCTGGCTGGATCACGTTCGGTGCCCTTCTGACCCGGATCGGAATTGGCCCCTGTGTGTTAGACCTGTCAGCCTTAGAGTGGTCATCTCCAAGATTTTTTGCCTTCCAACTAAATTTTTTCGGATATTGTTTTTGCTGGCATTAGGACTCTACTCACTTTAACACTGCTAACTAGTGCTAAAATGCATATGCTGACTCCTTAAAATATGGTAGTATTGGCTACCCTAAATGGCATATTTAATTTACTTATAAGTCCCTACTAAAGTGTTACTACATGAACTAGGGCCTGTAAATTAAATGTTACTATTTGGCCTGCAGCACTGATTGTGCCACACACTTAAATAGCCTGAGTGTGCAGTTTTAGACTTCCATTTTGATCTGGCAAAATAAACCTTACTTTTTAATACATATCCGACACCCCTTTGTTAAGACACCCATAGGTTATGAACTGGAAACTCCAGAGGGCAGGATGCAATGCATTTAAGAAGTTGGACATGTACTTTTAAGTTTTAAATGTTGTCCTAGTGAAAAACTCTTCAATGTGTTTTTTATTACTGCACGACCACCTCTTCCATAGTACATCATTGGAGTTGCCTTATTACATTTTATACATGTGATTTCCAAATGAGAAGAAATTACTGGTTCAAGTTTGGTGTCTCTGGAATCCTAATTTAAAATCCAAATTTATGATGAAGTCGGATTTTAAATTGCAATTCTGAAAATGGCACTTTTAGAAAGTTGGCAATTTCTTGCCTTAACCATTTGGTGCCTGCAGCCTGTCTCTGGTCACATAAGTAGGTGTAGTTGGCTGTTGGAATGTGTGCATTCCTCCAAGACATCTATACACAATGGGAGCTTAGGTGTGACTAGATGGGCGATCACTGACAGGAGGGAAAAGAGGAGCTGGGCCCAGCCTCACTTATACCTGAATAGTCTGTAACCTGTCTCTACACAAAGGGATGCATACCCCCTGTAGTTAGTCTAGAGCCAGAGCAGGGAAGGCAGGGCATCTATGCACTTCGAAGGTTTGCTTCCAGAAGGTTCTCTCCACTTCAAAAACTGTATATAAAAGAATGATTTCAGACACCACCATGTCAGTAAGTAAACGTCTGTGCCTGTGGATACTCTGCCAGGCAGATGGACTGCTTTACTGCTACAAGGACTGCCACTCTGCTGGACTGCTTCTCTGAAGGAGCTGCTGCCTTACTCAACTGACCTACTGTCTTTTGCCTTCTTGGCTATTGAGGAAAAAAATAAACTTGGAAACGATGTTGCACCCAGGACCCCAGAGTTTCTCAAAGGCTAGTCTGCTGGCCTCCTGATCGGAGCCTCAGGGACAGACCATGTACCCCAACAGCTCCTGGACCCATCTCCAGCAAGCTCCTGACCTCCAGGAGGTGCCCCTCAGGTCCTTATACCTTGGTGTTGCTCTTAAGCTGTTAAATTCAAGCTTTTGAGCTCTTTTCTATCACAAATTGGTCCGTTTACACCCTTACCATGCTGCTCACCCCCAAAATCAGTGCAAGCCGCTGCCAGCCCATCTCTTTGCACAGCAGCATCATCAGGAAGCTGGGGACTGTCAACATGAAATTCCAGCCCACCTGTGTGCAAAGCCTGGTCTGTTCTTTACACCATGCCACTCATGACTCTCTCCTTGCTCCTTGCAACGTGAATGGGACTCTTGGCACTCATCTTGAGAAAGTAAACCTTCAGTGGGATTAATCTGGGACTTTATTCAACCAACACTCTATTGCAGTTAGCTTGAACTTTTGACTTTGACCCGATCCAGCATAACCGGATAGCCGCAGTTGGCACTTAATGTTTTTGGACACTTTTGTCATTTTGGCCCTGTTTTAGTTATTGCATTCTGCTCTATTTCTTAACCTGGTGTGGGATACTATTTGTGTGGTGTTTTTACTGTTTTTGTGTTTTGAAGTGTTGCCCAAAATCTTTTCACATTGCCTCTAGGTGAACCTGAATGGTCTGTGCCAAGCTACCAGAGAATTGAGCACAGGTAGAATTTGCGGCATTTAACATTGTGCTTAAAGTTTAATGTATGAAAACGAGATATGGGACAAAAAGAGTATTGTGGGATGGCTTGTTGAGTAAAGAGAAACAAATCTGGGAATTTGAGATTAAGAGTGTATCAGACCAAGAATCCGTTCAGCTGCTCAGTGAATTTAGGTGTGAACACAAAATAACATCAAATAGATTGTTCCAATTGGGCTAGAGTGAATAATTGATACAGCAACACATAACTGCGGATAAATAAGGCATTCTGGTGACCTAGGTATGAAAATCGGACTCCCCAAGAATCCAAATAGACACTATTCATAATCATGATGGTTTAATAGTTAACTCCTAAATGGAGATTAATCAGGTATTTCAGACCGACTACAGGTATCTGTACAGGGCACCACCTAAGGCAGGTCATCAATCTATTCTAGAGTATCTGTATCTACTTACACTATTTTCCAATAACATACTACAAAGAAAACAGCTAGAAACCCCCATAGGACTTAAACGCAGTTAACTGGCACTACAATGATAGCATGTGGTAAGACACCTGGAATGGATGGATCCTCAATGGAATTTTATGAGGCATATGTGTCCAACTTGGTGCCATGATTGCTGCATGTGTATATGACAGCTAAGAACAGGTGACTCCTATCACACTCTGGGGCTGATTCCTATTCCGGCCGCAAAACGTACCGACCGACACGGACCCGGACCGGAGACTGACCGACACGGACCAGCACCGTACGACCCGGCAGTGATCTGGCAGGAAAGCCGACGTGAGTTTCACCGACCGACACAAACCCGGAATGAACCCGACCGACACGTACCCGCGATGTCCGACCCATACAGTACAATGCAATGCGTGTAAACCCAGACCGACTCGCACAGAGCACAAGCCGCATGACCGACATGGCCAGAAAACCGGGCCCACAAGTAATAGAGATCTTCGTGACTGACGTGTATGAAACACAGAAGATAGTCAGCGTGAGGGAGGCAGAGAAGCCCGCACGAGCCAACATCAGCGTCCGTCTCAGTCAGAAGAACGTCTCATTCTTGCCTAGAAAACCCAAAGGAAAAAAGACAAAAAAAGGACCAAACAAGCAATGACAAAGCCAATAAATATAAAACAAAATCCTGGGACAAAGACACACCCACAACTCCACCTATATAAAGGACATCAATCACTACCATGATACTTTGCAAATAGGAGACACAGCCAGCAGCAAACACCATCACACAGCAACCACAGACACATTCACAACTCACCCATCACACAACTCACACACCATCAGCACCTCACCAAAAGCACTCACACATGCACATAGCTAAACCAACACTAACCCACCCTCACTTGCACCCTCACACACACATCACTCACCACCACCACCCATAACCATGCCCCCAAAGAAGAATCCAAAGTTGACAGATAGTGAGTTAGAAGTGCTGATAGACAAGATCATCAGAGTAGAGTCACATTTGTTTGGTACATTGGTCCAAAGGACCCCCATGTCACAGAAAACCAAGATGTGGGAAAGGATTGTGGACAAGGTGAATGCACAAGCACCAGCAAGGCGCACAAAGGACGATATCCAGAACAGGTCATGTGACGTGCGCAGGAGTGTCAAGAAACTCCTCTAGAATGATCATGCCTTGAGTAGGGGCACCGGCGGTGGCCCTCCTGCCAAACAAGTCTACTTCAGGACCTGGGAGGAAAAGGTGTGGAAAAACCTACCACCAGAGAGCGTCGATGGTTTAACAGACATACCAGAGCCTGGTGAGTACACAAACAACATACCCAATATTGTGTGGCAAGGGGACAGTGAAACCATGCACCGCAAGCAAAGCCACAGTAACCAATAGATAATCATCCCAAGATGTGTATGCTAGTCAGACAAACACAATACTTGCCATCTCATAGTAACTTGGAACTGTGTCATGACATGTACCAGCCTACAAACAAATAGAGCAGGGCCGTGGCACAAAGCCAAATAAATGCTGCCAGACAGTTTGCCACCACAAACACACTACCTCACAGTGCAGCTGACTGACAGGAAGGAATAGTGGGGATGCAGGTGAAGTGAGTGTATCCAAAAGCATGATGGGGTTTGTAGTCACAGATAATGCTCCCCATCCAAATTGGCCCATCAAGACCTCTCTGAACCATGCCCACATCACAGGGAGTGGAAAATGACTGACAAGATGGCTGACACTGGGTCCAGCTGTGGGGAGCACAAGGCCCTGGTAGGGGTTTTGTGCAAATCAGAAGCAGGACACCACTGACTGACATCCAGAAAGACAACTTGCACGCCCTCTAATGGAAGCACGTTTAATGGTGGGATGTGTGGCCGGGTGGGAAGGAAGACTAACAGCTCTGGCCATACTTACCAGCATGTGGAGACATCCCCCCTCAACACAAACTCCACACAACTCACCGGGTAGAATGCATTGACCCACACCTCAGTGAAATATCAGCAAAAGATACCCCATACTGGGTGCTGCTGTGTGAAGCACAGGGGCTCTCTTTGGACTTGTAGGCAAACAAACACCAGGATTTCACAGTCAGCCATCTTGTCATTGCTGTCACACCCCCTCACAGGGAAGCAGAGTCAAGAGGGAGGAAGTATGGGCATGCTGGGAACGGGGGTGTAGCCAAGAGCATGATGGGAGTTGCAGTTACAGACAATCCACACCCACCCACATGACCCAGCAAGCTCACACTGAAACATGCTTGCCCCACAGGGAGTGGGAAGGGACTGTCAAGATGTCTGACACTGGGCTCTGTTGTGGGGAGCACAAGGCCATGCTGGGAACTGGGCAACAACAAACACCAGGACTTCACAGTCAGCCATCTTGCCATTGCTGTCACACCCCTTCACAGGGAAGCAGAGTCAAGAGGGAGGAAGTATGGGCATGCTGGGAAGGGGGGTGTAGCTTAGAGCATGATGGGAGTTGCAATCACAGACATTCCACACCCACCCACATGGCCCAGCAAGCTCATACTGAAACATGCTTGCCCCACAGGGAGTAGGAAGGGACTGTCAAGATGTCTGACACTGGGCTCTGTTGTGGGGAGCACAAGGCCATGCTGGGAACTGGGCAACAACAAACACCAGAACTTCACAGCCAGCCATCTTGCCATTGCTGTCACACCACCTCACAGGGAAGCAGAGTCAAGAGGGAGGAAGTATGGGCATGCTGGGAAGGGGGTGTAGCCAAGAGCATGATGGGAGTTGCAATCACAGACAATCCACACCCACCCACATGGCCCAGCAAGCTCACACTGAAACATGCTTGTCCCACAGGGAGTGGGAAGGGACTGTCAAGATGTCTGACACTGGGCTCTGTTATGGGGAGCACACAGCCATGCTGGGAACTGGGCAGCAACAAACACCAGGACTTCACAGTCAGCCATCTTGCCATTGCTGTCACACCCCCTTACAGAGAAGCAGAGTCAAGAGGGAAGAAGTATGAGCATGCTGGGAAGGGTGGTGTAGCCAAGAGCATGATGTGAGTTGCAGTCACAGACAACCCACACCCACCCACATGGCCCAGCAAGCTTTCACTGAAACATGCTCTCCCCACAGGGAGTGGGAAGGGACTGTCAAGATGTCTGACACTGGGCCTGAGAAATGATTTGGCTGACAATCACACATATGCACTGACCAAACAAAACCCGGTCGCACACACAGCCATTGTAACCATATGTTCAAAATCATTGTCTGGGGATGCAGTGTCCAGGGGTGCCCCCTGGCCGGGCAGCGTAGGTGTGTCTTGCAGATGACAAATGTGGAGAGCCATATAAATGGTACATTGTACAAAACACACAGGAACTCACATATACATCATTGACAAGGGACATCTGACAGTAGATGGAACGGACACACCAATATAGCCGACACCATAGCATGGTCTCATTCACACTTGGTGCTGTTGTGAGCTGCATTCCACCCCTACATCGTGCTGAAACATAGGCATCCTTCACACAACACACCACTCACTGACAAAGACACTGTAGACACAAGGCCAAACATGGACAGCATTGGAGGAGACATGCTGCTCACAGCAGCCAAAATTGTAACACACATACCACCGGCACTCACTGTCATGAACATTGAAAAGCCAGAGTGCTACCTTGCCCAATCCATGTCAACATGTGGAACATTGACAAGTCAAATCACATATGCACATACAAAACTCAGCACCAGACTCATTAACGATGGTGACATCATCACTTGTATGAAATGAGATGGGAACTAGGAACACTGGAAGAAAACACTTCCTCCAAAGAGATCACAGGCATACCGGACTGTGACCATGTCGTACCAATACACCAATGTGGCACACAAAGACTAGCAAACTCTGCTACCACACATGCCCCAATAGTGCAACATATCCCCAGTGGAATAGCACGTATGTCCTTGTTAAAGCTCACATGTGTACAGGGATGACACACCTGTGTCAGCAACTTGATGGCCCTTGAGTAACAATGGTCATGTACAGACAAATTTATCCATGAGCTGGGCATGCACACACTTCGACATGCACATTGAAATGTTTCTTTATGGCTGGGCAATGTGCAACAACAATATCAATCTCTGTCCGTGACAAGCCGGAAAAAAGCAGTGTACAGGCAGGCATCAGTTCGTACAGTAGACTATGTCAAGTTTGTGAACCATTGATGCCTGTAGAAACATAACTTACTTTGTATGTTACTTCCAAACACAGGTGGTGCTGGGGACCCAGCACCAAATGAAGAGGATTCCCAGTCCCAGACTCTGGTGGACACTGAGCTCTCTGGTTTGATTCTGTCTCTGTCCTCTTCGGATGACGACGACCAACCTGGCACCTCCGGTGTGAGTCATCATGCAGCACCAGCAGCATCAACATCTGCACCCCCTGTACCCACGCCTCCAGCATCTGGAAACCGACAGGGCACCCCCGCCAACAAGGACAGACCAAGGCCACCGAACACCCACAGCACAGGGACTCAGGACCGCCCGGAAGCTACAACCAACAACACCACCAGCAACACCACCCAAGGAGTCCCAGTGTCACCTGTGCGGCCCGCCGCTGGTCCTTCCCATGCGGATAGGGGTGCTGGGAGGGGTGGGAGGAGGAGGGTGCGCCTTGCAGAGGGGTCTGGACTGTATGATGACCCCCAACTGGCACGCATCATAGATGCGTACCAGGATAGCACCAGAGGATTTGGCCAGGTAGTGGGGATCCTCAAGGACATACAACAGGAGCAGGCTGCCCACCATGCCCGCATGGAGGCAAAGTGGGTTGCCCTTACTGTGGTGCATCGGGACATACTCCAATGCCTCTGCCAGATCAGCACAAACATGTCCACACCTCCCTGTGTGTCCACAACATCTGTTGCAACACCATATGCCAGTGCCACAGGGAGGGAGGAGGACTCTGGCGGAGAGTCCCCTGTACTGCAGAGGCCTGCACCTGAGGATCCCCCCCCCAAGAAGAAGAGAGGTCGCCCGAAGAAGGACATGTGGAGGCAGATGTCCCAGCACATCCCCCAGGGCCTCTAAACCTGTTCTGGACAATGTTCTTTGTGCGCAACCCGCTCACCTTGTCCAATCACACACAACCCGACCACATGACATGGAGAGTTCATGTTGGTCCAATGTAGCAGATAACTGTGGACTTTACTCTGGACATTTTATCTACCAACACTTCCAACTCTAATGTGAACTTTGGATTCAAAACCCAATGTACAGCACCCACCATCCTGTGCACTTTCCTCACACAAGTTCGAAAATAAACTCACCAGTACACCATACTTGCCTCTGTTGTGATTCCAACTTGCCATGTGTCATGGAGATGTCGATCTGCTAAACAACACAGTGCATGCCAAATACTTCAACAATGTGACCACCGTTAGGTGAGTCATGGTGATATGACACATGTGAGGGAGACACACCGCTATGGCAACACAACACACTCACCATGGCCATGTTGCTCATCCCACACAATGATGTTGACCTGAAACACATAGGTATGCACAGACACAACACCTATCCACAGTCAGTGGTAACAAGTCCACAGGTGAGGTAAGCAAATGTCACTCAGATCTGGGAAGACAGACAACGCACCTAACAAATCATAGCACAGGTTCATTACACATCAGCAACATGTTTATTCTAAAAAAGTTGCAAGGCAATTGTAAGTTACGGTGGACACACGGTCACAGAGTGTCTGAGAATTGAAGTCCAGGGGTGTGTGGCACATCACTTGATGGCAATTGACTTCTCCCACACTGGTGTTGGATTCTGGGTGTTGGGGGTCAGTCTTGACCAAACAACAGGCAAAGTACCCTTGGGAAGGACAGACACAAGACACAGTCAAAAGCAGAGCATAACAGGAGAGAAATACAATACACATGCACAAAACATGTCACAAGAAACCTACACAGAAACAAGTTAGCAGTACTATCCTATTGTGGAGTACACACCACCTGAATGAACACATCACTGCACACATCCAGTCAAGTGGCACACAGACACACTCAGACAGCAACAGAGCAGCCACAACACATTCCAGGCTACCTCCATGCATTGACATAACAACCCTGGAAACTCACATTCAGGTGAAGAAGTTGTTGATGAGCTGTGAGCGGACGTCACCCTCATCCTCATTATCACTGGCATCGTGGCCCAGGCCGGGATCCTCCACAGGTGGCGGAGGTTGGTCATCGTCATCCTGGATGAGAGGCACCTTCTTCCGCAATGCCATTTTGTGTAGCATTCAGCATCCTCCCTAGTGTATAAAATGCATCCTTTATTTCAGGGAGTTTAGCTGGGCTAGGGAACTTGATGTACAGGTCAAGGAAATGCAACATCCCCTCCAAGACATCGCGTAGCACACGACTAAACATAGTTTGCGACATCCCACATGCTGTAGCCACAGTGTACTGGAAAGTACCAGTAGCAAAGAAGTGCAGGGCTGCCATCACCTTCACCTCTGGGGCTAGTGCTGTAGGGTATGTCTGGCCAGGTAGCAGATGTGGCGCCAACTGCTCCGCCGACTCCTCAATCAGTGGCCTGGTGAAGCGGTACCGTCGGATGCAGTCGCATTCCTGCATGGTTTCAAGTTCTGGGAACGGTCGATGGACAGCTGGTGCCCTGCAGAACAGAGATGAACAAAGGAAGATTGTCGGTTCATCCACCCATGTGGCCATGACCAGGCTTAATATCACATGATACATCATGACATTACACAATGTACTGAGGCGTGTGCTGTTGGGCATGGACACATATGTCACCTACATGACCATCACTTCACATCTCAATTCCACATGTCCACATAAGTCCCATGTAGTGCAATGGCCAATCATTGGGCTGTGTCACCTGACCTATGTACTGCTGTGACGTTACAAACACACACCACAGTGACAAGTGAGGCCTGATGACTCCCAGGCATCACAGATCTTTGCATGCAGATACCCAGGGTCCCTGACTGTATTGCCACATCGACACTGGCATGACATGGCGTATCACATGCACACCACAAGGCAAGCGTGAATCCCACAGGTAGTGGCCACTGTTGTCTCTGCAGACCCTACATGTACGTCTCTTAGACACACACACACCATCAAGGTTGCTGCACATACCACATGGATGTGGAGACTGTCTCCCATTGGGCACATTTGATCGTCCACATCTGAGACACAACATGCACAGAGACTGTGGGTTCACATCAGAATTATGGCTACAGGTCTCACTGTGACGTACATGCCATCACACCCAGGACTCAGGTTGTATGTGACATGTCCTAAACATATCTAACCTGCAACTGTGTCCGTGACTCATGCCCATTACTGTACAGTTGCACATCACAGTGATAATGTGCACAACACACAAAGGATTATGCCCCCATGAACACGTGCACATCCTGGGAGTGACTGAACAAAAGTGCCACACAACAAACCAAATGTTGCCCCCCAACACACAGGAAATGCAGCCTTACATGCCATGGGACACTGTGTGGCCAATGCTGTAGTGTGGTAGGTGTGCACATGTGTCCTTGGCAAGTAATTGTGTATTGAAGCTGTCAAATAGTCACACCAATGAGGCCGACGCGGGTGACAATGCGTACGCATTGTACGGTTCATGACCGAGCCGTGCGTACGCTTTGCCATTGACTGCAATGAGGTCTGACGTGGGTGACAATGTGTACGCATTGTACGGTTCATGACCGAGCCATGCGTACGCTTTGCCTTTGACTGCAATGAGGTCCGACGCGGGTGACAATGCTTGCGCATTGCACGGTTCATGACCGAGCCGTGCATACACTTTGCCATTGACTGCAGTGAGTTCCGACGTGGGTGACAATGCGTACGCATTGCATGGTTCATGACCAAGCCGTGCGTACACCTTGCCATTGACTTCAATGAGGTCCGACGCAGGTGACTATCATGCATGTGCGTCGGGGAGGTACGATCCGAGACAGGCGTATGCCTTGGCCATTGAATCGTATGGAGACGGGTGCATGTGTATTTTCAAAATACGCGTTGTAGAGTCAGTTGACCAAGCCAGGCGCACCCATTGGCTCTGGACTGTCATGGAGACGGATGTGGATTCAAAACTTGTACGAGTTGTGTGCTGGAAATTCAGTTGGATGCCTACAACAATGGTGCAATTCCTAGGGTTTTATGAAGGTGAAGATTTGAACGATGCGGAAGATGTGTACGAGTCATACATTTCCATGGATTGGCCAGATTCATAGAATGTAACTATTTTGGACCTATCACTGGGGGGACACGGCACAGAGCCTGCCTCTGCAGCACAGATATAAGGCTGGATGGCCCCCAGGGAGCTCACTTGCCTGCACTACATACTACTGGACCACATCCCTGCTACCACTGCTGCATCCTCTGGCTCCTGCTATGGCATGTACTATGGAGAGGGCCCTAGCCTTCACTGAGGAGGAGAACCAGGCCCTGCTCGAGGGGCTCCTTCCACAGTACAGCAAGCTGTATGGGAAACCAGGGAAGCAGGTGAGTTTGCAGTCCACTGCCTTCCTAATTATGCATGTTGTCTGACTAGCAGTACAAGCAGTGTTTACACCAGTGGCAAGCATTCTCACTGACTACTTTCATCCCCCAAAGTGTGTAGGTACATGTAATGAACAAGTGTTCTGCTGCTAAAGTACATTTATGCTTGCTTAAACTTCCCAGGCATTGCTAACATGTCAGTCATGAAGGTTATTTGTCCTTTTCCGTGGTTGCACTACCTGTGTAACTCATTTCCCTTTGTGATGATGACATGTATATCCAAATGTGTGCATCACAAATATGGGTCATGTGTGTTAATGTACTTTTAACTTTGTCATCCTCACAGGTCGATTCCCAACAGAAGCAGGAGATATAGCTGACCATCGCCCGGGCAGTTCGTTCGGTGGGGGTCTACAAGTGCCGGATCCACAACTGCCAGAAGAGGTGGCAGGACCTTCGGGGCTGGACCCGGAGGATCGCAAGAGTCCAGCTAAAGCTGCCACCTCCTCGCAGGAGGGGCGGACACCGGACCCTGACCCCCAAAATGCTCCGGATACTGGCGGTGGTCTTCCCGGACCTGGATAGGCAGCTGAAGGCCAGACAGCAGCAAGGAGGGGGAAAGTCCATGCCTCATCTGTGTACTATGTCTGACATACTAATTGCAGTCTTTTGGCCTGGTCACACTTCCACATTACGTAGTTTTTGTAGTCCAATACTCAGGTCCCTCAATTGTGTGATGCACCCTCCTCATCTGTTCCACAGGTGTGGCCCCTACAGTCTGTTGCTTGTGTCACTAGGGCACTGTGTCCCTGCAGTCAGCTATGCTTTAGCTTCCGGACAGCATCTGTTCCTGTGACTCTGTTGTGTGTTTCATGGGTGGTTCAATTGTTTACCCAATGCCTGGGATCTGACATGTGATCTGTGTGTGCCCTTGATATGTGTTCCAATTGCTGGTCTGACTCGCCACATGTGGCTGGGGTATGTCAAACAAAACCATGCAGCAGAGGACTCCAATTTGTGGGCCTCTGTAGTATGTATGTAAAGCATGTCACACTTGCTCAGCCACCTGACTACTGTCCAGGGTCAAACACTGTTTCACGTAGACCTTTGCAGTCAGGTCTACTCAAGGCCATTTAGAAACACTCTGTTATCCCACTCCTGTGTATCAACTTACAGGTTGTGCTTAGTGACATGTGCCTTCAGGTGTCTGTCTCTCTATTATTGTGGTGTGGCTTCCTTTTCTGTACAATTGGGGTGTTCATGATTTTGACGGTCAGCAGGCCATCTGAGATGTGACTGTGAGAGACAAGACCTGTGTGACATATAGGTGTGTGATCGATTGACAGCGCACAATGCAAATGTGCACTTCAGGCAGCTGGGTTACATGCACAGCAGACTGTGATGTGCTAATGTACAGGAAGTTGTGTTTGCAGAGACTCATATGTCTGAATTGCATGATGTGGGGTCTTCTGGGTCTTGGATATGTTGTTGCAGGGGATGGGCAAGTGCAGTTATCATCTGCAGAGTTTGCTTAACCCCTGAGCTATGATTGTGACACAGTGCATACTGTTGTTGTCTGGATGCCCTGCTCCTGTGACGGATGACAGTGTTGACTGACTTTCCAGGCATGCCAGTGCCATGGCATTTAACTTGCTATAAGTGATCCTGCATTGTGTTCAAGTGTGCACCATGCACCCCAGTGTGGCATTGACTATCAGGACATGAGAACATCATAGTTTGTGTTGCTGGCATGCATCACAAGCAAGTGAAAAGAGTCTCTGCCCATCCCTTCATCCGGACACCTGTACTGAGTCAGTGGCAAGAGATGTGCTGTGTGTATAGTGACATACTCCTACATGTTCACTTGCATGTCCAACAAATGTGTGGGTGGTGCAAGTCGGCACATTATGGTATTAGCATCCAACATGCAACAGACATATGGGTGCAAGTGAAGGAGGGATATGTGTGCTATGGTTGATGGTGAGAAAGACAATTGGCTTATTCGAAACAGTGTTGGCACTTTGAGCAGTGTTCAGCTGATGATGCCAGGCCTTGCCCTGTGATGTGATGTACTCACTGTGGTGTGTGCACTCAGTGAAGGTGAAGGTGACTGATGTTGTTTGCTTTCTTCGCTTTCTTCCTTTTTCTATGCAGATGCATCCACAGCCACAGGAGGGGACAGCACCACTGACCAGGAGCAACCACAGAGCCTGACTGGGACAGAAGGAGAAGAGTCGGGGGGCCCAGTGGCATGGAGGGCGAGTGGTGCCACACCGAGGAGTCCTCAGCACCATCCACCCCAGCTGAGGGCCACAGCAGCTCTGAGGATGACTCCCTTGTGGAGGCGGTTGTCAGCAGCCACCGAACCCAAGCTAGTGAGGCTTTCCCTGCCACCGCCCCCACCACCACCATCACAACCCTTCCATCGGCTCCCTTCGCAGAGGTCCGTGGAAGTTCCCGTGTCCGGGAGCATGTCTCCTTTGTGCCAGGCACCACACCCCCTGCCCCTGTGTCCTCTTCTAGCCTGAGTTAGGAGTCTGTGGACTTACTTAGACAGATCCATGTAGGGCAGACATCAATGCTGAGTGTCCTCCATGCACACACCAGTCTGTTGACGCAACTGGTGTCGTTCATGGAGGGCATTTCATCTGGCATCTCTGCCCTACAGAGGACCAATCAGTCCGTGGCCTCCTCCCTGATGGCAGCAGTGTCCCGCCTCCAACAGTCCCGCACCCCTCCTACCCCTGCACCACCCATGATTCCTAAAACCCTACACACACACCTGCATATTCTCACAAAGCCACAAACACGGGTGGCACACAAACACCCAAACCAAGGTCTAGACGTGCACACAAGCAAGTGCAGGGGACTGATACCACACTCACAGGGGATGGTTTGTAGACACACACACAGTCCTCCACAACCACTCCGCAGTCCTCAGAAACCTCTCCCTCCCAGCCCCCTTCCCTTGCCTCACCTGCAACCCCATCTCCACAGAAGCTCTTCCTCTGTGACCTTGGCCTCTTCCCCACTGACCACGAAGATCCAGATTACAAGGGGAAGAAGAAGTCCCTACACACAGAGGGGAGTGTCCCTCACACCCTCACACCCTCACCCAGGCGCAGTCAGACTGAGGCCCCCACCTGCAAGTCCCCCCGGAACTGGTAGAGCAAGACCCCACCCCCGCCAATCAGCTCCAAGACAAAGTCTCCGTCCTCCATCCCCCAGACCACCACTCCAGAGGTTCCCCCGCCACACCCTGCCCCAGGTTCCCCCACCCACAGACACACCATCCCCAAATGCTTAGGCCCTCCCCCCCACCACTTGCTCCTCCACACCCGGTCAGACGGTTAGTGCTACTGATGTGGGGACCTTGTCCCCCCTCTGTCCTGCCAACCTCACCTGTACCCCATTCCGCTCACATGGATTTAGGCACTGCAGTGGAGTTCACGACCACCCCATCTGACTTGGGCACTGCAGTGGGGACCCAATCCACTCCATCTGACCTGCACACTGAAGTTGTGCCAGCACCCACTGCATCTGACTTGTGCCCCACAGTTGTGACTGCACCCGCCACTTCAGTCAGCTCCACTGCAGTTGCAAGTGACTCTCCTGCATCCACCACCCCTTCACTGCCTCCTTCTGCTGCGCCCTGATCCTGATCCTGCGGTGCCTGGCCTGCCCCCATGTATGCCCCTCTGAGGGGATGTTCCCTGTCCTTAGCAGTGCAGGCAAGCAACGTGTGACAGTTGTCACTCAAGTTCACTTCTTGACATTTGATAATGGACTGGCCATTGGCCTTTGTTTTGAACAGACGTTTACATTTTCATATGCTGAATAAAGCTTTTTTCTTTATCCTTGTAAACTTGAATTAGCTGTACATTAGGTTGATGATGTTTAGCAGGACCTTGCACCTGTAATGCTTGATTTCCAATGTTGAATACTGAGGTGTTGATGTGAGGTACTCCATGTTGTCCGTGAGATATGTATCCTATTCTGGTTGGTATCCATGTCATCCTTTGCAGCTAACTGGGTGTGTCATGATCAACAATTTGTGGACATATCTGTGAACATTTCATTTGCATGGTCATGTCTGTGACTTGCACACATGCACATATGATGTGCTTCCCATTGTCCAATTTGTCTATTTCCCTGACTTTGGGTGCATCACCACTGGACCTACAGGTGTGGGCATCATTGGTGTAGGAGCAACTGGGTCCTCTGTGCAACTTGCTGTACAAATGTGTTGAGCATGTCCAGATGACTTAAGGGAGACTCCCGTATCCAGGCTGTTGTGACCAGAGCCTTCATATTGTGGTAACTGATGGCTGACTGACCAAGTGTTCTGCTGATATGAGTGAGACGTGCTGTGACTATGTTTGGCACAGCTGGGCATCCACAGGAGTTGGGTCCCCTTAAGTAAGTGTGTTGTTCCGTGACATAGCCTGTGCCCATGGTGTGTGCTGTGTGAGTATGTGTGTGTGTGTCCACATCCCTTTTCATACACAGGCAGTGTTCCCTTGATATGTTCCTGTTGTTCATGCTTGCTGAGTGGTACTGTGTTCATCCCACAACTTTGCCATGGGCTACCAGATGTGTGGGTACATGACACACTACTGTTAACTGGTGTTTCATCATTGGGATTTGTCAGTTCTGAGTGGTGATGATGTCAGATGCAGATGGGACACAGTCAGGGGTCCCCAAGGCACTTGTTTGTTCACAATATCATGTAGTTGTCCCTAGGTGATACCTTTCAGTGATTGAGACATGTGTATGTGTGTGTGACAACTCCCACTTGTCCGGTTCAGGGCCACAATGTTTGCAGGTGTCAGCATTAGTGCCTTGTGGTTTGCCTTGGATTCTGTATTGTCTTGGGACTGTGGCAGGTATTCTGAAGGCCATGTACCGCATTCTGTGCAGTATGTCTGTCATTCACCAGGGTTGTAAACTGTCTTGTGTGATGAGTCTGTGCACCTTAGTTCCTCCCAACATTCCTGTGTTTGTCATGGGTGCATGTGCAATGTCACCTGTCCATGTGGGCTTCACAGATGCACATTGGTGCAGTTCAGGGTGTGTGGTGTTGAGGGTGGACTGATGTAAATGTTTGCATGGATAGGCCCCTAGCTCCTGTTTGTCCATGGATGACAGGCCATGCTGAGTGATTTGTGTTTGTGTAGATGTGATGTACGTTTGTGGCACAGGACACATGTCTGGTTTCACAGTTTGTACGACATCTACCTTTGTCATCACAGTGGAGGTGTCATTCATGCTTGTGTCACTCCAATGTCTGGTCCCTGGGGGTAGTGCTGTTGTGTGTCAGTCTCTTGCTGTGTTAGTTTGTGTTCATTCCAGCTTGTGTCACATGTGTCTGTTGTGCTCGCTCTCATCTCACAATGCCTGATTGCCCACTAAGGGGTCCCAATGATGGGTTACTTTTGTATGGCACTGTGTCCACATATGTGTCACTGTGGTTCAGCCCCCCTCATGTGTTGTGTAGTTGCCTGGAGATACTGAGACACACACACATATGTTGTGTCAGATGTGCAGTGTGAGGTTGCCTGTTTGTGTTTGTGCATCTGCACCAGTGCATTGGTATTGCTGTTGTGGGCCATTGTCTGGATGCTGTTTTTGTGATTTACCCTGTTGTCCCTGTGAGTCATATCACATCATTCTGCACATTCATCCTGGTTGTTAGGTCCCATTGCTGGCATGGAATGGGAGTTTGTGACCTGACACCTCCAGTCTACACAGGTTATTTTGATTTGTGTGTCTATTTTCGAGATGTGTGTATGCTTTGTGATGGTCACTTCTGCTTTTGTGTCATTGTACACTGTATGCATTGTCAGCCCCCATGTGTGGTGCTTGTCTGCACATGGCTGAGAGTATGTTATGTTTTCACAGCACTGTTAGCCTCACCACATCTCCGTGGGTATGAGACACAACCACTAGTTTGCCACAAAAGTGTTTCATGTGTTGGGACCGGGAATCATACATGCTGTTTGGCATTTGCAGCTTTGACCATGATGACACTTACCTTTTGGTCACTGTGATGAGGGGGGGTTTAGACCCCATCACCACAATGCTCGACATTTGCGGCAGTTTGGAACCCCACACTTAACTTTTATTCTACACAGTGAGGGGGTGTTATTTTTACACTGACACAGTGCTATAGTGATGCTTGCCTTGTGTAGGCCACACTCAATTTTTGGTCACACATGTGATGGTAGTTACATTGTATGTTCAAAGTCATAATCACTGTTGTGGGCATTTATCACAGACTACACACTGTTGTCATGATGTTAGGGGGTGATGCATTTTGCTGACATACCTAATGTTGGAGTATGATGGATGTGTGGCGCATCACCCATCCTATGGGTGGGGGTGGCAGGGGTGATGTGCAACATGAGCCCTATGAGTGGGGGTAGCAGTAGTGCTGGGCAACATGAGCCCTATGGGTGGGGGTGGCAGGAGCGATGGGCAACACGTCCCCTATGGGTATGGGTGGCAGTAGTGATGGGCAACAGGTCCCCTATGAGTGGGGGTGGCAGTAGTGCTGGGCAACAGGTCCCCTATGGGTGGGGGTGGCAGTAGTGCTGGGCAACAGGTCCCCCATGAGTGGGAGTGGCAGGGGTGATGGGCAACATAAGCCCTATGAGTGGGGGTGGCAGGAGTGATGGGAAACAGGTCCCCTATGAGTGGGGGTGGCAGGGGTGATGGCCAACATAAGCCCTATGGGTGGAGGTGGCAGTAGTGATGGACAACAGGTTCCCTATGGGTGGGGTGGCAGTAGTGCTGGGCAACATAAGCCCTATGATTGGGGTGGCAGTAGTGATGGGCAACAGGTGCCCTATGAGTGGGGGTGGCAGTAGTGCTGGGCAACAGGTCCCCTATGAGTGGGGGTGGCAGGGGTGATGGGCAACATAAGCCCTATGAGTGGGATGGCAGTAGTGATGGGCAACAGGTATCCTATGAGTGGGGTTGGCGGTAGTGCTGGGCAACAGCTCCCCTATGGGTGAGGGTGGCAGTAGTGATGGGCAACATGTCCCCTATGAGTGGGGGTGGCAGGGGTAATGGGCAACATAAGCCCCTATGAGTGGGGGTAGCAGTAGTGCTGGGCAACAGGTCCCCTATGGTTGGGAGTGGCAGTAGTGATGGGCAACAGGTCCCCTATGGTTGGGAGTGGCAGTAGTGATGGGCAACAGGTCCCCTATGAGTGGGGGTGGCAGTAGTGCTGGGCAATATAAGCCCTATGAGTGGGGGCGGCAGTAGTGATGGGCAACAGGTCCCCTATGGGTGGGGGTGGCAGTAGTGCTGGGCAACTTAAGCCTATGAGAGGGGGTGGCAGTAGTGATGGGCAACAGGTCCCCTTTGAGTGGGTGTGGCAGTAGTGCTGGGCAACAGGTCCTCTATGGGTGGGGGTGGCAGTAGTGATGGGCAACAGGTCCCCTTTGAGTGGGGGTGGCAGGAGTGATGGGCAACATAAGCCCTATGAGTGGGAGTGGGAGTGGCAGTAGTGATGGGCGATGTGTCCCCTATGAGTGGGGGTGGCAGGGGTGATGGGCAACATAAGTCCTATGAGTGGGGGTGGCAGTAGTGGTGGGCAACAGGTCCCCAATGGGTGGGGGTGGCAGTAGTGCTGGGCAACAGGTCCCCTATGGGTCGGGGTGGAAGTAGTGATGGGCAACAGATCCCATATGAGTGGGGGTGGCAGGGCTGGCAGGGGTGATGGGCAACATAAGCCATATGAGTGTGTCTGGCAGTAGTGATGGTCAACAGGTACCCTATGAGTGTGGGTGGCAGTAGTGCTGGGCAACAGGTCCCCTATGGGTGGGGGTGGAAGTAGTGATGGGCAACAGGTCCCCTATGAGTGGGGGTGGCAGGGATGATGGGCAACATAAGCCCTATGAGTAGGGGTGGTAGTAGTGATGGGCAACAGGTCCCCTATGAGTGGGGGTGGCGGTAGTGCTGGGCAACAGGTCCCCTATGGGTGGGGGTGGCAGTAGAAATGGGCAACAGGTCCCCTATGAGTGGGGGTGGCAGGGGTGATGGACAACATAAGCCCTATGAGTGGAGGTGGCAGTAGTGATGGGCAACATAAGCCCTATGAGTGGGGGTGGCAGTAGTGATGGGCAACAGGTCCCCTATGGGTGGGGTGGCAGTAGTGATGGGCAACAGGTCCCCTATGAGTGGGGGTGGCAGTAGTGCTGGGCAACAGGTCCCCTATGGGTGGGCTGGCAGTAGTGATGGGCAACAGGTCCCCTATGAGTGGGGGTGGCGGTACGGCTGGGCAACATGCCCCCTATGGGTGGGGGTGGCAGTAGTGATGGGCAGCAGGTCCACTATGAGTGAGGGTGGCAGTAGTGCTGGGCAACAGGTCCCCTATGGGTGGTGTGGCAGTAGTGATGGGCAACAGGTCCCCTATGAGTGGGGGTGGCAGTAGTGATAGGCAACATAAGCCCTATGAGTGGGGGTGGCAGTAATTATGGGCAACAGGTCCCCTATGAGTGGGGGTGGTGGTAGGGCTGGGCAACAGGTCCCCTATGGGTGGGGGTGGCAGTAGTGATGGGCAACAGGTCCCCTATGTGTGGGGGTGGCAGGGGTGATGGGCAACATAAGCCCTATGAGTGGGGGTGGCAGTAGTAATGGGCAACAGGTCCCCTATGGGTGGGGGTGGCAGTAGTGATGGGCAGCATGTCCCCTATGAGTGTGGGTGGCAGTAGTGCTGGGCAACAGGTCCCCTATGGGTGGGGGTGGCAATAGTGATGGGCAACAGGTTTCCTACGAGTGGGGGTGGCAGGGGTGATGGGCAACATAAGCCCTATGAGTGGGGTTCGCAGTAGTGCTGGGCAACAGGTCCCCTATGGGTAGGGGTGGCAGTAGTGATGGACAACAGGTCCCCTATGAGTGGGGGTGGCAGTAGTGCTGGGCAACAGGTCCCCTATGGGTGGGGGTGGCAGTAGTGATGGGCAACAGGTCTCCTATGAGTGGGGATGGCATGGGTGGTGGGCAACATAAGCCCTATGAGTGGGGGTGGCAGTAGTGATGGGCAACATGTCCCCTATGAGTGGGGGTGGCAATAGTGATGGGCAACAGGTGCCCTATGAGTGCGGGTGGCAGGGGTGATGGGCAACATAAGCCCTATGAGTGGGGGTGACAGTAGTGCTGGCAACAGGGCCCCTATGGATAGGGGTGGCAGTAGTGCTGGGCAACATAAGCCCTATGAGTGGGGGTGGGAGTTGTGATGGGCAACAGGTCCCCTATGAGTGGGGGTGGCAGGGGTGATGGGCAACAGGTCCCCTATGGGTGGGTGTGGCAGGGGTGATGGGCAACATAAGCCCTATGAGTGGGGGTGGTAGTGGTGCTGGCCATACAACCCCTATGGTGGCCTGTTGTTAGTGGCCAGTATGTGGATCCCCTGTGTGTGTGTGCCATTTTGCGGGTACGTGTCGTTTGTTTGTGAGATAGGTGTCTGACTTACCGTCTGCTTCGTCCGCATCTGTTCCTGATCCGGTCATAGATGTAGAGTACTAGTATGACCTGCGTGATGAGATTAATGATGTGCTCGTCTCGTACACACTGCTTGTTGCTCCGTCTCGTACCAGTTGCAAGCTGGTCCTTCTCATAGCCGTGGATTGAGTTGTGGCACGAATCGTAGCTGATATGCTTCTTTTGCAGATACTGTGACGTGACGTACATGGCGACCCGTCCGGCGCGTAGGAAGTACGCATCGTACTTGTCAGGGCAGAAACTGCTATGGATACTGCTTCCGGGCGCCTCGGTTCGGCGTTAGGAGTTATGGCTCGGACGGAGAATGGAGCTTGAATCACATCCTACGTGTCGGTCAGGTTTTCGGCAGTTGTGCGCATCGTACTTCATCAGCAGTACACATCTGCTACGGGTACATGTCGGTCGCAAGGTAAGGCTACAAACAGCTCTCGGAGAGCTGTCCGACCCGGATCGGAATCGACCCCTCTGTGTGGGAGGCATTGATAGTGGGCCTTTTTAAGCCTTGCAGGGATCCACTCTGTTTCAGCTGGTATTGTCCTTTTTCTCCCTTGCACCTTGATTATAAGGAACTTGGTTAGATATTGGCAAACTGCTTAGTACCCATAGCACAGACTATAGTAGAACCTGATCAAAATTTGTTCATTCAGACTGAAATACATTTATCAATTTAAAACAACTGTTCAGAGTCATAGACTGTGCCTAGCATAAAGCGGTAAACCATTAGGTGGCTTCCATAGACATTGAAAAAGCTTTCAAAAAAGCTTTTCAACTGGCCCTATCTTATGGTGGTTCTCTGTAAGTTGGAAATGGGTCTGGATTCTTAAGTTGAATGACTTTACTTGATACACATTCAGTGGCGGGTATCCGCACAGGTATTGTGATTTCTGGTATAAGACAATAAGAGGGGGCACCAAAAAGAGGGTGCCCTCTTCATCTCTAATTTGTACACTAGCAATTGAATCCCTACCCTGTCTTCTAAGTTCAAATGGCAGAAAGCTGAGGAATAGTGATTGAACACCACACTCTCATCAATTTCCTTGTATGCAGGTGAGCACTGATATGTCTCTGAGCAGAAACCGCTGCGTTGAAGTCACTGATTTGACTTTTTAATTTATGTGGATGGATATCAGGCTTGCAAATTAATTGAGATAAGTTGTGCCTATTCCCACCGACTATTCTATCAGATGAACAGAGGTGATTACCTCTTGACACACAATTGAAATTGCAACAACATGATATTATAAAATATTTAGCGTAAATATTTACCATACATAACAAAATTTGATTGAAGGGAATCTAGGAAAAGCAGTTGCCTTGATATGACAAGCTTTTAAGTTTTGGTGTCAGCTACACCTGTCCCCGATAGGAAGGGTAATGATTTTGAAGATGATAGTCCATCCAAGATTATTATACTTCTTTGCAGCTATCCCTGCCACTTTGAAGAAATTGTTTTTAGACATTTAGAAAAACGTTATCAAAATCCCGCAGGAGACACCTAAAAAAATTGAGAATGCAATTCCATATTCCCAAAATTAGTTTATTAGTTCGAATATATCAATCTCTTTAACAACAAACTAATAATTGTGTAACTAACAACATGTAATTAATATTTGAATCACATTTCTAATTATTCTTTGAAAACAATTATGTAACCAATGTTTTTTCATCATGAGCTTGTAATAGATATTTTAATCCCATCAATCATTATTCTTTCAGAACCATTACAGTTATTATTTGATTAGGAAAGAAAGAATATTGTACTTAAATCAAGAAATGAACTAACAAGAAACATTGGGGCAGATTTACAATCCCCTTGCACCACTTGTGCACCGCCTTTGTGTCATTTTTTTGTGATGCAGCAGCGGCTTAAACAATGCGCCACATTGCAGTCTATTTAAATATCTAAGGAGACGCATCACGTTGTAAAGCCTGGCGTCACATTATACGAGCGTCAGGTATAATGCATGCAGGGTGGGCGTTCCCATGCAAAAAAAGCCTCATAAAAGTGATGCGGTGAAATTTACAAGATTTCTCTGCGCCACTTCTAGGACGCCACTGCATCAAAACCTTACACCTGCGTGAAGCAGGCGTAAGGAGTGTCGCAGTACAATAAGTATAGGCCTCAACATGCATTGCTGGAGTTGCAGCATGCTTGCGACATGACTCCAGCAATGCATGACTTTTGGGCAAATAGATGAGCCCGAATTTCGGATGCATCTGTCTATCCTTGCACCATGGTGTGACGTATTGTATGGGATAAATGGAAATAAAAGATTATACAAGGTAGTTACTGCATCCATTTAATATTGCACCCAGGGGTACTACATTTTGACTGGTGTGGTAAATACCTGACTCTTCACCCTACCTTGTAATCAAGAACTTTGAATGTCTTCAGGAACATAACTGTAATGAGCATCCTCTGTGACAGATACACAACACATGCAGCTGCCTCCCTCTGTAGAAAGATCACAGATCTAACATCAGGAATGAAGCAGGGTCTCGGATATAAACCACAATTTATGACATAGTGGGTTTAACTGGTTGTAAATCACCATGTCATGGACACAAATACTGGCTGTGATACATATTGTGTCCTAAATATTGTTTAGAAAAATAGCCTCTCATTGACAATATTTATTTATCTGTATTCTGGTACCATACCAGCTGCTGAAACCCATCTGACACAGGTGGAATAAAATTAACTTGTACTAAGTCATTGTATAATAAAAAATGGTTCAGTTAAAGGAAATAACAATGATAATATTAAACAAGCAATGGCATAGCCAATAGGTCTCACTCTTGGGACCTTCTAAGTATTTAGTTATGCACCACAATATCCTTGGTGCAACCACATCAACTGTTGCGTGGCTAAACACTTATAAGGTCCCAAAGACGAGACCTATTGGCTATGCCAATGCTTGGTGTGGTTGTGTGTGTGTGTGGTTGTGTGTGTGTGGTTGTGTGTGTGGTTGTGTGTTTGTGTGGCTGTGTGTGTGTGTGTGGTTGTGTGTGTGTGTGTGGTTGTGTGTGTGGTGTGTGGTTGTGGGTTAGGGTGCAGTTGTGGGTACGGGTGCGGTTGTGGATGTGTGTGGATGTGTGGTTGGGTGTGGTTGTGTGTGTGGTTGTGTGTGTGTGGTTGTGTGTGTGTGGTTATGTGTGGTTATGGGTGTGTGGTTGTGTGTGTGTTTGTGTGGTTGTGTGTGTTTATGTGTGTGTGGTTGTGTGTCTGGTTGTGGGTATGGTTGTGTGTGTGTGTGGTTGTGTGTGTGGTTGTGGTTGTGTGTGTGGTTGTGGTTGTATGTGTGGTTGTGTGTGTGGTTGTGTGTGGTTGTGGTTGTGTGTGTGTGGGTTTGGTTGTGGGTGTGGCTGTGTGTGTGGTTGTGTGTGTGGTTGTGTGGTTGTGTGTGGCTGTGTGTGTGTGGGCATCGTTGTGTGTGTGGGTGTGGTTGTGTGTGTGGTCGTGCGTGTGGTTGTGGGTGTGGTTGTGCACGTCGTTGTGGTTGTGTATGTGTGGTTGTGTGTGGGGTTGTGTGTGGGGTTGTCTGTGTGGTTGTGTGTGTGGTTGTGTGTGGTTGTGTGTGTGTGGTTGTGTGTTGGTGGTTGTGTGGTTGTTGTGTGTGTGGTTGTGGTTGTGTGTGTGGTTGTGTGTGTGTGTGTGGTTGTGTGTGTGTGTGTGCTTCACACCGTTTTACTACCACTTCTAATCGCAGGAAATAATCATCAATGCACCAGATACTGCTCACAACCTAGAATTTTGTTCAGAATCGACAGGGTTTGTAAGCAACTTACAAAATACAATACAATTCGTGTTTTATCATATGCTTAGGAGACCCACGTGAAACCCTAGAACATCGTTCTGCGCAGGAAGGCATAGTCCACGAACTCAACTTTCGAATTTCATATAACTGTTTGTTTAACGCTTAGTGTATGTATTGCGCAGAGGACTTAACTGTAATATGTAAATCTAACCTTGTGCAATGTGGTAACTGGTGCTCATATAAAGCGCTTCAATGCCCTTGGGCCGATGAAGCGCTATAGAAAATAGCAAAAAAACACCTATGTACAGTTCGAAGCACGTCTGCTTGATGTCCGTCACTTATTATAAATTAGGCCGCCATCTTGTTGCGGCAGTAGCAGAGTGCAATATATGTGCATAATACGTTTAAGGACAGTTTTATTCAAGGTGAATGCATTTTTTTGGCTTCACTACAAACGACCGAAAAGCCATAGAGAAACATTAAAATACATGTACTGCGTCGGAGAAAAAAAACAATGTCATTATTTTATTTACTATTTGTATTACGTTCACGGTAAAAGAAAGTTTATAGTAAATCGGAAGCTTATGCACATTGATATTTTACCAACTTCAATGGTTATATGCCGTAAAAGTATATTACCTGGTCGTCTGAAAAAGGCTTTCCGCTTCTGCTTCAAGTATTGCCCGTTTTCTAATAGCTAGTGAGGCAGAATATCTAGTGCCTTTTTTATTTCTACCATATGTGGACGGGGGCGGGCTAGTGTCTGAAGTGGCGCGAAAGTCTGAAGGGAAGATGGCAACAGACAAATTGAAGAGTAAAGTGACTTCTGCCTTCAAGATGCATGGCTTGGTCCTGCGAGCATGAGTGTCATCTGAATGATAGGGCAGGGGTAAAGCGGCATGTGTGCGAGTGAGCGGATATGAAGTAAAGTCGAGTTTCAGGTTGAATTCGGAACATCATACATATTGGAAGCCTACGTAAACTGAGTCTTGTGTCTTCTATTGACTGAGTACATCGCAGACGAAAGTGAAAGTGATTGCGGGCTCTTAATGAGCATTACAAGGTTTGCCATATGGTGCCTCTGCTCCTAAGAGCGCGCCCGCGCATATGCACTGTAGCTCTGGGCTGGCCATGGTAGCACTTTTTTGAGCCCTCACAAAAAGTCTTGCCAGTCCAGCGCATGCGCTGGGTCAGGCAAGACCTAAAAAGGAGGTAGGGGCTCAAGCTAAACTCCTTTGCCTCTCAGACCTCACCACTTCCAATTTGCACATAGATGTAACAAAACAATATGCCGTCACTCAATATGACTGACACTCCAATTACTAAATGTCTGCCTCATGACCTACTCCAAAAAGTGAATGATGTTGCCAACAAAGTGATGGCTAAGGTGGGCTGACCAATTGCTCTATTTTATTTATGCTGGCTTGTCCAAACACTGAAAGTTACCACAAGCAAGTAGCATCTGAGAAGAACTGTCCTAAATCAACTGTCAATGTATTATTTACATAAATTCAGCATAGCTTTAACTCTGTTATCTCATACTTTAAAAAGACTCTAAAAAGGACTCCCCTCCCAAAGATTTGAAGTGTTAAATGCCCAACTCTTCCCTCCCTTGGTCAATCAATCGGTAGGTGTGTAGTACTAAACAGTGCCAAGGAGTCACTGAAAAGGAAAGATGTAGTCCTAAATACAAAGGCCCAAATTTACTAAAAAATCATTCAGCGAAGCACAGCAAGTTTCCTTGTTGCCTTGTGTGAATGAGTGAGAGCAGAACAGTGCTATATCTACTAGCATGCAGCAGTGTTCTGAATTGTTGCTGCCAATTTTGGCTGCAAAGAACCAGGGTTCTGTTTTGTGGGAAGCTAAGTTTTTGTACAGAAAAGGGTCCTTTGCAGTGGAATAACTATGCTTTAATGAATTTTCAACTTTCTAAGTGTGCTGTAGAATGAAGCACACATGCAACATGAGAAAATAAGGAGAAATTAATTTCTCCTCATTATGCTTGCCATAAGGAGGCACAGGGTTTCGACACAAATACCTGTTTACAGTTCTTTGCAGACGGGGATTCGCATCCAAACCTATAGGTGGTTGCATGTGACACTCATTAACTACCCATGGAATTTCCCCTTGACGCAAAGTAACCAAATCTGCACAGTGTGCAGCTTTTCATTAATTTTGGTTACAATCCAATTCAAATCATGATTTGCGTTGGATTGTAAACCCCAGCACTGCACTTTGTGTCAGTTTGAGTTAAAAAAAGGTTTTACAATTTTAAACTTCAACTGTATTAAAACAACCATGAATTTATTTGTGTTACTGCAATTAAAGTAGAATAGCAAAAGAATACACAAAATCATACAAACCATGCTAAGCACATTTTTTGAAACCAAACTTATTCATTAAAAATTATTGCCACTGTCTTGGAAGTTGAGGCAGGTTACTATGGCATGAGTGATCCTCTGCATCCCCTGCTTTGCCCTTGAAGAACAGACTACATAGGGTTAATACTATAGATGTTGCTTAAAGTCTGCAGACTGGGATTGCAGCTCTGTAATCAGCTTTTCTGAGTTCGTGACTTGCCCCTCCAACAGTTTTTTGGATGTTGCGCACTAAGTTCACAGCTATGGTGACTGCATCCAGTTTGCCTCAAGAGAGGTCAGAGATGATTCAGTACTCCTTAACCTCTTCAATGCCCGTGACGAGCTGGTCTCGTCATGGGCCGCGGTTGCGCTGTGCCCATGACGAGACCAGCTCGTCACAAACCCCGCCCGCTAATGAAACGGCCGGCACAGGGCGGGGAAAGGGGCGGGCACTGAAGGGGTTAAGATGGCATACAGTTTGTCAGGTTCCAATACAGGGAGATTAGGTAAGTCTGCATCCCCTGATGGTGACTGGGAAGGATGGGCTGTTCTGAGCTGTGTGGTGCTGCCAGCAAAAGAGTTAGGGTATGCTGGAAGGTGCCAGCTGGCAGAATCCCTGGAATGTCTCCCAGCCAGAGGCATGTTGAAATGGTGATTGAATCTCAAGCAACCTTCTCCAGGGGTGAGCCTGTGACCCATGTTAGGGCTATTTCAGGGCATGTGTAGCAGGTTCGGCAAGTCCAAGCCAAACTAGAGATAAGAGCAAGGAACAAGATCAATGAAGTCTGCAAAGTTAGGTCTGTAGGTCTGACAGTTCAGCTGTCCCTCCTGAGGACAAAAACCCAGGATCCATGCCCATAGGGAATTTGAGTGGGTCCCATAGGCGAAACTTGGTTACAAGATGAGGAAGCCATAATGATAGTCTTGGGCCCACTTGCTGCTGCAATTAACTCCTTTTTGTCCCTGCAAGTGAGGCAGCTTGAGCATCTCAATTCTTAAACAGTCTCTTTTATGTAACAATGCATACTTCCATTGCGATCTAGAGACAGTCTAACACTAAAGGGGGCATGTTTTCTGGAACTCAGTTCTTGTATGATGCAGGGAACAACAGGAGGTAGGTGCCCGCCATGCCCGGCGGTGATTTAGAGACGTAGAAGGGGGGCACCCATAGAAAGGATCAGTAACAGAAGTCAAGTCCAAGCAGGCTTTCGCCAATCTTGCCCCTGCACTGGAGGTCTGGTCATTGTAGATCAGCACACAACTAGACTGCTAATCAGCCCTGCCTAAAGGCTCCCCATGGAGGTAGCATGAAATGGTTAGGTGCAAAGCAGATCCTAACATGTGTGACAGGTGCCTTATCAAGCCTGTGTTCCCAGGATAGGCCAATAATGCAAGGCCCCTCAGGCTATAACGCTTACCAGTGTTGGATCGGTCCCAGGAGAGGAGTCACCACATGTCTGACAGAGTCTGGTGGATCAATTCTGGCAAACAGGCAGACCGTCTTCGCTCAGCATCGCCACTCCAAAATCTTTGGGAGCAATGGGCCCCTGGACAAGTCCCTAAGCAGTGCTGTTACTGGGAGAGCAAGGAAGAACCTCAGGAAGGGATGCATTGGGTCCGATGTAGGTCCAGGGACTCTTGCGACTCAGTGCCTAGTGCCACTCCATACAGCTCACCAGCCCACAGTCGGAAGGTGTAGTTCTGCCCACAGGAGGAATCCAGCACAGGCAATTGCTATGGTCACTGCTTCTGAGGAGATTACTCTACACCTGTCCTCCGATGTTGGGTGCTACCTCAGCCAGTGGAGTTTGTAAGAAGCAGATTAGAGAGTACCAAGACAAGAGTTCCGGAATTATGTCTCGGCCATAATGGCCATCCTGGCCACGCCCCCCACGGCACATTTAATTTATCTAATCAGATATAAGTAGTGCAATAGTTATGTAATACAATATTGGTTGCAGATTTTTGAAAATTCTAGTCTTCCAATTAAACAAACTAAAAATGCACTAATGTCTTGATTCCTTGAGTACCCCAGAAACAGCAATTTTTCAAAGATGGTACTGCCATTATTTTTTATCTAAATGTCCTTCATTATTGCTTACAAAATTATGCTACAGTTAAATTGAATGTATTTGTTTAAATATAATGGAAACTATAAATGTCTATGATTAAAAATGATAAAATATGTGTATTAAACCAAAAATAAATATTTTTTTAGTAATTCTGTCTTCATCAGTAGCATATATAAAGGGAAGGTTTCCATGATATCACAAAAAGCATATTGTATCCTGTTGCTCATTTAAGCCACCCGAGCAAAGCACAAGAAGCCATTAAATCTATTAGTATTCCTGTTGGGTCTTGATTCCCAAATTCCTATTCCGATTTTATGAGTTGTAGGATTACTAATCTGTTTCAATGTATATTGAGTCTCTTCATTTTGAAATGTGTTGTAATTGGTGCCTTTAAAGTGCTAATTGTAATATACGAATGATGTTCAATCCAGTGCTGTTTAAACGGTATTTCTGTCATTCCTATGTGTTGCAACTGGGTTCTGTCCAATTGGCGCACCCAGATTATTTGCGTTTATGATCACTCGGTTTTAGACTTTTCACTGTAAGTCTCACTTCTTGTGTCTCAACCAAGATAATCACATGGTAAATGGACTATGTATGTTTACGGCCTGTGTTTGCTTTTGAAGATAATGCTGCTGCAATGCAGCTAGGGTAAGGGGCAAGGGAGACTAATGTCATGTGTGGCCTTTTTACTACAGGTAGCATGGTGCGGCCTGAACTCGGCTAGGTTAGATGTTGACCTGGGTTTGGCCTTTTAATATTGGTGGGCACTCAAAGGTAGAGCCATTATGGATTATTGTTTTATCTGTAGTCAAACTGTCTTATACATGTAGGGTGAAATCAGCTTTAGACTGCAGATTCACTTTGCTTAGGTCTACAAAGTTCTTTGAGGTATGAAACTGGAATGAAACATGTGCATGAGGTATGAAACTGGAATGAAACATGTGCACCCAGTTTAACTATGCAGGTCCCAAGATCGTACAAGTACACCTTATGGGTCCGCCAGAATTTCCATATTTCTGTGGCTCAGCTCAGGATCAGAGTTCAGATCTTTTTCCACCCATGCTGGGCCAAGCAAATTACTCTGCTCTTCAGCAGAGCAGAGTGGACAAATGTGCCCCCACACAAAAAGAGTAACTATTAATGATTTGTTCAGCTGCTGAGGAGAAAAGGGTAGGGAAGAAAATCTCTATCTGTTAATTAGATGTGCTGGGACAGACAAGGCCCACTAAACAAAGGAGGAAGCCCAGATATCTGGAGCCAATACAGGAGGATTCTCCTCTTCAAGGTTTTGGTGGGAATGCCACTAGCAGTGTTGTCAACTAGGGGAGGAGCTAATGCCCCCAGATGAGCCTGCTGAAATTGCTCCTGGTGGCTAGAGATTGCCACCAGGATTAAAATGAGCCCAAGATGACCACAATTGGCACACCACGGCACAAGTAATGGGCTTTTGAGGTTTATGCACAGTTAAACGTGCCTATTTGTGATCCACAGAGCACCTGGGGCTCTACAGTGACTTTCCTAAGAATACCCCAAGGGTGGACCAAGCCGCTGAGGTCAGCGGATACATGTTTATTCTCTTTTGTGGGGGAGCAGAGGTGCATGAGGCCCAATTCCCCAAATAAATATTTCCTCTGGTGGGCCCCCACATTCCCAAAAGCCGGCAACATGCGTTTAGCAAATTGAATATGGATGGGGCATGCATGGGGCCCCCTCTACAGAGCTCTTGAGGCTTGGTTTATGCCACAGGGGGCCATGGACCCTATCTCCGGGCCCCTGTCTAGAATATGGAGGAGATCTTCATTGTGCATCCCCCACAAGAAAGAAAAAAAGGGACCAGGACATCATTTCCGGGACCCAAAGAGCATAGGCCTTGCTCTCTCTCCCTGTGTATACAGGGGAGCGGGGATGTGACTGCACCATAACCACTATGTTTGCATGGAGCAAGAAGGGGGGAAGATAGTTGCTAGCCCTAGTGCCAGAAAAAGATGGAAGCTGGCTCGGCGGGTAGCTGGCAGGGGCAACTGGGTTGGTTTCCCAAGCTACCCCAATGAAACGGGTAGGACCAGTCACCCCAACCAAAAAAAAAGGCAAAGGAAGCCCCATGCAAGCAAAAAAATGTGGGGGATGTGGTTCATTAAATATTCAACAGTCCCAGAGGGCGCACCGTATAAGGCCCTGATGTGCTTATTTTGTCTCTGTTTTTCTTCCTTGTGGTGGCCTCAGGACGGCAGGGGCACCAACATGTTTTCACTGTACTTTGGTTATGATGAGGATGATGGCCCAGATATGTTATGTTAATTACAAATGCTTTATTGATGGTATAATCCGGACAGTGATTTTTTTGATCAATATTTACATGCTTTATTGAGAATTACTGATTGCATTTAAACATGGTTTTGGATTACCAAAAATGATGCTGATTTTGACCTGTGGATTATTTGACTTTTAATGTGATGAACCTTTGATAAAGCTGATAGGATTGTTAAATTTAAAGTGATACCCCCTCTTTGGGGATGCCTATCTACTATCGATGGGGGATACTGTGATATTGAGGGTCATCAACCTCTAGAGGTAAACTATGATTGCAGAAGGTCATCTATGGTATTTTCAATCTGCCTGATGGATTTGCAAATTAATGCATAGTATTCATTTGTTTTTGTGTGTGTGTGAGTAATAAATGTACTTTTCCTTTTGTATAGAGAAAAACCCTGATAGGACAATGATGTATTGAGTGCTATTGTTGCACACTAGAGAATGGTGATTGCGAGCTTACACCACCTCCTCTTAGTAGGCCTTGGATTGCTCTGCTTCACTACCCTAGGAGAGTCAAGTACTACAATTGGGTGCTTGGTTCCCAGAAAGGGGGAATTGTGTACTTTTTCCTTGCACAGACCTCACATCCTACGCAATAACCCAATTTCTTAACTACTTAATTAATTTTACACTGACAGGTTATTCAATATATACAGAATGCAGTATCACATGTACTATAATTATGTAAGTGTATCCTCTTCCCTATGAAAGGGTAAGTAAAGGTATCACCTTTTTAAGCACATGAACAAGTGTATTTTCCACAATGTGGGCAGGGTGTTGTTACTTTCTGTGTGGCTCCAGTTAGTATACTGTGTCTGTTTTGTTTATGTATAAGATGGTGATTTTATGCTTAATTAATGTCCAGTAATGAAGCAATGTGCATCTTATTTGATTGTTTTTATGTGAATTATGTGATGTAAACATTCTCCTTTATGTTTCGCCCTAATTTAAAATAATTCGATTCTTTACAATGATGCCACTTTCTCTTTAACACCACTTATTTGTCTAAGTTAACCTTTTTTCTTAAATCTCTTACTCATTATTTCCAGGTATTTTTCCAAAGGTTCCTCTTAGTCATTTGGAATTTTACCACACAATCTGGCTGTATGGAAAATAATTTTTTATTGTGGTGACTGAAGCCCATGAGAACATTTCTATCATCTATCTTTGTAGAGAATCCAGAAAACGGATTTATATTTCATGCATGTTGCTCACAAATTTGATGGTGGCTGGTATCTGCATATTGAATAATGACGCCTGGTTCTTCCTTTGTTTCAGATCACACAATAAAAATATTGTCGATGTTGTGCACTGAAAATTAAGCTTAATTTTTCCCAATTCTCTTTGGGTAATATATTTTTCCCCATATGCTTCCATGTATAGATAAGCAAATGAAGAGGTGCATTAGATGCAATAGATGCTCCTGTATTTCTAAATAGTAATTATATTTCCATGGGAAGCTATTATATCTAAATACCATGTACATTATTTGTTTATAATTATAAAGGTTACATATTGTAATATTACATACTTATGTTTATTTCACATAAAAACACAAAAATGAATCTCTAACACCTTAATGATGTTTTTAAATAAATCTATACATTATCTAGCAAAATTAAAAAATTGGGGCACTCCTCTTCACGGCAGGAAAATGCTGATGCTGGAAGAATAGCCCTAGCTCTACAACTGTACCACCACCAACAAAATCAAGGCAGATGACTCTCAGTGTTGCAGTGACTGTAGTCATGCATGAGATCAGCAAGTCCAAAATGGAGCTCTCTGAGTATATAACATCTTTCAAAGAAGCTCAACAGCAACAAGAATCTGCTATATTTAGCCTTCCTGAGGTAGGAGCAGAGTAAGGAGTTGAGTTTGCTGCATAACAAGATATTGTGGCTTCTCCCTTCATCCTCATATGAAGAAAAAGAAAGACCACTTCCCCATATTCACCAAGCCCACCTTCCGCTGAAGGTGACCTGGAGCGAACCTTTTACTACTACCGGAGTAGACAAAGGAAAATGGGGGGTTCCAGAAAGCCTAGCTGGCAATAAGTATGATGAACCAGGGATTGTTTATGTCTAGAGGGGCACATTATAAGTAGAAATTACTTCTATTCCACCATCCTCCTGTACTACCACCATCTCCCTCCATCTTCTCAAACACTCACAATCTAGTGCCAGCCGTCTGCAATGCAGTCACAGCCCACCCTAAGGACAAACAAACACAGCATAGATCCACCACAAAGTCTGACTTTGGCTCTATAAGGATGCTCTCCTCCCCAGTTTGCAGCTTCTTTGCTCATGGACTGAATGAGGACAACATTGCAGATGCCACAGGTTGCCTCAGACCAGTGCAGACCTCATAGTAAGGGGGACAATTCGCCCATATGTAAAAACCACATTCAATCGCATGGGAACAGCACCTAAAAAAGAAGATTGTTGCTGAGCGAGAGAAAAACTTGAACAGATAGATGGAGGAGCTCATGAAGAAGATGTCATTGGCAAGAGAGCCATCTCTGTGGCTTGCACTGAGGACTTGGTACAAGGAAAACTAGGATGGCATAGTAACTCCGAAGCACACACACAGCCTACCTGCAAAGGAGTTATTTGAGTATGAGTCATCACAAAAAACCAACCAACACCATCCCCTGGGGATTCCAAATATTGCACAACACCCCAAAAATCATACCCATTCCGCTATAGAATTGAAATACTATTCCAGTCCATTTATACAATGTGTCATTGGCCAAAATGTTACCCTTTGACCTTCCCACTCTGCAATAATAGGTGCTTCTGCAATTTGTGGAGGCCGTTTGTCCAGGGTAGAACTATGATTAGGTTTTAGAAGCAGCAACGAAGAAAGTTGTGTCTACGACTAGAGAAGCATTACTTCTTCTCGCGATAACAGAAAGATGAAAGCGAAAGGGAAGAAACAGGACCACAGGGAGAGCACATTCATGACATCGCACAGTAAGGAACCGGTACCAATGGAAATACAACCAAAAGACATCGCAAGGTCATTAAGTAGAACTCTTTCTCAATTGTTGCTGTCCATGGTTGCACCATCATGTGCTAGATGTGGTTCTTCATGCAATGGAGGAGAGCACTATGCGGTCAACCAATCTCACTGCAAACACATTAACCAGCTGCCAGGATACATATGTATCACTGCATGTGGTGTCTCTTTCCAGGGGGTTAGAAAAGGGCAGCTTTTAAAGTCCAGATTGCTGAAACTTTACCAGGCATTTCTTGGTAAGTCACAGTTGCAATGTTCTCCATGGAGAAAGCACACAGCTGCTAAAATCCAGGCAAAGTTCAATATGAAAGTCTGCGAATGGCATTATCCCAGAAGTCCCTCCATTGGATTAGTTTCCTCTGACAAAGGCAGTAGTACTGTCAATGTAAAATATTTAGTATACCAAAGAGTTACATTGCTTGTTTTTATTCTTTTTCATCACTGTTATCAATTTTAAGCTGGGCTACAGAAACATATCCTGTGATCAAGGATACCGCAAGCTCAGGCAAAGTTATAAAGGTATGTTTGGGTTTTCAACTGATTCTTAGGGTGTCTTCCTTGTTCGTGATTTATGTTTTGAGATTTTGATTTTCTGATATTGATTACAGGTAGAATGTATTTAAAGAATCACTAGTGAATTCCATCGGAATGAACGACCATGAGTCACAACCCTTGCAAGTCAGGTTGAAGGACAGCTGTCATGGGCATCAGCAAATACCTACCCAGAGCCGTCACTTGTCCCAGTGTTATAAGCTGCCCATCACTGATGAGTCCTGTGTTAAGGATGCTTATATTAATGCCACAAACCCCCACCAGTTTACCAGAGGCTTCACACATGCAAAACAAAGAATAAATGTGAATGAATGACAGTAGATGTGTGTGCAGGAATAACTGGCAAAACATGAGCGTTTGAAGCATATTACGAGGCTGAATGGACTGAAAGGACCACTTCATGTGACAATGCTCATGCTAATAAATAGGAACACTTAGAGGGACATTTACAAGAAACTGTCGGAGCAGGGAATCAAGCCAAAATTGCTAACGCTGAGCCCCAACAGTTTCAAGAGGCAGGGGTGAGCCGTATTTATAAAAAAGCAGCACACTTCTGTGTTTCCCCTAGCGCTGGCACTCAATGTATCTGCTTAGCACTAACGCAGGCATATTTGCGCTATAGGGCAAGGGTGTCTGCGTCGCAGGGAATTATTGTTCATGTGCAGTAAGATGTCCCTTCCTGCACATAAACAATCAAAAATGGCGCTTTGTAACTTCCGTGTGTGCTGCAGAATGCAGTACATATAGAAGTTGCTAAACGTCATTTTTGAATGATTATTTATGTGCAGGAAGGGACACCTTCCTGCACATGAACAATTACTAATGGTGATTTGCTATTTCTAGAAACAGCAAAAACGAGGAAAAATTTATAATTTCTCCTCATTGTGCCTTTTAAAGACCAGGGGCCTCATTTATGAAAAGTGACGCATCGCTGCGTGAAGACAGCGATGCATCACTTTTCACTGCACCCACCTTGCGACATGCTGGATGCGTCATATTTACAGTGTGATGCATCATGTTGCAAGGGCTTATCTATAGGTGCAAAAATGACGCATTGCTGGAGGGTGTCACGAAAGTGACGCAACTCTATCAATGGGTCATTTTACATGGGCAAGTCCTGTTTCAAATGTGCCTGCATCAGTCTTACGCCTGCTGTGAGGCAGGCGTAAGATATTGATATTGATAGTGAATATAACGCAATGTGTTGCTCCAAAATTATGTACTGGAGTGAGGTTTGGGGATTCAGAAACACTTCCATGATACAACTGGAGGAAAATAAGTTTCTTAGAAGGATTCTGCAAGTCCCTCAAAGTATCCCGGCCCACATTGTTCACGAGGAGCTAGGGCTCCCTTACATTACTGATAGACTAAGCATTAAACCAATAATGTGTTGGATTAAAATTTGGACCAACCCTGAGGCTAGTCTAAGTAGAAAAATAATCAAAGATTGTATAAATAGGGACAAAGGACATAGGATACCGTGGCTCAAATATGTGAAGGATACGCTGAAGTGGCTGGGCTTTGCTAGTTGTTTTGATGAGCCCACGTCCCTGACGCCCCAGTTAAAAGTAGTTATAAAAGCAGAATACCTCAGGCGTCTAGCCTGCGCCCGGGAAGACAGTGAAATACTGAAAGGGTCAGTGCAATCACACATATTAACGAAATCTGTTCCAGGTTTAGAACCTTACCTGGCGCAGATATATAATAAAAATGATAGATTTTTAATGACCAGATTCAGACTGGATCTTTTACATCACATCTTAGCTGTCCCTGCAGGGTTCACAAGAGATATTGGATCAAAGGGTCCATGCGGCTGCGATCTGGGATCTCCGCAGGATACCCTCCATTTTGTATTCTTTTGTCCATTATATGAATACCCGCGGGCAGTTTTCTTAAAAACCAACCTAAGAGTGAATAAATTTAGCCAAGTTAGGGTAGCACTCTTATACCTGAAACTCTCCTCGGAACCCCTTACCTTGTTTTGCACCGTGAACTTTTTAAGATTAGCTGCAAAATTAAGGAAGTCTAGACGTGAGATGTAAGCAACTTTGCTTGTTGGTCACAGAGGGTTGGGTTCTATGATTAAAAGTTCCCTCTTAAAATTTGTTTATATTCTGCACACAACAGTAGACATTACCGAGGATGTATGTAAATTATGAATTGTATGGTACAGCGTATTTTGGATGTTTTATGATGTGTTAATATGTTATAGCTTATTTTATAAAGTATTGTTTTAAACTGGCTATGATCATGCATTTTAAATAATTTTACTGTGTTGGTATCTCGTACCTTATAGATGTTAGCACCCTGCACTTTAAAACTCTATGAATTCGCAGCCTTTTTTCCCGTGTAATCCTGTTATTAAGGCCCCGGACAGACCTTGCAGAAATGACTTATTTTAATTATTTTAAGATTATTTGTTCACATTATTGTATTGTGAAATGTGTAAATGTATTGTTCTTTTCTTGGATGTTTCAATATCCGAATAAAGATATTTTGATGATGATGATAGTGAAATATCATAGATTGCTTGCGTGACTTATACAAGGCTTACTTGAGTCAGAATGCCCACCCTGAATACATTTCCCTTGGTAATTATGCCCCTTAGTTCTCTAACAGCCTAGGGCAAACCATGCAAAATCCAAAATCTTGGTGGCCATCTTTGTTCAAGGGCATAAATACATGTCCTGCTGCCATGCCCTTGCTGGGTAATTCGGCTTCGATGCAGACGGTCCTCCGTTCCCGCTTTCCACTGCAAGCTTAGATGCCTGGATGCTGACGTCAGCCCAAGAGGTGATAGTGCAGTTGTCCCATTGAAGCCAGACAGAGAAAACAAAGTGGTTTCAGCCCCTCATGTGCAACCGCATCACGCATGCATAATCGGCCGTAACTCACAAATATGACAGCTAACTAGCTAACACTGGAATCCAAACAAGGGTTCAAGTATAACACTTAAATAATTAAACCACCCAAAAAGGAGACATATAAGAAAAAAGGGGAAGAGAGAGACGAAAAGACAGGCCTATATTAATTGGGCACAAGATACCCATATATACAATATTTCAATGAAGTGCAAAAGTTTTGTTTATTATTATTAACAAAGTTAGACAAACAATCATAAGACAATAATGGCACTCATAGGTTTACACAAACAGTACACAAAATACAGTGTATAATCAAACAAAGTGGCTGAGGAAAAATATACAAGAAGGGGGTTCAGAAAAAACAGAAACAACCACAGCAAAAAAATGCGTCCTCTTCATTTAGGGCCACATTAAAGCATCGATGACGCTTCGACTATAAATGAACTTAGAAGGTCATCATCAGGACAAAACTATTAACTTAGGAGCGTCCAAGTAATTTTCACTAAAACATTGAATGATCTTTCCAGGAACTAATTCAGATGAGAAATCACTTGAAGAGCCAAAACTCTGTACAGTTGCAAATAGAACCATTCCGTATTAGAAAGCCTCATTTAATTATGACAATTCATGGGACCAAAGATGATAAAGTAGTTCAGAGGACTTCAAAAGTTATTTAAGGAGACAGGACTAAATGAGCTGTTCTCCATGGGTCCAAAACTACTAGTAGATGGAGTTAATGAAGAATTAAACAACCGGGCTGGTATAGGAAATCACAGGCGATGGGCTCACCTAATTGCCCCTCTTTACTTTGCCTGGTCCCACCAGCATAACGGTCAAGAACTTGTCTGGAAAACAGATGGAGAAAAGATGGTGATTTCCTATACCAGTATTGTTGATTAATTCTTTATTAACTACATCTACTAGTAGTTTTGGATCTCTAGAGAAACCAGTGTCATATTTATAAGCGCTAACACGCTTAATCCCTTCGATGCTCATGACGGAGCGGTTCCGTCATGAGCATGGGTTGGGCTGTGCTTATGATGGAACCGCTCCGTCATGAGCACAGCCCCTGGGGTAAGTGCTGGCGCGCCCCCTCTGGGGCATCAATCTTGCAGCGGAAGAGTTTCCGCTGCCACCCCGACCCCCCCACACTTCCCCATGATGTCAGCACGCACAGCTCGCGCCGACGTCATCAGGAAGCGCTGGACGTGCTGGAAATCATTTCTTTCCAGCGCGTCCAGAGGAAGGGTAAGTTTTTGTTGCTCCGGTGGGGCGGGGGGGCCAAATCAGGATACTTTGAGGCATCGGGGGAGAGGAAACACGGTTTCCTCTCCCCTGATCTCTCAATGCAGGGCATTCCTGGTGCACGATCACGCACAGCGTCGCAATCGGGCACCAGGAATGTCCCACTAGACACCAGGGATTCTTTTTTTTTGCGCGAAGGAAGCCACCCATTGAGCAAGGGTCGCTTCCTATGGGGGATATTTAATTTCAGACTTTTCTGCCCCCCTTGGGGACAGATCGGCCGTTTTTTGTCTGTTTCGGGATCCAAGGGGGGCAGAAAAGCCCACTAGAGCTAGGGAATTGTTTTTTTAAAAATGGGAAGCTACTCCTTGGGCAAGGGTTGCTTCCAGAGGCCCAAATTATTTTTTAAGTATATTCTGCCCCCTCTCGGGGCAGATAGTTTTTTGTATTTGGCCTTTCTGCCCCCAGGGGAGCAGAAAACCCCACTAGACACCAGGAAATGTATTTCATTTTTAATGGAAGTGACCTCTTGGGCAAGGGTCGCTTCCAGGGGCCAAATTTATTTTTAAATTATATTCTGCCCCGGGGACAGATAGCCTGATTTTTTGGGTGTTTCTGGCCCCCAGGGGGGGGGGCAGAAAAGCCCACTAGAGCCAGGGAATTATTATTTTTTTTAATTGGAAGCGACCCCTTGGGCAAGGGTCGCTTCCAGGGGCCAAATTTATTTTAAAATGATATTCTGCCCCCCCTGGGGGCAGATCGGTTTGTTTAAACCCCACTAGATACCAGGGAGTGTTTTAAATTTTAAATGGAAGTGACCCCTTAGGCTAGGGTCGCTTCCTTATGGGCCTAAATAATTTTTAAGAGTTTTCTGCCCCCCCTGGGGACAGATCACCTGTATTTTTTGGTGTTTCTGGCCGGGGGGGGGCAGAAAAGCCCACTAGAGCCAGGGATTTAGAAATAAATTAATTGGTTGCTTCCAGGGGACATATATTTTTTTGATTTGTGTATTCTGCACCCCCCTGGGGGCAGATCAGCCCGTTTATTTGGCCTTTCTGCCTCCATTTGGGTAGTGACATAGCGTGTTATAATGTGAATTGTTTTTATTTCTTGTGAATTGTAATTGTAATGCTTTATTTCTCCCTTTTTGTTCTAGTTCAAGTTTTTGCTCTTTAGACTGTTACAGGTTGCGGTTTCGTAACTGGTGGTTCTGCTGTTTGTGTAGTTGCTTGTGTTTGGTAAGAGACTTTTTTTGTACAATGTAAATGAGTTTCATTTTTCTGCATGAATGTGTTTTTTGCAAATTGTGTAATAATACTAGGGGTGGGCGGAATTTGCCAAATTCACTTTCGCAAATTATCGCGAAAATGTTAAAAATCTCCGCAAAACGCGGAAATATCACGAAGATGCAGAAGTTTTTTTCCCGCCCGTTCGCGGTATTTTCTGCGTGGTCGCGGCTCGCCAACTTACCTATGCGGTTGCTCGCGGGCGCGGCCATCTTGTTTTCACTTGTATCGCAGTGCATGATCACGAGAAGAAAGACGTGATCGCGCGACGAATGACGATACTGCGGGCCTGAACTGTCGCGAGACAGCGCAAATGGCTACCAACAATCCAACATCTCATGGAGAACGCGACCGGATCGGGAAAACTTGGCGGTGAACGCAGGGATTCAGGTAAGGCGATCGCGCACACGCGAGAATGTATTATTTTACAGCGCGAACAAGCAAAAAAATTCCGGTAAAATGCGGATTGCGGAAATTTTGACATTTTCGCGCTCTTCTTTTTAGGCAATACATTCCTAGTAAGAGGGCATGCTATGGAATTAAGCTGTATATGCTGTGTGACAGTAGGACTGGATATGTCTCTAATTTCAGGGTGTACACCGGTAAGGAATCCAGTATTAAACCCGCTGGTTGCCTGTCCACTTTTTGGAGTGACTGAGAAAATTGTGTGGGAACGTGGTAGAGGATTTTTTAACAAAGGCCACCATTTATGTGTAGATAACTTCAACACTGGTGTGCGGTTGTTCAGGGAATTGGCCCAAGTGGACACTGGTATTTGTGGCACAATCCGCTCTAACCGTAAAAGTTTCCAAAAAACACTTGTTTTTCAAAAGCTTGTGCGGGAAAGTGCAGTGCGTTGCGTTGCGAGGAGCTTCTAGCTGTGAAGTTATCAGACAGGAGAGATGTCTACATGCTGACTACCATCCATGATGAAAGCACTGCACCTGTGACTGTTTGGGGTCAGGTTGCTGAAGCGTGCAAACCTGTGTGCATTTTAGACTATAATAGGCACATCGGTGGTGTTGACAGAGTAGATCAGAGGCTGGAACCTTACGCTGCTCTTTTGGTACAAGAAGTTGGCTATCCATCTTTTCCACTTGGCAACCTTTAATGATTTTGTTGTGTTCCAGGATTCTTGTCCTGAGTCAAAGATGACTTTTGCTGAGTTTCAGGAGTCTGTAATAGGCAGCCTTGTTTTAGTGGAACAGGCAAGTGTTCATAGAGTTGGAGTGGTGGAGGATGTTGCTAGAATGAAAGATCGCCACTTTCCTGATCACATTCCTCCCACACCCACAAAAGACTTTCCCAGTAGGAGATGTAGAGTCTGTTGGCAAAGAGGTATGCGGAAGGAGACTCGTATGTACTGCCCCGAGTGTCCTTCTAACCCTGGGCTGTGTGTGCCTGCTTGTTTTAGAATGTACCACACGCAAAATAATTTTTGGAAGCATCCATGAGTAGTAAAGTGAACTGCCTGGCCTCTATTGTTTAATATTTTTGTTCAGTTTCAAGGTTGGCATTTGTGTAGTGTATTTAGTTTCAGTTTTCGTGTTAGTAGATTTGTATCTTTATGTTTGGCTGGTGGTGTGTTTGTACTGGAGCTTGGCTGGCAGTGTGTTTGGACTGGCGCTTGGCTGGTGGTGTGCGTGGACTGGCGCTTGGCTGGTGGTGTGGTGTGCATGGACTGGCACTTGGCTGGCGGTGTGCGTGGACTGGTGCATGGCTGACGGTGTGGTGTGCGTGGACTGGCGCTTGGCAGGCGGTGTGCGTGGACTGGCGCATGGCTGGCAGTGTGTTTGTACTGGCGCTTGGCTGGCGGTGGTTTGAACTGGTGCTTGACTGGCGTGTGCGTTGACTGGCGCTTGGCTGGCGGTGTGCATGGACTGGCGCTTGGCTGGCGGTCTGCTGTGCGTGGACGGGCGCTTGGCTGGCGGTGTGTGAGTAGTGACCAGCTGCTGGTCACTACACACACTGCTAGCCAAACGCCACTCATCACTATCCGTGAGCTGGAGTGTTTGCTGTGTCAGGAATGTGGGCGTGGGAAAGTGATGGGCCCTTGAATGGCGCTGTCTGATGGTGTGAGTGTTGTAATGTGCTGGGCCTGCGGCTGACGTTGTGAATGGTTTTGTATGTGTTACACATATGAAAGGTGTATGAATGGCCTGTAAAGAGGTTGGTGCCTTGTCTTGACTTTACAGCTCACGAGTTGTGAGTCAATGGTTCAGTTTCTTGTCCTTTCAATTAACAGTGCATTTCATTTTTGTGAAATCTCTGGTTAATACAACTGTATATACTGAACCATCACTCACCCTTGTGCCAAATCCAACCAGTATGTATGTGTGCTTGAGGAATTGGTGGTCGTTCATAAAAATTTTTCTTTTCTGTTTTTGTCAAGCAGGGTGTACCTTGTCCTTTTTTGTGAATGTTGTAATGTGTTGGTTTTGTGCCTGGAGGTGTAAAAGGTCTTGTGTGTATCATGTATGAAAGGTGTGTGAATGGCCTGTAAAGCGGTTGGTGCCTTGAAGTGGCTTTACAGCTCACGAGCTGCGAGTCACTGGTTCAGTTTTTTGGTCCATTCAATTATTGACAGTGCATTTCGTTTTTGTGAAATCTCTTCTTAATAAAATTGTATATACTGAACCATCACTCACCCTCGTGCCAAATCCAACCAGTATGTGTGTGTGCTTGAGGAATAGATGGCTGTGCAGTAATCTTTGTCTGTTTTGTCTCTCTGTCAAGCTGTACATTTCATTTAAGAATAACCTAACAACTGTTGTTTTTGTCATAAACTAAACACCCATGGGAGTGCATGGTGATGTCTCTCTTGTGGATCCCAACAAGTTATCTTACCCACAATGTCCTGCAAACCTCAAAATATGACTGTGACATTTTCCTTGTATTATTGTGCCCAAATTTTCACACTGCGGAAAGTAACAACAAATTTCCAACCCCCCAGCATTTCTCCAAGTATCCCAAAAGAAATGGTACATCACTTGTATGGGTGGGCCAAATACCCGCGGCAGGGAAAGGCCCAAACCTATTGATGTGACATCAAAATTACCTATCACAAACCAACCTGGTTTTGCAAGGGGGGTCCCATGAGTTTTTGGTAAGGGGCTCGGTGGCCATCTAGGGAAACCTACCTAAACCACTCATTTCTGCAAACTAGGCACCTGGGGGAGTCCAGTGAGGTATGGCTTGCGTGGGGCCCAAATCATTCTCCTACCCAGAATCCCCTGCAAACCTCAAATTTAGCTGAAATATTCACTTTTTTCTCACATTTCTGTGTGGGAAAGTTCTGGAATCTGCATGGATCCACAAATGTCCTCCCACCCAGCGTTCCCTAAGGTCTCCCAAGAAAAATGGTATCTCACTTGCGTGGGTGGGTCAAGGACCCGTGACAGATAAGGGCCCAAAATCTATTGAGGCGACATCAAAATTACCTATCACACACCAACCTGGTTTTGCATGGGGGTCCCATGAGTTTTTGGCCCGGGGTTTGGCAGCCATCTAGGGAAACCTACCTAACCCACACATTTCTGGAAACTAGACACCCGGGGAGTCCAGCGAGGTATGGCTTGCGTGGGTCCCCCATCATTCTCCTACCCAGAATCCCCTGCAAACCTCAAATTTAGCCGAAAACTTTACTTTTTTCTCACATTTCTGTGTCGGAAAGTTCTGGAATCTGCATGGATCCACAAATTTCCTCCCACCCAGCGTTACCCCAGGTCTCCCGATAAACATGGTACATCACTTGTGTGGGTAGGCATAGTGGCTGCAACAGGAAATGGCCCAAATCGTACTTTGGAGACTTCAAAATTACCTAGAAAAAAACTACCTGGTTTTGTGGGGGGGGGGGGGGGTACCTGAGATTTTGGCCCCGGGCTCGGTGGCCATCTTGGGAAAGTACCAAAACCAAACTTTTCTGAAAACTAGACACCCGGGGAGTCCAATGAGGTATGGCTTGCGTGGATGTCCTACCACCCAGCGTTCCCCTTGTTCTCCCGAGTAAAATGATATCTCACTTGAGTGCCAGACGCTTTCATTTGCAGCCCTTTTTTCCCATTTTTCCCCCAAAAAACCAAATTTAGCTGATTTTTAGCTAATTTCTGGGACCCATCCAGGGGAATCCACAAACCCTGGGTACCTATAGAATCCCTATGATGTTGGAAGAAAAGGACGCAAATTTGGTGTGGATACCTTATGTGGTCAAAAAGTTACAGGGGCCTAAGCGTGCACTACCCCAAATAGCCAAAGAAAGGCTTTGCACAGGGGTGTAGAAAGGCCTAGCAGCAAAGGGGTTAATGCCAGGGAGATCTTGATGCTTAATCACAGAGTGGAGAAAAGGCTTTAAATCTTAACAAACTTAGTGATTCATTGTTCCAAGAAGTGTGAACTCATAGGTTCATTTGGATTATCTTAAAAGCGCATTCACGTAGCAGTGGGTCAACGCAAAGTGTTATTGACCTCCACTGCGTGCATAAGAGGAGGGGTGCTACAACTGCTTTTGTTTGAGCAATCAAGCGGCTATTAAGTCTTTTTATACATGTGAGTGTACAAAGTAAACATTATAAGTGATTTTACACATGTGCAAATCTTGTGAGCGAGTGAGTATGCAGGAGTGAATGAGGAGTCACTTGCCATCTTATGTTAATATGAATCATAGTCTCAATTAAATTCAATTCAAAACAAGCTTTATTCGGTTAGTATACAACCATAAAAGCATTCTAAAAAGATATCAAATATAAAAACATTAAAACATTTATCATAAGTCATCACAATGGGATATAAATAATTTATCACGGTGAGAAATAATAAAATTCATGTAAGGTTCAATTACAAGCTAGGTTATCATTATACATAAAGTGCTAAGTGCATTTTGAGAAGAAGACCATATTTATCTTTGCAGGAGACACCGCAAAATCGGCTTCCTCCATAGTACCACCCTAAAATGATGTCAGGGATCTGGAACGAGTACTGTTTGCAGAAAACCAGTTGGCAGTCTTTAATATTTTACCCACACCCCCATTCCCTTGGGTGTGCTCCTTGGTGAACAGTATCACTGTTTCCCCGGCAGATAATTAAGGGGAGTGAACGTACTGTTAAGACACATCGCCCCCGCTGACCTTAAGACACCAGTAGAGTACATGTATCTGCGTGTCGGCTTCTAATAACAGTAAAGTTAATACTGATTTATCCCTGTCCCAATGGTCCTATTTCCTGTAGTACATGCCTGTAAAGTAACGAACACTTAATTATAAAACATGGAAATGAGGAGGAGGGGCAGGGTATGGAATTCAAGAGACATAGAGTATTCACTTCCAGCACGATGGTTGATTGTAGACCTGGACTGAACTCTCTGAGATATAGGGTGTGCATATTGTCACAGAGGAATAATAACTCACTGTCAAGCAAGAAAACACAAGACAGTGAGTATTAAATAACAGAAGAAGAGTTCTAATAACAGGTGAGTACTATAGAAATAAGTAAGGTGGCTTACCCGGCATGAGGTGAATTCTTACTGTAACTAGCCCCAGGTAAACCTATAAGCTTGCCTCAGAAATGTAGATGTGTAGAGCTGCAGTCCACCCGAAAGTTTAATTGAACTGCCCAATCCAAAAGGGTAAAAACAAAGCCAGGTTTAAAACAGATTCTGACTCTGCTGAGCCTAATCATGGAGGAAAAATAAAGCATGATACAAAAAATAGTAGTTGAGACAAAATACTGAGATCCATCCGTCCATCCAAAACAAATATAGCGGTCGGTACAAGAAAAGGGAGCCTTTAGGGAATTTACAAAGGGCAAATACAAAATAGGTGACTTCTGCATTTACTACCCCTTTATAGGGATCTTCCTTTTCTTACCTGGATATCAATTTCTGACCCTCTGGTGGTTGGAGCAACATGCTTCAGTTGGAAACTGTTGCCCTCTATGACAGTACAGTCTATTGACCCATTCTCTATCTCATCATTGTGGTACATTTCCTAACTTTCTTGTATTGAATCTAACTTCGAAACCTGCCATGATGTTGAATCTGAAATGCACTGGGGAATAGGGAAACACTAGATATTGCCCTAGTGGAGGTATTATCGATGAACTCATTTGAAATTCACATAAAAAATGTGAGGATTATGCAAAAGGAAACATTTTTGTTTATAATAAAGGAAAAAATGTATACAGAAAACACAAGGTGAATTTAAAGGCCAGCTGGATTATAACATGATATTTTGTTCTGTCATTAAATTTAAGACTCTGAAACGATTTGATAGATAGAATCTTTCCTGAGTTTGTTTGTAGAGATTAATCCTTCATATATCAAAGACTTAAAATGGGAATCCAATTGTACAATGGCCACAATTCTACCTGTACACAAATATATGACATAGAAATTGCTTTTCTGAAGTCCAGGCCTATACACTGATCCCATGAAATGTTACTATAAATGATGGAATGGTGCCTGACAGGAAATATTTTTTATGTTTGATGAAACAGCTATGGGTACCTGCTTCACCCATGTTATGCTAATTTGTATATGAGCTGGTGAGAGGAGCAGGCTTTCCATGGAGAAGATTTTAAACCTTATATGAAGAACATTGTGGTCAGGACGAGATACATAGTGATCTGCTTTTCATCTAGATAGGAGAAACAGGCCATCTAAAAAGTTTCATTCAGGAACTTCATGCGACTAACGCAAATTTAGAATTCTCCTATGACACGAGCAAGGAGAGTGTTATTTTCATGGATATCAAATTAGAAATTAAGAATGCTCACATACCAACTTCCTTATAAAAGAAATCTACATGAGTGAATAACATTCTACATGCACAAAGCTTCAATCCTGAAACACTTTTTTTTTATCCCCTCCAGCAAATTGCTGTAGGTGAAATTTATTGAAGTATAAAGTAACAATAAATCGGTTCAAAGAGAGAGCCTATTCTGAACAGGTTTTAAAAGCAGCAACAAAGAAATTTGAGTCTAAAACTAGAGAAACATTACTAATTCGACTATCTAACTTAAAGATGAAAGTGATAGAAAAGGACAACAATGAGATTAGATTCATGACACTGTATAGTAAGGAATGTGTACAAATAAAAATATAATGAACAATCAATGCAAGGTCATTAAGTCAGATCTTGTTATTGGCTGTCTATTATCTAGGAGACCCAAACTAACTTGTAGGAAAGTAAAGTCCATACAGTAGAAGTGAATTTTAATCAATATCAAGAAGAATGAATAGGGGCCTATCCTTTTCAGACACACTGTGTTTTGTGAGTTGCACAAAGTGCAAGGCATGCACATATGGTTTGAATTGCAAATTATTTAGGAATTCTTTCAGAAGGGAGGAAAAGTATTGAAAAAATGTTATTGACAAGCAAAAGTCATTATGGAATGTATGCGCTTGGATGTCCGTGACAAAAATGCATACTAAAAGTCCTACATTTTCAGTCCACAAAAAGGTATTGCAAGATCTCAGAGCCATTATTAATAAACATTTGACTATCTAGTACCATAACTTTTCACGGATATTCATAACAGCAGACCTAAATGTTTGCGATAGTTTGGATTTGACATGGTTTCCTTTAATAAACAAAGGGATAATAGAACATTCACATTAAGATGTTTAGAATCAAGATATATAATCAAATTAAACACTGTGGGCTGGATTCATAAATGTAAACACACATTTCTGCATACGTTTACAAATGTTTGCAAATCACAAAAGGATTTATGAGTAGAATCTTTACGAGTGTAGAGCCACCGCATAATAGGACAGTCCTTTATTTTTATGTGCGTAGACTCCACATTTATAAAGATGCTACTCATAAATCCCTTTATGAATAGCAACCAATCGCAAACCTACACAAAAGTGTACTTCACCTTTGTTAATCAGGTGCATAGTACCTTACTGGACGCAATAAGGACGCAATAAGGATGAAGAACTGCAGTTACTTCTAGGATAATTAATTATTTTATTGATATGTATCTGTTTCTCTCTTAAGGTTTTATTTACATATTTGTATGATTACATACCATTATCAAACCAATGTTAGCTTTCGTTAAATTTGATTTAAATTGAGTGTTTTTTGCAATATTCTTTGATAGGATCTGATTCCAGGTAAGGGATGGGAGAACAATGATCTTCAGATGAAAGAATTATATATATCCAAAATACACAGATATGTGCTGTAAAGATAAAAATATGTTCCACTTAACCAGTATAGGACAAATAGCAGCAGCAACCTGTTAAACCCATGTTAGTCTAACATGCTTCAATGTTTAAATGAATTTTACATAAATACATTCTATTTATATCGATCCATTATGCCTAACACTGGATCGATATAAATAGAATGTATTTATGTAAAATTCATTTAAACATTGGAGCATGTTAGACTAACATGGGTTTTTATCTGATTTCCATATCTATACAGCTTTCCCTGACGAAGGGCATCTTCAAGGCCCAAAATGCATTGGAATTAAGTTTTTAAGCTGTTATTGGTGAATTAAATGGCCCTACGTGAAGCAGTAAGAGGCCTGGATGGGCATAATTGCCTCATGAGAAGCAAACGGGGCCTTTGGATAGCATTGTTGTGAATAAATTGTGTCAACCTGAATACACGAATTCTGAAAAAACAAGGAATAAAAATATTGAATCTATAAAGGCTGGAATTTTTCCTTCTTAAGCTGTGCGATTGGAATGCAACAGATTGCTGCTGCTATTTGTCCTATATTAGTACTCAGGTGCAACGAGGCGAGGCACGTTTCCAGTCAGCACGCAAATTTGTCAAAATGGATTACTATGAGTAAGTGGACAAAGAATGGTGTGCAACTGCAGCTTCCATGAGCCACTTAACCAGTAGAAATGTTGGTACAGAAATTATATGAATGCAACTTATGAACAGACTGGATGATGGTAGGTTCCATCTCCTGTGATGTCATATATGTAAGTATAGTATTATATTTGACTAAATTGTGAATATTGTATATTATACCAACTAGAGTTTATTTTATTTCCATCTCAAAAGCTTTTTGATTGCCTTTTTTTGGCATGATTTTCTTTTTGGCTAAGTGAGATAGTTATTGTCATGTATGAGTATTTATTTTTCTGCATTTGTTTGCAAATGTACATGTGGGCAATATTTACCATTCATCCATAAGATTATTATCAAGAATTATCCTTAAGTTGGCCGGTATGATTTATTCTTTTCAACTGTCCACCAGACCAAAATACAAATAAACCTTAGAGAACATATGAATACATTCCATGAATACAGATAGAGATGTACATTTATATGGATACATAATTATAATGCCGAATTACTACCATTGTTTGAAATAATGGAGGATACATTTAAAGTGTATAATGATAAACCCCTAGGGTGTGCAAAATGTGCATAATTTGATTCCACGTAATTAATTAACATTGCATCCAACTTCAGAGAAATGATGTCCAATTTAAAGCCGCTATTTCACAAAATATTTTGACTGATTTTGCTAGTCAGTTAGAACTTGGAATCATTTTCTGACTTAGCATTATCCACATTAGTCTGCATCAGAGAGCGTTCATGCCATTGACTCTATGATACTTGGTTTTGAATTTTGAAAAACATTTCTTTTAATTGAATTAGAACTCAATCATTGGGAGGGCCTTATTACACTGCTAACTGAAGCTGGGCAGTTGCCTTAAAATGCAAGATCAACCTGCTAGAGAAAAGCACAAGGTAAAAGGATTTTGCGGTGTCTTAAATTTGGGGTACGGTTCTGCTCCCACAATATAATAAAGGATGTCATTGAACATGTCATGAGGGATGTCATATTTGAGGTCATAAGCAGAGCATGGTGGGAGTGCAAGTTATGGTCATCACGCTAAACTATTACTGGTGAATTTTAAGTGTTTATTTTAGGTAAAAATTTTACATTATGGGTGATCTTGTCACCTACATATAACCTTTAACCTTTGTTCTTTTCAGTGAATATCACAGGATTTGTTAAGATTAGTTAAGTTTCTGTTTTCATGTTTAACTCTAAAATCACTTTAACCTTTGTTTATTTTCAGCCAATTTCTCAGGTTTTTATTGAGGAAATGTAAGGTCTTACTACCATACCTAACTATGATGTTGTTTTAACCGTTGTTTTTTTCAGTGAATTTCTAGAGTGTTTTTGTTTTTCTAACATAGAGATGTTATTACCATAGGTAACTATAACATTGCTTCCACCTTTCTTTTTTTTTCTGGGAAATTTCAAAGATTTTGTTAAGGTAAAGTTAAATCTTATTAGTACAATCCACTATAACATGATTTTTATGTTTAGTGTTTTATTGAATTTCCAGTAGTGTCTTGCAAATTGTCAACCAAATGGCTGATATCAATATTAATTTACTGAGGTACTCCTGAAAGAAATATACAACTAACGTAAGGGCCTTGCAGGAGTTCCATGTGTGGTGTACTTTTTCTTGTGTTTTCTATCAAAGAGTGAGGATTCCTCTTCGGCACAATTAAGTAAGATGTCTGGGTGTTTTAGGTCTTGTTTCTGAATTTGAGGGTGTTGCAGCATCTATGACAGAAAGGAAAAGCCTCTGACTTGTTGAAATAGGCCCCTTTAAACCTTATTTGTCACTAGTATTGAGTGTGTCCACAATATGTGCTGTATCCTGACTCTTTTTCTGGAGAGCTTTTCTTTTATTAGGAATTCAACCTAAAACAGAATGTTTCATCTGGAGAGGGAGACCTGAATAGCTTAAGGAAGAGCAGAAAGAAAAAAACACCTGGACCACATCGAAGTTCATTGTGTGGCTAAAGGAATTTAGCAGGGTGCTACTAGGAAGTACTCCTTTGGAGCATTTGGGATAGAACACACCCAAGGCTTGGCACAATAGACAACTAGGTCATGCAGATTGACGAATTTATATTAATCCTTTAATTGGCAAAATAGCAATTTACTGCAGCTAGTGCTCCAAAATTGTCACTGGAGAACAAAGAGCGTCTATTACAGACAAATTGGTGTGTGACCATCAATCCCAGGGGATTCTTATACTGCAAGTTCAGATGCCTGTTTTAATTTTTAAGTTGAACCCCCCTAAAATTTTAGAAGTGTTTTAAAAAAAAGTTTAGAAATAAAAAAAGTAGTTTTAGAACTACCTTCATTGGTTAAAAAATAGAACAATGTTATGTTGTTTGTCATAGTTGACTGTTAATGTTACAGTATCTTTATAGTTTATTATAGCAACCTATACATAACAATAAAATATCAATATAATGTTATAAGTGTAAGTAAAAGGCAAAGACTTATTAAAATATATTTGTCCTTTAATAATGAAAATAATATGCTGCAGCAAACTAGAAATATAAGAGATTAATGCAGTCTAGGATGACAGAATGCACTTACATATACTTATGGTCTACCGTAGCCTAATATACTGGCACTTGTACACACACTCCAGGGTACTAGCTAAAGTAAAAACATTAGGGCATAGGACAAGGGGGTAGACTTTTTATAGCTGACATATGCTGCTATTGTAGTCTAGAAATTCCACTCTAGAACAACAATAGGGAAATGTAGGAGGTTTACAACCCCAAGCACCTCTCAGACTTAAGTAGCTTAGTTAGCTGTTGCTATGCGTGTTTGTGATAGTTAGAAGCACACACACAGACACACAAACAGCAGTGAAAATGTCCAAGAATCTCCCTATGTCTGTTTCAGCTCTGCCAAAATATTTGTCAACATCTTTGCATAGGCAAAGGAGATAAAACCAGAGCATAATTCAACTATCATTGCTTCCAAGCTTCATGTAAAAATTGGGGATTTGATCACCAAAGGGAGCTTTGCAGTCTGAAAAGAGAGTGTTTTCCTTAAGGAGCTGTCTACAAAGTGAAGACCATATACCCAAGAGGCTTGCCCACCCATGCTGTTGGTTCACCCCAAGAGGTTTGTAATCCACAAATGGTAAGAAACAGAGCAAAAGCTGTGCATAGTATTGGTTCTCAGCTGTCAACAGAGGGCTCTGAACCAGGTAAAAACCTTGAATAGTAGGGTTTTGGCAACATGATGGGGCTTGAGTGTCTGCAGAGATTCACTCCTTGAAGGGTTGAGCATCGGGCAAAGACCTTGTGCAGCGAGGGCTGGCACATCTGTAAATTGTAGATGGCCACAAAACAAGGTGAACATTGTGTATAGCAGGGGCTTGACCTCCTTATTAGGCTTTGGTTTCTGGAGAACGTGGACTCTACATGAGAGGCTGTGCATTTGGGAGTGCACAAGGGGGACTTGCCCTTCTGTGTGGTTGATTGCTTGCAAGAGGTAGGCAGTCCACAAAATATTAGGAACAGAGAAAAGGCTGGACGAAGTACAGGATTGCCCAGCTTAGGATGCTTTAGTGTCTGGAGGATGTAGGCTGTCCATTACGGTTTATGCATAGGGCAAAGACTTTGCATAGCAGAAGTTTATCCACTCATGCAGTTGATTGTACACAAGGAGTGGCTGAGCACAAATGTCTCATAACAGTGTGAAGCTATGCATAATCAAGGTTTAGCCACCTAAGGACGTTTGAGTGTCTGGAGGAAGTGAGCTCTCCATGAGGAGTTGCTCACATGACAAAGAAGTGGGAGCTTACCCACTTTGTGTGTGGTTGCCTACCTATTAGATAATCAGCTATCCATGCATAGTTCAGTACAGGGTCAAGGCTGAGTGTAGTAGTGACTTGGCCACCTAAGGAGTCTTGATAGCCCTGAGGAAGTGGGCTCCTCATGAGGACTTGTGCACAGGCCAATGACCATGAGCAAAGATCAGGGTTGCCCCAAGGGGTTAGCTGTCTGCAAATGGTTCAGCATAGGATGAAGGTCAAGAAGAGTGCACTTTCAGCCACCTAGCAGGACTTGGCATTCTTCAGGGCATTAGTATCCAAAGTGGGGCGCCTACAGGAGAAGTGACTACAGAAAACTGCCAGTTTTTTTCAGTTTCGTGTTGTTTTTCAGCGGACTCATAGTACTTCTACTGCCAGCCAATCCGATTGCTTCATCACCTTGGACCAATTCCAGTCCTGCAGGACCCAGATGGCCAACCAGAAAAATAGCCCTCTCGACCAGTCCGATGACTCAATTTTTTGGAATAGCTGCGTCACAAAAGTACTACGGCACTCCTACAGGATCAACTATTCAGATATCACTATTAGGCATGGGTAGAATTATGACTACACCAGAGTAATCAGAATCATTTGGTAAAGCAGCATTACTTTTTGACGCAGAATTACTGAACTATGTGATTACTTTTCCTTGTGCAGTTAAGTGGAATTTGAGGGGTAAATTCCTACAGCAAGAGCACATTTAGTGAGCACAAGTGCCAGTTCAAAGTCGCTATTCATGTTCTGCTGCATTTAGCACTGTTTCTTAGCACAAAATACGTGTTCACGTCCATTTTGGAGGCAAAGTGCATTTTGCGCCAAGATAATAGCTCTTAATGGCGGTAGTAAGTTGGGGAAAAATCCTACTCCTAGAGCAAATTTAATGGCCATGAGCAGCTGCTAGTACATGCAATTCATGTTCTGTTGTATTTATCGATATTTCTTAGCAAAAAATACGTTGTGGCATCCATTTTGGACTCCAGACTTGGCTAAAACATTTGTCCCCCCTTCCATTGCAACAATTATCCTATGTTTTCAGAAAAACATTATTGTATACCTTAGACAAATCAAAAGAGCAGTAGGTAGGTCATTAGGTTACAAGAAAAATGCTCTCCAAAGAGCAATTATCCCAGGGTCTCTTTGACAATTTCTCTAACATCATATGTGACATGAAATGACAACATTGCTTTATTATGCTTGGGCTTTACTTTGCTTGTTTACACCACCTTCTCATGAAGACTTAGTTCACCACATCCCAGAGAACAACAATTGAGTCTATCATCTCTTTCCAGGTCTCCAGATCCTTCATTAATTTTTCATCCATGTGAACATCTCTCATTTGAAGGGATTCTGTCCCTACCAATTCCACTATGTCTCCAGGATGATGCTCAGGGAGTGTGGAAGAACAACCAATTAATTGCTAGCTGCTTGTACCCTTCTTAGGTGTCATCAGCTAGGTATAGCTTAGATCCAGTGCCAAAGGGAGCACAGGCAGAGTATTGCAATAATTATGAGTATCAAAATTGATACATGGAGTGCTTGAATTCATTTCAGCCACTGGTAATTACTCTGGATGCATCCCAATCCATCATTAGTTTTGCACACCATACCACCACGGTTTGGACCTAGCCATATCAATGTTGACCCTTCTCCAATAGGAACAGTCCAGTCCGAACTGCCAGGTCAACAAAATGACAAACAACTCTGGACTGATTTCATCCTGATAAGGACTCATCAGCCAGGTATAGCTTGGTTCCAGTGGGATAGTGTGCATGGGACCCACGTCTGGGCACACCCGTCCCACACTTTGGTGCCACACTGTAGTACAAAGAAAAATGATGGTTGGAATGCTTGAATTAATCCAAGCCATTGATAATCACTCAGACTGCATCCCAATCTATCAATATTTTGCACATCATCCCACTTGAGTTTGAACCCAGTAATAAGCAAATCAGTCTTGACCCTGCTCCAATTGGAATAGTCCAGCTCTATCCTCCAGACCAGGCCCTCTCTGAACTAGAACAGAAGTAACCCAGGACTGGTTTTGCCCTGGTTAGGTCTCATCAGCCAGGCATAGTTTGGTTCTAGTGACAAAGTGTATATGGCCCCACATCTGACCATACCCATCCCACTTAGGGTGACATAATAAAGTATACAAAAAAGTCATGAATATGTTTTTCATGTAACTTTTACTAAGAATAAATTAGACAAGTTTCGCATTGGCATAATTGGGAACAGGAAGGAAGGATAAGAATGCCACTTGATGCATTCATTAACCTAGTAAAAATAGGTGTCCACAAGTAAGGACTGTGTTTGAATAAATCCATCCAAACTCTGTGGGGGTCTGTGGCTTTGCCTGAGTGGCTCACATGAATAACCAAGGTGACCGCTTGCAGAATTTTTTTTATATTATTGTAGCACCTGGATTATTGTGCATGTTTGTAGTTGTATAAATACGATGAGGTTTAGATGTTAGCAAAATGTGCTAACTACATATAAGCTATGATATGTTCATCTAAAGATCGACAATCTCTATTTTGAAAAAGGAGCTATTAACAATGTTCCAAAAAGCATTACAATCCTTAATGCTGCTGGCAGTAAGAAGCTCTTCCCATGCTTTTTCTTTAATAGATATCCTTAATATACTAATGGCTTCTTTATATATAAGCTCAAGGAAAGACATCACTTCCCCGATATGGGGAAAATGTAAATTTTTATTATCCACAAAGCAATGTCAGTTGAACCAATTTGGAGCTGAAGGTGCATTCCTGTTCCTCGGAGGTGCTCTGGGAAGATATAGTGCCATAGAGGAAATATTGCAAAAAGCTTCCAGCACAGTAAATGGCCCATTACTAATATCCAACAAAATATCAAACTCCTGGTATATGTCTTTTAATAGTTGATGAAGAACTTGATCAGAGTCAACCATACACCGGTGTAATCGAAGGCCATTATTTATGACAATTTCAAGCAAAATTACAGATTTTGAAAACTTTTACTTGTCACATTTGAGCCAGTGCCTCATTACAGGGGTCGGTGCAGGGTTATATGACACAATATGAAATTGCCGTAATATTGTCAATAAAAAATGTTGACACCATATACACAAACAACAATATTGATTGAATGAATTAAAAACATAATATTTCAATTAATTATACATTAATAATTACCTTTAAAGTCCCATAAATTAACAAAACACAAAGAACACATTTCAAAATATTTAACTTACAATATAAACACAAAATGCAATATTATAATTATATATAAACCATCTGTTCTCCCAAATCAATAAAACAACATTCAACAAATGAAGCCAACTAAACACATAAGAATAATATAAAATGAATAAAATATCACACATACAAAGACCATATTAACTCATAAAATATTATATAAAATATTACATACTTCAGAATAATCTTAACACAAGTATAAACCTTAACTAGCGATTTCCAAATAAGGCACAAACTGACACAAAAAACTAAAACTGAACACAAAGTAACACATAACCATCAACGTAAAACAAATTAACAAATATAACTCTTAAACCAATTAAATTAATACAATAAAAAGAGCTGAAAAATCACCTACCCCTCACAAAACCTACCATGTGCACCCAAAAGAAAGTGATTGAAACCAATTAATTGAAAAGTAGCTTAAACTAATTGCTTACAGCTGGACTTAAAATAAACCTTTCTCTTTAGTTTCAGGTACGAGATAACAAATAAAAATGCCATCCTGATCACCAAAACCATCAACTTCCCAAGCAACAACCTTGACAAAGAAACTTTAAAAGTAAGTAAAACTAATTACATTTGACAGAATCGTGTTTGTTGGCGGCGTGTGGCTGGTGCTGCCGCTGCCTCTCCCAGCTGCATCTCTCTCCGGGTGCCGGGCTTGGTAACGCCCCCTGACCACGCACAGAAGCGCGCCAGGAGGCGCTTAAAGCCAGTGTCGGACCCTCCTCTCGCGAGGACGCGCGCGGGACGCGCCGGGCTGAGCCCGGGCAGAGGGCGGGCCGTCTGTGGCCGTCGGGGGCCGGAAGAGGCCGGGCTGGGCCACCCCCCTTGGTTACTACGTCTGGTGAACTGACAGTATTCGAGTGTAGAGTCGCAGTTTTCGGTGGGCAGTACTTCATTTTTGATTAAGGTCCCGCATCGTCCAGAAGGAGGAGGTGGAGGCTCACATTACCTCGTAGCAGTTTTGAAGGAGTCGCCGGACGGGACTGCAGGTCCCAGGAGCCCTGAGCGCCGCAGCGCCACAGCTGTGTAGCGGCACGCCCTCCCGCCATCCCGCCATCCCGCCCACTAACGGGATAACGATCCACCCTTATTTCCCATTGGATGTTATTTTGGTTAAATAGCTCCATTACAAGCGGAGCGGGAGGCGACGCGGAACGCCCTGGACGAAGCCCGGACTAAGGGCGGACAGTCTGAGACAGTCCGGGACAGAAGGGGGCAGGTGGGAGCAGCAGACTGGCTTTTGGATACTTGTGTTACCCAAGTTTACCATTGTACACCCTGTAGTGTGTATCGATTGCCAAGCTACTGTTGGTTACTGTTTAAAGCTCCTTGGAGATTGGAGGTTGTACGTGACAACCTATTTGGGAAAACTCGGCATATTGCTGTTGGTGTCTACAATAAGTAATCTCAGGGGGGTCTTGGAGCCCGATCTGCTAATTATGCCTAAAGCAAAGATAGCAGCTTCAACCACAACCATGGACAATTACCTGGTTAAGATGGTTGATAAAATTAACCAGGAACGTAGGAAATCATTAGGTCGTCCAGGGTCACAGAGTTTGGTTTCCCCCCCGCCCATTTGTTTGGCATCTGAGAGCCCCCTTGTTCAGGATCTTAATACTCCCTTATTACCTACTGGTTGTATATCTGAGGGAGCTGTTACTGACACTATTAGTTCGGATAGCGACACTCCGGAGTCCACGATCGACCCTGAACCAGGCCAAGCTACTTTACCTGATGTACCTACCCCCAGTCAGTCTGTTCAGTCTGTTCCCAGACGCCAAAAATTAATACGCACCTGTAGGAACACCACTAAACCCACACAGTCTAAGCGAGGAGGGAATCGCCATACTAACAAAAAGGATTCCACCCTGCAGTTAAATGTTCCAGCCCAATCTGTGCTAACGGAAGGAGCTAAGGTCACTTTAGATAAAGAACAGCTGGATCTTATAACCCAGGCTATAGTTGCCAAGTTTGACATATTTGTTAAACCTCTATTGACCAAACTTTCCACTCTTGCCGATGAAGTAGTCAGATTGGGAGGTATCCTGGATTCTTTTATCAAGGCTAGACCAGCCCCAACCAATATTACAGGTACCCAGGTGCCCGAGGAGACTTCTTTAACTACCTCTGATACAGCCCCATTGATGACTGAGAATAGTAGTTCTGAATGTAGACCTGGGTGTGCCCCTGGAAAGCCTGCTGCAGTTCCCAATGTACCATCCCAGCGGCAAAACACTACAAAATCACCCGCCGTTTTAGTACCGGGGGAATCATTGGGCCACAACGTTAACTTCCCTAGCTCCAGAAACCCCCAACCGAACTTGCCACCTACGTGTGCCCCATTTGTTGCTGTCCTTATGAACGTCCCCCCTGTTAAGAGGCTTGATAGCAATCCTGCTGGTGTAGAATCACACTCGTCATTAAAGAATAAAACCGTGGACTGGCTCCACCGACAGTGTGATTTCCCTCTAGCACTATCCAGAGATATACTTTGTACCAGGAGAACTAATTGGGTAGGTAAGTCCCGTAAGACCTGCGAAGGCGACTGTATAGTCATCAACTTTCGCAACCCCCATCTTACCTCCACAGTTTTAATTAAAGCCGCTTCTCTCCCAGTGACTGAACATGGTATATCCCTGCGGCCGCTTGGGTACTTTTATAGAGATTTTGCAACTCAACCTGTTATTCAATCTGTTGATGAGCGCCATTGGCATAGGCCTAGAGTTCAGGCCATGGGTGCTACACCCACTATCTCTACGTTTAATAGATTCCAGCCGTTAAGTTGGCTTGATTACAATGACTGACTGGAGCCGACCATTGATGGTGTTAGGTCGGAGGACTTGGACCCGAGCAAAGTGAGCTATATTGGGGCACCGAGGTTATCAACAACAATTATCAATAATATTGGGGTAAGCGAACAGAACTCTACTGTGGCATGCGACCAAGGAGATCTGGCTAACGTGAGAGGGGATAGGTCCCCGAAGAACCCTTCCACATGTTTAGTTAACTCTGGTTCAAGTGTCATAGCCTGTTGGAATGTTGCGGGACTTTCCCACAAGGACGATTGCTTAGGTTGGTTTGATTTTATCAATCTTTTTAATATTTTATGTTTTCAGGAAACCTGGAGTTTGGTCCCCATCAATTATAACGGGTTTGTCTCCTATTCAATACCTGCAGTGGCTTCTAATTCTGGAAGAGCCAAGGGTGGCCTCCTGACACTGATTTCTGTAGACGCCCCGTTTGTAGTAAAGAAACATGTCCCGGTGGGGGACCATTCCCAGATCCTTTGGCTTTGTAAGGAGCAGGATAGGAATATCCTTTTAATCAATTTTTACAATAATGTTTTTGATAATTCTAGGCAACGTATAGCTTTTGCTTTGGAGGAAGCTTTGGTTAAAATTGTTACAGGAAACGAAATCGCTTTTGATTTTATCTGGTTGGGTGATTTTAATATTTCTACCTGTGTGTCCTCTGCCCAAAGGGTCTGTGGTTTTTTAAGCACCCAAGGAGAGGGAGTCGCCCATTTTCCACATAATCCATATGGGGATTCATTAAATAAAATTTTGATGACATATGATATGGAGATCATGGGGAATGCGAGGGGTGTCCATGATGAAATTGTCCCTACCTTCACGGGCAGAAACGCTAACTCCATCATCGATTTTATCTGTACTTCCACTAGCCTTATTCCATGGTGTTCTGCCCCTCGGGTAGTTGATAATCTGATTAGTGACCACAACTGCCTGACCATGGAGATGGCTTTTTGGAAAACTAATACAGATCCCAAACCTAGTATTGTGGATAACATTGAGCCACATAGACCAAATGGATATAGAATTAGGTGGAAGGGAGAGAAGGCAGACCTCCTGTCTAGTTCCATCATTGAGAACTGCTTTAAAGAAATCGAAACTATCCTAGTGAGTGAAGAATCGACAGCTGTTATACTGAATACATTTGTCGACATCAATCACTCCATAGAAGCAGTATTCATCAAAAATCTTAAGGGCGATTCAAATCGGCCGAGGGGGTGGTTTGATCATGCCTGCACTGCTGCCCTGAAGAGCCTTAAGGTGGCATTGGCTGAAAAACAGAGGGATATTACTCTTATCCGGCATCTTAGGGCAACCTATAAGGCAGCCGTTTCAGATAGAAAGGCTGAACTTAAGCGTGAGGCATGGGATAAGTTAGACCGGGCCGCCGAAACCTCTGACTCCTCGCTGTTTTGGGCCACAGTCAACAGCCCTTTCTTAAGGGACGAGGCTGCGCCTATTCTGTCTGCTAACGTTAGCGTGGAAAGCTGGGTTTCCCACTTTTCCCTGATTTTTGATTCTGATAAACACATGGTCAATGGTGGTGGGGTCCGGCCAATTCTTCCCCTAGATATAACATGTGCCGAGGTTAAGAAAAGCATTATTGCAAGTAAAGGTGGGAAGGCTCAGGGACCAGATGGTGTGCCGGTGGATATCTATAAAAAAGAACCTGAAATCTGGGGCCCATTATTGACCAAGGTATTTAACTCTGCTGTGAGAAAATGGTGCACCGCCTACATGGGAGGAATCTATTATTATTCCCATCTATAAAAAGGGGGAGAAGGGTGATGCTAAGAACTATCGGCCTATCTCCCTTCTCGATTCGTCCGTGAAAATTATGAGCCGGGTGCTCCTTGTCAGATTAGAAGAATGGGCTGAAGATAACAATATTCTGGCCAATTCCCAATATGGATTTAGGAAGGGCAGAGGCACAGTTGAACAGTGCCTCAACTTAGAACTATTAATTGGGAAATATACTATGGCCAAGAAGGGTTCCCTCTTCCTCTGTTTTGCCGACCTTAGTAGTGCCTTCGATATGGTTAATCATCAGATTCTTTGGGAGACACTACTGAGAATGGGGGCACCAGAGGGCATTGTCCATTTCCTGGCCAGACTGTACGTTAACCTTAGCGCTAGCGTCAGATACGGCCCGGGTGGGGAATGTACCCCTAAGTTTCCTGTTAAGCGTGGCATTAGGCAGGGGTGTGTGTTAGCCCCATTGCTTTTCACACTTTTTATCAACGAGGTTGACTCTGTCTTAAGGTCTGTGGGGGCTCATGCCCCAACCATTCTTGACTCCTATATCCCGGTATTACTGTATGCGGACGACGCAGTCCTTCTTTCTAGGACCCCTGTAGGCCTCCAACGCCTCATGGACAGGTTTTCCTTGTTTATTGGGGAAAGGAAACTGGTCATTAACAAAACAAAGACCTTTGTCATGGAATGTGGTAAGGGCCGTAAAAAACCTCATTCATTCTTTATGGAAGGACAGAGGGTACAGACGGTAGATACATTTAACTACTTGGGTATCACTTTTTCCAAGACAGGTAGCTGGACCAGCGAAGTCACCCACGTTAGAGCAAGAATGGCGAAATGTGCTCACGGGGTATTCACGTTCGCCTCTAAGATCGGGGATAAACGAATTAGCGACATGCTGAAGATCTACCAGATGAGGTGCCTTTCAATTGCCCTTTATGGAGCGGGTGTCTGGGGGCATGTTTCGGTTGGGAGTCTCCAAGTGGAGGAAAACCTGTTTTTAAAAAGGTTACTCTGTTTGCCTACTTCAGCATCCACGCATTTGGTCCACAGGGAATTTGGAATTTCCCATCTACTAGATTCTATTGCCCATAGACCTTTAATGCTGTGGCGTGCGATCTGGGCTAAGGAGGAGACCTCCATGAATAGAGATATTATCAAGGACTGTTTATCCCTAGATAATCATCTGAAGATCCCCTGGGTAAAATTTGTTATGCACAGTTTTAAGGACATATATGGTGTTAATCTATACGAGGATTGTTATGCTGCCAACAGTATGTCTAAAAGCGAAATGAAGTCTGTTTGGTTGTCATTAAAGTTTGAGGAACATTTGAAGGCCAGTAGCAATCTACCCACCTGTAAGCTCTATGACAGCAATTGTGAGATGTCAGGTTATCAATCTTATTTGAGCTTTGTTACTAGGCCATCTCACAGGTTTGTTTTAACCAGACTGCGCTTCGGAATTGTTCACCATCTGGTGGCGTTTCCTAATATCAAAAAATACCCCATGGGTCCTTGTCCCTGTGATGGAATTACAGCACAAAGTACAATGCACTTTTTATTGTTTTGCCCACTATATGGTAACTACCGTATTGCATTTTTAAAACCCCTGTATAAGAAACTCGGTGTCAGAACAGTTAAGGATGTCTTGAAATTGATATTTAACCCCTCCCCTGATGTCTGTTTCTTTACAGCCACATTCCTTTTAAAAGCTATCAAGGCTAGGCCTAGTATTATCATTTTTTAAAATCGATATTGCCGTTTTTTATGTATTACCTGTTTTAACACCTCGATGATGTTTTTTATGAATTATTCTTGCTTTTAGCCTATGTGTATCATTGATGTTTTTATGTGTATTGTTTTTATGGACTTTGTTGTCAAGCTCCGAATAAAGCTTTATGAATTGAATTGACAGAATCTACAACCCCTAATATTCAAAATAAAACTATCATCCAAATATCTGTAAAACTAACCAAACCTTTATCTGAAACTTTGAATCAAAACAAACTTTCAATATCCAGGAGGGAAAAAGGCACATTGTGACCCACATCTCGACTGAAATTAAACAGATTCCAAAGCAAAAGAGAAGCACGTTAAAAGAACAGCAACTACGTAAGTATAAAATGTGAAAAGTGAAAATGCATATCAAAATGTTAACAATAAATAAAAATATTTTTTTAACATAAAGGTGCCGATTCCGATCCGGTAAAAATATTTCCTGTACGACTCGTATCCGTATTTTTTTACGTACGAGTCGTACAAGTCCCGTACAAACGGGCAAGTACGATTCGTACTGTCAAATTACATACAAATTGCCTCGGGAAAAGTCTACGAGACGTCCCCGGACAGATTTACGTACGAGTCGTAAAGCTGAAGTCCGAGCGCACAAATCCGATCCGTACCGGCGTTCCGAATACATGGAGCGAACTTTGTATGACCACTACCCCGGCACACTTGGGCATGGGGTACGAGTCGTACGGACCCCCCACCCACCCGCGCATGTACGCGCCGTACCCCAGCACCCGCGTATGTACGTGCCGTACCCCCCACCCCAGCACCCACGTATGTATGCGCCGTACCCCCCGCACCCCAGCACCCGCGCATGTATGCACCGTACTCCCCACCCCAGAACCCACGTATTTACGCGCCGTACCACCCCACTCCAGCACCCACACATGTACGCGCCGTACCCCCCACCCCAGCACCTGCACATGTACGCGCCGTACCCCCCACCCCAGCACCTGCACATGTACGCGCCGTACCCCAGCACCTACGTATGGTTGCGCCGTACCCCACCACCCCAGCACACGCATATGTAAGCACCGTACACCCCAGCCCAGCCCCGTACTCGGATGCACCATACCACAACCCCGTACCCCAGCATCCCCCATGTACGCATTGTTCCCCAGTACACACGTATGTAAGCGCCGTACCCCCACCCCAGCCCCGTACTCGGACGCATCGTACCCCAACACCGTAACCCAGCATCCCCCCATGTACGCGCCGTACCCCAGCACACGTGTATGTAAGCGCCATACCCCCACCACAGCACCTGCGTATGTACGCCTCGTACATCTCCCCCAGCCCTGTTCTTGGACGCACCGTACCCCAACACCGTACCCCAGCAGCGCGTATGTACGAGTCGTACAACACCATTACACATGTGAAAACTGAACAACAACATAGCCATGGACGCACCTTACCTATGCGAAAAAGACTCGTACTGAACCAGGACACTGTAAAACAGCACAAGGACCGTCAATTCGACTCGCACAACACCACAAAAGGCGTCTACAGGACAAAAAAATACTTAAAGACTGACCTGGCACATCCAAACAGTCAAACAGAGGCCCAAAATCACAACCACCACTTATAACACACCCACCTAAAGTTCAAATACAGCCACACCCACAAATGGACCAATAAAAAGGGCCCACTAACACAGACCATGAGCCTTTGCAACAGACTCACTGCTGACAGACATCACACACAAGCCACAGCTCTTTGGAACATTGGTCAGACAGACCAGCATATCCCAAAAACTAGCCTGTGGCAGAGGATCATCGATCGGTGAATGCTGTTGCGCCCATCAGAAGGACCAGGAATGAATGTCAAGCCAGGTGGTACGATCTGCACAGGGCAGTCAAGCGCAAAATGAACGAGGAATACGCCCAGAGTAACATCACAGGAGGTGGGCTGCCCCGCAGACCGGTATATTACCATCCCTGGGAGGAGAAGGTGATGGCCCTGCTTCCTCCGGTGGGAGTACACGGAGTCGAAGGAGTCCGAGAGCCTGGTGAGTACACAAACAACTCACGTAACATGGGGGAATGGCATCCACACCCCAACTACAACAAATGCACTCACCTACCCCCAAGACTTCACCTGACACAACCACACTCTAAACAACGCTCAGGCCACTAACATGAGTATGCCCCATTTATAAAGCAAGGCCATGCCATGTCCCAGCCTACACAAACCACAAACCCAAGACAGGATGTCCGGGATGCTGGAAGGGTGGGGATCATTAAACATATAGTAAAACTCAGAAACAGACACCAATGCCCTCAGCCCATATGGCCCAGTTACATACCCATGCACCATGCGCAATGCACAGCGACTGCCAAAGTACTGACAAGGTAGCTGACACTTGGCCCTGCTGTAGGCAGCACAAGGCCCTCCTGTGACAACAGAAAAATCTAACACAAACACAACCAGCTCAGATAACTAGGACAGGAACTCACACTCACTGACATGGCAGCATGCACCATGGGGGGACAGATAGATCACCTGGGAGACAACCGCAAAATCATACTACACCCACCAGCAGGCACCGTCAATCAATCAACAATCGATCTGGGTACTTGTAAGGCGCGCAATTACCTGTGAGGGTCTCAAGGCACTGAGGGGGGGGGGTTACAATACTGCTCGAAGAGACAGGTCTTGAGGAGACATCAGAAGGCAAGTAGGTCTTGGGTCAGTTGTAGGTGGGTTGGGAGTGTGTTCAAGCTCCATGCGGCAAGGTCGGAGAAGGATCTGCTGCAGGCGGGTGTATGTTGGATGCGGGGGACAGCTGCGAGGGCGAGGATGCCGCAGCGGAGCTTGCGGGTGGGGGTGTAGAAGCTGAGTCTGATCTGCAGGTAGGAATGTCCATGGGTGTGGAGTGCCTTGTGAGCGTGGCTGAAGAGCATACAGGTGATCCTCTTGTCGATGTGGACCCAGTGCAGGTCTCTCAGGAGGGGGGTCATGTGGCTGTAGCGGGGGGCGTTGACGATCACTTGTGCCGAGGCGTTGCAGAAGCGTAGTATCCGCCGTTGGTGTGTGGATGGGAGTCCTGCATAGAGTGCAGTGGCGTAGTCCAGTCACCTGCTGACGAGGGCCTGTGTCAATGTTCTACTTGTTTAATTCGGGATCCACTAGTAGATCCGGCGGAGCGTGCCTAGGGTGTTGTACCAGGAGGAGGAGACACTGGTGACCTGCTTGGACATGGAGAGGGAGGATGCGAGGATCAATCCTAGGTTGCGTGCGTGTTTGGTGGGTTCTCGGTGATGTCCCCAGAGCAATTGGCCACCAGGAGTCGCCCCAGGCTGAGAGTGTGTTTCCCAGGATGAGGACCTCCGTCTTGTCCGAGTTCAGTGTCAGATGGCCACTCCGCATCCAGTCGTCTATGGCCCTCAGACCCTTGTGGATGTGTGTCTTGGCGGTGTGAGGGTGCTTGGTGAGGGAGAGCATGCGCTGGGTGTCATCAGCGTAGGAGATGTCTTAGAGGTTGTGGTGGTGGACCACTTGTGTGAGGGGGGCCATGTGGATGTTGAACAGCGTCGGGCTGAGTGATGACCACTCACCCCTCAGAAAAGCACACACCCCCGGGGCAGCCAAGGGAGTCACACACTCTCACAATTGACATGTGACACAACAAGATCAAGCCTCGCCAAAAAAGCATCCAAGGCCAAATGCGACATGTCAAAGACCATGGATAACCTTTCAATCTGTCCCCTGCAACATACCCATCCACAAGTGAACATTGATGTGAATGCTAGGCACATACAACTACCTAGAGGAACTGTGGCAACCTGAACATGTATGAAACATGGATGTCGCATGAAAATGCATTAACATTGTCTCCTTCTCACACACAGGGCAACGTCATGGATCTCCCCCCAACACATGGATCTCCCCCCAACACTGGGGGGGAACAATCACAGGCCCAGGCTCGTCAGGAAGATGATCCCACCGGCAGCGACAACTCTCAGCACTCTGTGGATGACCCCAACCAACCTGGACCCTCTGGTGCCCCAGCCCCTGCAGCACCTGCTTCAGGTACATCTGTGCCAACCACCACCCCTATTCCTGTCACATCCCAGAAGACACCCAGGAGCCCTGCCCGCATACAACAACTGAGCCACTCTGACCTGGAGGGATAAGGTTCTCTAGCCACCCAGGAGGAGGCAGACAACCCTGCAAATGCCATTCCTCAGGGGTCCGGTAGACCTGATGTGCCCACAACGGCAGGCCAGGCTCGTGTGGGCAGGGGTGGTGGGAGTGGAGGCAGGCGGAGGCGCAAACATGACCAGCCAACTGAGGGAACCTGTATGTCACACATACGCCACATCTTGGAGACATACCGGCGTGACACCAGGGGCATCAGCCAGGTAGTGGGGAGCCTCACAGAGATGAAGGGGACCCTCGACGAGATGAAGAACCTGCAGGCCAAGCACCATGCCAGTCAACAACAACACCAAGGACGGATGGAGGCAAGACTGGCTGAGCTCCTGGCCGTGCAAACGGACATAAGCCGTTCACTACGTCGGATCGCAGACAACATGGGCAACCCTCCCTGTGCCACCAGGCGAAGACCAGCAGGGAGGGAGGAGGAGGAGGATTCATCCGACGGAGCGTCCCAAGCATCGTCAAAGCCTGCATCGGAGGGTCTCCCGAGGAAGGTGGGTCGTCCATGGAAAAGACCATGAGAGGCAGCGGACCATCCACATCTCCCAAGTCACCTGGCCTGGCACCTGGCCCTCTGGCGCAACAGCAGCACCTCATCCAATGACATTCTCTGCCACATGGACTTGCTGGTCACAGTCTAACCAATGATGACCAACACTGTGGTCTGGACTCTGATGACTCCAACTTGCAAGGATGCCATCTCCCCCTGTGAACTTTGGATTCCATGCACACTGTATAGTACCTATTTGTCCACACTAAACAGGCCCCCCACCGAGAATTAATCTCTTTTCCTACAATTACATGTTGCATTCATTTTGCATGAGTACATAACCTACGTGAGGCATGAGGCAAATCAGTCTGACCCTGTGCCTCATGGGAACAGTCCAGCCCGAACTGCCAAGTCATGCCTTCCCTTCCCTGGACCAGAGACAAGCTTCCTAGGACCGGTTTCTGGCATTTCAGCCATCTTCAGTCAGGCTTGCTTGAATCCAGTGGCAAACTGAGCAAGGGACTCACGTCTGAGCATATCCTGCCAACTTATGGTGAACAAAGCAATACAAAAGGGGGTGGTGATGGACGGAGCATCAGAACCAATCAAACACTCACACCCAGTCAACAGATCTGGGTTTGATCCATCACCGTTTTTTAGCCCACTCTGCCACCCCAGTTCAGACGTGGCCATATGCAAATCAGTCTGACCCTGTGCCTCATGGGAACAGTCCAGCCCTAACTGCCAAGCCATGCCTTCCCTGGACCAGAAACAAGCTTCCTAGGACCAGTTTCTGGCATTTCAGCCGTCTTCAGCCAGGCTTGCTTGAATCCAGTGGCAAAGTGAGCAAGGGACTCACGTCTGAGCATACCCTGCCAACTTATGGCGATCACAGCAGTACAAAACGGGGTGGTGATGGACGGAGCATCAGAACCAATCAAACACTCACACCCAGTCAACAGATCTGGGTTTGATCCATCACCGTTCTTTAGCCCACTCTGCCACCCCAGTTCAGACGTGGCCATATGCAAATCAGTCTGACCCTGTGCCTCATGGGAACAGTCCAGCCCAAACTGCCAAGCCATGCCTTCCCTGGACCAGAAACAAGCTTCCTAGGACCGGTTTCTGGCATTTCAGCGGTCTTCAGCCAGGCTTGCTTGAATCCAGTGGCAAAGTGAGCAAGGGACTCACGTCTGAGCATACCCTGCCAACTTATGGCGAACAAAGCAGTACAAAAGGGGGTGGTGATGGACGGAGCATTAGAACCAATCAAACACTCACACCCAGTCAACAGATCCGGGTTTGATCCATCACCGTTCTTTAGCCCACTCTGCCACCCCAGTTCAGATGTGGCCATATGCAAATCAGTCTGACCCTGTGCCTCATGGGAACAGTCCAGCCTGAACTGCCATGCCATGCCTTCCCTGGACCAGAAACAAGCTTCCTAGGACCGGTTTCTGGCATTTCAGCCGTCTTCAGCCAGGCTTGCTTGCATCCAGTGGCAAAGTGAGCAAGGGACTCACGTCTGAGCATACCCTGCCAACTTATGGCGAGCAAAGCAGTACAAAAGGGGGTGGTGATGGACAAGCATCAGAACCAATCAAACACTCACACCCAGTCAACAGATCTGGGTTTGATCCATCACCGTTCTTTAGCCCACTCTGCCACCCCAGTTCAGACGTGGCCATATGCAAATCAGTCTGACCCTGTGCCTCATGGAAACAGTCCAGCCCGAACTGACAAGCCATGCCTTCCCTGGACCAGAAACAAGCTTCCTAGGACCGGTTTCTGGCATTTCAACGGTCTTCAGCCAGGCTTGCTTGAATCCAGTGGCAAAGTGAGCAAGGGACTCACGTCTGAGCATACCCTGCCAACTTATGGCGAACAAAGCAGTACAAAAGGGGGTGGTGATGGACGGAACATTAGAACCAATCAAACACTCACACCCAGTCAACAGATCTGGGTTTGATCCATCACCGTTCTTTAGCCCACTCTGCCACCCCAGTTCAGATGTGGCCATATGCAAATCAGTCTGACCCTGTGCCTCATGGGAACAGTCCAGCCCGAACTGACAAGCCATGCCTTCCCTGGACCAGAAACAAGCTTCCTAGGACCGGTTTCTGGCATTTCAACGGTCTTCAGCCAGGCTTGCTTGAATCCAGTGGCAAAGTGAGCAAGGGACTCACGTCTGAGCATACCCTGCCAACTTATGGCTTTGTTTGCCATAAGTTGGCAGGGTATGCTCAGACGTTGAGTCCCTTGCTCACTTTGCCACTGGATTCAAGGGGCGCCAAAGCCAGTTTGTGGCTAAACCTTGGGACTCTCTATCTACCTGCTCTTCCCCGTGGCCGTCCTGTGCGCTGTTGCCCTCTCTCCCTCCCGCCGCCGCACCGGCAAAACACCGCGGGTGCCGTGCGGAGGGGACTTCACTTCCCAGGCTCCTCAGCGCCAGAGGGCGGAACCAGGTGACGCTGCTCACGCGCCTGGAGGCGCTTCAAATCGCAGCTCACCTCCGGTGGAGGGGGTGCCAAAGCCAGTTTGTGGCTAAACCTTGGGACTCTGTATCTACCTGCTCTTCCCCGTGGCCGTCCTGTGCGCTGTTGCCCTCTCTCCCTCCCACCGCCGCACTGCCAAAACACCGCGGCCGCCGTGCGGAGGGGACTTCACTTCCCAGGCTCCTCAGCGCCAGAGGGCAGAACAAGGCGACGCTGCTCACGCGCCTGGAGGCGCTTCAAATCGCAACACACCTCCCGCGTCGCGGGTCAGCGTGCGGGCCGAGCCGGGCTAAGCCCGGGCAAAGGGCGGGCTGTCTGTGGCCGTCAGGGGCCGGAAAAGGCCGGGCTGGACCACTCCCCTTGGTTGTTTTCGATAAGCTACTGATGAGCGGGACTCTATTGTAAGGTGACTTGATATCTTGTGTGGTGCCTGTATACTGTTGTGCCCCTTTGTCTCTCCTAACGTTGTTGCTCCTGCTCCTGAATGGGCAAGAGAAAGCTAGTTGAGAGTTCTGGGGGAACAGGGGGTAATTGCTCTTTGCCCAAAGTACTGAAACTCAAGAAGACTCGACGTGCTGCCAAACAGCCCGATCCGGAGGGGGCTTTGACACGTATTGGCGACTTGGCGGGGGAGTGCGAGGCAATTCTGGGATTCGACCAGCCATCGGCGGCCGACAGTCAGGTTGTAGCCTCATCCTCTGCTGACTCTGGACATGCCAACCCTACACCAGCACTTATTGTGCCGGAAATGTTTCGCTGTAAGCCCTCTTTAAGTGTTTCTAAGGGAGCCAGTAAAGTTGTTGTACCTGAGGGTTCGGTTGTTGGGGATAGCCTTCTTTTGTTTCCTGTAGTCGACACTGGGAGCAGTGTTCCTACTGTTCCTTGTTTTAATAGTTTTTCCCCTTTGATGAATGAGCAGGATGTTATTAATGTGGTTTCACCTGAACCTTTGTTGTGTTCATCCAAATTCCTCTTAGGTAATCCTGGTGAGTTATCTGATAATACTTTATACGATCTTATAAAAATGGTTAATTTGTTGAGGGATGAAATTGGCTTATTGAAAACAGTGATAGAGACTCTGACTAGCAAAGTAGGGTTGTGTCCTGTTGTCCCATGCCCTGCCCCTGGTATTATTACAACTACCCCCTCTCCTGCTCCAGTACATCCATTAGGTACACAGGCTGTCAGCCCAGGGCTTTCCAAACCCCGTCCTAAAGGTAATGTTACCTATAGTAATGCTGTTAAGGCAGGTATGAACCAAACTTTGGTTCGTTTATCAGTTAATTCCAATAGTACTCTGCAGGATAGAACAAATTGTACAAAGAGGCTGGGGGTGGGATGTGACTCTGTCAAACTTGACCAGCGGTCACTGGCTGGCCGGGGTGCTTGTAGTGTTCAACCTAAGGGTAATGCAGTCGATTGTCCCAATAAAAATGTTATGACCAATGTCCCTAAATTGTCTATAAATAGTGGCACTGAGTCTCCTGAGTCGCTGACTAACAAGACGATCCATTGGTTGAGACATGTTAGGGGATGTCGTTCAGTCATCAGGGAAGATATCTCAAGAGCCATTAGACTTTCTTCATCTAGCGTCCCTGTTGACTCCCAAAAGCAACTACCTCGCAGAAAATCTTCTATCCTTGGAGTTTAGATCTAGTCCCCCAGAAGGCTCTTCCATCCAACTGCGAAGTTACCCCCCACACGACCTAGGGGGGACAAAGTGTGGGCAATGTAGTGACAGGGAGGTGGATGGTTCTTCCCTGGATAACATCGACTGACTACATAACGAGGGGGGTGTTGGTCATTGGGTTAGAGGTGTGAGGGTGATGGACATTAAGTATTAGGAGTCTATTATGGCTGGCCCTTGTATTGACCCCTATTCTATCCCCGTGTACCAAGTGGCTAAAGCTCTTAACACCTGCCATTCTATCTCTGCCCCGGAATTATGCCAGGGGCTTAACCCATCCATCAGTGGTTTTCTAGCAGACCCGTAACTTACCATCTCTGAAACTGTTGGCCATTCCTTGACTGGTGGCTCCTTATGTTCTTGGAATATTGCTGGCCTAAATTCTAAGCTAGCTATTGAAGATTGGGTTATATTTATTAATTCAATGGACATGTGTATATTCCAGGAGAAATGGCTCTTAGAGCCACGCTTTTGTGTGGGTTACCTAAATTTTCATATCCCGGCAATCAAGGGGTCCCTCGGGCATCCATCAGGGGGCTTAACCATTTGGCTAAGAAGCGAACTGTGTTTGAATACCAAGCTCCTCCACACGGGAAATAGAGGCATTCAACTGCTGAGGCTAGATCTTGGATTACTGGGTAAAATTGATATATACAATGTGTATGTAAGGGGCTCTAGAGGTGTTAAATCCTTGGTTATTGACGATCTTTTCACCTGTTTGGTCTTTACTCAGCCGATACCTTCATTATCGTAGCAGGTGACTTTAACGTAACGTTTGAACCTCTTCTTGAAAATAAGTGGGATTCACAGGACAATGAAGAGTTATGTTGGGGTATCCCTCCCCTGGAGTTGTCCCCTTTAGTAAGGTGGCCAGAAGTTGCCATTCAGATTAATTCGCTTTGCATGGAAAGGGGCTTGGTAGGATGCCAAGTGACCGAGAGGGCGCCTGCACATTTAACAATGGGTTGAGCAGGAGTCGAATCGATTATATTTTGGCTGACATGAAATTATGGCACTCCCTCGTTGACATGAAGATAGTGTCCCTTCCAGAGAGTGATCATAACCCTCTCTGTTTATCACATAGATGGTGGAAGGTAGATATTGGTCCCGTAGAGGATAGGGAGTCGTGTCCTCCCGAGGTGGTGACATCTAATGACATGCGCCGTCTGAGATGGTCTGGTCTTATGGGGAACCCTGCCACCTTATCAAAAATCATAGACGAGGTGGATGGTTCCATCATTGCTATAGAGTCAGTTTTTGCCTCTGATGGGAATCTGAGGGATGGAACATCTGCGCATGATAGCTTATTTGCCAGTCTGAAATCTCATTTCCTTATAAAAGCGAAAACAGGACCAAGAGGTGTGAACCATCAAGCCTTCTGGTATAATAAGGAATGTAGGGAGGCTAGGCTATTACTTGGGATTGCCCTGAAGGGTGGGGATGTTCTCCTGGTTCGCCACTGAAGAGTCATCTATAAGAGTTGTGTTGCTACGGCTAAACGCCAATGGGACAGAAAAAAGTGGGTGGGCCTTCTTGAAGCAAGCCTACAGAATAATAGTAAATTATTCTGGAGTATTGTAAAGTGGGGATCTGGTGGGCAGCCTGAGTGTCCCCAAAATAATGTTTCACAAGAGAAGTGGGTTGAGTATTTTAAACCGCAGTATTCTTCTCCCACTGATCCCTCTGAAAGCCAGGCGTCCCACCAGTTGTTTAAACCTGAAGATAATTTTTCTAGTTCAGAGGTGGATTTAGCACTTGTTGGAGTGGCGTCTGGTAAAGCCCCCGGCCCGAACGGTGTACCTGCGGATGTCTTTCTGTATGATAAGCTCAGATGGGGGAGATATATGCAGTTGATTGCTAATGCGATGGCACATGGTGCCCCAATCCCTAGCTCATGGAAAGCGGCGGAAATAATTCCGGTGTACAAAAAGGGGGACCGCTCGCTTCCTGAGAATTATCGGCCTATTAGCTTGATTGACGCTATCCAGAAGATCACTGGTAGATTGATCCTAAATCGTGTTCATCTCTGGATAGCGTCAAACAATATTTTATCTCCATTTCAGGCAGGATTTCGCCAGTACATTAGTACTATCGACCAAGTATTCCGCTTTATCTTCCTTTATTGGAAGACGGTGGTCCTGGGTAAGGGGAATCTGTACGCGGTGTTTGTGGACTTAAGGGCCGCCTTTGATTTAGTCCCTTGTCCCAAACTCTGGTTGACATTGAAAGATCTAGGGCTTCATGGCGGCTTGTTGTCCTTAATCCAGAGGCTTCACGCGGATAACTCTGCCAGAATTAGATGGGGAGGTCAGGGAACAACGACCGAGGACTTCCCTGACCAAAGAGGTGTCAGGCAAGGTTGTGCAATGGCCCCAACTTTATTTTCCCTATATATTAATGATATTGCGGATCGTCTTTTGAAAGCCCACGTCGATGCACCTATTCTTGGCAACACTAAGGTCCCTATCCTAATGTTCGCCGACGATACGCTTTTAATTGCTAAAACACCTTGCGGACTCCAGCGTTCATTAGATATCTTTGAGACCTTCTGTGTTGACCGTGGCCTTGAAGTAAATATTACAAAAAACTAAGCTCATGGTATTCAGGCCACATAAATCTTTTAAAAACAATTTTGTTTTGTTTAAAAATCCACTAGAACAAGTACAGGCTTTTAACTATCTAGGTGTTAACATCCAAAATAATTTCGGGTGGAAATCACAGAGAGATTTGTCTACTCTAAAACATAGGCAGCTTGCTGGAGTACTAGCTGGCGAATTTAAAAAGTCTCCTTCGAAGCCTATTAGACCTGTGCTTCAGGTCTACAGTGCCAAAGCTGTGAGTTCGGCTCTTTACGGTGCTGAACTGTGGGGATACGAGAACCTGTCTTCCTTAACCATCTCAGAAAACAAGTTCTTGCGTAGTATTACCTCTCTCCCACAGAGCACACCTATAGTTCCCTTAAGATACGATCTTGGTAAGGACTCAATAGCCGATGTAGCCAGGCTTCGACCCATTCTTTACTGGCATCACCTATGGACCACTCCGGATTTAGCTCAGTATGCGGAGGGTTTTCTTGATATAATGTCTTTGGTGGGCTCCCGGAATATTGTTTGGCTTAATGAGACCAGAAAATCCCTTGAAGCTCCAGGGATGAGCGATCGTTGGGAGAAACCTTCGGCTGCTATCTTCCCATCTAAAGCACTCTTGAAAGAGAAATACTGGGAGTTGGTAAATGCCAAGGTATTTCATGACACTAAACCCCTTTCGCTATCTGATGAATTTTTGAGCATCAAAACTGTCCCAAGGTTAGAGCATTTCTGGGATCTTGTTACGAAAGTGCTAGATAGGAAACTATTTTTCCAGATGCGGGTGGGAGCGTTGCCCTTAAACTCATTTGCAGCCCGGTGGGAGTCCAAGAGTAGTAACTCATGTTTTTTCTGCAAATCCCAGGTGGAAACTTTAGCACAGATGTTTTTTGTATGCCCTGCCTACGCGGCTCCGAGGCGTGTATGGTTGAGACCTGTTTGTCAACTACTGGGTACTAGATGGAGTGTTGAAGCAGGAAGACTTCTTCGTACCTGCACTGACCCGGTAATTGTTGTGGCTGTTGCTAAATTCCTGGGGTGGGCATGGATTATAAGAATTAAGAGTAATAATTAGTAAAGCGTTAGCTGCCCTGGATGTTACCCACAATGATCTTCTTTGTATCATATGCATTTTTAAAACCTGTAAATATTTTAAACAGTATCAATTTTATATTGTCTCTTTGTTAATTTATTTGTGTATTGTGTACCTGTACCTGTTTTGTATCGCTTTTATGACTTTTGTCGAATAAAGCTGTTTTGGATTTAGCAAGCCTGGCTGAAGACGGCTGAAATGCCAGAAACCGGTCCAAGGAAGCTTGTTTCCGGTCCAGGGAAGGCATGGCTTGGCAGTTCGGGCTGGACTGTTCCCATGAGGCACAGGGTCAGACTGATTTGCATGTCTGAACTGGGGTGGCAGAGTGGGCTAAAGAACGGTGATGGATCAAACCCAGATCTGTTGACTGAGTGTGAGTGTTTGATTGGTTCTGATGCTCCGTCCATCACCACCCCCTTTTGTACCGCTTTGTTTGCCATAAGTTGGCAGGGTATGCTCAGACGTTGAGTCCCTTGCTCACTTTGCCACTGGATTCAAGCAAGCCTGGCTGAAGACGGCTGAAATGCCAGAAACCGGTCCTAGGAAGCTTGTTTCCAGTTCAGGGAAGGCATGGCTTGGCAGTTGTGGCTGGACTGTTCCCATGAGGCACAGGGTCAGACTGATTTGCATATGGCCATGTCTGAACTGGGGTGGCAGAGTGGGCTAAAGAACGGTGATGGATCAAACCCAGATCTGTTGACTGGGTGTGAGTGTTTGATTGGTTCTGATGCTCCGTCCATCACCACCCCCTTTTGTACCATTTTGTAGTGTGATGTGGGTCATGTGAGGTCATGAGGTTCGTGCAATGTGCACGTTGCATGTGCTTAAGGTCCAGCCTTTGGCACCGCGTGTGCGCAACAGTGGCACAGACAAGCTGATGCCAGACAAATGCATGGGTGGAGGGAGTAAGGCAGGAGCATCTTTGAGGTGTGTGTGTTGCCGAATCTGTAAACTCTCAGTGCCCTCGCTGCAGGGGCTGCATCAGCAGGCGGCATGACATGGAAACTTTGCCACAAAGACAAGGATGTCAGAAAGGACTACTGCAACAGGCGTATGTAAAGGAGGAGTGTCCGGTTCCCCATGGCACACCCAGAGACAATGGATGCACAATCCCCAAAGATGACTGACACCGGATCATTAAACTGAAGGACGAGCTGCGCACAGGATACACACCCTCAGCAGGTGTTGACGGTCTGTTGTGGCAACCAACATGCTCAAATACATACACAACCTAGGGGTGGGCGGAATTTGCGTAATCGCGTTACGCAAATCTCCGCGAAACGGTAAAAAATCTCCACAAACACGCAGAAATTCCGCGAACACGCGGAATTTCTTGTTCGCGATACTTTTTTCCTGTTCGCGATCGCTGTTTGCGTGCTCGGGGTGAAATATCTCGCGAACACGCATATTGAGAACGCGAACAAGCAAAAAATTTCGCGAAGTCGCGGAATGCAGATTTTTGGGCAATTTCGCGTTCTCCGCGGAACGCGAAATTACCCAAATTTCGCAAATTCCGTGAACGCAACGGAATTTACCGCCCAGGCCTAACACAACCATGGACATCATGCACAATGGATATTCTAATCCCTGAAGAACTGCATGCATGTTGCTAAACTACACATAGACTCATATGCCCAATCTTTGACAACTATGCCAGAGATGCCGCATGCAAAGTGGCAAGAGAACAGCATTGACAGAGATGAGGCACCTTGGAGGGTGAGGTACACCTTTATTACTCAGGTTCACACCTAGGGAAATGCATCAATAGGAAAAGACTCACAGGTCATTTGGCATAACATGTGGGACCTACACTGGACACCCCCTTCACAACACAGATGCTGTAAATCCATTGAACTGGCACACAAGTGAAGTGTGTGAGCCAAACACCCCCTGCTGCACACGGAGGGGCTTCAATTCCCCATTTATCCTCACATGGGGATGTCCCACACTATGTCCACCCGTAGCATCCCGTATGTCTCAGAGGGAAGTTGTACACACATTGATGCCTTCATCAGAATCCACTGTCCCATCACAGATGACTGCTACGAAGGGTGACTATCAATATATGGGAGTCATGCAACATGTCATGTGCCCCATGGTGAGTCAACATGTATGTATAGTAACACAACATGCACAGGAGCAGTGCCCACACATTACAAACACCTACCAACACCAAAATGCCGTGCAGCAATCCTTAACCAAATAGACTTTTCACCATGTCCGTGCATGGGACGCTGATTCAGCACACGTTGCAATACTCATGAGGAATAGCGGGAGCCCAACGATGACACGAGCAGACAGCATGCCAAACAACCTGGGGATGACAGAGACACAAGAAGTCAGGGAAGAGATTGTCATCCGCATGCATGGTAATTTACTCTACAGGAATAAGTCTGTCACCATGCTATATTACAATTGAGTATCTAAGCTAAAATGTGTGGAAGGACATCATCACTCGAGTGACACATCTGAACACACATCTAAGTCACTTAGCATACAGTCAGCTGGACCCACAAATTGCAACACATGCCACACAAGGCTCCAGCCATGCACACTCAGACCAATGGACTCACCATTATGAGAAGAAGTTGCGTATGAGCTGACTCCGGATGTCCTCCTCCTCCTCCTCATCCTCACTTGCCTCATGACCAAGCCCTTCATCCTCCATGGGTGGATGTTCCTGCTCATCCGGATCCAGGATGAGTGGCACAGCCTTCTCCACTGCCATGTTGTGCAGCATGCAGCACACGAGGAAGATCTTGCAGGCCTTCACCGGTGCATATGGGAGGGACCTGCCTGTCTTGTGAAGGCACAGGAATCTGCTTTTCAGGAGGCCAAACGTCCTCTCAATCACTGTAACGGTGATCTGCAGCTGTTTTGGGGTTGCGAAGGGGTGTCATCAGCCATGGCATGTTGGGATAGCCAGAGTCCCCTACATGGAAACATCATGTAAAGAAGTGGGTCAGGAAATGCCGTAAGATAATAAAATAGCGCTAAACAGAGGACAAACAGAGTATAGCCACCAACAAGACATGCTCGTTCGTTGTGCAGCCCCAGCATGATTTCTGGCACCCTGCTACGCCTCATGATGTAGGCATCGTATGCTGACCCTGGAAAACGTGCACAGACATGGGAAATCAGCATGTTAGCAAGACACACCACAAGGGCATTTATAGAGTGGTGATGTTTACGGTTGCGATAGGCCACCTCCTGTGCCTGTGGTGGTACCAAAGACACATGTGTCCCATCAATAGACCCTATGATATGGGGCATCCCTCCCAGGGCATAGAACTGACCCTTGACACCTGTCAACTGCTCACAAGTTGGAAAATGGATGAATTCATCCAGGTGCTCCAACATGGCTTCTAAAAAATCATGCTGGAAACGGCTGAACATGGTCTGGGACATGCCACCAACATCAGCTATGGTGAATTGAAACGTACCGGTGGCAAAAAAATGTAGGGCTGCCATCACCTTCATCTTGGGGGTCAGCGCAGTAGTATACCTGTGTCGCGGTTGGAGGTGTTGTTCAAGCTTTGCGGTCAAGTCCTCAATCAACTGTTGCGAAAAGCGGTAACGTCTTAGGCAGTCACGTTCCCTCATGGCAGCCAAGTCTGGCATTGGTCGGGGGAGAGGCGGTGCCCTGCAGATAAATGGAAGGAAGAACGAAGAGTGAGTACCTAACAACATCAATGTCAATGAACTGAGCACATGCTCAACTGCTACTACACATCAGCGAAATACAGAGTCAGGTCTGTGCTACACATCCAGGACACATATGGCAGCCAGGTGATACTCCTATGACAAGCCTGCTACACCCGTTGATAGTCACGTTCTACATGACATGGCCCGGAACTAGCTGTGGGCCAGTGTAAGTGAACAGCCAGAGACATCACAGGAGTGACATACATCCACAAATCTGCATTGGAAGGATGTAATCTCATACAGACTGCTGGCGGCAAGCTAGACGCACAGGTCACATGTCATTGGAAATGTACAGATCATACACATAGCGATGAAGGGGTACACATGAAACACGAAAACACAGACATGGATACGGCGCAGATATGTCCTCATGTCATAAACTCATCTTTGAAGCATCCAGACACACATAACGTGTGAATCCACGTGTGGCATGGTGTGCGTATATGTGTGCCATGCCCATCTACACACAGACACATGTTGGATGCAGCAACAGCAGATGCATTTGACTGAACAACACCAGCAAGCTCATGGGAACACATGACACACACAGGACATGTTCACATCGGAACACTCTGTTACTTAGATGTCAGGTGTTAGTGTCCCTGTCCCTGGCATCAGGGGACATTTGCGAGTGTTGGTGACTGTGCCATACCAGTGATGCAGTGCTTGACACGTTTGTACTAAATGCACACATGTGCATTGTGGGAAGGGGAAGTGTGCCACATACTGCCCCATCACACATGACATGTGTACACAGGTCATCACACATCTATTGTGCTAAAACATGAGGAGATATGTGCCACATCACTGCCTGACACACCTAGGCCCTGCACATGTACGACTGGAATGACTATGACTTGATGTACAGCCGTGCACGAGTCTGACACCTCCATTCCATTCGTGTGCCCCTCCTATCTCCTGTGTAAGCTGTGAAGCGCACCGTACACACGCTCTGAGGGGGTGTGAACGGTCCGTATCATCACACTGTTGTTCCCGCCGGAGTACGGGTGTGTATACGGACCGTACACACGTACGTGTACGACCAGTGTGTACACGTACGTGGACTACCAGGGCGTACACGTATGTGGACTACCAGGGCGTACACGTACGTGTACACACTGGTAGTCCACGTATGTGGACTACCAGTGTGTACACATACGTGGACTACCAGTGTGTACACATACGCAGACTACCAGTGTGAACACGTACGTGGACTACCAGGGCCTACACGTACGTGTACGACCAGTGTGTACACGTACGTGGACTACCAGTGTGAACACGTATGTGGACTACCAGGGCGTACACATACGTGTACAACCAGTGTGTACACGTACGTGGACTACCAGTGTGAACACGTATGTGGACTACCAGGGCGTACACGTACGTGTACACACTGGTTGTACACGTACGTGTTCACACTGGTAGTCCACATACGTGTTCACACTGGTAGTCCACGTACGTGTACACACTGGTCGTAAACATACATGGCTAACGCAATGTGCAACTGGTGTGGTAGGAGTACGTGTGAAACGCACCGTATCCGTGTGTGGATATCTAAATTACATAGGGACACATGAGGGACAAGTATTTGGGCCTAAATGAATGCTGGTTGTCATGGATAACGATTTTCAAGTTCACATTTTCTATCATGTGGCCTGAAATAGGCAGTTGGCAACTAAATACAATGTTGCAAAGTGGTTATTGACTTCACATCATGCTCAAATTTTGAACCATGCAAAGGCCCTCACTGGGGTATGTTTAAAGGGATTGGAGGAAACGTAGGATGCAAATGATACTGACCAATCACTCTGTACTCCTGTAAATGAAACAGCCCAGCAAGGCAGATATAAGTCAGCCAGAACCCATGAGAGGGCACTTGCCTGCACTATCTTACACTCGACACCACTGCTGCTGCTTGTAATTCCTCTGGGACCATGTCAGGGACTGTGGAGAGGGCCCAGCCTTTCAGCCATGAGGAGAATGAGGCATTGCTTGATGTCATCCTCCCACAGTACCCCAGCCTGTATGGGAGACCAGGGGAGCAGGTGAGTGCTGACTCCACTAGCTTTGACTGTGCCCCTTTTTAGTGACTGTCACTTCTGGCATTGTGTCCAGGTGTGACAGACATGCAATGTTGTTTAGCGTGGGTCCCAGGGGGGGAATGGCTTATGTATCCCATGCAGAGCATGATGTAGTTCCTGTGTGCACTCCTCACTTGCATTGTGCTTACTGTGACATTCACTGCATAGTGCATGGCACATTCAGCCTACCCAATCCTTATGCCGAATTTTGTCCTATTGTCCAGAGCTGATTCCCTGGCCCCCCCGGTGTGACAGGTGACTGTACCCACAGATGTGTGTGAGTTGAGTGGAGCTGTGCTGAGAGTGTCCAAATGATGTGTACGCCCCCTGGACATTGATGTGTGTGAATGTTCCTTGTCATGTGGATGAGTGTCTATGTGGAGTGTTGCACCCTAGCTGCATGGAGGAGGCAACAGCTCCACCCATCTGAGGGGTTTAAGTAAGCCGTGCAGAGTGCCTGACTTGCTGAGCTAGCACCACACCTGTGACACCCCACAGGCAAGTGGCACATGTGCAGAGTGAGGTTTGTATCCGCTGTTGTCAATGGCAGGTGATTGATCTGTGCCTGTGTGTGTCTGTGTACTCTGCTGAGGTTGTGTCAGTGGCCTGCGGCATGTGACTGCTTGGAGGTGCTGTCCATCAGCCTGGTGTTGCATGTGATGCACAGCGTGTGCCATGATCATGGAGTGTGTTGCACCCCTCATGCCACCTGTGTACTTTCAATGCCATGTACTGCTTTGGGGCTTCCACATATGCTAATGTCCCTATGAGAAAGGTGCAATTGGTTGCCAGCATAATATGCCCTGTTCTAAATATCAAAGGTGTTCAAATGTGTGTCTCTGTGACATGGAGCAGGTGTAGTGATGTTGTCTCACTTTGTCATCCTCATAGGTAACCGCCTACGCCAAGGGGGAGATATGGAAGCGGGCCGTCAGGGCTGTGAGATCTGTGGAGGGTCGCAGTCGGTGCCTCGCCCAGGTGAGGTGAGGAAACGCTGGCAGGACATCCGGTGCTGGACCCGGAGGATCGCCCGGTGGCAGCTCAAGGATTCACCTCCACACAAGCACGGCGGGGGCCGACGACTGACCCAACAGATGAAGCGTGTCCTGGCGGTGGTCTTCCCTGAGTTGGATAGGCGGTTACAGGAGTTGCAGCAGCAGGAAGGGGGTAGGTACATGTGTGTTTGTTGTGTGTCACCAGCTTTTGTAAGTGCTCAGTTGCCTGGATACACAGCGATGGTGGGTTAATTTGTGCAATGCATATCATGCTCCCCAAAGTCAAACGGGGCTGTTCCTCCTCCCTTCCCCTAAATGACATGTGTTCCCTGGTCTGTGTGTAATCACTATTGCACATGGTCATCTAGGCTGCCAGTTAATCCAAGTGCACATTGCTTTCTGCATCATGTGGACATGTGTTGTTACCTTGCCTGTGCCCTGTCCTGTACAGTCATTTGGGTGTCCATGTTAGTTGGCACTGATGCTGAGTCTCAACATAGGAGTGTGAGGTTTCAAATGAACAGACTTGCAGCATGCATTAACGATGTTGTGGCCTCAGACATGATGTGCATGAGTGGGAGATAGTGCCGGGACGGTTGCTCATGTTACAGTCAGATCATTACAGGACCATGGAGCAGTGTGCCCACTACAGTCCCCTAAGACACCCTTGCCTCTGAATCATGTGTGTCATCCAACACTGTGCCCATTCTCTGTGTGTTGAGCATAGTTTCGCCTCTGTGGCATAGTTCCCTGCCCTCATTTGTATTTCTCTGAAGTGTGCTACATGTGCCCATTGTACATGCTGACCCCTTTTAGCTTGTGCATCCTCACACTGGGCAGTGCCTGTGTGTCTATGTACAACTAACTGTTGACGGTTGTTGGTCACAAATATGTGTTGGCAGCCTCACGAGGTGATGTGGAGTACATTTAGGAATTTGTGATGCACATTGGAGTAAACCCAGATTAAGAGGTGTCACTTCTTGATCTGTCTCAATCACATTGTCTCAGGTATGGGGGTTTGTGCGGGCAAGACCTACATGTCCAAACCTTATGTCTCCTTGCCATGTCTGACCTGTGTGTGATAATTGTCTGGACAGACACTCAACATGCAGTGACCCAGTCAGGTTTTGCTGGGTTTAATGTTTGTGATTTGCAGATTTGCAGCAAGTGTCAAAAATGGAAATACATGGCTCATGCTCATCCATGTTTGCCACCAGTGTGTGGTCGAGATGCTACGTAGTTTGGTCTGTGTGTGCTGACATCTGTGTGGACATTCTTGCTTGCCATGAGGGTGTCTCCTCAGTGCAGGTGCTCCTTATCCAGAAACATTGCAGGCCCATTAGTTAATGCATTGTCCTGTGTTTGGACATGTGTGCCAGTCCACATGACAGGCAGTGGGTCAGATGTGTTGCCAACTGTGTCATCATGGTACGGATGGCCATGTGACAGGTGGCATGATTCAAGTTTTCAGTCAAGTATTGTACCTTGGCACTCACTACACTTGTCAACATGTCTGCATTTTTCCTATGCTTCTATTTGCTAGTTGGTTGTGAAGGACAATAATGTGCCTGCATGACAGATGTCTCCCAGGGAAGTGCAAAAGAAAGTACTTTTACACTTTCCGTGGACACGCAGGCACATTTCACTGGAAGGCACAGTTTGATTACTACTTGTCTTCTGAATATACATATCCATGTTCACACAGTGTGTTTGCATGTGTGTAAGTCCTTGGTTGTTGCTGATATGAACTTACGAGTGTCAAGTCATCCAGACCACCGTGGTGCCATGTATATTTACTTACTTATAAACCATTTATTATTTACAGTGTCTTTTTAGAATTCGGCTGCCAGCTCATACAATGACTGTGTAAAAGTATTTTTGTGTGCACATCATTGTGTGACTTCTGTCATGCAGCCAGATGTGTCTTCTGTTCACAAGTGGCACATTCACACATTCTAAACATGTACATTGTGTAAAGTGTTGTGAGTCCCAAGGGTTTGCAATGTTTTTGGCTATGGTTTCCTAAGTACTCGCAGGTCTCAGAGTGTGGTGACACCTTCAGTATTGAGGTGTGTTATTTGGCCTTGGGTGCACCAATACTGTTTCATTCACAGTGAACAAGAGGTGGCATGGATTAATATTCTTGCTGTGCTCAACTGTCCCCAGACACTAGCTTCTCAGTATAATTTGATATCAAGTTATTTGCTATTGTGTCATGATCTCCATTGTTTCCAAGTGTCATGGTGGGTCAACCAACTGGGGAGTGCAGGGTTACATATGTGCGGACTATTCTAGATGTTACTCATGATGCATTTCCTGATATGCACTGTGACATTTTAATTGTGACTCATGTGTCTGTTGTATACAGGTGACTGATTATTTTCTGTCTCTTCACCTTGCCCACAGCATCATTGGAGGACACCGAGGGAGACACCTGCACGGACGTGGAGGAGGGATCCAGCACCCCTGCCACCACTGCTGCGGATTCTGCAGGAGCAAGTGGCACGGAGGGCGAGGGGAGTCAGGTGGAGGACCTGATTAGTGACAACACTGACTACGACGCAGACGGGTCCGATGCTGAACTCCTCCAGGGGGCGGAGGCTGCTACGACACCTGGCAGCAGCACTACATATGTCACCGCCCCCTCCATTCCCATCACCGCCCTCCCAGTTGCTCCGGTCCCTTCTGACCGTGCTAGGCAACACCGTGTCTCCTTCGTGCCAGGCACAGCACCCCCTGCCCCTGTCCCCCCTGCTGCCCTCACTGCAGAGTCTGTGGACATTCTGCGACAGTTGCAGGTTGGACAGACATCGCTGCTGAATGTCCTCCATGGCCAGACCCGAATGATGACGCAGATGGTGTCGTACATGGAGGGCATGTCATCAGCGATGTCTGACCAACGGATGTTGCTGAGGTCCATGGACTCTTCTCTGACAGCAGCAGTGAGTCTCCTGCAGCGCTTCGTCCCCCCCTACCCCTGCACCATCCACACTTCCCACTCCCATACCTGTCCCAAGCACACACAGACATTCACAAGCACGCATCCCACCAGACACAGCAAGCACACCACCACGTAAGGGCAAGCGCACTCCTCCTGGCACGCACACTCAGGGTACACCCACTGGGTCTGGGGCACACAGGCATACGTGCAGCCACAGTCCGAGGCCGCATGGCGCACTAACCAGTCCCTCCAAAGGCACTCCCCTCGGTTCCCCTACCACACCTCCAGAGAAAGAGACCTACTTGGCTGTGGTGGGCCTCAGCCCCTCTGTCTCTCCAGCCCGCAAATGGGAACGGCAATCCAGAGGTAGGAGAGTTGAGCCCCCCCATACCCCCCTCCCCCAGTAGCGCTGCACCCCATCACTCTGACCCCCCCCTCCTTTGAGGCTGTGCTGTCTTCGGGTGAAGGGGAGACACTTGATGACCTGGCAGCAGTGTGCAGTGCCGAGCTGACCTCCACCTTTGGCGCTGCCCCACCCCTGTGGTGGAGGCATCCGTCCCTGCACCCACCACACCTACCCTTCCACCTCCTGTCCCTGCGGTGCGTGGTCCTTCCCCACATGATGCCCCCCCCAGTCGAGGAACCTGCGAGTTCTAATGTGCAGTCAAGCTAGGGGAGACGCGTGGCCATGTGTCCCCCCCAAGGACTTCAGATCTGGACTGGCCATGTGCCTTTGTTAATAGTGTCGTTAACTACTTTTTCATTTAATGCTGAATAAAGCATTTTGTTTTCCGTTTGAACACATTTGCATTTCAGGTATTGATGTGGGTGCTGATGGTCCCGGAGTTGGGGTGGTGGTAATGTGTTATATGTCAGGAGAAAGTTATCGTCTGATGCTAATGGGGGTGGACCATGGTATCTGCCTGCCATCACAATGTCTCTGCAAGGTATATTTGGTCGTGTGTGCTATTTGTGTTTGGAGACATTGTCCCAAGGACTGTTCATTCCTCTGTGGCACCTGACATCTACCCTGCAGGGAGTTGCACTTTTGTAGTGCTGACCTGTGTCTAAATTTCCTTTGTTGGTGACGGATCCATTCAACTATGGCCATGCCTGCTCAGCAATGTCTCCGGCTGCATCCTCCTCGGTGCCATCCTTGCTTGTCTAGTGTATTGAGTATGTTGTCATGCCTAATTGGCGACAATCAGCATTTTCCACACTATGCATGTGTGTTATCCCAGCCTAGCACACATTTGGTACTTGTTCTGCAGGGTATTTGAGCACCTGACTGACAATTGTGGGCATTGTATCTGTGGGAAGTCTACCCTATTCCTTCTATGAGGGGCAACATCTTGGTGGCTGTCCCGGCACCTGTACATTCCTATCAGTCCTGGGATGTGCGTGACAGTGTGTGTTCCCTTTGGCTCTCTTAGTGTAGTGGGCATTGTCATGAGTATACAGTCTTGTGGCATGATCTCTGTGTGTGTGTTGTGCTGCATCCGCCAGGGGTGGGTATGCATGTGTCATTTGTCCTCACACCCACATGTGTTGTGTCATGCAGTGGGGGAAGGACATCCATCCTCATGGGAGGGGGACACTGCTGTCAGTGATGTGTTGTTATGAAACTATCAACATAGTCGAACATTAGGGATGCGTACATACACCCATGGAGTTGTGCTCATCTGATCATGATGTACACACACCCATGACTCTGTCCACTGCTGGGAGTCCTCTGCACCCAATCCTCACATGTGTCTGTCCACTGCTGGGATTCATCTGCACCCATCCCTCACATGTCTCTGTCCACTGCTGGGAGTGATATGCACCACCCCTCATATGTCTGTCCACTGCTGGGAGTGATATGCACCCACCCCTCATATGTCTGGGCACTGCTGGGAGTGATCTGCACCCACCCCTCACATGTCTCTGGGCACTGCTGGTATTCCTCTGCACCCACCCCTCACATGTCTCTTTCCACTGCTGGGAGTCCTCTGCACCCACCCCTCACATGTCTCTGGCCACTGCTGGGAGTCCTCTGCACCCACCCCTCACATGTCTCTAGCCACTGCTGGGAGTCCTCTGCACCCACCCCTCATATGTCTGTCCACTACTGGGAGTCCTCTGCACCCACCCCTCACATGTGTCTGTCCACTGCTGGGAGTCCTCTGCACCCACCCCTCACATGTCTCTGGGCACTGCTGGGAGTGATATGCACCCACCCCTCATATGTCTGTCCACTGCTAGGAGTGATATGCACCCACCCCTCATATGTCTGGGCACTGCTGGGAGTGATCTGCAACCACCCCTCACATGTCTCTGGGCACTGCTGGTATTCCTCTGCACCCACCCCTCACATGTGTCCGTCCACTGCTGGGAATCCTCTGCACCCACCCCTCACATGTATCTGTCCACTGCTGGGAGTGATATGCACCCAACCCTCATATGTCTGTCCACTGCTGGGAGTGATATGCACCCAACCCTCATATGTCTGGGCACTGCTGGGAATGATCTGCACCCACCCCTCACATGTCTCTGGGCACTGCTGGTATTCCTCTGCACCCACCCCTCACATGTCTCTATCCACTGCTGGGAGTCCTCTGCACCCAACCCTCACATGTCTCTGGCCACTGCTGGGAGTCCTCTGCACCCACCACTCACATGTCTCTGGCCACTGCTGGGAGTCCTCTGCACCCACCCCTCACATGTCTCTGGGCACTGCTGGTATTCCTCTGCACCCACCCCTCACATGTCTCTATCCACTGCTGGGAGTCCTCTGCACCCAACCCTCACATGTCTCTGGCCACTGCTGGGAGTCCTCTGCACCCACCACTCACATGTCTCTGGCCACTGCTGGGAGTCCTCTGCACCCACCCCTCACATGTCTCTGGGCACTGCTGGCAGTGATATGCACCCACCCCTCATATGTCTGTCCACTGCTGGGAGTGATATGCACCCACCCCTCATATGTCTGGGCACTGCTGGGCATGATCTGCACCCACCCCTCACATGTCTCTGGGCACTGCTGGTATTCCTCTGCACCCACCCCTCACATGTGTCTGTCCACTGCTGGGAGTCCTCTGTACCCACCCTTCACATGTCTTTGTCCACTGCTGGGAGTGATATGCACCCACCCCTCATATGTCTGTCCACTGCTGGGAGTGATATTCACCCACCCCTCATATGTCTGGGCACTGCTGTGAGTGATCTGCACCCACCCCTCACATGTCTCTGGGCACTGCTGATATTCCTCTGCACCCACCCCGCACATGTCTCTGTCCACTGCTGGGAGTCCTCTGCACCCACCCCTCACATGTCTCTGGCCACTGCTGGGAGTCCTCTGCACCCACCCCTCACATGTCTCTGGCCACTGCTGGGAGTCCTCTGCACCCCTCCCTCACATGTGTCTGTCCACTGCTGGGAGTCCTCTGTACCCACCCTTCACATGTCTTTGTCCACTGCTGGGAGTGATATGCACCCACCCCTCATATGTCTGTCCACTGCTGGGAGTGATATTCACCCACCCCTCATATGTCTGGGCACTGCTGTGAGTGATCTGCACCCACCCCTCACATGTCTCTGGGCACTGCTGATATTCCTCTGCACCCACCCCGCACATGTCTCTGTCCACTGCTGGGAGTCCTCTGCACCCACCCCTCACATGTCTCTGGCCACTGCTGGGAGTCCTCTGCACCCACCCCTCACATGTCTCTGGCCACTGCTGGGAGTCCTCTGCACCCACCCCTCACATGTCTCTGTCCACTGCTGGGAGTCCTCTGCACCCACCCCTCACATGTCTATGTCCACTGCTGGGAGTCCGTGGCAGACATCCACCCACCCACCCGCACCCTTGGTGCTGTACACTGCTGTCCTGGCCATGTACACACCCCAATATACTGGTTATATGCTGCACCAGGCCCTAAGCCAACATTCATGGCGTGTGTACGCCTTGTATCACTAATGTACTGGTGCCCTAGAGGTACGGGTGATGTGGTCCGTACCCCCGCTCTGAGGGCGTGGGTACGGCCTGTACCACCATTGGAGTGGTGATGTAGGGGTTCGTGTGGTACGGGCCGTACCCACGCTCTGATTGTGTGGGTACGGCCCGTACCACCATTGTAGTGGTGATGTAGGGGTACGCGCAGTACCCACGCCCTCAGAGCGTGGGTACGGCCCGTACCACCATTGTAGTGGTGATGTAGGGGTACGCGCCGTACTCACGCCCTCAGAGTGTGGGTACGGCCCGTACCACCATTGGAGCGGTGAAGTAGGTGTATGCGTGGTACAGGCCATACCCACACTCTGAGGGCGTGGGTACGGCGCGTACCCCTACATCACCACTCCAATGGTGGTACGGGCCGTACCCACGCTCTGAGGGCGTGGGTACGGCGCGTACCATGTGTACCCCTACATCACCACTCCAATGGTGGTACGGCCCGTACCACCATTGGAGTGGTGATGTAGGGGTGCGTGGGGTGCGCACTCAGAGCGTGGGTACGGCCCGTACCACGCGTACACCTACTTCACCACTCCAATGGTGGTACGAGCCGTACCCACACCCTCAGAGCGTGGGTACGGCCCGTACCACGAGTACCCCTACATCGCTACTCCAATGGTGGTACAGGCTGTACCCACACCCTCAGAGCATGAGTATGGCCCATACCACGTGTACCCCTACAATGCCACTCCAATGGTGGTGCGGGCCGTACCCACGCTCTGAGGGTGTGGGTACGGCGCGTACCATGCGTACCCCTACATCACCACTCAAATGGTGGTACGGGCCGTACCCACGCTCTGAGGGCATGGTTATGGGCCGTACCACCATTGTAGTGGTGACGGGTACGTGTACGCGGGGATTGGTGGACACGCCCCCCGACGTGACCAGTCCCTGGAGGTAATGTTAGGACAGTATATGGTATTTTACAAATTTGGTGGAGGTTACGTTTCCTGCCCCTCGCCCCCCCTTTGCCCCTGGGTGTTGTGCTGACCTTATGCGGTGTCTGCGTCGGTTTCTGTGCACCAGGACGTAGGCTAAGAGGGCCGGGATGACATGTAGGATGGGGTCCATGGCTGTCCGTCGCGTCCCGCAGCTCCTTCTTCGCTTCGTCCTCACTTTCCTGGGAGTTTTTGGCTGACGTAAAAAATGATCCGTGCGGAGTAACGTAGGCACGAATCGTACTTGCTGGTCCGTGGACGCTGCCTGACTCCGTCCGAACGTCACGTACGCGATGTCCCAGATCAGAATTGTGGGTATTTTTCGTCGCACGTAGTTTTTTACGAATCGTACGGAAATGGTATTTCTGTACAAATTGTACTTGCTGGTTTGTAAGGTGCATTTCCCGGGTACGAGTCGTACGGAGAATACGCTCCTTACGACCATTCGTACTCGGGTTTTACCGGATCGGAATCGGCACCAAAATAATAAATATATTAATCTACGATTTGCAGCTATAATGCTAGAAAAAGCCACTTATATCATCTCACAGAAAGGCAAAGAATTACAATTGCACAGGGATATATTTTTTTAATATTCAATTCATCTTTATTTCAATCATGCTGACAATCTAAAATTTACAGTGTCATCATAAAAAGTTAAATAAATAAAATATGATTTAAAAGAAGAACAGCTATACAGCTCCATCACTTGGCATTTTGCATTTAACAATGAGATGAAGGGTAGTTGCAATGCAAGATCATAAAAGTATTAAAAATTCCAATCAACAACTACTTATATAACCGTTTTGGACATTGTCAACATCAAATACACACACATAGACAAATTACAGAGCTGAAAAAAAAGACCTCTGAAAATATAATATAATATTACATTAGCCTTTAGGACTTAGGAGATACCAGAAAATATAAAACTGAATACACACAGTTTTTCAATTGATTGCCTTGCGGCTGACAAAAAGCTGGCACGCCGCGTATATCGAGCTGCCTCTCAGGTGTTGCCTGCCGCCTGTTGAGGTTTCAATAGGTGTGATTATGCCCCTAAAAGTAAATTCATATCTAAGCAACATTTTGTCAAGCCACCTAGTAGTAGTTTGGTTCATTGAACCTGACTTCTGTTGAAGGAAGGACCTCGGCCTGAACTGATTAATCTGCATCAAGAAGAACGGTGGAACAGTCGAGCAGTCGAGCAGTTGAGCATAGGGAGCACAGGGAGCACAGGGAGCACAGGAAGCCGAGCTGAGCTGCTCCACGCCAGCGAGCCATGCTGGGAAGCCGCACCATGGAGTACTCTTCTACAGCCTGCACAGAGCCTACATCATGTCTACATCGTGCGGGCCGTTTGCCCAAAGGGAAAAAATCCTTTAGACCGCCATTCCGCATGGAGTCGAGAACCGAGAGCGCCGAGAGCTGAGCCTTGAATTCACCGGTATCTCGGTAAGTTCATTGTGGACTGTGGAAGGTGTTTGGTGGCACATTTTGGAGGTTTGATTTGTGTAGAGGAGGCACCCAGGCATCCAGGCAGCCACCAGCGCCTCCCCTTCACCTCCCCTTCACCTCCACGGCTCCCATGCCCTCTTTGGCTATTGCACTTTGCCTTTGCGCAGGAGACCTGCGGTGGGGGATAGCGCCTCAGCTCTCCTTGATCTCCAATAAGCGAAGAAAGCACGGCCGTGGGAAACAGCTGCTGCAAGACCAGCGACACCAGGAGGCCCCTGAATTCTCCTGGACTTTCCATCAAGGGGTCTGTTTATCATACTGGCCCGCGTACTAGCGCATGAGTGAGGAGGAGCAGATAGAGGATAGAGGAGATAGAGGAGGTCTGAGACTTTGACCAGTGAGGGGGTGATGACCAGGTCCCAGGTGGCCTCTGAGCAGCCGTCTCTAACCTAACTCCCTCAACCCCGACACCCCTCCACTCTGCTCCTCGCTCAACCCCCTCAATTACACTCTGGCCCACATGCCATCAACCTCCTACTCCATCAACACCGTACCAAGGTTTGGTTATTGGGACATAAGGACACCTCAAGGAAGACCTAGGTTGTCCAACTATCTCCCTTGCACACCAGCTAACCTAATCCCAGGCATTCACCCACTGGTTCACTTGCCACCTTAACTGCAGGCACATCTGGGCCGGCAGGAAACGGAAAAAAGAAAGATAAACCAGCACAGATTTCGGTGCTTACAGAAAATCAAGTCTCAAGCCGCCAGACCAGAGGAGGTCCAGTACTGTTACTGCTATGAGGTCAGGAAGGAATAGGGGTCAAGCCCTCGCCCCGCTGTGGAAATCGAAATGCAAAGGGAACCCCAAGGTAACCAAACCCGACCCAGCCAATTACTAAACTGGCCGCCGCACAAGCCAGCGCCTCACCTCCCATGGATCAACCTGCAGCTGCCCTACAACCACCGGAAAAGACACTGGAATTTACTGAATTTACTGAATGCAACATTATGAACTCACACATGAGAGAAGAGGATTAGGCAGAACAAGTTAATTCTCCAACTCGAGCCGCCCTACTTCCTTCTATTTCACCTTCCAGGCATCTGCCCCAGGGCCAGACTCTCCGTCTCAATTGTCCACCCAATCCAGCAAAAGCAAGGATGGGGTACTACCCCAAGATCCCATCCAATCAGGAACCACAGTACTTGACAAGCACACAGAAACTCAAACAGCACTGAGACTTGCCGGTACGGAGAAAGGGCCAGTGCACGGCATCTTTGGTGAATTGCAACTGAATCCGCCACCCTCATCACATCTCCAAAAACACTCTCCAGTCCACTCTCACAGATGCCAACAAACAAGGCTGCGATGAACCTCTCAGATGCTAGGAGGGGAGAGGATGTAGCCACTCAAGAAGCAACCCCAAAGGTCCAAGAAGGTGAGCACGATGCTCTATCTTACCTAGGCTCCCAGGAGTGGGCCAATCTAGTTGCCTCCTACACCTTGGACACCCCGAAAGAATCCTCCCTGCACACAGGTAGTACAGGTGCAGAACAATGCCAGGCCCACAATGCAGCTAAGACTTCACTCTCTTCATGTTACAGTCCCAGGACCCACTCCACGGACTCGACAAGCCGAGTTTCCAACACCTGGGACATCTTATTATACACCATGCAAAGAACTGTAGATGCCTTGCACTACCAGTCCAACAAAATGGACTTGCAATTGACACTACTTGACACCTCGGCCCTTTTTGAAGGGGGGATAGTTAAAAAAGCAATTAAACGCACTAATCAGTAGAGCCCAACAGGAGGCCAAACTGAGCTGCAGCTATGGTATTATCATTGACTAATTGTCTTCACTTCCTTCAATTGTGTCTACAGTTCTGGAGGGTTTACCAAAGTTACCAAATAACAAAAAAGACACTGTTAATTCAGAAGAAATGGCACCCAAGAATGCAGCCACAATGGTCCCTCCTGTTAAAAACCATATATCCACAAAGCCAGAGAGCGGCCCAGAGGACAACCTGGCTGCTGTGGCAAATCTGCCCCAAAGGGCACCAACTCCAGCTCAAATTGCTAAACAACAAAGCCAACTCTGGAGGTAAGGCCGAAACAAAACAACAATCTCCAGTCACAGAACGGTATACCCTCTCTTTGACATTAAAAAACAAACACAGGCAATAATAGAACATGAATCAATAGCAAACAAAATAACTAATCAGCCAACGGAAACTCCAAATGCAGTTCAACCAGCAATAGCGCCGTGCCGGGCCAACATGGAGACTCTGAACAGCTCAACAGGCGCACTAGTCACCCAAAATATAGCCATACAGACTCAGCAAGACAGTAACCACAGCCGATTCCTATCAACAACAGAAGAAAGGGAGACCCCTACTACGCAGGAACATAAGCAGATATGGGCACCAAACAAAAACCCGAAGGAACATGGGGCTAATTCATGGGACAAGGTTATCTCCAACTTAATCCCACCGCATCCAAACAGGCCACAATCACCATCATCCAATGCTTCCTGTAAACACTCAGTTTCTTAGAAATATCAACATAACCGGACCGACACAATGACAAAAAACTGCACATAATATCCGGGAAATACTATGCTCATGGAAAATCAATGGGCTGAGCAGAAAGGTAGCCGATGCTGGATTCCATGGACGATGTGCTCGAAGCCGGCCATCAGGTCCCAGGACTAAGGGTGGGCGTAGTTCGCGAAGTAGCACTTCGCAAAGCTACGCAAAGTGAAGTACGCACTACGCGAGCTACGGGTAGCACTTCGCGAACTGCGTAGTAACATGTTCGCACTGTGCAAGATGTTGTTTTCAATGATTGCACAGTGCGGACAAGCAACCGGCACTGTGCAATCATTGAAAATGGCATCTTCCACAGTGCGAGCTGTAGTTTTCTGCTGCTCGAGTAGATTTTTACTCGAGCGGCAGCTTTCTCAACGCGAACTGGTAGTTTCTCATCGCGAGCGGTCGTGAGCATACGCGACCCCTTGCAATGAGAAACCTCGCGTTGGGAATCTCGCCGGGAGGTTTATTTTCCATGCTCGCGATCGCCAACTTGATGTTGCTGATCGCGAACAAGGAAAAAGTCTCGCCGGGATGTCATTTTGCTTGCTCGCGGTCGCCAACTTGACGTTGAGGACCGCGAGCAAGCAAAAAATGACCGCAGCACTACGCAACACTACGCTACGCGTGTTCGCACTGTGCTACGTGCAGTTCGCGTAGTGCGAAGTAGCGCGAACTTCGCAAACTACGCGAGCGTAGCGTAGTGCTTCGCCCAGGCCTACCCAGGACCCCATCGACCCCCCACCACATCTGCGCCAACAACAACTTCACAGCAGACCCCTGCTGTCATGGGCTGTGTGGCCACCACCACCACCACCAGTGCTGCATGCAACACCCTCCCTGTCCCAGAGCATGACCAGCACACACCACTGACAGAGGAGGACAGGGAGAGGATGCGGGTGCCCACAGTGGTGAGGCAACAGGTCCGTGGCAGCAGAGCAGGTGGGAGGGGCTGGGTCACCCACGGATACCAGGAGGCTGGGACCCAATCCCTGGAACACATCACCAGAGTCCTGGGTTCATACGAACAGGCCCAGGGACGAACGGGCTGGTCGGACATACTGTTGCATGAGCTCATCCTGCTGATGAGGTCCATCGCCACCCACATGGGACAAATCATGGACCTCTTGGGCAAGCACATGGCGGTACTGAGGGACAGGCATGCACCACAGACAACACCTCCACCTCCCTCTGGTGGGCCAAATAGTGACAGTTCACCATCCTCCCCTGCACCCAGGGGTGAGTCCTCAGATCCCACTGGCCCTGCAGCTGGCCCCCGCCAAACAATGAAGGGGCCATCCCAAGAAGTCCATGGGAGTATCTGGAGGCAACGCACCTGCCAGACGCCAGTCACGGAGCCAGCCATGATGGCAACACTCTCCACCACTGCATTGACTGTTTGGACTGTCCTTCCCCACACTGCCTCGTGAATGGCATCTGTCTATTGGACTGGGTCACCACATCAATGTGGTGACTACTCGATTATCTCATCTACCACAACTGTCAACTCACTGCTCCACCCCACCCCCAATGGAAATGTACACCCCCCTCGCATCTGACGATTGCAAATAAAATATCCTTACACATATGTTGTCGTGTCTGCTCCGTATTTATTGCAGAATGTACAGTCTTCAACATGATCACAATGTACCAGGAGCATGGGCTGTATGTAGGCAAGGAGAAGTCAAAGGCACCTAGGGAAACACAACAGAACTACTTTCACTGGTCTGGGTGTGGCATCACAGACATCAAACAACCCCTACCATCAGGATAACCCAACATGCACATGTCACAATGGGCAACAAGTGTCAACATGCATTTCCTGTAGATGTTCCCAAATAACTTGTCCCAGAAACATTGCCAACCACCACTGAGTCTACAACTGGCTGCTGCTACAATTCTCACATGCCCCTTCATGACAACAGCAATATCAGCAGACAATGGGTATGTTGCACATTGACACCCACCTTCAAGTGAAGTAGCGGGTGATGAGCTGTTCACGCAGGTCAACACCTTCCTCCTCTCCACTGTCCTCATCACTGGACACGGCTTGGTTTGCATGCTGGGGCCTTGGGTCCTCACCATCATCCAGGAGCAGGGGAATCTCCTTGCGAATGGCTAGGTGGTGGAGCATGCAGCATGCCACTACAATCTGAAACCTTCCCGGGCGAGTATGCCAGTGCACCTCCGGTCTTGTCCAGGCAGAGGAAATGTGACTGGAGCAGACCAAAATTACGCTCTACCACACGACGTGTCCTCCCATGGGCCTCATTATAGCGGACCTCAGCCAGGGACCTGGGATTCCACAGTGGGCTCAGCAACCAGGGACGGTTGGGATATGCAGAGTCACCTAGGTATGACAAACACAAATAGGCATTGCAATGTCGCAGAGACTGAGGGCAGCAGGTCACACACCCAGAACACCACATGACTAGGCATACTCACCCACAATCCATGCACGCTCGGGAAGAAGATTAGCCATCAGCTGGGGCACAATGCTGTTCCGCAGGATGTAGGAGTCATCGGCTGAGCCTGGGAATTTGACACACACATGCAAGATGGTCATATCTGCCAGGCACACCACCTGCACATTGATAGAGTGGTAATGTTTGCAATTGCGGTAAATGTGCTCACTTGCCTGTGGTGGCACAAGCCCAACATGGGTGCAATCAATGGCCCCAACAACATTGGGGATGTGTCCAAGGGGATAGAAGTCTCCCTTTACAGCTGGCAATTCAGCACTCCTGGGGACATGGATGTATCTGTCCTTGTATAGCATCATGGCGGCCAGTACATCATGCAGCACCATGCTGAACATCGGTTGTGACATCCCACCAGCACTGGCCACTGTGTTTTGGAAAGATCAAGTGGCATCAAAAAATCACCTTAAAAGTATGGGTGAAAGCTGTTGGATATGTGGGGTGGGGCTCCAACAGATCACAAAGGGGTTTCAGGGTGGCTCTGTCTAGGTTGCATTTCCGTATGATCACAACATCCTCCAAGTCCTCCAACACCGTCAAGTGAGGAAACAAATTCGGCCTCCTCATATTGGAGATGATAGTGAAAACATGTCAATACAATACAGCATGAGATGTGCACAGCACATTACATTCTGGATGACACAACAACAACAGTGACTGACATCAATCTTGACTAACAGATCAGCTCACATGTAGGGACACCGTCATGTACACAAAGGCCACACCTGTCAACTTACACAAGACAAGTACCTCAAACACCACCTTGGTCAATGTGAATGCACATAGGGATACGGCCACATTTCAAATGGGCACGCCTGGGAGTATAGCATCCAGCAAATCTGTAACTAATCTAACCCACTGTCTCATACCTAGCTTCTGTACCTGTCACACCTCAATGTGTCATTACAACCTGGCACACATCCACCACAGAATGACCACAGTTGGTGCTGGAATGACGAATGTGTACATGAGCAGACATGAGAGGCAATGCAACATAGTTCATCAGTCATTGAGACGAGCATCGCTGTGATTGTCACTGCACCGCTACACATTGACATGTGTACACATTGTAGAGTCCAGAACAGCACTGTACTGCCTTCAACAACTTCAAATCCATAAGTGACATGTGAGTGGGTACAGCCAATCTATGAAACACACACACACACAAGGCATGTGTAGCCATCAGTGGAGTAAATGGAACATTGGCCTCATGTGCACGGTGATGTTACTTTGACCATCTTGGTACTGGCTTGTTGATGTCTGACATATGGGTATTGCGATTGTGTGGCACCCAAATCGCGGTAACTACTGCCTGGCCCGGGCGGTGTATCACCAGCACCCCCATTCACAGAAGTGCGGTAGTCATTGGCATGGAGACATGCCCATATGGCTTGGGCATGTTCCGCCACCCAAATCGCAGTGCCTCGTGTCAATGTATGGCACCCATATCACGGTAGCTACCTGGCTGGCTCTGGCGGTGTGTCACCAGCAACCCCATTCACACAAGTGCGGCAGTCATAGGCATGGAGACATGCCCATATGGCGGTGGGCATGCTCCGCCACCCAAATCGCGGTGCCTCGTGTCAATGCATGGCACCCAAATTGCTGTAGCTACCGCCTGGCCCCAGCGGTATGTCACCAGCACCCCCATTCACACAAGTGCGGCAGTCATAGTCATGGAGATATGTGGAAATGGCGGTTGGCATGCTCCGCTGCATTAATGGTGGAGCCTCGTGTCAATGTATGGCACCCAAATCGCTGTAGCTACCGCCTGGCCACGGTGGTGTGTCACCAGCACCTCCATTCACACAAGTGCGGTACAGATAGGCATGGAGACATGTGAAAATGGCGGATGGCATGCACTGCCGCTAAAATCGCAGTAGCACACCCCGGGCCCCAGCGTTGTGTCACCGACATGGAGCATGCCCTTACAGCCAAAGGCAGCCATGATTGCGTTGGCATAATGCAATTTTGAAGATCGCGGTAGGCGTGCTCCGCCACCGTGGAGGCAGTCATTGGATGTATTTGAAAGAGGCAGACCTGAAAACCACCAATTGCTGCAGCTTGGCACCTTTGAAACGACCCCAGGGGGCTATATATGTGTGGGTGTGAGCCTCACATTTCCACTGCTCCCATAGCCTGCTGCCTGAGACCCCTCACCTGCTGCTGCTCCCAGAGCCTGCTGCCAGAGACCCCTCACCTGCTGATGCTACCAGAGCCTGCTGCCAGAGACCCCTCACATGCTGCTGCCTCCAAGGGACTGCTGCCAGAGACCCCTCACCTGCTGTTGCTACCAGAGCCTTCTGCCAGAGACCCCTCACCTGCTGCTGCCTCCAGGGACTGCTGCCAGAGACCCCTCACCCACTGCTGCTACCACAACCTGCTGCCAGAGACCCCTCACCTGCTGCTGCCTCCAGGGACTGCTGCCAGAGACCCCATACCACCCAATTCCGCTGCTGTCTCATGTCCACAGTGATGGCAAGGACAGAGAAGATCCGTGCCAGTCCCTTCACGAGCGAGGAGCTGGAGGTCCTGGTGGATGAGGTGCTCACACAATACCTAAGGCTATATGGTGCCCCAAATGTCCTGGTAAGTCTTCGACAGTGGTGGGGTAGGGCAGGGGGCCCACACATGTAGTTGGACTGAAGCAGTATGTGCCTGGGAGTGTGGGGTTGTGTCATGCACTGCCAGACATGCTGTCTCCAGTGGGAGGGTGTGTGTACCCAATGCCACAGCTTTCCCTCCCTGCACATGTAAGTATGAGTGACATGTGTTGTGTTGTCAGCCATACAGTGACACAGAAGGTTGTTCATGTTGTAGTCAGGACAGTGATTGCTTGGCTGGATGGCTGTGTGTGCCCCTGTAATCCATCTCAGTGTGAGCCCAGCTGGCCTGCACAGTCCCCACTTACAAAGACAAGGAAACCTCACTTAACTTACAGAGTATGACATGAGTCTTTTCACATTGCACTCCAGCCATGGACCATCTCAGCACTGTATTTTGCACACAACTGACCTTGTGAAAGGCATTTGTATTTCTGATAGCATGTTCCTCAATGTGACCACCATGACACATTCATCTATTCACAGGACAGGGACATTGATGGCTGCACAGTCTTGGACACAGTGAGTCCACCCCCAAACACAGATTGACATGTGATGTATGTGTTGCTCAACCCAACAATGAACTGGAGACGTGGGCAGGCTACAAGGGTGTTTTAGTGCTGGCATCCTGCATGTGCGTGAGATGTGCAGGAACTGTGTTCCCACTCACACCTGCATGCTTTAACACCAGCTTTTCCCTTGCAAGTGTCCCATGTGAGCTGCACTATAGTCTCTGATCGACATATTGTTGGATATGTGATGATTTTGAATCTTGCTGCTATACCTTTAGATGTCGGTACATGACACTCTGTCACTGATCATCTCCCCCTCATGTCTCCCATGCCTGCAGCTCAAGGTACACCAGCGTAGGTCCGTGTGGCGGGCCATTGCAGCGAAGGTGTGAGCTCTGGGGGTCTCAAACTGACGGCGCACCTACTGCCACAAGAGCTGGGACGACATCAGCCAGCTGGCAAAAAATGTGGCGGAGATGACCTTGGGGCCGCTTCCTCGCACTGGGCATTTGGCATGGCGCAGCATGACACCACTAATGGGACGCATCTTGGTGGTGACACAGCCTGAGCTGGATGCACGTTTGAAGGAGCATCAGCAGCAAACCAGGGGTGAGCATTTGGGGAGTCTCACTTTGGCTATGAGTGGCTGCATGTGTACAGAGCCTGTGCCAGTGCTGGCCAATGTGATGTTGGTAGTGTGATGCTGTGGAATGTAAGTGGCTGCTGTGCTGTGTGCCGGTGGCATGCATTTGCCCTACCTGTACTTACAAATGGGATTTGGATGCTGTGCCTTCACATTACACTCTGAGTTGTGCTCTTCAGGTTTCTTATGCATTGGGGTAGTCCTGGGAATCCCATGGGAGGGAACGGCAGTGTGCCCAATCTGACTGTACATTCATCATTGCATCCATTGCATGCACCCAGATCGGGGAGGCCTACACATCTGACAGCAATGTGCACCATTCTATTGTCCACAAGGTACGACATGGTGGGTGGCATGGGCTAATGTCCATTGTGAACTGTCATGTTGTAGTCTGGGTCTGTGTTCTCCCCTCCTGTTCCATCCAGATCGTTCATTGGCAACAAGTACTGTGCCCCCATCATGTCCCTAGGTGTGCTCAGAGCTAGTTGTGTGTCTGTTTGAACAGGGTCACAAGCAGGGTGTTGTGCTGTGTGGTCATCACATGGCTCACTCATGCCTGAGTTTCCAGTTTCCACGCACTGCTTGAGTCAATATAGTGAGTTGGCACGATGTGATTGCACAGGGTGGTGTGCAACATGTAGATTTGGTCACCTTTGTGATGCATTCCTTGCATATGTTTGTTCTGTTGCTGTCACTGACCTGATCCTACATCTCTCTCTCTCATGCAGCATCACCTGTGGTCATGGAGGGACAGGAGACGGACACCAGTGGTGGGGGAAACTAGCACAACAGCTGCCCATGAGCCCAGTGACACAGATGACACCAGCGCCTCAGAGGGGGACATGGGTCTGCAGCTCTCCTGCCCCTAAAGCATCACGCAAAGAGAAGCATACGGTGTGTGTGCCCACCAAGGAGGTGGTGCATGCCAAGCGTACACCTAGGAAGGGCTCCAAGGCAGAATCATCCAACCAACTCGACTCCCGTTGCAAGCCCAGTGAAGCAGGGGTTGGAGGGCACTGTAGGGGTAACACCTAGTAAACAGGGGAAGGGGGTGCAGAGGCGAAGCCAGGCAAAGCGTTCCGCTGGGTCCAGCACATCACCAGAGGGGCTGACAGCGCCTGCACCTGCTGCAGCTGTGGTGGTGAGTGTGCCTGTTGTGCCCACACCACTTCCCATTGATCCACAGTCAGTCAAGCCATTTAGGATCCCTAAGAAGTGGAAGGGCACCCCTCCACAATCTCCCAGCCACACCGTGTCTCCCGTCTGCATGACTCCACCTCCACGTGCCACTACAGCACCTGGTCCAAGCAGCCCTCTGGATTGCCAAGCCACTGATAGCTCTACCTCAGCTGTTCCGCTCTCTCCCTCCCTGGTCAAGTGCCCCAACAGTCCCTGAGACACAGCCAGCTCCCAGTCCGCCTGACAGCCAAGTCTGAGTGGTAGTCACCCTCACACACCTGTCTCTCACACAGGTGGGCCTGAACTGCACATTGTTGCCCCCTGACTGTGTTGCTGACCATGGAAAGGTACAGTCGCACACATTCCCTGTGTGGCATCTCATGGACATACTCTGCACCCTGAACTGGCCACTGACCTTGCTGTTTTGCCCTTGCCTGTGCAGCTTCTCATGGACTCACTCTGCACATTGTCCTGCCCACTGGCCTTGTCGTGCACTACTGTGTGCCCCCTGCCTGTGCAGCTTCTCATTGACTCACTCTGCACTTTGTCCTGGCCACTGGCCTTGTCGTTCTCTGCTGTGTGCCCCCTGCCTGTGCAGCTTCTCATGGACTCAGTCTGCACTTTGTCCTGCCCACTGGCCTTGTTGTTCACTGCTGTGTGCCCCCTGCCTGTGCAGCTTCTCATGGACTCAGTCTGCACTTTGTCCTGCCCACTGGCCTTGTCATTCACTGCTGGGTGCCTCCTGCCTGTGCAGCTTCTCATGGACTCACTCTGCACCCTGAACTGGCCACTGGCCTTGTTGCTCTAATCTGTGTTGAACTATTCCCTGTGCAGCTTCTCATGGACATACTCTGCACCCTGAACTGGCCACTGGCCTTCTTGCTCTTTGCTGTGTTGAACTATTCCCCGTGCAGCTTCTCATGGACATACTATGCACCCTGAACTGGCCACTGGCCTTGTTTCTCTTTGCTGTGTTGAGCTATTCCCTGTGCAGCTTCTCATGGATATACTCTGCACCCTGTACTGGCCACTGGCCTTGCTGTCTTGCCCCTGCCTGTGCAGCTTCTCATGGACTCAGTCTGCACTTTGTCCTGCCCACTGGCCTTGTCGTTCACTGCTGGGTGCCCCCTGCCTGTGCAGCTTCTCGTTGACATGCTCTGCATCTTGTGAATAAAGACAGTTGCTCCTGTTGTCTATTTTGTCAGTGTCCTAACTGAATAAAGTTCTTTTGCTGTGTTACATGGTTTACTGTGCCACATGGTCTGTGTGGCACTTCAACATAGTACATTTTTGGGCTCACTTACTATCTTTTTTTCAGGGGTGACAGGGTCTTCAGTTCTTCTTGACCCAGATACTTGTGTGGACAATGGTGTCAATTTACAATGGCTAGCAGTAGTCAGTTACTTAATTAGTTCCTGTTGGCTATATTGTACACATGTCAGGTTGGGGGGCACTGCCAGCACAGGGTGGGTGTGCACACACAGTATTGCAGGCAGGCTGGCCAGGGTCATCATGTATGTGTGTTCTTCCTTTATGTGTGCCCAGCGGTGTATGTGTGTGGTCAACTTCTGATGGCCAGTCATCCTAGTCCCATGGCTTACTTTCCATTTGTGCTTTTGGATGGCCAGGTAGTGTGCAGTGTGAAGGGGGTGAGTTTGTGGGGAGTGTTGATGTGTACATGCCTCTGCAATGTCAACTACACACGTGTCATCCAGGAGTTGTGTGCCTGTTGTTTTGATTGTTCATCCCTGTGGCTGTGGTTGTATGCCCATGTGTGAGTTGTATGTTGTGCACTGTGTAGTGTGTTGGTGTGTCCTTGCAGTTCTGTCTGACTCCTACTTGTTGTTTTTGTCACTTGTGAGTATGCAGAGAGTGTTACTGGCAAGTCAGTCTTGTGTTTTATTGCACATCCATGTGTCTGGTGGCTCTTTGTGGGGACTGTGCAGATCTGCTGCTCCACACTGCCATTGTGGTTGTGTTTTCTCATGCATTGCTGTCCCATGGTGCCTTCTTGCCTCCAGTGTGGCATGTTGTGTGTGTTGTCATGCCATCCCCTATCTGTGCTTCAGCTGCCTACCCATTGTGGGTCTGCACTCCCTCTCTTTGTATATGGTACACTCCTGCCATGTCCCCTACTGACATGCAGTACACTTCACTTTGGTGTGAGCTGTCCCCTTTGTTTATATGTGGGTGTGCCTCCCCATGACTTCAATTGTGACATTGAGCTTTGTGGTGCAGTTCTTTGGCAGGGGTCAATGTGTCACTCAGGGCATTTCCCCAATGGGTCATGTGTGATGTGCTGGTGCTGTTTGTCAGTAATGGTTGCTCCTATGCAGTTCAACTGTGTGTGCTACCCAGTCCTCTGGTCAAGTTGTTTCCACCTTTGTGTCCCAGACTTGTGCATCTATTGTGTGTTGTGTTGGATGTATGTGTGTTATTTGTGTTTTTGCTTCACTTCCTGGGTGTGCTGTTGTCTTTGTGCTGTGCTGTATGGTGTTGTGTGGGTTGCTGTTCTGTCACTGATGTCTGTGTGTGTCTAGTATGCTTGGTGTGCACACACAGCTTGTTGTGCATGCAGTGCTGTGTGTGTATGTTGCCTTGTGATTGCCTGGTGTGCATCTCCTGATGTCCTGCTGTGTTTTCTATGTGATTGTTCTGCCTGTTGTTTGTTTGCTGTGGCTGTGTTGTTCTGTGATGGTGCACTTCTTGTGTGTGTTGTGGTATGTTGTCTGTGCATTGTTCCTGAGTGATGATGTAGTGCACTCCTGTTGTGTCTGTGCTCCCATTGCCTTTGCCCAGTTTTAGCTGCACAGGGCATGTCTCTTGTTGTTGTGGATCTGTGTGTGTTTCTGTTGGGTTATGTGTTTGTCTGTTGTATTTGTTTCCACCTTTGTGGTGGCATCCCTGTGTGTGTGTGTGTTAGATGTTTGTGGCTGACCCCAGGGTGTGTGATTGTTTGTGTGTGTATTGACTGTCAAGTATTGCCAGCCTTCAGTGTGTTTGGCACTGGTGTTGTGTGCTGCTGGTGTGAGGGGGTATGTGTGTAGACTTTTACTGGTGTTTGTCAGTCCAGAGGTGTGTAGATGGGCCATGTGTGTAGTGCTGCTGGTGTACTCATGTGGAGTAGTTGTATGGATGTGTGGCTGTTCACAGTTTGACTTCAGGGCCTTCCTTTCATACTTGTGCCTATACATGGTTTGCCTTGCTGTCTCCCTATGCTGTTGCACTGAGCTGTCTGTGGTTTGAGTTCACTCACTGTGCCAGCCATGTGTGCTTTGATGGTTTGAGGGTGTTGTTCTCTGTTCTTTGTGTTGATGTGATGTACACATGCTTGTTGTGTGTCTCCATGGCCTTCCATTTGTGTGCAGCCCACCTTGGTTTCCCTATTTGTTGTGCTTCATTGCTGTTGGCATGCGGGGTGTGTATGTGAGTGTGTGTCAGTCTGTGGTATGTATGTGTGACTGTGCAGGCTGTGTGTCCATTTGGATGTTAATTCCTTGTATGTGTTCATTTTTATTTCCCTGAGTGTGGTGCTGTGGTGGTGGTGTGTTTCCCTGGCCCTGTGCTACTGTGCTGTGTGTTGTGTGTTCCTGTGCAGCCACTCCTGCAGTGTCTGTCTCCATGATTGTTTGTTGTGTGTGGTGTGTATTGTTGTGGCTTGTTGTAGTGCATGGGGTGCACAGGAGGTGCACATGGCATGTGCCTTCATGGGGTGTGCTAGTGTGTGGTGGGAGGGGGCGTGGCCCTGTGGTCTTTGTGCCCTGCCCATGCCTGGCAGTGGCCCTGCCTTCTGCATTGTGCGCATGTATTTGCTTGGGTTTGCCGCTGCGGTGACGTGACTGGGACATTGCTGCATGGTGGCGGTAGCTGTGTGTCCAGGATGCAGAGGGGTGACTTTGTGGCAGGTGAATGATGTGTGGGTGCCCTTGTGGATGTGTCCCTGTCCCCCCTAGGGTGTCTGATGTGAATTTGGATCCTGTGTCAGCCCGTGTGTTGTGTGTTGTGTGTTGTGTTTGTGTTGTTGCGTACCTGCGGCGGTGTCCGCGGCGGTCCATGAGTTCCTGGTGATGTAGCAGGTACAGCACCGGAAAGACGTGTAGAGCTGGGTCCATGGCGGTCGTGACCGGGACTCTGGTTTTGCACTCCGCTGTCGAGCTTCAGCCGTCTCTGGTTGGGCGGTGTCTCCGCTATGGTGCGTCTGTTTGTTTGAGTGATCCTAATTTGTGGAGCGGGGTGGACGTCATTCCGCACAGCGGTGAGTCTCCATTGGCTACCACCGCCGCGGTGGCGGGTGCACTTTGATGGCGGAGCGCATCGCACCGCGGCGGTGGGGAAATGGCCTATGTTTGGCCATACTAAGATGGCGGACGTGAGGGCCACTGCTCGGGGGGCGGAAAATAGCTTTTTTACGCACCGCCAGCACCGTGGTGGTGCCACCGCCCGAAATCCTAATGGGCCCCTATGTGTTCCCACCACAATGTTAAGGGCCTGTGCAGATGTGAGGGGAGTGTTAAGGCCTGATCAGTTGCCAGTGAGCCAATCCCTAAAGCACAAACTGGTGTGCAGGGGACAAGAGGGTGCTCCTAATGTCAGAATCCCCTTGGATACAGACACTCAATACACACTTTGTAGTTCCTGTTCAACCCTGCAGGTATGGCCCAAATCTAAAACCACTACAGTACGGCTTTTCGCACACTTAAAAAACACGTCTCCAGCCAAAATTGAGTGCCTAATACACTTCCCAAACACAATTTAAAACACACAACAGGTGAAGTGGACTCTTAAAAACATTTTGGTTAGGCTTAGGGATGTAGTTTGCCTTTTTAGCTAGCAAAGGGTCGAGGGGGTGCTGGCTTCTAGTAGCCTTAGCACAGTTTAGGGGAAAACCACAAGACTAATGTACACAGTCACAGGAAAAAGAAAACTGCAGTTTTAAAAGTACAAATTGAACAGAAAACAAGAGATAAATTGCATGCAAAAATATTTTTAAGCACAATATCTTTAACAATAATATTAAAAAAACTGTAAAAAATATTATTCCTACCTGCAATATTCCTGTCAATTACATTATCTATACCACAATACTCTTATGATGATATTCTGGTTTCACAATATTTAAAACTCGTTTTTTTGCCCAAACTCCCAGGTGCAGAGATAAAGAGCGGGAACCTAGATATTGATAAAGTGCGTGTGTGTAGTGTATCCAAGGTGTATACAAGGTGGACCGTTACTGTAGTCACACATTCGTCAAGGGTACAGGTCCACTCATCACTTGAGCAGGGAAACAGGGGCACTGCTCGAGTGATGAACGGACCAGTACCCTAGAGAAATGAGTGACTACAGGGACGGTCCACCCATGAAACTCCCTATGATGTCGGCAAACTTAATTAGACATCTTTGACTACACAAGGAAAAGGTCCTTCATGTATGGCCTGTAAAAAAACATGCATGTTCCCTTTTTTGTTAAGAATACAAAGGTACAAGCTAATAGGTTTACTAATATATGTAGCAGGGTAAACAAAGGTCCTGAAGAAAGCCAAATGACCTTTTCGAGGCAATTGACTGGCTGAAACATGTCGGCCTAAATTGACGCCCGAGATCATAATATCCCAAGAGCGTCATAAAGTCATTCTTAATCTAGTCCCTAATCCTACACCATTAAGATTTATAATTAGGATTCAGAAGTTATTTTAATACACCCACACCCCTTGCCGTCACTTAGATTTTCCACCCAAAGAACTCAGCTTACAAACGCTTTCAGTCCACTCACACACATACCTTTGTGTATGGGTGAGGGTCCAGTGATGAGGCATGCCTCAGGTGGTACCTGTGAGTGAGGACCCTCATAATATATATGTAAATACTCTTTATATATAAATATACAAAGTGACATAAGCCAAATTCCATAAACTCTGAGTGTTCATCTTTAGATAGTTAAGGTGCATCTACTGTAAAATCTGAGCAAGACAGCTGTGGAACCTGGCGATGGCACATCTTCCGAGGAGAATATGGAAATTATAATTTGTGTATCGTCGGCGTATGACACAAGTGAGAAGCCATGGTTCTGAACCAGTTTGGCCAGCGGACTTACATATATGTTGAATAGTGTGGGAGAAAGCATTGATACCTGGGGGACTTCGCAAGGAATGTAGAAATTGTCTGACTTAAGGTTATCCCAGCAGACCCTATGTTCTCTCCCTGTCAGAAAGGAGGTGAGGAGGGCAAGAGCATTGTCCTGAATCCCAATTGCCTTCAGCCGTTGCGTAAGAACGGAGTTAATCATTGTGTCGAACGCGGCGGCTAGGTCAAGCAGGATCAGGACAGTCCTGCCACCTCTATCAATTTGCAATCAGAGTTCTTCCGTGGCCATAACTAATGCGGACTCCATAGAATGGCAAGAACAAAAGCCATGCTGAGTGCTATCAAGTAGATTGTTAGAGTCCAAGTAATAGTTTAAATCTTTATTTAAGACTTTCTCCAAAACCTTAGCTGCCAGAGGCAGGCAAGAGATGGGACAGTAGCTGTTGATGTCATCGGGGGGAAGGGAAGGTTACTTTAGGATCGGTCTGATGCACACCTTCTTCCAAGGTACTGGGAAATCCCCAGACCTTATGATAGTGTTTATTAGAGGGACAAGAGTCAGGCTAATTTGATTTGAGACACCGTTGAAAATGTCCCGGGGGCACGCATCATCTGGAGAGCCTGACTTAATGGTCAGTAAAAGATTATTTACAGAATCCACCGTAATTGGTGAAAAACTGGCCAAATGATTAGTAATTGCTGTCCCTTTCTCCAATATGTGCAATGGTGGAATTACAGCACGCTTACTGTCTCCTGCCTGCGGGGTGATCTCTGCTCCCCTTTAGAATGCAGGCTGGTTGCCACATGCACTGTGAAAGTAGGACTGGCAGCTTCAAATGGCCCTTCTTTACTCAGAGGCTTATTTACAAACCCCTTGCACTGCCGGTGCATCACATTAAGTGAAGTGCCGGCGGTGCAACCTGCTGCGTGATATTTAAAAGCACACGTAAAGCCACTTTGCGTGGCATTAACTGCGCTTGTAAATATCACCCCTTTTCACGAAACACTTTGCGTATTAGGTTTGTGACATGGTGTTGCTGTGGGTGTTCCAACTCAACACCCACGTCCACTGATGAATTTCCAGATTTACGAGCAATCATCAATCTAGAAATGCGTCACAAGGCTATGCCACCCTCGGGATGGCATAGCGAGGTGCGGCAAGGAAAAATGTTTTCATTTCTTCTTGTCTTTTCTTCTTTCAATGCGTGCTGCATTTTAGAGCACATATTGGAAGAGGAAATCACCTCAAGGGATTGTTTTTGTGCAGGAAAGTGTCCCTTTCTGCACATAAACAATCTCCCATTCACGGAAGCATCCTTGAATCATTGTGCAAGGGTGCCTGTGCCAGCGCATGGCAGCAATTTGTGCGCCAACACAGGGGGAAGCACAGAGGTGTGACATATTGTTATAAATATGTTGCACCCCTGTGCTTCAAAACTAACGCTGTGCGGTGTAGCAAAATGACTTGCAGCACTGCGCTGCATTACTTTCTTGTAAATAGGGCCCTTATGTCGTACTTTAATATTCGGGACCGCGTAGGGGACAGGGCCCTACCCCTGTCTATCTTGGTATTAGCGAACCGCAAATGGTAAATGCGGCATGTACGAGTGCTTTATATATCGTTCTAGCTATGAATGCACTGTGTACACGTTATTCAGCTTCACTACGCGGGTTCCATTTTGGAAACAGTGGCCATCTTGTCATTGCCCTCACATAGGCTATGATGGAGTTAATACAGGCTTCATAGTACATGGGCTTTCCCTCTGACTTCTCTGTGACCTGGGCAGCTGGCTCTGCTGCCCTGGGTCAAACCGGTCTCACGAGCTCCCCTTCCTCCGTCCACCTGTGATTAGCATCAGGGTTTGACCCGTCATAAAACCCTTTCATCCTATACAATCCCCCGGCTAATCTCTTCCACACCTGCTTGTTCCTGCTTTATGACTTGTTTCCCAAAACAGGAGATGCTCATGTTTATTGGGGGGTCTATTTACATCAAAACGTGGGATCTGAACCTTACTGTGTAAATCATTGTGGGCTGGCCGAACTGGAATGTGGGATGGTCATCATGACTCTGCTTTTTCGTTTGTAATGTATACCCTTATATGACCATATCGTAAACCAAGGAATGTGTGCCTGGAGCATGATATTTTGTACTTAAGGAGAAGTCCGTTCCTATGATTTTCAGCAGTCTCCTGAGAACATACACGCTGTTGTACTTCTAGGATACCTGTCATTGGTCTGCAGCCAATAAACAAATCTTTGACTTCACCCAGAAGACTCTGTGTTTCTGTAGGTCCGGAACAGGGTGAACCCAGAAGTCATAGGGTGTGTGCCCCTGCACCGCTGGGTCTAAAATACCCAGTACTTCAGTTTGGCGCCCAACTCGGGACGATTTCAGCGGTACCAGTCCAAGCCAGAGGTTCGTGAGGAGCTTCGTGTGGAAATTCCGGAGGAAGGCCGCCACTTCATCGACCCCTGCATGTCGACGTGGTCCGAAAGTCTTTTCTGCGAGGTTCTCCGCGTCCCGACGGCTACGAAGGACTGCTGCCCTGATTAATCGACCTGTTTTGGACCCTTGACGAGTTTTGAGAGAGCGAAACAATCGAGAGAGTCTTCTGGTGACGCCATCGATCAGCAATATTCAGTTAAGTATAAGTGGAGCGTCTCCCATTTGTTTTGGTATCCTTCGGGATCATTTGAATTGGTACTTTGGAGTTTGCAAACGCCAAAACCAGAGGACTCGTGTATTCACGAGGCTATCGTAATCGATAATCCTTTGACGTTTGGATCTAGACTAGTGAGCGAAGATGCCTGGTTCTGGACTATTTGGTAGATTATTCTGTTTGGGTTGTGGAAAAGATTTCCAGCTAGAGGAATCATGTTCGGTTCCTCCGGTTGGAACTCCAACTTATGAGCTCTATGTGAAACATGGCGTAGGCCCCATTGCATATAACGAAGTGTGGATCCACTACACCAGGAAAGATGGTGTTTTAAAATGGCCCCAAAATGGTAGTTTTGATACTGATATTTTAGATAATCTGGAAATTAAATTGTTTAAGAAGAAAGCCCGGCCGGCGATGTTTGACTCTTTCCGCTTATGGCGAAAGGAAGCCAAACAGAAGGAAATTAAGTTAGCGAAAAAGAATAAGAGAGAGAGAGGTATGTCAGTAATGCAAGCAGCTGTACAATTTAAAGACAATGAAGAGGAGCAAATGAATGAGCAATTGCACAGGCAGCGTAAGTTAGGGATTGACAAATGCTACCCAGCTTTGCCACATTCTAAGCAGGATGAGTCAGAAGAAAAGGAGAAAGATCCCCTGATGTCACATTTGTTGAGTTCGCCACCCCCGTATGCTCAAACTGCCACGGCGCCTCCCCAGCTTGTAAATATGCCGCCTCCAGTGCATATACTGCAAGCCTTGCTGCAACCGCCAGTTGCTTTGCAACCAGTTCCTATTCCTGTAGCGCAGTCCTCTCAAGCGCCTCCAGTTGTGCTTCCAACTGCCCCCGCACTTCCTGCGACTTTGCCTAATCCAGTAACTGCCTCCCCTAACACTTTTCCTTCCACCACTCCAGTACCTGTCTCTACATCCTCTTTTCTTCCCTCTGTTTTTCCCCCTGTTCTCGCCTCAGCTTCTCCTTCGGCGCGACAGCGCGTAGCTAATGTGGTTACTACATTAATGTCTCCTCTCTTTGGGTCATCTGGTGCAACTCCTGGTGTACAGCGTAAGCAGTTGCGCAGCCAATTGCCTAACCCCGATGAGAAAAAGGTAATAGATCACATGGCGCGTAGATGGATCGTTTTTCCTTCACTGTATGATGTGGAATCAGTTGTCAACACTTTCCATCAATGGGATGCCCCGAAACAGAGATATGTGTTTGAGAAAATGTGCGAAATTCTCTGTGAAGAATTGGAGGATAGTGGTAGAAATCCGAACCCGCAGGAATTGTGTAGAGTGAGGTTCGATTTTGGAACTGGTATAATTGTGGACCGCGAAGTAGATAAAGCAGTTGCGGTTGTATTGTCCTTAAGGAATGACGATTGCCAACAGTCATTGTTTGAACAAGAGGTCCTTGTGGGGAAAAAGGCAAAAGCGCGACAATACCCTATGAGAGAAGTTCCCCCGGTATGGAAGGAAGCGGTTGCAGCTGCCGGTGGTAACCCCGCTGTGGCAGCGCATTTCCAGCGTGTTTGGGTGCATGTGCCATGGAAGCGCTCTGAGGTGTTAGCGCTTAAGCAGTCCTTGCCTGATCCCCGTAAAAACCCAGCAGGTTATTATAAAGAGTTGTCACAGACGGCAGGGTCGTGCATTATGAATCTGGCCGACATAGACATGTTGTTTGGTAATGTTGTTCCACAGCCTCTATGGGGATCAATTCGTAATGTAGATCACAATGCAGAACTAGGGGATACATGGACTAACATTGTTGCTGCTGATGCTAGACAAACGGGTGGTGCGAAACCGGAACCTTTAGTAGCTGAATTGCCTGGTAGAATCATCACGTATATGAAGACAATAATGCCTGCGATGCGCGTAAATTGGGATAAGTTATCTGCATGCAAGCAGAAGAAAGATGAGACAGTGTCAGACTTATTTACTAGGTTTGAAGAAACGTTTATTGACCACAGTGGGCAAGATATGAGTACTGAGGGTGGCCAACGGCTGTTTGTGGATAAGTTTGTGCAGAATTTACTTCCTGACCTGTGTAAAAAGTTAAAAGATTCAGAAAGTTCTTGGGCTGTTTCTTCTTCAGCGCAAATACTGGCTACTGCACAGTATTATGAAAATAGAGATAAAGACGAGAAAGATAGAACGGAGAAGAAAACGAAGGAACTAAAGACAAAGGTCCTTTTACAGCAGGCCTATCCGCCACGTGGAGGTGGTAATAATTATAGGCAACCCCAAGGTGTCTATCACCAACCCCAACAGTTTCAGGCAAACCAGCAAATGAACGGGTATTACCAACCACGTGTCCCTGTAGGTCCCAACCAATGTTCATACTGTAAAGAGGAAGGTCATTTTAAATATAGTTGCCCTAAATTAATGCAGCGGAACGGTAATGCGTATGGCGCAAGAGGAAGGGGTGGTCAGCAAGCTCCTAGAGGCCGAGGGCGTGGAAGTGTTCCCCAGAACGCGCGTCCTCTGCCGCCTCAAAGTACCATCAATAGCTTTGATCAGCAAGCTAACGCGATTAGCAATACGGCTCAGTATTATAATAATGATTATTATACAGAGGACGGTGATACAGAGAATAATGATTACTAGGACAGCCATAGACAGAGAGAGGAAGTTGTTTCAGTGCCAGTGGATCAGAGTGGACCGTATGTTGAGGTGACTACAGCAAATGTAACGGAGCCTTTTCTGCTAGACACTGGTGCTGCAAAGAGTTCAATCATGCATTCAAAACTCCCTGGCGCACCTTTGTCTGGCGATATAAATGTTTCAGTAGGTTTTTCTGGCGCCCCGGTTAGGAACCCGATTTCCAGTCCCATGTCACTTTCTGTTGGACCTTGCGAGCTGAAAGCACCCCTGATTCTGACAACAGGTTGTGGTGAGAATTTGCTGGGATTAGATTTGTTGAAAAGATTGCACGCTACACTGTATTGTTCTCCTTCAGGAGTACAACTTACATTAGGCAAGAAAGTGATTTCCCCAATGTACTTGTCTAAAAACACGATGCCACCTGAATTGTCGTCCCTTCCGGATGCCCTTTGGGCTACTGGTCCCAATGATGTGGGCCTCTTGGAGATACCGCCATATGTGGTGACTCTAAAGGCTAATGTCAGACTGCCACGTATTCCCCAGTACAAGATCTCTAATGAAGGGCAGAAAGCATTGTTAGACATTGTCAGCGACTTGATTAATAAGGGTGTGATCGAAGAGACAAGAGGCAACGTTTGCAATAGTCCGATTTTACCTGTCTTAAAACGAACGGACCCTTCACAGCCACCTGTTTACAGATTTGTGATTGATCTCAGAGAGGTTAATAAGATTGTTGTGCCACAGTTTCCGGTTGTCCCTGATATAACTGCCTTGTTAACGATGATTCAAGCCTCTGCTGCATGGTTTTCAGTGATCGATTTAAAGAATGCTTTCTTTAGTATCCCAATTGCAGAAGAGAGCAGAGATATTTTTGGTTTTAGTCTGGGAGGCCGAAGCTTCCGCTTCAAACGCGCTCCCCAGGGCTACTGTGAGAGTCCATCCATATACAGTCAGGCTCTGAAAGCGCAGCTTGATGCACTTGTTTTACCTAGTTGCGCTATCCTGATTCAGTATGTGGACGATTTACTGATCACCGCGGATACCGAGAAGATCTGTAAAGAAGCCACATTATCACTGTTGCGCCATTTATCCGCTTTCCATCACAAAGTGTCTCTCTCTAAACTGCAATATTGTCGACAAGAAGTGACCTACTTAGGTCATCTCTTATCGAAGGAGGGAAGGAAACTGACCCCAGAAAGAATTCAAGCTATTGCACAGTTAAGTGTGCCGAAAACACAGAGAGAAGTACGTGCTTTCTTGGGCATCACTTCATACTGTAGGCATTGGATCCCTAGTTTTTCCTTATTGGCAAAACCTTTGTTAGCCTTAACATGCAAAGACACACCGAATCCTATCCCATGGTCTGAAGAATGCCAGAAAAGTTTTGTGGAATTGCGTAATGCATTATGCTCAGCACCTGTGTTGGGTACTCCCGACTACAGTAAGCCTTTTACATTGTATGTTCACGAGAAAGATGGATGTGCGTTGTCAGTGTTAACACAGCCTTTTGGCGACAGACCGCGCCCATGCGCATATTTTTCATCTACCTTGGACCCTGTAGCAAGGGCATTGCCAAGCTGTCTGAGAGCGACAGCTGCTGCAGCGATGTCTATCCGACAATCTGCTGGTTTGGTAATGGACAACACATTGATTGTCATGGTTCCACACGCTGTAGACACATTAATAAATAGAACCAAGACACAACACTTGACCAGTGCACGATTATCGGGCTACGAACTTACACTGTTAGCTAATCACATACACATAAAGAGATGCAATACGCTGAATCCAGCTACATTGTTGCCAATTCCAGCAGACTCAGATGAGATTGAACAGCATGACTGTCTGTTCAGAACAGAAGAAGAGACGAAAGGGAGAGTAGATCTGAAAGATACTCCCCTGACTGAGTGTGATGGCACTTTATGGGTAGATGGTTCATGTTTTAAACTCCCTAATGGTGACACGACTGCTGCATATGCTATCACGACTTTGCACACGGTCGTGGAAACTGCACGAGTGCCACATAATTCCGGCCAAGCAGCAGAATTAATCGCCCTCACGAGAGCATGTGTGTTGTCTGAAGGAATGAGAGTGAACATATACACAGATAGCCAGTACGCCTTTGGCGTGGCTCATAATTTTGGGCGTTTGTGGAAGGAGCGTGGGTTCCTGACGTCGCATGGAGCTAAAATTCAGAATGGAAAGTTAGTGAATGATCTCCTTGAGTCACTGACCCTACCGTTGCAAGTTGCGATCATGAAATGCAGTGCACACAGGAAAGTCACAGATGATGTTGGACGTGGGAATGCGTTTGCTGATGAGACCGCGAAAGAAACAGCACAGAATGTGAAGACTAGAATGTATGTTGCAGGTCCCGCAAGATGGGTTAATGATGTGGGAATGTGTGAGAACACAATAGAGAGTGTGAAGTCGCTTCAAGCTGAAGCCACAGAGGAAGAGTTAAGCAAGTGGAGAGAAAGTATGGGTAAGTTGGATGAGAATGGTTGTTGGATTGATCTAACAGAATATAGGCGTTGGTTGTTGCCTGATGCATATGTGCTTCCAGTGGTTACTATGGCACATGGAATGGCACATATCAGTACGAAAGGTATATGCAAGTTGTTGGCTCCAGTATGGCAGAATGCTGGGATTCCCAAGTGTGCAGAGAACGTGGTCAAAAATTGCATAGTATGCTTGAAGTACAACCCTGGTAGGGGAACCCCAACTCCGGCTGGTCACTTTGCACCCCCATCATGTCCATTTGAAGTTTTGCAGCTGGACTTTATTCACATGGAAAGATGCAACAACCTGAAATATGTATTGGTGGTTGTTTGTGCTTTCTCAAAATGGATAGAGGCTTATCCTCTGAAAGATAACACTGCCCTATCCACAGCCAAAGCCCTTGTGAAGGAGTTTTTCCCTAGGTTTGGGATGCCAAGAATGGTGTGGTGTGATAACGGAAGTGAGTTTGTGGGTAAAGTGATGAAGAATGTATGTGAAGGGCTAGGAATAAAGCAGAAGTTCCACGCTGCAAATCACCCCCAATCAGCTGGATTAGTAGAACGCTACAATGGAGCCTTAAAGCTCAAGCTGGCTAAAATCCAGGCGAGCACCGGTCTTAAATGGCCTGACGCTCTGCCTTTAGCACTCCTGTCCACCAGAATGACCATACACTCACGAGTGGGACTTAGCCCTTATGAGGTCGTCTTTGGCCGCCCGGCTAATGTGTGGGGCGTGCCAAGACCGGCGAAATTTAGCGAAATAGAACATCCAGTACTGCTCGATTACCTGTATGATTTGACTGTTAAACTGCGTGTTTTGCACCAACAGGTACATGATACCCTTCCCCAAGCCTCTGAACCTCCTGGACACCCCATCAACCCTGGTACGTGGGTGCTAGTCCGAAATTTCCAGCGCAAGAGCAACGACGAGCCTCGCTGGATCGGCCCTCATCTTGTTCTTCTTTCAACAAGATCAGCAGTGCGAGTGAAAGGGAAGAAGCACTGGATTCATGGTACTCACTGCAAGGTAGTCCCCTTGCCTCTGCCATATGACCAGTGGGTCAAGGAGGGTATCGCCGACTCAGAGACAGACATTGTACCTCGCTTTGTACCATTCAGTGACGCACGCTTAAGAGGCACAGTTTCAGACCAAGAGAGTGACAATATTCTGCAGGAAGCTGTGCCACCATCAAGTCGACTGGACACCACTGAGCCTGAACTTTTGTTTCAAGACCAAACAGCACCTGGCCGTCTCCGCTATAATTTGAGACCTAGGCCCATGGACAAATAAAGATTTCCTCATTATTTCCCTTTTGACATTTTTGCTCTCCCATCTGAAGGACTTTCTTGATTTTTGTTTTTCGAACCACCATCCGGGTTCTGCCGCAGGGTCGCGGTGCCAAGACTTTGGGGTACAGGCCGAAGACGCTAGGTCAACGGTTCTGGTTAGTCTAGGGCATTTCCCTGGACTGACAGGCGTACTCCTTAGCAGAAGAAACTCATCCACCGCGAGCGGCCCGAGTAGAGGATGGAGTTTTTTAAGATGGAGAGACCGATTGAGGAAATGAACTTTAACGCAAGGATGTGTAGAATTGTAAAAAGTAAATGTTTTGTCTTTTTGTGCCTTTTTACACTGTGTAGCATAATAATGTTTATTGTAGGATTTGTGTTTTTCTCCGCTCAAAAGCCCATTGAACCCACTCAACAGCCTATATATCTTTCTACTGCCTCCTCTCACTCTTTTCACCCTTTGCCTGAGCACGAACAGACCAGACGATCAGAGTTCGTAAATAACTCGTTTATCCAGCTCTTGCACCAGCACCAACTAGTAATGAATACGACCAATTGCTGGGTGTGTGGGTTAATGCCCCATACCATTAACAAAGGTTTTCCCTACCTGGTGCTGCCGTACAGTTACAATGGATCGTCATGGGCATTCCAAACCATGTTTCTCTATGCTCTAGATACATACTCCCCTCGCCAACCGCGTTCCATCAGACCTATCACCAATAATAAGGCTTTGATGAAAGGAGTTGCCGACATGAGTAGGGATATCAATGCATACTCATCTATTCCCAAAGAAGAGTTGAGACCTTATGTAGGATGGAACGCGACGGGGTATAGTATTAGTCTGGGTGAAAGACAGCGAAAAATCTCATCTCCAATCTGGGTCGTACCCCACATGGGTCGGTTCTGCTTACAGGGTAATGGTCAGAATCCTAGAGCTCAACTGGGAAGGATTGACTGTACTGAAACGTACACCTTCCCGTCGCAGTTTTCCCCTGCGTTTTTGGCTGCTAAGGGCACATATTTCATCTGTCATGACCGAGCATATACATGGCTGCCCCCTGATTTCTCGGGCACATGTTATATTGCGAACTTGCTACCGCCGACATTTACTGCTGCCTCTGACTATCACAAGACCAGAGTTGTGAGAGGTGTGATTAGTAAGGAGGACACTGCCAGTCAGGAAGCAGGAGACTTCTTCTTGGGTTTCCTGCCGTTATGGGGACCTATGGTCAATAGTAGGAACCTGAGACAGCTGACTCGGGTGGTTGAATCCAATGTCAATGTAACGGCTGGTGCCCTTAGTAATCTGACAGCTGAGCTCCAAGCGGATCGCCTTATGACTCTGCAGAACCGCATGGTTCTAGACGTTATTCTTGCAGACCGCGGTGGGGTATGCAAGGTCATCCAATCCAGTTGCTGCATTTTCATACCAGATAATGCTCCAACAGTGTATCAAGCCATCTCCAAACTCCATAAAATATCTGAATCCATACACGTGGATAAGGGAGATTGGTCACTGGTGGGGTGGTTCTGGGAATTGCTATCTGCCTGGGGATGGAAAGTTATGATGGTCATTGGAATGATCTTAGCCATCCTTTTCCTGTTCTGTCTGTGTATACAGTGTGCTCCCGCGATATGTGGTCTCTGTACTACCTTATGTGTAAGGAAACCTGTATCGAGGGACGAGCTAAGTAGTAGGATGATGCTACAGCAACATCTCCATGACTTCGTGAACATTGACCTAGACTCGGATTAAGATGAGTATAGTGATTGCCTATGTAAGGGCAAAAGGAGGGTCTGTCGTACTTTAATATTCGGGACCGCGTAGGGGACAGGGCCCTACCCCTGTCTATCTTGGTATTAGCGAACCGCAAATGGTAAATGCGGCATGTACGAGTGCTTTATATATCGTTCTAGCTATGAATGCACTGTGTACACGTTATTCAGCTTCACTACGCGGGTTCCATTTTGGAAACAGTGGCCATCTTGTCATTGCCCTCACATAGGCTATGATGGAGTTAATACGGGCTTCATAGTACATGGGCTTTCCCTCTGACTTCTCTGTGACCTGGGCAGCTGGCTCTGCTGCCCTGGGTCAAACCGGTCTCACGAGCTCCCCTTCCTCCGTCCACCTGTGATTAGCATCAGGGTTTGACCCGTCATAAAACCCTTTCATCCTATACAATCCCCCGGCTAATCTCTTCCACACCTGCTTGTTCCTGCTTTATGACTTGTTTCCCAAAACAGGAGATGCTCATGTTTATTGGGGGGTCTATTTACATCAAAACGTGGGATCTGAACCTTACTGTGTAAATCATTGTGGGCTGGCCGAACTGGAATGTGGGATGGTCATCATGACTCTGCTTTTTCGTTTGTAATGTATACCCTTATATGACCATATCGTAAACCAAGGAATGTGTGCCTGGAGCATGATATTTTGTACTTAAGGAGAAGTCCGTTCCTATGATTTTCAGCAGTCTCCTGAGAACATACACGCTGTTGTACTTCTAGGATACCTGTCATTGGTCTGCAGCCAATAAACGAATCTTTGACTTCACCCAGAAGACTCTGTGTTTCTGTAGGTCCGGAACAGGGTGAACCCAGAAGTCATAGGGTGTGTGCCCCTGCACCGCTGGGTCTAAAATACCCAGTACTTCACTTAGGTCTTAGTGCAAGGGCTGGTTCACACCTATACTTGGAAGAGTGCTGTTGATGTGATATGGCACAATGTCCTAGTCTGCAAGTGCTGTAGAAATTTAACTGTGCACCGTGGCACAGAGTGGGGCAATGAGTCAAATATATAATGTGGTCTCAGGTGTGGAATCATTCTACATAAACTGCAAGCATCCAAGATGCACATAAATCATTGCTTTTCATTGAAAAATATATCAACCTTAATGAATAAGATTAACAACAAGATGAAGAAAAAAATTTATAAGGTTTGCCAGATTCTGCAAAATGGAATTTACCTAAACCCAATTTAGTTCAGAGTAATGGGCTATTCATTTTGAGTTGAAAGACAATTATATATATTTTTTACTTAGATAGAAAAATACAATAGATAGAGACCTACAGATAAGTACAGATTAATTGAGACATACAGAGAAACCAGACAGAAAAAGAGACAGAGGCACATAAATGTAGAAAGATTAATAGAGACAGATTATCAAGGATTTATCTTTCCCCTTTTCAAGTTTTTCCTCCTAACTCGGACACTATGATGGAGACACTTGCCAGTGTTTACCTTTCACATATGCTAATCTGTGCAGGGTGCAAAAAAGACAATTGATGGACGGAGTGCTGAACAATGTCAAATATTCACCCATGGTACAGAGATCTAGGCATAAATCCATTGTTTTCTTTGCTCCCCATGCCATTACAGTTTGTTCCCAGCCATATGCAATCTGTCTTGACCTGCTCCCCATGGTAATAGTCCAGCCCAAACTACCAGGCCAGGTCCTCCCTGGACCGTAAAAAGCATTCTGGGACCGTTTTTGGGGTCTCACACCATATCAGCCAGGCTTCATAGATATGGGGTATAGGCAAAGCAGCACAGGTCGCTGTGTTGCTGTACTCTGCTCCAGGGAGGTATTACATGGGCATTATGGTGAGTTTTCCCACACAAAACCCAATAATGTTGAAGCTGCCCCCAATTTACTTAATCATGTAAGCCTGGGGCAGCTTGAAAACATTATGCCTCACCAGAGCAGGTGTAATGAGGACAAATATTTGTATTTCTCTTGTGTGTGCTGCATTCTGCAGAACATATAGAAAGAGGATAACTCCTCTCAGGATTACTTTTTTGAAACAAGGTACCCCTTCCTGTAAAAAAGCAATGCTGCATTCAATCCAGACTCCCTTGCACCATAATGCAAGGGTGCCTGCATTGGCGCAAGGCAACAAATGGTGCACCAGTGCAGAGGGAAAGAACAGGAATGCACCATATTTCATAAATGCAGTGCATTCCAGCCCTTTTACATTGGCGTAGGGCTCTTTCCTATGCCAATTCCACATTATTTAGGGCCCAGGTGTATTTGTAAAACAGACTAATCCGAATATGTTTCTGTCCGGGGGTAACTGTCAGATAACAGAGACATATTGCTAACTAACTCAAGGGTACTCATTTCATAAACTTCAGAATGATGAAAGGCTGAGTGGACTTAACAGTTTCGAACCCATGACTATTGGGCCAAAAGCAGATTTCTAAAGCAAATGCATGAATCTATTGAGATAGTGGGCCAAATTTGTGATTTGTAAACATATGTTACATCTTTTGTTTATACATTATTTAGCACGTTTTAACAAAGAAAATAATCTGATCATCACTGTTAATTAAATTAAGGAAATAGATTTTGCTGTATTACACTTTCACACAAAGCAAGGTAGCAAGTAAAGTTTCTGCGCTGCATTGTGTAAAAGGGAGAAATGTTCCATTTGTACAAAGATATGGAGCTTTTGTTCTATCTCCTTGAGCTTGCGCCCTTCAGGCAGCAGTGCGCCAATGCAGGGTCTCTTGCACCATGGTGCCAGGGTGTCTGCATTGCATGGAGAAACGTTTTTGTGCAGGAGCGGCACCTTCCTGCACAAAAACTTCTCTTGAGGCCTTTTCCGCTTTCTATGTGTGCTGCAGATTGCAGCACACTTAAAAAGAAGAAATAACAAGAAGAACAAAAGATTGTTCTCCTCTTTATGCCATCCTCTTGGAGGCATAGCGATTTCACGCAATTCCAGGTTGACTAATCTTTGTAAATCTGGGATTGCGTGCAAACCCATGGGTGAATGCATATGAAAGCCCATGTTTCACACATAGAACGCCTCCCAGATTGAAATGTAATCCAACTTAACTGCATTGTGTGAAATGTTTTTTACAAAGCCAAATTTCCCATTGCATGTCTTTGTAAATATCTACTGGCATTTTGCATCATGGATGCGCTACAAAAGTGGTGTAGCTGTGATGCAAAATGTTAGTAAAAATGGCCCTTAGTAGCACTTGTCATACTATAAAAGTATAGAGAACTGTATATGTAGAATTGCAAAAGAACAAGAATAGATAGAGAAAATCAAGTCTGCTCCAATTTGAGCAAAATTCTTTAATGGATATCTCGTTCTCATTATTTATATTTTTATTTGGCATATGTAGCCATAAAGAGAAAGTACCACAATACATACAATTTAAATATGAATTATACAAACACTATAGCCATAAAACAGCATAAAACGCAATAAAATTCTGATAAAATAAACAAAGGGAACTCTACCAGACCATAGGGAGTACCTAATTCATCATCAACAAGGCAAAGAGATCACTTATACGTTGGGTATATATTTGTACATCCACAATAAATATCAAGAGCCAGGGGTATTCCCAAACATGGGTATGATCACATTTCTACCCCGTCCATTTAAAATTATATAACCAATTCCTTCAGCGACTCCTGTATTGCAATTAGGAATCTTCCCATTGCACACGTCACATTTAAAAATCTCATATTTACCAATAAACTTAAAGCTTTATCCCTACTAACAATTTGATAGGCAATAAAAAAGGGTTTTAAAAATGTTTTCCGTTCTTCTAAGAACCACAAGCAGTCCAACAAAATATTTGGGCCGTTACATTGTACTTGTAATCCACATGTGCACAGTCCCTGTTCCTTCATCATAGAGGATTTTATCTTCCAATCAGTGTTGCATGGATTCCAGCCGACTCTAAATTTCAGGATTATATTTCTAAGCTTTGGGTTAGGCATGGCCTCTATATATGGGAATATTTGATCATTGGACCACCCACTTATCAAGAACCGGGGGGACGATTTACTCCTCAAATAACCCAAATCTTTCTCTCGGGCCTTCGTATTAATAATAGTACGCAACACCGACTTTGGAATTTGCTGCCCCAAACTCTATTGATCTGATGCTATCTAGCTTAATTCTAGCTTTAGACGCCCAATTTAGTTTGCTACCCTCTATTTCTTTTTTACAGAGGTTTGCTATTTTGGGGGGCCCCTCTCCGTTCATTCTCTGCCAAAAGTTTAATACCGCTTGCATTCCCCGAAACTTCCAGGCTGTAACCTGACATTCCACTCGTACAGCCTGTATCATAGATGACAAGGGGAATGCAAGGAGCTGTTTAACGCATTTACCCTCTTCTAAGTTCCAATCTGATTTATCTACCATGTATAAGACCCCTACGCCATATTGGAACTGTGGGCGTACCAATGCATTAAAAGCCGATAGGATTGGCTGCAGAGAGGAGCCTCCATACTTTTGCTTGAATTGTTTAAGGCCCCATACTGAAGAGAGAGCCTTTGATTTAAGTGACTGTATGTAATCCCTCCAGTTTAACTTACTGTCGAACCACATACCCAAGTATTTATATCTATCCACTTCTTCGACTCTAACCTCTCCCAGTTTAATGGATACGACTTACTACCCAAGCAGACAAAATGGTGCAAACAGCTTTGACTGCAATTTGGCACCAGTTCACACAGTTTAATGCAGCCCCTGTACCAGTGACAGAGGCCAAGGGTACCACAGAAAGAAGTTAACGTTGAGAAGCAAGGGATCTCCAGCGGGCTTTGACATGGGAGCCACTGGACACATATTTCTGAATGCCTTTATAAGGCCCTACAGAGAGCATGTGAGTAACCCCCTTTATAATGTCAACTGAGAAGAAAGCAGGCACAAATGCAACAATTTTGTATACATTTGGGAAAGGTTTTCCAATAAAATTTGTTAAATCTGCCCAAGTGATAGGCAACACCTCCAGAAGAAAACTTAATTGACATTCTGGAGGAGAGGTACCAGGACTGTGCGAAGTCGGCACCAACAAGTGTGTGAGGAGGTACAGGAGCACCATACATGCATGGAGGAATCATACAAGGATGGTCTTCTAATATCTAAGATACATAGATAAAATATAGGGGAAAACCCATCAAGATAGTTCCAGAGCAATAGGTGGGGATTTAAGGCCTGTCACGGACAGTGTAGATTTAACAAATCTACAATCTTCAATTCAAGGAAGCTTAATGGATTGAACTTCCTTCCGTCAGGACAACAGGAAGGGTGAGAGTGACATGCTAACAGACAACAAAAAGACCAAGAGCTAGACATGCTACTAAATATAATTTGAGCAAAGCGGCAGAGCTGATGACCCAGAGGGTATGCTGTGTTTCAGAACACAAAGAGGTATCCTGGCTGCAATAAATACCTAGATATCTATGCATCTTTAAAAGATTTAGAAAAACTAAAATGCATATGGTAACAGACACCTACTCAAGACCTAAATAAACCAGTTTGCCCAAACCAATGTTGCAAACAGATGTCTCACCTGCTTATTTTTTGATGTAGTGGCCAGCAGTAGAACTAAGGCAATTTTTTTTGAAGACCAGCCAATGATGAGTAGATGGATCCTCTGATTTGCTTTAATTGAACAAAAACTTCCTTCTGATAAAATATAATTCGTAAATATAAGGAAAATTGGACCAAACGATATGCTCAATTTCATGCTTTTGTTCCTGGAAATTTGTCTAAAATTCCCTAAGCTCGCCTTTTCTTAATGAAAGGATGTGCAATTCTTATCCAAAGTTCATGAAGTCAAACTCTACTGAAGAAAGAGATCTTCCAGTTTCGTCTGAAATTCATAAAGCTGACGTCTTGTTGATTAAGGAATCTTGGCATATCATTGTTGTAGTGGAAGGAGTACTTGATGTACTTAGTTTTGCTGACAAACCTTTGGCTTGGTAGGACAGGAAAGATACACATAAACATGCATCGGTTTTGGCACTCAATTATTGTCTGTTGCATGTATTCAGACAGTGTTTCACGGCCTGAATTTATTTAAGGCTGCCATAAAATTGGAAGGCATGGTGGACCAATAGGGATCAAGGCATAGGCACATGGGAGATGTTTCATTATCTGCCACAATTGTTCCCCTGCAGGGACTGTGACTCTAACTAGGGACAATGCGAATTCACTGCATCTGGGCTCTGAATAATTTAAAGAAGTACAGCGGATTTTATCATTATTTGTGTCTTATTGTGCACTTTGAAGCAGCAGCCCAACTTGTGTCTGTGTTTCGGGACTTGTGATGACAATTACAGCTATCCAAAAGTTTAATATACGCCTAGTTTTTCTAGAATACTATTGAACATCTGAAGATGATACTGGCATTTAAATGTCTCACACTCTGTTCATCAGTCCACTTAATGACCAATAAGAATTGCTTTATCATCTTATATGCAACTAGATTCAGAAACCCATCAATCAAGTGTCATCCTCATGGGACTCTGTCCCAGACATACAAGATGGACAGAGAGAAATGTGATGATTTATACACGAGATACAACTCTTTCACTGTCCCATCTTATGGTACTTATGTGCTCGGCATACTGAAGTGAACTCGCAACCAGTGGCTGCTTTGTGCACAACGAAGGGCATATTTATGAGACATTTGCATCATGCATGCAGCCCGCAACGTGGTACATGCACAACGCAAACCTCTGAGTCATATTTATGAAAACACAAAGCCACTTTGTGTGGCTTTGAATTTCTTAAAAAATATGGAGTAATGCACATATGGCAGCATTTCATTACTTGGCACAAGGAGGTGTTTCATGAACGCAGCAGTGGGTGGTCCCATGCAAATTCCATACTTTTTGACGTATTCTCAGATTTACCGAACCGGGTGAGGTGTAAGGAGGAGAAATATCTTTATTTCTCCTTGTTTACTTCCTCTTTTTATGTGAGCTGCATTCAACAGCACACATAGAAAGAGAAAGAAGCCTCTCAGAATTGTTTTTGTGAAGGAAGGTACCCCAACCCTATATTTAAAAAACAAACAAACTGCTGTTTAGTGGGCTTTCTGCCTTCCCAAGAGGGCAGACTAAAGGTAATCATCCTCATCCACCCTCTCACCGGGGCAAACTGTCTGCTCTGTTATGTGGCGGGGGATGTACAAGCCAAAAGTGAGCAGCCCCCAATACTATATCTATGTAAAGAAAAGCTTCCCCTGGTGTCTAGTGGCCTTTCAGCCCCTCGAGGGCTGGGGTGCAGATTGGGGTAATCTTCCCGTCCACCCTCAAAGGGCAGGAAGACTGTCTGCTCTAGTTTGGGGACATGGCCAAGCCCGTCCCCATGGTGGGCAGCCCCCTATATTTATATCTTTTCAAGTTCCCTGGTGTCTAGTGGGATTTCTGTCCCCCTGGCGGCTAGATCTTGGGGTAATCACCCCATCTGCCCCCAGGGGATCCATAAAGAAGATCTGCTCTGTTCTGGGGTGGGGCAGGTGTCATGGCTATTTCAATGGCGGGCAGCTCCCACCCTTATAATTTGTTTAAAAAACGGTTTCCCTTGGTTTCTAGTGGGCTTTCTGCCCCCTTGTAGGGCAGATCAGGGTAATCACCTTATCAGCCCAAATGAGGGGCAGAAAGACTGCTGCTCTATTTAGTTACATTAAAGGCTTGGCTATGCCCATGGAAGGTAGCCACCACCTCTCTATTTAAAAAAAAAAAAAGCTTTGTCTGCTGTCCAGTGGGCTTCCTGCCCTCTCCCCCGGCAAGATCAGATTCTTTTACCCAATGTGCTTTCCATTGGGCAGAAACAATGATGGCCATTTAATTGGGGTGGGGCATAGCCATGACCATGATGGGCAGCCCCCGCCCCTATATTTAAAAAAAAGGTTTACATGGTGTCTTTTGTGCATTCTGCCCCCTGAGGGCAGGTGAGAAGTAATTACCCACACATGCCCTGGTGGGTAGCTCCCACCCCTATATTGTGTTAAAAATATTTATCTGGCATTTAGTTAACGTTCTGCCCCCCATGGGGGGAAGAAAGTCTGATGCCACATATTGTTAGGGGGAGGCCATGGCCATGCCCATGGTGGGCAGCTCTCACCCCATATTAAAAAACACATTTTCCTTGTGTCTAGTGGGATTGAATTCCCCCCAGGGCAGATTGGTGGTACTTACCCCCATCGTCCCCCCAGGGGAAAGAAAGACTATAATAATTAAGTGTGCTGGGTATGGCACAGACCCTTGCCTAAGGGGCCTCTGCCCATCCCTGGTGGATCTCCGTTTGGGGATCCCTCTCCTGTGGCGAATCCCCATCCATGGATCCACTGGACGGAGGTAGCATTGGAAAGGGGAGATTCTCCCCTTGATTCGTTTTACTTTCACTTTTCTGTAATGACGTCAGCATGCCCTGCGCGATAATGAATAATATAGGAGAAAAAAAACACAACAGGCTGCTCGGGAAGCTCTTCCCAAGTAAATTGATGTAAAAATAAATATAGGATTCCCTCTGGTGGGCCTTTAAATACGTTTCCATTGTTTGCCAATGGCCGACACATGCACTTAGAGGGTTACAACTCAATATCTTCAGGTTAACTGATTGGAGTTATGTCATTCTGGTGTTATTTTATTCACTAACATTTTCTCTATTTTTCTAAATTAGTGTGGTATTTTTCTTGTGTTTTGTTTTCACTATATTACTGTTTGTGTGCTGCATAAATACTTAACACAGATGCCTTTAATTTAGTCATGACTGCTTTTGTGTGAAGTTTCAGAGGGGTAAGCAAAGTCTAATTTAGTGACTTTTGTGGTTCACTCTGAAAAGGACTGTGTTTGTTGCCTGGGAATTTTTCTCAACCCCACAACTAATAACCCAATTCCTACCAGTAAATCACTATCAGTAGATAAAAGGCAGGCCTATTTGGTTTTGCCAAGGAGTCAATGTATATGTTTACAAATAAAAAAAATAAAGAAAGCGTTTATAGTCAAAAGAACAATAAAGAAGTGCCAGAGACTTGTTAACACTCCTCAAGCCAAATAAGGAGAACAGTAAAATCTCCAGGTCTGGCAATGTTTAAACATATAATTAACATGTTGTTGGAAATGGCCCTTTTTGCAGGGTTATCCCCAAACATTTTGCTTCTTACTCCTATTTTTCCTGACCTCTGGTTGTTGGCTTTAGGACTCTGGGCTCTTTACCACTGCTGATCAGTGCTAAAGTGCATATGATCTCTGTGTAAATTGTTATTGTGATTCGTTATCCATGATTGGCATATTTGTTTTACCAGTAGGTCCCTAGTAAGGTGCACTGAGTGTGCCAGGCCTGGTAACTCAAATGCTACTAGTGGGCGTGCAGCACTGATTGTGCCACCCACATGAGTAGCCCTGAAAAGAGGTCTCAGGCCTGCCACCGCACTGCCTGTGCGCAGTGTATTAACTGTCTTGTCGACCATGCAAGTGCACCCACTTGCCAGGCCCTACCCTTCCCTTTTCTTGCACATCGGACACCCCTGTGGGAGGCCCAAGGTACCCCTCTGGGCAGGGTGCAGTGTATGTGGAATGTATGACATGTACTGGTGTGTGTAACATGTCCTGATAGTGAAATACTGCCAATTTAGTTTTTCCCTATCAAAAGGCTATCTTGCCCATAGGACAGAACCGGGAATGCTTTGTAACATCTTACAAGCATATCTTCGCATAGGGATAATAAAAAAAAACGGAGTTACGTACCCCTGAGCTCAGAATTTAATAACACATCTTTTAGTAAAGATGTTTTTTAAATTGTGTGTTTGAAAAAAACAGTTTTGGAAAGTGGCTATTTCCTTGTTCAACTTTCCTGTGTGCCTCTGCCTGTTTGTGGATTGACTGTCTGGCTTTGGAGTGACAGTGGCTGGGGTGGCTCCAGGAGTCTGGATATGTCAGCACTAGGCTGAATAGGCCTGATCTGCATTTGGAGTGGTGGGAGGAGTAGCACCTCTACCTGAAAGGGGCTGTGCCTGCTGTCCATAATGCTGGCTCCGTTCCCCTGTGGTGTGTCTGGAGCCAAGGCTCATACTAACAAAGGATGTTGTAGTGCACTGGCAGACTGCCCCAGAACTGGTTTGAACTGGACTCAGAGCCCCTTGCACAAAGAGAACAAAGACATTTTGGGGTATAAGTACTAGACTTAAAACCCCTGAACTTTAGATCATTCTTAGACTCAAGAGGAACCTTTGCCAAGGAGAAGAACTGGAGAAACTGTGAAGTACTGCCTTTGCTCTGTGCCTGGGGTTGGCCTGCAGTTGCTGTTCTGCCAAGGAGAGGAGAAGGACTTTGCTGTGTGCTGTGTCCCCTGCTTGAAGAAGATCTCCAAGGGCCTGAAGTGAGCTGGCCTCCTGTTCAGAAGACTCAGAGACACAAAGACTTCAGCTCCAGCTCCCCTGAACTCTGCTGTGGTGAGTTCTGACATGCCTTGAGGTGCCTGTGCCTGTTTTGGGCCTCTGAAGGTTGTCTCTGCTGTTGGAAGCTGGAAGAAACCCAAGAGAAGAAAGCAAATCTGTTTTGATGCTGTCAACGACACTGCTGTGACGCTGCAACCTGCACTGAGGACTGGAGAGCCCCTTGTGAAGTTAATGACGCATCGCCCGGCCTGCTTCGCAGCTCCAAAGCCCTACGATGCCAGCAGTGATTGGCCGTGTCCGACGCCAGCGCTCACATCGACACCATCCTTGCCAGGGAATACATCAACGCCATCATCTCCAGAGCCTGCATCCTGTTATCGGGGCACCGATAACCGCCGAGGGTGACCCTACGAACTTGCTGATGTCTCATCGTCAACTGGGCTGACATCGGCCATCCTCAACGCTGTGCATTGTCACAACTTCATTTCCAAGGTACTGTTGTTTGGGGGTTTGTGTGACTCCTTGCCCGACGCCGCGATCCTTGTGGGCGGAGCCGTACTTTGGAATTCGTGCTGCCTGACGTCGCAATAGCACCAGTTGGTGCAATTTGATTTCTATAAGCTTATGTTTGCAATATCCTTTTGAAAGTCATTTTTCTGAATATCTGTATGTTGGACATTTGTCGTTTTGTTCCTGTTTAGGTTAGATAGAGATATTTTATTTTTCTAAACTGTTGTGGTGTCCATTTGTGGTGTTTTCACTGTGTTACTGTGAGTGTTGGTACAAATACTTTACACATTGCCTTTGGGATAAGCCTGTCTGCTCGTGCCAGGTTACCAAGGGGGTGATCAGTGGTTATCTAAAGTGCGTATCCCCCTTACCCTGACTAGAAGCCAGGGTCCCTATTTGGACAAAGGTACCTACCTCTGCCAACTAGAGACCCCCATTTCTAACATTGGTGGTCAGCTGTGGGGATTTGAACCTGTATTTGTACTTGACCCACAGTGATTGGTGTACATCACTAGTTTTGTGCAGACCACTATGTAACCACTTACTGTATTTTGTTTTTGGTTCTATTTTTGAGTGACCCTCAAAAGTATCCACGCATCATGTCTAAGAAGGTTAAACCAGTAAGTGAGGCTGCAGAATTGGAGTTTGAGATTCAAATGTTGCATTCCTACAAAGTAGATCAGCTCATGCAATTTTGCTAAGATTTTGGATGTCCCATGAAGAACAGCTCCAAGAAGGAGGAGCTACAGAAGGCCTTATGGGCCTGGTGGGAGGCCAAAGAGGCTGGGGAGATAGGTATTGCAGAGGTGGATGAGGATGCATAAGGGGATGGTTTAAACAGGATCTGCCTGTGGGAAGAGCGGCCCACAGGGCTGGCAGCATGCAACCATTCCGCTAGAAGCTTTTCCCAAGAGGAGTTGGAGGAAAACCAAAGGGTTAGAGATCATGAGTTAGAAGTCGTGAGGCTCAAGATAAAAATATTGGAAATGTGGAACCAAAAAGCTGCCATAGAGAGAGGAAAGATGGCAGAGGAGAGCAAGAAGATGTATGCCTTGGAAGAAATGAAATTGACTGTGGCACATAAATTAAGAGTGAGGGAGCTTGATGTGGAGGCCAAGAGGCTTGAGGCCATGAGTGTCTTAGCTGAAAAGAAAAAGTGGGCAGCTCATGAAGTGAGCTTGGCTGGGTTGGAGGTGGAGTCCAGCTCAGACGGTGGCAGAAATAATGTAGGGTCTAGTGCTGAGGGAGAAGTACACACACTCAGAGATGTGGCGCCTGACTTGAGGCAGGGGGTTAACATCAACCAGGGTGTTCAGGTTTATGAGGTAGGTCCAGTGGTGTGCAGTGTCCCTGAAGTGGATTGGGGAACTGGCACAGGGGATCATATTCCTATTGGTGGGAAGGACACTCTATTGACTCTAGATGAGAGGTGCAGGGAGAGGGGTTCCCCCACGGTAGACGTCCTGGTGTGTGAGTGTGGAGATCGTCCAGAAGTGTGTGAGTTGAGTGACAGAGACAGTCAGACACAGTCTTGTCAATCTCAGGAGAGTGGTGTGAGGTACTTGTGTGAGGCACTGGATGGTGAGGCAAAGGGTAGCTTGGTTCATAACTGTGGGGGGCTGTGTGATTCAAATGTTGGAGAGCATATTTTAAGTCCCTGTTTTCCAGAGAAAGGCCAACATCCGGTGGAGTGTGAGTTCTCTGATTCCAGGGAGCTTGCGCTGGAGGCAGACCCTTTGGTGGATTCCAGAGGGTCTGAAGAAGCTTTTGGGAGTGTTCCTGAAGGGTGTGGCTCAGGGTTTCTTCAACCAAGTAATGTAGGGGAGGTTTGTGGGAGCCTAGACAGGTCCAAGTGTAGGGGAAGTGGTGTAGGGTCCAATGTCCTGCCTCAGAGGAGAAGAAGTGGGCTGTGTCCCAAGGTGCCTGTAACCCAGTCTAAGGACCTGGTTTGTTCCATAAGGGAACACATGAGGGGGGTCTAGTCTTTACTGGCAGGCCAATCATTGAGGTGGATCACCTAGTGTCAGGAGAACTTGGAGTGTCTGTAAGCAGAGCTCCATCAGTTCTGGTGTCTGTTGGTACCAGTCCTAAGTGGAGGGTGCAGAAGTCCAGATGGAGGGGTGAGAGGGGGAGAGGGTCTCCAGTGGGACAACCAGTGGGTCAGGGGCCAGCCATAAGGGTTGAGCCTCCTAGGAGTGACCATGGTGGCACCACTTCTGTTTTGGGGGGTCTTTGCACACTGTCAGATAGACAGGGGTCAGGAGATCAGTGCCAGGCAGACTGTCGCGCAACACATGAGGTACGTGTTACCCTCAGGGAGGGTAACACGTATCTCCCTCAGGTTCTGCCTCCTCCTGGACTGTGGAAACTTCTGGGGCTGGTTTCCCACTCTCCCTGCCCCTCCTCTTCCTGGCAGGCACCTGGGCCACAGTTTCAGGCTGCAGGTCCTCTTAATTACCGCTACTGGCTGCCATTGACCGAGTGGTCACACAGACTCACTCAGGCAGACCCAACATCTTTAATGAGCCTGGAGTTCCAACTCCTCCCATGGGGAACTCTCCAGGTGGTTTCCCAGCAGATAGTGTACAGGCATGGATGGACTAACAATGACCTTCAAGGAACCTGAGACCCCCACACTCAAAGGGAACTAGCGCCACCTTACATAAGCGCTCAGAGTTGTCTTCTGCAACTACAGGGCGAAGTACATTGGGGATAACCTGCTCTTCAGACACCCATTAACACCTGACAGATGTCACACTGGCTCCGGTGTCTCTCAGAGCCTCCACCCTCCTCCCATTGATGGCCACCCACTGCCTGTATTTCTTAGTGTTCTCAGGCAGAGAGGATCCCTGGACCAGTTCTTTGTCTCCTAATGAGACAAGGGTCATAACTGCGGGCTCCCCCCTTCACTAGGAACCAATTCCTCTCCCAGTGCTACACTCACTAATACCGTTGATGGAGCACCAGTGGGTGCAGGGGGTGTGTTGGGGCACTTGGGATCTCTGGCAATGTGACCCACCTGATGACATGAGTAACACCGTTGGGGACCCTGGTTGTCCTACCTGCACTTAGGGTGCCATGACGTTTTAGGCTTAGGGGTCTGGGACTCTTTATCCTGGGAATAGTTTTGAGGCCCTTTAGAGACCTTCTTTTGGTTACCCTGGCCACCCCACTCTTCTGCTGGGGACCCTGCCCATCCTTGGCTGTGTTACCCACCATTCCCTTGTGGACCCTGGTGCTAGTCCAGCGGTCTGCCTCCTTAGCAAGCTCCCTGGGATCAGTTAGCTTGCTATCCAAAAGATGCTGGCTCAGCTCTGGAACACACAGACTACTCAAGTGCACCCAATTGATTAAGTTACACAACCCCAGATAATCAGTTACCTTGCTGCCCTTTATCCAGCCTTCCATTGCACAAGTATACATGTTCACACATTTAACCCAAACACTTAAATCAAGCTTCCTGAAGTTCCTGGACCCCCATTTCCAACAAATGTGCTGGGATTATATTCTTTAGTTCCCGGGAATCAATGGGTCAAATTATTTAAGTATTTCTGGGGGCCTGCTGTATTCCCTGAATCCCCCAGAGCATTATAAATTATGATTGTGGTGTCTCTGCCCAGATCAGGGCACCACCATGCATAAAAATATATTTTTAATTTGCCCGTGAAGGGCTGGAAAAAGATTGGAGCTTTTCCTAGTGGCAGTTTTGACTCATCAAAAAGTAGCAAAGAGAGTTAATATACTTGCTGCAAACACCGTGTACCATGCAGATCACAGAACTGTGTTTTATGTGGATAGCTTAATGGGCTAATGCTTTTGGCACAGAGATTCTTTTGTTACTTGCAGTTCATAAGTCACAATCCTAATACATAACACATATGGGTCATGTAAAGTTATCTTACTCCATAAACTGGTGTGAGCAATGCTATAAAATATAAGAAATGCATGTGAGAAAAGGGTTATAGAGATGTGAGGAGCAGCGTTGGAGGGTAGTAGTAAGGAAATCCATAGAAAGAAAGTCTTTGGGGGCACCTAAAAGGATTGTTTCACTGGGCTCCAGTAGAGCTAATGTCACTCTTCTGGCAGGAGCTGCCCACTTTGTTTTTTATTCGGTGATCTGTTTCTTACCCGGTGCACCTAGATCTCCAAAATAAGTTGGGCTACTACAGGGAGAGCCCCAGTTTCTCTGTGGCCCCACCCAACTTCCCAGCCAGCACCCATTCTTTATGCTGCCCCCCTGTGGGAGTAGATTTCCACTATGCCCTGGTGATGGGGTCCCCACGGCACCTCTAAGGCTCAGTAAGGGTCACATGCCCTGCTATTCTAACGTTAAAGATCTGCATGGTGATTGGTGTCCCAGGGCCCTCGTTAAAGCTTGGGGAGTTGGGTCACACACTCTCTCCCCTAAAGGCAAAAATCAACCCTGGGGATGGGGTCCTCAGTGTATCCTTGAGGCTTGGGGAGGGGGGCAGATGCACCCCTCCTATATAAAACAGAATTTGTCTATCCCCTGGGCCCTGGCCCATCCCAGGGAGAATTTTAAAAATGTATTGATTTTTAATTCCTCCACGAATTCACAGTTATTGCAAAAACTGAATTATTGGCTCCAAAGAGGGACTCTCCCACTAGGCCCAGGGGGTATCAATACCCTACCACCTCTTGTTTTTGCACTTATGTTTTTCAGGACAGGGGACACATTCCCAATTTACTAAAAAGGCTGCTGTCTCATCTTTGTTGATGTGGGGGCAGCCAATCAGATCTTATTTTTAGATTAGGCATGGGCATAATTTTTATTAATAAAGAGTAATTGGTGCAGTTCTGAAATTCTGGGTTACTCCTGTGGCGCAGAGTTACAGACTGTAATGCCATGATGTTATGTAACCGATTTAACTGTCAGGAATTTCAAACTCCCAGAAGCACTGAAACAATGCAAGAGCATGAGCGCCTGCATTTATCTTTTGGTAAACATGATCAAAATGTTCAGCGTTTTTTATTTTATAATCAACTTTATTGTTTTTTAAACAGGGAAAACCAGCAGTAATCAGATGTAGCATGTTACAGCAATTATAGGACGTCATCATGCCACCCACACAGAAAAGGCACCTGGAATACATAGTTGCAAAATGAAAAACAACATAAAGCCTTGCACATAGCTCACAGTTCCTCAAAGGAGGCATTATCATTCCAGTAATCAGAACCATTTGCCCCATATTGTGCGATACTTCGCTGGACACCCTTTAGCCTCCGACATAGGTCTCTCCTAAACTGCGCACCAGTCCACCCCTCTACGCCATTTTGTTGTGGTAGGTGAAGCAGGATTAAGGCTTGTTACCATTTTAAGTAGATTTTTTACTTGAGCCACTGAAAAACCAACCCAACATGCATTTTGGAGTTGATATTTTACCCAGATGGATTGTTTGTGTATTTTTTGTGTGAAATGCACTTAAAAAAATAAACAGGAAAAGAGTGCTATAGAGAATGACTACTGTACATATATTAGCAACTTACTCTTCCTGTCCTGAAGACTCTTTCCTCTGTTTTATTCAGCCCTTACTCACTTTTTATTTGGATTTCGGATGGAAAGCACCACTTTCTCTGTTTGCCTGCAGTCCCTTCTGTATTCACACCGTTGAATCTTAACTTTTTTCGGGAGAAATCAAGTAAGTTCAATGCATCACTGTTAAAATGCTGGTGTTTGTGGGAAGGTATGCACCCTTATTCTTTGTTCCTTTTTCATTTTTTATTTTGTTTGTGGGTGGTATCTATTTTGGGCTGAGTAGCGGGGTCCCTGTGGGTTTAATTTGTTTCAGAGGAAAAGCTTGCACTTATTTGGTGGTCAAGTCCAGGGTTGAATACACTTTTTCTTTATTTGTGTGGTTTTTAAAAATATTTTTTACTGATTTGCCTACTATTTTACTGTGATGTTTTTCATTGTTTGGGACCTAGTCTGTCCTGCACTTTGCCATTGGTGTATTTTGAATATGTGTTTCACATTATTACTTCTGCTGTGATATAGGTCTTTGAAAACCATTTAGGGGATTGTCAATGTCCGTAGATTAAATGCAAAAATTAGTTTAATTATTTTTTATCCGCTATGCTACACAACATTTTTCTGAGGGCACGGGTACGTGCCATTCAGGACGGGTCAACTATCCTCTTTGGGCTCTATGTCTCTTTCTCTGCTGTACATGCAGTGGTTGCTATTTTATGTAACCACTGTACGTGTATTTGCCATATGCTGTCATATGTTCTTTGTTCTCCATGCCTCTTCTTTGCTGTCCTCACTACAGTGGCCTTTTTGTATATTATGTATGTAAGTGTGTGTGTGTGGAGGGGTCACAGTGGCCATTTTGTCTCTGGTCTCTGTGCCTCCTTCCTTGCTAGCCATGCGTGGCCATTATTTTGTGGAACGGAACCATTTAGTATGTTTGTGTTTTGGCTGTGTGTGTGTGTGTCTGTGTGTGTGTGTGTGTGTGTGTGTGTGTGTGTGTCTGCGTGTATGTGTTTGGTGGCTATTTTATTTTTGTCTTTCATGTCTCCTTCATTAGACAGCTAGCTTCCACCATTTTGTGCAGCCAGTATGCACTTCAATACATTTATTCCACTTTTAAAAACTGTTTGTCTGGAACATTGATAAAAGAAGCTTATGACATTTATGTTCATTTTTTTTCTCCTGATATATGTATTTTCACCTGCATTAGCAGTTATGTAATCTATTTTTTTCCTTCACCTCATGCCTCTGGAGGGACACAAACAAATCATTTTATTATGTGATGTTGTCATGAACAAATAGTTTATGGATGTTTTTGGGTACACTGTAGTTATGTATTTGGGATCATGAGGATAATGATGATGAGGATGACTTCACTTATGTTGCATTTTGTAATGTTTCCTGTTTGCACACATTTCACAGATTTGTTTACTGTTGCTTTGCTTGCAGGTGCTCCAGAAGACATCACACACTGTACTGATATGGAAAATTGTCCTAAAGGCAACAGCTGACAGTGACAACTGAGTTCTCCACTGCTATATTCTGCCCCTATTGCTTGGTTCTAACTTCTAGTGCTAAGATAACCTTAAAAAAGGTGGTCCCTTCCAGAAATTGGCCAGTAAAGATGAGAGACAGCAGGTTGTTACCACAGGCATCAAGCATTCATCTATTTCAGGAAACATGGCTTACTTGCTGCAGCCTCCCCTGGGCAGAAAGAGTCTTGCATCAATGGCACCATCAACACTTAAGTCCATTTTTCTCAGTGCTGCAGTGACTACACTCATGGAGAGCAGTGAATTGGAAATGGACTTGTCTCTGCCACAAACGCAATCATCACAGGAATGTCAACAGGAGCAACAGTCAGCAATGGTTCTGCTGGACCTAGGAGCACAACAGGAGGTTGAGGTACTTGCTAAGCAAGATATTTTTGAAAGTACTGCTCTTTCCTCATCAGCTTTATAGACTGCAGCAAAGAAAATAAAGAGTATGTCCCTTTCTTCCCCAAGCTCCCACTTCTGTGGATCTGGACATGGATTGGACCTCGCTGAGTACAAATGACAAGAAAAAGGAAGATTCCTGAAAGTCTTGAAAGTGAGGAAAGTAATGATTATTAGGCCTGGGTGGAGTTCATGGAGTTCTGTCATGTGCAAATCCATAAAGTGCTAAAAAAACTCTGCTCCTTGGGGTTCGGAGAGTAATGGAATGTGCTAAGTTGTGTTGCTCGCACTGATTTTTAGGACTGGGAGTTAGCCCTGCCCCGTAAAATCAGCATGAACAGAACAATGATCAGTGCACAGCATGCTGCTTCTTTCTGCCGCTTGAGTAGATGTTATACACTAATGGCAGCTTCCACAAATCGTGCGGTAGGTTTCTCAATTTGAGCAGCAGCACCCTGCCACGGCCGCCCGCATTGCGAAATCTCGCTGGTAGGTGGTCTAGCGTATGATTTTTCTTCCTCGACAACCTAACTTTGAAGAGCAGCATGAGAAGAAAAACACTTCACTCCACTTCACAGAGTGTTTTGGAACTCTGTGCAGAGCTTAGAGTCGGAAAAACTCTGTGAACCCTGCCGACAGAGTGGAATTCATCGGCTACTCCTAGTGACAATCATGACAAGCCAGTGATCATCAGTGTAGAGAGTGGCACATGGGAGGGGCATATCACCTCTATTCAACGTGCTCAGTGGCATGTGGTTCCTGCAATCCATATTTGCAAGACCTGAGAAACCTGCTGTCAGCAACACCACCCCCATATTGCAATTGCAGTACTCCCTGCAGAAAGGCAAACAGCAACAGAATCACCTAGCTTTAGATTCCAGTTCTTCAGGCTTTGACACAATAGGAAAGCTCTCCTTCCTAGTTTGGTACTTCTTCACACTCAGTCTGCATGAGGATAACATTGCAAAATACTCCATTTGCCATATGAAGGTTGTCATGATAAGCCAGTTGGGCACTACAGTCCTAGAAGTCGAAAGGTTCTATTTAAAAAAATCACATGTGAGTTGAGCATCTTAAAAGCATAGCTGCTGGTGATGAGTGAGAACTGAGGGGTGGGCAAAATATTCCATTCTGTCAGAGTAGACATTTGGCTACTCCACTTTACTCTTTTTTGTGGAGTTCTGACCAAAATATGCGAATAACCGCATGGCAGAATTTTTTCCCGTGAGGCTCCACAATATGCAATCTGGTGAGTGAGATTTGGCGTCCCCACAATGATTTTCCAACACAGGTGGTCATCAGCGATCATAAGTTGTCACAGTCAGAGGGCTGACATTCGCATAGATTTGTTGTCTCTTAGGTAGATTTCTTTACTCGATTGGCAGAAAAATCAACTTGACTGTGTCTCGATCTTGTGCAGCGCATGGGGACGTTTGCATGGATTTTCAGCTCTGCTCGTACTAACGGCACTAAATTCCAGCATGAGCTGCATATTTTCCTCCCATTGGGGGAATTCCATGAAATATCACTGTGTTTTTCTTTAACTTCACAGAATTCCGCAGAGTTCTGTACACTGCTAGTGAGAACCAGTAGCTGAAGTGATGGTAGAAGGCAATCAGGAGGAAGAAGAAGAGTATGTCAGCAGCAGTATCACACAAAGGAGCCTTGTAAGCCACCCCCATAAAATGCAATCCTCACCTGCAGCAACCTCTGCATGGCACAAGGCACAGCGGGATACAGCAACTTCCTGAAATACAAGTAAAAATGCCTACCGTTAAGGCTATGCTTACAAAGAGTGGTCACACCACAGGAAACACAAAAAGCCTTTTTTAACAATGGGAAGCTGGCTAAAATGTTAGCACTTGATCTCCTCCCCTTTTCTTTAGTGGATGGATTGGGCTTCCTAAAATTTGAGGAGGCTCTGCCTGAAATGGAAGGTTCCCAGCTGGAGCTTTCTTGTCAGAGTGTCTATCAGTGCTGCATAATTAAGTTCTGCAATTGGTTATCAATGCTATGAAGGAGAGCACTGTGAAGCCCATCCACTTCCTTTCAAACATGTAGACCAGTTATCAAGCAACAGAATAAATATGCATCTCTGCACACTGGGTCTCTTTCCAAAGAATTAACAAAGACTAGCTGAAGGGTTCACTGCTTTTCAAGGCATTCAACAGCGTGCAACTGTGGTGATCTGCAACATGGAGAAATCACATACAGCTACAAATATCTTAGAAGATGTTAATGCCAGAGTCTATGAATGGCTGAAATCTTGAGGTCTCACAAATGCATTAGTTGCCACTGAGTAAAATAGTGAAATCCATGGCTGACAGCGGATATGTCAGAGTCCTGTTTTGAGTCCATTGCATCAAGATAACTGTGGAGGCATTTCTCAAAAAAGAAGAGGCAGTCAGCAACATAATGGTCAGCCTATGATGAATATGCACTCATTTCAGGCATTGATTCAAAGTCCTGATGCTGCTGAGGATACTTCAGTATGCTAATAAATTACCTGCAAACCACCCCTCCGAAGAGATGCCAACATGTTGGAACTCAGCCTACTACATGCTGGAACGCCTCTTCGGGCAGTTCAAGTCCATCAATGATTAGGTAACTCAAAGGAGAAGAGATAAAACTGCCAAAGCCATGACTACAGAGGTGGACTGGAGTGCCTGATACATATTCTACGTCCTTTCAAGATTATGACATGAGAAGACAGTAAGGAAGACTGTCCCATGAGCCATACATCTTCATTGCTGGATCTGCTACAGGATCAGTTGTAAAAGGCAAACCAAACGTTCACTGGTGTCAATGAAAAAACTGTTTCTGTGTTGGATAGCATCATTTTTGCTTGAATACTACTCAAACGCCGCTAAAAGAGATTTTGTTCTCCAAAGACTGTATCTGTGCCACAATACTGGATCAGCAATACAAACAATGCTGGTCACTTTCTTTCTTTTACCTGAAATGGATGCCTATTTTGCAAGACTTGGATCATCAGTAAAGTGACTGGTCTAGAAGAATGACAGCAAATTAAATTTAAAGAATCCTGAAATGCAGCCTTCAATTTCAACATAGGGTAGTGATGTTGCCTGCCAGTCTCTACAGCTGCAGCCAGCACTCCAAAAATCACAGCAACAACCACTACAAGTTCACAGTCAACCTCTCCAATGGGTTGTTTTCATTCAGCTGAACCTAAGTCAAGTGAAGGGACAAAGGCATAGCAACTTGCAGCACCAATAGCAATTTAGAAGTTGGTCCAGCTGAATCAAGACTCTTTGATCAATTGGTATGGCAAGGCAGCACAGTGGCCAGAGCTCTACAGCTGGCCATAAAGTAGCTTGTGTGTCCTGTAGCTAGTGTTTCTTCAGAGTCTGGTTTCAGTGCAGCTGACCCTGTTATCACCACCAACAGGACCAGTCTCCTGCCTCAAAATGTAGAGACACTGACAATGATTAAATTTACCAAACACTTAATTCCAAAGGAATTTTGTGGTCCTAAATCACCCAAGGACGACAAGGGAAATTGGTCTGACATCTCAAGTTTAGTCAGTGATTATCCTATTAATGACCCACCTGAGCTTGAGGATAAACTCTACTTTCCCAGCTAATACAACAGAAGTTACACATTACAGGACGGCTTCAGAAAATGTATAATTTATATTTGGTAAGCAGTTTACTTACACCACCTATTGTAAATGATAGACTTAAGTAGATTGGTCCAGTGTGCATGGCACAGATAAACAATGAAAAAGGACACAGCAATTATAGTTATTTGACCTGGGCTGGTTGAGCAGTTAGCAGGGGCGGCTGATCCAAATGAGCATTAGAATGTGGGCCCCTCCTACTGTGTGTCTCTACATGCTCATTATTAAAGGTTTTCTCTTCAAATAATTTCACAGCCACGCTGCCATTCATTTTGCTTCCTTTTGGAGTGGGGACACAGAGCTCTCTTGCTGCAAGCAAAGTACTAGGCAGGTTTCTACTAGTGCTAGGACATAATTGATTGGGACACTATTTACTAAAGTGTGCATGTCAGATTGTCCTGTGTTTTGCTCTGGCCAGTGAGACACATGCAGCTAAAGCTTCCATAATCAGTGCTACCAAGGTGCTATGAGGAGAGAGACACAACCCCATCAATTTCCAAAGCAGCGCTGTTTGTCTGTTTCAGGTAATCCTGGCACTGCTCTCAGGTTGTTTAGTATTATAAGCAATGAGAGCAGTGCTTGGATTTTCTGGGCTGACATTGTCCTTCATGCACATTTTTAAGCCAGGCAGGATAATTTAATCTCAGTCAGGAGTGGATTGTATAACAAGTTGCAGCTGAACATATGCTGCTGAATCTGGTATCCTACAAAGATGTCAACGTATGTTTATTTCAGCACTATGCATAGTAAACTGCAGAATTCATTCTGCAGACGGGATTGGGGCACTCTCAATTGATATTTCTATAAAGTGAAAGCATTTACTTTTGTGCGCCCACCACTTACAAAAGTTACCACCAGGCTCCTGAGGTGAGAGCTGAGGAAGACCAATTCAACCTTTGATTCAATCATTGACTTTGAAATGAGCAAATGGTGACCACTTGCTGAAATAGAAATTCTGTTAACTAAAATGAAGTTAAAGAACAAGATGTCTCCCAACCCTATCCTTTCTTTCAATACCTTGCTAGGCTGTCAGTGAGATTTTAAAACTGAGCCTGCCCTATATTGTGTATTCCTTCCATGGAGAAGTCAGAGACATAGGGACAACACAAACTTGGAGCTGGTACCTTACTTGCACTAATGAGTATTACGTAATATTAGAATTGTCTTTTTGTGGGGGATGGGTGGGTCTGGTAAGCTCAACTTGATAATTTATTGTTTCGGGGTATCATTCGGTATCAATATTTGCCTTTCACATTATAGGATGTATACTTTCATTCATACAACCTCATCTTCTCTAGGTTCGAGAACAGCGAGTTTATTTACAAAAAACTAAACTAAAATTACTGATCCTAAAATTCTTCTTATTTTCACACTCTCGAGGTCCTGAAGAAAGCCCCAAGACCCGGCTGGGCATGACGGGGCTAAAATATGTCGACCTCATAAATGGACTAACCAGTGCGTACGATTGGTAACACGATCCATAGACGCACATCACTGTTTTGACCTCTTTTCTATACATCTCCATAGAATAAAGACTTTTCAAAGATTGGCAATATAAGAAAATTTTAAACTTCACCTCATACATTTTGGTCTCTGGACACTACTGTAACGTCAGTGGGTCTACCTCCGGGTGGAGTTCAGCATACCAATATCAAACCCAATGATGATGCTATCACGTCACGATCAGGCGGAGAACCAAGATATACCGCCCCAACCTACGTGCATGTATGAGGGTTTTTTACAGAAGGTACCAAGAACCAATGACCCCAACCATACAGGTACAAGCGGCCCATTCTTTTTTGAACCTTGTATACTCTATGGGAGCCGAATGGACCGAAGCTTCTCCCTCCCTCCCCCCCATTGATTAAATATTGTTGATTGTGCATAAGATGCCATGTATTCTTTCAACACCAATAAATGTAACCAGGCATGTTTTTTGAAGTCCTGATGATGATCCTGCATTGATCAAGGATCGAAACTTCATGAACTTTAAGCACTGTGACCCTTTAAATATGTGTATATGACTTCTGGGTGCAGTAGTGTTTTCCTTGATGGAAATAAGTGACCCCAATTGTGGATCCAACTGATGATCATTTAATGTCTCATGCTTGTTTGTTTTCATGTTTCTAAAACCTGTTGAGGATTACCCCAGTGGGGTTAATCTTCCAAACATATATGTATGTTTGATTAAAAGTATACTGCATATCCATTTTTATTTACTCCTGGACATTATTCCTGTCTCCAGAACATTGTTTTATATTCATTGACTGTAGGGATCTTACTTCATGAAAAAAACTTGCCACGTTAGTAATTATCTGGGTGGCCTTTCAGTTTGGAGTGGTCCACAATTGGTGCATTGCTCACTATGTATGCTTCTCCTGTGCTGACAGATTTGAATACGCACTTTTTGTGTTGTTTGCCCTATTTAGAACTGTTCACAAGAGCAGATAATGGCATATTTAAAATTATTGGTATTGCAGTTAGAAAACTGATTCTACACAATGTTCAACATTTTTATGTGCAAAGTTTTCTTGTCTCAGTGGCGAACGGGCAGACACTACAATTACCACATTCTCTGGTAAGCTTTGGGTAAGTTTGGTAGTGGGAGGACTAGCCCTAACCAAGTGATCTTTGATACTTCTATTCTTGTGGAATGCAAACAATGGTCTTTCTAATTTTAATTTGCCAGCATTTAGCGCTGCCAGGGTTTCAGTATACATTTCTTTAAATGATTGGAAACGGGGGAGTAGGTGGTTACGCAAACCATGGGCTCATTTTATTCTTAGTTTTTGGTGTCAAAAAAACTTCCATGGGGCAATACCAGGCCTTATTCACTTCCACTAGCATTAGGAAGGCCCTTTGTTAAACCATGCATTAAGGTACGGCCCAATTATTGAAGAGGGAGCAAACATTGCTTTATCTACACAGGTAAGAAAATAAGTTCTCTGTAAGGAGGAATTATTGTTTTTTGCTGGATTTTGATGGACCCCATAAGCAGTCACCAGATGCAGAGTGTAGGGCAAAGGCAGTTAAGTTGAATACAAAGTGGTAGGAAGGTTGTGTATGTTCAATAATATTCTGTTTTAGAAACCTGTTTGCAGGTGGGGTTCTGAACAGGATGAGGAAAGGTTAGTAGAGTAGCTACCAACACATGGAAAGGGAGACCCGGAAAAGAAATATTAAAAGCATGAAAGGGGAAGGTGATGGACACAGTGGGGCAGTTGGTTTGTGATGGGAAAGGTGAGGAGAAGAACAGCCTTGTCGTCACTGAATTGATAACAGTTTCTTCATAACTTTGAGTGATGTTAATCTTCTATTCAGTAATGCAAAGACATATTTATGATGTTAAACAAAACCCATTGATTTAATTTAACAAAAATGTATACCCATTTGACCCTCTCCTCCCACAATAAGCCTGCCATCTCAAACACATCTAAAATACCCCAAAACACCCTGTCCCCAAATTTCCATTACACCCTCTCCTACCACAAAAGGCTCACTCAAACACAAACCCCCCAAAAATAAACCTGTTTCTAACTGTTCTTCCCATCCTCACCTCCCATAACAAGTCCAACTCCTGATAAAGAAAAGTCCTCCACAGCTTTCATCTGGTGCAAATGCTCCTACTATCCAAGCATTATCTCCTCCAGGTCATATGCAATTGTTTTGGAGGATGGCAGAGTACATGGTGGTGTTGGTTGGAGTTGGCTAGGATAGCTGTGGAGCTTTCGCTGCCTGTGGTGGCAGCAATGTAGTTGCCAGTGCTTCTCCAGCTGGTGGGCTGAAGCAGCAGCAGCTGCCTCCTCCTCCTCCTTGAGTACCACCAGGCGGCAGTACTCCACCACAATTGCCTTCATTTCCAAGAGGCATATAGGAGAGGCTGTGTCCAACCGGAAGTGGGTCATCAGGGCAGTTCCTTCGGCAGGAGTAGCTAGATGATCCAAAGTGAAAAAAGGAAAGAACATGAATTGTAGTACTCAACCCATTGTACATTAGCCATATCATATGCATACCATTGCTGTTCCCTTAGGATCATTGGAATTTGTTTATTGTGATTCATTAATACGTTTAACAATGCACTAGAAGTGCATGGTTTGAATTAATCTGTGATCACATTAGTAAAAAAAATATTTTTACAAAATAAATTCAAATGATTTCATTTGATAACACCTGCAACACACCTGAATGAGCTGGCATATATAAATATGTATTGCTACTGATGCATATAGCACATTTAGCTAATGCTGCACAATTCACTTGACTATAATGTGCAACACTATCCGAGACATTCTGGTGACTTTTTGGGATAGATAATAGTGTGTAATAATAAATTCCAATGGCCCTACTTTTATTTTTTTCTACTCCCTCCCTGGTTGGGACTCATATCTTAATAGGCTTAGTTACATGCTTAATGGGAGGTAGAAGATGGAACCATAATTAACCCATGACTTGAGTCACTTAGGCATAAAGTGGCAGAAATGTGGAATATGCTGAAAGGGATTACAATTTATGGGCAAGGTGGGACAGGACGAATGGGGTAAGTAATAGGTGAGTGGGCACTGGGCACCACACTTTTCTTCTAACAATAGAATGGTAGGGAGGATGAGACAAAAACATAGGAGGCTAAAAAATGTACAAAAGGGTAGCTCAGTGAGCTTGGAAGAAAGGGAGGTATGCCTTAACAAAGATTAGAAAGGAAACATTGAGACAGGAAAGTTACTTAGGAATGAAGCATGGGGCTTACTGTATGAGGCTAGTCTCTTCAAGAACAGTGCAGAATTTTGGTTCATGATTATTATCATTATATGAGAGAGGACTCCATTACTGAGTCAGAATCGTGGCTCATTTTAGAAACATCTAATCAAATCCTGACAAGAAGCTAGAAGAGTTAGTATCATATTCTATAGGGTTCTCTTCTTTAGAACCCTATAGTGATATATCTAGTTTAATATTTTCCCTTGAGGAGGTTAATAGGGCCCTTTTGAAAAGTAAGTGTGGAAAAGCACTTGGCTCTGACGGTATTCCCATTGACTTTTTTTAAATCTAATGTTCTCCTCTGGGTCATGTATATACCCAGGTGTTAGGTATGGGCAGTTCTGTAGATTTTTGAGTACGTGGTCAGAATCACTTATAGTCCCTATCTATAAAAAAGGGTGACCATTTCTCACTTGCCTGCTACTGTTCAATATCACTTTTGGACTTAGTAATGAAAGTGGCAGGGTGCAATATTTTGCGTAGATTGGAGGAGTGGGCCGGAAGTAACGATATATTATCAGACATGCAATACACAACCAGAAATTCTAGAGCTCACTCTAGAACACCATATTGATGCCCAGCGTAGCATGGGCACCTGATCAACACAGCCCAGAGCCCCTGAGCTCAAGCAATCCACAGACCTCAGCCTCCCAAGTAGCTAGGACAACAGGCACATGCCTCCATCCCCAGACATGCAATATGGGTTCTGTTCTGTAGTGGTCTCGGAGCCGTAGAGCAAGGTCTTAATTAAAATTTGCTAGTTGGTATACATACTCAGATTAAGCAGAGCAATATGTTTTGTCTTATGCTGATCTATCCTGAGCTTTGGACTGTGTAATGCTCAAAACATTGTGCTCGATTATGTCTAAGCTTGGGGTAAATATCCCTTCCTGCACAAAAACAATCATCCCTGTGATGCAGGCACTCTTGCACCATGGTGCAATGGTGCCTGCGTCGACGCATGGCATCTAATTGTGAACCAGTACAGGGGAGAGCAAAGGGATCCATCATATCATTGTATATGGCTTGAAGCACCACGCTGCGTTATTTCCTTGTAAATAAGGCCCTCTGTTTTAAACAAACAAAGCTACTTAAATTCACCAATTATACTTATCTTAAGTAAATGAAACACTTGGCCAAAAATAAATAGAACTTGGGCCCCTGCCATACAAAGAGTTTTCATGAAATATGTCATTTTAGATGTTGCACTTTTATCAATGATGTCACTGAACATGTCATGAGTGATGTAATACATGAGGAAATTAGCAGTGCATGGTAAGGATGCCAGGTATAGTTACTTTTGGCACGAGTTACAGTTTACTGGCCTGTGGCCCGTTCCTGTGCTCAACCCCTGCACATGGCTGGCGATATAATGTAAAGATCTACTGGCTTTGTCAAAGGCTGAAAAAAACAAAATATTAGTGAGAGGGCCTATTGATATTATAAAGGAATCAGGACGTTGACATATATAAAGCAGACCTATTGGTAAAATGTCACTGATAACAATTGTCAAGTGTATATTTTCTTAATTTACATATTACAGTGCTTAATAATGGTGATAATAAAATTAGATGTGTTAAATAGAAGTCTGCCTCTGATGACTCTTACTACACAGGGCCATGAGAGGGATTTCTAGAAACTTGCACTTGGATTGGTCGAAAAAATGGAACCCAAGATATCTCGGCTAGAGGTGGGTGATGAATTCCACTCTGCTGGCGGAGTTTTGGCCACTGAGTTCCCGGCAAAATCCACCAATAGCTGCGTGGCAGAGTTTTTTCACACACACATCTCCTTAACTGTGAATTGGTGCACACATCGAGATTTGACATCTCCTAGTGCAATTTTCTGTCACTAGGAGGGCACCCAGAGAGATTTCCCTATTGTGGGCATTTGCAACCATTCACAGTCAGGAAGCTGCTGCTTGAGTAGGGAATCTAATTGAGTGGCAGAGAAGTCAACATGAGAAGTAACACCCTCTGGCATACAACGTGGGGCAGTTCATGCTCATTTTCAGTGTGGAACAAGCACCTGGTATTGAAATTCAGCGCAAGCAGTGCAACGTCAATAATTTGTGCCGTTCACAGAACTCCGATAAGTCTTGAGGATTTTCTATGTATCTCCGTGGAATTATTGGAAAGGCTATGGGCCTGAGAATCAGTCCATGGCTCACATTTTGTCCGGCTCTTTCATCTCCGGTTTCTGTTTAAGCCATGCACACTCTATATGTCAGCCTTTTTGGGGGAGAATTGCTCTTGCTGGTCCCACTTCCAGGGCAGTTTGTCTGCAGTGCAATCTGCATTTTCCCGTGACCCCTTGTTGAAAAATGTCACCCTTGTAGACATGCCCAGCTTCTGGTTCCTTTCCTTTCCCCAAGACCTTTCGACTTTCAATAAAATGAAGATCTCTGCTGCATTAAGCATGGCCTCAAGAAGGGTCCCCACCCTCCTATGAGGTCTGTTTTCTCTAAGCAACTTCCCTCAAGCTCTTGTGCTTCTCCTGCAAGGTCTTGTGAGATTTCCAGTCACCATATGATCCGGCAGCCATCTTGTCTGTGGCAGGTATGGATACCACACACCAGCCAAGAAACCTTGCTTATCTTTGTTCGTGTCTGAAGAGCACCAGAATTGGGCTCCTTCTTCACTTACCTGTGTAACAACATCCTATTTGATCCAAGGCAACTTTCTCCAGTGAATCTGACCAGATTCCATATTTCTCTTCTTCCTGCATGCTCAAAAAAACAAAGACAAGTGTACATAAAGGACACTCCGAACAATGTGTGTATGAAAGCGTCCAACACACAAAATCAATAAGTGAGTGTTAAGACTTCATCTTGTGAAGAAGGTTATGGCTGTGAAAATCAACAGCTTTGGACATTGTACAAAGCACTAATATAACTGCTAAGTTTAAAAAAAAAAATCAAAAAACCTTTATTGAAAATTATGCACAGAAAGTTACAGGGAATTCAAGCAACACTTCCGAGCAGACAAGCCACATCAGTTATCAATCACAGAGAAACTGTTATACAATAGTGGCACACCATTAGTCATAAAAAGGAGTGGCAGGAGACGGAGCATGGGTGGGTAGAGAGGGGAATTGGATGGAGCTGGGCACCAGCAGAGAGGTCATAAGGAAGCGGCAGAGAGCAGGGAAAGGAGGGTGGGGTCCTACGGACCAGCACCGTCTCCTGCCACTGGCGGAGTGCTGGCAGGGAGCACGGGAGAGATCGCAGAGGTGGATGCATTCTGAGAAAGGAGATATGAAACAAAAGGGTCCCAGATAGCATGCGGCCGGCACGTAACAGGTGTTAGTTCCCAAATTTCTGCCAGAAGCGTCTGACAACGCGAAGCGTCCTCGAGCCAGGCACTGACCTTGAGTGCAGGCCTCCGGCAACATAGCCGTGGGCCGGCGGGAGGAGTCAGGACAGTGCTTAGCCAAACCAAGTAGGCAGGTCAATGGGTCTGGCGAGTCAGGCGAGGAAGTAACTTCAGTGATGACGGCACACATGTCGCTTCAATATGCCGAAACCAAGGGACATAGCCAGGCGAGATGAGAGAAGCCCGCCGCAGGGGACGAACACCGGAGACACCTGTCACTGGGGGTGAGGCCCATTCTGTACAGCTGGGCAGGGGAGCTGTACAGTCTATGCAAGTATTTAAAATGTGTAAGGCATAGGCGATAATTAGGAGATAGACGTTTGTTCTGCTTACAACAATACGACCAGTCCTCCTGGGAAAGATCGACATCAAGGTCCTCGCTCCAGGCAATACGGGCACGATCAGCAGAGAGTGGAGATGCCACAAGAGTGGAGGCATAGAGCCTAGAGACCAGTTTGCGAGGGGAAGTGGACGTGTCTACCAAATCGAGGGCGGACAACGACGGGGGGACTGCGGGAACGTGGAGTGGAACTCCCGACAGGTCGCACTAAGTTGATAATAGAGCAGTGTGTCAATGGGACCAGACAAGGCTGGAAGCGAAAAGAAATCGTTGTTGGGGTAGAGGTCCGACAGAGTGGCCAGGCCCAAGCCGGCCACGCGTTTGGCCCTCCCGGCCATGTGCATCGAGGGAAAAGCTGTGTGGTATGCGACAGGCATGGCACCGGCGGAAGGCAGACTGGAACCCGAATACATTCTGAGACCGTCCCAGGCTCAGCGCAGAGTCACCACTGTGTGAGTCTTCCCACACAGCGGTTTTTCAGGAACAAAGAGAGTGGTCTGTAGAGGTAAGAGAGCAGCGAGGTCAGCCTCCACCGCTACATGGGGCTGGAACGGCGTTGGGTGCAGTCAGAAGTGGAGGAAGTAGGCTTGGGCACTAAGGGGGTATAATTTGAAGTCCAGGGCACCTATCCCACCACACGAGAGGGGGAGCATGGGGCTATCATATACCACCCTGGGTTGACGACCCGCCAAGATGAGGGAGATGATGAGGGAGCGAAGCATGCAAAAGAAATGAGCCATAAGAGGAATGGAGATGTTTAAGAACAAATATAAAACCTTCGGGAGCACTACCATCTTAGCGATGGCAATACACCCTGCCAAAGATAGGGGTAAGTGCCGCCAAAGGGGTATCTTGGTCTCCAGCCAGTCGACCGCCCGGCTGAAATTGGCCTTCCAGAGTTCATTAACGTTCCTACTGTGCCAAATGCCCAAATTCCTAGTGGACCCGGATACCCATACAAAAGGATAGTCCAAGGTGAAGCGGACAGTGGCGTCCATCAAAGGGAAAAGAACAGACTTACTCCAATTAACTTGGATGCCGGACAGCCCCCCGAATCGCACCACTTTGCGGACCATGGGGCCGAGGTTCTTCTGAGGGTGGCGGACGTAGAGTTTGACATTGTCCGCGTACATGGAGACAACAAGTGCTCAGGCCGCGAAGCCCAACCCTCTCTGAGCATGGTGTTTCCGAAGTCTGGTGGCGAGGGGCTCCATTAGTACAGAGAAAAGCATAGGTGATAGTGGGCACCCCTACCTGGTGCCCCTGGAAACAGGAATGGACTTTGAAATCTGGCCATTGACATGGAGGTGGGCGACAGGGAGGATGTAGAGGAGGAGGACTTTGCGCATGAAAACCGGGCTAAAGCCAAGACGGGCAAGGAGATAATATAAGAAGGGCCACTCGAGAGTGTCAAAAGCCTTGGTGGCATCTAAGAGAGCCTCTACAGCCAGCAAAGCTTGGTTGATCTGGTGAAGCACAGCAAATATCCTGCGGAGGTTATCCGACTTAGCGCGCCCTGGAATGAAACCAGACTGGTCCGGGTGAGCGATCATAGGCATGAGAGGTGACAGGCAGGAGGCAAGGAGCTTAGCAAAAATCTTGTTATCAGTATAATGAGGGATAGGGGGCAATAGGAGTCCAGTAGTCGGGGGACTTGTCCAGCTTTAGGAGGGCCTTGCAAAGTGATGGAGGAAAATGGCCCACCTCAAAGGAGTCATTATACATGGCGGCGAGATGCAGGGCGAGAATGGGCGCGAAGGTCTTATAAAAGGACGCAGGCAGGCCGTCAGAGCTGGGCATCTTGTCCCCGGGCAGGCTGTTGATGGCCGCTAAAATCTCCTCCTTGGAGAAAGGTTCATCAAGGTATTCCCGAAGACCGTTAATGAGCCAGAGGAGCACCAGGGTGTCGAAGTACTGGTCCAGGATGTCGCGCGAGGGGGTGATCCTGGCAGTGTAAAGTTGCGTGTAAAAAGTAGTGACCCGTGAGATCACGTCAGCAGTGGGAGAGGTAGTGTGTTCTGGACCCCCATCCCGCAGAGCTGTAATATATGAGGCGACGTGAGGCCGCCGCAGAGGATTGGCTAGAGTTTTACCTGGGCAGTCATCTTTGCCATAACTGCGAGCCCTGGGCTCCCTACCTAAAAAGGAGAACTCCCTGTCCGCTTCCTGCTCGAATTCAGACAGCTCGCCTCGGATCTGTGCAAGAGTGTCAGGGTTGGGGCTGAGAGATTGTAGGGAGTCAAGAGCCTGAATTTCTCTTTCCAAATGCTCCAGAGTGGCGCGTATTGAGCGGAGAACACCAGACTACTTACAGATACATTCACCCCGGGCTACCGCCTTAAAGCCCTCCCATAGAGTGAAAGGGGAGTCCACAGAACCAGCATTAAATTCAAAATAGTTTTCTATTGCCGCCTGAAGCTCAGCGTAGAACACAGATTCACGGGGGGCTGGCGCCAGGCAAACATATGCTATGGGGAATACGGGGGGAGCAGATTGAGGCTAATGGGGGCATGATCAGAAAGAGTGCGCGCCATGTGTTCGACTCAAGTGACCCATGCGAAAGCATCGTAAGTGGTGAGCCAGAGATTCAAGTGGGACCAGCAGCCAGAGGAGCCAGTAACGCAAGTGCCCTCATGCACGTCCAGATGAGTGTGGTGCCATGCATCCAACAGAAAATTGTCGGTTAGGAGAGAATGCAGGAGGGAAGTGGAGCGCAGGTAAAGGGCGCAGGGCCCAGAGCAATCCAGAGTTGCTGAGGGTGTGATGTTAAAATTAACTCCTTGTTTTCCATTTAAATTATATTGTAAAACCCTATAGCCTCTATCCCTATAAAATATATCCTTTCCCTATATACTACCTAGCCCTAAACCCTGAAAAATAGTTACTACCCATGTACACTACCCATCATTTAACTCCAATAACTCCTTACAACTCTTTTTAACTGACAAAGAGCCTAAATGATTTAGAGTAAAGTAAATATATTAACATAGTATATATAAAAACGCTTCCTAACTTGTATATGTGCTGTAATGTCCCGGTTCCTGCTGGCCGTTATTAAGTATAAGAAGCAGTTGTAGAAACGTTATTGACCCTGCCTGGGGACAATTGATTTTACTTATGGCTGTTTTTAGATTTCTGTCTTAGCTTTTTTAATTGTTTTTACATTTTGATATGGATGTATTTTGTAGCTTTTATGATTTACTACGTGATTTTGAATAAAGCTTATTTTAATGATTAGTATACACCCCACTGTGCAGTTATAATTAGATCATAGTTTCTATAGGGAGAGCATTTTTTGTTCCTCAAATAACTTTGGTGACATTTGACAAATCTACGCAAAACTTTAGAAAAACTAAGTTTGTCCTCCTCATCTCTTTCATGGAAAGTTTGGTGCTGATTAGGGGTGGGCGGAATTTGCGAAAATTAACTTTCGCAAACTATCGCGAAAATGCTAAAAATCTCCGCAAACACGCCGGAAATATCGCGAGGACGCGGAAGTTTTTTTCCCACTTGTTCGCGGTATTTTTTGCGTGATCGCGGGTCGCCAAGTTACCCATGCGGTTGCTCACGGGCGTGGCCATCTTGTTTTCACTTGTCCCGCCCTCTCGCGATGCTTACTTCCTGTTCCGGGTCGCGCAATGCATGTTCGCGCCCGTTCGCGGTCGATATTTCCTGTTCGCGACCGCTTTTACTTGATCGCGTTGCTTTTTGCTTGCTCGGGAGAAAATATCGCGCGAACTTGCGCACGTGGTCGCAATGGGCGCGGCCATCTTGTTTTTCACTCTATTGCATGGTTCTGGGGCCTGATTTTGAATCCTCCCAAAATCTTTTCAATCCTTTGTTTATAGCCACTTTTTTTGGATCTTTATTACTTATTATTTCTCTAACTATTTTCCTGCCTCTATATTTTTGGTTTTTGTCTACTTTTTTGTTTGTTTTTTAGCTACTTTTTCTCTTTCTATTGTCTGCTATTTATTTCCTTTACTCCTTTATTTATTTTACCTTTTCTTTCCCGCCCCGTCCCCAGAACCATGTCCAAGGGTAGGGATGTTCGCCGGCGCAGCCAGAGCCGCGAACGCCTACCTTGCGGAAGGCGGCGCCCACAAGGGGTGCAGGCACGGGCCTTATTTGGGGAGGTGGAGTTGGCTGCACTCATTTTCTTTGTGCAGCGCCACCTCCCCTCAACCCTGGCAGCAGGTGGCACGCCTGGGTCCGGGTACGGCCTCCGAGAGCGTCGGCAGCGGTGGGGGAAGGTGCGCCGGGCAGTGTCACGCTTCTCTGGTGTTCGGCGCACCCAGGCGCAGCTGACGCACCGGTGGTCCGACATCTTGGACCGTGAGCAGGACCTGCTGGACCTGCTGGGAGTGGAGGTCCCGGGGCTTGGTGAGTACCTATTTAATTATTACTACTTTGTGTCTGTTCTTCTGCTCTGTGGTATATATTGCGAATATCTTTTTTTTCTTCCAACCAGCTAGAATGTTGCTGCTTACATTCCAGGTTAAATGCGTTTAAAAGTCTGTGGGCCCGATTCACAGAACAAACTTAAGACAAAATCCTAAACTTAGTACCATTTTGGTATTCACAGAATGCACTTACTACTTCTGGTATTCACAGAATGAACTTACTACTTTTGCGATTCACAGAATAAACTTACTACTTTTGGTATTCACAGAATGGATTTACGACTACTAACTTTACGTCCGCACTCGGGCCGGAAATTCCGGCCCGGAGGCGGAGCTTCTGGCCCGGAGGCGGGGCTTCCGGGCCGGAGGCGGAGCTTTCGGCCCAGAGGTGGAGATTTTGGCCGTGGCTAAATCTCTGCCACTGGCCGGAATCCCCACCTCTGGCCCGGAAGCTCCGCCTCCGGCCCGGAAGCTCCGCCTCCGGCCCGGAAGCCCCGCCTTCGGGCCGGAAGCTCCGCCTCCGGGCCAGAATTTCCGGCCCGAGTGCGGACGTAAAGTTAGTAGTCGTAAATCCATTCTGTGAATACCAAAAGTAGTAATTGCCTTCTGTGAATACCGAAAGTAGTAAGTGCATTCTGTGAATACCAAAAGTAGTAAGTTTAGGATTTTGTCTTAAGTTAATTCTGTGAATCGGGCCCATCGATTTTTTTGACACAGGTGCTCTTCTGCGCTACTACTAATCTTACTTGTTTGCAACTTTGCGTTTGCGCTTGCTTAGCGTGATTCTTTATGAGTTCATTTTAGAGAAATTAATTTACGTATTGCTACAGTGACTCTAGTCCACTCCTTACTTTGTCCTGTCACTAATAGATAGGGGCGGATTGATACTTCGGTTTAGGTACTTTGTATGAGCTTCTAATTTGTTAGTGGTATGCGTGATGCCCCCTCACTCAGTTACGTGACGTGCTGGTAGTACGGCTGTCTTTATTAGAACCTTTTCTTGTTTGTTCAATGAGTGGTGTTAGGCTTAGCAGTTACTTAGCACTAGCAGATCAGCATCAATCAATCAAACCCAAATTTGGTGTATACAAAACATGTAGTCATGTTCCTGTGTCCTCCATGATTTGACCATATGCATTGTTGAGGAATACAGTGGAAATACATACTTAATGTACAATTGGCATGCCTGGAATAGGTGGGCTAGGTTGGGTGGTACGCTGTACTTAGGCTTAGTTGTAACTTGGTATTCTGGAATCAGAATGGAAGACTGGATTACTGTTGATAAATAGTAACTTAAGTAGTCAAACTGCGAATCCCCCGATATTACTTGTTGACCAGATGAGATCGGTCAATTTAGTTATTGCAATTGTTGTTTACATAAGTGTTTTTTGACCGTTGTTGAAAAATATTGTATTTGTTTGAAACCATCCATCAATGTTTGTCTCTTTCTCATATCTTTCCTGTTCATCAGCACCCAGGGGTAGACCGACAGGGACTGGGCAGTCGGCGGGACACACAGAACACCACCAGGAGGACACCGCTGAGGGCTCCTCTGCTGGCCCCAGTAAGTCTTCTTGATTTTAATAATATTTCTTATTCCATAACTTGTACTGCCCCATATTTTTCCCGAACTATTGTTTGTTTCCAAATGCTATTTTTTTACCACCATTGAGTCCAATCCGTTGGGTCGTTGTCTTGTACTACTTTTACTCTTATAGATCTTGAGGCTTTGAAAATTCACAGCAACAGCCCTACCAGATTTATTACTATTTTGATATGATACCCTATAGGACATACTACTGTTGTAGGGATCTTGCACATACACAGACATTTGCACCAGAAAATAGGATGTTAGTGATGGTATGTTGGACCTTCCTTGCACACCTCTATCAGAAATTCCGCACCAACCACAATTCCACTGCTTGACTATAGTACTGTCTTAGAACTTTAAACAACAAAAGAGTGTGCGCATAGAATACCAGTGGTAAAATGAAGTATATCTGTACATATAGACATGCAAAGGTATACACACATGTATATGCATATGTAAATTAAAGAAGTGCTGCTGAAAAAATCAATCAGATATTTGTATAGAAGCCTCACTCACCGACCTAGTCGGTGACATGCTTCATCATAGGGTTCCACCAGGGGTGCCTACTGCACCTCTGGTGTGCTTCAACGCTTGGATTATAGCGGAGCGCAAATATCAGACAAACGGAATTCTTGAGTGTGATAGAGAAAGTGAACTTTAAAAATGCCCAAAAAATTTGCCATAAACAATTTTAATAATGACGAGTCAGGCACTGGTTAAAATAGGTGTAGGATGACTAATACTGATAATTATTGATCAGATACATCCTAATAGGTATCTAAACAAACGGTCGACATGTTTCAGCTTGTTATTGTTAGTCAAAAAGCTTTCTTCAGGACCCAGTAGACAATACCAAAAAATCACCTTGGCGGTATAAGCTCTCTAAGGCTTACCCTAACCTAAGGTTCAAAGGACCGGATACACTCACGGTTTCATACGGGGCCTCGAAAAAATCCACAAAGACCTCATGATATGTTTTAAAAAGAAAAACTTCGCTCCTTAAGCAAGAAGGTGGGTGGCGGGACTACAGAACAGTTCATCCAAGTCCTTAGCCAGGCAGATCAACCTCATTAGTACCACCGAGCCTGGAGACCAGGCTCGGTGGTACTAAAGAGGTTGATTTTTGTCTACTAGGTCAGTTAGTGCTGTATATGAGGAATGACAAGAAACAAATCCAATCAATGCCGTCAATTCATGCTGAGGTATATGTTCCTTTGTTAAAAAAAATAACCTCTGAAATATCCTACTCATGGGTGGCCAAGCAGAAGAAGATCATCGCTCTGCCTTGAAATTGAAGTAGTGTTGCTTTCACCACATCCGCCCCAGCAAGTGTGTGGTGTACATTTAATTTAGTTACACCTCGACAATAAGTCACACAGCCCGGGGGAAGAGGGTTAGGGTTTGTTGAATGGATGGGAAGAGGGTTTTTGGGAAAGGTTTGACATAGAAAAACAGTATGCATACATAGACGAACAAACGACAATCATTGAAGACGACCATATCCATATGTTAAGGGAGAAAAAGGCAATGCATGCATGATGATGAGAGACCCGTATTACATACACTTCTAGTTCTTGTTCTGTTGTTCCGGCCTTAATACTTTAACAGATAGCAAATAGAAATTTTAAATATTGGTAGGGAAGAATCGTAAACACAGAGCAAACCTAATGATGATTGATAATAACAACTCCAAGAACACACTGTTGTAAAGATTGTATACAAGATATTAATCAAATTATTTAAAAGAAGATAAAAGTGGATACTGTTACTGTCTTATCCTGGTCAAAAATGTGGACTGGATTTTTGCATCTCGGCATTCCTCTTGCTCCTCTTGTCCATCAATCTTGGGTGTGTGGCCTCGCCACTGCCCAGCTGGAAAAAAAAAGGTGATTGATTGGTAAGGTAATTAATATGCATTGTAATGTTTTACAAAGTTTCGGACAAGGCCCGGCCTGTAATTGTAGATTGAAAACCAAAGGGGATATTGAGAAAGAAAGTTAAAACAAATGCACAAGTGATGGTGTAGTGCAATAAGAACACTTTCCGAGGTGGCATCTATGCATCATCTCTACTCTAGTCTGTTTCCAGCATTGACCTTCAACAGTAACAGGAGAGAGCAGGCCCACAGTGCTTAGCATTAGCACATCCTACGTTAACACTTAAAATTCTTTTTTTTTCTCTCAAAGAGTTGGACAAACGCAAAGCACATTATCCATTCCAAACATAGCATTTTACAGTTTAAGTTAGTAAAATCAATGCACTGCAGTCATCCCACCGCTACACTCTATTCAACATCTACACAGACATTTGGGTCTGCTGTGGTTGTTGTTGTTGAAGTGTTTACCTTTTGGCTTTTCCGTTTTAAGACACTCATGATGAAACGTCCTCCTGAGTCCTGACTTAATCATCATCATCTCTGATACTTTTACTGACTGACTGTGAAGATCAGCCTGCAGTATAAGTAAAATTTTTATGACACAACAAGAGTAGAAATATAAATATTACTGACTTGAGTCATTCTTTATTGTGTACAGAAAGATAGATTACTAGTACACTTTGATATCACTTTGTGCACAACAAACAAACAACGCAAACACAAACACCAATAGCTTAGAGTCAGGTGTCCAATGCATGCCATTAATTGTCATCATTACCTGTTCCTTCTCATCTTAAGTTAAAGGGCCGTCTATTTCGCCATCATCATGATGGACGGTGCTGTTGTGTCAATCATACTCATTGCGCAGATTGAGTGAGTCCGCTTCCTGTATTGAATTAAAAGCAATGGGTCACCAAGCTGCAGGAGAAGTACCAATTTCTTATTTGCAAGAAGGGGGAAGTTAGTGTGTTCTGTAGAAAGTTGATTAGTGGCAGTGCACAATTACATAAATTCAGGAACAACAAACACAACAAAATCTAAATCATTCAGTCTGCGACTCTGCGTCCAATGCATGGCATCAATCATTACCTGTTCCTTCTCATCTTAACTGAACGTGCCGTCTATTTCGCCATCATCATGATGGACGGTGCTGTTGTGTCAATCATACTCATTGTGCAGATTGAGTGAGTCCCCTTCCTGTATTGAATTAAAAGCAATGGGTCACCAAGCTGCAGGAGAAGTACCAATTTCCTATTTGCAAGAAGGGGGAAATTAGTGTGTTCTGTAGAAAGTTGATTAGTGGCAGTGCACAATTACATAAATTCATGCACAACAAACACAACAAAATCTAAATCATTCAGTCTGCGACTCTGCGTCCAATGCATGGCATCAATCATTACCTGTTCCATCTTATTTTCAGTTAATGGCCAGTCTCTTTCGGCTCTGAAAGGAGGATAGCTATAGTAGTCATCTGATTCATGGTCCACTTCTTTTGGAAGGACTAGGAAAGTTTGAATTTGTTGTTACCATCATCCAATCATCATTCATGAGGGAAATGGAATTGAGCAGGAGATTCAGTATGATGGAGCGGAGGAGCTGGATTCGGAGGACTGTACTGTCAAATAGCAGACACCTGAAACTTGTATATTAAATTAGAAGAGTAGAAGATGGTGGTAATGTATTTGTTGTGATTCACAAGTTTATAACCGGAACGACAGACACATAAACAAAGGGGGAAAAAAGGGAGGAAGACAGTAAGTGCGAGCCTAATTGTCAGGGAAGTATAGCTCGTCCTCAAACTCTGGGGGTTCAGCCAGTAGTAGGTAATCATCTGACACAATACTTCAGTCACCTGAGCTGCTGTCCTCATCTTCCCCTGTTGATTCATGTATTGTGTAATTCGGTGGTATGAAGTGCTGATTCATTTTGATCATTGTTAACCTCTCCACGTTTTTTGGAGATAGACTGGTCCTTCTCAATGTTACAATGGAACCAGCAGCACTGAAAACACGTTCGGAAGAGACACTTGCGACAGGGCAAGCCAGATAGCTTATCGCCAGCCTGCTGAGCTGTGGCCATTCAGACCTTTTCCTATACCAATACTGCAATGGGTTTTGATCAACGTACACCTCTGTTGGGCCGTCCAGATAGGCCTGGACCATCCGCTTAATGTTCAGGGTTGCTGCTGGTAAGCTTTTGTGCTGTTTTTTCTGTGCATCAGCACTGTGCTTACAATAGCCCATCTTTACATACCAATCCTGTAATGATAATGACTGTACTCCGCCTAATGATCCTGTTATTGTTTCTGTAGTCGATAGTGATGGTGAGTGTTGTGATTGTGAGCCAACCGCACTGCCCTCAGCCGACGAAGTTGCACATGATTCTGCATGGCCTGCTTCAGTATCAGTACTTGTTGTGGGTTGATCTTGCGGGCTTTTAATTAGCAGCCATTCGTTTTCCAACTTACTGGCTGCTTCAGCTATACAACATTTGTAGCGGGCAACATCATTGTCGGAAAAAGCAAGGAATGTCTTCAGTAGTCCCAATTTTGCACGTGGATCCAGAATTGTGGCACAAATGTAATGTTCTTGTGACCAAATTTTATTTTGTAACCTTACATTTTCAGTTAAGCGCCGGGATAAGCTCTCCACCAAGTCATGGGCTTGCCTTCTGTCCTCTACACCTTTGTATGATTCAGACACATTATTCAGCTCATACTCTAGCATTTGCAATAATGGGATAGCTTGGCCCATTGTACAGTCCTCCTTGCTGACTTCACGTGTGAAGACCTCAAAAGGAGAAAGCATCTCAGTTAGGCATTTAATTAGGCTCCATTGCTCCATGTCAAGGATCATGCCTTTAACAGTAGCACTAGCATCCCCTCTTCTTTTCCAGACATATTCATGGAGTGACATGTGCTGTTCATACAGACGATCAAGCATGTAATACGTTGAGTTCCAACGTGTTGCCACCTCCTGGATGAGTGCTTTGACTGGCATCCTAAATTCACGTTGGATGATCCTCAGCTGCTTCCGAGCTTTAAAAGAATGGCTGAAATGAGTGTATATTCTTCGGCAGATGGCCAGTAAATTGCTGACTATGGGTTTTTTTTTCAGAAAGTATTGAACTATAATGTTTATGCAGTGCGCTAAACACGGAACCCTGAAATAGGAACCAAGTTCCATGGCCTTAAGTACATTACTGCCATTGTCTGTGGCAACAAAACCAATACGAAGCCCTCTGGGCCGCAGCCATTCCAAAACCTTGGTGCGAAACTTGTGTAAAATGTTTTCAGCCGTATGAGATTTCTCCATGGCGAACATGGCTACAGTTGCATGTTTCTGAGTACCTTCAAAAATCGCAGCTGTGTCAACAACACCTTGTGCAGATAGATTATCTTTAACCCCCACAAAAGAGATCCAGTGTGCAGTGATGCACATGTGATCTGTGGCTTGGCAACTGCTCCACATGTCTGTTGTCAGGTGGATATTGTGCACAGCACTCTTCTGCAAAGCTTGTCCAACCAATTCCAGCACATCATGATGTAGTGCCGGAACAGCTGGGAACTTTCCATTTCGGGCAGATGGCAGACACAAATTCAAGGAAACCCACCCCTTCCACAAATGAAAAAGGAAGAAGGTCCAGCGCTAAGATTTTAGCCAGCTTCGCATTGTACAATCGTGCCGTTGGGTGGTAGCGTTGATACTGCCCCTCCAACCTAAACATGCTCTCAATGGTAGGCTGGCTAACTTTCCTTAGTGGTGCTGTTTTCATTAACCCACTACGGCTCAACAACACAGATTGTCTCATTGAGGTACTCGCCAGTCGCCTTGGTGTCTCACACAGACTCTGAGTATGGCACTTACTGCGGTGCCACTCTGATGTTACTGAGGAGGATGTGGGCGTTACCACCACTGCACTACTGGGGACAGGGCTAGAAATGCCTCCCTCTTCTTCATCTGCCACCGCAATAATATCGCTCTCTGATTCATCCTGACCAACTTCAATGGCTTGACTTTTTCTACTTTCTTTTAACTTAAGTAGGTGATCTTCCCACACGATAGTGTGGTGTATTCTGAGATGACTTGCTTGTCCTCCGGTACCATAATTTGTACCTAGCTTACCACGCCGAACACCTTGCCGACAAATTGAGCATATAGCAACGTTCTCCTCCTTGGCGCTAACAGAAAAGAAGTCCCAAACTGGGGAGGAGAACTTTCTGGCACTGCTGGATGTGCCACTTTCAACACCAGATGAACTTGAGTGGGTGTTTGAAAATGTGTGACCCTGTGCACCTACACTGTGACTTTTACTACCACTACCTACTGAGATGGTTGAGCTGGATGTAGGTCCCTGCCGGGCCTTGGGAAATATGGCAGCTGGAGGTAGTGGTGGTGTAACCTGTGTTGGTGAGATCCGTGCTACATCCCGCTCAGTAGCAGCCTTTCTGGATAGGGTGAGAATGTTGGTCTCCAATCCCTTTAGGGCGGGAGTAATGTGCGTGATGACTGGCTCGTCTTCATCAACATCATCACCCCCCTCTTCTACATCTACCTCTATAACTCTAAGTTTTTCTGGGACCTTCCTTTTCAGAAGCATTGTCATGTGGTGTATATCACTCTCAGACCAAGCTGGTGGGACCCAAGTGTTATCACAATCATCAGAAGCGGGGCTTGAAGAAGAAGATGATGGACTAAGCCTCCTTTTCCTTGCTGGTGGTCTGGAAGACAATAGATCTTCTGAAACAGTGGTTTGACTTTGCTCCACTTTTTCTGCAGGAAGCTCGATTTCCTGAAATGCCCCTAAGTCAGGAGCAAAAACTACTATGGTGGGCTGTTGCAGCAGCTGCTGCTTTTCTTGTTGCGGCGGCTGCTGCTGTTCTTGTTGCGGCGGCTGCTGCGGTTCTTGTTGCGGCGGCTGCTGCTGTTCTTGTTGCGGCGGCTGCTGCTGTTCTTGTTGCGGCAGCTGCTGCTGTTCTTGTTGCGGCGGCTGCTGCTTTTCTTGTTGCGGCGGCTGCACACTGATCTGCTGAGTTTGCGCCTGCGTTGAACTTGATTGTGTACTACTTTGCGTTAATGACATTTCTTCAACATCGCTGCTCGTTAGTAGACTGGCTACCTCTGCGACACTAAAGCCCTTGGGCCTAGGTTGGTGTGGTTGGACCGCTGTGCTGCTCCCAGCTTGGTTTCCGGACATCGCTGCTGCAGGCGTAACTTTTTTGGTGCCAAAAAAATCATTGGCCGGCACACCACCAGTCGTGGTTAATGGCACTTCCTTTTTTTGTTCCTTCTTCTCACCGGCAACTTTCTTGGTACTGGACCTGGTACCTTTCTTTGGAGCCATCTTCTTCAGATGTCAGGCAGGATGCAGATGCACAACAAGTTCTGGTCACACGTGGACGTGATGCGCAGCAGGACTTCTGTCTGGCTGGCAGTACAACGGGTAGCCGGGTGATGCTGATGACACCTCCTACTCTGTCTTTTGTGCACCTAAAAGCAAAGAAGACAGGAGAAGAACATCAGTGAAATGTTGCATTTGTTGTTGTGGTTCAGTTACTTAGTACTGTACTAGTGCAAACAAAAGATAGTCTAGCCATTTATGACTTTTTTTTTTTAACTAGAGCTATGTTATACTACTGTGTACAGCCACACACTACACTCTCAGGAAGGATAGGAAAGTTAATAATAACCACCAAAATAAAAATGCAATGAAAGTGGGGTGGACCATTAAATTATTTGAGCATCTCAGCATCAATGGAGCTGCTGCTGGCAAAGGGGGTGGATGGATGGAAGCAGTAAGCCAAATAGCCAATAGGAAAACCATGCAGGCCTATGGCAAAAGCGGGACACTAATAACTCACAGTCCAAACACCAAAAAAGGCCACCACCCACATGGACACTCACAAATCACAAACAAGCCGGGGGCCTGGGAAACACCAGGAGCTGAAAAAAAGGCCTATAAAAGCCAGGTAAAGGATGCATGCTAAAGCACACTGCTCTGCCTTTTTAATGCAACAAAATGGAAATACGAACATTCACAGGCCCCAAAAAGGTCTGCAGGGTGCATGCATTGCACACCAACACACCAGACACATACAACAAAAGCATGTCTTTAAGACAACCAATATCAGAAAGGCCACCCCAAAAACACACTTCCCCAACTCAATCCAATGCCATCCATGCCCTAAATGATGTCTAAATTCAATAGATCACACAGAAAACTCTTGATAAATAAAGCTGTGGCTACCTGCTCTGATCCTAGTGGATGAAAAAGCAGGCCTGTTGGCAGACAAGGCCAGGCAAGCTTGCAGGCCTAGGCTTCAAAATGGCCACCAGCCACATGGCCAGGCCCAACAACATCAGAAAGGCCACCCCCCCAAAAAAAACACTTCCCCAACTCAATCCAATGCCATCCATGCCCTAAATGATGTCTTCTAAATTCAACAGATCACATAGAAAACACTTGATCAATAAAGCTGTGGCTACCTGCTCTGATCCTAGTGGATGAAAAAGCAGGCCTGTTGCCAGACAAGACCAGGCAAGCTTGCAGGCCTAGGCTTCAAAATGGCCACCAGCCACATGGCCAGGCCCAACAACATCACAAAGGCCTCCCCCAAAAAACACACTTCCCCAACTCAATCCAATGCCATCCATGCCCTAAATGATGTCTAAATTCAACAGATCACACAGAAAACACTTGATTAATAAAGCTGTGGCTACCTGCTCTGATCCTAGTGGATGAAAAAGCAGGCCTGTTGGCAGACAAGGCAAGGCAAGCTTGCAGGCCTAGGCTTCAAAATGGCCACCAGCCACATGGCCAGGCCCAACAACATCACAAAGGCCACCCCCAAAAAACACACTTCCCCAACTCAATCCAATGCCATCCATGCCCTAAATAATGTCTAAATTCAACAGATCACACAGAAAACACTTGATCAATAAAGCTGTGGCTACCTGCTCTGATCCTAGTGGATGAAAAAGCAGACCTGTTGGCAGACAATGCCAGGCAAGCTTGCAGGCCTAGGCTTCAAAATGGCCACCAGCCACATGGACAGGCCCAACAACATCACAAAGGCCACCCCCAAAAAACACACTGCCCCAACTCAATCCAATGCCATCCATGCCCTAAATGATGTCTAAATTCAACAGATCACATAGAAAACACTTGATCAATAAAGCTGTGGCTACCTGCTCTGATCCTAGTGGATGAAAAAGCAGGCCTGTTGGCAGACAAGGCCAGGCAAGCTTGCAGGCCTTGGCTTCAAAATGGCCACCAGCCACATGGCCAGGCCCAACAACATCAGAAAGGTCACCCCCCAAAAAAACCACTTCCCCAACTCAATCCAATGCCATCCATGCCCTAAATGATGTCTAAATTTAACAGATCACATAGAAAACACTTGATCAATAAAGCTGTGGCTACATGCTCTGATCCTAGTGGATGAAAAAGCAGGCCTGTTGGCAGACAAGGCCAGGCAAGCTTGCAGGCCTAGGCTTCAAAATGGCCACCAGCCACATGGACAGGCCCAACAACATCACAAAGGCCACCCCCAAAAAACACACTTCCCCAACTCAATCCAATGCCATCCATGCCCTAAATGATGTCTAAATTCAACAGATCACATAGAAAACACTTGATCAATAAAGCTGTGGCTACCTGCTCTGATCCTAGTGGATGAAAAAGCAGACCTGTTGGCAGACAATGCCAGGCAAGCTTGCAGGCCTAGGCTTCAAAATGGCCACCAGCCACATGGCCAGGCCCAACAACATCAGAAAGGTCACCCCAAAAAAAAACACTTCCCCAACTCAATCCAATGCCATCCATGCCCTAAATGATGTCTAAATTCAACAGATCATATAGAAAACACTTGATCAATAAAGCTGTGGCTACCTGCTCTGATCCTAGGATGAAAAAGCAGGCCTGTTGGCAGACAAGGCCAGGCAAGCTTGCAGGCCTAGGCTTCAAAATGGCCACCAGCCACATGGCCAGGCCCAACAACATCACAAAGGCCACCCCCAAAAAACACACTTCCCCAACTCAATCCAATGCCATCCATGCCCTAAATGATGTCTAAATTCAACAGATCACATAGAAAACACTTGATCAATAAAGCTGTGGCTACCTTCTCTGATCCTAGTGGATGAAAAAGCAGGCCTGTTGGCAGACAAGGCCAGGCAAGCTTGCAGGCCTAGGCTTCAAAATGGCCACCAGCCACATGGCCAGGCCCAACAACATCACAAAGGCCACCCCCAAAAAACACACTTCCCCAACTCAATCCAATGCCATCCATGCCCTAAATGATGTCTAAATTCAACAGATCACACAGAAAACACTTGATCAATAAAGCTGTGGCTACCTGTTCTGGTCCTAGTGGATGAAAAACCGGACCTGTTGGCAGACAATGCCAGGCAAACTTGCAGGCCTAGGCTTCAAAATGGCCACCAGCCACATGGCCAGGCGCAACAACATCACAAAGGCCACCCCCAAAAAACACACTTCCCCAACACAATCCAATACCATCCATGCCCTAAATGGTGTCTAAATTCAACAGATCACATAGAAAACACTTGATCAATAAAGCTGTGGCTACCTGCTCTGATCCTAGAGGATGAAAAAGCAGGCCTGTTGGCAGACAAGGCCAGGCAAGCTTGCAGGCCTAGGCTTCAAAATGGCCACCAGCCACATGGCCAGGCCCAACAACATCACAAAGGCCACCCCCCAAAAAAAAACACTTCCCCAACTCAATCCAATGCCATCCATACCCTAAATGATGTCTTCTAAATTCAACAGATCACATAGAAAACACTTGATCAATAAAGCTGTGGCTACCTGCTCTGATCCTAGTGGATGAAAAAGCAGGCCTGTTGGCAGACAAGGCCAGGCAAGCTTGCAGGCCTAGGCTTCAAAATGGCCACCAGCCACATGGCCAGGCCCAACAACATCACAAAGGCCACCCCCAAAAAACACACTTCCCCAACTCAATCCAATGCCATCCATGCCCTAAATGATGTCTAAATTCAACAGATCACACAGAAAACACTTGATCAATAAAGCTGTGGCTACCTGTTCTGGTCCTAGTGGATGAAAAACCGGACCTGTTGGCAGACAATGCCAGGCAAACTTGCAGGCCTAGGCTTCAAAATGGCCACCAGCCACATGGCCAGGCGCAACAACATCACAAAGGCCACCCCCAAAAAACACACTTCCCCAACACAATCCAATACCATCCATGCCCTAAATGATGTCTAAATTCAACAGATCACATAGAAAACACTTGATCAATAAAGCTGTTGCTACCTGCTCTGATCCTAGTGGATGAAAAAGCAGGCCTGTTGGCAGACAAGGCCAGGCAAGCTTGCAGGCCTTGGCTTCAAAATGGCCACCAGCCACATGGCCAGGCCCAACAACATCAGAAAGGTCACCCCCAAAAAAAACCACTTCCCCAACTCAATCCAATGCCATCCATGCCCTAAATGATGTCTAAATTTAACAGATCACATAGAAAACACTTGATCAATAAAGCTGTGGCTACATGCTCTGATCCTAGTGGATGAAAAAGCAGGCCTGTTGGCAGACAAGGCCAGGCAAGCTTGCAGGCCTAGGCTTCAAAATGGCCACCAGCCACATGGACAGGCCCAACAACATCACAAAGGCCACCCCCAAAAAACACACTGCCCCAACTCAATCCAATGCCATCCATGCCCTAAATGATGTCTAAATTCAACAGATCACATAGAAAACACTTGATCAATAAAGCTGTGGCTACCTGCTCTGATCCTAGTGGATGAAAAAGCAGGCCTGTTGGCAGACAAGGCCAGGCAAGCTTGCAGGCCTTGGCTTCAAAATGGCCACCAGCCACATGGCCAGGCCCAACAACATCAGAAAGGTCACCCCCAAAAAAAACCACTTCCCCAACTCAATCCAATGCCATCCATGCCCTAAATGATGTCTAAATTCAACAGATCACATAGAAAACACTTGATCAATAAAGCTGTGGCTACCTGCTCTGATCCTAGTGGATGAAAAAGCAGACCTGTTGGCAGACAATGCCAGGCAAGCTTGCAGGCCTAGGCTTCAAAATGGCCACCAGCCACATGGCCAGGCCCAACAACATCAGAAAGGTCACCCCAAAAAAAAACACTTCCCCAACTCAATCCAATGCCATCCATGCCCTAAATGATGTCTAAATTCAACAGATCATCTAGAAAACACTTGATCAATAAAGCTGTGGCTACCTGCTCTGATCCTAGGATGAAAAAGCAGGCCTGTTGGCAGACAAGGCCAGGCAAGCTTGCAGGCCTAGGCTTCAAAATGGCCACCAGCCACATGGCCAGGCCCAACAACATCACAAAGGCCACCCCCAAAAAACACACTTCCCCAACTCAATCCAATGCCATCCATGCCCTAAATGATGTCTAAATTCAACAGATCACATAGAAAACACTTGATCAATAAAGCTGTGGCTACCTTCTCTGATCCTAGTGGATGAAAAAGCAGGCCTGTTGGCAGACAAGGCCAGGCAAGCTTGCAGGCCTAGGCTTCAAAATGGCCACCAGCCACATGGCCAGGCCCAACAACATCACAAAGGCCACCCCCAAAAAACACACTTCCCCAACTCAATCCAATGCCATCCATGCCCTAAATGATGTCTAAATTCAACAGATCACACAGAAAACACTTGATCAATAAAGCTGTGGCTACCTGTTCTGGTCCTAGTGGATGAAAAACCGGACCTGTTGGCAGACAATGCCAGGCAAACTTGCAGGCCTAGGCTTCAAAATGGCCACCAGCCACATGGCCAGGCGCAACAACATCACAAAGGCCACCCCCAAAAAACACACTTCCCCAACACAATCCAATACCATCCATGCCCTAAATGATGTCTAAATTCAACAGATCACATAGAAAACACTTGATCAATAAAGCTGTGGCTACCTGCTCTGATCCTAGTGGATGAAAAAGCAGGCCTGTTGGCAGACAAGGCCAGGCAAGCTTGCAGGCCTAGGCTTCAAAATGGCCACCAGCCACATGGCCAGGCCCAACAACATCACAAAGGCCACCCCCCCAAAAAAAACACTTCCCCAACTCAATCCAATGCCATCCATACCCTAAATGATGTCTTCTAAATTCAACAGATCACATAGAAAACACTTGATCAATAAAGCTGTGGCTACCTGCTCTGATCCTAGTGGATGAAAAAGCAGGGCTGTTGCCAGACAAGACCAGGCAAGCTTGCAGGCCTAGGCTTCAAAATGGCCACCAGCCACATGGCCAGGCCCAACAACATCACAAAGGCCTCCCCCAAAAAACACACTTCCCCAACTCAATCCAATGCCATCCATGCCCTAAATGATGTCTAAATTCAACAGATCACATAGAAAACACTTGATCAATAAAGCTGTGGCTACCTGCTCTGATCCTAGTGGATGAAAAAGCAGGCCTGTTGGCAGACAAGGCCAGGCAAGCTTGCAGGCCTTGGCTTCAAAATGGCCACCAGCCACATGGCCAGGCCCAACAACATCACAAAGGCCACCCCCCCCAAAAAAACACTTCCCCAACTCAATCCAATGCCATCCATACCCTAAATGATGTCTTCTAAATTCAACAGATCACATAGAAAACACTTGATCAATAAAGCTGTGGCTACCTTCTCTGATCCTAGTGGATGAAAAAGCAGGCCTGTTGGCAGACAAGGCCAGGCAAGCTTGCAGGCCTAGGCTTCAAAATGGCCACCAGCCACATGGCCAGGCCCAACAACATCACAAAGGACACCCCCAAAAAACACACTTCCCCAACTCAATCCAATGCCATCCATGCCCTAAATGATGTCTAAATTCAACAGATCACACAGAAAACACTTGATCAATAAAGCTGTGGCTACCTGTTCTGGTCCTAGTGGATGAAAAACCGGACCTGTTGGCAGACAATGCCAGGCAAAATTGCAGGCCTAGGCTTCAAAATGGCCACCAGCCACATGGCCAGGCGCAACAACATCACAAAGGCCACCCCCAAAAAACACACTTCCCCAACACAATCCAATACCATCCATGCCCTAAATGATGTCTAAATTCAACAGATCACATAGAAAACACTTGATCAATAAAGCTGTGGCTACCTGCTCTGATCCTAGTGGATGAAAAAGCAGGCCTGTTGGCAGACAAGGCCAGGCAAGCTTGCAGGCCTTGGCTTCAAAATGGCCACCAGCCACATGGCCAGGCCCAACAACATCAGAAAGGTCACCCCCAAAAAAAAACCACTTCCCCAACTCAATCCAATGCCATCCATGCCCTAAATGATGTCTAAATTTAACAGATCACATAGAAAACACTTGATCAATAAAGCTGTGGCTACATGCTCTGATCCTAGTGGATGAAAAAGCAGGCCTGTTGGCAGACAAGGCCAGGCAAGCTTGCAGGCCTAGGCTTCAAAATGGCCACCAGCCACATGGACAGGCCCAACAACATCACAAAGGCCACCCCCAAAAAACACACTTCCCCAACTCAATCCAATGGCATCCATGCCCTAAATGATGTCTAAATTCAACAGATCACATAGAAAACACTTGATCAATAAAGCTGTGGCTACCTGCTCTGATCCTAGTGGATGAAAAAGCAGGCCTGTTGGCAGACAAGGCCAGGCAAGCTTGCAGGCCTTGGCTTCAAAATGGCCACCAGCCACATGGCCAGGCCCAACAACATCAGAAAGGTCACCCCCAAAAAAAACCACTTCCCCAACTCAATCCAATGCCATCCATGCCCTAAATGATGTCTAAATTCAACAGATCACATAGAAAACACTTGATCAATAAAGCTGTGGCTACCTGCTCTGATCCTAGTGGATGAAAAAGCAGACCTGTTGGCAGAAAATGCCAGGCAAGCTTGCAGGCCTAGGCTTCAAAATGGCCACCAGCCACATGGCCAGGCCCAACAACATCAGAAAGGTCACCCCAAAAAAAAACACTTCCCCAACTCAATCCAATGCCATCCATGCCCTAAATGATGTCTAAATTCAACAGATCATCTAGAAAACACTTGATCAATAAAGCTGTGGCTACCTGCTCTGATCCTAGGATGAAAAAGCAGGCCTGTTGGCAGACAAGGCCAGGCAAGCTTGCAGGCCTAGGCTTCAAAATGGCCACCAGCCACATGGCCAGGCCCAACAACATCACAAAGGCCACCCCCAAAAAACACACTTCCCCAACTCAATCCAATGCCATCCATGCCCTAAATGATGTCTAAATTCAACAGATCACATAGAAAACACTTGATCAATAAAGCTGTGGCTACCTTCTCTGATCCTAGTGGATGAAAAAACAGGCCTGTTGGCAGACAAGGCCAGGCAAGCTTGCAGGCCTAGGCTTCAAAATGGCCACCAGCCACATGGCCAGGCCCAACAACATCACAAAGGCCACCCCCAAAAAACACACTTCCCCAACTCAATCCAATGCCATCCATGCCCTAAATGACGTCTAAATTCAACAGATCACACAGAAAACACTTGATCAATAAAGCTGTGGCTACCTGTTCTGGTCCTAGTGGATGAAAAACCGGACCTGTTGGCAGACAATGCCAGGCAAACTTGCAGGCCTAGGCTTCAAAATGGCCACCAGCCACATGGCCAGGCGCAACAACATCACAAAGGCCACCCCCAAAAAACACACTTCCCCAACACAATCCAATACCATCCATGCCCTAAATGATGTCTAAATTCAACAGATCACATAGAAAACACTTGATCAATAAAGCTGTGGCTACCTGCTCTGATCCTAGTGGATGAAAAAGCAGGCCTGTTGGCAGACAAGGCCAGGCAAGCTTGCAGGCCTAGGCTTCAAAATGGCCACCAGCCACATGGCCAGGCCCAACAACATCACAAAGGCCACCCCCCAAAAAAAAACACTTCCCCAACTCAATCCAATGCCATCCATACCCTAAATGATGTCTTCTAAATTCAACAGATCACATAGAAAACACTTGATCAATAAAGCTGTGGCTACCTGCTCTGATCCTAGTGGATGAAAAAGCAGGGCTGTTGCCAGACAAGACCAGGCAAGCTTGCCGGCCTAGGCTTCAAAATGGCCACCAGCCACATGGCCAGGCCCAACAACATCACAAAGGCCTCCCCCAAAAAACACACTTCCCCAACTCAATCCAATGCCATCCATGCCCTAAATGATGTCTAAATTCAACAGATCACACAGAAAACACTTGATTAATAAAGCTGTGGCTACCTGCTCTGATCCTAGTGGATGAAAAAGCAGGCCTGTTGGCAGACAAGGCCAGGCAAGCTTGCAGGCCTAGGCTTCAAAATGGCCACCAGCCACATGGCCAGGCCCAACAACATCACAAAGGCCACCCCCAAAAAACACACTTCCCCAACTCAATCCAATGCCATCCATGCCCTAAATGATGTCTAAATTCAACAGATCACATAGAAAACACTTGATCAATAAAGCTGTGGCTACCTGCTCTGATCCTAGTGGATGAAAAAGCAGGCCTGTTGGCAGACAAGGCCAGGCAAGCTTGCAGGCCTTGGCTTCAAAATGGCCACCAGCCACATGGCCAGGCCCAACAACATCACAAAGGCCACCCCCCCAAAAAAAACACTTCCCCAACTCAATCCAATGCCATCCATACCCTAAATGATGTCTTCTAAATTCAACAGATCACATAGAAAACACTTGATCAATAAAGCTGTGGCTACCTTCTCTGATCCTAGTGGATGAAAAAGCAGGCCTGTTGGCAGACAAGGCCAGGCAAGCTTGCAGGCCTAGGCTTCAAAATGGCCACCAGCCACATGACCAGGCCCAACAACATCACAAAGGCCACCCCCAAAAAACACACTTCCCCAACTCAATCCAATGCCATCCATGCCCTAAATGATGTCTAAATTCAACAGATCACACAGAAAACACTTGATCAATAAAGCTGTGGCTACCTGTTCTGGTCCTAGTGGATGAAAAACCGGACCTGTTGGCAGACAATGCCAGGCAAACTTGCAGGCCTAGGCTTCAAAATGGCCACCAGCCACATGGCCAGGCGCAACAACATCACAAAGGCCACCCCCCCCAAAAAAACACTTCCCCAACTCAATCCAATGCCATCCATACCCTAAATGATGTCTTCTAAATTCAACAGATCACATAGAAAACACTTGATCAATAAAGCTGTGGCTACCTGCTCTGATCCTAGTGGATGAAAAAGCAGGGCTGTTGCCAGACAAGACCAGGCAAGCTTGCAGGCCTAGGCTTCAAAATGGCCACCAGCCACATGGCCAGGCCCAACAACATCACAAAGGCCTCCCCCAAAAAACACACTTCCCCAACTCAATCCAATGCCATCCATGCCCTAAATGATGTCTAAATTCAACAGATCACATAGAAAACACTTGATCAATAAAGCTGTGGCTACCTGCTCTGATCCTAGTGGATGAAAAAGCAGGCCTGTTGGCAGACAAGGCCAGGCAAGCTTGCAGGCCTTGGCTTCAAAATGGCCACAAGCCACATGGCCAGGCCCAACAACATCAGAAAGGTCACCCCCCAAAAAAACCACTTCCCCAACTCAATCCAATGCCATCCATGCCCTAAATGATGTCTAAATTTAACAGATCACATAGAAAACACTTGATCAATAAAGCTGTGGCTACATGCTCTGATCCTAGTGGATGAAAAAGCAGGCCTGTTGGCAGACAAGGCCAGGCAAGCTTGCAGGCCTAGGCTTCAAAATGGCCACCAGCCACATGGACAGGCCCAACAACATCACAAAGGCCACCCCCAAAAAACACACTTCCCCAACTCAATCCAATGCCATCCATGCCCTAAATGATGTCTAAATTCAACAGATCACATAGAAAACACTTGATCAATAAAGCTGTGGCTACCTGCTCTGATCCTAGTGGATGAAAAAGCAGACCTGTTGGCAGACAATGCCAGGCAAGCTTGCAGGCCTAGGCTTCAAAATGGCCACCAGCCACATGGCTAGGCCCAACAACATCAGAAAGGTCACCCCAAAAAAAAAAACACTTCCCCAACTCAATCCAATGCCTTCCATGCCCTAAATGATGTCTAAATTCAACAGATCACATAGAAAACACTTGATCAATAAAGCTGTGGCTACCTGCTCTAATCCTAGGATGAAAAAGCAGGCCTGTTGGCAGACAAGGCCAGGCAAGCTTGCAGGCCTAGGCTTCAAAATGGCCACCAGCCACATGGCCAGGCCCAACAACATCACAAAGGCCACCCCCAAAAAACACACTTCCCCAACTCAATCCAATGCCATCCATGCCCTAAACGATGTCTAAATTCAACAGATCACATAGAAAACACTTGATCAATAAAGCTGTGGCTACCTTCTCTGATCCTAGTGGATGAAAAAGCAGGCCTGTTGGCAGACAAGGCCAGGCAAGCTTGCAGGCCAAGGCTTCAAAATGGCCACCAGCCACCTGGCCAGGCCCAACAACATCACAAAGGCCACCCCCAAAAAACACACTTCCCCAACTCAATCCAATGCCATCCATGCCCTAAATGATGTCTAAATTCAACAGATCACATAGGAAACACTTGATCAATAAAGCTGTGGCTACCTGCTCTGATCCTAGTAGAGGAAAAAGCAGGCCTGTTGGCAGACAAGGCCAGGCAAGCTTGCAGGCCTAGGCTTCAAAATGGCCACCAGCCACATGGCCAGGCCCAACAACATCACAAAGGCCACCCCCAAAAAACACACTTCCCCAACTCAATCCAATGCCATCCATGCCCTAAATGATGTCTAAATTCAACAGATCACACAGAAAACACTTGATCAATAAAGCTGTGGCTACCTGCTCTGATCCTAGTGGATGAAAAAGCAGACCTGTTGGCAGACAATGCCAGGCAAGCTTGCAGGCCTAGGCTTCAAAATGGCCACCAGCCACATGGACAGGCCCAACAACATCACAAAGGCCACCCCCAAAAAACACACTTCCCCAACTCAATCCAATGCCATCCATGCCCTAAATGATGTCTAAATTCAACAGATCACATAGAAAACACTTGATCAATAAAGCTGTGGCTACCTGCTCTGATCCTAGTGGATGAAAAAGCAGGCCTGTTGGCAGACAAGGCCAGGCAAGCTTGCAGGCCTAGGCTTCAAAATGGCCACCAGCCACATGGCCAGGCCCAACAACATCACAAAGGCCACCCCCAAAAAGCACACTTCCCCAACTGAATCCAATGCCATCCATGCCCTAAATGTGCTTGAAAATGAATGCATTAAAAAAACAACAAAATGAACAGTTGCTTCATCATTTACACACCCATGAGGCCATGCCCATGGCTAGCTCGGGCCTACTACTACTACCCACACAATAAAAAAAATAAAAAAGGAATGATGATAATTAATTATCAAAAATAAATTGTAGTTACTTACAACAACTGCAATGCCCACAATCAAACAGACACAACAACCACTTACTTGTAAAATATCCTATTCCAAAAATCATCAAATCCAATTGCAATGATGCAGCAGACAAAAAGAGTGATCTTTCCAGCTCCAAATCCAAAGGCAGAATGAGCAGGAGATGGACAAAGCACTGGGAGGAGCCTGCTGGACAGGAACAGGAAGTTGGAGATTCTGTGTCACTTCCTCCCTCTCTCCACCTTTTAAAAAAAGGACTCCTTGCACAAAAAAGGACAGCCAAATGTCAATGTAAGGAGTTGTTTTCATCCAAAATCAGCATTTGCAGAAGGTTTCATGCTGCTAGAGCTGATATTCCTCTCCAAATTGAAAATTTTACATGTTCGAGTTCTCGAGCTTTACATTACTTCCGCCGGCGTGTCGAAAATGACATGATCGCGTTCTCTTTGTCCCTGTCGTGTTGGATATGACGTGTTCGGGGTCTCTTTCTCCTGTTTGCGTTCGATTAGACGTGCCTGCGTCCTCACCCTCTCGCTCGCGATGTAGAATGACGTGTTCGAGATCTCAATCTTCTCATACTCGCGCGGTGCTTGATCGCGAGAAGAAAGACGTGATCGAGCGACAAATGACGTGATCGCGCGACAAATGACATTAATGCGGCCGCGAACTGTCGCGAGACAGAGCAAAATGGCTACCAACATCCAACATCTCGTGGAGAACGTGACCGGGTCGGGAAAACTTGTCGGCGAACGTGGGGATTCAGGTAAGGCGATCGCGCGCACGAGAGAATGTATTTTTTTACAGCGCGAGCAAGAAAAAAATTCTCGCTAATCTGCGGAATGCGGAAATTTTGACATTTTCGCGCTTTCCGCGGAACGCGAAAATGCCAAAATATCGCAATTTCCGCGAACAGAACGGAATTTTGGCCCAGGCCTAGTGCTGATCTATCAAGTGAGGGCGAAGAAAAAGAGGGTCCCAAAACAATGATTAACAATGTTAAGAACCCTGGAAAAAGAAAATGTGCTCTCTGATGTAAAAAAATATGTCCCTTCGATTGGCCAAGGGAGCTTTTTCTCCTGCCAATGAATTTGGAACCACAGAATGAGGACCAGTCCAGGGATACTGAGTGATCTGAATGGCCGGGCACAGCTCAGACGAAAATGTTTCAGTCTCTATTAAAGAACTTTGAGAATTGGTCCCTGTGTCCTGAAAGTGTTTTAAAAATAGGATATAGGTGGGCAGGGTACGGACATCCTCGCCTTCTGGCATTTATGGGAATGGGGAGCCAGTGGAACCCTCATAGGAGTATAAAATGTAAAAATAATGTATTTTTCCATGCTGCGAGTTCTGTGGTTTTCCTGTAGGAATGGTTATTAAGCTTCACCTCCATGGTACCTTAGTACCGTTGAGGCTTCCTTGAGGAAGGTAGCATTGAGGAAGCCTGAATTGTGTCACAGAACCATGGAAGGTATCACTGGAGTTTCAGGGTACCTGAAAATAAATAAATAAACTAAAATTTGAGTTTGGAACCCATGAGGCATTGGCCACCTGTGGCAGGGTTGTGCTTGGGGCCTGGCCAGATGCTTGGCCCTGTGGCCAACCTCTACTGAGCATGATTGAAGTTGATGTGCAGTGGGGTCGATTGGGCACATGTGGTTGAACAAAGGGCCTGGCAGGAAATGATGTCCTCTGGTCAATCTCCAACTGCAATAGGGAACTGAGGTGTTGGGCACACAGCATGGGCAGAGTTGGCTGAATATAATTAAAACCCCAGAAAATCACAGAAGAAAACTAAGGTTAAAGTGACTTTCTGGTTAGGTATGGTAATAAGAGCTTAGTTTAGTTAAAAAAAATTGATTGAAAAAAAGAAATGCAACTGACATCATAGTTCAGTGTTGAAATAAGATTCAAACTAACATTTAGAAACCAAAAAAGCTGGAAGTCACGGAGTTAAAGTTAACTGAGATAACAATAACTTGTTCCACTCATGCTTTTTTGCATGAAATATGTTCTCATGTCTAAATCAATACATTTTGTACTAAATGGTAGTTTTAAAATGTGTCTAATTTTGCAAGATGTTGCATAATTTTGAGTAATTATCCAAAAGCAGATTGCTAAAATCTTGCCCTCCTCATTCTAACTCCCTTATTGCTCTCGTAATACAGGGAGTAGGCCTTTTATTGACATTTTATTAACGGTTTGTTAAAACATATTCTTGTTAATTGTAACAAACAGATGTGAAATGACTTCTATTAAATTCTTGATCAGATTGCTTTTTAGAAACAATTAAATTGATGCAATCAAACCTGTCTTCCATTTCCCTTCTCACACACATTTTCAACATACGATCTCAGTGTCTGTTTAGTTTTTGTGGTTGTGTTCAAAGACATGTCTGCCATTGAGGATGTTTCAAACTTCTTTAACTGAAAGACTAGTTTTCAATCTCTTAGTCGACCTAGGGCCCAGGGTCCTCAGTGCAGGGGACATATGGGCAGCATGCTTTTTCTAATTTTTCTTGAATTACCTTTAGCCTAACTAGATGGCGTTAATCCAACAACATCAGTTTATGTCCTAGAGGCATATATTCCACCCATTAGTATACAATGTCAGGCATTCATAATATCAATGTGAATAATGAAACATTTTGCAGTTTCTAGTAAATTTCTCCTATATATGGAACAGTGAGTATTATATGAGTTGCCACGTTGTTTGACCTGTGGATCTAACTATATTGACAGTACCTAGCACTTCGGGACAATTTAGCACTTTATGAAGAATGTGGTAGAAAGGGCTGCAATCTGCAAGTTACAGGAGTTTGAAGGGACATTTATAAAATTAATAGAGGACAGATTACTAGGAGGCATGCTCACATTTCCAGAAGACACATTCCAGCTTTGAAGCTGGGTACAGTTCGAAGGAAAGTTCAAGAAAAAGAGTCTCAGTCTGGGGACCAGCACTTATTTTAACTTTTCAGATTTAGAAACACCACAAGCATTGGAAAAACACATACAGACTAAAGAAAGAGAAAGATGAAAATTACAAAGAGAAAAAGCAGGAACCAGCAAAAGTAACATACAGGGGATAGGTGTGTCTGCTGGTGGATCAAAGATGGATTAGATGGCATCAAGAATACGCTGTATTGGTATTCTACACAATTACTTTCACCATCACTGGATGCAAGGTTCTGAGCAAAACATTGAGCTTAGCACTTATTTATTTTTAGAAATAACCCACTAGCCAGGGAGATGAGTGGTAAAAAGTGAGGTCTTGAGTTATGTTCTGAGAATTAGGAGTGAAGGGACCGGTTTCAAATGAGGGGGAAATGTTACCATAAGAGGTTGGAAAAGAAAGAAACTGAATGTCTTCTTGCAGTCTCCTTTTTTTGAGGATCCCCCGAATTATCTAGTTGATGGTGCTACTGGAGTGGGTATGGTCTAAGACAGGAAGCTTTTCATTAGTGTTGTTAAGTTTGTTTGCCAAACAGAAAATGTAAGATGCCTTCAATTTGATGTTTGTTGGTGCAATAGAAGAACCCTGAGTTTGGGGGAAACATGGTCGTGTTTCCTTTGGCACTTGGTTAGACAACAGCTGCTCCAAAGGCACATTTTAGTGGATGACAGTAGAATATAGGATATACTGCTGAATCATGTCAATGTGTGAGCAGATAGTTACTTGCTTCATTTAGTGGAGACTGATTGTCAAAGAAAAGCACTAATCCTTCTTAGGAGAGTGATCTTAGAACAATGAAGATATTTTTAGCTTTGAGATTAAATGTCATATGTTAATTTTCAAAGAGGGTCACATGTCTTTTGAGGGCCACTGGCATGTCCACTCCAATCCTAAACAAAAAATATTCATTTATTTCTGGAGGAAAATGTTCTCTGTATTGTTTTCTTCAGCGCCTCCTTGACTTCCTTATTCCTAAAGCTGTAGATGAATGGGTTTAACATGGGGGTTATTACAGAATAAACAGCACTTAAAATCCCATCAGATTGTAATGAGCTGCTCAATGTAGGTCGGAAATAAACGCTTATGGCTGTGCCATAAAAGAAGGAAACTACAGTAAGGTGAGATGAACAAGTAGAGAATGCCTTCCACCTCCCTTTCCCTGAATGAATCTTCAGAATTGAGGAGATAATGATTATGTAGGACACAAGTATGAACAGAAAAGGGCCCATAATGATAAGGGTACCCTCTATGAAAATAATAAGTTCATTGGTGGTGGTGTCGCTGCAGGAAAGCTTGAGCAGTGCTGTCACGTCACAGAAGAAGTGGTGGATGTGGTTGTCAGCACAGAAGGACAATCTTGAGATGGTGATGGTGTACAGCAGAGAGTGCAAGGAGCCAGCAAGCCATGATCCAGCCACCAAAGCCTTGCATACCCGGGGGTTCATCACCTCAGTGTAGTGAAGGGGCTTGCAGATGGCCACCCAGCGGTCGTAAGCCATCACAGCAAGAATAAGGTCATCTGTGATACCCAAGACTGAGAAGAAGAACATCTGCGAGAAGCAATCTGTGAATGAAATGGATCTCACCTCCATCATGAGGTCTGCTAAGAGTCTGGGGACAGTGACAGTGGAGAAACAGATATCAACAAAGGATAGGCTGGAAATAAAGAAATACATAGGAGTATCCAGTTCGGGTTCACATCGAATGATCGTGATAATGAAAATATTCCCCATCAGCGTAACAACGTAGATGATGAGAAAGAGCAAGAAGATGCCTATAGACTTCTGTTGCTGGCCGGTGAACCCCAGGAGAATGAACTCCGTTGTCTGATTATTCGGGTCCATTGAGCGCGAAGGTGGAAACTGGAAGGAAGATGACACAATTAGTACAGAACTGTAACTGTATCTCTGAGCTCATCATCACTACTGCATTATTGTGCCTACACTGTGACTAGTGTTATAATTCTTTGAAAAATCTACATAAATGTCTGTCTATTAGTCCTTAATGTCTGATTGTACAATAACATCATCCTGAGAGTACAAGGCTTCAATTCAGTAAAGTAAAGAGAAGCTCTTGAAGGGTTGTTGCGACAATTGACTCTTACGATAATGTCCTTTCAGGCTATGAGTTGAAGTGTCAAGCCTTACACTCATTTATTTGGAATATCACTCTAGGAATCAATTTTTTGCATATCTTCCCCTCCAGTGGTGTTACCAGATTCATGGCCTCCGCACTTTTTCCTTAGCAGGAACACCCTGAATGATTAAAGATCCACTTCCTGCCTGAGGAGCTCACCCGTCACATCTAAATTAATGTGAGTTATCAGGTAGCGTTGACCAGTCCACCACATCTAATGTAATGTGATCAGAGGATAATGGAGACATTAGACAGGATCTCATGCAGTGGAAGAGTATATCTGTGGTGGCTACCTCAATGATGAATCTACAATAAATTTGCCTGTAAGGGATATTGCAATATTATTATTATCCCTCACCAAATATGTGATGAAAGGATGTGGACTATCAAGATTTCGGGTCTTATTTAAAATTTGCCAGACTGGTTACTCTTTCACAAATGTGGTGGATGTCCCATTTGACATACTGCAAGAGCTTCATAATATATGGTGCTAATAATATGTCGGATGGAAGATCCACAGCATTTTTGACTTTTTCTCCCATCTGCCACATTCTAAATGTGGGTCTTAGAAAGGCACCCATTAAATTAAGTGTAAAATGAGTGGCCATGATATGGTAGCATCACCATTTTTTTGCTGCAACCACTCCACCTCTAGTATACCCAAAGTAATGTGAACTTGTGGTGTACATTGACGTAAGGTATTTGGGCCTCATCTACAAGAAAATGAAGCAGCAAGGTGCCGCAAGCCATTTAGCTGTGCGATGCTGCGTCATTTTCAAAGCACAGGGATGCGTCATATTAACAACAATACGATGCTGTGAGAAGGTGGCCTGATATATGCTGTCCACTAGTTCTAGTGGGCACTTTGTATCAGTCCAAACAACCCCTTATGGTGATAGGTTAAAGACAACCTTTATTGAAAGCTATCCTAGTGGTAGCTATGGAGAGCATCCTTCAGGCTAAGTCTTAAAGGAATGTAAAGCAGCTTGTTTTACCAGTCTATAATCTCTTGAATGATCAAATGAAAGGACAACCACACCAGGTATATATTCAAAATATATGTATTTAAGATAAAACACACCTCTCTAGTCTCTTTATGAGACTGGAGTTCGAAGTACTTAGTTTACAAGTGAGCAAGCATCAGTAATAGCACAAATACATGTTTGGGCCCTAGGGGCGTACCAAACCATATACCAAAAAAATGGTATAAGAAACACGACTGGAATAGACACTAGGCCTATAGCCTGTAGAATCGCTGGGACCCCAAGGAACCACCCAAGGTAGTGACACAGGGGACCCACGGGGACTGTATGCAGTGTGTTATCTTCTATGGGCAATGTCGCGGTTGGAAATTTAAACATAAGGGACACTTCTAATCGAGTCAGGACCAAACCCTTTTGGACTTAAGAAGTTCTAGTGCTAGCACCCACGTGAATACCGGAGTATTTGAGTTACCTCACCCAGGGAAGCCGGGTGCATAGGTGTCTTTTGGTGTCGGGTCGCGTCGTCGATTTTAATGAAAGCCTGCAAAGAACTGCTGCTGCCGTGAAGAGGAGAAGTGTCCGAAGAAATCTAACCCCGGATCTCGAAAGGACGGAACCTGAAAGCTGAGGGTACAGAGTCTGGGTCACTTGCCAGTGACCGAGGGCAGGATGGACCAATGCCCACAGATGTCGGGTGCTTCAGGTGAGTGGATGGGTGTCTTGACTCTTCAGCCACGAGGTCCAGGAGGTGCTGACGTAGTCCATGAGCTGGATTCCAGCTGTCCCACGAAGTCTGTCGAGTGCTGCGGTGTCAGCGACCAGAATGGACCCAACAAGCCTTGGCAACGGCAAGTCACTAGAATTCAGAGAAAGGACTGCGGTGCAAACCAGCAAGGTCTGAGGGACTCACCCAGCAAGGGTAAGTCAGGGCACGTCTGGAGCAACCAGGAAAGCCCAAGCAGAAGAGGAGTTAGCTTCATGGGGACCTGCTAGCCAACAGGCTAGTGATCGCGAAGGAGCCTCATGCGGTCACACTTGAAACTGGCCCACGGGTCACTCGTGGAGTGGAGGCCAGCAATCTTCAGTGCAGGAGGTGCTCAAGACTGGGGCTACTCAGAGCCCAAATAATAATAATAATAAAAGGGATCTTGTCATGCGCGAACATAGCCCAATGGGCGTCAAGGCGCCTAATTCCAAATCCAGCTCGTAACAAAGCTCCTGCAGCTCAACCTGTGTAAGCTCTGGAAAAGCACCAAGTTTTTAGGGCCTTTTTAAACAGCGCTAAAGAGGGCAGGGTCTTCAACTCTATCGGCAAGTTGTTCCAAAGTTGTGGAGCAACAACTGAAAAGGCCCTGGCTCCCCATCTGGTGAGCTCAAAGCGAGGAACAACAAGTTGAAACAACCCTGAAGAGCGCAGAGGCCTTGAGGGGCGGTAACGAGTAAGCAGAGAGCTGATAGCGCCTTTAGATTCATCCTCCAGTGCTCTATATGTCAAACACAGAATTTTAAAATAAATTCTGTGCTGAACAGGCAACCAGTGAAGGTCTCTCCTCGCAGCAGTAGCAGAAGAAGCCCTGGAAAGATCCAGGACAAAACGTGCGGCAGCGTTCTGCACGATTTGCAGTCGATGTATAAGGCCCTTGTTGGCTTCCATGTAAAGAGAGTTGCAATAATCCAACCTGGAACCAACAAGGGCGACTGCAATCTGCTTACGAGCTTGAGGTGACAAATAGCTGCGAATTCTATTGAGCGTCCTGATCACGCCCCAGCAGGTCGAAACAGTCCGATTCACCTGTAGGGACATCGAGAGTGAGGTGTCGAACATTACACCCAGATTTCTGGCAGATTGAGATGGGGTCGGGCAGATGCCAAGAGAGGGAGGCCACCAATCACTCGACCAAATCTCTTGGTCCTTCCCGAAGATCAAGACCTCAGTCTTGTCGCCATTTAGCTTCAAGGAGTTGGCAACCATCCAGTCTGCAACATGTTGCATGCAGGACCTGAAGCTAAAGGCAGATGTTATGACAGAGGATTGAGTCAGCGAGACCATAATCTGGGTGTCATCGGCGTATGATACCACCTCCATCCCCTGCGATCTTACTAGTCTAGCAAGGGGGGCCACGTAGATATTAAACAGGGTGGGACTTAATGCCGACCCCTGTGGCACCCCACATTGCAGAGACTTTGCAGGGGAGAGGTGGTTGCCGAGCATCACTCTCTGTTCCCTATCAAGGAGAAAGGAATTAAGGAGACTCAGTGCCGGACCAGTGACACCTGCCTCCCTAAGCCGAGATGTTAGAATGGCAGGAGACAGAGTGTCAAATGCGGCTGTGAGGTCCAATAGCACAAGAACAGTAGTTTGTCCAGCATCCACCTTGCGTCTGATGTTATCGACTACAGAGGTGAGAGCAGATTCTGTGCTGTGGTGTTTTCGAAAACCATGCTGGGTAATGTCAAGGTACTCCGAGGCTTCAAGAAAAGAGGATAGATGGCGATTCAGGTGAGCTTCCAAAATTTTTGCAGGTGCAGGGAGCAAAGAAATAGGTCTGAAATTTTTCAGGAGGCTGGGATCAAGTGAAGGCTTCTTAAGGAGCGGCTTCACAATGGCCTTCTTCCATATTGATGGAAAAGTGCCTTGAGCAATTGCCTTATTCATCACCTCAAGTAAGGGAGGGAGAAGACTGTTCCTACACTCTTTTAACTTTTTGAGCGGCAGTGGATCAAGAGGAGAAGAGGATTTGATCTTATCCAAAAGAACATTCAGACCCTCCAGAGACATTAAAGGAAATACAGAAAGGAGGCTAGGAGGGACTGAAGGGGGGCTGAGAGGGACTGACGGAGAATTTTCCGACAAGGAGAGACGTTGTGCTTCCAAGGAAGTATGAATATCTAAGATCTTAGTATAGAAAAAGTCTGCAATATCGTCACAAAGACGCTGAGAGCTGACTACGGGGTCTGGAAGTTGGAGGGAGCACAGCGAGTCAGCAATTTTAAAAAGCTCCCTAGAGGAGGTGAGTGAGCTGGTAAGGTTGGAGAAGTATTCCTGCTTCTCCATTATCACTTTCTGCTTATACTCCCGTAGAGCAGACTTATGGGCCTCCCTGTCCATGGGATCCCAAGATTTCCTCCATCTTCTCTCACTGCTTCTACAACCCTGTCGTAGTACTCTAAGATGGTCCGAGAACCATGGCGCTGATGGTTTACGCCGGGCTACATATCGCAGGGATGCAGGAGCAAATTTTTCTACTGCATTAGCGATAGAATCCTGCAGATCATGTGCTGCCTCAGCCACATCTTTTAGGGAGAGAGCCTCTGGTGTGGGAACAAAAGGGGCAAAAGCCTCATTCGTGAGATTTCTAAAATTTCTTCTGGAGACAAAAGGGGTAGTCCCTTTCTTAATCCCATGAGAAGAAGAAAAGGCTAACTGCTGAGGGACAGCAAAGTGGTCTGTCCACACCAGCGGTAAAGGTATACCGCTGGCAAGTCTTGTGTCATTGGAGAACACCCCGTCAAGGATATGGCCAGCTATGTGAGTAGCGTTGGTAACAAGCTGGGTAAGATCACAGGCTGCAAGAGATTCAACCAGTGATGTAGTATCCTTAGAGTGAACCTCATCAAGATGGAAATTGAGATCACCTAAAATAGTGAAGGAGGGCTTTCCAAAATATGGTTCAAGGATTCTCAATAAATCCAAAGCAAAGTTAGCTCTATAACCAGGCGGCCTATAGATCAGTATACCCGTAAAAGAAACTGAAGGGGCACAAGTAATACAAAAGTATAAAGCTTCAAAACAATCTTGGGGCGAGGAAAGTGGCTTAGTCGTGCATAACAGGGACGATTTAAAAAGAATAGCAATACCTCCTCCTCTGCGTTTAGGTCTGTCATGCCGATGTAAAGAGTAGCCGTCAGGAATGGCTAACAAAAGGTCATGTCCCGAAGAGTCAGTAGCCCAGGTCTCCGTAATGAAGACCCAGTCTGGCTGCCTTTCGTCCACGAAATCGTGGAAAGCAAGATTATGCTTAATTAGCGAGCGCGCATTTAGTAAGAACCCAGTGTTATGGAAAACCTTGGGCTTGGAAGGGGAAAAGCATGAGCTAGTAGAGCAATTGGCAAGAGGATGAAAGGGGGAGAAACAGACAGTACAACGGCGAGAATATAATAGCCCCAATGGAGTCCAGCAGTGCGAGGCGGAGCATGTGGGAGATCTGAGGGCCCATAGCGCAGATGAAGAATAACGCATAAATGTCTTACCGGGAGGCGGGGGTAAGTCAACCGGGTCCAGCCCGACCTGCAGCCCGTCCTCAGCGCGGACGGGCGCAGACGGGCTGAACTCTGGCGTAACTCCGGCGGAAGACCGGCGACCCCGCTGCGCGATGACGCTGCGCGTCAGTATGACTGCCATTTATGGAGGTCGAGCCTCCTAGAGGAAGACTAGAGCGCGTGATGGATCGCTCCTCACACAAGATGGCGGCCACCGTGACAAGGGCGAGGGGCCCGCAAAAAAGCGGTGAAATAGTCCGTTTTAAAGTGCAAGGTAAGATGACAGCAGTGCAGGTGAGCAAGGACAGAAACTAACCAAAAAAAACACAGCAGCGGAGATTTTACAAGCAGCAATAGCTGTAAGCTGTTCAGACACTGCACGCTAATGCGCTAGACTATACGCAGTTGCACTGAGCTGGTAGGCAAGGCTAATATTAAAAACAGGGGATAAAATAACACAAAAGAACCAAGATACAAAAAACGGGAGTTTTAAAACAGCAGTAGCTATACACAAATCAGGCGCTGCACGCTATTGCGCTAAGCTGGGATAGGAGCCCTGAGGTTACCTGCCATTTATGGAGGTCGAGCCTCCTAGAGGAAGACTAGAGCGCGTGATGGATCGCTCCTCACACAAGATGGCGGCCACCGTGACAAGGGCGAGGGGCCCGCAAAAAAGCGGTGAAATAGTCCGTTTTAAAGTGCAAGGTAAGATGACAGCAGTGCAGGTGAGCAAGGACAGAAACTAACCAAAAAAAACACAGCAGCGGAGATTTTACAAGCAGCAATAGCTGTAAGCTGTTCAGACACTGCACGCTAATGCGCTAGACTATACGCAGTTGCACTGAGCTGGTAGGCAAGGCTAATATTAAAAACAGGGGATAAAATAACACAAAAGCACCAAGATACAAAAAACGGGAGTTTTAAAACAGCAGTAGCTATACACAAATCAGGCGCTGCACGCTAATGCGCTAAGCTGGGATCAAAGCACAACTTTGAGGAGGACCAGGAAGATAGTGCTGCTGCAAAAGTTCATGGTGCCCAGGAGTCACAGTTCCACGTCACCCACGATAGCCACGGGCCTCAGCTTTGCTGTGGACTCAGAGTAGTCTTGAGAAAGTTGGGAAATCCACCTCTGGTGATGCAAAGACTTCGGCATCCGGCGGGAGCTTCAGCGATGCAGACCGGTCAGTTGCTTCTTTGGTGCTTGCCAAGCAGGGGAGTCACTCCTTGACCCCAAGGGAGATTTCTTCAGTTTTCTAGTCAGGATAGAACATCGAAGGTCCAGGATGTATGTTGCAGAGTCTCGTCCAGGGTAATCTAAAGTCCTAGGGACTGGATTCCTATACTTATAGTAAGTTTAGGGGATGGACTAACTCTAAGGCCCCACCTATGGATGGGCCTGGAAAGAGGGGTGGTTTCAGCTATTTCCTTTGTCCAGTTTCGTGCCAGAGCAGGGGCAGGTAGCCCCTGCAACCGGTTTGAACTGGACTATGCACAGGGACACCAATTGTGCCCCCAGTGCAGGACTTCAAAGCACCAGAGAGTGCTCCCGCCCAGCCCCAATACACATCTGCCTGTCTGGGGAGGTGGTTACACCTCCCTTCGACAGGAAAGCTATTGTCCAGGCCTCCGCTGCTGGAGTTTCGGTCAGCAGCAGGAGGCCAGACCCGTGTCTGTGGCAGAGGCATCCATTTTGTGATACCAGGGCTCAGGAAAGTCCTACCGGGTTTGACCAGTGTGAACATGTCTCTCCCTTTAGAAGGATGGAATGCTACCCCACCGCCAGAACTGGTGGGGAGGGTAGTATTCCAAAGCGTTTGACACCAAACACAACATGTTTTGATGCAGCCATTCCAAAGTTAGCATTTACCGCGAAGTTATAAAGCACTTAAGAGTATATGGTATGGCTGTTTCACAGAACAGCCATAAGGAAGTATTTCTGAAAGCTGCAGAGGGGCTCAGCTCATGCTTGGGCACCCTCTCACACAAAACCAAGCACTCTGCCTTCAGGATTGTCAAGGCCTGCCATAGAAGTGACGTATAGGTTTATATGTGTCTGTATATATATGTGGATGTAGGTAGCCTATACCACTGTAAGGGGTGCAAGCACACCCTTACCCAGGCTGCAGTAGCAGACCTGTGGTGCCATTTTGGTGTGCTTCCCAGGGGTGGCATAATACATGTTTCAGCCCCTGGTAGGCCTCTGAGGTGCCTATGCCATAGGTACATAGTATACCATCTACTAGGGGCTTTTAAGGCACTCCAGAATCCAATTAGATATGTACCTAATGTACATGGAAATCATTTTAGAGAGGAAGCAGCTAGGCTGTGGTCCTGATTAGCAGGGCCACAGCCAGACTAAGGTCGAAAAACAGTGAAACACCAGCAAAAAGTGGGGGTACCCATGTGAAGCAGATCCTACCCTCCTACAGATGCATTCCTGTGTTGGCGCACAATGGGCTGCCCTGCTTCAGCAAGGGACCTTTGTATCATTTTAAGAGGGTGCCTGTTTTGCGGGGATGATTGTTTTTGTGCAGGAAAGGAAACCTTACTGCCCCAAAACAATCATTAATGGCATTTTCCTCTTTGTATGCATGCTGCATTCTGCAGAACACATAAAAAGAGGAATATACGAGGAGAATTGTACCATTTCTACACCTCACCCAGGGAGGCGTATAATTCTGACACATTCAACATTTTGTTGTAAATCTGGGAATGCGTCAAGATCCATGGATGTTGTGTGGGATCACCCTCAGCAACACCCATGGAACGCCCCTTTCATGCAGAGTAATGCGTGAAAGAGGCTAATATTTACAAGGCTATGAAAAGACTTGCAGGCTGACTTTACATGGTCTTGTAAATATGGGCAAGCCCATTGCACCGCTGGTGCATTTAAAAAAGTGATGCGCCAGTGGCGCAATGGGCTTGTAAATCAGTCCCTATGAAGTTAGCTGGTCCACATTGTCATTTTAAGAAAACTAAGGGCCTGCTTCCCAAAGGTAAATGGACACTTTCGTGTAAGTTTACTATTTTTTGGGTGGCGCTAGAGGGAGTGAAAGCAAGATGGCCATGCTTGCATGAGGCTCTTGCCGCCCGGAACATAAATGCAACAATAGCCTGTCCCTAATGTCTGAATTCTGGAGAGAAATACTGCGACGCAGGAGCGCGTGACCTGCTGTGAGCCTGGCTCGACAAATCTGTGGATAACATCGGCGAGGGGAGAGAAAAGATGAGCAAAGACCCAGCTGCGACCACAGCGCCACTAAGATGGTGGCCAATCTTCGACAGAAAACGCAACACAGCTGCGTTGGGAAGGCAGCTCGCCTGAAAGTGTGAGGGGAGCCCGCCCAACATGAAGAACGTTGTCAAAAGTAGAGTAGACAGCATCACTGTGAACCTGAGGCATTTCGGTGAGGAGCAGAGGTGGCCAAGCAGCAATGGCAGGATTCACAGCAGGTGGTGCCAGGGTGCCCAGTGAGCACGCTAGCCCCTGATGCTAGCGTCTGAGACCGAGAGAACAAGAAGCAGTGTAGAGTGACGTGAGGTCCGTTGCTGCCCTGCAGGCACACAGGATAATTTCTGGACGAGCCTTCATGATCCCAGGCCCGCATAGGGAGGTAGGGAGCTGGGGGGAGCTTCACAGGACACGGGCACAGCGAGAGGCCACGCTAAGCATGAAAAGGTTCTACCTTCTACCGGACGCTGCACCGCTTACCCAATCTAATCAAGGGCACCAGCACGGGACCAGAGCCTTTGCCCCTCCCAACCGGAGAGAGAACAAAGTTACCTCTTGCCCTTTGAAAGCCCGTTGGATGCATGGTGGAGAGTACACCGACAGAGGGCCCTGATTGCTGCAGAGGGAGTCGAAGACCCCGGGCTAAATTAAATTGAACTGCACACGAACAAGGTGGGAATGTTCCCCCACCTATTAGGGCTAAATCGAGTCCTTAAGAAGGCATCGTCTTTCTTTACCCACAACCTACCCACCAAATACAATCACAACAAGTGTGGAAGTGTCCATAGAGGGCATATAACTGCATCCCAGGGCTGGGACGCAGCAAAAGCATGGGAAAAACCGACGGCAAACAAAGCAAGCTGCAATTCAAGACCTGGACATCTACCCGCACACAACATAGTGAGCTGGAGCAAAACATGGCAGAGAGCCCACACTCTGACAGCCAAACCTCAGTAGACGACTTAAAAGAACTGCTTCTCACAATGAAGAACAGTCTTACATCCATAGAAAGTAAAATGGAGCACTCACATGAACACAATAACCCATAAGCTGGAGAAACATGATGGTTGCATCAAGGAAACTGAGCATTACATCTCTGACCTAGAAGACACGTCTGTGGGAAGGAAGGAACAACTGCTTAACATGGAATGCCTGCTGAAGCTAATAGCAGCCAAGAATGAAGACCTAGAATCAAGATTGCGTCGTAACAACAAACGAATCCTAGGCGTAGCAGAATCCACAAATACCAGGAAGATAGAGGAATACGTTGAGCGCCTACTCACAACAGTATTTGGAACAGGGGCCTTCTCAACTTTGCTTATATTGGAAAGGGCTTACTGATCACTTACTGGCCTACCACCGCCCAGAGCCCCTCCAAGACCAAGCATCGCAAGGCTGTTAAATTATTGTGACCGAGACACCACCCTTCGACTGGCCAGGGAGCAATGACAAATCTCCTTTGAGGGCTCAGACATTGCCATATACCCAGATTTTACCATGGCAGTTCAGGAGGCCCGGAAAAGGTTTTTGCCGGTAAAGAAGTAACTCCAACAGGCAAACATTACATACGCTTTGCTCTATCTGGCGTGCCTCCAAATATCACACAAGGGGAAACAACAATTCTTCATAAATCGACAGCATGTAGTGGATTTCCTGAAAAGTACAAGCAGATCTTTCCAGACGGAGACGGCCCCGGGCTGCACCCGCTCACCCTTGTCTATTTATTGAACAGGATTAATTGAAGCTAATAGCAATGGCTCTGAAGCGTACTGGATGGGGGCTGATGGTCCGAATTGAGCTTTCATATAACACCCAGAACTGGATATATTGTCATTTTCAAAGACGCAGCTAATGACTGAGCGAGAACAGAAACCTGCACTAATGCTTCCCGAGCAGTGTCTGAATGTGCAAGACTAGTATATTGGACACATGGGATGAAAAAGAATATGTTCCGGGCACCCTCGTACCCAAGAGGTGGACCTGATGTGCCTTCCTGTGACACCCTAGCAAGACATTCCTAAAACTAATTTTTTCTTTTTCTCTTTTGTTATTTTCTCTTTTTTCTCATTATTGTTAGACAGACTAAGTTAAACTATCCCCTACGCCTGCTACTGTACTGTGTCTGTCTCAATCTGCGCTATTCACAGTGACTCCACTCTTTTCATTCCTCTTTGGAAGTTTCCTGGGGGCCCGATGTGTGTGAGAAACTGCATATGGTATGGGAACCCTAACCAAAACTTATTTGTTGGTTTTCGTATTACAATCAACAATAAACAACAAAAACCCCCCCTATTAATTTATCATAGGTGGTACATCCAAAAAGTCATAAGTGAACCTCATTGAACCACAGAAAATATTTTCATTTTAATTTATTAAATGACATAAATATTGAAGAATAGAAATATACAGAAATATATTCAATTTAAACGATAATCTACGACACTATGAAATGTGAAACAAGCCAGTCATTTTGGGAAGCCCTAAAGAGCAATATACAGAATTATATCTCACAGAGCATACCTCGTCAACAAAAACAATAAGCAATACACGATAACAAAAAGAGATAAGAAAAAAAGGAGAAAGAAAAAAGACAGAATATATCACATAATTTCACAAAAATGTGTATAACCATTTGCATGTATACAACTTTACATCACAAAGGGAGTCATTAATTTCCTTATGTATACACACTGAGCGCCGACGCGCGTTTCGGAAAGGACCGAAGTCCAGACAAGTCCTTCGTCAGGGCACAGGAGATCACAGTCATTAAATGGTCATGAATTAGATCCAAGATTTCTTTGAGTGCAATATAAATGCCAGCTGTGAGGTTGGAGGGCTCCTTAGTGACGCACTATTATAACTGGCTAAGATCTGTGGACAATAATGAGGCAAAAAAAATATATGTAAAAATTAAGCAACAAGTTAAAAATATAAATCTATTGGAGCTAACCAAAACCAGAAGACACCGAACTAGTGAAAGAGGAATGGGGTAGTGATACACACTCCAAATGGAGGTGTGGGGGTGTATTAAATACAGTTTGACCAGCATGCCACAAGAATCGCAACAGAAGATAAAGAGAATAGAAAGGATCGTGATAGTGAACTGTATTTAGATCAGTGAACCTTAGCATGAGGAAGATATATTGGGAACAAAAACACCTACTAATAGAGAGCCAGGCTGCTACTCGTCAGCCTCTTGGGCCAACCTATTTTATTCATATACTCTATAATGTATAAAGACTATCTTTACACAGACGATGCGTTTATCTCCACATCGAGCTCCGATAACATAGAGCCTCGCCCATACCTAAGATGGCGCCTGCACTAGTGCGTACGCTAGTGGTTCGTTGCCGGGATCTCCCGCCTCCCAGGTGGTTTTAATTACTTCCGGTATTTATACCTGCCAACAATAGACGCAGGCCTTGATCCTAAACGCACTATCAGTACCTCCGGATGAGATGCGATTATTCAGTGACCAGGTTAGTGATCGCGGCGATACTCTCTAGATACAGGTTTTGGACAGTCCTTTTTTCTTAGATTTTTTCATTCAATTGAATGGTTTGTTTTCTGTTTTATATTTTCAGTCCGCTCTGGCTGGAACATCCAATCGGTGACTCCGCGGCATACACATCGTAGTCCCTTTCCAAACAGCTTATTTCTAATCAGTAAGTTAGCTTTTTCTCTAATTTGTTCTTTTCTGTTCTCTATCCAAATCTGTCCCTAGCGTAGCAATACGTAGTCTATTTGAGCTTTTACATTTACCTATTTCTTGTACTCTAGGGCATGCCCAGACCCCAAATCGAGGACTTTTTGTATATCTTGATGCCCATTATGAGTATCACCTTATGCCTGCCACTTTCAGACATCTAAGTGAGTTTATTTCTTCTTGACCATCATACTTTAACCAGTTTTTTACTCGGAAGTCTAGAGTTATTGGTGGTTTCTTTATTATGTATAGTGCCACCCCATCTGGTCCCACTGTTCAGGGTTTGAGACACGTGCTCGCATTTTGGCATATTCCCCAAGAGGCTGACGAGAAGCGGCCTGTCTCTCTATTAGTAGGTGTTTTTGTTCCCAATATATCTTCCTCATGCTAAGGTTCACTGATCTAAATACAGTTCACTGTCACGATCCTTTCTATTCTCTTTATCTTCTGTTGTGATTCTTGTGGCATGCTGATAAAACTGTATTTAATTCACCCCCACACCTCCATTTGGAGAGTGTATCACTACCCCATTCCTCTTTCACTAGTTCGGTGTCTTCTGGTTTTGGTTAGCTCCAATAGATTTATATTTTTTACTTGTTGCTTAATTTTTACATATATGTTTTTTGCCTCATTATTGTCCACAGATCTTAGCCAGTTATAATAGTGCGTAACTAAGGAGCCCTCCAACCTCACAGCTGGCATTTCTATTGCACTCAAAGAAATCTTGGATCTAATTCATGACCATTTAATGACTGTGTTCTCCTGCGCCCTCACGAAGGACTTGTCTGGTCTTCGGTCCTTTCCGAAACGCGCGTCGGCGCTCAGTGTGTATATATAAGGAAATGAATGACTCCCTTTGTGATGTACAGTTGTATACATGCAAATGGTTATACACATTTTCGTGAAATTATGTGATATATTCTGTCTGTTTTCTTTCTCCTTTTTTTCTTATCTCTTTTTGTTATGGTGTATTGCTTATTGTTTTTGTTGACGAGGTATGCTCTGTGAGATATAATTCTGTATATTGCTCTTTAGGGCTTCCCAAAATGACTGGCTTGTTTCACATTTCATAGTGTCGTAGATTATCTCTTAAATTGAATATATTTTTGTATATTTCTATTCTTCAATATTTATGTCATTGAATAAATTAAAATGAAAATATTTTCTGTGGTTCAATGAGGTTCACTTATGACTTTTTGGATGTACCACCTATGATAAATTCATAGGGGGGGTTTTGTTGTTTATTGTTGATTGTTTCCTCTGCCTGTCTTCCCCTTATAATTGATTTCCAGGGGCCCTCTTCTGTTTAGGTTCATTAGTTCCCAGCACATTGCTGTGAGGGTTAATTGCTCTTTTATCTATTGGAGCACTGTTTATCTGTTTTTTGTCTAATTCTCTGTGTCACACCTTTACTCTTTTCTCTTTATTCCATCGCTATCTTTTTGTGTATTATGCTTACATCTTGGGGTTTTTTCTGTTTCTTTATTCTTTGGTGATTTTCTCAGCTTGGTTGCGGCCATATGGACAGCATCAAAACCTTTGGGTTCACTGATGAAGACATTTCTAGACTTATCGGACAGGGTGTCTCCACTGAGCGTCCCTTTTCCCTCAATAAAACTGAAAATGATGAATGGCTCAAACTTCTGAATTTGAAAAAGAAAACAAGGAGAACCCAATCTCATGCTGATTTTATGTTAGAGTATCTCAAGGCTGCAGTTATCCCTAATGGATTAAGAATCAGGAACATCCCGGGCCTCTTTGTAGAAGTGAGGAAGTTCTTGGAAAAATGGTCACTGATAGCGAACCGTTGTTCCAGAGATTTAATTATTCTTATCATAGAAACAGCAAGGGAAGCAGTTGAGATTCTCCTTAAAGAAATTTCTGAAATTGAAGAGTCACTTAAGATGAATAACTCTATTGAGGAAGCTAAAAAGAAATTGGATGAGGTAAATGGAGAACTCCAGTCTTTTAGTGAATATCTCATACAAAAGAAAACAGATAAACTCAAAAAGGGCATTCGATATTTCTCTGAAGAAAAGATATATCCTAATTTAGGGTCCCAGTATTACAGCCTGACTAGAGAACACTCCTATCAGAGTGACCATCAACATTGGTCCAACAAGTGAATCCTCACTTTCTCAGAGTCTTCTGACTCTGATGGTGACATAGGACCAGGGTCATCTAGAAATACCAACTATAGGAGACCCCTATACGATAATTTCAACAGAGGAAATCGTTTTTTAGGGAACAGACAGGGCACTCCACGAACAAGATTCAGGAACCAGACAAGAGGCCAATATCAACAGCAGGACCATCAGTATCTATACCTAGAAAACCAACAACACTTCCTACAGACTTGGAGAAACCAATACTGGCGGGAATGAATACTCCCTCTACCAGTGATCTAATACCCATTTTTAGTCTATCAAGTACCCTGATTGACCAACAGGCTCTTGATGTATTATCGCGCGGATTATCCTTTGTTCCTAGTACGGAACTCAATAAATTTGAGTTCCAATGAGATCTTCAATCATTTTTTAGGAAAATCCGTCTTAACAAATACTTTGAAAACCATCATCGACCCAAGATTATCGATAGATCAGGACTCCGCCCTGATTCGAACTTTACTCCTACTCTTGAGGAAGTAGGCCCAGAGGTGGGCATCTTTGAAAGGGTTGTCACAACTAAGATTAATGACATAATGAAGTTTGTCCCTTTGCCTATATATAACCTCAATTATGAGGAATATATGGCCCTCAAAAATCTCTCTACCAACAAGACCATTACTATTACACCTTGTGACAAAGGTGGGGGCATTGTGGCACTCAATAGTTCTGACTATCAACAGCAAATTGAGGAGATGCTTAGTATTCCTGAACACTATCTTAAGGTCTTTTCTTATCCTAGTAAAAGAATTAAAGAAGACATTCTGTGTATTATTCAAGGAGCATTGGATAGAGGTTCCATTTGCCAACAAGAGTTTGATTATCTGAACCGACCATACACTACTATTCCTATTCTTTATGGGGTACCTAAAACTTACAAGAGTACCACACAACCGCCCTTTAGACCTATAGTTTTTACCATAGGATCTATTACAGAACCTCTGTCCAAATATGTGGACAAGTTTTTGAGACCCCTAGTGAGTGGACTTCGAGGATACATCAAAGATACTGGCCACCTTATCAGTAGTATTGAAGGACTCCCATTCAACCACCACACAGACATTCTGGTATCTATGGATATAGAGGCACTATATACCAACATTCCTCAAAAGGGTGCCCTTGAAGCAGTGAGATCCGCCCTGGAAGCTAGTGACAATAACATCGAAGATAAACTGTTTATACTTGAATGTCTGAGCATTGTTCTACAAGAAAACTATTTTGAATTTAACAAATCCATCTTCAAACAAATTCAAGGCGTTAGCATGGGGGCAGCCTGTGCCCCAAATATAGCCAACATCTACATGGGGCAGTTTGAATCTCGATTTATTTTTAACGAGATTGCACCTTTTGCTGAAAACATACTGCACTGGCATCGCTTCATTGATGACATCTTTTTTATATGGAGCGGGCCAGAAGAACAATTGGTTGAATTTTGTCTATGGCTTAATCTTTGTGACTCTAATCTCAAATTTAGCCCCAATACTAGCAAACTCAAAATTGAATTCCTTGACATCTGGATTCAAGTTGTTGATGGAACCATAGAGGTATCGCTCTACACGAAACCGACAGCTAGGAATACCCTTTTACAGTACCAAAGTTACCACCCCCGCAGTCAGAAAGATAGTATTCCTTTTAGTCAAATTCTTAGACTGCGGAGGAATTGCACTAATCTCAGAAACTTTGAGATACATGCAGAGGAGCCCAGGAATAAACTCACGAAACGTGGATATCCCCACAGGCTCGTAAAGGATTCCTATAAAAGGGCCAAATATTTCAACAGGGATGCCCTCTTTGAAGACAAACCCAGTAAGGAGAACAACAAACTGATCTGCGGTACCAGACACTCTAGCCTGAACAATAAACTGCGACAAGTTATATGCTCGCAATGGCACATCCTTAATTCAGGAAGTAATTCTAATCCATTGCCTCGACCCCTGTTTGCCTTCCGTAGAAACAGAAACCTGCGTAACATCTTGGTCAGATCCAAACTAGATGAAGGTAAACCCCACAGTCAGAGATCCATCATGGGTACTTCTCCAGTGAAAGGTAACCATAATTGTGGGAATTGTCATGCTTGCAGTTCTGCGTTGGTTTCTACGGAATTACTTTGGGACAAACAAAAATTCCAACTCAAAGAAATGACCAACTGTAGATCAGCCAATGTTATCTACCTTCTTTTGTGTCCCTGTAACAGGGGATATGTTGGCGAGACGGGTAGGGAGTTCAGCGAGCTTTAGCGAGCATAAATCAGCGATCAAAAACAAACGAAGAGGGGCTCCTCTTGTTCAACACTGGTTAGACCACCAACATTCCGACACTGAGCTTAAATGGACCATTCCAGAAAAAGTCCACAAACCCATAGATAATAACATCAATGGTCTCAGGGGCAAGAGAGAAGTGTTCTGGATTTATACTCTCAGGACCTCACTCAAAGGCCTGAATGAACATTGCCCCTGGCAAAATGCCCTACTGTGATTCTCTGTCTCTTGCGGTCATTTATTCTCCCCATAGGAGTTTTCTACTTACTTGATCTACAAATCCTGTTTTTTTATGGACACCACTTGTTCGACCATCGGTACTGGTCATCCTATCTATGGGTGCTATGTTTTTGTCTGCATTTTTATATACACCCACTGGTGCCACACATTTTTTATATTTCTTATTTTTCTTGGTTCTGTATTCTTGTTTGACTTTATATTTCTTAATCTTCCCATTATTATTGTTTCTGTTTTTGGGACATTTGTCCTTCGCTGGGGTCGCTATGGCCTGGATTCATTTTTCCTTTAGGGGATCCCGTGAGTCTGCTTTCTATTTCTATTCCTTCCGCGTTTAATTTTATAGATTGGCCTTCTTATTATGTCTATACACGGCCAACCTATTTTATTCATATACTCTATAATGTATAAAGACTATCTTTACACAGACGATGCGTTTATCTCCACATCGAGCTCCGATAACATAGAGCCTCGCCCATACCTAAGATGGCGCCTGCACTAGTGCGTACGCTAGTGGTTCGTTGCCGGGATCTCCCGCCTCCCAGGCGGTTTTAATTAAGTGATCGCGGCGATATTATCTAGATACAGGTTGTGGACAGTCCTTTTTTCTTAGATTTTTTCATTCAATTGAATGGTTTGTTTTCTATTTTATATTTTCAGTCCGCTCTGGCTGGTTCATCTAATCGGTGACTCCGCGGCATACACAGCGTAGTCCCTTTCCAAACAGCTTATTTCTAATCAGTAAGTTAGATTTTTCTCTAATTTGTTCTTTTCTGTTCTCTATCCAAATCTGTCCCTAGCATAGCAATACGTAGTCTATTTGAGCTTTTACATTTACCTATTTCTGGTACTCTAGGGCATGCCCAGACCCCAAATTGAGGACTTTTTGTATATCTTGATGCCCATTATGAGTATCTCCTTATGCCTGCCACTTTCAGACATCTAAGTGAGTTTATTTCTTCTTGACCATCATACTTTAACCGGTTTTTTACTCAGAAGTCTAGAGTTATTGGTGGTTTCTTTATTGTGTATAGTGCCACCCCATCTGGTCCAAATGTTCAGGATTTGAGACACGTGCTCGCATTTTGGCATATTCCCCAAGAGGCTGACGAGTAGCGGCCTGGCTCTCTATTAGTAGGTGTTTTTGTTCCCAATATATCTATCATGCTAAGGTTCACTGATCTAAATACAGTTCACTATCACGATCCTTTCTATTCTCTTTATCTTCTGTTGTGATTCTTGTGGCATGCTGATAAAACTGTATTTAATTCACCCCCACATCTCCATTTGGAGTGTGTATCACTACCCCATTCCTCTTTCACTAGTTCGGTGTCTTCTGGTTTTGGTTAGCTCCAATAGATTTATATTTTTAACTTGTTGCTTAATTTTTACATATATGTTTTTTTGCCTCATTATTGTCCACAGATCTTAGCCAGTTATAATAGTGCGTCGCTAAGGAGCCCTCCAACCTCACAGCTGGCATTTATATTGCACTCAAAGAAATCTTGGATTTAATTCATGACCATTTAATGACTGTGATCTCCTGTGCCCTGACGAAGGACTTGTCTGGACTTCGGTCCTTTCCGAAACGCGCGTCGGCGCTCAGTGTGCATACGTAAGGAAATTAATGACTCCCTTTGTGATGTACAGTTGTATACATGCAAATGGTTATACACATTTTTGTGAAATTATGTGATATATTCTGTCTTTTTTCTTTCTCCTTTTTGTCTTATCTCTTTTTGTTATGGTGTATTGCTTATTGTTTTTGTTGACGAGGTATGCTCTGTGAGATATAATTCTGTATATTGCTCTTTACGGCTTCCCAAAATGACTGGCTTATTTCACATTTCATAGTGTCGTAGATTATTGTTTAAATTGAATATATTTTTGTATATTTCTATTCTTCAATATTTATGTGATTGAATAAATTAAAATGAAAATATTTTCTGTAGTTCAATGAGGTTCACTTATGACTTTTTGGATGCACCACCTATGATAAATGAATAGGGGGAGTTTTTGTTGTTTATTGTTGATTGTTTCCCCTGCCTGTCTCCCCCTTATAATTGATTTCCAGGGGCCCTCTTCTGTTTAGGTTTTCGTATTGCAGACACCGATGTTTGTTGCATTGTTGGTGGGTCACCTTGAAGGGCAGGAAGGTGGCAAATTTGTACTACAGCCGGTTTGTGCTGCTGTTGTGGGTGGGGGGTTGGGGGTGCAAGCGTCAATAATTCTTATAATTGTAATGTTGCTAGTAATTGATGTCTATGATATACATGGTCTGGTAGTATATAATGCGAGGAAGGCAGAGTCCACAAAACGACCCCCCAGCTAATCACTTAAAGCCACAATTTAATGACAGGTCATCCCAAACCACATAGCTACAATTTTTAACGTGGAATGTACGCGGCCTGGACAATCACCGTAAGCAGTGGCATGTTCTAGCCTATCTAGACAGGCATAACATTCATTGCGCTAGGCTCCAAGAAACACACCTAAGTCCCTCAGCCACCACCACATTTGCGTTTCGATGGGCAGCGCACAGATGCGTTTTTGCGTACTCCACTACGCTTGAGGAACTGCAATACTTATCAAGAAAAACGTCCCGTACATAGCCCTGGGCTCTATGCAAGACCCACAAGGTGAATACTGTCTTATGTGGCACAGATTAGCGTCACAGACCATCACAATGGTGTGCTGCTATGGACCTAATAACGGTCACCCTGATTTCTTCAATACACTATTGGGGAAGATAACAGACATAGGCTCCTCTCATATTCAATGGGGAGGGGACTTCAACATAGCGCTAAATAGATAGATCCTATCTACAGGCTCACCATTATACTAATGCCCAGCGCCAGATACAGGAGATAATTAATGAACACAAGTTCATAGATGCTTGTCGCACACTACACCCAACAAGCAGAGAGAGCACGTGTCACACTACAGCACACTCCTCGTGGTCGTGAATAGAATAGACTATTGGTTGATCTCTAGGGGGGTGGGGCTTTGATGAAACAAGCGTGCCATTTAGCATGCACGTACTCTGACCACTCGCTGGTGGTAATGGTGCTGACTCCCCCATGCACATCAGTACCTAACCAGTTTTGGTGACTGCCCCCCATGCCCTCTTGGATACCCCATTTAGCATTGAAGTGTAACAAGAAATAAAATAATTGTTACTGCGGAATATATATACCTTTAAAGTTACTATCTGAGGGGTGTGCATTGCGAAGGGAGGGGGGATACTAAGGGATATCCGCACCACACTCCGACACTTAGAGACTGACATTCAACAGATGGAGGCCCAGCTAGAGAGCGACCCTAGTGAATTTCTGTGAGGGAAAATCAGTGACACACTGTCTGAATATCAAGACACAGCAGAAAGAGAACGCTTGTTTCAAGGTGTGTATCATCAAGCCAAAGATATGGGGAGGGATAGAGGCCAGGAAAAGCCCTTGCTAAAGTAATCCCAAAGCCATGATTATTTAATACCATCCTAGAGAAAACAGACCAGGATGGTAAAGTATGCAGGGACACGCCAGAAATAATGAAAGCTTTTCATACTTTTTATACCACCCTCTATGCCACACAGAGGACACAGCCCATAGATTTTGAACCATTCTTGTGGCACTGGGGTGGCCAGTAGACGCCCAGATAGAGTTTCTCTCTGATGAGCTTGAAGAGGAAGAGATCCAAACATCAATAATGCAGCCCCGTTCTGGATGGGCCCCTGGCCTACCTGCAGAATTCTATAACACATATAGTTACTGCCTGCTACCGGTCCAGAAAAACCTGTATGAGGAAGCCCTGGATTTAGGCACCCTCCCACGGAGAATGTGAGAAGCACTCATCATCTCCATATTAATGCCCTGGAACCCAGGAGACAAATGTGGTTCATACATGACCCTATCGCTGAAAAATTGTGATGCGAAGGTACTAGCAAAAGTGCTTGCGAACCACCTGAGCCTGCTTATGAACACTTTAGTGTTGCCTAACCAGTCCAGATTTGTCCCTAGACAAGCAACGTCGCATAACTTCCACACCCTCTTCGCCCTTATGCAGGATATCAATCCTGACCTAGCTGCAGTGGTGATTTTTTTAGATGCTACCAAGGCATTTGACTCCCTTGAGTGGGATTACCTTGTTGGTGTGCTGTGTCTAATCGGCTTCCCTCCTCCCTTTTTATCCTGGATCCCGCTGCTTTATAATCAACCACAGGCCAAGGTGCTAATTAAAGGGATGTGCTCCCGCCATTTTTAAATCATGAGGGAAACAAGACAAGGGTGCCCAGTATCCCCCTTGCTTTTTGCTCTGGCCATGGAGCCATTAGCAGCTTAGCTCCGGCAGCAGAATATGCGATCTGCTACCCCACAAGACATCTTCTAGTGTCTCTTTATGCAGATGATATCATGCTGTATCTGTGGGACCCTGACATCAGTCTCAACCCAATACTTAGAGAATGTATACACTTCGGATTGTGCTCGGGGATAAAGATAAACTGGGAAAAATCCCAAGTCCTTCTAACAGCATGCTCTTGACTATCTGCTGACCTGGTGTGAGTCTGCAGTCAAATATTTGGGGATTACGGTCATCAGAGACAGATCAGAGCTGATGCAAAACAATTCCGGGCGATCGCTAAAGGGCTTGACAGAGTCCATTACGAGATGAATCTCCATGCCCCTCTCGCTGGTGGGTCGAATCTCCTTGATTAGGATGATAATAATTCCGAAACTGCTCTAACTCTTCATCAATTTTCCCTATGCCCCAAGCAAGTACTTTTTTAAAGCTCTCAAAACCCTGTTGATTTGACTAACGTGTGGGGGTATAACCCAGACTAAAGTGAGTGGTTCCGACTCAGCCTTTTATAAAGGGGGTGTTTGAAGCTCCCTATATGGAACTCTACTTCTTGTGCTCCCAAGCGCACTTTGCGGCATATTGTTTGCGGCCACCTCTGTATATGCCACACTTGGCTGTAAAGCAGGGATACATGTCTCCCATTTCTGCATACCTAGGCACTCCCTCGAGTCCCAGAAACATGGACCCGATGGAGGTCGACTGCACAAATACGGCGCGGTATTGCTAAGCGCCTGCAAGGGCCAATGCTATACTCACCGATCCTGGGAACGCAGAATCACCCAGACCTCCTAGGTACGTACGAGGCGAGTTGTTAAGAAATCCTCTGGAAAATCGGGGCGATGACCTGTCGGGATTTATACGAACACGGAACTTTCCGTACTTGCGAAGCGTTCGTTATGGATTGACAGCCAACCCCAATGGAGCTATTCCTATATGTTCAACTGCGTCAAGACGTCAAAACTGCTACTCTTGACTTCCCTACTGAACCCAAGACCCTGGCCCCACTGCAAGCCTTGTTTCAAACCACTGCACCCACACACGTGGTCTCCATGCTTTATCGCACTACCCAGGCTGCAAGCCCTGAGGAGAGACAGAACTCACTGGCTCATTGGGATGAGGAGTTGGAGACCCCCCTTAGTGATGAGCAGTGGAAATATTGATGCCAACAAACTGGGAGAATATTGGCAATTAGCAGACTATGCATCATACATTTTAAATACATGCATCGCTTATACTATACCCCTGCTCGGCTTCACCAGTTCTGGCTACGAGTTGTTGATTGCTGTGGCAGATGCGGCAGAGCAGGAGCTGACTTCCTACATTTGGCATTGGGCTGTGACCCCATTAGGAGATACTCACAAAAGGTCCTGGGGGTCTTAGGAAAGACGGTTGGCTCTCCAATTTCAGACACACTACTCACGACATTGCTGGGATACACAGAAGGGATGGATCTCATAGTCAGAAAATATGTCTCCGTAGGGCTGCTGTTAGCTAAAACGCAGAGTAGCCTGCAGATGGGGGAGAGGGCAAGCCCCCAAGTTTAATGAGTGACTGCATGATCAAACATTCTGCCAAGACCAATTACTCACATATGCAGAGTTAATGCCACCTACCTCCCGGCCACACGGTATGTGGGACCCCTGGCAGACATACTTGATAGAACACCCAATTGCATCAGGCACCACCTCGCACGAAGCATGGCGAGAGGCCATAAATGAGGGATAGAAAATGGGGGGGGATGGGGAGGGAGCACCTAAATCCAAGAACGGCAAAGGATGAAACACCTGAAGATAATAGAATGCTGGGGGGGGAGAACAGCTGCAGAACTGATATTGCCTATGGTGATAATGTGGACCCGCATTGATGTAATGAGGCATAACGATAACCAGACTAAAAACACTGCCTGCTGAATGAGACATTAATGGTAAGCATGGCTGTACTATGCATCCACATTGTAATGAGATGTTAGTTTTTCTCTGTTCAGAACTATAAAACTTAATAAAGAGAATAAAATAAAAAAGTTTACTATTTTATTGGTATTCACATACTATGAGTTTAATTTTACTACTAGTATTTTTACTACTGCGGAGACTAACCATCGGGGAGGACAACCCTGCACACAAAAAGATAAGATAAGACAGACCTATGTAAGTTTATCTTTGTGGATCATGCCCCAAACGTTTACTTCTAAGTCTATTTCCTGGCAAGCAGCAGCAGTAGAGGTCACCCTGTTAGCATTTTGGTTTTGAGTCTTTGCTCAGCAACAGGTTAAAGTATGCACATATGTATTTAAGTTCTTGATCACACTGATTCAGCACTGCCTCATCCTGTAATGCTGGTGCTAAGTAACTCTATACAACATGTGACTCGAAAGGCTCAGATCAGCCCACCCATCACATCCTATGTAAGGTGAATTGGTGTGGTCTGTGTGTACGCATGAATTTCAATACACAAATCATCCTGGCCTGCCATGTGCTTTGGAAAGGAAGAAGGTGAGTTACAATGTATCTGAATGGGTCTCATATTTCCAATTCATTTTTGTGGATGTGATGTCAAAGTGAATAGAGTGATGCCATTATTGGCCTTAAATAGGAATGAGCAACATTTTTTGTGTGAAATGTCATGAAATTGTGTAAAGCTATGCAAAGTGTGGTTTGTTGGTATCTCACGTGACTGACACCCAGAGTACATAGAGCATGGGAGATGAACAAGAAACCCTGAACCCGAGTGAGTGCATCTGTTCTGACAAACATTCTGCGGAGGCTCTTTTAATGTCATATACATGTACACCCATGTTGATGCTCTACCAATGAGGGTTTGCTTCACTTTCTTTATAGCCTTTCTTTGTTTACTACAACAATATTGAAGCCTTGACAAAACCAGTAGGTCTGAATTTTTACTAATGAATGTGTTCGTTATTTGGTGCGTAGCTTTTTGTGTGGTGGGTTGGATGGATGGGTGAGTCACTTATAGCCTTGCTTTGTTTACCACAACAAAAATGAAGCCTTGACAAAGCCAGTAGATCTGAATTTTTACTAATGAATGTGTTCGTTATTTGGTGAGTAGCTTTTTGTGTAGTGGGTTGTATGGATGGGTAAGTCGCTAAATGTAATATGAGTGGGTGGATGCGAGTGATTGTGGATGGATGAATTGCTTATTGAATCTGACTAACATATATATATGAATGTGTGAATGAGCAGCAAGAGTGCAGAATATGGCCCAAATTAACTGTGCCATCACACTAGGGAGTGGATGGCCCCATGGCTTACTTACCTACCTAACAAAACTCATAACCATAGCAGAACATTGCTAGAGCTTAGATATTTACATCAATGCTTTAACTGTATCATATGCTGTAAGTTGAGTTTACTACTTACTGACTGAATTTAATTCTGTAATAGTGGTTAAGAGCTGACTGGATTGTAATTTAAAATGTTGCCGACTGCCATTGAAGGCCATGTTAGTGTGAGAGTGTTGAGTCTGTTATTGTCAAACCAGCAAGCAGAGGGGTGGCAACATGTTAAAGGGTACTTGCTTTAGGTAGCATGCTTACCTTACACATGCATTGTTTTTTTATTGACACGTGATATCATGCAGGTAGCATTTGCAAACTGCATGAAACTCCTGCACCAGAGTACAGACCCAAAACACGTATTGTTTATAATGCAAAATAAATTATATTTTCAAATGTATCTATCCCTTCACAGCAATAACTTGAAAAGGATTTTGTTTGAGCAAGAGCAATAGCTCTGCTAAACGTATTCTAGAGACACATACCACACATACTGTTCTTCTGCCTCTCCTACTACAGTGAAGTGCTCTCTCAGAATGCAGGTGGAGAAGTTTGTGTCCGTCAGTAAGTGGGCAGGAAAGGCCTTTGTGTGGGGGAGGTGGATGTGGGGGAGGGAAATATATAATTGTGACATAATACGTGCATTTCATGCTTCATTGTGGCTATCCTGATGTACAGAGGTCTTCCATATCAGACTCTGAGCTTTGTATCCCCAGTATGATGCAGCCCATTATTGACAGATTGTGGGTGTTCTGAAAATGATTGAAATTATGGCTAATAATTCTATCCCAATGGCCTCTGCACAACTGTACATATATTTTACTTAATGTGGACATCCTTGCAATAACTATGGCTACTACTGTGACAGTGGTGGTAAAAACATTGCCATATGACAAACAGCCATGACATTTGCTTATGATGATCAATAGGTGTGAAAGGACGACTGTCCATGTATGACAGTAGTACATTTGAGTACTTGATGAAAATGACAAGTTGACATTTAGAGATCAAATATATATTTTAAGGCTTGTATTGGAGAGATCAGTCATATTAAATTAGAGAGGACTTTTGATGATTTTGATTATCTGATGACAGAGGACACTTTCTGTGATGGCTATTATTTTATGACTTGTGGGAAGTAATTTATTTTATCTATAGTGATAAAGCTTTCTATGATATTATCACAACTGTTGTATGAGACAAGAGCATGTACAATTGGTATAATCTATTTAATCTTGTATGCTCCATCCAATTTACCAATGACATTACAGTATGAGCCTGTATTTTGTTTAGCTCTGGTGTCTTTGGCATGTGAGTGTATAACTTTTAATTGTGCAGCAAAATATTACTAACTTTCTACCATGTTTGGAATATGCCATTTGGCCCTCTTTTTCCATGATATTTTTGTTGGCCAACACCATAAAAACTCCTGTAGTGAATCAGTCTCACTGACCTTGCTTTCTTGCTCAGTTACATACAAGATAGGCATTTACTACTTTCAACTTTCAAAGTTCACCAGTCGCCACTGGTGAGAGACAACTGTGTTGATTAGTACGCAGTCTCTTGTCACTGTACAGCAATGTGCTTGTCTACTCTACCAAGGCCAGAATCTCACAGCCTCTCACACACACCTGACACAGGTTCTGATGGGCTGCCCCCCCCACTGTAGATACTCACCAATAGATTATGATTATGGTTCCATTGTTTCCTTTCTTGCACGTGACATGCTGTCTTCAAATTATTAGTAAGTACCACACCCCTACAATTTTTCCCAGGAGATTTCAGCAGGTAAAACACGCTAAACTTTATCAAGGACAACAATTGTAAATTCCAACACAAGCAAAATTCACTGTGGAAACTGTCATTTTACATGTAATTTCCAAGTTTCCAGAAAAAACCTTGGAAGATGAGGTTTAATCTGCACCCACTAAAAACCACTCCCAGGGGTAGAAGAATTTAACTTGTGGGATAAATAACTGACCCTTTACCCCACATTGTAATTGGGACCTTAACACCTCCCCAGGAATGTCTCTGTAGAGGTCAGCCCAAGTGACAGATACAGAGCACTAACTAATGGCACAGAGAGTTTAACTGGTTGTAAATCAGAATGACATGACCACCACTGTGAAAATCTGGAGAACCCGACTCTTCACGCTTCAATGTCTGCCAATGATGACCAGCAATGTGAGATCTGCAGTTCATGCTACAGCAGCAACAGCCTGCTGTGACTGCCAACATGAAGGCTCAGCAACGACAGTCTGCGACACCTAACCGGATCCTCAGGCTACAGTGATGACCATCTACAACATCCAACCTGCTCTTTGGGCTACAATGACAAACATCTGCAAGAGTCCCCCTGCTCCTAATAGCCTCCTCCACTGTGAATAGACCTCTTTGCCTAGAACTTTGAGAAGGGAACCTTTTTACTCAAACTGACCTGCATACTGTATCTGGCCACAGCTCCATCATGGTCAGCCTGAATTTGTGACATTAACTCAGTGTAGCACGACCAGATGACTGCCACATGTGCTTTGTGCTTTTAGTAGCGATTGTTGCCGAAATATTTAAAATTGCATCTCTCTGGTTCTACCGATTTTATGTCATTATGATATAATTTTATTTAATGATATTTACTCTATTTTTCAAGAAAAGATTTGGATTTTTCGTGTGTTGTGTTTCCACTGTAATACAATTTGTGTGCTGCATAAATACTTTACACTGGGTCTCTTAAGCCTAACTGCTTAGTGCCAAGCTACCAGAGGAGAAAGCACAGGTTAATTTAGTAACTTTTGTGGTTTACCCTGAGAGGGATTGCGGCTATTGCCTGAGTGGAGCTTCCACCCCCCTCAACAAATAACCCGAATTACTACACCTACCAAACCCACACATTTCTGAAAATTAGGCAACCAGGGGAGTACAGGGCAGCATGATTTGCTTGGATCTCTCAAAGATTTCTCATGCAGAAGCCTGGGCAAACTTTAAACTTTGATTAAAAGCATTCATTTTCCCCATATTTCTGTGAGGGAACATTCTGGAATCAGTAGAGCTACACAAATTAATTGCTACCCAGCTTTCCCCCACATTTCCTGATAAAAAATGGTGTCACTTGTGTAGGTGGGCTTAGAGCCCGCAAAAGAAAAATCCCCAAAACACTGAATGCAAATCACTCTGTTATTGCCAATTTACATCCCATCTCATTTCTCTCTTTTGCGGTCAGATTCTCTCTCTTTTGGGTTCAGAATCTTGGATAAATATGTCAGGTTGCGCCTTTCAGATTTTGTGGAACAACACAACATCCTCAAGCGGGTCTTCTGGAGTCCGTCCACCTCACAGCACTGAATTTCTCTTGAGAGAAGTTTCAGATAATTTTAAGCTTTCAGCTGATAGGGTGGGCTGAGTAGATTTAGTTTACTTGGATATGTCCATGGCATTTGACTCAGTTTCCCACTAAATTCTCTTTTCCAGGCATAGGGAAATTGGTATTGGTGGAACAACCCTTCAATGAATTAGATCTTATCTAGAGGATAGACACCAACCAAGCTATCACCATCTTTTCATGTCATCCTTAAGAGCTTTGGGCCAAGGGGTCCTTCAGGGATCTGCCCTCAGACCCACCAGTTTGTGTGTGTGTGTGTGTATGTATATATATATATATATTACCTACTGGCGGTCGCCAGTAGGTAGTTATAGTTAGGACCACGTTTCCATAGGAAAACCTCAACATTCTATTTTGAATAACTTTGGCGCCGGTCGACGAATCCTCGCGAATTTCTCAAAATAGGTGGGGCGCTACGCTCCGCTCCTACCCTGAAAGTCTCGGGGGGATCCGTCAAGCGGGGGCTGAGATAAAAGGGGGGTCCCAAAACGCGTTTTTCCCATGCATTTTTCCATAGGACCTTTAGAACGAGCTACAGCCCGAACGGCTGAACAGAATTACTCAAAATTTGGCAGAGAGGTAGTCCCTAGGTCAAGGAAGTGCCTTTTGTAGGTTTGGTGTAAATCTGTTCAGTAGATTCTGAGAAAATAGCCTTTAAATCAATATATATATCTGAGCCCGCTTACGGTACGCTTACCGTACGCTTACGGTAAGCGTACGGTGGCGTGCGCGAGCGTGATTCTGATTGGCTCTTAGATCTTAGTAAACATTCGAATCGGCCGAAACCAGGAAGCGGCGGCCGCCATTTTGTGTATTTCACTCTGAAAAAAAAGAGTGAAAACAAGGAAAGGGGGCAATGAGGAGAGTTACAGACCCCCTAACATTTGTAAGGGGGTCAAAGAAGGACAGAAAAGTACAAAAAAAACATTTATTGATTTTAAAAAAAATCACGGGGTACGCGTACGGTAAGCTTACGGTAAGCGTACGGTAGAAAAAAAAAAAAAAAAAATGAAAATCAGATTTAAGTGTTTAGATATTAGGGGGCTCTAAAAAGAGCCGTTGTGTTTATGAAATGATTTTTTAGTGGTACCTACAAGTAAGTACCGATGCAGAGTCTAAGGTTCAAGAGGAAGACTCTGTTCCCTTCATCATTGAAGTGCACACCATCTCCTCTATAAATGTCTTGCATGTCATAACGCAAGTTGTTGTGGTAAATGGCACCCATACCATAGTCACGGAGGAAAGCAGAAACAGATTTGTTGACGTGCTTTCTTGCTTTGTCATCGCACCGCGTGCCCACCGTGCATGCACGGCACTAACTGCGTAAAGTGGGCGCGCGGTGCGCGAAGCGCACCGCGTGCTCACTGTGCGCGCACGGTGCGCGAAGCGCACCGTGCGCGCACGGAACGAACTGCGTTAAGTGGGCGCGCACGCCACGAATGGCGTAAAGTAACTTAGCATTTAAAAAACCGTACAAATTCACTGAAAAAACCATAGGTTTCACACACGTTATAGTTAGGAATTAGCATTTAAAAAACCTTGCAAATTCACTGAAAAAACCATAGGTTTCACACATGTTATAGTTAGCGGAAATTTTACTGATAAAAAACCAATGAAATTCCCCCGTTATAGTTAGTGCAGGCAACTATAACTCACGCGACCGCAATCTTCTGCTGATGACATATGTGTCTTTATGAAAAAAAAATATTTGTAATATATGTATAGCTAAAAATGTATGGAAGAAGACATGGGCAAATAAGTGTCTAAATACAGTATTAGCATCAGCAGAGGATTGCGGTCGCGTGAGTTATAGTTGCCTGCACTAACTATAACGGGGGAATTTCATTGGTTTTTTATCAGTAAAATTTCCGCTAACTATAACATGTGTGAAACCTATGGTTTTTTCAGTGAATATATATATATATATTACCTACTGGCGGTCGCCAATAGGTAGTTATAGTTAGGACCCCTTTTCCATAGGAAATCCGCAACATTCTATTTTGAATAACTTTGGCGCCGGTCGACGAATCCTCGCGAATTTCTCAAAATAGGTGGGGCGCTACGCTCCGCTCCTACCCTGAAAGTCTCGGGGGGATTCGTCAAGCGGGGGCTGAGAAAAAAGGGGGGTCCCAAAACGCGTTTTTCCCATGCATTTTTCCATAGGACCTTTAGACAGGGCTACAGCCCGAACGGCTGAACAGAATTACTAGAAATTTGGCAGAGAGGTAGTCCCTAGGTCAAGGAAGTGCCTTTTGTAGGTTTGGTGTAAATCTGTTCAGTAGGTCCTGAGAAAATAGCATTTAAATCAATATATATATCTGAGCCAGCTTACGGTACGCTTACCGTAAGCTTACCGTACGCATACGGTGGCGTGCGCGAGCGCGATTCTGATTGGCTGTTAGATCTTAGTAAACATTCGAATCGGCCGAAACCAGGAAGCGGCGGCCGCCATTTTGTGTGTTTCACTCAGAAAAAAAAGAGTGAAAACAAGAAAAGGGGGCAAGGAGGAGAGTTACAGACCCCCTTACATTTGTGAGGGGGTCAAAGAAGGACAGAAAAGTACAAAGAAAACATTTATGGATTTTAAAAAAAATCACGGGGTACGCGTACGGTAAGCTTACGGTAAGCGTACGGATGAAAAAAAAAATTAAAAAAGAAATGAAATGCAGATTTAAGAGTTTAGATATTAGGGGGCTCTAAAAAGAGCCGTTGTGTTTATGAAGTGATTTTTTAAGTGGTACCTACAAGTAAGTACCGATGCAGAGTCTAAGGTTCAAGAGGAAGACTCTGTTCCCTTCATCATTGAAGTGTACACCATCTCCTCTATAAATGTCTTGCATGTCATAACGCAAGTTGTTGTGGTAAATGGCACCCATACCATAGTCACGGAGGAAAGCAGAAACAGATTTGTTGACGTGCTTTCTTGCTTTGTCAATTTGCGGACAGAAATGATTGGACCAGTTCCATTTTTGCCTTTGGCATATGTTGGAAAACACAAAGGCAGTTTTAGGGAAAAGTGAAAACAGTTGTGCAAAGGTGTCCTTCATAAGCATTTCCAGACCTACCCCAGTCAAAGTGCCTAGGTCATTGCCACCACAGTGCACTATTATGAGGTCAGGGTGTTGGATTTGCATGAAGGATTTCACCAATGGCATCAATTGGTGCCACTTTAACCCTCTCTGACCAATCCATTTAATGTCTACATTTGGCAAAGCAAGGTCTCTCACCATACCTGTTTTCTCTGCAAACTTTTCACTCCAGAAGACATAGCTGTGCCCTACAATCCACACTGTGAACATCTTCAAAGGAGAACTGGATGCACTCAGGAGGTGTCTTTCAGTAGAATGGCAATAAGAAAAGAAAGACAGTTTGGAAATGGAGGCATACATATTTTTTTATAAAAAAAAGAACTGATTGGCTGTTTCATACCATTCTAGAATAAAAACTAGGCTGTATGTGTAAATTAATAGAAGCATGTTTTGTATTGGTACAAAAAAATGTGTTACCAAAGAACAGTACTATGGATTTGCTGTTAGGTTTGAAAAGTCAAGCACTCTTGCTCTGTGGAATTGAAACATTGTGTGGCGAACTTCTGACCTAACTCCACACAGCAGTGTTCCATGAGCTGTTGCTATGGTAGCAGGCAGAAGTCAAGTTGGGGGAAGGGTACTAGGCAGAAGTCAAGTTGGGGGCAGGGTACTTTTGGAAAAGGGTTGGTTTTCAACCAATAGAAATGTGTGATTACATTTGAAAAAAAGGGGGAAGCACTGAGATTTGAAACTTACATGTATATGTGTGGAAAAATAGAGGGAAAGTTTGCCATTATCTGGTTCTGCTGAGAGGAGAGAGGTGTAGAGAACAGAGATCCTGGCTCTGATAATCTGCTGTTTGAGTGCCACATTTCTTTCACAACTAACTAATTTTAAAGGTGAGTTTAGAGTTTGAGAGGGGATGTATATGGTAAATTAAGGAATGAATAATAGAATTGGAATTCCTTTTGTAGAAGTTGTGTTTATTATTTTCTGTTTTGGGAGAAATTTAAATGTGAGGAACATGTAAAATAATATGGACAATTTTTTTATGATAAATTAAGGTGTACTGGTAAAAATAAGGAATACTTTAAGGGTTTGAGGTTGCAGTCAGTAATGCAAATACATTCAGCATCACTAAGGCTGGTTGCCCTTGCTGGAGTGTAGGCAGACACCGAGGATACACATGGTGGTGGTCTGAAAAAGCAGTTTGGACATGGGCTTTTTAAGAAAATCTAAAAAGTGGATTCATAATGTGTCAGTCTGTAAAAGTGATTTTCACTTGCCAAAAAAAAAGAGCAGTAAGTGTGCATTTAAATTGGCAAAGAAATTTCGTTTTGTGACTAATGTGAAAACATGACTCTGTGTGCAAATAGGAATTACAGGCAGAGATTTATTGCGTATTGCTCTGGTGATTTCACAGTTGCATTAGATGGAAAGGGGGAGCGATTTTTTGGTGCAGAAGCAGACTCTTAGCACACACCCAGCTCCTGTCCATGTATAATCATGCACAGTATTTACAAGCGAGTGGGGTTTTCAGGTTTCAGTCTGTAATGCAAATACATTCAGCATCACTAAGGCTGGTTGCCCTTGCTGGAGTGTAGGCAGTCACCGAGGATACACATGGTGGTGGTCTGAAAAAGCAGTCTGGACATGTGCAATTTAAAAAAATCTGAAAAGTGGTTTCATAATGTGTCAGTCTGTAAAAGTGATTTTCACTTGCCAAAAAAAAAGAGCAGTAAGTGTGCATTCAAATTGGCAAAGAAATTTCGTTTTGGGACTAATGTGAAAACATGACTCTGTGTGCAAATAGGAATTACAGGCAGAGATTTATTGCGTTTTGTTCTGGTGATTTCACAGTTGCATTAGTAGGAAAAAGGGGGAGCGATTTTTTGGGGGAAGAAGCAGACTCTTAGCACACACCCAGCTCCTGTCCATGTATAATCATGCACAGTATTTACAAGCGAGTGGGGTTTTCAGGTTTCAGTCTGTAATGCAAATACATTCTGCATCACTAACGCTGGTTGCCCTTGCTGGAGTGTAGGCAGTCACCGAGGATACACATGGTGGTGGTCTGAAAAAGCAGTCTGGACATGTGCAATTTAAAAAAATCTGAAAAGTGGTTTCATAATGTGTCAGTCTGTAAAAGTGATTTTCACTTGCCAAAAAAAAAGAGCAGTAAGTGTGCATTCAAATTGGCAAAGAAATTTCGTTTTGGGACTAATGTGAAAACATGACTCTGTGTGCAAATAGGAATTACAGGCAGAGATTTATTGCGTTTTGTTCTGGTGATTTCACAGTTGCATTAGTAGGAAAAAGGGGGAGCGATTTTTTGGGGGAAGAAGCAGACTCTTAGCACACACCCAGCTCCTGTCCATGTATAATCATGCACAGTATTTACAAGCGAGTGGGGTTTTCAGGTTTCAGTCTGTAATGCAAATACATTCTGCATCACTAAGGCTGGTTGCCCTTGCTGGAGTGTAGGCAGTCACCGAGGATACACATGGTGGTGGTCTGAAAAAGCAGTCTGGACATGTGCAATTTAAAAAAATCTGAAAAGTGGTTTCATAATGTGTCAGTCTGTAAAAGTGATTTTCACTTGCCAAAAAAAAAGAGCAGTAAGTGTGCATTCAAATTGGCAAAGAAATTTCGTTTTGGGACTAATGTGAAAACATGACTCTGTGTGCAAATAGGAATTACAGGCAGAGATTTATTGCGTTTTGTTCTGGTGATTTCACAGTTGCATTAGTAGGAAAAAGGGGGAGCGATTTTTTGGGGGAAGAAGCAGACTCTTAGCACACACCCAGCTCCTGTCCATGTATAATCATGCACAGTATTTACAAGCGAGTGGGGTTTTCAGGTTTCAGTCTGTAATGCAAATACATTCAGCATCACTAAGGCTGGTTGCCCTTGCTGGAGTGTAGGCAGTCACCGAGGATACACATGGTGGTGGTCTGAAAAAGCAGTCTGGACATGTGCAATTTAAAAAAATCTGAAAAGTGGTTTCATAATGTGTCAGTCTGTAAAAGTGATTTTCACTTGCCAAAAAAAAAGAGCAGTAAGTGTGCATTCAAATTGGCAAAGAAATTTCGTTTTGGGACTAATGTGAAAACATGACTCTGTGTGCAAATAGGAATTACAGGCAGAGATTTATTGCGTTTTGTTCTGGTGATTTCACAGTTGCATTAGTAGGAAAAAGGGGGAGCGATTTTTTGGGGGAAGAAGCAGACTCTTAGCACACACCCAGCTCCTGTCCATGTATAATCATGCACAGTATTTACAAGCGAGTGGGGTTTTCAGGTTTCAGTCTGTAATGCAAATACATTCTGCATCACTAAGGCTGGTTGCCCTTGCTGGAGTGTAGGCAGTCACCGAGGATACACATGGTGGTGGTCTGAAAAAGCAGTCTGGACATGTGCAATTTAAAACAATCTGAAAAGTGGTTTCATAATGTGTCAGTCTGTAAAAGTGATTTTCACTTGCCAAAAAAAAAGAGCAGTAAGTGTGCATTTAAATTGGCAAAGAAATTTCGTTTTGGGACTAATGTGAAAACATGACTCTGTGTGCAAATAGGAATTACAGGCAGAGATTTATTGCGTTCTGCTCTGGTGATTTCACAGTTGCATTAGTAGGAAAAAGGGGGAGCGATTTTTTGGGGGAAGAAGCAGACTCTTAGCACACACCCAGCTGCTTACCATGTGGAATCATGCACAGTATTTAGAAGCGAGTGGGGTTTTGAGGTTTCAGTCTGTAATGCAAATACAATCAGGATCACTAAGGCTGGTTGCCCTTGCTGGAGTGTAGGCAGTCACCGAGGATACACATGGTGGTGGTCTGAAAAAGCAGTCTGGACATGGGCTTTTTAAAAAAAATCTGAAAAGTGGTTTCATAATGTGTCAGTCTGTAAAAGTGATTTTCACTTGCCAAAAAAAAAGAGCAGTAAGTGTGCATTCAAATTGGCAAAGAAATTTCGTTTTGGGACTAATGTGAAAACATGACTCTGTGTGCAAATAGGAATTACAGGCAGAGATTTATTGCGTTTTGCTCTGGTGATTTCACAGTTGCATTAGTAGGAAAAAGGGGGAGCGATTTTTTGGGGGAAGAAGCAGACTCTTAGCACACGCCCAGCTCCTTTCCATGTATAATCATGCACAGTATTTAGAAGCGAGTGGGGTTTTCAGGTTTCAGTCTGTAATGCAAATACATTCAGCATCACTAAGGCTGTTTGCCCTTGCTGGAGTGTAGGCAGTCACCGAGGATACACATGGTGGTGGTCTGAAAAAGCAGTCTGGACATGGGCTTTTTTTAAAAAATCTAAAAAGTGGTTTCATAATGTGTCAGTCTGTAAAAGTGCTTTTCACTTGCCAAAAAAAAAGAGCAGTAAGTTTGCTTTCAAATTGGCAAAGAAATTTCGTTTTGGGACTAATGTGAAAACATGACTCTGTGTGGAAATAGGAATTACAGGCAGAGATTTATTGCGTTTTGCTCTGGTGAATTCACAGTTGCATTAGTAGGAAAAAGGGGGAGCGATTTTTTGGGGGAAGAAGCAGACTCTTAGCACACACCCAGCTCCTTTCCATGTATAATCATGCACAGTATTTAGAAGCGAGTGGGGTTTTCAGGTTTCAGTCTGTAATGCAAATACATTCTGCATCACTAAGGCTGGTTGCCCTTGCTGGAGTGTAGGCAGTCACCGAGGATACACATGGTGGTGGTCTGAAAAAGCAGTCTGGACATGTGCAATTTAAAAAAATCTGAAAAGTGGTTTCATAATGTGTCAGTCTGTAAAAGTGATTTTCACTTGCCAAAAAAAAAGAGCAGTAAGTGTGCATTCAAATTGGCAAAGAAATTTCGTTTTGGGACTAATGTGAAAACATGACTCTGTGTGCAAATAGGAATTACAGGCAGAGATTTATTGCGTTTTGTTCTGGTGATTTCACAGTTGCATTAGTAGGAAAAAGGGGGAGCGATTTTTTGGGGGAAGAAGCAGACTCTTAGCACACACCCAGCTCCTGTCCATGTATAATCATGCACAGTATTTACAAGCAAGTGGGGTTTTCAGGTTTCAGTCTGTAATGCAAATACATTCTGCATCACTAAGGCTGGTTGCCCTTGCTGGAGTGTAGGCAGTCACCGAGGATACACATGGTGGTGGTCTGAAAAAGCAGTCTGGACATGTGCAATTTAAAAAAATCTGAAAAGTGGTTTCATAATGTGTCAGTCTGTAAAAGTGATTTTCACTTGCCAAAAAAAAAGAGCAGTAAGTGTGCATTCAAATTGGCAAAGAAATTTCGTTTTGGGACTAATGTGAAAACATGACTCTGTGTGCAAATAGGAATTACAGGCAGAGATTTATTGCGTTTTGTTCTGGTGATTTCACAGTTGCATTAGTAGGAAAAAGGGGGAGCGATTTTTTGGGGGAAGAAGCAGACTCTTAGCACACACCCAGCTCCTGTCCATGTATAATCATGCACAGTATTTACAAGCGAGTGGGGTTTTCAGGTTTCAGTCTGTAATGCAAATACATTCTGCATCACTAAGGCTGGTTGCCCTTGCTGGAGTGTAGGCAGTCACCGAGGATACACATGGTGGTGGTCTGAAAAAGCAGTCTGGACATGTGCAATTTAAAAAAATCTGAAAAGTGGTTTCATAATGTGTCAGTCTGTAAAAGTGATTTTCACTTGCCAAAAAAAAAGAGCAGTAAGTGTGCATTCAAATTGGCAAAGAAATTTCGTTTTGGGACTAATGTGAAAACATGACTCTGTGTGCAAATAGGAATTACAGGCAGAGATTTATTGCGTTTTGTTCTGGTGATTTCACAGTTGCATTAGTAGGAAAAAGGGGGAGCGATTTTTTGGGGGAAGAAGCAGACTCTTAGCACACACCCAGCTCCTGTCCATGTATAATCATGCACAGTATTTACAAGCGAGTGGGGTTTTCAGGTTTCAGTCTGTAATGCAAATACATTCTGCATCACTAAGGCTGGTTGCCCTTGCTGGAGTGTAGGCAGTCACCGAGGATACACATGGTGGTGGTCTGAAAAAGCAGTCTGGACATGTGCAATTTAAAAAAATCTGAAAAGTGGTTTCATAATGTGTCAGTCTGTAAAAGTGATTTTCACTTGCCAAAAAAAAAGAGCAGTAAGTGTGCATTCAAATTGGCAAAGAAATTTCGTTTTGGGACTAATGTGAAAACATGACTCTGTGTGCAAATAGGAATTACAGGCAGAGATTTATTGCGTTTTGTTCTGGTGATTTCACAGTTGCATTAGTAGGAAAAAGGGGGAGCGATTTTTTGGGGGAAGAAGCAGACTCTTAGCACACACCCAGCTCCTGTCCATGTATAATCATGCACAGTATTTACAAGCGAGTGGGGTTTTCAGGTTTCAGTCTGTAATGCAAATACATTCTGCATCACTAAGGCTGGTTGCCCTTGCTGGAGTGTAGGCAGTCACCGAGGATACACATGGTGGTGGTCTGAAAAAGCAGTCTGGACATGTGCAATTTAAAAAAATCTGAAAAGTGGTTTCATAATGTGTCAGTCTGTAAAAGTGATTTTCACTTGCCAAAAAAAAAGAGCAGTAAGTGTGCATTCAAATTGGCAAAGAAATTTCGTTTTGGGACTAATGTGAAAACATGACTCTGTGTGCAAATAGGAATTACAGGCAGAGATTTATTGCGTTTTGTTCTGGTGATTTCACAGTTGCATTAGTAGGAAAAAGGGGGAGCGATTTTTTGGGGGAAGAAGCAGACTCTTAGCACACACCCAGCTCCTGTCCATGTATAATCATGCACAGTATTTACAAGCGAGTGGGGTTTTCAGGTTTCAGTCTGTAATGCAAATACATTCTGCATCACTAAGGCTGGTTGCCCTTGCTGGAGTGTAGGCAGTCACCGAGGATACACATGGTGGTGGTCTGAAAAAGCAGTCTGGATATGTGCAATTTAAAAAAATCTGAAAAGTGGTTTCATAATGTGTCAGTCTGTAAAAGTGATTTTCACTTGCCAAAAAAAAAGAGCAGTAAGTGTGCATTCAAATTGGCAAAGAAATTTCGTTTTGGGACTAATGTGAAAACATGACTCTGTGTGCAAATAGGAATTACAGGCAGAGATTTATTTCGTTTTGCTCTGGTGATTTCACAGTTGCATTAGTAGGAAAAAGGGGGAGCGATTTTTTGGGGGAAGAAGCAGACTCTTAGCACACACCCAGCTCCTGTCCATGTATAATCATGCACAGTATTTACAAGCGAGTGGGGTTTTCAGGTTTCAGTCTGTAATGCAAATACAATCAGGATCACTAAGGCTGGTTGCCCTTGCTGGAGTGTAGGCAGTCACCGAGGATACACATGGTGGTGGTCTGAAAAAGCAGTCTGGACATGGGCTTTTTTAAAAAAATCTGAAAAGTGGTTTCATAATGTGTCAGTCTGTAAAAGTGATTTTCACTTGCCAAAAAAAAATAGCAGTAAGTGTGCTTTCAAATTGGCAAAGAAATTTCGTTTTGGGACTAATGTGAAAACATGACTCTGTGTGCAAATAGGAATTACAGGCAGAGATATATTGCGTTTTGCTCTGGTGATTTCACAGTTGCATTAGTAGGAAAAAGGGGGAGCGATTTTTTGGGGGAAGAAGCAGACTCTTAGCACACACCCAGCTCCTTTCCATGTATAATCATGCACAGTATTTAGAAGCGAGTGGGGTTTTCAGGTTTCAGTCTGTAATGCAAATACATTCAGCATCACTAAGGCTGGTTGCCCTTGCTGGAGTGTAGGTAGTCACCGAGGATACACATGGTGGTGGTCTGAAAAAGCAGTCTGGACATGGGCTTTTTTAAAAATCTGAAAAGTGGTTTCATAATGTGTCAGTCTGTAAAATTGATTTTAACTTGCCAAAAAAAAGAGCAGTAAGTGTGCATTCAAATTGGCAAAGAAATTACGTTTTGTGACTATTGTGAAAAGAAATGTAGTAATATATTTAAATAAAATAAAGGATTTTTTTTTTAGTTTTTTTCAGGTATTGCTGAAGAGCAGTGGACAAAATTTAAGATGCCTACAAAATCCAGAGTTCAAAAAACGCACAAAAAAAACCTATATTTGAAGACAACTAGAGGACCAAAGTTAGTAGAAGATGCTCATGTTGGGAAAAAGAAAAAATCTTCTGGTAAGCAAAAAAAAACAATTTCTAAAAAATATATTCAAAAGAATGAAAAATGTACAAAATGTCTGTACTCGAAAGGATGTTTTGAACAAAAAAGGAGAGGAAAAAATTGACAATTTAGTTAATGCAAATATACCTTCAGCAACTGAAAAGATTTATATAAATAGAAAAACAGCGTTTAAAGAGATACGTAGAAAAATGTTTCAGAGAAGAGTTATGTCCAATTTGATGAAGGATGTGAAGAAATATAAGAAAAAGACAAAGTTTTATAAAAGAAAAAAAGAAATAGAAGCCATTGCAGCAAAGGCATTAGAATTAAAAAGGAAACTATTCATTTTAATTTTGAATAGGATGCGTACATTAGACAAAATGGTTAATGTACTGAAATCACATAGCAAAAGGAAAAGAGTAGTGAACAGAACAAACTTTTGTAAAGTGTTTTTAGGAAAGTGGATGCATAGTTTTTTTTTTTTTTTTTTTTTGAAAAAAAACCTTTATTGAGCATAAAAAAATAGTACACAGCTGTATGCCTACAACCTGAATGATCAGGCCGGCAGCAACCACATGCGGTGGGGCATCAATGAACATATTTTGAAAAGCAATCACTAGTTTACACAGCATGTCGCCTACAACCCCAACGGGCCGGCCGCGAAGCATAGGAGCGAGCACTGTGTAGGCATGTAGTAGGAAATAATCAGAGCTGCATGAAGTGATCCAGCATGGAGAGCCTGAGGTTTCATTCAACTTCAATAACGGAACAAAAAAAACGAAACAAAAAACAAGTGCTACATAAACTGCGCCCTGCCAGCGAGGATCCAGCGTACCTAGTATGAGGCAGCCGTGGCAATGTGGTGCCTGGTTGTGCGAGTCTCAACATCACTCCATGGCATGTGGGACCCACCCAAGGTGTCGACGCTGCGCGCCACGAGGCCCTGTCAAATAACCTGGGCGGGCACAGCAAGGCCCTAGTAGAGAATCATGACATGACGCTGTCGCCGACAGCGTCGAGCATGCCATGTCGTAGTGGGGGGGGGGGAGGGGGGGGGCAATCAGCTCGCGGCGCCCACCTCCCGCATATCCCATGGGTGTAAGGGGTTCCTCGGGACGTGTGTAGCCCAGCCGGGGGCCGCGAGATCGCTGGCGTCGCATATGTGGGGAACTAAGGGAACGCGGGAGGGGGGGCCAAATCAGTGTCAGCTGGCAGTGAATTGGGCGCTGGAGCCGGCGAGGCGTGCCGACTTACCACTGTAACGGCCCCACTCGAACCTGCAGTGGGCTCGTCTGGGAGCTGCATTTTCAGGAGATACGCAGTGAGGGGACCCCACAGGTCCCTGGGTCGCGATTTGTGAGGCAGAAGGTCCGAATAGTTGTGCAGTTGTTCCTGCCAAGTTGTCATAGTGTCCAACCACGTCTTGAATTTAGGCGCTCGCCCTCGCCCCCACCTGCAGGCGACATGGCGTTTTGCCAACAGGAGGCCCATCGCGAAGAATTTCCGGTGCGCCTTGATATCGGGGTTGGATTGGCCCAGCAGGGCAATCTTGGGACAGGGGGCAATGTTTACCCCAATCATCTCGGCAAGGGCTGCAAACACTTCCACCCAGTAGGCAGCAACGGCCCGACAGGACCACGCTAAGTGCATGAAGTCCGCGCCTGGCCTCTTGCAGCGGAGGCAGCAATCGTTGTCCCGGAGGCCGAAACGGTGTAGTTTAGCGGGTGTAAAGTAGAGGCGATGCAGGAATTTAAAATGAACCAGGCGTAGGCGGGCATTCCCCGTCACCGCGCTGGTATGGGAGCAGCTCTCCTCCCACTGAGCGTCCGACAGTGGCTCCCCCAGATCGCAATCCCAGTCGCTACGCGATCGGAGAGGAGGGGGGGAGGGGGCGGCCTGTGCGTGAGCATATAACATAGAGACCACATGTGTCGGTGTTCCCTTCTGCAGCAGTGCATGGAGGGGCGCCATGGTGTCAGGCTCACTCGGGAAATCGGGGGTAATCGCCTTGATATTTTGCCGGAGCCGAATGTAGAGAAAGGTATCCATAACGGAAGGAGCGGTATCCTTGAAGAAATGCGTGGCTGTGCGGAAACTCCCCTGGTGGTACAGATCCCCCCAGGTGTGGACCGCGAGTCTTGCCAGCAGCCTTCGGCCAATTTCCTCTCGGGCCACACTCACCCTCGGATCGTGGGCTAAGGTCATACGAGGGGAGTATAGGAATTTCACTTCCATGCGGTCCGCCAGACGTTTCCAGGCACTGACAGTGCAGTCGACCGTGGTGGGGTCTCTACGGTCTATTTGGGTTGTTGCGTATAAATATCCGGAAGGTTGTTCCGGCCGCATATATCCATCTTCGACTGCCAAGTGCGCCATAAAGGGGGGAGGGTGCAGCCAATAAGCGGCGAAGTGACCCTGTGCGCAATCGTAGTATCGTTGGAAATTGGGGACGTCAAACCCCCCTTGGTGATAGGGTAGCATAAGGGTTCGCAGCCCGAGTCGGGCTTGCTTACCTCCCCAGATAAGACGAGAGAGCTGGGAATTGAGGGCGCGGAAGAAATATGCGCCCGGGCTATATGGAATGTTCGTAAAGAGATACAGCAGCTTGGGGAGGACCACCATTTTAAGCAGTGAGATCCGACCTGCCATTGATAACGGAAGGCGGATCCACCGGGTAATTTTGTCTGTGAGTTGATCCACAACTGTCCCGTAGTTGGCTCTAATCAGGGCCTCCCGATTTCTTGTCACTTGGATGCCCAGGTATTTGATCTCCTCTTGCTCCCAAACCAGGGGATACTCCAGGGGGAACCGCGTAGTGCTGTCAGTCAGGGGGAACAAGGCAGATTTTGTCCAATTGATCTGAATCCCCGAGAGGGCGCCAAATTTAGTGACCTCCCGCAGCAGAGGGTTCAAGTTTTCACGCGGCTTATGCACATACAACGTCATGTCATCCGCATATAGTGCAATGAGCAGTTGGCGCTCAGGGTATATGAGAGATCGGTGATTATGATGCTGCCGGAGCTTGGACGCCAGGGGCTCTATAGCTAGTGCGAACAGCACCGGGGAGAGGGGACATCCCTGGCGGGTCCCCCTGTGGATCTCGAAGGGGGGGGAGCGGGCACCATTTAGCAGCACCATTGCTCTCGGCCGGCAGTATAACAGTCGGATCCAGTCCAAGAAATTGAAAGGCATGCCCATCCGTTCCAGCAAGGCCAGTAAATAATCCCACTCGAGGGAATCGAACGCCTTAGTGGCGTCGAGAAAGACCGCGGCAGCTTCGCTCTTCGGGTCAATATCTTGAATCACCGCCTGGAGAGTGCGCAAGTTATGAGAAGTTGCCCGATTGGGGACAAACCCGGCCTGGTCCGGAAGCACAAGGCGCTCCATCAGGAGATTAAGGCGCGTAGCCAGGACCTTCGCTAATATTTTAACGTCTGTATTTAACAGTGAGAGGGGTCTGTAGGAGTCGCAATGTTCCGGCGCCTTTCCAGGTTTTAACAAAGACGTTATAAGGGCCTCTCGCATCGTGGCCGGCAGAGAACCCTCCTCTAAGGAGGAGTAGTACACCTGCTGCAGAATGGGGGCTAACACCTGCTTGAAGGCTTTGTAGAAGTCGATCGGCAGGCCGTCTGACCCTGGCGCCTTCCCCGACTTCATGGACATAATGGCATCCGTAATCTCATCTAGTTCCAGTGGGTGGTGGAGGAATTGCTGCTGTGTGGGGCCCAGCCACGCCAGCGCGGTGTCATCAAGGTATTCATGTAACGCAATCGGTGCAGCCCGTTGGGAGGTGTATAGCCTAGTGTAGTGCTCCGTGAGGACCTTGAGTTGGTCCGAAAGTTCCCGCTGCGGGATGCCATGTTCATCCATCAGGGTAGTAACGTAGTTACTGTACCTGGGGGAGCGGGTTGCGGTGGCTAACGCCCTGCCAGGTCTATCGCCCTCACCATATACTCGGGAGACAAAGGGTCGTCCCAGAAACTTACTCTCCGCGGCAGCGGCTTCCGAGTATTCATTGAGTTTCTCCCGCAGCTGTGCCGCTGTGCTAGGTTCTCGCCCAGAACGCTCCATGTCACTCTCCAGCTTACGGAGTTCAGTCTCGAGCCTGCGTAAATCTCCGCGTAGAAACTTAAGGACCCCACCTCCCTTAGCTATGCACCATCCCCTCACGGTGACTTTGAACGCCTCCCAGACTGTAGTAAGGCTGGAGACGGAATCTATGTTACGCTCAAAGAAATCCTTGATGTCTTGCTCAAGTTCCGCATGAAACACCGGGTCCGTGAGGTGTGCAGGATTCAGTCGCCAGCTCAGATAAGGGGAAACCGCGAGGGGGATGCTCAGGGAAAGAAGGACAGGAGAGTGGTCAGAGAAGGTGCGAGCCAAGTGAAGCGCCCCACCCAGCCAAGGGGAGAGGCCAGATGAGAGGAACACGTAGTCAATACGCGCCCAGGTGGAATGTACCGCGGAATAGTGGGTGCCCTGTCGGAACGTGGGGTGGAAGTGCCTCCATGCATCGATTAAGCGGTGGTCGTCCACTATATTCAACAACGCGCGCTGTGTGTGCGTGTAGTGTGATGCCTGCGGGTGTGACCTATCCATCCCAGGCCGAAGTGCAGTGTTGAAGTCACCCCCCAGTATGATGTGGGAGACACCTAGGGATTGGATCTTACCCCACAACGAGAGGAGCGCAGAGGGGTCATCCGTGTTGGGGCCATAGTAACAAGCAAACAGAATTGTATGTGAGTGCAGTGTCCCCCAGGCCATGCAGTACCGCCCCCCAGAATCCACCTCAGTGCCCGCCAGAGTGAATCCCATCCCCCGCCTTACTAGAATGGTCACTCCCCTTGCATAGCTTGAGTATGACGAGAACACACTGTCCGTTGCCCATCGTGACGCAAACGGGGGGGTCACCCCAGGCTGTAGGTGCGTCTCCTGGAGCATGGCAACCGACACCCCCTGCCGAGTCAGGTAGCCGAGGATTTGTCTCTTCTTCCTCGGGTCGTTTAGCCCTCGCACATTCCATGAGAGTAACTGAAAGTTCTGCGCAGGGCGCGTATCAGTTAAATCCCCCATTCCCACGTGTAAAGGCATAAGTGGCATGAAATCACTGCTGGCAAATGCGCGTAGCACTCAATAACAAACACCATAACAAAACCCCATTGAACCCCCACCCCCACCCGACCCTCCGCATCATGTGCTGAGAAAACAGCGAGCCCAGATGCAGAGCGGAACAATCGACCACCCACTCCGGCTACCCCAACTGGCCGAGTACACATCACCCACCCGTCCCCTCCCCCCACTGTCCAACCCAACACATCAAACAAAAAAAATACAGTAACTACCCCCGCCTTGATGAGGAAAGGGGTACTTTGGGGTGCGCCCATTGGGGGGTCGTACTCTAGGGGCACCAGACCTGCCAACCACCTCCCTACTTGCACCCACGGGAACCCAGAGTCACACTAGGTCCTCAAAGTGGGACGGAGGTGGGCGACCGGGCACCAACTGTATCAGCGACCCATCAAAATTATGTAGGCATGAAACAAAGAGAGGTACCTCACCAGGATGTTGAACTGTTCGGGCATATGGAGTCCCAGCAGCAGAGTGAGTCCGAGGGGGGGGAGCAACCCCCCTGATATGTTCAGTCCTGTTGTTCCATTGGGGAGGGCGACCGGGAGGGCCGCGGCCCGGCAGCCCCCTCAGCCGAGTCCCCGCGTTGCCGCTTGAGGAAGTCCTCCACCTGCTGCGGTTGCTGAAAAAACAATTGTTTGCCCTGGTGTGAGACCTTAAGTTTAGCGGGGTATAGCATCGCATACGGAATTTCCCGGGCCTGTAGTTTCTTTTTCACCACTGCGAATTTCCGGCGGGCCTCCTGCACCGATGCAGTGAAATCGGGGAAGAAGGACAGCGTAGTGTTGCAGTAGGGCACCGTTCCCATCTCCCGTGCACGCCTGAGCACCACATCCCGGTCTCGATAGTTAAGGAAGCGTGCAATTATGGGCCGAGGCTGGCCGCCAGGAGGGGGGCGGGCAGCAATGGACCTGTGTGCCCTCTCCACAATGAAGTGCGGAGAGAAGGAGTCTCTCCCAAACAGTTCGGCCAGCAGGGTCTCGATGAAGACCTCCATTTTCCCGGTGTTGGTGGTCTCCGCAAGGCCCAGGATGCGGACGTTGTTGCGGCGGGACCTCGATTCTAGGTCCTCGTTCTTGTCCGCTATTATTTTAAGGAGGCGATCCATTTGGGTGACGTGTCGGCCAGCAGAGGTGGCACCGTCCTCCAGTGCGGAGATCCTATCCTCCGTCTCTGTGATGCGGGTGTCGTGTCGCTCCAGTCTGGCCACTACACCATCCAACCTGGTAGTGATGTTGTCGATTTTAGAGTCTATGGTGGTTAAGCTTTGTTTTAAACCCAGCAGGAGAGCCTTCCAGTCGTCATCTGGAGGGGCAGCTGCGGATGGGCCAGGCTCGGACGCCGGCGCGGGGGCCTTCTTGGCGTCAAACGACAGCTTGGACTGTCGCGCGTCGTTGCGCCCCATGACGCCCCGTCACCGGGCCCACCGGCAGTCCAGGCGAGGCAGGGGACACGTCCAGCCCAGACAGCGACCCACCGATTAGAGAGGGGCCCCAAATCTGCCGCTAGGATCGTTGGAGCGAGGGGAGCAAGTGTGCAGGGAGCGCGGGCCACCAGCCGGCGAGCTCAGGGGGGGGGGGCCTCAACAGCCACCAGCCCCCGTCGGTCGCAACACGCACCCGAAGGCCAGCAGAGGGCGAGTCTCAATCCGCACGGCTCCGGCCCAGGCAGTCCCCAGAGGCGTCCAGCAGCAAGCGAGGAGCGGCCAGTGGTCCGTCAGGTTAGGGCGAGGCAAGGATAGAGCAGGCCAGGGGGCTCCCGGCAGCACCCGTCCACGGGGCCGCAACCTCCCCACACAAGCAGCCACGGACACCGAGGCAAGGGCAGCAGCCGTCACGATCTCCAGGCCGTCCCGCCGGTTCCTGCAGGGCAGAGCCCGCCAGCGAGGTCACGCTCCGTAGCCCCACCCGGTGCGGTCCAGCAGCCGGGCCTCGGACGGACGGCACTCCAAGCGTAGGTGCGTGGGGGGGGGGGGGGAGGAACAGGATAGCCCCCACGGCCGCGCCCAGAGATCTCCAGCGGGGTCAGCGGCAGCCCCCGCACGCCAGTCGCGGGCGAAGGCCTCAGCCAGCGGAGGGCGCGCGAGCAGCGAGCCCCCCCGCCCCCGCCAAGCCACGAAGATGTCCCAGAGCCCGCCTCACAGCATCCGTTAGGCAGAGGGGCGGCCCCCGGTCGTCCGGTCCCCCAGCGGCGTCCGCGACTCCACCAGGCAGAGCCGTCACCACGGCGCGAAGGCCTCGGAGCCCCGGGCTCACGCAGACCGCCTCCTCCGCAGCGCGACGGTCGCAGACACGCCCTCTCTCCCGGCCGGGGGGAATCACAGCGTGTATCTCCGCACTTCGGCGGGCTCAAGGGGCGAGTCGGGTATCGGGGTGTAGCGCAGGTTACTGCCTATGCAGCCGTAGAGGTGAGGTCGAGGATAGCGTGGTCAGGATGGCATGAAGGATCGGGAAAGCGCCCGGTCTGGCGAGAGCCTCACACTTGTGCGGCCATCTTGGTTCGGCGCCCTCTAGCGCCCCTCAAAGTGGATGCATAGTTCAAGTAGTGAACCTTTTTTTAATGAAGAGAGCTATTTTCAAAGTAATAGTTTGCTGCATGCAGTTGACACCAGAGGTCGTTCTTACGAAGTAAAAAATGGTTGCATAATGGAGAAGGAGATAATGGTTCCAAGAGATGAGGTACAAGTGATGGCAGATGGGGCTATGGGGAGACGTCCTAAAGCCCCAGTGTACACTTGGAATTGTAGTAGTATTTGCACTGTGCGTCAGGAATCTATTGACAAATTTCGAGAGTTTCTAAGAGAATATAGTAAAAAAAGTATAAAACAGAAGATTAAGGTGCTTCAAAGTCTGGATCCATGCAGAGTGAGAGAGAATACTGGTTTGCAGGGTCATTCTCTGGCTTGTCTATCTAGAAAAGTGTGCAATAGTGTTTTCCATCATTTTAGGATGCTGGCTGTTCATCATACTGAAATGAGAAAGTTTGTGAGACGGTTGTATTTTGCCAAAAGTCCAGCAATAAAGTTAAATGAATTGAATAGGGCTCTGTTCCGAGGAACGGTATCAGATGTAGAGAAGGTTGTGGATGAAATTCAGTTTTGTTACTTTGGTCCTGAACAAAACAGTGCAGAGAAGGACACAGTAAATGAGGAAGAAGTGGAAGAGAATGTAGAACCCTCTGTAAGTAACACATTTAATGATCATATAACAAAATTTGCAATAGTCTCTAATGAAAGACCAAATTTTACTTGTATTTGTTGCCGCAGAACTCATTATAGAAAACAAACTAGGAATGTTGATCTCTACAGAAAGAGTGAAAATGAAGATAATTATAAGTGGAAGGATTTTGCCACATATATATTTCTAGAAAATTGTTTTGATTTGGGTGAAGATCAGCGTATTTGTAAATACTGTTACAACAAGTTAGAGGAAAATAGAATGCCGACCAGAGCTGTACATAATAATTTAGAATTGGATGCTATTCCTGCTGAACTTTCTGAATTAAATACATATGAGTCTATACTCATTCAATGTGTTCATCCGTTCCAGACCATAGTACGTATGGAGCCCAAAACTGGTAAATTGCCTCCTTCTGATTTACTGAGAGGTTTAAAAGGAAGAGTGGTGTATTTGCCCTTGGATTTGAAAAAAAATATGGAAACTATTGATGCGGATACTTTGGAAACTGAACCATTAATTATTCTGGTTAATGGTGTACCTACAAAGAATAAGAAGATTTGGCAGGAGCTGGTAGATGTGCGGAAAGTACAAAGAGCAAATTTGTATTTGAAAAGGAATAACAAATGGTATGAATCAATTTATATAGAAGAAGAAGAAGAAGAAGATTTACAAGAAGACACAGAAACACCAACTGGACAAATTGAAAAAGTGGACAAGTCAAAGGAAGAAGAAATTTATGAACATTTTAGCATACATCCTCTTCATTCAAAAGAAGTTATGGGAGATAATATTGATCTCTTTCAGATGAAGAAAGCAAAAGGAACTCCCGTGAGTGTATGGGAGGAGAGCTTGGAAGCTCGATGTTTTCCCCAGCTGTTTCCTAAAGGAAAAGGAGGACGATACGATGAACATCCAGAACAGATTCCAGCTTCTGAGTATCGGACTACAAGACTATATGCTGAAGATCCCAGATTTCGACAAAGTATTCCTTATTTGTTCCATCTTTTATTTGAAAGCGACTTGTCTGCACTGTCTTATGCAGTAAATCACATTTTAAAAAGTGGAGTACATTTACAAAATGTGTCTGCTAAGGATTTTATGGAGAAAGTGCAGCACCGAGATGATCATTTGGAAACACAACTGATCAATCTGATGGCTTGTCAGCGTGGGACAAATGAATATTGGTACCGACGCCATGGTGAACTAAAATGCATGTTACGGAATTTAGGAACACCAACATGGTTTGTTACCCTAAGCTGTGCGGAGTACGCTTGGGATGATTTACTGGATTTTCTACGAGAGGCAAATTCAAACATTAAAAACATTGAATACAAGACAGCAGGAGAACTGTGCTCATTGGATCCGGTTAATGTTTGCAGATATTTCAATCATAGATTTGAGGCTATGATGTCCTTCATCTGCAATAAAAAAAATCCACCTCTTGGAGAAGTAGTAGATTTCTTTTGGAGAAAAGAGTACCAGGCAAGAGGTGCTCCTCATATTCATATGCTGTTGTGGATCAAGGATGCCCCAAAGTTTGGAACAGATACTGATGAAGCAGTGTTATCTTTCATTGAAGAATATGCAACATGTGCTATACCAAAAAGCACAGAAGAGAAAAAGTTAAAGGAGCAAGTTTTACGTTTCCAAAGTCATCGGTGTGGAAAATACTGTCGACGGAAATACAAGAGCAAAGATAAATACTACACTAAGGTGCCGATCACGATCCGGTAAAAAATTCCCCCGTGCGACTCGTATCGGGTCTTATTACCGTACGAATCGTACAAGTGCCGTACGAACTGGCAATCACGATTCGCATGGTAAAAAGTCCATACGAACCGCACTGGGAATCATTCCCCACACGTCCTCGGGTCGGAAAATGTGTCCGACACGTCCTCGGACGATTTACCTTACAAACGTAAAAATCCAAGTCCGACCGAGGAATCACGATCCATCCCGTGCGTCCGAGCGTACAACCGTATGGAAAAAACACCGTCCGCATCGAACACCCATAGCAACCATGGAGACAAGTGCCCGCATACGCGCCCAACACTCCCCCCAGCCCCCGTACGTCCGACACGTACCCCCCGTATATGTATACACCCACCCGTCTAGGTACACCCCAGTACGTTCCAGTCGTACCCCCACCCCAGTACGTGTCGTACCACCGTCAATGTACACCCCAGTACGTTCCAGTCGCACCCCCACCCCAGTACGTGTCGTACCACCGTCAATGTACACCCCCCCACCCCAGTACGTGTCGTACCACTGTCAATGTACACCCCCCCACCCCAGTACGTGTCGTACCCCCGTGTACCTACACCCCAGTACGTTCGAGCCACACCCCCACCCCAGTACGTGTCATAGCCCCGTCTACCCACACCCCAGTACGTTCCAGTCGCACCCCCACCCCAGTACGTGTCGTACCACCGTCAATGTACACCCCCCCACCCCAGTACGTGTCGTACCACCGTCAATGTACACCCCCCCACCCCAGTACGTGTCGTACCACCGTCAATGTACACCCCTCCACCCCTGTACGTGTCGTACCACCGTCTATGTACACCCCAGTACGTTCCAGTCGCACCCCCACCCCAGTACGTGTCGTACCACCGTCAATGTTCACCCCCCCACCCCAGTACGTGTCGTACCACCGTCAATGTACACCCCCCCACCCCTGTACGTGTCGTACCACCGTCTATGTACACCCCAGTACGTTCCAGTCGCACCCCCACCCCAGTACGTGTCGTACCACCGTCAATGTACACCCCCCCACCCCAGTACGTGTCGTACCACTGTCAATGTACACCCCCCCACCCCAGTACGTGTCGTACCACCGTCAATGTACACCCCCCCACCCCTGTACGTGTCGTACCACCGTCTATGTACACCCCAGTACGTTCCAGTCGCACCCCCACCCCAGTACGTGTCGTACCACCGTCAATGTACACCCCCCCACCCCAGTACGTGTCGTACCACCGTCAATGTACACCCCCCCACCCCAGTACGTGTCGTACCACCGTCAATGTACACCCCCCCACCCCAGTACGTGTCGTACCACCGTCAATGTACACCCCCCCACCCCTGTACGTGTCGTACCACCGTCTATGTACACCCCAGTACGTTCCAGTCGCACCCCCACCCCAGTACGTGTCGTACCCCCCGTGTACCTACACCCCAGTACGTTCGAGCCACACCCCCACCCCAGTACGTGTCGTACCACCGTCAATGTACACCCCCCCACCCCTGTACGTGTCGTACCACCGTCTATGTACACCCCAGTACGTTCCAGTCGTACCCCCACCCCAGTACGTGTCGTACCACCGTCAATGTACACCCCCCCACCCCAGTACGTGTCGTACCACCGTCAATGTACACCCCCCCACCCCAGTACGTGTCATACCACCGTCTATGTACACCCCAGTACGTTCCAGTCGCACCCCCACCCCAGTACGTGTCGTACCCCCCGTGTACCTACACCCCAGTACGTTCGAGCCACACCCCCACCCCAGTACGTGTCATAGCCCCGTCTACCCACACCCCAGTACGTTCCAGTCGTACCCCCACCCCAGTACGTGTCGTACCACCGTCAATGTACACCCCCCCACCCCTGTACGTGTCGTACCACCGTCTATGTACACCCCAGTACGTTCGAGCCCCACCCCCACCCCAGTACGTGTCATACCCCCGTGTACCTACACCCCAGTACGTTCCTGGCGCACCCCCAACACAACCTCCTAAGTACGGAGCGCACCCCATGCCCCAACATCACAACCGCATGTACGAGTCGTACAAAGCCACACACAAGGACATAATCGTACAACCAAATGGCCCATGTACACACCGTACACACGCTCAAAACGCACGTACACAACAAGGACAAAACAAAACAACACAAGAATACACCATTCGAAAGGCACACAGCCACTAAACATGGCCAACAACCACTAAAAGAACACAATCACTGACCTGCAACTGTCAAAAACAAACAGAGGCCCAATACACCACCACTCCTTATAACACACCCACCCAAAATTCAAACACTGCCACACCCACCCATGGACCAATGAAAAGGGCCCACACACACAAACCATGAGCCTTTGCAACAGACTCACTGCTGCCAGACACCACAGAACCAGACTACAAGCAACACCACATCTTACACTTGCACACCTTCACACGACCACCCTCACAAACACCCTCTCATCACATTCACACACACACACAACCATCCACACCCCCCCCCAACATCCACACACCCCCCACACCCACACCATCCCCACCCACATCCCTCACCATGCCCACTACCAAGAATCCAAAGTTCAGTCACCGAGAGTTGGAGGTCCTTGTTGATCAAATCCTCAGAGTCGAGCCACAGATCTTTGGAACATTGGTCAGAAGCACCAGCCAGGCAGCCAAAACAGCCATGTGGCAGACCATTGTCGATGCTGTGAATGCTGTTGCGGACACCAGGAGGACCAAGCAGGATTGCCAGAACAGGTGGTACGATCTGCGGAGGAGGGTCAGAGCCAAGAGGCAGGAGGAACACGACCAGGCCAACGCCACCGGAGGAGGGCCCTCCCGCAGAGCCGTACAGTACCATCCCTGGGAGGAGAGGGTGATGGCCATACTGCCGGTGGAGGCAGTTGAAGGAGTAGAAGGACTCCGAGACCCGGGTGAGTACACAAACAACGCACCTCACATGGGGGGAACTGCAACCACAACCAAAATTAATAACAGGCACGCAACCACCACAAGCCATCGCATGACTCAACCACACTCCATGAGCAGGCACATGCCACTGCTGCCACCATGCCCCATGCACCCAGCTGGACAATGTCAAGTCACAGGCCACAGAAGACAACAACACATGACACGGTAACCCGGATGGCGGGCGGCTGGGCACCAAGAATCACATAGTGCGACTCCAAAGCAGACAACAATGCCCTCTGCCCATATGGCCTAGGTCACAGCTAGACAAACACTGTGTCCCAACACAGGAATGACTTGCCAGCAAATGGCGGACGCCTTGCAGCAACACATGGGGGTGAAGGCACTGTTTTGCACATGACAGCAGCTAATGAACAGCCAACATTGTGAAAGAGTGGCAGCACACACCACCACAGCAGCAGCGCACAGACACACAGCAGACAAAATGGGTGCCTGGAGATCAGAAACAAACTCACATCAACAGGCCAAGGGCCACTCAAAGATCTGCTAACAGTGTGTGCCCAGGAATCTGGGCCAAGGTGACAGAGGGTGACACACGGAGGGAGGGAGAGGGGGACACAGAGGGAGGGAGAGGGGGACTGAGAGGGAGGGAGACGGACAGAGGGAGGAGGCTGACACACAGAGGGAGGGAGAGGGGGACAGAGAGGGAGGGAGAGGGGGACAGAGAGGGAGGGAGACACAGGAAGATGGACAGAGGGAGGAGGCTGACACACAGAGGGAGGGAGAGGGGGACAGAGAGGGAGGGAGAGGGGGACAGAGAAGGAGGGAGACACAGGGAGAGCAAATCAGTCCTTTGGTGTGTGGGAATGTCTGCTCGTCAGCAGGTGGACTGCGTGCATGTAGACAAGGGTGGCCAGTGCCAGAACCCCCCCTCTTCATCATGGCAAAACGCAGGGCCATGTCACAACCTGTACACGAGCACAAGGACAGCCACCTGCATCATATAAGTGTGTGGATCCACTCCATGTGCACATGTACAGTGCTACAAGGAAGGCGCAAATGCATGGCTCGCCACACATGCACACTCCACTGCTGACTGCAGTCACACTTGACGCAGCAAGTAAGACTGTGCCACACATAGTTAAAGGGGCCAAATTGGTGCCCAAGGGACACACCCATGCACAAGTGCACTGTGAGTGGAATGCAAGACAGATCCTAATTCCAAGAGGAAATGTGCCAACTTTGTAACGGATGAAACATGGATGTTGCATGGATCAAAATTAACATTTTCTCTCTCACACACAGGTCAACGTCGTGCTGCACCCCCCAACACTGGGGGGGAACACTCACAGGACCCGGATCTGCAGGAGACCGATCCCACCGGCAGCGACCACTCTCACCACTCTGCGGACGACCCCGACCGACCTGGCCCCTCTGGTGTCCAACCACCTGCAGCACCTGCGTCAGGTACAACCGTGCCAACCACCACCCCCACTCCTGCCACATCCCAGGAGACACCCAGGATCCCTGCCCCAACACCACAATGCAGCCAGGCTCGCCAGGAGGGACACGGTGTCCCGGGCACCCAGGAGGAGGCAGGCGACAACGCCAATGCCACCCCTCAGGGGTCCCGGAGACCCGATGTTCCCACAAGTGCAGGCCAGACGCAAGTGGGCAGGGGTGGTGGGAGTGGAGGACGGCGGAGGCGCGAGCCTGACCAGTTGGCTGGGGATCCGGTATTTTCCCATGTCCGTAACATCCTGGACTCATACCGGCAGGACACCACGGGCATGGCCCAGGTTGTGTCCGTCCTCGAGGGGATCAAGGTCCAGCAGGCCCAGCAACATGCGGAGCTAATAGCCTGTCTACAGCTACACCAACGGAGGATGGAGGACAGACAGGCTGAGCAAGTGACGGCGTCCCAGGGGATTCACGCTGAACTCCGTCGGATGGCCGACACCATGGCCGACCCTCCCTGTGCCAGAAGGCGGAGAACATCACAACCCACAGGGAGGGATCATGAGGAGGAGGAGGAAACATCCGACGGAGCATCCCAGACGTCGTCATGGCGTGCTGCTGAGGTTCCCCGCAGGAAGCCGGGTCGTCCACGGAAAGGACCGTGAGGGTGGCTGCTACATCACCATCTCCCAGGACACCTGGCCTGGCACCTGGCCCACTGGAGCAACAGCATCACAGCATCAAGAGACATTCTCTGCCACATGGCCCTGCTGGTCACTGGCTGACCAATGTTGACAAAGACTGTGGCATGGACTCTGAGGATTTCCAATGGCAAGGACACCAACTCCCCTACTGAACTTTGGATTCCCTAATCCCGGAAAGCCCCTCACTTTGTCCCCCCCCCCAATAATAAATCACACTATTAAGAGTAGATGCCTGCTGGTAGCATTATTACCTAACATGTGTCTTGTACAGTCTAAACATGCCTGAGTCATCTGTTCACTTCAACCACCCACACCCTGGGGCCTGAGTCTGGCACAGGACACATGGGTCACAGTTTATTAGGCAAGACAGACATGGAGCACCATACACACCCGTGATGGTCAGAACCAGCTGAGGGGGTGGCCGAACAACCGTGCTGACAGACACATTGAGTACAGCAACAGTCATGCGCAGAGGTCAGGGATCCTGGCCCGTGTCCTGGGGGGCACCCAGGTATGTGTAGACAGGTGGCAGAACTATGTCCTGCAAGCTTGAGTCCGGTGGATGCAGAGAATGGGGTCATGGACAACGTTGGATGCATGGGGATGGCACATGTCACAATACCCACACAGTCATGGACATCATGCCCAATACACAGTCTCAGCACACACACACAGCTTGCATCTTGCCACTCGAAACATTGACACATAGCCACAATCAGGGAATACCATGCCAGACATGCAGGATGCACCGTGCCAACACACCAGCATTGACTGAGAAGAGGCACCTTGGAGGCATAGGGACACCTTTATTAGTCATGTTTTTGGGATTGCAGAGGCAACTCGAAGTACACATGAACACATCATGTGGAGTAACATGTGGCTCCAACACTGGCACCCCCCTTCTGCAGCACAAATGCGTGATAGCCAGGGAACTGGCACACAAGCGTCGGCTAACAGCTAAACACCCACAGCTGCTCACGGAGAGCCTGCCATACACCATACATCCGCTGATGTGGAAGTCCCACGCCATGTCAAGACAATGTCAACCGTATATGTCCGAGAGCAGTGTCACACACATTGATGCCATCATCACAATCCACTATCCCATCACTGATGACTGACAACCAGGCAGCCCATCTATTCAGGTGTACCCAGCTGCATGTCGTGTCCCATGGGGATGCCACATGTCTGCAGAGGAACCAAACCCCGACCGGGCCAGTGTGCACACATCGTGAACAACTGCCACACCCAATACACCCCAGATGCATCCCTTACCCCATGGAGACTTCCAAACGTGTCCGTGCCTGTAACGCTGAGTCAGCCCACGATGTCATATCCATGAGGAATAGCAGTGCCACAACAATGCAACCAGCAAACGGCATGCGCAGGTACCTGGGGAAGAGAGACACACAAGAAGTCAGCCACAAAAAGCACAGCCACTTGCATGTGCAGTTACTCGACACATGTATGGATGACAACATGCTAGGTCACAATTATGACTGGGGAAATACTACCATCACTGCCACCATCACTCCAGTGACACACCCACACACACCTCTGACCCACGTGCCATACATGCAGGTGGAGACACACATCACAACGCATGCCACACGGGGACCAATGCGTGCACACTCAGACCCTGGTACTCACCACTAAGCAAAGAAGTCGCGTATGAGCCGAGTTCGGATGTCCTCTTGCGGCTCCACATCCTCCACATCACTAGCCCCATTGCCAAGCCCTTCATCCTCCACGGGTGGATGGTCCTCGTCATGTTGATTCAGGATGAGTGGCACAGCTCTTTCAACTGCCATGTTGTGCAGCATGCAGCAGACCATGAAGATCTTGCAGACCTTCGCCGGGGCATAAGGGAGTGCACCGCCGGTCTTGTGGAGGCACCGGAATCGGCTCTTCAGCATGCCAAACGTCCTCTCTATCACTCGCCTTGTCCGGCCATGGGCGGTGTTATAGCGGAGCTGGGCCGGCGTGATGGGGTTGCGGAGAGGTGTCAGCAGCCAAGGCATGTTGGGATAGCCAGCGTCCCCTACATGGGAAGCACATGGACATCGTTAGAACTGGTGTAGCGGTCGTGCTGGTCGGCTATACAGAATACAGGACAGACAGACTGTACCCACCAACAACACATGCCCGTTTGTTGCGCAGCTGCATCATCATATCAGGCATCCCGCTACGCCTCATGATGTAGGCATCGTGTGCTGATCCTGGGAAACGAGCACAGACATGTGAAATCACCATATTGGACAGAAACACCACAAGGGCATTGATGGAGTGGTAGTGCTTCCGATTGCGGTACGCCACCTCCCGTGCGTGTGGTGGTACCAAACCTACATGTGTCCCATCTATGGACCCAATGACATGGGGCATCCCTCCCAGGGCATAGAATCCACGCTTGACCTCAGTCATCTGTTCAGGGGTTGGGAACTTGATGAAGTCATCCAGGTGAATCAACATGGCCTCCAAGAAATCATGCAGCACACCGCTGAACATGCTCTGGGACATGCCACCAACATGAGCTATGGTATATTGGAAGGTACCCGTGGCAAGAAAATGTAGGGCAGCCATTACCTTCAGCTGGGGTGTCAGTGCCGTAGGATACCTGTGCTGCGGTTGCAGGTGTGGTGCCAGTCTCGCCGTCAGCTCCAGAATCAACGGTTGGGTGAAGCGGTAGAGCCGGATCCTGTCATTCTCCTGCATGGTAGCCAAGTCTGGAATTCTTCGGGCAACAGGAGGCGCTCTGCAGTGATTTGGAAGTGACAAGGAAGAGTGAGTGCACTACGAGAACAACTCATGTCTACTGAGCACATGTAAATCTGGCAATACACACATGCCACATAGGGAGTCAGGCATGTGCTACATGCCCAGGACACGTATGGATGCAAGGTGACACTCCTTCCAAGACCCAGCTACACACGGTGATTGAGAACCTCCCCATGCCACGCCATGGAAATAGCTGTGTCCCAGTGCAAGTGCACTGCCCGACGCAAGACAGGAGTGACATACACCCACACATCAGCAGAAGTGTGATGCCGATTGCAGAGACTGGTAGCGGAACACTGGAGCCACAGGTCACATGACATTACACTAGTCCAGCCCACACACCTTGCCATGAAGGTGCACATGTCATGACTCACCACACATTCCTTGTGAGTTTGCTGACATGGCCTTGTCACGCTACTCCGTGTCCCATGCATACATGTGCACCTCACATCCGATAACACATGTGGCATGGTGTTGGGAACAGTGTGCAATGACAATCTACACACAGCCACATGTTGGTTGCTGCAACGGCTGCAGCTTTTGAGGGTGCTACAACATCAACCTGATGTAAATCCAGGACACATATATGACATAGTCACATTGTGCACTGTGGGTAGTGACAAGTCATGTGTCATGACCCCTGTACCGGGCATCATGGGACACTTCCGTGTGTTGGTGTCCGTGCCATGCCAGTGACGCTCACCCCAAGTGCGCAGTCCCACATGCACACATGTCAAAGGAGTCAAGGGCATGCCTGGCACACATTGCACCCTCACACAGTACACATGTACACATCTCATCATACATCTGGTGCCTTCTCCACTCAGGAGGCATGTTCCACATCACAGCCTGTGACACCTGTGCCCCACACATGTAGTAATGCACAGACGATGCCTTGATGTCCATTCCTGGACAAGTATGTCCATCCATGGACAAGTATGTCCGCCCTATTCCTACATGTGTGTCGCCTATCACCACAGTGATGTGTAAAAACCGCCGTACTGCTGCTGAGAGGGCCTGTGCATGTTCCCAAATCACTGTGGGAGTGCTGCCGTATGTGTACCCATCGTGATGGCGAGCGTACAGGCATTTGTACGGTCCGTAGCACTACGGGTACGCATACGCGTGCAGACCCATAGTGATAGTGAGCGTAGATGCGTGTGTACGGCCCTATCACTATGGGTCTGCACGCGTATGCGTACCCGTAGTGGTACGGACCGTACACTCGCATCTACGCTCACTATCACTATGGGTCTGCACGCGTATGCGTACCCGTAGTGCTACGGACCGTACACTCGCATCTACGCTCACTATCACTATGGGTCTGCACGCGTATGCGTACCCGTAGTGGTACGGACCGTACACTCGCATCTACGCTCACTATCACTATGGGTCTGCACGCGTATGCGTACCCGTAGTGGTACGGACCGTACACTCGCATCTACGCTCACTATCACTATGGGTCTGCACGCGTATGCGTACCCGTAGTGGTACGGACCGTACACTCGCATCTACGCTCAATATCACCAGGAGTACGCATACGCGTGCAGACCCATAGTGATAGTGAGCGTAGATGCGAGTGTACGGTCCGTACCACTACGGGTACGCATACGCGTGCAGACCCATAGTGATAGTGAGCGTACATGCGTGTGTACGGTCCGTAACACTACGGGTACACATACGCGTGCAGACCCATAGTGATGGAGAGCGTACATGCGTGTGTACGGTCCGTACCACTACGGGTACGCATACGCGTGCAGACCCATAGTGATAGTGAGCGTAGATGCGAGTGTACGGTCCGTACCACTACGGGTACGCATACGCGTGCAGACCCATAGTGATAGTGAGCGTAGATGCGAGTGTACGGTCCGTACCACTACGGGTACGCATACGCGTGCAGACCCATAGTGATAGTGAGCGTACATGCGTGTGTACGGTCCGTAACACTACGGGTACGCATACGCGTGCAGACCCATAGTGATGGAGAGCGTACATGCGTGTGTACGGTCCGTAACACTACGGGTACGCATACGCGTGCAGACCCATAGTGATGGAGAGCGTAGGCATGCATGTACGGGCCGTTGCCATGCATTTGGGGTGCCCTAGGGCCCCGAAACGCATCGTACCTGTGTGTGATGCTCCAAATTACATAGGGGACAAGTATTAAGGCCTACATGCATGCTGGTTGTCATGGAGACCAAGTTCAAATTTCGAAATTGTTCTGGAAGGTGCACAGCAGAAGTCAGTTGGAATTCTTCTACTTTGTTGCAATGTGTTTGTGGGGCTGACATCATGCAGGAGAATGAAACCGATAGAGAACCCACAGACTGCTAGGTTTGAAGTGATTGGTGGAAACATAGGATGCAAATGTGAGTGACCAATCACTCTGTACTCCTGTGCATGAGACTGGGCAGAAGGGCACATATAAGGCAGCCAGGTCCCATGAGGGAGCACTTGCCTGCACATCTTTGCATTCGTCGACCCAGCTGCTGCGACTGATTCCCTGGAACCATGTCAAGGGCTGTGGAGAGGACACAGCCATTCACCCTGGAGGAGAACATGGCTCTGCTGGATGTGATCCTCCCACAGTACTCCATGCTGTATGGGCGACCAGGGTATCAGGTGAGTGCATAGGCCACTGCCACAGACTGTCCCTATGTTGTGACTGTGACTTCTGCCATTGCGTCCAGGTGTAACACACATGCCATGTACTGTCGGGGGGGTCCCAGGGGGGGGGTGCCTGATGTCTCCCAGCAGTGCCCTGAGACAGGAGGGGTGGGGGCCTATCACTCCCAGCAGTGCCCTGAGACAGGAGGGGTGGGGGCCTATCACTCACAGCAGTGCCCTGAGACAGGAGGGGTGGGGGCCTATCACTCACAGCAGTGCCCTGAGACAGGAGGGGTGGGGGCCTATCACTCACAGCAGTGCCCTGAGACAGGAGGGGTGGGGGCCTATCACTCACAGCAGTGCCCTGAGACAGGAGGGGTGGGTGTGATGCACAGTGTGAGCCTTGATCATTGATTGTGACATTGCCATCATTCCACCTGTGTACCCACTGTGGCACGTACTGCTTTTTCCCTCACCAGGGGATGATGTCCCTATGACAAAGGTGCAATGCGTTGGCTGCATGACATGCCTTGTTGTAACCAGCTAATTTGTACCCATATGTCTCTCTGTGACATGTGGCTGGTGTATTGATGTGGTGTCACTTGTTCCTCCTCACAGGTAGGCGCCACTGCCAAGGAGCAGATCTGGCTGACCGCCGTCAGTGCCGTGAGGGGTGTGGATGGTCGGAGGCGGAGCCTGCCCCAGGTGAGGAAACGCTGGCAGGATATCCGGTGCTGGACGCGGAGGATTGCACGGCTCCTGCTGGGGGACTCACCTGAGAGCCACAAGAACCGCGGCCGCCGCCGTCTGAGCCACCTCCACAGGCGTGTGCTGCCGGTGGTCTTTCCAGACCTGGAGAGGCGCTTACAGGCGATGCAGCAGCCGGAAGGGGGTAGGTACATGTGTGTTTGTTGTGTGTCACCGGCATTTGTAAGGGCACAGTAGCATGAATTCACTGGCAGGGTTTAAGGGTGCTGTGCAGATCCTGTTTGCCCCAGTATAGCGCTGTGCCCCTGCCACCCTTCCCCTCCTTGCAATGTGCTCCCTGGTCTGTGTGTAGTCACTCCTTCACAAGGTAATGTAGGGTGGCGCTTTGTCCACGAGAACAATGACTGTAGCATCATGTGTGGGGGTGGTGTGTAACAGGTTGTGGGACCTTGCCTGTGCACTGTCAAGTTCACTGCATGTGGGTTCCATGTCAGTTGGCACTGATGCTGACTCCAGACATGGGAGTTGGTCTCTCATGTGTCATGCCTTACAGCGCGCATGTCCTATGTAGTGGCCTGTGACATGATGTGCATGAGTGTGCGATACACATAGTGCAGGGATGGTGACGTGTGTTGCAGTCATTACCATTCAGTAGCATGTAGTTGCGTGCCCACTACTGTCCCCTGGGGCACCTTTTCCTCAGTGGTGTTTGTGTCATCATAAACGTGGCCAATCTCAGTGTCTACAGCGTAGGTTGTGCTCTGTGCCATTGTCCCCTGTCACCATGTATATAGACGTGCTATTTTGTACAGGTGTCCACTGTGCAGCCTGACCTGATTGTCCTTCTTCATACTCACAGTTGCCAGTGCCTGTGTGTCTTGTTATACTCATCTGAGGATGGGCACTGGTACCTCATTATTTGTACAGGCGCACCTTGGCTGTTTGGCGTCCAATCTTGCTTTTTGCCTGCCCCTGTGTGTATCACCCAGACTATGAGATGTTGGTGCCACCTGTGTCTCAACAATTTGCCTCGTGTAGGGTCTTGTTGGGGCGGGCAATGCCTATGTGTCAAATCCTGATTTCCACTTGCCGGGTCTGGGCAGTGTGTGATGTGTCTGGACACACACGCAATGTGCAGTGACCGAGTCATGTTGGGCATGTTTTCAGTATTACCTATGCAGCATGTGTCTCAAGTTCATGGATATGGTCCCTGGTCATCGGTATTTTCGCCAACGCTGTGTGGTGCAGATGCAGTGCTGGATTGTCCCCAGGGCCTGGGTGCTATGTCAGACTCCGTTTCCTGTCTTTAGCTATTGTCTCATGCTCTCCATGGTATTTCAGTGGCATGGTGGCTCAACCAACAGTGTGTTTCATGCCCTACATCGGTACCCTGTTCAGTAGATGTTAGGGATCTTCCTTTTCAGGCTATGCAATGTTACCTATGTAGATTGGACTCATGTGACAGATGTGTACAGGTGTCTGATTACTTTCTGTCTCTCCACCCTGCCCACAGCATCGTCGGGGGACACAGAGGGAGACATGGACACAGACCAGGCGGAGGGACCGAGCACCAGTGCCAGCCGTGACATCGGGTCTGGCACATCGAGTGGGACAGAGGCGGAGGAGAGTGTGGCCGAGGACCTGTCGACTGGCACATCAGACTACGAAGCTGACAGGTCTGAGGACGATGTCTCCGAGTGGGCGAAGGCTGCACCAGCAGCTGACAGCGGAACAACACCTCGCACCGCCCCCTCAGTTTCCATCAGCCGCCTCCCACTTGCTCGTGTCCCTTCCCAGCGTGCCCGGTCACAGCATGTCTCCTTCCTGCCAGGCACCGCACCCCCTGCCCCTGTCTCCACTGCTGCCGCCAATGCAGAGTCTGTGGACATCCAGCGGCAACTGCAGGTTGGTCAGGCTGCGATCCTTAATGTCCTCCATGCCCACGGCAAAACCCTCACCAACATCGAGGCTTTCTTGGAGGGCATTCATTCATCGCAGGCTGACCAACGCAACTTGCTGAGGTCCATCGACTCCACACTGACTGCAGCAGTGGGTCTCCTGCAGCGCGACCTCCCCCCACCTACCCCTGCCCCATCCACACTTCCCACTCCCATGCCTGTCCCACGTACACCCAGACGTCGGCATGCACCCACATCAACGGACACGGGCACCACACCAGCAGGGAAGGTCCACCGCACTCCTCCTGACACGCACACACAGGGTGAGGTAGGCACACCCACTGGGTCGGGGGGCAAACGTGTGACACGCAGCCATAGTGGGAGTCCGCATTCCACCCAGTCCACTCCCTCCAAATCCCCTCCCCTCAGCTCTCCTGGCCACATCTCCCCCAAGGACTCCTTCATGGCCGCTCTGTCCCTGAGCCCCACGGTTACACCACCACGCAAGCGGTCAAGGAGGTCCCCGGTCAGGGTGGTTGAGTCTCCCCCCCTGTCTCCACCCTCCCCCAGTGGCGCTGCGACCCATCCCTCTGACCCCCCCCCCCTCCTTGGGGCCTGAGGTCCCTTCGGGTGCAGGGGACTCCCTGGAGGACCTTGCAAAGGTGTGTAGTGCCATCCTGGCCTCCGCCTTTGGCCCTGCCCCACCCCCTGTGGTGGAGTCCTCCATCCCTGCACCCACAACGCCGCCCCTTTGCCCTGATGTCCCTGCGGTGCCTGTTGCTTCCCCCCCCCTGATGCCCTCACCAGTGTGGAAGACGATGCCATTTGACTGTGCAGGCAAGGTAGGGGACACGCATCCCACTGTGTCCCCCATCCAGCTGAGAATCATTGACTGCCCTATGGGCTTTGTGAAGATTGAACTGCCTGCGATCCACGGACATTGTGCTCATGCTGAATAAAGCTTACTTTTATTTTCATTATCACACTACTGCTATGCTGGTATTGGTGTTGGTGGGGCTGCTACATGGTTTTGGGTGGTGTGTAAGGGTTTTGGTGTGTGGGATGTGTAGTAGTGTACTGCTCATTGGTGGGACCCTGGGATCTGTGTGCCATCACAAGGTGTTGGATAACTTTCTTTGTTCATGTAAGCAGTTACTGCATGGTGCACTTGTCCCAGGGTGTATTCCTTCCTCTGTGTACCCAGCTTTCTTCCCTGCAGGGTGTTCCCAATGTTTAGCGCAGAGCTGTGTCTACATGAGCTGTGTGTGTGACGGAGCCCTTCTACTTTGGCCATGCATGCAGGGCCATGTGTCCACCTGCAACAATCGTGGCATCCTTGGTGATCACTGTACTTGTGTGTGGAGTCTGTTGACATGAGTTCATGGGGACATGTTCCCTTGTAGCCAGTATGCATGTGGATACTTCTGGCCTCACACACATGTGTTACACCCCTCCTGTCTCAGGGCACTGCTGGGAGGACTCTGCACACACCCCTCCTGTCTCAGGGCACTGCTGGGAGGACTCTGCACACACCCCTCCTGTCTCAGGGCACTGCTGGGAGGACTCTGCACACACCCCTCCTGTCTCAGGGCACTGCTGGGAGTGATAGGCACCCACCCCTCCTGTCTCAGGGCACTGCTGGGAGGACTCTGCACACACCCCTCCTGTCTCAGGGCACTGCTGGGAGGACTCCACACCCACCCCTCCTGTCTCAGGGCACTGCTGGGAGTGATAGGCACCCACCCCTCCTGTCTCAGGGCACTGCTGGGAGGACTCCACACCCACCCCTCCTGTCTCAGGGCACTGCTGGGAGTGATAGGCACCCACCCCTCCTGTCTCAGGGCACTGCTGGGAGGACTCTGCACACACCCCTCCTGTCTCAGGGCACTGCTGGGAGGACTCTGCACACACCCCTCCTGTCTCAGGGCACTGCTGGGAGGACTCTGCACACACCCCTCCTGTCTCAGGGCACTGCTGGGAGTGATAGGCACCCACCCCTCCTGTCTCAGGGCACTGCTGGGAGGACTCTGCACACACCCCTCCTGTCTCAGGGCACTGCTGGGAGGACTCCACACCCACCGCTCCTGTCTCAGGGCACTGCTGGGAGTGATAGGCACCCACCCCTCCTGTCTCAGGGCACTGCTGGGAGGACTCTGCACACACCCCTCCTGTCTCAGGGCACTGCTGGGAGGACTCTGCACACACCCCTCCTGTCTCAGGGCACTGCTGGGAGGACTCTGCACACGCCCCTCCTGTCTCAGGGCACTGCTGGGAGTGATAGGCACCCACCCCTCCTGTCTCAGGGCACTGCTGGGAGGACTCTGCACACACCCCTCCTGTCTCAGGGCACTGCTGGGAGGACTCTGCACACACCCCTCCTGTCTCAGGGCACTGCTGGGAGGACTCTGCACACACCCCTCCTGTCTCAGGGCACTGCTGGGAGGACTCTGCACACACCCCTCCTGTCTCAGGGCACTGCTGGGAGTGATAGGCACCCACCCCTCCTGTCTCAGGGCACTGCTGGGAGGACTCTGCACACACCCCTCCTGTCTCAGGGCACTGCTGGGAGGACTCTGCACACACCCCTCCTGTCTCAGGGCACTGCTGGGTGGACTCTGCACACACACCACCGATTTCAGGATATGTACGCTTGGAACATACACGGTGGGGGTACGCTCAATGCATTCGAGGTGAGGGTACGAGTCTACTTACACTGGTGTGGTGGGGGTACGCTCCATGCATACGCGGGTGGGGGTACGGGTCGTACTTACACTGTTGGGCTGGGGGGTACGCTCCTTGCATACGCGGGTGGGGGTACGGGTCATACTTACACTGTTGGCATGGGGGGTACGCTCCATGCATACGCGGGTGGGGGTACGGGTCGTACTTACACTGTTGGGCTGGGGGGTACGCTCCATGCATACGCGGGTGGGGGTACGGGTCGTACTTACACTGTTGGGCTGGGGGGTACGCTCCTTGCATACGGGTTGGGGGTAGGGTCCGTACATATCCGTCCCCACGCTATGTGATGTTTGTGCGGCCCGTACCCAGGCCTTTGCCACGTGGGTGCGATCCGTCCCGCCATTGTTGGGGTGACGTGTGTGGGCGTGGTCCGACTCGTACCCACGCTCTTCAGGCGTGGGTACGGGACGTACCTGTCTGGTTGTGTTGCCGGTTCGCGTGGTGACGGACTTCCGTTGTGGCGGTCGCTGGCTTATCAGGACACGCCCCCACCCCCTCGTGGTGACCAGGGCATGGGAGTCAGGTATGTCCAGGCCATGTGTGGTGTGTGACTTATGTGGTTGTTTTGTGGCCTGCCCTGGTCGTGCCACCCCCACCCCACCCCACTTTCCCCCCTCCCTTAGTTATTCTGACCTTCTGCGGCGTCTGCGTCGTAACCTGTAGAGGAGGTGTACTGCTATGAGGGCAGGGATGACTCGTAGGTTCGGGTCCATGTCTGTCCGTCGCGTACTGGTACTCCTTGCTCGCGTCGTCCTGTCGCGTACGGGTCCTCCTTGATCGCGTCGTCCTGTCGCGTACGGGTCCTCCTTGGTGGCGTCGTCCTGTGTGTCCGTCACGTACTGGTCCTCCTTGTTCGCGTCGTCCTGTCTGTCCGTCGCGTACTGGTGGTCCTTGTTCGCGTCGTCCTGATTTCCCGGCAGTTTTTGGCTGCCGCAAAATATTCACCGTGCGGGGTGACGTCGGTGCGAATCGTGATTCCTGGGTCGTGAATGGCTGGCTGCGAGCGTCCCGACGTCAGGTCGGCGCTTTCCCGGATCGCATTGGTAGGTGTTTTTTGGTTCGGTCGGGCTTTTTTACGATTCGTACGGTGATGATGTACCCGTGCGAATCGTAATTCCTTGTTTGTGAAAATTGACGACCGGGTACGCGTCGGGCGGAGATTGTGCTCCGTCCGACGGTTCGTACCCGGTTTTTACCGGATCGTGATCGGCACCTAAATGTCGATTTGGATTTCCTAGACCTGTTCTTTCAAATGGAAGAGTCAACAGTTTTATGTCAGCTGTGAGACATACTATCACAAGGAAATCACCTAAGAATACCTACAACCTAAAAAGAAAAGAAGAATCCAAAAATATAAATGACTACAACCCAGTCATTTTATCCATGTGGAACGCTAACATGGATATACAGTATGTAGCTGACAATTCCATTGCTGTTGCTCGATATGTAACGTCTTACATTACGAAATCAGTAAAAACAGAATTGAAGGAAATGTGGGAAGAGATTTCTCACGAGAAGACTGTCAGTAAGAAGCTGTACAGTTTCAGTTTGAAGATGTTATCGCATCGAGAAATTGGATCCTACGAATGTTCAGATAGGTTATCTTCTGCAAGTCTCTACTCGAAGTCAAGAAGAATAATTTGGGCAAGTTTAGGCCTTGCAGCAATGAGAAATCGGGTACTGAAATCTGTTGGAGAAATTGAATATTTGGCCGAGAATGACCCAGAAAGTACAGATATTTTGAAATCAAACATGTTGGACACATATTATCCCAAGAGAAGTCAACATCTGGAGAACATGTGTCTCTATGAAGTGCTGCAGAACTACATTTATTCACGGAAAGCCGCAGAAGACATCAACAATGGAAAATATAAAGTCGTTGGTGAGGAAGGATGTTTGGTGAAGCAAACAAAAGGAAGTTTGATAAATCACAGGAAGCTGAGTTGCGACACTACTGACAAGAAGGAATTTTACTACTTGGCTCTTTTACAGTTGTTTAAACCATGGCGTACAGAGGATGAACTACTGGGAGAATTTCAAAGCTATGAAGATTCTTTTAATGCTTGCAAAGACAGCATACAATGCAGTTCATTCTCAAGTTATCTGCAAATGTTAAATGAAGAAATTGAACAGGAAACTACAATTGCAGCAGAAATAGCTAGAGACAGTTCTCAGGACAGCCAAAGTTCAGGAACACTCAGTCAAGATCCCCTAGGACAACCAATCGTTGAAAATGAAGCATCAATAGCCATGAATGAAGTGGAAACGGCTATTAATCAAGCTCAAGAAGAATTTATAGACTTAGAAAATTTGGAAAGACAACTGAATCAAGAGCAGCAACAAATTTATGAAGAGATCAGAAGCAAAATTGAACACGGATTTCTACATGAAAAAAAAGAGTGCTCATGCACATCATTTCATCCAATCAGGATGTATGTAAGCGGACAAGCTGGAACTGGAAAAAGTTTCCTTATAAAAGTCATCAGAAGCTACCTACAGCAAAAAACAGATTCTACTTTGTCTTGTGTGGTTACTGCTCCAACTGGGTTAGCAGCATATAACATAAAAGGAATCACTTTACATCGTTTGCTAATGTTACCAGTGGAGCATGAGAACAAAATACAATACAACAAGCTAACTGGAGAAGCATCCTTGGAAGTTTCAAGAGTATTGAAGAAGATGCAAGTTCTCATTATTGATGAGGTGAGCATGGTATCAAACTTAATGCTTGCCTTTGTGCATTTAAGAATGCAGCAAATTTTGAAGACAGACTATGACATGTTATTTGGTGGAAAACACGTCATAGTTTTTGGAGATCTTTTGCAACTTACTCCAGTTAAAGGACAACCAGTGTTTAGTACTGTCACACATGAAGACACGAAGAAGTCATTGGGAAGCATCGGAAATACAAATATTTGGTCCTTCTTTGAGTACAAGGAACTTACTACTAATATGAGGCAAGCAAGCGATGAAGAATATGGAAGTATTCTGAAAGATATCAGAATTGGACTACTCACAGAAGTTGGCAAAAAAGCATTACAGAGTCGGCTGCTACATAATTTATTTCCAAAGGAAGAAATAGTTGCAGAGAAGATATACAAGAACATTGCAGAAAACAAAAGTGTCATCTGCTTAAAACCAACTCTACGTGAATGCTCAATATTTAATGAGGAGCTTTTGAAATTGGAAAAGGAAGAGATCAGGAAATTGGAAGCAGTGGACAAAATTGAGGATGGAAGAATTACTGTCACAGTAACAGGCAAACTGAAAAATAAATTGGACTCACTAGAGAAGAACATCTCCAAAACAGCTGGATTAGAAAAAAATCTATATGTTTGCATGAACTGTAGAGTATTTTTAAGAAGAAATTTGGATGTTGAAAAAGGTTTAGTTAATGGAGCTATGGGAAGAGTTGTGGGTTTTATTAATTATCAGAAAAAAGATGGAATTGAATGTTTAACAATAAAATTTGATCAGATAGAAGAAGTTAAAGATATTTGTCGTTGTACAGTTCGTTTCATGCTTGTGAAAGACTTATATGTACGTAGGAAGCAGTTTCCGTTTTCTCTAGCATATGCTGTAACTATTCACAAGTCTCAAGGATTGACTGTAGATTGTGCATTTGTGAACATTGGTTCAACTGTATTCAAAGAAGGTATGGCATATGTTGCTTTGTCACGAGTGAAAACATTATCAGGTTTATTCATGATAGACTTTGATGATTCTAAAGTTAGTGCTGATACAAACTGTGTAAAGGAGTATAATAGATTAAGAAGAAGCTATGCTCCTCATTTAGGTCAGTATCCTGTGTTGGAGAAACGTGTAGTTTCTCGTAAAAGAAAAAATGAGAATATCTGTAATGAAGATGTAGAGAAGAGGAAAAAAAAGAGGAGTGATGTAATTGCAAGCAAAAAGAAAAAGGAAAATGAAGAACAGGTTGTAGGATGTCATTTTGAAAATAGCTCTGGTGTCAACTGCTACGCAAATGTAGTGCTGAATGTTGCATTTTATCTGGAAAGTTTGCAAGAGCAGATAATAGTAAATCAGGGAAAAAGATTCTGTTCTGAGCTGAGTCTCCTTTTTCAAAAGCTGAGTAAAGATAAAACTCAAATAGAAAGTGCTACTGAAATTAGAAAACTTTTAGATATATGTTCAGGACGAACACAGTTTTCTCAAAATGTACAGCAAGATGCACAGGAATTCTTGATGTATTTTCTTCAGGTACTGGAAGAAGAAGGGGTTCCCATTGAAAATGTATTTGGTCTCTCTTATAAATGGGAACATAGTTGTGAAAACTGTTATAATATATGTGGCTCTAATGTTGATAATGAAAGGTTTATTTATTTGACATTGCCAGACAGTAAAACAGTCACTTTTGCAAAATTAGTTAAAGATGCTAATCTTAGCATGAAATGCGGTGAGTGTAAATCTGACATGTTTTCAACATTAATTTTAAACGAATACGGAAAGTATGTAATTTTAATGATGCAACGATGTAGAGCTGATGGTTCAAAATTGGATACTTTAATAAAGAAGTTTACAGGACAGCAATTATCAATTTCAGGAAAAACTTTTGTAACTGTTGCAATAATTTTCCATGATGGACCTACTGTTACTTCTGGACATTACACAGTTTATCTTAAATGTGAAAAAGGCTGGACACTGTGTAATGATTCCCAATTGATTTTCAAACAACGTTTGCCTTTTGATTTAGCAAATTCCTATCTAATCTTCCTGAAACCTAAATTTTAGAGAAACTTGGCAAGATCTGGACAAAATTTTTTTACCATTTTACTGGATTACCATTGGAAATTTCTAAAAAAAAGATTTTTTAAATTATCATTTGGCCTAATGGAAAGATAACCAATTGTAATGTTGACTTTTTTAATTTTTAATGAAACTTTCAAAAACCAATAATTTAGAGATAATCGGTAACATCTGCACAATTTAAATTTTGGAATGTTATTGGAGTGCCATTGGAAATTTTTTCAAAAATGATTTTAAAAATTACTATTTGGCCATGCGGAAAAGTAACCAATTCTATTGTGGACTTATTAAATTATTAAAAAAAAATTCTTGAACCAAAATGTTACAGAGAATCGGTGAGATCTGGACAAATTAAACTTTAGAATTTTATTGGATTACCGTTGGAAATTTAATCCAAAATTTTTTTTAAAATTACTATTTTGCCTAAAGGAAATGGAATCAGATGTATTGTGGAGTTATTTGAGATATAATATTGTGATTATACTTCTGAAACAAAAATATCAGACGGTATTTTAAAGAAATAAGTATTGTTTTTTGATGTTTTTTTTTTAGAATATTATGCATTTCTGTAATGTTAAGTTTAAGTGAGAAGAGATTCTGGGCTTTTTTAATACAATCTTTGAGATTGTTATTTTTTTTTTGCCCGCTGTTAAATGATGAATGCAATTGCTTTCACAATTTAAAGTGAAATGCAATATATTCTGAAAACAGCAAAAATAAGGCAAAAATATTTTTTTAAAAATATGTAAATACGAGTACTGTATTTTAAAATGTTTAAAAAATATGAATACTTTTTTCTTTTTTTTCAGATTGATATAGAAAATTTTCGAAAACTAGACCCATTTTTAAAGGAATTTTTTTTTTAAAAAACAAATGAATAAATATTTTTTTGAGTGGGTATGGTAAGTCAATAATAATAATTGTAGTGTTTCAAAGTCCTTGTAATGTGATTATTGATTTTTAGTGTTTTTTTAAAAAAAAAATAATAATAATTACGCGCACCGTACGCGTACGGTAAAAAAAATTAAAAAAAAGTTTTTAAAAATATCTATAAAAAAAGATGAAAGATAAGGTTGGCTCTTAAAAGAGCCGTTGTGTTCATGCAGGGAGAGAGGAAAGAAAGAATGGGAAAATTAGTCTCTGTGACAAGTGTGCTGATCTATTTTGAGGTCCACTAGGGAAACACTGGTCTCCCTATGACAAATTAGATCATGACAAGAGGCACATCGAATATCAACCCTCAGAAATCGAGGGTTAATTTCCAGAGGGCCAGCAAAAGGAGATGCTCCCCCCACAGATGAAGGGCTCACCTGACCTGCAGAAGAAGGAGTCAGCCCTGCAGATGATGGTCCAGGCTGAGCTGCTGTGGATGTGCTTGGTTGACTTTCTGAAGGGTTACCTCCAAAAAGTCGAGCATGTGTCCTTCTGTGTACATCCTTGAGGTGTCTCTTCATGGTATGATTCCCAAAGGAATACTTCCTGTCAGGATTACCTCTTGAAAGTACACGCTTACACAGCTTGCAAGTTACTAAGGGTGCATTTACCTTTTTCTGGCCTTCAGGAAAAGTAAAATAATCCCATACATAAGAGGTCTTTTGTTTCCTCGCTCTCTGCCTCAAGGTAGTGCTGCTAGTGCTAGCCTCACTCTCAGAAGAGCTCTGCTGGTCTGCCATCGTATCACAAAGACAACCCAGCTCCTTCTCCTAAGGGATCACAAGCAGAAATGAGGGGAATGGGTGTGGTGTAGGAGAGTTCTAGAACTGAAAGTAGTTTCAACCAATCAAAAGTTGTGTTTCATGATCACATGACCTACCGTACGCTTACGGTACGCTTACGGTACGCTTACGGCAAAAGTGCGCATGCGCGTAAAAAAGACACGCGCTTGCGCGCATGCGCATAACAGTCACTACCCGACACTTCCGCGTAACGTGCGCGTGTAGCGTACACGCGTACGCGTCCCACGCGGAGTACGCGCGGCTACGCAAATTGCATAACTATACGCAAACAGCGTAGAAAAATTACGGACGTTGCGTAAACCGTACGCTTACCGTAAGCTTACGGTACGCGTACTAAAAAAAAAAAAAAAAAAGGAAAAAATGTATTGCTAATAAATTTTACCTTTTTGTATTATAAAAAATTTTTCAAAAAACATATTATAGAATTTTAAAAATTTAACCACAGTCTTAAAAAAAGGATAGAAAATTTTAAAAAAAAATATGTAAAAAAAATAGAAAAAAATACATAACTTAGCATTTAAAAAACCGTACAAATTCACTGAAAAAAACATAGGTTTCACACACGTTATAGTTAGGAATTAGCATTTAAAAAACCTTGCTAATTCAATGAAAAAACCATAGGTTTCACACGTTATAGTTAGCGGAAATTTTACTGATAAAAAACCAATGAAATTCCCCCGTTATAGTTAGTGCAGGCAACTATAACTCACGCGACCGCAATCTTCTGCTGATGACATATGTGTCTTTATGAAAAAAAAATATTTGTAATATATGTATAGCTAAAAATGTATGGAAGAAGACATGGGCAAATAAGTGTCTAAATACAGTATTAGCATCAGCAGAGGATTGCGGTCGCGTGAGTTATAGTTGCCTGCACTAACTATAATGGGGGAATTTCATTGGTTTTTTATCAGTAAAATTTCCGCTAACTATAACATGTGTGAAACCTATGGTTTTTTCAGTGAATATATATATATATCAATTCACTTAAAAAACCATAGGTTTCAGGGGTGTTATTTCCCTCGTACAAAACCCTAGAAATTCCCCCGTTAAAGTTAGTTCAGCTAACTATACCTCACGCCCCCGCAATGCACTGCTGATAATGTGCATGAAACCTATGTTTTTTTCAGTGAATTTCAAAGGTTTTTTAAATGCTAATTCCTAACTATAACATACCTGAAACCTATGGTTTCTTAAGTGAATTTTAAAGGTTTTTTAAATGCTAATTCCTATCTATAACTTATCTGTAAAGCTATGATGTTTAATGATTTTCATAGGATTTCAAAATCTTTATATTTCAGTGTGTCAATTCCTTTAATTATGTTTTTTTAAATTGTTTTTCACCATTTTTGTAAGTTTTTTTTTCAATTAATTCTTTTAAAAATTAAAAAATATTATTTGTTTTTAATGATTTAAAAAAAATGTGTTAATTTTTTAAAACTATTTTTTATATTTCTTTTTATATTTTTTTAACTATATTTTTAATACTTTATCGGTTTTTTTACAATTTTTTGGGGATTCGCGCACCCTATGCGCACCTTTCTCGATACCTGCACGGAACATAGTCGCCATTTTACGATTGTAGTGTAGGATCCGCGTACAGTATGCGATGGGTACATATTTTCGTGCGCGATTGCTATGCGACCGGTACGCGACTCCAAGCCCATACGCGACACGTACAAAGTACGTTACGCGATGCTCACCTACTTCCACGAAACGTCATGTGCGTGATTGACGCGGTGGGTGCGCAATTCCCGCGAAATATTTTAAATGTCAAAAAACATATATATATGTATTTCATGTGAATTGTAATTGAAGACATAATCTAAACTACTCATAAAATAAATATATTTTTACTTCTATTCCTATATTCCTTTTAAATGCGATTTCGCGGATTAGCACTCGGTGCGTGCCGCCTATGCGCACAGTGCACGGATCCCATGTGTCCTGAGAAAAAGAGATTTGATTGGTTCATTACACTTCCTAATCTAACTATTGAAAGACCCCACCCATTTCAATCATTCTTCTTTGACCTTCTTTGGAGGAGCATCTCTCCGCAGAGAAGAACTTTTTTGGGGAGATTTCCACAGCTGCCATTCATTTCATTCTGAAGAAAATGGCTTCTGGACAGCAAGCACCATCTGATTCAGAACATTCTTCAGATGATGGGTTTCTTCCTGAACCTCCACGCCCTGAACGATACACTTCAGTGGTATGGATTTTTTGTTCCTTTCCTGAAGGACAAACAAAAGCCAATGCAACTAAGGTCACGTGAAAAATTTGCCAGAAAGACCTATCGAGAGGAGATCCAACCAAAAAATACTCTTGCAGGCCGCAAGTATGATGAAGCACCTCAGGACTCTCCACCCCGTCAACCTGGCAAGGGAAGAGTGCAGAAGAATGCGTCACAACCCTCCGCCAGCAGTGGCAAGTACATCTGCAGCACCGCCATCTGTTGTTCAACCAGACATACATCCCGAATTTGGACAACTTAAAATTAGTTGCATTAAATGCAACAAACTGCTCTGTTATGGTGAGCAGTCCATTGACCTTATCTGCAGGGCGCGGGAAACCATCAGTGTTAATTTTTTGTTTTTTTTTCCTAAAGTTCACTATTTTGTTCATCCTGTTCCCTTTTTTTGTTTAAAAAAAAATAAAATCACAAAATCGTTGAAAAAACACAAACAAATTTCAAGAAAAAAAAATTTCTTGTCAGAACTAACTTCTCTGTTTAAAAAAGAGCTATATTTGTATGTTAGAGTGTGAAAGTTTAGATGAATGTATGTATAGTGCGTTATTGACTGAACTAATGCATTAGTAGCGTATGATAAATTTATAAGTGCAGAACTATAAGGAAGTGCAGCAGCATCACACAGTAACCTCTTTCACTGCAGTGTGCTGTAGTACTTCCGAAGCACAGGGATGCAACATATGTACATAAATATGTTGCAAGTTCATGCTTCTCTCTGCACGGCTGCTTAAACTGCAGCCATGTGGTGATACAGGCACCCTTGCACCATGGTGCAAAGATATCTGTGTCATGTGGAGTTTGTTTTTGTGCAGGAAGACACACATGTATTTACATGGAGAAGAAAAGGAACACAGAGTGCCTTTTCCTCTCTTTGTAAATATGAAAGAGTTTCTTGCGCTATAACTATGTTACAAAAAGTGACATATTTCTGTTTGGAAAATTGCTTGCGAATGATAGGAGAGAAGCACAGAGTTTTGTCTGCAAAGATGCTCAAAGAAGAGTGATTGAAATTATTGCGGTCCATCAATAGGTACAATTGGAAATATTATGAACCACTCAAATCTGTTTTTTTGCAGGTCACACGATATCCTATGACAGGGAGATTCCAAAACTACATAGGTATAAACAGGGTGTTTTGAAAAACGTATTCAAACTTTGTAGCTTCTTGCAGATCTGCCCATTCTGCATATTAATACTTAGCTAAACTTACCTTCACAGTAATAGAAATAAAAAATGTAAACATTTTTTTCAGATGTTTATTGTAATGTAAATTGGGGTAAATTGCTTATTTTAGAATTAGGATCTGTGAAAGAAAAGAAAAAATAGTTATAATATGTAATAATACATTTTTAACAACACAGCATAATTTAAACAAAGTAATTTGTTTGCCTTTTTTGCTGTTCTCAGAATATATTGAATTTCACTAGAAATAGTGATTTCAATCGTACTCATCACATAACAGCAGGCAAAAAAAAAAAATCAATTAGATTGTTTAAAAAAACCAACATGCTATTCTCAGTAAAGTATCAGAAAATACAAATCACACATATATGAAATGCTTATGGCTAACACAATTTGATAACTTTAACTTATAAAAACTGTAAATAATGTTGCTTTAAAATATTCACCGAGTCAATGAGCACGAAAAAGCCCATAATTCAAACATATACCTTTCCTTGAGGCCAAATGGAATGTTTGCACTCCTTTTTATGTAAATTGTCCAATGGTAATCCTATTAAATCATAATAATACATTCCTCAGAGAGTGAATTATCTTCCTAAAACTTTGGCTTTAAAAATATTAGGTAGGAAATTGGTAATTCACTAGGCAAACATTGTTTGAAAACCAACTGGGCATCATTACAAAGTGTCCAGCCTTTGACACATTTTAGATAGGCAGTGTAATGTCCAGATGTTGTGGAAGGACCTTCATGGAAAATTATTGCAATTGCTACAAAAGTCCTTCCTGATATTGATAGTTGTGTTGCTACAAATTGCTTTATTAAAGTATTCAATTTTCTTCCATCAGCTGTACAACGTTGCATCATTAAAATTATATATTGTCCATATTTTTTTTTAAATAATGTGGATAACATTTCTGATTTACATTGGCTACACTCCATGTTTTGATTTGCACCTTTAACTAATTTATTGAAAGACACTGATTTACAGTCTGGAAATGTTAAATGTAGAAATCTTTCAGTGTCTACATTAGTGCTAGATGTATACATGCAATTTTCAGAATAATGTTCCCATTTGTGAGAAAGGCCAAAAATATTTTCTATTTCTACACCTTCATTTTCAAAAATGATAAGCATATACATTATAAATTCCTGAGCATCTTGTTGGATATTTTGCATAAATTGTGTAGAACCAGAACACACATCCAAAAGATTACGAACATCTGAAACAGTTTGTATTTACTTGTATCTGTTGTCAATTTTTCATAAACAGAATGCAACAAAGAACAAAATCTTTTTTGCCGATTCTGCATAATTTGTTCTAGCAAACCTTCAAGATAAAAAACAACATTGACTACTACATTAGCATAGCAGTTGACACCAGAACTATTTTCAAACTGCAATCACAACATTATCTTGTTCTTTTCCCTTCTCTACACCTTCAGTACAGATATTCTCAAACCTTCTTTTTCGACCAACCACACGCTTTTCAAATACAGGATATTGGCCTAAATTGGGAGCATACACCCTTCTTAACCTATTAAACTCTTTTACACAGTTTGCATCTACAGTAACCTTTGTCTCATCAAAACCAATCAAAAACAAACCAGATAATGTTCTGACTCGCGACAAAGCAACATATGCCATGCCCTCTTTAAACACAGTAAATCCAATGTTCACCAATTCATAGTCTACACTTAATCCTTGAGATTTATGAATAGTCACTGCATATGCCAGAGAAATTTTGAAATTGTTTCCTACGGACATATAAATCTTTAACAAGCAAAAAACGAACTGTACAACGACCAATTTCTTTAACTTCTTCAATCTGATCAAATTTAATTTTTAAAAATTTAGGGCCTTATGTAGGTAGCCTAACATTTACCACTTCATAAATACCGAATTTTACCGATTCGGTATTTATGAAGTGGTAAATGCTATGTAGGTAATCAGTCGGTAAAAATTACCGATTCGGAATTGGTTGGTAATTAAGAATCGGTATTTACCGATTCGGTAATGGTAACTGGCTTCCCATTGATTCCTATGGGCCAGGAGGCCCATAGGAATCAATGGGAAGCCAGTTACCATTACCGAATCGGTAAATACCGATTCGGTAATGGGGGGAGAACAATCAAGGGTGGCAGGGTGTCACAGTGACACCCTGTTGCACCCCTGATTCCTGCATGTGTGCACATGTGGCACACATACATGCCCTAAGGGCATGTATGTCTGCCACATTGCACACTTCTAAGGGCCAAATAATGCTTTTTCTAAGACATTCGTCATTTACCACCAACTTTTAGTTGGTGGTAAATAACGAATCCACACTACGCCCACACACTCCCCCTATATCTCATTTCAGGATTCGGTATTTACCGAATCAGTAAAATTACCGATTCTGTAATTTTACCGATTCGGTAAATTACCGAATCCTGAAATGTCCCCCCTACATACCAAAAGCCTGAATACCGGTCGGTAACGGGATTTTTACTGAAAATCGGCCGTTACCGACCGGTATTAGGCTACCTACATATGGCCCTAAATTCCTTCTTTTTTCTGATAATTAACAAAATCCACCACTTTACCCATTGCTCCATTAAATAAACCTTTTTCTACATCCAAATTACGCCTTAAAATTACCCGGCAGTTTACACATGCATATAGAGTCTTTTCTAAACCAGCCGTTTTAGATATTTTTTTTTCTAAAGAATCCAGTTTTGTTTTCAATTTTCCCATCAAAATAATACTGATTCCTTCATGCTCTATTTTATCGATGGCTTCCATTTTTATAATTTCTTCATTTTCCAGTTTCAATAGTTCTTCTTTGAATATAGAACACTCGCACAGTAATGGCATTAAGCAGATCACTGATTTATTTTCTGCAATTTTCATGTACACTTTCTCAGGAACTACATTTTCATTTGGAAACAAATTGGAAAGTAATCGACTCTCCAATGCTTGTTTGCCATGTTATGTCAGAAGTCCAATTCTTATATCTTGAAGAATACTTCCATATTCAGCATCATTTGCCTGTCGCATATTTGTTGTCAGTTCTTTGTGATCAAGATATGTCCAAATGTTCACGTTACCAACACTACCAAGAGACTTTCTGGTATCTTCATGTGAAAGTGTTTTAAATACTGGTTGTCCTTTTACCGGAGTCAGTTGCAGTAGATCTCCAAAAACTATGATGTGTTTTGCTCCAAATAAAATGTCATACTCTGTTTTAAGAATTTGCTGCATTCTTAAATGCACAAAGGCAAGCATCAAGTTTGAGACCATTGATGGGGCGGGTAGTACAACATTTTGTATACCCCCCCTATTCTGCATGCATATACTAATTAGAATAATCTATTAATCATAATATTATTAATTGTGTTCGCATAATATTTAATCAATATTAATAATATATGAAATACACACGGGATTTGCTATTTGCATGGCAAAATAACTTTTGTAATTAAATATGTACGCATACTAACAGTAGAAGATAGAATATTGCATGATATATGTTGCTTTTGTGACGTTTTCGTAATGTCGCACCAGATGACATCAATTGGTGAATATGAACGCTTTAACTGTCGCTATCTGCTAGATAATTACAAGCACATAGAGGGATTAGTAAGGGGTTAACATTTTATTCATTATTTCTATGTATTAATTACTCTTTTGTGTTTGTTTCTCTTAAGTTGTCCTTTGGGCCTGAAGCAAAGATGGCCGCCAATGTAAAACGAAGCGATGGCCACCATTCCACGAGGTTTCGGGCGAAGTGCGCTTGCGCTACAGCATGTTCCTGTGGCTTCGACATGATCCTTGTCTCACTGTGCCCAAGCAAGGCCACGGTGGGATGCCCGCCAAGTATCATAACAAAGGACTGTCACAAGAAACCGGAAAGATCATGAACGGTGACATAACCTCTTGAACTGTGTGAAACCTCACCGGACGATCCCAACCGACCAATGGGAAAAGCCCAAATTCTGCAAAAATGTTGCATCTTGACTTTATTTTATTATAAAAATGATGGTAGAATAGAGAGATTGCGCATACTTTTAACCTTTCCTTTTTGCTGACGAAGACGACGGTGATGCTACAAGACTGCTGCATTCCTGAATCTTTGACTGACTGAATGCTGCCCAATTTCCTGATGAACTGAGAACTTCATAAAATTTATGGGCACTGATCGATGCTTGCACGTCTCTGGTCCTTGACCCAATCTTTGGGACTGTAGCGTGTTGCATGAAGAACTTTTGAAATCCGACTGATTGACGGCTAAATTTGAAGACTAAGAGGACGGCTGATAGCCAGATTAGGTAAATATGGTGTTCTGTGATTTACTTAAGGTTTAATAAACTTACTAGATGGAACTAAATTCTTGCAATAATAAGATAAACATATATTGATTAACAAGCAAATGTGTTTTGTCGTTTATTGAGGGAGGATAGATCAAAATCTTGAAAGTGTTTTAGCTGGTCTAAATCACCTTACTGATCCAACTAAATGATCCATCGATTACGTGGAAGGAGTATCTAGAGGTTGGAGAACTGAGATTTGTAGGTAGAAGGATTTGATGTATAGATATTTAATATAATTAGTTTTCCTATAGGTTATAAGGTATTCCTTTCATGTCAGCGCTCGAACCGCTCATCTCTCCTGTATGTGCAGACCAGTGTAGACGTGATGTGTGTATGTTGGTGTTCCAGGCCCCACCAATGACTGATGTGTGAAGGTGTTAATGTGATATCTGGTCTGCGACGAAGGGAGAATATTTGGTACGGGTTTTGTCTTGATCCCCGTTACCCAGGTTTCCACTCTGCATCACCATGCTTACCTCATCAATAATGAGAAGTTTCATTTTCTTCAGGACTTTTGAAACTTCACAACAAGCTTCTCCAGATAGCTTGTGGTATTCCAATTTGTTCTCATGCTCTACTGGTAGCATTAGTAAACGATGCAAAGTAATTCCTTTAATGTTATGTGCTGCCAACCCAGTTGGAGCAGTGACAACACAAGACAAATGCGACTCAGTTGTTGTCTGCAGATAACTTGTAATTACTTTAATTAAGAAACTTTTTCCTGTTCCAGCTTGACCACTCACATACATTCGGATAGGTTGAAATAATGTACATGAGCACCCTTTCTTTTCATGAAGTAATCCATGGTCAATCTGCTCTTTCACTTGTTGATATATTTGTTTCTGTTCAACATTTAGTTGTTCTTCCAAGTTTCCTAACTGTATTACATCTTCTTGAGCTTGATACATTGCTGTTTCCACCTCATTCATGGCAATTGCTGCTTCATTTTCAACAATTGGTTGTCCTAGTGGATCTTGACTCAGTGCAGCAGAACTTTGACTGTCTTGAGAACTGTCTCTAGCAATCTCAGCTGCAATTGTAGCCTCTTGATCAATTTCATCATTCAACATTTTCACATAGTTTGCAAAAGCACTGCATTGTATACTATCTTTACAAGCATTAAATGAATCTTCATAGCTCTTAAAATCTCCAAGTAATTCCAGTTCTGAACGCCACGGTTTGAACATTTGCAAAAGGGCTAAATAGTAAAATTCCCTTTTATCAGCAGTGTCGCAACTCAGTTTCCTGTGATTAATTAAATGTCCTTTCCTTTGTTTCACCAAACATCCTTCGGAATCAATCACTGCATATTTTCCATCATTGATGTTCTCTGTAGTATTCCGTGTAAAAGTATAGTTTTGCTGCACTTCATAGAGACACATGTTCTCAAGATGATGGCTTCTGTTTGGGTAATATGTGTCCAACATATTCGTTTTCAAAATATCTCTACTTTCTGGTTGTTTTTCTGCTAAATATTCAATTTCGAGAACAGATTTCAGTACCCGATTTCGCATTGCTGCAAGACATAGACTCACCCAAATGATTCTTCTACTTTTGGAGAAAAGACTTGCAGATGATAACCAATGTGATCATTCATATGCCCGAATTTCACGATGCGATAACATCTTCAAACTGAAACTGTATAATTTCTTACTTAGAGTCTTCTCGTGAGAAATCTCTTTCAATTCTGTCTTTTCTGATTTAGTAATGTAGGATGTTACATATCGAGCAACAGCAATGCAATTGTCCGCAACATACTGAATATCCATGTTAGTATTCCACATGGATAAAATAACTGGATTGTAGTCATTTATGTATTTTGACTCTTCGCTTCTTCTTAAGTTGTAGGTATTTTTCAGAGACTTTCTTGTGAAGGTATGTCGCATAGCTGACATAAAACTGTTCACTATTCCTTTGGCTAATACAGGACGTGGAAATCCAAAACGACATTTGGTATAGAACTTATCCTTCGACTTGTACTTTCATCAACAGTATTTTCCACATCTATGGCTTTGGAATCGTAAGACTTGTTGTTTTAAGTTTTTATCTTCTCTGCTATTGGGTACGGAACATGTGGCATAATCTTCAATGAAAGACAAAACAGTATCATCTGAATCTGTTCCAAATTTAAGGGTGTCCTTGATCCATAACAACATATGTATATGAGGAGCACCTCTTGCTTGATACTCCTTTCTCCAAAAGAAATCCACAACTTCTCCAAGAGGAGGATTTTTTTTATTGGAGATGAAAGACATCATAGATTCAAATCTATGATTGAAATATCTGCATACATTAACAGGATCCAAAGAGCACAATTCTCCAGGTGTCTTGTATTCAATATTTTTTATATTGTAATTTGGCTCTCGAAGAAATTCAAGTAAATCATCCCAATCATACTCAGCACAGCTTAGTGTAACTAACCATGTAAAAGTTCCTAAGTTCCGTAGCATATATTTCAGTTCTCCATGACGATGGTACCAATATTCATTAGTCCCACGCTGACATGCCATCAGATTAATCAACTGAGATTCTAAATGATCATCTCTCTGATGCACTTTCTCCATAAAATCCTTTGCAGTTACATTTTGCAGACGCATTCCAGTTTTTAAAATGTGATTTACTGCATATGAAAGTCCAGACAAGTCACTTTCAAACAGAAGATGAAACATATAAGAGATACATTGTCAAAATCTTGGATCTTCTGCATATACTCTTGTTGTCTGATATTCAGATGCAGGAATCTGCACAGGACGTTCATCATATCGTCCACCTTTTCCTGTTGGAAACAACTGCAGGAAACAACGAGCTTCCAAGCTCTCTTCCCACACACTCATGGGACTTCCTCTTGCTGTTTTCATTTGGAACAACTCAATCGTATTCCCCATCACCTCTTTGGAATGAAGTGGATGTACACTGTAATGTTCATAGATTTCTTCACATCTGGACATGTCCACTTTTTCAATTTGTCCACTTAATGTTTCAGTATCTTCTGCTAAATCTATTTCTTCTTCTCCTACAAACACATTTCTATAGTACTCATTATTTTTTATCAGATAGAATGATGCCTTTTGCACTTTTCTAACATCCACTAACTCTTGCCAGATTTTCTTATTCTTAGTAGGAACACCATTAACTAGAATGACTAGTGGTTCATTTTCTGCATGGTCTACACCAATAGTTTCAATGTTTTTCTTTAAATCTAACGGTAAATACACAACTCTTCCTTTCAATCCTCTTTGTAACTCTGATGGAGGTAATTTACCTGTTTTAGGCTCCATACGAACAATAGCCTGAAACGGGTGCACACATTGAATGAGAATAGACTCATACGTATATAAATCTATCAGCTCTGGAGGAATAGCAACCAACTCTAGATTATTATGAACAGCTCTAGCAGGCAATTTATTCTCATCTAATTTGTTATAACAATATTTGCAAATACGCTGCTCAGATCCCAAATCAAAACAATCCTCTACCAACAAATAAGTTGCAAATTCCTTCCACTTATCATTGTTTTCTATTTCACTTTTTAAATACAGATTGACACTCCTAGTCTGATTTTTATAGTGACTTCGCCGACAACAAATACAAGAAACATTTGGTCTTTCACCTGAAATTACCTTAAACTTTGTGATTTGATCTTCAAATTTTTTTGTAATCACGAGTTCTACATTGTCTTCAACATTTTGCTCTACTAATGTGTCAGTTTCTGCACTCTCTTGCTGAGGACCAAAGTAACAAAACTCAATATCATCACAAACCTTCTTCACATCTGATACTGACCCTCGCAAAAGAGCACTGTTCAAGTAATTTAACTTTAGTGCTGGACTTTTTGCATAATACAATCTTCTCACTAACTTCCGCATTTGAGTATGATGTACTGCCAACATCCTGAAATGGTGAAAAACACTTTGACAAACTTTCCTAGAAAGACACGCCAGAGAATGACCTTGCAAACCAGTATTTTTTCTCACTCTGCAAGGGTCTAGATCTTGCAACACCTTAATCTTTTGTTTAACACTTTTTTTACTATATGCTCGTAAAAAACTACATAATTTATCAATAGATTCTTGTCGTACACTATAAATACTACTGCAATCCCAAGTGTACACAGGGTGTTTTAGACGTCTCCCTAGAACTTCATCAGCTATCACTTCTTCTGCATTTCTTTCAACCATTTTCTCTTTGTCAATTGGATAACCATCTCTAACCTCATAACCTCGACCACTGGTTTCAACTGCATGCAATAAATTATTGCTCTGTAAATAACTCTTTTCATTAAAGAAAGGCTCTGAACTGGAACTGTGTTTCCATTCTCCCCAAAAAAATCACAAAAATGTGTTCTATTAATTACTCTTTTCCTCCTACTTTTGGCCTTCATTAAATGGATTGGTTTATCTAGTGATCGAATTCTGTTTAATACTAAAATGAATAGTTTCCTTTTTACTTCAAAAGCCTTTTCAACAATGGTTTCAATATGCTTCTTTTTATAAAATAGAGCTCTCTTTTCATATTTCTTCACATCTTTCAGCTAATTATGTACTACTCTCTTGTAAAATATTTTTTTGCATATTTCCATATGCTGATTTTGCCTTCTTTTACCATACTTTGTCTCCTTTGACTGTCCATTTACGTTTTTGCTTTTCCTAATATTTTGAATATTTTTTCTAGTTGAAGCATTCTCAGAGGTTTCAGCATTCTGTACATTCTGTCTGGTCCTACAAACATTTTTAATAAATTGCTTTGTGATCTTACCAGAAGATTTTTTCTTTTTAGCCAAATTATGTTGTTCATTCAATACGTGTGGTTTATTTTTCTTCAAGTAACTCTCATTTCTCTGTTCTTTGCTTTTTCTTTTTTTTTTCTGGCATGATTTCTCTATTTTAATGGTGAAAAACAGTGTCTGTAAAAAATAATCACAAATAAATGTATATTAATAACTTGAAAATGTATACTTTTCTATTACTGTACAAACACATTTTATATAAATACTGACTAAGAAATTATAGCCTTGAAGCACAAGTGTGACGATGGTTAAAAAACTACATGCATAGTGCATACTATTTTGAAGCAGTTCATGCCCTAAAGCCTGCCTCACTGAAAGACTACATGCTTACTGACTGAATGATTAACAGTACTATAAGGAGAGACACTGGGTGAGTGACAGAGTATTTGCTAGAAGAGTATGGATACTGACTGGGATATTGATGGTATGAAAGACAAGTGTGTAGGTGATTAGAGACCTACATGCATAGTGGATAGGCGTTTGAATCAATCCATGTGCTAAGGCCTGTCTCACTCCAATAGTACTTGGATACTGACTGAATGTTTTGAGTATTGCAAGGAGAGTGCCTGGATGAATTTATAAGTATTTGTTTTTTGGCGCAGTAAATACATTAGTACATGGTGCTGAATGAGTCACTGGAGAAGAATAAGGGGAGTGACAGGGTGTTTGCGGGAACTGTATGAATACTGACTGGGTTATTGAAGGTGTGAAAGACAAGTGTGTAGGTGGCTAGAGACCTGCATGCATAGTGGATAGACATTTGAAACAGTCCATGGAGTAACACCTGGATCACTGCAAAACTACCTGGGTACTGACTGAATCATTAGAGTACTGCAAGGAGAGTGCCTGAAGTTTTTGGGTTTTGGCGCAGTGAATAGATTAGTACTTAGTGCCAAATGAGTCAGTGGAGGTGTGCAATTGAAGTGACAGGGTGTTTATTGGAGTTTATAGATACTGACTGGGAACTTGAAGGTCTGAAAGACAATTGTGTTGGTAGTTAGAGGCCTCCATGCATAGTGGAAACGCGTTTGAATCAATCCATGTGCTAAGGCGTGCCTCACTCCATTAGTACTTGGGTACTGACTGAATGATTAGACTATTGCAATAAGCGTGCCTGGGTGAATTTATAAGTGTTTCAGTTTTGGCGCAGTGAATGCATTACTACATGGTGCTGAATAAGTCACTGGAAGAGTGCAAGGGGAGTGACAGGGTGTTTGCTGGAAGTACATGGATACTGACTGGGAAACTCAAGCTGTTAAAGACAAGTGTATAGTAGGTTAGAAGACTGCATGCATACTGCATAGACATTTGAAGCAGTCCATGTGGTAATGCATGGTTCACTACATGAGTACCTGGGAACTGACTGAATCATTAGACTACTGCTAGGAGAGTGCCTGAGTAACACGTTTAAGTTATTTGGTTTTGGCGCAGTGAATAGATTAGTATATGGTACTGGATCAGTTACTGGATGAGTGCAAGATGAGTGACAGTGTGTTTATTGAAGTATATAGATACTGAATAGTTAATTAAAGAAGTGAAAGACAAGTGTGTAGGTGACTAGAGGCCTGCATGCATACTGGATAGACCTTTAAACAGTCCATGAGCTAAGACCTCAGACACTGCATGATTACTTAAGTACTGACTGAATCATTACACTACTGCAAGGAGAGTGCCTGGGTTGATCTTTTTAAGTTTTTGTGTTTTGGTGCAGTGAATAGATTACTACATAGTGCCAGATGAGTCAGTAGAGGTGTGCAAGTGGACTTAAAGAGTGTTTACTGGAGTTTATAGATACTGACTAGTTAATTGAAAAAGTGAAAGACAAATGTGTAGGTGACTAGAGGCCTGCATGCATACTGGACAGATGTTTGAAGCACTCCATGGGTTAAGGCGTGGGTCACTGCATGAGTACCTGGGTACTGACTGAATCATTAGAGTACTGCAAGGAGAGTGCCTGGATAAATCTTTTACGTTTTTGGGTTTTGGCGCTTTGAATAGATTAGTACATGCTGCTGAGTCACTGGAGGTGTGCAAGGGGACTGACAGGGTGTTTATTGGAGTATATAGGTACTGACTGGGGACTTGAAGGTGTGAAAGAGAACTGTGTAGGTGGTTAGAGGACTGCATGCATAGTGGATAGGCGTTTGAATCAATGCATGTGCTAAGGCCTGCCTCACTCTGTTACTACTTGGATATTATCTGAATGTTTACAGTATTCCAAGGACAGTTCCTGGGTGAATACATACGCAATGACTGCCTTCTAATTCTACCAAAACTTGAGAACAGGAAAGGTTTTTAAGCAGTTATGTGTATACAAATATATGAAGTACACAAATGCTTCTCTCACAGTGGTTCCCAAATGCACACAGACTCACAGTGGGATTCTAGACATGCAACACTATCCCTTGTACTTTAGCAAAACTCATTCACTACTCTGGAAGGAGTAAGGGGTTTGCACACAATCTACATATTTCAGTACTGCACTTTACTGTCAAAGCCTGACTAATTTTTTGAATGCATAAGCAATGACTGGCTTCTAATGCTACTAAAACTTGACAACATGGCAGGTTTTAAAAGAGTTATCTGTCAGCAAATACATGATGTTACCAAATGCTTCTCTCACAGTGGTTCCCAAATGCACACAGACTCACAGTGTGATTCTAGACAAGCAACACTATCCCTAGGAGTTTACCAAAACTCATTCACTACTCTGGAAGGGGTAAGGGTACTGCACACTACATATTTCAGTACTGCACTTTAGTGTCAAAGCCTGACTCATTTTATCAATGCATAAGCAAAGACTGGCTTCTAATGCTACTAAAACTTTGCCACATGACAGGTTTTAAAACAGCTATTTGTCAGCAAACACATGATGTTACCAAATGCTTCTCTCACAATGGTTACCCAAATGCACACAGACTCACATTGTGATTCTAGACAAGCAACACTATTAAGTATAAGTATAAAGAAATTTCTAAAGCGCTCTAATACCGGAGGTGTCTTGGCGCTGTGGTGTGTTTAGTGAGGCAGGAAAGCAGATAAGATTATGGTTGGGTTTTGAATAGGTGATGTTTTAGCATTTTCCTGAAGAGGACATAATCAGGTTGAAGCCGTAATTCCAGAGGCTGAAGGTTCCACAGGCTGGCTGCACGCCTACCAAATGAGCGACCACCCCATCTAGCCAATTTAAACCTGGAAATGCAGATAAGACTCTGATTGGCAGACCGCAGGGCACGGGACGGGAGATAGGGTTTGAATCTCTCTCTTCCATCATTAGCACCCCCCCCAAAAAAGCCCGGTGAACCAGACAGAGGGCCTTAAACTCTATCCTCTGCTGGACCGGAAGCCAGTGCAGGGATTTCCTCCCTTCAGAGGTAGGGCAGCCCCTAGGTAGATTAAGGATGACCCGAACAGCGGCATTCTGTAGGGACTGGATCTTTCCCACCTGAAACTTGTCTATCCCTAAGAACATGGCATTGCAATAGTCCAGTTTAGACATAAACAAAGCCGCCATCAGAGTCTTCTGGAGCATCTGAGGGATGTAGGGGAGAATGTTCCGGAGCGATTTTAGCAAATAAAAACAGGATGATGTTAGGCAGTTAATCTGGGCAGACATATCCAGTTTTCCGTCCAAAATCACACCCAGATTCCTAACCTTCGTGACTGAAAGGGGACATTGGCCAGCCGCCGCTGGCCACCAAAGGGAGTTCCAGATAGAGGGACCCTTTCCAAACTCCATCACTTCCGTCTTTTCTGTATTTATTTTTAGAAAACTCCGGCGCATCCAATCCATCACGTCAATCAGGCAGGCATGAAACTTGGCTGCGGGTTGGTCGGGATGATCGACAGTTGATATTACTAACTGCGAATCATCCGCATAAGATACCAGCGTGAAGCCGTGACGTCGGACCAGACTAGCCAGAGGTCTAACATAAATATTAAAAAGGGTCGGAGACAACGCTGACCCCTGCGGGACACCGCACGGGAGGGAAAAATTGGTCGAACATAACCCTGACCATTGTAGGCTTTGTGTCCGATTGTCTAGAAAAGACGCCAAAAGGGCCCACACATGGTCCACAATCCCAACTTCCTTCAGACGCTGGAGCAACACCTCATGATTGACGGTATCGAATGCGGCGGAAAGATCTAGGAGGACGAGCACCGCTCGTCCCCCTGCGTCCACTGCATCCCTGATCCCCTCGGCTGTGGTAATAAGAGCCGATTCCGTAGAATGATTCGGACGGAAACCATGCTGGGACCTATCCAGTATATCGTTCTTATCGAGGTATTGCATCAGATTCTGATTTATAGCCTTCTCAGCGATTTTTGCCACTAAAGGAAGGCCGGAGATGGGACGGTAACTGGAAAATTTCGCAGGATCAAGTGAGGATTTTTTCAAAAGGGGTTTCACGCTTGCCGTTTTCCACATGCTAGGGTAGTGTCCAGCGGCCAGCACTTGATTGATCAGAACCGTAAGGGTAGGTAAGATCTTATCAGCAGCCAGAAGCAGAATATGAGGCGGACAGGGGTCGTCTGATGCGGCTCCTGATTTTATGGAGCCCAAAAAGGTCTCAAATTGAGTACAAGACAAGGGAGGGATAGTTGACAAACTGCAACTGGATATCTCATGAGGGGGAGACGGAGGACCTACAGTATTAAGCAGATCAGCATAGATGTCAGTAACCTTGTTTTTAAAGAAATCGGCTAGCTGATCACAAAACAACTGATCCGGTGTGAACTAACTCGTCTGCTGGGAAAGCGCCAAGAACGAAACTGTTTTAAACAGTTCCTTGGACGAGTTGCCTGCCTCCGAGATTTTCCGAGAGAAGTACTCCCTCTTAGCATTCTGAATGGCGAGTTTGTAATTAGTCAGTGCCAGACCATAGGCCTGCTTACAGATCCTGTCATAACTTACTCTCCACAAACGTTCCTGCCGCCTACACTCCACCTTGAGTCGTTTTAACTCTGGGCCGTACCAAGGGGCAGCCGAGGGACGTCTGTTCTGAGTGGCTACCTGCAGAGGGGCAACCTGATTAACAGCGTTCGCGATCCAGTCGGTAAACTGCGCAGCTGCTATGTCATTGTCAGTGTCCAGGGTTGGGGGAGGAGTACCTAAAGTCTCAAGAAGGGAAGAGTGCGTAATTTTACTCCATCTCCTGAACATAATTTTGGCTGGTCTCTGTGGACCTCCTCCAGGTCTAACCTTAACTCCAACACTAAAAAGCACCGCCCGATGGTCGGTCCACGGAATAACTTCAGTTCCTAGATATAAAAGATCAGGATGGCTGGAAAAAAGACCATCCAACGTATGTCCCCCAATACGGGTCGGGTCAGAGACCAACTGCCTAAGACCATATCCCTCCATACTATCCACCAGTCTAGCAGTGTCCGAGAGATTCTTAGCCTCCAAATGAAAATTGAAGTCCCCAAGAATAATGTACGACCCAAACTTAGTACAGGACTCCAAATGTTTTTGGAGGGCCCCCAAGAAAATTACCCTTGGTCCAGGTGGTCTGTAGACTAATAGCCCATGGGAAACGGTAGTATCTTTGGAGAAGATACTAAATTGTAGTGCTTCCGCGTCCAGGTTTTCAACCACCTCCACCTGTAACTTCAGGTGGTCCCTATAGATGATAGCTAGACCGCCCCCTCTGCCATCCTTCCTATCCTGGCAATGTAGTGCATAGCCTGGGGGTATGGCCGAGTTCCAATCCGGGCAGGAGGCCACATTGGTCCACGTTTCTGTGATAAACACCAGGGGAGAGAGCCGTTAGCAATAGTTCCAATTCTACCTGATGTTTAACCACAGAGCGTGGGTTTAGGAGAATCCCTAGCAGGTGATTATCTGGTTGTGCCTGTGAGGTGAGATTAAACACTCGGCTCTGTGTGACATGCGGTGCAGTCTCCGCTCCACCCTCCGCCCTTGTTAAATCCCTGGTCGTATCTGGGCCCGAATATAACTCTCCTCCATCAGTATTGGCCTCTCTAGCCACCAGGTACTGACAGCCCGGACAGCGATAGTTGCCCATGTCCCCAGACCCATGAAAGGGAGTGCATTGGGGAGTACTTCTCACCCGTAACGTCATCAACCTTTCCCTGGTATAGTACAGTGGATACTTAGCGATCAAAGGCACAGCATCTGGCGCGATCCTGGCGCGGACGGGCGCAGACGGGCTTGCCTTTGGCGCGCCTTCGGCGCCGCCGGCGCGCCTGCTGCGCGCGTGTGCCTGCGTGAGCTATATAGTCCGTGGAAGCGCGAAAAACTAGACCGCTGGTCTCGCAGGAAGTAGGTGGGCGGGCCCGCTCGCACGGACGGGCACCGCGCACCAAAAGGAAAGTAGAGCCGGGAGAGGTGCTCCCGCTATGATGGGCAGAACACACAGAGGTAAAATACTTTTTAAAACTTGCAAATGCTGGCAGAGTCACACAATTCAATTCAAAACTTAAAATGGTCACACAGTAATGGCTAAAAACTGGAGCCCACTCGCAGCCCGACCCCTAACTCCAAATAGCTCTCAGCTCTCAGCTGTACTAACACAGGAGTTTACCAAAACTCATTCACTACTGTGAAAGGGGTAAGGGGACTGCACACAATCTACATATTTCAGTACTGCACTTTAGTGTCAAAGTCTGACTCATTTATAAATGCATAAGCAAAGACTGGCTTCTAATGCTACTAAAGCTTGACAACATGACTGGTTTTAAAACAGTTATCTGTCAGCAAATACACAATGTTACCAAATGCTTCTCTCACAATGGTTGGCCAAATGCACACAGACTCACAGTGTGATTCTAGACAAGCAACACTATCCCTTGGACTTTACCAAAACACATTCACTACTCTGGAAGGGGTATAGGGGACTGCACACAATCTACATATTTAGGTACTGTACTTAACTGTCAATGCCTGACTCATTTTATCAATGCATAAGCAAAGACTGGCTTCTAATCCTACTAAAACTTGACAACATGACAGGTTTTAAAACAGTTATCTGCAAGCAAATACATGATGTTACCAAATGCTTCTCTCACAATGCTTACCCAAATACACACAGACTCACAGTGTGATTGTAGACAGCCAACTATCCCTTGTACAAAATACATTTACTAGTCTACAAGATCTAAGGTGACAGCACACATTACAGAACATTTTCTACTACACATTAGTACCAAAATGCTTAACTCAAAATGCACACAGACTCACTGTGTGATTCTAGACAAACAACACTATCCCTTGCACTTCTTAATCTACGAGTACTACATTTTAGTGTAGAAACATGACTCATTTTGCAAATTCATAAACAATGATTGGTTTCTAAGTCTACCAAAATATAAAAACAGCACAGTTATCTGTCTGCAAACACATGAAAAACACAAATGCTTATCACAGAATGGTTTCTACATGCAATCACACTGTCAATAAGATTGTAGACAAAAAAAAGTACTCCCTGCAATTTAGCAGGAGAAATACATTAGTCGGATTAAAATAGACCACATACATCCCCTGATAATTAAATAACTCACCTTTCAAGTTGTTTTGTAGATTAAGAAGTATATCAGTCACACTGATTACTAAACTTAAGAGGGCCCCTGAAAATTGAGTGACAGGGAGAGGAGGGCAGGGGAAATGACTAATTAAAAACAACAGACCTCCCCCTATTCAATTCTTAATAGGTAATGCACCCAAGAATAATTAAAAACCTCATTGTGCCACAGAAAATATTTTCATTTTGGTTTATTTTATGAAAACAATAATATAGAAAAACGATTATGTCAAAAGTAAATTCAATTTAAACAGTTCCTGAAATTTCTGCTTATATATGTCAGAAGAGTCAACCCTTCAAAGAGCAAGAATATAGACGATACAGAAAGTCATACCTCACAAAACATACCTAAACAGGACATACATACCAACAGTTCATAAATGAGAAGGAAAGAGAAAAAACAAAAGTACATCAAATATACAATGGTCACAGAAGATCCATTGGAGTTTAAACAACAAACATAGGACTACAAATGGCAAAGGAAATCCTTCATTTCAATTAATTGACAAACAGAGCGCCGACGCACGTTTTGGAGTGTACCAGAAGTCCAACAATTACTTCGTCAGGGCACAGAAGGTAAAGGTCATCAAATGGTCACAAGTACCATCCAAGATTTCTTTTGATTAGTTTATATACAACCTGCGAGGTGAGGGGGCTCCTTAGTAACACAGTATATAACCGTATATAATCTGTGGACAATAATGAGGCACAAAAACATGTATGTAAATTTTAAAAACAAGCCCAAATATATCTATTGGAGCTAACCACGGAAACACCAGAGTAGTGGGATCAGAATAGGATGGTCACTCAAATTCCCAAGTGAAGTGTGAGAATGAGCTGTACACAGTGTATAAGAGTGCCTCAGTGAAAAAGGAAAAAGATGAAAAAAGATATAAAGATAAGTGAAGATTCCTCAGCTCAGACTGATCTTAGATGATATATGAGAAAACATGCTGAGAGCAATACAAATAAGATATGTAAATGGGAGAATAAATAGAGCCAATCCTGTGTGTATACCTACTTTTTTCATGCCGGACCACTAAACGCCAACACATGGAAGAGGATCAAATAGGAGTAGAGGTGCCGAGAAGAGTGGGCCCACTACGGGATGATACACTGCAAGTGTGAGAGCAAATTAGTATGAAACTCATAATAATAACAGGTGTATATAATATAGCTATCAAGAAAAATGGACTTACTATGCTTATGTGAGTCAAATACATCCAGTAATGGCCGAGAATAAGATCTTAAGTAAACAATCCTCGACCTAAGATAGTGGACAACAAAACAAAATAAGAATGAGCTCATTCGCACTTCGTAGTCAAAAGATAGAAAGAAAAAAAGACTGGTGGTCTAGAGGCGATACTGAAAGTAAATAGAGAGGAAAGAACTAACACTTAGTGCTGCTTACTTGATAGAGATATACTTTTTATGCGTGCCGCACTAAGTCCACAGCTGCTTCATATTAAAACATGTGAGAGATATCGTGGACCCAATAAGGAATAGAGGCTAGAGGCAAGCAAGACAACGAGTCAGTTGCGGCATATACTTAACACTAAATCTATGATGCATTGGCTACCAAGCACATATCACCACTCTCGCTTACCTAGTGAGTCTAGAAGGAGTCCGGCGCAAAAGTTTCCAAGGCCCTTGAGAAGATCCAACATTACCGCCCGCGCCTGCGTACATAAATACAGGGCGAAATTAGGCACACCTGTAGTACGTACGGACGCGGGGAGGCGGAATACAGGTGCGCGCATAGATGGAAGCCATCTTGAGAGTATGTGTACATCTATCGTCACGGAGAATAGTATAATGTGAGAACGAGGGACGTATTAGCGTATAGCCTACTCACTTGGTGCACATCAATGAGGTAGGAGGCAAGCCGTTACAAGGCCTCAGTGAAAAAATTAATGAAGATCAATATATAAGTTGTCTGGAGGTGTAATGAAAATAAAGAACAGACAACCGATGAAGATAGCTGCAGTCTAACTTGGGAGAGTGCTAGGCAGATTCCCAATAAAAAATATATGGTCGAGTGTGAATTTCGCTTGTGCTGTACGAGTGAAATGTCCAACTAAATATAACGTCCCTGAAACCTGTGGTTTTTACAGTGAATATATATATATATATATCTATCTATGTGATTCAAATCCCTTTATTCGTAGCAATTCAGTGAATAAGAGGACAGCACACCAGGAAACCGCACAAAAGTTTATTGTGCACTAGCTTTAGAAGGACGACGTGTTTCGGCGTTTGCCTTTGTCAAGTTACTTCCTGCATGCCAATCGACCATAGAAATACATGTGCATGGTTCACAGACATAGAGAAAATACTTCCGTATCGTACTCTGAGGCTAGCGTCATATAAGCTAAACTTCAAAATATAATCGATGATAATACATAAATTAAATGAAGTAGCAGCAATCATGAAAATTTATCCATTGCAGCAAAATACATAATTATCGTATTAGATACTGCATCCCCGTATTAGATGATCGTCATACAGCAATTGTTAGGGAACAATAAAGATAAAAAATACTGTGAGCAAAAAACAGGTAGCTTATATTTGTGCATATCCTGATAATGCACTATTATGCGTGAGTGCGCCATCCACTATTAATTCGGTTCTATAAAGGCTAGAATAGCCCTGCATTTTAAGCTACTGTCTATCGTGCCAAAATACACAAATTAAATAAAGTAGCAACAATTGCAAAAAAACAACATAATACTTTGCAATAGGAGGCACAGTTATCGCAATAAATATTACATCCTCGTATTTGATGATCGTCATACATTCACAGTCAAGGAACAGTAGAGTTAAACAATAAGATATGTGCAAAAAACAGGTAGTTTATAATTATGCATGTCCTAATTATATATATATACAAATGCATAACCAATAAAGGCATAAAGAAATAGCAACAGATCAAGCATTTCTCACTATTAAAACATACGCATGATTAAGACATATTAAAAACATTCATGCCAAACAGTAATAGCATCTTTTTGGTAGAAAGAGGTGGACAATGGGGAGGCGGGTGGGACAGTGAGGAATCCACAGGCAAATACTATATCCACCAGAAAAGGCGTTACCGAAGGTAAGTAACTTGATCTTCTGATGTATACTTCTGCCTAGGTATTCCTCACCTTTTGAATAGAATCCCCAAGCCGTACCTCACCCAGAGGAGGGTGTCCACCAGACTAGACCAAAAAATCTTGCAAAACAGATCAAGCAAAATGGCCATCCCTCCTAACCTCCGAATCCAATAATAATCGAATAATTTTTCGCCGCAATTATATTGAAAATAATACTTTAAAAATACTTTTCTTAATAAATTTGGACAAACACTTAAAGGAAAACTTATTACGCCAAAGTCGTGACCCCAGCGCGACTTTTCAAAATTGCTACCAGAATCTGCACTGCCATCGTGTAGGGTGCGCGACTTCTGTATAACATTGAAAAAAAGATTGACTATAGTTTTCCTAACAAAAACTTATTCACAATTTTTTTTAAATATATATATATATATATATATATATATATATATATATATATATATATATATATATATATATAAATCCAAACAGCTGTCTCCCACCTCCAACCGGCGAGGAAGAAGCACACGGACACCAAATCGTGCTTCAAAGGTTTTAATGTAGATCAGCACCCACACAGCACGCCATTACGCGTTTCGGCCACCAGATGGCCTTGATCACATGAAGTAACTGCTGAACCATTGTGTTTTTATAATCCAAGAGCACTCTAAAATCTCGTGATGCTTGTGTCCATAGACATGGAAAAAATACATTGGTTTTTGAGTTTGTAATATGGTGATGGAAAACATATAGCAAATACAGATACATTGATAAATAAGCCAGCATGGGTCGGAGACATTAAATGATTTTAAAATTTTTTAAAAAATCGGTAAACCGGTTTAAAGGATGCTCTTTGATGTGAATAGTAAAATCACAACCTGGAAACTACAGGTTATTCTGCATGGATTCAAGGTACAGTGCTACGTTGTGCAAATACGCAATAACATGTGCAAAAGCTGATATCTAAAGTGCAAAAAGGTGCTATCAATGTGCAACAAAATGCAAGTGTGCAAAATACGCAAAGGTAGTGCAAACTGCAAATAGATGCATATTAATGCATATAGAGACCATAGATACTGTCCTTAAAATTATCCACAATCCGAATTCATTATCACATAATAACATATTCGAGAGGAATATCCGTTGAAAAAATCTAAATGAGCGACCCAAAATAGCTGTTAAAATCAATAATCAATGTAAAAGATCCTAAAACCAATCTAAAAGTGAGTAAAGTGCAAAACTAATGAAATATTGATAAAAAGTCAGCGGGAATGCAGCAAGGAGGTAGGTAAGAGGAACATTCCAAAGTACTATTAATGAAGTTCTAGCATGACAGATACATAATGTCAACCAAAAACATGGATGTGAACAAACGTGAGTCCTGAGTTAACAAGGGTTCCTAACACTGCTTGTAACTTGGTGGTGTGGTACCCAGTTGAAGAAGGGAACTCAGGTGGCAGTCTCCTCATGTTTGGAAAACTGGAACACATCGTTAAGAGGAGGTAACAGTAGATACTCATAGTTTTCTTGTCTGTCGCCTCACTCCTTTAAAATTGGAAAGACAAAAGTAGGGGAAAAATATATAAAAGGAGCAAATTAGTCCAAACGACTGGAAAACAGTTCTGTTCCAAAAACAATTGGAAACTGGTATTCATATAATTGGCGAGGATGCAGGTAAGGTAAACAAGGTAAGTCAAACAGTGGGATAACTACGAACATGGGGAATTGATATTATATGTACTGCAGAAAACAATCAAGAACGCTAAAAGCTAATCTTAAAATGAGGGAGAGCAAAAGAAATTCCCTACGGTCTGCCATTAATCAGATAAAATTATGTAGATCTTCGTTGGTGTTAAGGCCCATAGGCACTTTGCTATCAAACTCGAGTATGTAATTTGTTTCGAGTTGTCTGAGGGCTTTTTCTCTGTTGCCCCCTCTTCGCTGTGCGGGGACACCATCAACAATGAAATATTTCAGACAATTCAGATCATTATTGTGTAGTTTTCTGAAATGCCGTGCTACGGGGTAGTTCGAGTCATTGTTTACAATGGCCCTTAAATGCTGTAAAATTCTTACATGGGCCTGTAGCTTGGTGCTCCCAATGTAATTCAGGCCACATGTACAGGAAAGGACATACACCACGAATTCAGATCTACAAGTGAAGTGACCCTTAATTTGTCTAGGGTTATCACTGAACGGGACTGAGTATTGACTGGTGTTCTGACCGAATTTACAAGCTCTACAGCTGGTGCATTTGAAGAAACCTCTTCTAGGTTTTAGCCATGAACTGTTAGTTGAGGTTTGGTTGTTAGGTCTCATAAGTTCTTCTCTCATGGTTTTGGCCCTTCTGAATGTCAACACCGGTTTTGGAGGTAGCATGGGGGCCAGGACACCATCAGTCAGTACGATTGGCCAGTTTTTATTTACCATGGCTCTGATCTTACTATGTTGTTTATTAAATGTTGTGATCAAGCGTGGTACATTAGAAAAAGTATTTTCAAATGTACCCTCCGTGCTTTGTTCACTCGTATTGACTGATTTGTCTATGAGTAGAGAGTTCCTGGGAGTGGATTCAACTTTTTTATAGGCTTCCCTGAGGGTCCCCTCAGAGTAACCTCTTTGCCTCATCCTATTCATTGCCTCTTCTGAACAACGTACCCTCTCCTCCGGTATGCTGCATATTCTTTTAATACGGAGGAGTTCCCCGTACGGGATACTTTTTATGAGGTGGGATGGATGGGCACTGCTGGCATGTAAGATGGAGTTGCCAGCAGTGGGTTTCCTATACAGACATGTTTCTACATGGTTATCAACAATCGTGACAGTGGTATCTAAAAATTCAACTGATGTCTTGTCTATCTTAAAAGTGAATTTGAGATTAAAATCGTTGTCATTTAAAACCCCAATAAAATCAACCAAGCTTTCACGATCGCCTCTCCAAACCATAAAAACATCATCAATGTATCTATACCACTCTGCAATCCTGGATCCGAACACATTGGCATGGGTTCCCATGAGAACCTGCTCCTCCCACCAGCCAACATGCAGGCAGGCATAACTGGGGGAAAGGCAAGCTCCCATGGCGACTCCCCTCTTTTGAGAATACAGTTCATTTTCAAACATAAAATAGTTGTTGTGCAATGCCCAGTGAATAAGTTCTAAAAGCATGTTGTTATGATTATAAAACTTGATTGGTCTGCAGTCCAGATAGTGTTTGGTGGCGGCAATCCCTGTATTGTGTTCTATACTGGTATACAGGAACTCTATGTCAAGAGTGACCAATAAGAAATCCTCATGCCATTGAATTTGAGCTAGTTTCCTGATAAAATCGCCAGTATCCTTAATGTACGTTGGTAAGGCTCGGACTAATGGCTGTAAAAAATAATCCACATACTTACTGGCATTTTCACTGATACTCCCAATAGACGAAATAATTGGTCTGCCAGGTACAGGCCTCACGCCTTTGTGGATTTTAGGTATCAGGCGGAGCGTTGGGATGATCGGAAATTCATTGAACAAAAACTCAAATTCTTGGTTGGAAATTAATCCCTGCCTTTTATAGGCATGTAGCATTTTCTTAAGGGATTCCTTAGAAGTGTTGTAAATTTTCAAACTGATTTTCTCATAACACTCAGTGTCTGAAAGCTGTCTTTTAACTTCAATCCTGTATTCCTCCTTGGGCCAGATGACCACATTGCCCCCCTTGTCGGACATACAAATTATTAGGCCAGGGTTACTGTTCAATTTGCAGATCAAGTTCTTATATTCTGAGTCTTGATGTTTTGTTTTCCTGCTGTTGGAACTGGTAACCCGATAGAGATGCTTTAGATCGTTGGTTACCATCTCTTGGAAGATGTCGATCGCGTCCTTGGGCATCATAGGGATGAAATTAGATTTGCCTCTGAAGGGACTTAGACCTGCACATGGTTCTGTGCCAATGATTGATGTAAGTCTGTCTTGAGAGGGCCGTATATCGACTGTCTGACTGGGGGAATCCTGATTCATTCTGGTCAGATCTGCCAGAGTAAGGAGTAACTGAGCGTCCGCAGATTCCAAGTTGTGGTCATTGGGAATTGCACTGATGTCATTAGGACCCAAGTTCGTTTTGCTGCCAGATTTATTTATTTATTTATTTATTTATTTTTTGAAACCGTTTATTACATGTTAAAAAAAGGTTACAGGTATGGGCCTACAACCATCCGGCCGGCCGCTAGAGTGGCAGAAGCATATGACATACCTACAGTAAAAGTCTCTTGGCGGTGCAGATCGGTAAATCAGGAGATATCAATGGCGCAGGCCACATAACTCCAAGCCCACAATACGGTTTCCTTTTTTTTCAAAACAGAACAACACAAAAAACCACACCCGCAAGGCAACCCGCAATCCAAAGTGACGGCACGTGCTCCTTAAGTGGGGGATCCCAACCAGCAGCCAAACTCTGAAGAGGGGAATGGGAATAGATCAAGGACAGGGGAACCACATGCCCACGGCTAGGGGAGGGGGTCGGCTAGGGGGACGGAGCTGGTGAGGCGGCCGGTAGCAGTGGCGGCTCACAAATACCCCCGCGATAGGCGTTCCAGGGGCCCCAGATTTTCACCCACGCCCCAGGCTTACCCCTCGCCACATACACTACCTTTTCACGAAACATACACCAATCCATATGTTCTTTCCAGGCCAACACCGCCGGGGGCCTCTGGGATCCCCACAATTGAGCAATGTCACGCTTAGCTATCATGTATCCCAGAGTCACCCACCGCTTCTGCGGGACCGAATAGTCATTTGGTTCCCACACATTCAGCAAGCATCTCCTCGCTTCAGGCAACAGCGCGACACGCGTAACCACACGCAGGACCTCATGCACACCACGCCAGAATCGCTCCACCTTTGGGCACTCCCACAGAATATGCATGAAAGTTGCCAAAGCACCGCAGCCACGCTTACACAATCCGTCACCAGCAAAGCCCATACGTAGAAGCCTTGGCCCCGTCACGTAAACCCGGTGGAGGATCTTAAGCTGGACGCAGCGAAGGCGAGCCGGGATGGCCACCTCCTTCGGAGAGGCCACCGCGGAGATCCAGTCCTCGTCGTCCAGTTCCAACCCGTCGGCAACCCAGGCCTCGCGGAGACTAGTCAGCAGGCACGATCTGTCGTTGATCAGCTTTTTATATATAAGGGAGATCGTGCTGTCTGGGACATGGCCATCCAGCACTCGGTCCTCCAGGGGGGAAGACTCCGGAATGGACGCGACATCCGGGAAGACGGAGCCCAGCGCATGGCGGACTTGTAAGTACCGAAAGTACTCACTGCCTTGCAGCTGAAACTCCGTCTGCAGCGTCTCAAAAGTTTTGAATCCCCCCCTCGTCCAGAGATCTCCCACTGTGCTGATTCCGATCGTGTCCCACTTCTCGAAGCCCCTCGATGTCCACAGGGAGCCCAACCTCTCAGACGCATATAGCGGTGTCGCCCGGGTCAAACGGTCCTTCCACCCCATAGCTGCATTAGCCGCGTGCCATACACGCACCATGACACGCGTCGGTACCGTCAAACGGGAGTCGGGCGCGCCAGAGTAGAGCGCTCGATTGTAATCGCCACCGGGCAGGAGCATCTTGTCCATTTCAAATGCCGGGTTCAAGGCGGGCCCGTAAAGGCCATGATTAATTGCAGCTAGCTGGGAGGCCCAGTAATACCGTTTAATGTCCGGGAGGGCAACCCCCCCATCGTACCACGGAAGCGTCAATTTAGCCAGAGCAATACGCGGCCTCCCGTCCCAGAACAGGCGCCGCTGCAGGCTCTCCACCTCACGGAAGTAGCGCGCCGGAACCAAGTCCATAGTATTCTGGAGCGCGTACAGAAAGCGCGGCAAGGACATCATCTTAAACAAGGCCGCTCGGCCAAGCGGCGAAAGCGGAAGACGCCGCCAACGCGCAACGTCCTCCTTCAAGCGCTGGAGGGGGGGTAGCAAGTTCCGCTCGTAGCGGGCCTCCGGGTCTAGAGTAATATATATACCCAGGTACCGGAACCCCTGGGAGGCAATCTGGATCGGGCAGTCCCGTGGTAGGGCCGGAGCCTCCCCGGAAAGCACATATACGCAGGATTTCGCCCAGTTGATGACAAGGCCTGAGTTACGACCGAAGGAGCGCAAAACATCAACCAGGACAATCAGCGAGTTACGCGGGGAGGCGAGATACAATAGGATATCATCGGCGTAGAGGGACACGCGGTCCTCATGCTCGGGGGTCCAGCGGAGACCACGGATAGAGGGGTGCCACCGCAGCCACTCCGCCAAGGGCTCCAAGGCCAGTGCAAACAGGAGCGGCGACAAGGGGCAACCCTGACGCGTGCCCCGCCCCAGCGCAAATGGGGCGGAGACCCGCCCATTCACCACCACCTGCGCCAGTGGGCCCGAATACAACAATTTGACCCAGCTAATGAATCCCGGTCCAAATCCAAATTTCGCCAGCATCGCCCAGATGTATGGCCATTCAAGCGTGTCAAACGCCATGGTGGCGTCTAAGGACGCCAAGATGGCCGGCTCCCGCACAAACGGGACACGCGCGAGCACCCCATGCAAGCGTCGCAGATTAAGAGCCGTGTTGCGGTGGGGTATAAAGCCAGATTGGTCTTGGTGGACCAAATCGCCCACCACGCCAACCAGCCGGTTGGCCAGCACTTTGGCGAGGATTTTGGGCTCCGCGTTCAAGAGCGAGATAGGCCTATAGTATGTAACCCGCTCACGGGGTCTCCCCTCCTTGTGGATCACCACGATTGTGGCCAGACGCTGGTCCGGCGGGAGGGAACCCTGCGAGCGGGCCGCCAGGAACATGGCGCGCAGGTGGGGCGCCAGTACATCCGGTCGTAGCTTGTAGAGCTCGATGGGGATACCATTGGGGCCCATGGCCTTGCCGGAAGCGACCGAGCGAATAGCCAGGGCAATTTCGTCCGAGGTGGGAGGAGCGTCCAGCAAATCCCTGTCCTCCACCGTAAGGGAGGGCAACGCGATGTCCCGAAGCAGGGCATGGGAATCTTCCTCCGAGCAGGGAGAAACCGGGGAGTACACCTCGCGGAAGTAATCCGCGAAGCAGGAGACAATGGCTTCCGGCTCGGTGACAGGCACACCATCCATCCCCTCAATCAAAGGAACCACACGACTCGCTCTCTCCCTCTTGTCCAACCACGCAATCAATTTACCAGCCTTATCACCCACATCATACAGTCGTCCCTGTTGCTCTCTACTGAGGCCCCTGGCCGCCTCCGTGACGAGGGCCCTATAGGCCGCCTGCTTGAGGTGCAGAACATGCAACTTGGCGTCGGTTACCCCGCTCCCCAGGTCACCCTCTAGTTCCGCAATTTCGGCCTCCACCCGGGTTACCTCCTCCCGCTCGCGCCTCCGGGCCTGGGAGATAAAGGAGAGGGCCTCCCCTCTGAGAACTACCTTAAAAGCCTCCCACAGGGAGATGGCCGAAGGGACAGACCCCACATTCTCATCAAAGTATCGCTGTAAGGATTTGATCAAGTCGGCACGAATAGTGGGGTCACGCAAGTACCAAGCATTGATTGGAGCCACCCTGCCCCCCCCCCAGGGAAGACATCGAAATGTAACAGTACTGGGGAGTGATCTGAAATGCCCCGCGCCAGATGGCACACCTCTCCCACCCTCCCAGCATAGGCCGCCGGGACAAGGATGTAATCAAGCCGCGAGAGGCTACCATGGGCACCCGAGTGGAAGGTGTATTGCCGCTGCGCGGGATGCTTTAGTCGCCAGCAATCCACCAGGCCCAGAGTATCTAAAAGGCCGGACAGCCAGGCCTGTGCCCGGGGGAGGTCCCTAGGGGGATGGCGATCCAGAGACCCAGAAACTACCGCATTAAAGTCCCCACCAACCACCAGCAGGCCACCCGGGAGGTCCAGGAGGAGGCGCCCCAAGTCCGCAAATGTAGTAGATTGTAACCCAGGCGGGACGTACACTGATATAAAAACAAACACTCTACCCTCCATTCTACCCACCAGAACAGCGTAGCGTCCCCTCTCATCATGGCGCACCTCATCAATCTCCAACGGGAGCGAGTTCTTAATCATGATACCCACCCCCCGCGAGCCCGAGGTGAAGCCCGAGTGGGCCACCAAACGATAGCCTCGCCGATCCATGGCATGAAAGGAGTTACCTATGAGGTGTGTCTCCTGCAGGAAGATAACATCTGGTGAGATACGTTTCAGGTACTGCAGGACCACACCACGCTTAATCCTGTCCCCCAGGCCGTTAACATTCCATGACAACACAGTCAAATCCCTACCCCCCATCATACGGAGAAGCAATCAGCCGTCCCCCACAGAGCATCTCGAGAGCAACAATACAGTAAAGGGCTTGCCTTGCGGTGCAAACAAACGACACAACCCCCCCACCCCCCCATCCCAACAGAACTCCCCCCTCCCTGCACCCCTGCATGAGCCCAAACAGCCCCCCCAAAGTGCAGTGTGCCTGTCGCCCCATAGATGAAAAACTAACTAGTACCCCAGAGGAGGAGGGAAGCCCCCAACAGACCCCACACGACCTCCATCGGAGGGGAACATACACGATCAGTAAATGGTAAAGGAATGTTGTCCAGAGCAAGGCCTATTCTTTACCCCTCAGTTCTGATCCGGCGGGCCCTCCCCGCCAACCGCACCCCCCCACCCCCTCGGCCCCGATCTCCAGGCAGAGTGTCCAACCAGTCCCCAGCCGCCTCGGGTCGGTCAAAGAAGTGCGTGCGCCCATCCACCTCCACCCTTAGCTTAGCTGGAAAAAGCATTGAGTACTTAAGGTTCAGGTCCCGTAGGCGACGTTTAACTCCGAGAAAACTCAATCTCAGTTTTTGGACCGCCGGAGTAAAGTCTGGGTAGAAATGCACATCCATGTTATCAAGCTTGACCGGTCCCTGTTGCCTGGAGGTCTGCAGGATAGCGTCTCTGTCCCGAAAATTAAAAATCCGGGCAATGAGAGGCCGCGGCGGGGCACCGGCCTTAGGTCTGCCCCCCGGGACCCGGTGAGCACGTTCCACCGCAAAAAGCTTACTCAGCCCCCGGGGCTGAAGATGGGTAAGGATCAATTCTTCCACAAAAAGATCTGCCGCCTCCGCCTCTCGTCCCTCCGGCACTCCCACAATGCGAACGTTATTCCTCCGGGCCCGACCCTCGGAATCCTCCAGTCGCCGATCCATCAGGGCGCTCACCTGGCCAAGCCGGCGCACCTCCTTTTGGAGGGCCACCACGTCCGTCGTGAGGCTCGTTGTGGTGTGGGCCAGGGAATCGACCCGGTCGTTGGTTTTGGACAAGTCAGCCCTCACAAGGCTAACATCCACCAGGACCGAGTCTATCTTTTGCGCTAAGGTGTCGAAGCGCTGGTCCACCGAGGCCTTCATCTCTGCGATGGCGCCCATGACGTCCCGGAGGGTCGGATCCACCGGTTGAGCAGATGCCTCCGTCGGGCCCGCCGGGGATGTGCGCGATGTCTCCGGAGATCCCTTCTGGAGGGTGTAGCGGTCCATACTGTTGGATTGAGGCGCCGGGCCGCGGCGGGTCGTCTTCACCTTCGCCCGGTCGCCATCTTGTTTGGTGGACATGCCTGCTCTCCCACCGTCGTGCCAATCTCCTCGAAAGGGCCGGTAAACCAGTTCACGGGTTCCGGGGGGGGGAGGGCGACCACTGGGCCGCAGGACGACTCACGTCCGGCGGGTCAGCCGGACACCTGGACAAGGCCACACCAGCGCACCCCGCTCCGCAACCCTACCTCGCTAGAGGGCAAGGAGAGCGCAAAAGCGAAAGTGAAAGCACGGGATACGCGAGTCGCCCAGCCCTGCCCGCCGCTGTTGTTCGCCTTGTCCCCGGATCGCCCCACTACTCCAATCCGGGGGGCCAGCGCGGAGAAGGCCGCAACCTTCAATCGGTGCTCCCACCGGTGTCCGGGGTCCGATTCGAAAAGGAAAAACGGATGGCGCCTCAGCTCGGGTTCACCGATGTAGTCCCCTCAACAAGGACAGGATATAGCCAGGATTAATTCAGGAGGTCGTGGTGGTCCTCGGGAGCCTCGCACCTACGCGGCCATCTTGGTTGCGCGCTAGGCTCCTGCACTCTTGCTGCCAGATTTGATGGTAAAAAACTTTTTTAATTTTAACTTCCTTGTAAAATTAAATAAATCTGCTCTGGTTTTACAGTAGTTGAAGTTATTGCCAGCGCAATATGAGAGGCCCAAGGAAAGGATATTCTCCTCTTTAGGGGTGAGCACGATCTTGGATAGATTCACTACAGTGTTTTTGTTGGTTTGGTCCTCGTCTAACGTCGTCGCCATTGTGGTTTTCTGCCTCTTTGCGCGGCGGGCCTTCCTTCTGGCATTACGTTTTTTGTTTTGTTTTGCCCTGCAGATACTTGAGGATTCCGCGGCCTCAGGGTTTGACGGCGGTCCTTGGCTAAAAAATTCAGCTCCTCACCAGGTTGTAGTCTGCCGGACATGAGACTGCCTCGGACCATTTCATCGCCTTCATTACCGCTTCCACTGGTTAGGGAAGCAGAATCACCTGTATCGGATTCTATTGTCGCGCACTGTTCGCCACTATTAGGTATTTCGTGCGTGGTTGTGGCCAATTTATCCGAACGTCTCATCCTCGCACCATCGTACCGGCGGGCAAAGGTAAAGATCTGGCCCAGCTCGTAGTCCTCTTTATCTCTTAAGAATTTTCGTAATTTCCTTAGTTTGATTTTATCCTGTTGTATCTTAATCCTGTCCTCAATTTCCTTTCTTTGTTTGGCAATTTCTTCCTTTTCTGTACGATTATTGAGTTTGACGTTAATTTCCTCTATCTGTTTGATCAGTACTTCACGATCGATTCGGGCATATTTAATGAGGATTTTCACTGCATTCATGGAAGCATTTAGGTTGTTGTCCGCCCACTCCACCAACATTTCTGGGTGGATGTTGTCGAAATTGGGTGCCAGCATAATCCTTAAGCCTCGTGGGACCCGACCTGCTTCCACGTATTTAGTTAAAGATATCTCCTCCCACCACTTTGTCATTTCACTCCGTTGGCATTTTTCGAGTGATTTGAGTAGTGTCCTGAGATCCGGGTTAGCAGTCGGGTCGATGCCAGAATCTGAAGGTTTTGATATACATATATATATTCACTGAAAAAACCATAGGTTTCACACATGTTATAGTTAGCTGGACATTTCACTCGTAAAAAGCCAATGATATTCCCCGGTTATAGTTAGTTCAGCTAACTATAACTAGCGCGCCCGCAATCCACTGCTGATGACGTCACATATTACATCACTCATGACATGGTCAGTGACATCACTCATGACATCACTGATGACATCTCAAATGACATCACTGATGATGTCATCCAGTGAATGTGTGTTTCTGAACAATTTTAATATGTTTAATATATATAGGGAAAGGCCTGTTGAAGAATGAGTGGGTGTATAAGTGTGTGAATGGATGATTTTCTAGGTGCGTAACTGACTCTGTAAGTCAGTCATTAAATGTATCTTATTGCAGACTAGTGACTAAACTGTGTGAATGTCTGTATGTGTCTGTTGTTGGTGTATAAGTGGCTGCATGGTTTTGTGAATAGCTATATGAGTGTCTATATGGGTTATTGATTGGTTGTCTGAGTATCTGTATGGGTGCCTGAGTGTTTGTGTGGGTAGGGTGTGTGTGACTCTATGCATAAATGTGTGAGTGGGTGATTCTATGGGTGCATGGTTTTAAGAGTGCATCTGTGATGGACTGTATGGTTGAGTGAGTGTATGTATGGGTGTGTTAGGGATTGAATGTATATCGCAGTAGTACATTTGTGACTAACTACATATGTGAAAGGCAGTATATGTGCGTGTAAGAGTATATAAGTGAGTAGATATGAGAGTGTGTGATTGTGAAAGTGACTGTATGGATGAGTGTGTGCTTGTATGAATGATTCTATAAGAGGGTAAGAATGTGGTACTTTTTTTATGACTAAGTGAACTTGAGTGTGTATAACCGCATAGCTGAGTATATGGGAGTGTGATTATTTGCGTGACTGACTAGGTGTGAGAGTACCTCTATGGATGATTGGTGGTGTGTGAGTGTCTATATAGGTGTATAAATAAGATAGTTTTGTATGGAGTGACTGTAAGTATGAGTGACTGTACAGCTGAATGATTGGAGGTGTATGTAGACCTAAGAGTTAATAAGTGGGTATGTAGTTATTGGTATTGCAGTATGTATAGTTTTGACATTTGAAGTCTTAAATTTAGAGTTGGTGTATCAAAAGTTATATTAGGGTGTGAGAAGATGAATGACATCATCAGTGATGTCATCAGTGATGTCATTTGAGATGTCATGAGTGATGTCATGAGTGATGTCACTGACCATGTCATGAGTGATGTAATATGTGACGTCATCAGCAGTGTATTGCGGGCGCGCGAGTTATAGTTAGCTGAACTAACTATAACGGGGGAATTTCATTGGTTTTTTACGAGTGAAATGTCCAGCTAACTATAACATGTGTGAAACCTATGGTTTTTTCAGTGAATTTGTAAGGTTTTTTAAATGCTATTTCCTAACTATAACGTGTGTGAAACCTATGGTTGTTTCAGTGAATTTGTAAGGTTTTTTAAATGCTAATTCCTAACTATAACGTGTGTGAAACCTATGGTTTTTTCAGTGAATTTCAAAGGTTTTTTAAATGCTAATTTTGTATTTTTTAATATATTTTTTATATATTTCTTTTACAAAAATTTCCCTATGTATACATTTATACATTATCTGTATCCTTTAATTTTGTGTGGGTCCTTTTTTTTTTACTTTGAATTTGGATAAAGTTGAACAGCATAGTTAATATCTTCTATTAACTTATGTCCACCTTATTTCTTTTTTTTTTCTACAAATTTTTAGGGTGCGCGCACTGAGCGCGAACCTAGTACGTTTGCGTACGTTTTTCATGTACGCATGCGTACGTTTTTTGCGTAATTGCACGGTGCGCGCTCTGAGCTTGCTCCGTGCGCGCACCTCGGGTTATGTAATTAATAAAACAACACTTTTAATTGGTTTACATTACTTTCAGTTTCAGATTGTTTCAACACCACACCCAATCCCCTCATGGTAAGTCATGTGATCAAGAAACATCACTTTTCATTGGTTCAAAGTACTTTCAGTTCCAGATTCTTCCAAAACTACACCCACTCCCCTCATTGTTAGTTCTGATTCCCTTGGAGAAGGAGCTACTCTGTTTTTGTGAGACAATGGCAGAGCACCAGCCACCTTCTCAGAGTGAGCAGGACACTCTTGAGAGACAGAGGCAGAGGAAGCAGAAAGACTCCTTTATATGGCAGTTTTTCACTTTTCCTGAGGGACAAAAGAAGGTGAATGCACCAAAGGTCACCTGTATACTTTGTCAACGCATCTTGTCACGTGGGAATGCTAATAAGAAGTACTCTTTTAGTATTCACACTATGATGAGGCACGTTGAGAAAATGCATCCTGTGACTTTTCATCAAGCTTCTGGAGCAAACCCTCCACCTGCTCAGCCGATGACATCTGCAGCAGCTCAGCCGAGCACATCTTCGGCAGCTCAGCCGAGCACTTCTTCTGCAATGGTGCCTTCACCTTCTAACACACCTCTGGATATTCGTCCTTGTTTTGGGAGGATGAGTACACGGTGCATGGATTGTGCTACTCTTATTACTATGGGTGAGAGCAGTATTGATCTCATTCAAAGAAAATTTGAGGAGCACCCTTGCACTAGGCCATAGTTTTGTTATTTTTTTTTCTCGTTTTTCTCTTCTTCTGTCCCTACATTAACTCAAGGGCTCTTTTTAGAGCCACCTAAAATCAAAACACAAAAACTTTGTCATTTTTTTTTGGGGTGCGTGCACCCTGCGCGCACCCAATGGGTTTTTTTAAAAAAAAATAATCATTTTTTTCACCTTTAGTAAACCTTCAGAGATAGTGTACATTTCACAGATGAAGGGAAGAGAGTCTTCCTATTAAACTTTAAACTCTGCATCAGTACTTACGTATAGGTACCCAAAACCCATCAAAAAAGATAATAGCTCATTTTAGTGCTGTATTTGAATTGGCTGTATTTACAAGGAGAGGAAAAGACACACAGAGTGGCTTATCCTCTCCTTGTAAATATGGAAAAGCACCCTGCGCCACTAGTACGTCAAGAAAAGTGACGTAGTGGCGGCGCAGATGGCTTGTAAATCTGCCCCAGAGATGTTAAGAAAATTAAGGGTAAAACAGACAAACAGAGAGTGACAGATACAGAGACAGAGAGCAAACAACTGAGAAGGAGTAAGGCAGTTAAAAAGACTAAGACATATGGATACAGAGAAATCAGGGATGAAAAATTAGTGATGGAGGTAGTAAAGGTAGGGGAGTAGTAGAGAAGGAGTGAGGGAGTTACAAAAGAGTAGTAAAGCAGGAAGAGTGAGTGAGAAGAGAAATGAGAAAAGCAGAGTAAGGAGAGGTGAAGAAAAGGAAGCATGAAACGAAAGCAGTGACACATACAGATATTTTAAACTTACCTGACCATCAAAGTAACTTATTTAGAAATAAATGTTTTTATTTAATTGCAAGGAAACTGAATTACATTTTCTAAATTTTCTTTCTAGTTCTGAAAAAAAGAAAAAAAGTAATAATATTCAACAATACATTTTATTAAACAGTAAATGTTTTTTCATATTTAGCAAAGCAATTTTTTGCCCTTTTTTTGCTGTTTTCAGAATGTTTTGATTTTCACTGAAAATAGTGAAATCAATTGTATTCATCATTTAACAGCAGGCAAAATAAAAAACAATCTGAAAGATTGTTTAAAAAAGCCCCAAATGTATCCTCACTAAAACATACCTTAATAGAAATGTCAAAAATACCTTTTAAGAACAATAAAAAATTACAAGAAATCACGCCTGTAAACCTTGTTGCAAAAGAACATTTTCCAAAATAATATCTGTCAAAGAAGTCCACAATTGTTTGTTTTACCTTTCCTTGAGGCCAAATGGTAAGTTTAAAATCCTTTTTGAGTGTAATATCCAATTTTAATCCTTTAAAATTTAAATAATGCTTTCTTCAGATGCTGAATTTAGTATTTAAAATTTGGGTTTCAGAAAAATTAAGTAACAATTCGGGAATTCATAAGGCAAACATTGCTTGAAATCAATTGAGAATCATTACACAGTGTCCAGCTTTTTTCACATTTAAGATAAACTGTGTAATGACCAGAAGTTATAGAAGGACCGTCATGAAAAATTATTGCAACTGCTACAAAGGTTTTTCCAGATATAGATAATTGATTACCAACAAACTTCTTTAGTGAAGTTTCCAATTTTGTTCCATCAGCTCTACAACGTTGTACCATTAAAATTACATACTGTCCATATTTCCTTAAAAATAACGTTGACAACATTTCAGATTTACATTTAGAACATTCCATGTTGTGATTAGCATCTTTAACTAATTTACTAATAGTCACTGTTTTACTTTCTGGTAATGGTAAATATATGAACCTTTCAGAATCAACATTACTACTGCTTGTGTTCATACAGTTATCACAACAATGTTCCCATTTATAAGAGACACCAAATACATTTTCTACTTCTTCTCCTTCATCTTCCAGTACCATCAGGATATACATTAAGAATTCCTGTGCATCTTGCTGGACATTTTGTGTAAACTGTGTACATCCAGAACATACATCTAAAAGATTTCTAACATCAGAAGCACTTTCTATTTTATTTTTATCATTACTCAGCTTCTCATAAAGGAGACTCAGCAAAGAACAGAATCTTTTTTCATGATTTAGTATTATCTGCTCCTGCAAAGTTTCAAGATAAAATACAACATTCAGTACTACATTTGCGTAGCAGTTGACACCAGAGCTATTTTCAAAATGACAACCAACAACCTCTTCCACACTGTCCTTTTTCTTTTTGCTTGCAGTCACATCACTATCTTTTTGTTTTCTCTTCTGTACATCCACATTACAGATATTCTCAAATCTCCTTTTCCGACAAACAACACGTTTTTCAAACACAGGGTACTGACCTAAATGAGGAGCATAGCTTCTTCTTAATCTATTATTCTCCTTTATACAGTTTGCATCAGCACTTACTTTTGAGTCATCAAAGTCTATCATGAATAAACCAGATCATTTTTTCACGCGTGACAAAGCATTATATGCCATACCTTCTTTGAACACAGTAGACCCAATGTTTACAAAAGCACTATCAACAGTTAATCCTTGAGACTTGTGAATAGTTACAGCATATGCTAGAGAAATCAGAAACTGTTTCCTACGTACATATAAGTCTTTCACTAGCAAAAAACGAACTGAACAACGACTAATGACTTTAACCTCTTCAATCTGATCAAATTTTATTTTTAAGAATTCAATTCCATCTTTTTTCTGGTACTTTACAAAACCCACAACTTTACCCATAGCTCCATTCACTAAACCTTTTTCTACATCCAAATTGCGTCTTAAAATTACTCTACAGTTCATACACACATAAAGATTATTTTCCAAACCAGCTGTTTTTGAAATGTTTTTCTCCAGAGAATCCAATTTAGTAGCCAATTTGCCTGTCAATATAATAGTTATTCGTTCATGTTGAATTTTATCCACAGCTTCCAGTTTTATGATCTCTTCATTTTCCAATTTCAAAAGTTCTTGATTGAATACAGAGCATTCATGCAGTGTTGGCATTAAGCAGATTACAGTATTTTTTTCAGCAATTTTCTTGTATATTTTCTCTGGAACTATTTCTTCTGTTGTAAACAAATTACTCAGCAATCGACTCTGTAATACTTTTCTGCCATGTTCTGTGAGTAGTCCAATTCTTATATCTTTCAGAATACTTGCATAGTCCTCATCATTGGCTTGCCTCATATTGGTAATGAGTTCCTTATACTCAAAATATGTCCAAATATTTACATTGCCTATACTTCCTAACGACTTTTCCGTGTCTTCATGTGTAAGTGTATGGAATACCGGTTGTCCTTTAACTGGAGTAAGTTGCAAAAGATCCCCAAAAACTATGACGTGTTTTCCTCCAAATAACACGTCATACTCTGTCTTCAGAATTTGCTGCATTCTTAAATGCACAAAGGCAAGCATTACGTTTGATACCATGCTTACCTCATCAATAATGAGTACTTTCAATTTCTTCAATACTCTTGAAACTTCCAAGCATGCTTCTCCTGCTAGTTTGTGGTACTGTATTTTGTTCTCATGCTCTACTGGTAACATTAGCAAACGATGTAAGGTAACTCCTTTTATGTAATACGCTGCTAACCCAGTTGGAGCAGTAACAACACAAGACAAAATGGAATCCATTTTCTTCTGTAGGTAGCTTCTAATTACATTAATTAAGAAACTTTTTCCAGTTCCTGCTTGTCCACTTATATACATTCTCATTGGTTCAAAAGATGTGCATGAGCACTCTTTCTTTTCATGTAGTAATCCGTGATCAATTTTTTTCCTGACTTCTTCATTAATTTGTTTTTGTTCTTCATTCAGTTGCTGCCCCAAATATGTTAAGTCTACTAAATCTTCCTGAGCTTGATTCATACCTGTTTCCACTTCATTCATGGCTATTGCTGCTTCATTTTCTACGATTGGTTGTCCTAGAGGATCTTGACTGAATGTCCCAGAACTTTGACTGTCTTGAGAACTGTCTCTAGCTACTTCAGCTGCAATTGTTGCTTCTTGTTCAATTTCTTCATTTAACATTTGAACATAAGTTGTGAAAGTACTGCATTCTATGCTGTCTTTGCTAGCATTGAAAGAATCTTCAGAACTCTGGAATACTCCAAGTAGTTCGTCCTCTGAACGCCATAGTTTAAACAGCTGCAAAAGTGCTAAGCAGTAAAATTCCTTTTTGTCAGGAGTGTCGCAACTCAGCTTCCGGTGATTTATCAAACTTCCTTTTGTTTGCTTCACCAAACATCCCTACTCACCACTGACTTTATATTTTCCATTGTTGATATCTTCTGTGGCATTCCGTTTAAAAATGAAGTTCTGCAGCACTTCATAAAGACACATGTCCTCAAGGTGATGACTTCTTTGTGGGTAATATGTGTCCAATATGTTTATTCTTAAAATGTCTGTACTTTCTGGTTCGAACTCTGCTAACTATTCAATTTCTCGAATAGATTTCAGTACCCGATTTCGCATTCCTGCAAGGCCTAAACTTACCCAAATTATTCTTCTGGATTTGGAATACAGACTTGCAGATGATAACCTATCTGAGCATTCGTAGGATCCAATTTCTCGATGCGATAACATCTTTAAACTGAAACTGTATAGCTTCTTACTAACAGTCTTCTCGTGAGAAATCTCTTCCCACATTTCCTTCAATTCCGTTTTCTCAGATTTAGTGATGTAAGATGTGACATACCGAGCAACAGCAATAGAATTGTCAGCCACATACTGTATATCCATGTTAGCATTCCACATGGATAAAATGACTGGATTGTAGTCATGTATATATTTTGACTCTTCTTTTCTTCTTAGGTTGTAGGTATTCTTAGGCGATTTTCTTGTACTAGTATGTCGCACAGCTGACATAAAACTGTTTACTCTTCCTTTTGAAAGAACAGGTCGTGGAAATCCAAATCGACATTTTGTGTAGAATTTATCTTTACTCTTGTACTTTCGTCGACAGTATTTTCCACATCGATGACTTTGGAAATGTAAAACTTTCTCTTTTAAGTTTTTCTCTTCTGTGCTTTTAGGTATAGCACATGTTGCATATCCTTCAATGAAAGATAAAACTGCTTCATCAGCATCTGTTCCAAATTTTGGGGCATCCTTGATCCACAACAGCATATGAACATGGGGAGCACCTCTTGCTTGGTACTCTTTTCTCCAAAAGAAATCCACAACTTCTCCAAGAGGTGGATTTTTTTTATTGCAGATGAAGGACATCATAGCCTCAAATCTATGATTAAAATATCTGCAAACATTAACCGGATCCAATGAGCACAATTCTCCTGCTGTCTTGTATTGTATGTTTTTAATGTTTGAATTTGCCTCTCGCAGAAAATCTAGTAAATCATCCCAAGCGTACTCAGCACAGCTCAGGGTAAGGAACCATGTAGGAGTTCCTAAATTCCGTAACATACACTTCAGTTCTCCATGGCGTCGGTACCAATATTCATTAGTTCCACGCTGACAAGCCATCAAATTGATCAATTGAGATTCCAAATGATCATCTCGCTGTTGCACTTTGTTGAGAAAGTCCTTTGCTGACACATTATGTAGATGTACTCCAGTTTTTAAAATGTGATTTACTGCATAAGATAGTGCAGACAAGTCACTTTCAAATAAAAGATGGAACAAATAAGGAATACTTTGACGAAATATGGTATCTTCTGCATATAATCTTGTAGTCCGATACTCCGAAGCAGGAATCTGTACTGGACGTTCATCATATCGTCCACCTTCTCCTGTAGGAAACAGTTGGGGAAAACAACGAGCTTCCAAGCTCTCCTCCCATACACTCACAGGAGTTCCTTTTGCTTTCTTCATCTGAAACAGGTCAATAGCGTTTCCCATAACTTCTTTAGAATGAAGAGGATGTATGCTGAAATGTTCATAAATTTCTTCTTCTTTTGACTTATCCACTTTTTCAATTTGCCCAGTTGGTATTCCTGTGTCTTCTAGTATTTCTTCTTCATCTTCATCCATATAAATGGCTTCATACCATTTATTATTTTTTTTCAAATACAAATTTGCTCTTTGTACTTTTCGTACATCCACCAGCTCCTGCCAAATTTTCTTATTCTTTGTAGGTACACCATTAACCAGAATAACTAATGGTTCAGTTTCCAAAGTATCTGCATCGATTGTTTCCATATTTTTTTTCAAATCCAATGGCAAATAGACAACTCTTCCTTTTAAACCTCTTTGTAAATCCGAAGGAGGTAATTTACCTGTTTTTGGCTCCATATGCACTATGGTCTGAAACGGATGGACACATTGAATGAGTATACACTCATACGTATTTAAATCAGAAAGTTCTGGAGGAATTTCAACCAATTCTAATTTATTATGTACAGCTCTTGCTGGCATTCTATTTTCTTCTAACTTGTTATAACAATATTTACAAATACGCTGATCTTCACCCAATTCAAAACAATTTTCCAGAAATATATATGTTGCAAAATCTTTCCACTTATAATTATCTTCATTTTCACTTTTTTTTATACAAATCAACATTCCTTGTTTGAATTTTATAATGGCTTCTCCGGCAACAAATACAAGTAATATTTGGTCTTTCATTAGAGATGATAGTAAATTTTGTCATTTCATCTTCAAAATTTTTACTAACAGTAAGTTCTACATTCTCTTCCACATTTTCATCAATAACTGTGTCATTTTCTGCACTTTCTTGTTCTGGACCAAAGTAACAAAACTGAATCTCATCAGTAACCTTCACTACATCTGATACAGATCCACGGAACAGAGCATTATTCAACTCATTTAACTTTAGTGCTGGACTTTTAGCAAAATACAATGTTCTCACAAACTTTCTCATTTCAGTATGATGAACAGCCAGCATCCTAAAATGGTGAAAAACACTTTGACACACTTTCCTAGATAGACAAGCCAGAGAATGTCCTTGCAAACCAGTATTCTCTCTCACTCTGCATGGATTTAGCCTTTGAAGCACCTTAATTTTCTGTTTAACACTCTTTTTACTATATTCTCTTAGAAAGTCACGTAATTTATCAATAGATTCCTGACACACAGTACAAATACTACTACAATTCCAAGTGTACACTGGGGCTTTAGGACGTCTCCCCATAAACTCATCAGCCATCACTTCTTCCTCATTTCTTGGAACCATTTTCTCTTTTTCTATTACACAACCATCCTTAACTTCATATGCTCTACCATTGGTGTCAACTGCATGCAACAAACTATTACTTTGAAGATAACTCTCTTCATTAAAAAATGGTTCAGTACTTGAACTATGCTTCCATTCTGCTAAGAACACTTTACAAAAGTTATTTTGTTTGACTTCTCTTTTCCTTTTGCTTTGTGACTTCATTGCATTGACTAATTTATCTAATCTACGCATCCTGTTCAAAATTAAAATGAATAGTTTGTTTTTATTTCTAATGCCTTGGTAACAATACTTTCAATTAATTTCTTTTTCTTATAAAATTTGGTTTTCTTCTTATATTTTTCACATCCTTTAGCAAATTTAACATCACTCTTCTCTGAAACATTTTTCGACGAATGTTTTTAAAATCTATTCTCCGTGTTAAGTCACTCTTTCTTACTTCTGAGTCTACATTAGCATTTTGTTTTTGCTGTCGACTCTGTTGTTGTTTTGTACTTGAAACACTGTTTGAATTGAATTTATCTTTCGATCATTTTTTTTTTTGGAAGATATTTTTTAAAAATTCTTTAGTTTGCTTATCAGAAGACTTTTTCAATTTTCCAACACAAGCTCCTATTGTTTTTTTTACCAGTTGTCTTCAAATATATTTGTTGTTTCTTTTCTTTTCTCTTTCTTGACTTTATAGGCATCTTTATATTTTTTCACTGTTGCTCAGCAATACCTGCAAAAAACTAAAAAAAAATACCTTTATGTAATTTTAATTCATTACAATTTTTTTTTTCAACTTTTCAAATCCTATCACATGAGCTGATCCTTTCCTACAAGTCCAAGTCTTACAAAACAAGAGAAACATGAATTAAATCTCTGACAACAATTCCTGTGTGCACACAGACTCATGGTGTGATTCTAGGCAGAAAACGATATTTGATTGGCAATTTGAAAGCACATTTACTACTGTTGAGGAGCAAATGATAATTACTGTGACAGCCTGACACATTTTTCTTATATTTTAGAGAAGCAGAAAAGAGCACATGTCCTTACACCTATTTGAGACCATGACCATGTGTTACAGGGTGAGTGATTAGACTAGAGCAAAGGAAATGAGCCTTAGTGACATTGAATCTGTTTGCGTTACACACTGCTAACTGAAACACCACATACAGCTGAGTAGTATGCACAGGAGTGTAGGAGAAGCTGCTGCGTGTGTGCAAAAAGTGTGTTTCTGGAGACTGTGTATTCTCAGTTGCAAGAGAGATCTGCATGGAAACTTGCACAACTGCATGAAGAGTGCAGACATGCGTATAAGAGTAGATGTGTGGTAAGGGTTAATTTGAGTTTTGAACATGTAGGAACTACCTCCGCCATTGCAAGATTTGATGGTAAATCTACCCTGTGGTTTTCAAATGTGTTAACATTTGCCTCTCATTTGTGAGATAGTGATTTCTGCTGAGTGCTAACCATCACAGTTGAAGAAAACAAGCTGCCCCTTTCCTACGAGTGCAAGTCTTACAGAACAAGACCAACACAAATTAAATCTCTGAAAACAATTCCTGTGTGCACACAGACTCATGGTGTGATTCTAGGCAGAAAACGATATTTCCTTTGGCAATTTGAAAGCACATTTGGTACTGTGGATGGAGCAAGTGATAATTACTGTGACAGCCTCACACATTTCCCTTATATTTTAGACAAGCCAAAAAGAGCACATGTCCTAACAGCTTCTTGAGACCATGACCATGTGTTACAGGGTGACTGATTAGACTACAGCAAAGGAAATGTGCCTTGATGACGTTGAATGTGTTTGCATTACACACTGCTATCTGAAACACAACACAGGGCTGAGTATTATGCATGGGAGTGTAGGAGAAGCTGCTGCATGTGTGCAAAGAGTGTGTTTCTGGAGACTGTGTATTGTCAGTTGCAAGAGAGATCTGCGACTGCAGATATGTGTGTAAGAGTACATGTTTGATAAAGGTTAATTGGAGTTTTGTACATGTAGGAACTACCTCACCCATTACAAGATTTGATGGAAAATCTACCTAGTTAATTTGAAATGTGTTACCATTTGCCTCTCATTTTTCTGATAGTGATTTTTGCTGAGTGCTAACCAACACATTTGAAGAAAACAAGCTGGCCCTTTCCGGAAACTGCAAGTTTTACAGAACAACAACAACACAAATTAAATCTCTGACAACAATTCCTGTGTGCACAGAGACTCATGGTGTGATTCTAGGCAGAAAACTATATTTCCTTTGGCAATTTGAAAGCACATTTAGTACTGTGGATGGAGCAAGTGATAATTACTGTGACAGCCTCACACATTTCCCTTATATTTTAGAGAGGCAAAAAAGAGCACATGTCCTAACAGCTACTTGAGACCATCAGCATGTGTTACAGGGTGAGTGATTAGAGTAGAGCAAAGGAAATGAGCCTTTGTGACGTTGAATGTGTTTGCATTACACACTGCTATCTGAAACACAACACAGAGTTGAGTATTATGCATGGGAGTGTAGGAGAAGCTGCTGCATGTGTGCAAAGAGTGTGTTTCTGGAGACTGTGTATTGTCAGTTGCAAGAGAGATCTGCATGGAGACTTTTACAAGTGCATGAAGACTGCAGATATGTGTGTAAGAGTACATGTTTGGTAAAGGTTAATTGGAGTTTTGTACATGTAGGAACTATCTCACGCATTACAAGATTGAAAGGAAAATCTACCCTGTTGATTTGAAATTTGTTACCATTTGCCTCTCATTTTTTTTATAGTGATTTCTGCTGAGTACTAACCAACACATTTGAAAAAAACAAGCTGGCCCTTTCCTGAAAGTGCAAATTTTACAGAACAACAGCAACACAAATAAAATCTCTGACAACAATTCCTCTGTCCACACAGACTCATGGTGTGATTCTAGGCAGAAAACGATATTTCCTTTGGCAATTTGAAAGCACATTTAGTACTGTGGATGGAGCAAGTGATAATTACTGAGACAGCCTCACACATTTCCCTTATATTTTAGAGAGGCAAAAAAGAGCACATGTCCTAACAGCTACTTGAGACCATCAGCTTGTGTTGCAGAGTGAGTTATTAGAGTAGAGCAAAGGAAATGAGCCTTGGTGACGTTGAATGTGTTTGCATTATACACTGCTATCTGAAACACAACACAGAGCTGAGTATTATGCATGGGAGTGTAGGAGAAGCTGCTGCATGTGTGCAAAGAGTGTGTTTCTGGAGACTGTGTATTGTCAGTTGCAAGAGAGATCTGCATGGAGACTTTTTCAACTGCATGAAGACTGCAGATATGTGTGTAAGAGTACATGTTTGGTAAAGGTTAATTGGAGTTTTGAACATGTAGGAACTACCTCACCCATTGCAGGAGTGGAAGGAAAATCTACCCTGTGGTTTTCAAATGTGTTAGCATTTGCCTCTCATTTGTGAAATAGTGATTTCTGCTGAGTGCTAACCATCACAGTTGAAGAAAACAAGCTGCCCTTTTCCTGCGAGTGCAAGTTTTACAGAACAACAGCAACACAAATAAATCTCTGACAACAATTCCTGTGTGCACACTGTCTCATGGTATGATTCTAGGCACAAAACAGTATTCCTGGGTGATACCAGGCCCTTTCCTGAAAGTGCAAGTTTTACAGAACAACAGGAACACAAATTAAATCTCTGACAACAATTCCTGTGTGCATGTTGTCTCATGGTGTGATTCTAGACAGAAAACAGTATTCCTGGGTCATACCAGTACACCTTAACTTATGGTGAAGACATACTCCATAATATCTTTCAAGTTCAAGGCACTTAAATATCTTCCTTAACATAAAATGTAAAACACAACTTTTAAATTGGTAGGAAAATGTACCATGCTATTTTCAAATGTGTTTGCATTTGCCTCTCATTTTTAAGATAGTGATTTCTGCTGAGTGCTAACCAACACAGTTGAAAAAAAGAAACTGCCCTTTCTTAAAAGTGCAAGTTTTACAAAACAACAGCAACACAAATTAAATCTCTGACAACAATTCCTGTGTGCACACAGACTCATGGTGTGATTCTAACCACAAAGCGATATTTTGTTTGGCAATTTGAAAGCACATTTAATACTGTGGTGGAGTAAGTGATAATTACTGTGACAGCCTGACACTTTTTTCTTATATTTTAGACAAGCAGAAAAAAGCACATGTCCTAACAGCTCCTTGACACCATGGCCATGTATTACAAAAAACAAGCTGCCCCTTTCCTGCGAGTGCAAGGGTAATAGAGCAAGACCAACACAAATTAAATCTCTCATAACAATTCCTGTGTGCACACTGTCTCATGGTGTGATTCTAGGCAGAAAACTGTATTCCTGGGTGATACCAGTACACCTTAACTTATAGTGAAGACATACTCCATAATATCTAACATGTTACTTAAATATCTTCCTTAACATAAAATGTAATACACAACTTTTAAAGTGGTAGGAAAATGTACCATGCTATTTTCAAATGTGTTTGCATTTGCCTCTCATTTGTGAGAAAGTGATTTCTGCTGAATGCTAACCATCACACTTTAAGAAAACAAACTGCCCCTTTCCTGCGAGTGCAAGGCTAACAGAGCAAGAGCAACACGAATCAAATCTCTGATAACAATTCCTGTGTGCACACAGACTCATGGTGTGATTCTAGGCAGAAAACATTATTCCTGGGTGATACCAATACACCTTTACTTATGGTGAAGACATACTCCATATTATCTGACAAGTTCAGGGCAGTTAAATATCTTCCAAAACATAAAATGTAAAACACAACTTTAAAACAAGAACCACATTTCTATTATTTATATCAAAATGTTCCACATACATTCCCTCTCAAATTCATAACTCACCTTTAAAATTAGTTAGTTGAGAAAGAAATGTGGCACTCAAACAGCAGATTATCAGAGACAGAATCTCAGAGCTGTACACCTCTCTCCTCTCACCACAACCAGTAAATGGCAATGTTTCCCTCTCTTTTTTCACACATATACATGTTAATGTAAAATCACAGTCCTTCCCACATTTTTTCAAATGGAATCACACATTTCTATTGGTTGCAACTTTCAACCCCTTTTCAAATCATCCCTTCGCCCAACATGACTTCTGCCTGCTACCATAGCAACAGGTCATGGAACACTGGTGTGAGCAGAGAGGTCAGAAGTTCAGCACACAATTTTTCAAATCCAAACAGCAAGATTGCTTGACTTTTCAAACCTAACAGCAAATCCAAAGTAAAGTTCAGTGGGAACACATTTTTCTCTACCAATCCAAAACATGCTTTGAAAAATTTAAACATACAGCCTAGTTTTAACTGTAAAATGGTTTGAATCAGCCAATGAGTTATTTTTATTTAAAAAAAAAGTATGTATGCCTCCATTTTTCAACTGTCTTTCTTTTCATATTGCCATTCTACTGAAAGACACCTCCTGAGTGCATCCTGTTCTTCTTGGAAGATGTTCACAGTGTGGATTGTAGGTCATAGTTATGTCTTCTGGAGTGAAAAGTATGCAGAAAAAAGAGGTATTTTCAAAGACCTTGCTTTGCCAAATATAGACATTAAATGGATTGGTCAAAGAGGGTTAAAGTGGCACCAATTAATGCCTTTGGTGAAAACCTTTCTACATCTCCCACAGCCTAAACTTATTATTGTGCACTGTGGTGGAAATGACCTAGGCACTTTAACTGGGGTAGGTCTGGAAATGCTTATTAAGGACACCTCTCTGCAATTGATATCACTTTTTCCACAAACTGCCTTTGTATATTCTAATATATGCCAAAGGCAAAAGTGAAACTGGTCCAACCAATTTTGTCCGCAAATTGACAAAGCAAGAAAGCACGTCAATAAGTCTGTTTCTGCTTTCCTCAGAGACTATGGTATGGGTTCTATTTACCACAACAACTTGCGTTATAACATGCAAGACATTTATAGAGGAGACGGTGTACATTTCAATGATGAAGGGAACAGAGTTCCCTCTTGAACTTTAGACTCTGCATCGGAACTTACTTGTAGGTACCGAAAAACACTCAATGAACACAAGGGCTCTTTTTAGAGCCATCTAATATCTAAACACTTAAACTTGATTTTTATTTCTATTTTTTTTAATGTTTTTTTTCGGGTGCGCGCAGAGTGCGCACCTCGCGATGTTTTAAAAAAAAATGTAAATAATTTTTTTTGCCCTTCGTGGTCCTACTGTGACCCCCTGACAATGGCTTGGGGGTCAAGAACTCCCTACTCTGCCCCCTATTCACGTCCTCCACCTTTCCTTTTCAGTGCGAGAGACAAAATGGCGGCCGACACTTCCTGATTTTGACCGATTCGAATGTTTACTGACATCTAACAACCAATCAGAATTACGCTCGCGCACGCAGGGTGCGCGCACAGGGCTTGCACAGTGTGCGCACCCTGCGCGCGTATAGATATTGATATGCTTTTAAATGCTATTTTCTTAGGAAATACTGAACAGATTTACACCAGACCTGCAAAAGGCACTTCCTTGACCTTATGGCTACCTCTCTGCCAAATTTCAAGTAATTCTGTTCAGCCGTTCGGGCTGTAGCTGTGTCTAAAGGTCCTATGGAAAAATGCATGGGGAAAACGCGTTTTGGGACCCCCCTTTTTTCTTGGCCCCTACTTGACGAATCACCCCGAGACTTTCAGGGTAGGAGCTGAACGGAGCGCCCCATTAGTTTTGAAAATTTCACGAGGATTCGTCAACCGGCACCAAAGTTATTCAAAATAGAATTTTGAGATTTCCTATGGAAACACGATCCTAACTATAACTATCTATTGGCGACCGCCAGTAGATAATATATATATATGTATTATCTTCTGGTGGTCGCCAGTAGATAGTTATAGTTAGGACCTATTTTCCATAGGAAATCCGCAACATTCTATTTGGAATAACGTTGGCACCGTTTGACGAATCCTCGCGAAATTTTCTAAACTTTTGGCCAGCTCCGCTCTGCTCCGCTCCTACCCTGAAAGTTTTGCGGTGATCCGTCAAGCGGGGGCCGAGAAAAAAGGGGGGTCCCAAAACGCGTTTTTCCCATGCAATTTCCGATAGTATCTGTTGTCGCAGCTACAGCCCGAACCGCTGAACGGAATGACACCAAATTTGGCAAAGAGGTAGTCCTCAGTTCGGACTTGTGCCTTTTGCATATATGGTGTGAATCTGTTCAGTAGTTCCTGAGAAAATTAGGGTAAAAAAGTTAGTGATATCTATGGTAGTGAATGAGTTTTGGTAAACTCCTAGGGATAGTGGTGCTTGTCTAGAATCACACTGTGAGTCTGTGTGAATTTGGAAACCACTGTCAGAGAAGCGTTTGGTAACATCATGTATTTGCTGACAGATAACTGTTTTAACCCCTTCAGTGCCCATGACGAGATAGTCTCGTCATGGAGCGCGGTTGCGCTGTGCCCATGACGAGACTATCTCGTCATGAACCCCGCCCGCTAATGAAACGCCCGGCACAGGGCGTGGAAAGGGTGGGGCACCGAAGAGGTTAAAACCTGTCATGTTGTCAAGTTTTAGTAGCATTAGAATCCAGTCTTTGCTTATGCATTGATTAAATGAGTCATGCTTTGACACTGATGTGGTGTACTTAAATATGTAGATTGTGTGCAGTACCATTAACTCTTCCAGAGTAGTGAATGAGTTTTGGTAAACTCCTAGGATAGTGTTGCTTGTCTAAAATCACACTGTGAGTCTGTGTGCATTTGGGAAAGGATTGTGAGAGAAGCATTTGGTAACATTGTTTATTTACTGACAGATAACTGTTTTAAAACCTGTCATATTGTCAAGTTTTAGTAGCATTAGAAGCCAGTCTTTGCTTATGTGTTGATTAAATGAGTCAGGCATTGACACTAAAGTGTAGTCGTGAAATATGTAGATTGTGTGCAGTTCCTTTACCAGTTCCAGTGTAGTGAATTAGTTTTTGTAAACTCCTAGGGATAGATATGTAGATTGTGTGCAGTTCCCTTATCACTTCCACTGTAGTGAATGAGTTTTGGTAAACTCCTAGGGATAGTGGTGCTTGTCTAGAATCACACTGTGAGTCTGTGTGTATTTGGGAACCACTGTCAGAGAAGCGTTTGGTAACATTGTGCATTTGCTGACAGAAAACTGTTTTGAAACCTTTCATGTTGTCAAGTTTTAGTAGCATTAGAAGGCAGTCTTTGCTTATGTGTTGATTAAATGAGTCAGACATTGACACTAAAGAGCAGTACTGAAATGTGTAGTTTGTGTGCAGAACCACTAGCAAGGCATCTTTCATGCTGTCGTTCCCCTCAGTCGTGTGTCCCCCCCACCAAAAGGATACGGAAGGAGAGGGAGAGGAGAGAAGGGGAACATGGCAAGAAAAACAACCAGAACACTTAATCGGCCAACAGGGCCAGCAAGACCTATTCCAGTCTAGGGAGTAGCCAGGCACAATGGCACAGGCTGTCCCGGAGATGTCACTCTCCCAGAAATAGGAGTGGGGGTTAATCATCGCTTATCTGTAGATCCATGATGTCGAGGGTCCGCTCCAGACCACCGCCGCAGCCGTACAGGTGGCACGCCAGAGACCAGGCAGGGGTGCGCCTCCCAGGGGGACTTCCCGGGCGTCGTGAGAGGTAGGACCAGGGCCGCCACAAGTAGTCCAAGCCCACAGCCATCTCAGTGCCCAAGCCGCCACCAGAGAGGAGGTTCCACCAAGAAATCATTCATTTGGAGGTGAGCGCTTGCGATCCAGATGGAGACGGACCGCCCTCCAGGGATTTGATGTGCTCTATGATGTCTTGCTTGTCCCGGGAGGATCGGCTGCCATCCGGCGAGGAGGGGTGCCTAGGGCGGCGCACCGTGGACCACTGCGGCTTCAGAGGGTCGCGGAGACCAGCAGGTCGACGCGAGGGGCTAGCCGGCGGGGAGTCTGGGATCTGAAGCAGCTGGGCCGCCTCTCGATAGGAACGCAGCACACGTCACTTAGATTCCCACTGGAACATGAGGGCAAAGGGGTGGGCCCATTGATACCGAATGTTGAGTTCCCTCAGCTTGTCCGTAATGGGCCGGAAGTCCCGCCGGCGCCGGAGGGTAGTAGGGGCCAGGTCTTGAAACAGCTGGATGGGCTTGCCCCCACAGAGGATTTCAGGTTTGCTTCTAGCCGCTTTGAGAATGGCTTCTTTCTCGACGAAGAAGTGGACCCGTGTCAAGATGTAAGGGATGAGTCCTGGCCTTCCAGACGGTCCGGAGACCCTATGCGCACGGTCCAAGGTGGGCGGCGAAGTGTCATCGTCACCTCGAATATCCTGGAGCAGGTCCGCCACAAATGACATGATGTCCGCTCCTTCTGCTCCAGTTGGCACCCCCTGAATGCGTATGTTGTTTCGGCGCCCCCTATTTTCCAAATCTTCTTGCTTGATTTGCAGCTCGACATGTTGTTCTTCGAGAGTGGCGATCCGCTGCCATAGGCGTTCTTGGTCTTCCGTATGTGCGTCCAAGGTTTTCTCCAAGTCATCAACCCGGCCACCAAGTTCCCCCACATCTCTCCGCAGCTCCTTGACACAGGCCTGGACCTCCGTGCGAAGTGACCCAATTTCCGTTTTGAGCTCCTGCGTGAACGACGCCATGAAGGATTGTGTGACTGGTGCTGCAGAGGCCCCAAGGTCCGACAATGCTGCACTCGTCGACGGCGCATTCGGCTTACTCCACAAGTCCTTGACCGAGGCGTCTTTGGGGGCCGCGGGCGGCTCCTTCCCTGGCTTCGTGCGTGTCATGCTGCAAGAGTGTCAGAGGGCAGCGTCCCAACGGGGAGGAGCAGGGACCCCGGAACCCCTGAACGCACACTCAGCGTAAAGCGCAGGTCACTGGGCCACGCAGTCCATTAATGGCAGCGGGGCCCCGTTCCAAATGGCCCTCCAGATGCTGCGCAGCCGGGAAAGGGGAGCGTCAGGTTCTCAAGCCCCTGCGTGGTGCATGGCTGTCGGACAGGCAACCTGCCCCCCAAGAGAGGTCGAACGGGGGAGGTGCAGTGGGGGCACCGCAGCACCTGACGGCTCGCCGCTTCAGTCCCGGTCCACCGGGTGGGGCCCCGATCAGTCCATCAGCCGTGCCCGGGGGGCGCCTTCACGCGGAAGCTAGCCTCTCTCCCCGCCCCTGACAGCCCGGGCAGGCTCCAAGCAGATCCAGGCCTCCGCGCCCCAGGCAGAGGCGTACTCCCGCCGTCCTCAATTAGGCCTCAAGTCGAGCCGGTCGGGGGTCCCAGAGCAACCCCCAGGGACAGCGCGGCAGTGTGGGGCCCCGTGATCCCTCTCCGGCAGCCTGCTCTAGCGTCTCAGCTCTCCCCCAAGCACCGGTAATCGCAGGTCTCCAGGGCGGAGTGCAGCAGGCGCCAACCGGGGTGCAGTGAGGTAGGGCACCGGACACTCCCAGGGTAGGGGCCCAGCAGACAGCCAGCGATAGTTCACCGGAGCCCGGCTCACCAGGGGCGATGCTTTCCCTCAGCCGCCATCCACACCAGGCCGCCTCGTACGCCAACCTCTCCACCAGGCCGCATCCACGTAGCAGACGAAATGGCGGCGGGCGCTCTTCAGCCACCACACTGCGCCCCCAGTCACACCAGCCAGCCAGGCGTCCCCCTCAGGAAGCCGCCACTCTCCCTCCTCAAGTTCGGGTCGCTCCGTTCACCCAGCGCCGTCAGCAGCCTCCGCCGGGCCCGCAGCGAGCCCCCAACGCACCCGGGAGCGTCCCGGCCTACCAGGTTCTGACGCCGGAGATCGCCGCCTCCGCTCGGGCCTCGAAGTCGTCACTCCCACCGCTCACGCAGTCCGGGGTCCTCTACTATCGGCGCCCTCCGGCAAGGCGCCTGCAGCAGCCACCAGCGCGACGCCTCTTCCGCTCCGGACTCGCCCAGCTCCGGGCGCGCAGATCGGGTGGAAAGAAAATGGCGGCCTGCCCGGCCAGCACCCGGCTCCTCGTCCGCGCGGTGTAAGTCAGCCTCAGCAGCCACCGCCGACCGCCTAGACTGGTGCCCCCAGTGTTCCGCTCTCCCCGGGCTGTGTCCCCGGTCCAAGTGTCGCCGTCACACCGCTGTAAGTGGCAGTTGATAACAGCGGCGGTCCGGAGCGGCCGCGACCTGCGTCCTATTCCATTCCTGGCGAGACCACGCCCCATGAGGGCACATTTGGAGTGACTTCTCAAACCCTCTTCTATTTCAATAAAAAATTCTGATATGCAGACTGAAACATGCACTTTTAATACCAGCAGCAGACTTCCATGGTGAGCAGTAGCTTTACTACAGTGATCTAATGAGCAACTAGAGTGCTAACATTCAGAATGTATGGCAAATGTGTGACATATCTGAACACCTTCTTGATGGAATCAAAGTAAAAAACTGAAAGCATTTCCTACTGAGGAGACTGCAGTAAATGAGGAAATTAGGAAACTTCATAACGAATAAATCTCCCAAAATGGCCACCAGACACAAAAGAGCCTAAATGCAGCACAAATATCATCCAAATGTAGCCCACATGTAGCCCAATGACAGAAGTGTGCAAAACACTTATTTTTTGTGTATTTGCAGGTTTATATAGTGCAGACTTGTTAGGTATTGGAATGCTTTACATGAGCATTGGTTACATCACACAAGATCAAATTCATTTTGGTTGTAGACATGGGGAGATTAAGTGATTTGTCCACAATCACAGAATGTTGAGCTGAAGCAGAACCTCCAACCTGGTTCCCCAGTTGCAAAGTCTGCAGCTCTGGAAGTAACACCACATCCTCTCGCCAAGGTGCAACATTTAATCAAGTGGTCAACTGGATAAAAAAACATAAAGATTACAAATAATTTAAAAGTTCTTTGTCGCTATTTGAAAACTCAGAAAATATGTCCTCATTTTAGATTTTTAGAGCACTAACCATAATTTTGATGCAAATAAGACCCTCTCATATATGTAATTTCAAAAGGAAATACTCTAGGCATTACAGTTTTGATTACATCAAGATGACGTCAGGCGATCCACACTTTTGTAATAAATATAGAATGTTAGCAATCTAATTGTTCATTAGGATACTGTTGAGAGGCAGAGGCCAGGGGCAGGGACTCTGAAAATTGATGGCAGGTAGGAGAGTGCAGAGGCAACAATTTGACCACACTGGGCAGGCAGGAAGGGCAGTGGCAGCACAACAGACTATGGAGGGCAGTGGAAAGGGGGGCAGGGGCAACAAACCAACAATACAGGACTGGCAAGAGAGGCTGTGGTAATATAATAGACCATTGTGGGAAAAAGGAAGAGGTGGTGGTAGTACAACCATACATGCCAACAGGCCCGTTTCAGCCAGGAAACGTCCAATGTTTTTAAGCTCAAATGGGCTTTTTTTTGATCTGTCTCCTGTCTACAATCTCCTCTTTTTCAATTTAACTCAAAGGGGGAAAATCAATACCCCAGTTTTTTTTTCAAAATCTCCCTCTTACCAAGTTCAAAATGTTCGCAAGTATTGTACATTGAATCATGGTAGGCAGGAGGAATTGGGGTAGGGACATGGAGAGGTGCACCAAACTGACCCTACAGGGCAGGCATCAGGGTTTGCAGCAGCACAATACACCACACAGCGCATGCTGGATGGGAGTGCAGCACAACAATCCATAGAAAGCAATAGGGAGGGGACAGGACCATGCACATGGACAACAGAGAACAGATGGGAAAGAGGCAATGGTAGCTAGCTGACCATAATGGGTAGACAGGAGAGAAAGCTGCAGCATAACAGACCATAAAGGGCAGGAGGGACGGATCAGGGCATTACAATGGAACAGACAAGCCAGGAGGGAGGGAATAGGGGGTCTGCACATGGAAACAGAGGGCTGGGGGCAAGGTGGCAGGGCAGGAGCAGCAAGATGACCATGGAGGTCAGGCAGGATGGGCACTAGAAACAAGACACAGCATGGAGAGCAACAATGAGACTATGGTGGCATACACACAGACCATGGAGGGAAGGTGGGAGGGGGTCAGGGGCAGCTAGCTGACCACACAGGGAAGGTGGGAGGGGCCATGGCAGCACAGAAGACCATGCATGGCAAGCGGGAGGGCAGTGGCAGCACAATGGCTATGCTGGGCAAGAAGGAGGGTGCAGGGGCATGCACAAAGGACCATGGAGGATAGAAAGGAGGGTCAGGACCTGGGCACAGACAAGAGAGTTCAGGGGAAGGGGCCTCACAACAGACCGCGCGGGGCAGGCAGGAGGAGCAGTTGCAGCACAACAGATCAGGGAGGGCAGAAGGGTGTGGCAGTAAAATGGACCATGGAGGACAGGAGGAAGGGGATAGGGGCATGGCATGTGGATAGGCAGGGTGGAGGTGGCAGGGACAGGTCACAGTCATCTGACAATGCTAGGCAGGTGGGAGGGGAGTGGCAGCTCAACAGAACACTCAGAGTAGATAGGAGTGGCAGGTCCCTGGAACATGGTGGGCAAAAAGGATGGAGCAGGGGCATGCACAAAGACATCGGAGGGCAGGGGGAAGAGAATAGGGGCAGCAAGCTAAGCACAGAGGCTAAGCAGGAGGTCAATGATGGGCCATAGAATTGGGCAATGGAGGGCAGGAGGAGTGGACTGGTACATTATGCTAAATGGAGGGCAGTGGCAGCACATCAGACCATGCATGGTAGGAGGGAGGAGGCTAGTACATGGATTCAGACAACAGAGGATAGGGAGGAGGTGGATGGGGCAGCAAGCTAACTGTTCAGAGAAGGTGGGTATTAGGAACTTTATTGTTTTTAAAATGTGTGTCTGTGCGAACTACTTAAAATATGAACAAGTATGCAGCATAATCTCACTTTTATTCAAGAAGAAGAGGACGTTTGTGACTGTGACTCCGGGCTCAGTTGGCAAAAACACCCCCTGACCCTCCACCCCATCGCAAAATGTAATGCCCGTGAAAAGGGTAGGTGGACGCAGTGGTATATAGAACATAGTCCTGAGAGCACGATTGAAAATGAAAACTAGATGTAGTATATGGTATAAACTATGCACCAAAAAGTGTGATATAAGATGAACCGGGCGTGAAATATAATATGCAATGCATTGTGCGCAATGACAGATTCATTGGAGAGCGCGAGATAGCACAGGTACTAGTGCGTGCTATGCGATATGCGCCTTGGAGTGTAATATGCACAGGGCAGTGTTTTGTAACATAACTAGTCTCTAAAGTTGTAATATAAAATATGTGCTGGGGAGTGTAACGTTGCATATGCACTGTGACAAAGATATGGATCCCAGATTGTAATATGTATAGCATAGCGCTGTGCGTTATATCAAAGACATCGAGGAAGGCACGTTAGATGGGGCAATATAACCCGTGCAAAGGCAAGTGTGGCATGACATATTCACGGGGAGGTGTTACAGTGCACATGGGCTAGAGAGTGTCATAGCATACGTACTAGCTGGTGGAATACAACACAGAGGTGTGAGGCAATCGGCGGGCACTGGTGGGTGAAACACAGCATTGGGCTCAGCCAGGAGCACGCTGTGACTCTCAAGTGAGGTTTGTCTCCTTTCCAGAGAGTAAAATAAAAAGTATTACACATCCGGCGGTGGATGTGTTTTTTATTAACCGTGAGGGGGGTTTCTTGCATAGTTTGGTCGAATTTTTGTCGAATCCCCTTTGAATGGCTTGGTGTGCGTGTATATTAAATGTGCCGTCAATAGGTACCCATGTTTGTATAAATAAACGACAAGGGTGTCTACTTGGAGAGTACCCACCAGCGGGGGCGCCGGGATTAGGCACGATAGGGCGTCAGACACGTCAGAGCTTCACTAGCAGTGTAAATACATTCCATGTGGATTCATTCTATGCATAGTCGCCTTTTAATAATTATCACGCAAATCGTCATGGTGATAGGTACATACGGTTTGTCCAGCATGTCCTAGGTGTTTCTATAAATATATATATTTTAAAAAAATTAAAAAACAAAGGCCGGCCCCGGGGGATGGGGTCCCCGGAGCCATAAGTGGCCTGAGGAGGGGGGCAACGCAGCCACCTCCTAAAGAATTTAAATAAAAAAAGGCCATGACCCGGGGGTTGGGGTCCCCGGGGCCGATTAAGGCCTTGGGAGGGCCAAATTAATTTTTTTCAACAAAAAAAATTAGGGTGCAGGCCCTGGGGGATGGGGTCCCCAGGGCCAGTAAATTAGAAAAAGAAGGGGGGCCACAAAGCCCTCCTTCTTAAAAAAGTAAAATAAATAAAAGACCAGCATCGCGCTGGAGACCACGCCCCCTCCTTGCAGCACTCTGCAAATGCGCCCCTGGCCAGTTGTAAGTTGGGGAATTAATTCCCCTTCAATACTGAGGGTCCCTGAGGGACAACTAGCCCAACAGGTATCTCCAGTGTGCGCCAGGGAGCTGCGTTGCAGACAGGTGTTCTGATGCCAGGCCCCTTTTTACACCTCTATGCAACGCAGCTCTGTGGCGCTTACTGGAGGTACCTAGTGGGCTAGTTTGACCCTAGGGACCCTTAGGATTCAAGGGGACTTAATCTCTCAATTTAGAACGGCCACAGGGCGCGTTTACACAGTGGTGAAGGGAGGGGACTGGGCCTGAGGTGACGTGTGCAAACAAGCCCTGTGGTGCATTTTAAGTTGGGGAAATAATTCCCCTTCAATCCTGAGGGCCCCTGGGGGTTAACTAGCCCACCAGGTGCTTCCAGTAAGCGCCACTGAGCTGCGTTGCAGAGAGGTGGTCCAGGCCGTGCCACTTTTTACACCTCTCTGCAACGCAGCTCTGTGGCGCATACTGGAGGTACCTAGTGGGCGCGTTTTAAGTTGGGGAAATAATTCCCTTTCAATCCTGAGGGACCCTGGGGGCCAACTAGCCCACCAGGTGCTTCCAGTAAGTGCCACTGCTCTGCTTTGCAGAGAGGTGGTGCAGGCCGTGCCCCTTTTTACACCTCTCTGCAATGGCGCTTACTGGACGTACCTAGTGGGCTATTTTGCCCCTAGGGATCCTCAGGATTCAAGGGGACTTAATCTCCCAACTTAAAAAACGGCCACAGGGCATGTTTACACAGTGGGGAAGGAAGGGGACGGGGCCTGAGTTAACGTATGCAAACAAGCCCTGTGGTGCATTTTAAGTTGGGGAAATAATTCCCCTTCAATCCTGAGGGCCCCTGGGGGCTAACAAGCCCACCAGGTGCTTCCAGTAAGCGCCACTGAGCTGCGTTGCAGAGAGGTGGTCCAGGCCGTGCCACTTTTTACACCTCTCTGCAACGCAGCTCTGTGGCGCATACTGGAGGTACCTAGTGGGCTAGTTGGACCCTAGGGACCCTCAGGATTCAAATGAACTTAATCTCCCAACTAAAAACGGTCACAGGGCATGTTTACACAGTGGTGAAGGGAGGGGACGGGGCCTGAGTTAACGTGTGCAAACAAGCCCTGTGGCGCGTTTTAAGTTGGGGAAATAATTCCCCTTCAATCCTGAGGGCCCCTGGGGGTTAACTAGCCCACCAGGTGCTTCCAGTAAGCGCCACTGAGCTGCGTTGCAGAGAGGTGGTCCAGGCCGTGCCACTTTTTACACCTCTCTGCAACGCAGCTCTGTGGCGCTTACTGGAGGTACCTAGTGGTCTAGTTGGACCCTAGGGACCCTCAGGATTCAAGGTGACTTAATCTCCCAACTTAAAACGGCCACAGGGCGTGTTTACACAGTGGGGAAGTGAGGGGACGGGGCCTGAGGTGACATGTGCAAACACGCCCTGTGCCCTATTATATACTAGGGGCTTACAGAGGAGGTCATGCTGATCACAGGGGGACCCAACGCATAGTGTTCCCTAGTGAATGTAGGTGTTTTCACGGTATTCTGAGTGTCTTTTAACATAGCACTGGCTCTAGGACTGGTTAGACAGACTCAGTTACCACCAGTATCCATCTGAAAAAGTTGAGGGTACAGGATGATTTTGCAACAAGGCTTCTTTCTGCTCTTCTGTTTATTCTTTCTGCACGTTATCCTTCTTCCTGCACTTTTCTTCGTCTTTGAGGGCTTCTGTTGCTTCTTTATGCATTTCTTTTTTTTCTTTCTGTGCGTTTTTTCTTCTTTCTTCACATGTCCTATCTCTGTAGGCATAGTTAGAAATTAGCATTTAAAAAACCTTTGAAATTCACTGAAAAAACCATCGGTTTCAGGCACGTTATAGTTAGGAATTAGCATTTAAAAAACCTTAGAAATTCACTGAAAAAACCATAGGTTTCAGGGGCGTTATAGTTAGCTGGACTTTTCACTCGTACAAAACCTTTGAAATTCCCACGCGCGCCCGCAATGCACTGCTGATGACGTCACATATTACATCACTCATGACATGGTCAGTGACATCACTCATGACATCACTGATGACATCTCAAATGACAGCACTAATGACTTCACTGATTACATCATCCTTGTGATAGAGTGGCAGACCTCCTCTTCCCCTAATATAACCTTTGATACACACATTCAAAAATAGAAACTACAATGTTCAAAACAATGGACACACCAATACCAGTTACAACAACCTATTCAGTAATTCTAAGATCCACATACACATCTACTCATTCACCAACACTCCTATACAGTCACTCATACATGTACTCACTCATCATATGTACTCACACACCTATACATCCTGTTACACAACACCACTCATCCATAGAGTTACTCACACACATAGTCACTCATGCTAATAAAGAGTCAAACATCCATTTACTTGCATATACAGTTATACACACACCACCACACTTACTTCTACAGAAACTTACACATACTTAGTCTTTTAAACAATCACTTATAGAAACACATACTTATTCATACAGGAACTCTTTCAATCTCTCACTCTCACATATACTCACTTATATACACCAATAGTCATATATACTGGTTTAAAACATATGTAGTTACTCATAAAGACACTATTGAGACAGTCTATCACTCACTAACACATCCATGCACACACTCATCCACCCATACAGTCCTGCACACATGCTGTCTTCAACACATACAAATAGTGAGTCACTCATTCATGCACCTATGCACTATGTAATACCCCCCACCGAACCATACAGACACTCATACTGATACTCAAAAAACCAACTAATAACCTACATAGACACTCATATAGCTACTCACCAACCCATGCACCCACTTATACACAAAGTGAGAGACTGATACAGATATTTACACATTTAAACATTACTCACTAAGCCATGTATTCACTAAGATACACTTAATCAGTCAATTTTTCAAAAACAAATCATCCATTTAGACACTTATATACCCATTTATTCTTCCATCGACCTTGAGATATACATATATAAAACATATGTAATTTTCAGAAAAACACACATTCACTGGATGATGTAATCAGTGATGTCATTTGAGATGTCATCAGTGATGTCATGAGTGATGTCACTGACCATGTCATGAGTGATGTAATATGTGACATCATCAGCAGTGCATTGCGGGCGCGCGAGTTGTAGTTAGCTGAACTAACTATAACGTGGGAATTTCAATGGTTTTGTACGAGTGAAAAGTCCAGCTAACTATAACGCCCCTGAAACCTATGTTTTTTTCAGTGAATATATATATATATATATATATATATATATATATATATATATATATATATATATAGGCACGAAGCATTCATCTGTTTTCTCCACGGAAAAGAATGCACAAACTCCTCTTCGTCGGTAAACACTTTTTATTAGTAAAAGTATAAGAGTCTCCCTTCTGTCATGACGCGTTTCGCCACCGAAGTGGCTTGATCACATGGGATCATATATATATATACACAAATGAAAACTCGTGCACATTCCCTGCATGAGAGTCAAGCCCTCCAAACGAGAATAGTTTCAAACTTCTTGATTCAAGCAAGTAAGCCAGCAGCATAACAGCATGCATAATGCGTTTCAGTCCCAATGGATCTTAATCATATTGAAATTCGAGAGGCAGGTGTTTGAGGTACTTAAATACACTGCAAAGTCAGACAGAAAGGAAGGACTCAAGTGCGGGTGCTTTTTTTCTTTTGTGAATTACACTAGCAATCAATATGCGCAATCCCCTGTTTCTCATGTTTAAGGAATCACAGGACATATATGAAAGTCCATACTCTGTTCAATATACTGCAATTGCTTTCTTTTTCATAGTGTTCGAGTTGGAAAGTCCATGATCAAAATTTCAAATTTACCAGGACTCCAATATCCAGAATGCTTTGCCCCTGTGATTTGAAATCACTACATCCTTCCCCCAATTCCAAAGTACTTATTTGCATAGTTTGTTATTCTGAAAAGAACAGTACCTTCATTTGCCTCCTGTGGAGTGACTTCCATGTGGTGCTGAAAGGCAGAGTTTATTCAGATCTGGAGGCCATAAGGGCCGAATACCAGCGGCTGGTGGCTGAGGAAGAGGAAGATGAGGTGGCAGCAGCAGCTGCATCCTCCAATACCCCGGGCCCCAGCCAGGCCCCAGTGCCACCAGTTGTATGGTGCTGTGGTCAGACATCTGCCCGTCACCATTTATCAACCACTGCTGCTCCCCCATAGACTTTATAGAGCCTTTTAGCACTGCATGCTCCGAGGAGGGTGCGCTTGGAAGCCAGAATAGAGGAGTGGTTTAACTGATTGGAGAGGAAGCTCCTAGCCCGATGCTAGGTCTCACTTTCCCCTTTTTTAATCTTTTGTTTAGTGGGTGGGACTTGTTGGGGATAGTGTGGGAATGTGGGAGCTGGGGAAATATTGGGGTTTTAGGCATATTTATTTATGGACATTTGTTTGGTCAATATTTTGGACTTTCTTTACTTTGTACATTGGTTGGGGTTAGGGAGAGGCATGGACCAGGTGTTGTGGGTTTTCTAGTTTATTTGTTGAGGAAATACATTTTTTATGGTTATACATATGATTTAAATCTTTTTTGGGGGGTTACACTTTTACAATGCACTATTTCCTTTGGGGCAGGCCTGCAGCCAGTTTTTAAAATCTGCTGATAGTGTAACACATCAATAGTTATGCGGTACCCTCTCTTATCCTACTACTCTCTCCTAGTCTCTGCAGTCTGCAACTATCTTAGTCTCTAAGGATCGGAGGGGGTGTGGGTGTGTGAATTTCCATATTGTATAGATTATTGTAGCTCAACAATGAATCCCCCACAGTCCTTATCTTACCTGTGATTAGGCAAGGCAATGGCTGCATGGGTTTCCAAGGTGGCATGTTGGTGGTAGTAAGCAGTATTACCATGCTAGGGGACTAGTTGAATACTAGTGAAAGCACCAGATCCAGAAGCGAGGTTCCACTCCCTCCTAGCCAAACTCAAACTGTAGGATTGAGGAATATTCATTGCAGGGAACTAATTAAAGTGAAATAAAAAGTCACTATGTTAATGCTGTTTTATATGCAGGCTTTGCAAAACAAATGAGACATTCTACAGAGGGAGACTAGAAGAGTACGACTAGTAGTACACATGAAGAAGACTGCCAAATGAGAAACCAGGATAAGCAATGTTAAAGTAAAATAAATAATCAGAATGGTGAGCTAGTGCAAGTTACAAACTGAAGTCGACTCGAGCTATGAAGTGCACAAGCATAACCTTTAGTGCTGGAAGGATGATGATGCTGGCAATTTTTATGATGGATTATGGAAAGGTTTGACAAAGACAAATACTACACAGGGACAGCATTCACCTTGGCAGCCAACCATCATAAATCTGTTATGGACTGAAAGGGAAATGCATGCATGATGATAAGTACTAGTACAGGTAAACCAAATCAAATTGCCCATCTGCCCCCAGAGAGACCCAAGTTACATTATGTTCTGTAACTGTTGTACCAAGCTTTGAAAGATATCAAATAAAATGTTAATATCTACACCAGAATTTGGAGTCATGCACTACCCAGGTGGTCAGGTCAATTAGTATGTTCATTTGTGAAGTTGTATCAGCAATCAGTTCTTTATTTTTAAAGTTATCCTACAAAACTGTGTTCCAGCCAACGCGTTTCGTTCATTACACAATGAATTTCTTCAGGGTGATCGTAGTTCGGTGGGACGGCAGGAGAGAAAAGTGCTTTCTATAGCCATGTCCTGTGGCCGTGTGGTGCGATTCTGCTCCGTTGAGCCCATCTGGAATTGTTAAAACCAAGCGTCAGTACCGCTGGTTATCGGTGGTCGTGGATGGGTTATGAGACACTCAGCTGGATTGGGACACACCCAGGTGTACTGCCCTCACAGATCCCATGGACCTTGGCCCTTATCAAGGAGGCCATAACCCATCCACGACCACCGATAACCAACGGTTCTGACACTTGGTTTAAATAATTCCAGACGGGCTCAACGGAGCGAATTCGTACCACGCGACCACAGGACGCGGCTGTAGAAAGCACTTTTATCTCCTGCCGTCCCACTGAACTATGATCGCTCTGAAGAAGTTCATTGTGTAGTTAACTAAATGCATTGGCTGGAACACAGATGACTTTGAAAATAAAGAACTGATTTTTGATACAACTTCACAAGTGAATATACTTATTGAACTAACCACCTGGGTAGTGCACCACTTCAAATTATGGTGTAGTTCTCTCTCTGCTTTGCAGTTGGCACCCAAGAACCGCAGGTGCTGGAGCTGCATGTGCACACCAACCCGAAATACCTTTTGATCTACCACACAGGGAATACGGCAGGGAAGTGCGGCTATCCCGGTCCGCCATTGCTCATCTCGTCCCATAACATTTTAATATCTGTAGTTAAATAAACAATCATAAACAACACACACAGTTGTAATGATTAAAGAGAAAAAAAGATACTGTATTGCTAAATTGGGAGTTTCATCTGCATTCCTCTTGGACTGTCCATCAATCTTGGGTGTCTGGTGGATGCGGTTCAGTAAGTTAAGTGTGAGTATTTTAAATTGTATTTCCACTATGGTGCAGGGTAAAGGCCAAGGCCTGTATATTGAACAGCAAAAATGATGTGGAAAAGTCAAGGAGAAAATTTTAACTGCATGAGGAGGGCAACAAGAAGAGAAGACTCAGAGGCAGCATGGCTAAATGTCTGTTTCCGGCAGTTACCTCAACAAAAGGGCCCCCACCCAAACACCACTTAGCTTTGAATTAAATGACAAATTTGATCCAGACAGCACTGAGCAGTGAGCACACACACACAACAACATAGCATTTTCCCAATCAAGTAAAAAAATCAATGCACCACTGTCAGTCACACTGCTCACCATCACCACTACACAGACTTGCGCAGGTCTAGTGTTGTTACCTTTAGGCCACTTCAAAGTCATCATCATCCAAACCGATTAGCTTCAGTGAATTTGAAACTTCCATTTTCTTGTGGTGGCAGTTCTCAAAGTAGTCACTCTCACGCCCACGCTCTGAGTCATTCCATGATTTCTGATGCTCCTCCTGAGCCTGACCCAGAGTATGGTGTCCAACTCTGCACCAACAGTGTCCTGAGTCCTGACTCAAAATGCAATAGATTGGCCTGTAGTAGTACAATTTTGTTACTAAACAACAAGAAGGAAAAGATTGAGTCACTTTTTGTATAGACTAGATTTGTTTGCAAACTTTGCCTTATCTAAGGGACTGTTCGTGTCCAAGTCTTTGAGGAGTATAAAGCATTAAACAATAAAAAACAAAGCAGTGTGGACTGTGTGAAGTGGGGTTGAACCCGGTGAAGGAATATCGAAATCCTATCTTTCAAAGGGGAAAGAAAAAAAATAACCTTCAGGGGAAAATTTCTAATTATTGATCAGCCATAGGTAGGCCATCAACATTGTGAATCTCAAATTCACAACTAACACATTAATCGTAATAAACAAACACCCAAGTGCACACTGCCTGCCAGCACATGAATCATCTCTTGCTAATCTCATCACACATGATGAAGACATATCACAAGTTCACCACACAAGCACAACAAACAACACTCAGTGTGCAATGCATACCAGCATTTACCTGTTTTTCCTATGTGCTCACTGTGATCAATTGGTGGTACATTGCAGAATGCAGATCCTCCTTGTTCACAAATCAGAGAATTGCCAGTGTAAATCGAATTATAAGTGTCACATGTGGGTAAGTCCCTCTAGGGTAGGAAAGTAAAGATAGTCACGGCCCAGGGTTCGAGGCAAGCACACATTTGTTTGTATCTCCGTCCAGTTTCTGGCTTTAGGAAAATGGTTCTGAAGGGTGAGTCTGGACTTCTTCACCGACTGCACAGTTGCAACTCCAGTCCGGCAATAAAAATGTGTCTGAATAAGTCGTTAGGGATGAATTGGTTAACCAGACAGTCAGACACGCAAATAATAAGGTAAATAATGTTCACTAGCTATATATATATTCAAAGAAATAAAGCCCAGTAGTCAGGTAAGTAGAGCCTGTAGTTCACCCAGAATTAGGTCATCTAACACACTACTTCCATAAACTGAGTCACCCTCGTCTTCCTCCTGTGGAACTTCAGGTATGGTGTAATTCAGTTGCATTAAGATGCTGATTCATTTTGATCATGGTTAATCTCTCCACGTGACAACAGCACCAGTAGCACTGAAAACATGATCAGCTGGGACACTGGCTACCAGGCAAGGCAGATAGTTTATTGCCAGATTGCTGAGCACTGTCCATTGGTGACTCTTCCCATACTGTTGCAGGGATTCTGCTTATGCACAGAACTATGCGCAGGAAACCAGGACCTCAGAGAATGGTGGTGTACCAGAAACTCCCCTCAGAACCAAGAACCCCTATCCGACTAGCTTAGTGTCACATTCGTTATCCGAGAATGTATAGACAACCCAGAACAAGTGACTTAGATACTCTCAGGAGTGGTGGGAATCCAAAATACCCGTTGGTAGCTATAAATCAGTCCACAACAGAATAACAAAGACACTGTAAACTTTAAAGAGTTTATTTTATAAACCTCGCGTCCTAAGATGCAGTACTTTGGCTAACACAAGCAGACAAATGGTTAGGAGCAGCACCATCAGAATTGTTACAATACCATAGAAAATGAAAGGAGCAATCATAATAATAATGACAGTGGAAAGCAACCACCCTCCTTTCTCTAGCAACTAATAAGTTATTATTAGACTAATAGAAGGTCTCTTAGGCTTGCATGGGGACCCCATACCTTATAGATCAGCTTAGTGGAATCACATCACAGGATCAGCTAGGCTCTCTCCTGCAACAGCTCTTCGTTTCGAATGTAACAGAAAACATGCTGCTCTGTAATATTAGAGGGCTCGTCTTTCAGGTATTGGCAGCTGTATGTATGTTATGGCTAAGAAGTGGTACGATCAACCTGAACACAACAACCTGCACCGTCTAGTGACCCAGACTCGTTCTTTACACGGTGTACAGACCAAGGTCACTGCTCGCTGTTAAGGATGTTAAACAACAGACGGTTCTCATGTGAAGCAAAGTCGAGTCAGCAGTTCTCGAATGAATAACATGTAACAACAGTGTTGCGTGCAAAAGCAGCAGAAGCGGCAAGCTGGCTTTCTAACAGCCGTCGAGGTTATGCTAACTTAGCGTTGTACATAGGGAGTGGTTAACCCATACTACACCCCCCCTTGATCGGACTACTAACCACTAGGGGCGCACTTATCAAGAACGCAGAGTTCAAGTTAGAAAAAACGGAACCAAGGGCATGAACTATAAGTCTATATAAGGTAAGTGTAAGTTTGAAAAAAAAAAATTTCAAAAACAGAAAAAGATGTCGGCAGGTGAAAAAACCATGAAAAAATGGGGAAAAAATGACATCGGTGGATACACCATTAGTCGATCAAGACAAAGAGTCAATCCATAAAGGTATAGGCACAATAAGTTGCAACAGCCTCCAAGAGATAATCATTGGAGCGTTCCGCAAAAGTATCTGCCATCCAATTCAGCAAGGGAAAGGAACACACGTGTTCACTCACAATTGGAGCTTCCAGCACCACACGGGGACAACAGGAAGGTTCCTCGATATAACTTTGTTCCAGAAAGTCAATCGCAGCCTCTTCAATGGCCCAATTTCCAAGGACTCCATGTGCCGCACCCAAGGCCATAAACCCAACACCAGAACATTCAAACTCATGAGCCGTTAAGGGGCCCATTAGTTGACCAAAATCCGGTACAGGTGACACCGAGGTTGACAGGCATAAATCCAGAGCCCATTGGAATGGACAATCCAGGCAGTGAAAGACGGGTTGCACACAAGCAAAGAAGGGAAACCGGAAGGACAATCCATACGCGACACTTAAAGTCGCCAGGGGCAATGTGCCATAGTATTCAAGCATCCGGTTACACAGATGTAACAGCCGGGGCGTGTTGTCTCGGTACTCAAGATGCGCAGCCATTGCGTAGGACGCACATCAACAGAAGTATTCCAGCTATAAGGGCGAGAAGCAAAGGAAGACCTCCGAAGACGCTGGAAAAAATAGAATGAAAAAATGCGGGAATCACACCAAAAATAGTTTGAAAGGAGGTCACGAGGCCGGAGCCCACAAGTTTAAAAAAATGAACTATGCCGGTCGTAGACGAGGCATTAAAGATAGTCTGTATCAATGTTCTAAAATGGAAGGGGAGGTCAGTATTCAAAAGCGCCTGCACCTCCGTGCGGGTGTTTGCCACGTGAAGAAGAAAGGTTTCACGGGATGAAGTCAAAGCGACCTCCCTTTGAGACAAAAGAGCCCTTATTCTGCTCATCTGGTCGAACTCTGCGCTCAAGGTTGGAATCGAAGGCCAGATAGAAACATCGAGCCGGCCATGCGGGGGTGGGAAAAGGACATTATTACAGCAAACTACACGCTGTGAAACAGTGACTATGTATGGTATGCCCTTTAGCATCCCACAGCAATTTTCATTATTTAAAAGCAAATAACTACCTTTAGCAAGCAGTGTAAATGAAGGGGTTATAACTGGCACCGGTACACCTTTCAGGATGCAAGCCAAATTAGGAGCGTGTACATTGCAAGCACCATGTAATTGTATGTGTTTACACACCACAGAATGATCAGGAGCAGAAGTGCATTCCTCACCCTTCAGATAAACCTCTGTGCCCTCCCGCATGCATCTATATGTAAACAGGAGCGACCAAACTTTGTGCAGGAACGCACTACCAACTTGTTCATATCTGCCAAGAGCATAATGTTTCATGCACGAACTAAACTTAAAAAGTGAAAAAGGTAAAGTGATCACGCCGTGGATAAGCCACACGGCAGAATTTAACTCAGCAATAGAGAACGGCAATGGTTATAATTTCTCAATGTGCAGTAATGAATAAGTTGCATCCTTCATAGACATAAACTGTTGTTTCGCAGTTAAATTAAAAGAGAGGAACAAAGAGGAAACATTCATGTAATCCCATGGGACCTTCCCTGCCTTTAACGTTTGCAAAGTCCATGCAAACTGCATAACAGAACGCAACTGATTCTGGCCATGGTATAACACAGACAAATCATCCTGCACAATATCTACGACAGATGAAACGATATTATCTAAAGTGTAAATTCTAGAAGACAAGGTATTTATACTATTATCAATCACAGCCAAAACTTTTTCCATATTGGCCTGGTCAATAGCACGTAATCTGGACGCAGCCTCGATTTGCGACATTTTCCAAACATCGTTGTAAATAGCATATACCCATCTTTTGGACCTGCCTATTGCAGGACCTTTAATAAAATCATTCAGATCAATTTTGTCGTTTAAACGTGACAAATGAAGTTTAACAGATGCTAATGTGGAATGTTGCAGCCACGACTGGCATAACTTACCCACAGAGTAGGTAGTTACAGTGTGTGATGATTCAAAACGAGGATCTACCCTGACTTGAGTGTACCCAGGTGCCAAGGCTAAAAATCGACGTTGACAGGAATCTGAACCAGTTTGCCATACCAACCCCCCCTCAGGATTGTACGCTGAAACATTAAAGGTGGTGTTGGAAATGAGGGACTGCAACCTACTAAGGGAAAGATCTGTGTAATTACCCCAGCCGGGAAAAGCACCCAGATCCGGGATTGTGGGGGAATTCAATTTTTTAGACGTTGCCAAACCTAAACAGGTTGTCTGAAAAATAGATGAATTCAAAAACAAAATGTGGTTTGGGATAAGACAGGCGCGATGCAAAGCTTCAGTTCCCTGAACCTGCCACGGTTTAGTACCCCAAACCGACTTAAGATCGATAGTAGCTTTCCATAGCTCATAGCCTCCGACAGCCAATTCGTCCATAAAGGACTTGGAATATAATAATTTGGTATGTGTCAACCTAACCTTAGAAGCGGTCTCAGCCGCCACTTTAAAGTAAAAGGAGGTCGGTTTAGACACACTAAAATCCGAAAAATACGTGAACTTGTTCACCAATGTGGCAGAACTGCCATGATAAAGGGCCGGACAGTGTTCCCATTGTGTGTAAGTTACAAAATTACGGAAAGTTTTTGCTCTGTGTAGGATATGTGTACCATAATGCTGATAACAAAATTGTTCACCATAATTAGAAGAATTTAAATACAAATCTTCAGCATCAAATGCAGCATAACATTTTAGATCAGAAAATAGTGCTTCTATTGCTTGTACATCCCAATCATCATATCGGATATTCTGTTTAACTACATCACCCATAGAAACACGAAATACATTAGGCACATTAATCACTTCGGTAGGTCCATGAATTTGAAATTTAACAGCATCCCAAGCGATCCCATCATGCACAGGCCAGGCAGTAATGTTCACAAAAGTCTGGTCCCTTTTCATAATGTGTGATGAGGAATGGGGGGCCAAAGTTCCATCAATTAATCCAATCGTAGATCTTTCAGTCAGGTAGTGTCCATTGATAAGTTTAAAAAACACTACCACAAAGCCAATTGTCATGAACAAAAAAATACATATTAGCACCAGCCAGATGTAAGTCAATGGTGCCACCAAAAAATGTCTCTTGAACCAGGCAAAAAATATAGCAATTTTGGAAGGGGCAGTGGAAGTCATTGATTCAGTGTCAAAGGAAGAATGTGACTGGTTAATCGCTGTTGAATGTAATAGAGGCAACGGGACACCTGCAGGATAAGCATACTCAGGATCATCAGGCAAACCACCATCATTAGGCGGCATAGGAGGGGCAGCAACTGCATGCATCTCAACGGCAACCTCAGGCATGATGTTCGAGGGCGGCATCACAACAGAATTTCGCAGAATGGAAGGGCAAGAAACTGAAGGTGTCATACTATGGAGAATCGGCCACCCGCTGTAGCTTGACATTGTCAATCGAGATTTAACTGTTATCCTTGCGACCAGGAAGTGGTGGTAAAATAACTGTACGTGTACCCTGGACTCCAAGCACCGGGACTGGTGCACGATAAGAGGGGCCAAACTCTTTCTTGTTCTCCACCTTCTCACGGACCAGGTCACCAACTTGAGGTAGCCAGCCGACTACCAGAATCTGGAGCTCAGCTTCGCATGTAGAGGGTATGTGTTCCTTTGCTAGAGTGTCTCTGGCTTCTTGAGGATTCTGCAATACAGCACAGTGATCATCTAGGTCAAAAGGCGCGGCAGCCGCCGCCATGTCTAGACCCTCTAGGTCCGGAACAAACATTCGTACTCCAAAGAGCATCATGTATGGCGTCCGCCCACCCAGAGACCTTCTAGGGAGATTATTAAGTGCACGTTGCACGTCATACAAGTGGGTTAGCCAGCTTCGGCCTGTACCTAAAACCCTTGCTGTCAAAGATTGCTTTAGGTCACGGTTCATTCGCTCCACAACACTATTGCCCTCAGGCCGGTATGGAGACGAAAATTTGACTTGGACCCCCAAACTTCGCATGGCTTCTTTGTAAGCCCTAGAGGCAAACACAGGGCCCTGGTCAGAATGAAGGGTACCACATGCAAAACTCCCAATAAAGACACGCAAATCCTTGATGACGGTCCGGGCATCAGTACTCCTATGCGGCCACACCCACAGAAAACGTGTGCACGAATCCACTGCAATCAAGATGTACTTGTACGCAGTATCAGAGGAAAAAGGACCGCAGTGATCTAAATAAACACACTCAAGTGGTTGATTAGATATATACAGCTGTGTTTGTGGTAAACGCGCGACAGAAGAAGGTTTAATCTGCTGGCAAATGTCACATAAAAGGACATAAGCTTGTGCTTGTTTGTACAAACCGTACCACCAGTAACGTTGCTGCAAAAGAGATACAGTTGCCGAAACGCCGGCATGCGCAGATGCAACACCTTCGTGGGCAGATGTAATCAGAGATGGTCTGCAGTCCGCGTTGGGAATCAATCTGTCACCAACGTCGTTAATCCTCACTAACGGGACATTATCAGGACTTAAACGATAATGGTAGCGGGAAGGGAATTTTTTCGGAAAGCCCGTCCCTGTCTCGGACGCAGCAATAGCTGCCAAGATGTCATCATCAATCCCAGTTTTGGATCTTGTAACTGCTGCTACTAAATATGTCGCCACTGCGGTTTTGCTGCCTCGTCAGCCAAACTGTTACCGACAGCATGGACGCCAACTCGTTGGTGACCAAGAGTGTGAATTACATTCACGAGGGGCAGACCTTCTTTAAGTTCTGCCACTCGAACCCAAAGCGTTTTATGCTTTACTGTGCTACCTTTCGAATCACGAAAGTCATTGTGACTCCAAAAGTGTAGATTCTCGTTGTAAGATTGAACACAATAGTACGAGTCACTCACTATAAGAGTGGTGACTCGTGGATCAGCAAACTCCAGTGCAAGCACCAGAGCTTTCAGTTCTGCTAACTGCGCGGTACAATCACCCAATGACTGCGTATGCACGACATCAGATTGGAACTCACCGTTCACGAAAGTACCCACTACATATACGCAGGCCGCTCAATAGGCGTGCTTTGACCCAGTTGCGGGTTGCGCAGACCCATTAGTGTAATTGACACAGTGGTACTCCTAGAGCGGGCGCAATGTCAGAGGAGCCGGATGAACAAATTCATACTCCAAGAACTCCTGTGTCTGTAATGCCGCATCAAAGATATATGTGACGTCAGGCGAGGTCAAGGAGGTTGCCCATTGTATCCACCTTGGATGCAAAGCCTTAGAATTTGGTACACTGGCTTTAGTGACCGCCTCAAGAGCAGGGTACGGTGTTACCACCAGTGATAGCGCTCGCTCTTTCAGGATCGCCATCTGAACTGCTGTCAGTACTTTTTCAACAGCGGAGAAGCGCAGCTCAGCCGAAGTGTACAGATGAGATTTGTATGCAATGGGGACGGTGTCGCCCTCATTGAACGTCAAGTAGGTGAAACCCACTGCACCCGGTACGATTCTAATGACCAGGTTAGTGTGGTTATCACGCGTTTGTAAGAATTTTGAAGCAAGAAGATCAGACTGCAAAGATTGCAATGCGGCCGAATGCTCAGGCAGCCAGCAAGATTTGGTAAAAGTAGGTTGTACCAAGGCATAAAGCGACTTGATACGCTGGGCATAATCAGGAATGTAGGTACGACCCAAATTCAGAAAAGCCAGCAAAGATTGTAATTTCTTCAGTGTCGTAGGAGTACTAAGGCGTGCGCATTTCTCAAGGAACTGCGGAGCCAAGCCTCGACCCTCATGATTGAGTTCGTACCCCAAGAACAACACTGTGAACTCGGCAATGTGGGACTTCGCAAAGTTGAACTTGTAACCGAAGTCAGCAAATATAGTTATTATGTTATCCACGCGAGCAAGGTGTGGAAGCAACTCGTCATCCGTCAGGTAGATGTCATCTACATACGAATATGCTTCCGGGTCAATCATCTCCAAGAGAGAGACCACACGAGCAGCAAAGACCCAGGGGCTATTTTTATAGCCCATCGGGAGCCTCTTGAACTTCTTTTGTTTGCCACCCGAGGTCAACGCCGTCCACTCATAGCTATGAGGGGACAGGTTGTGGCTATAAAAGCCATTGGAGATGTCAAGAGTAGTTTTAAATCGTTTTCTCGCGAGACTATCGACGAGAGCCGAACTGTGTGTATTCTGTACCGCACATGTCCGGCAGTGCGAATTTAAGTGCCGGTAATCCAAAACTAGTCGGTACGATCCGTCAGGCTTCGTCACAGTGAATAAAGGATTATTCATGGGTGACACACATTTTTCAATTACTCCCTGATATTCCAATTGTTCAAGGATGACGCGACGTGAGATCGAGCCTCGCGATGCATGGGGTATTGGGGTTGTGGCTGGGGTTCCGACCGCAACGGAATCGTATGATTGGGAGAAAATTTGTCCCAGCCCACCTGAGTACGGTACAACGCAGGTGCGAGCACCTGCGCCCACTCCCCGGTTAACCTGTTAGAATGTTCCAGTGGCACTGTGTGCCCAAAGGACGGGAGGATTACTACCTCCCCTCTAGGAGCCTCTAAAACGAAAGCCGGGGGCCAATCTGCCTCCGCCAAAAGGATATCATAGGTGGAGGTTAGATTATCCTAAAATACCACTTTAATTTTACGTTGTATGTCACCCTCAATTAAAAGGACAATTTCAAACATCCGTTCAGGGGGAGCTATGCGAGTATCAGCAGTTTCAACACTTACAAATGTATCAGTTGCTGTCGCCGCCAGAAACGGACGCAGCGCTTGTCGCACTACTGTAACTTCCGCCGCGCTGTCTAGCAGCGTTAGCGCCCATGTCTGGTTCAGAAGCTGTGTCCGTACCATCTGAGGCATATCTCGCAGTCAGAGCAGCAACTTTTTTCTTCTGAAACGGGGGTCTTTGACGTGCAGACTCGTCCTGCTTGCCTTTACCGTCAGTCTGACGGGGCTGCTCACGACCTTGAGAACCCCTTCCTTTCCCACGATCTCCGCCACTGGATTGAAAAGCCGATGTTTCCTGTGAAGAACGAGGAGAGCGTTGTTCAGGAACCTGAAACCTATCAGGTGACTTAATATTAGAACGATCGCGCAAATCATAAGTGCGTTAACTTTGTATCTGCACCGGCGACGCAGAACGAGACCTCCGTTTCTCTTGCTGCTTCCCCTGTTTTTTAGCTCGCCAACTTTGTTTTGGAAAGTTGGGCTTCTCGTCTTTGGTAGACGAACTCACTTTAGGCTGCTGCACCACAGTAGGAATGACCACGGTGGGTTTCACACCCAAGGCGCTACGTCCCACCGTTCTGTAGGCTTTCGCTATAATTTTAGCGAATTCCTTTGGCCTGTCGCCCGGATCCACAAGTGCCAACATATTACATACTTGGAATTGCATGGCATCTCCTTTGAGGTTGCCCATAACCATGGAACAAACAATATCGAAGCTGTCGACAAGCCTCATTCCCAACTCAATTGCTGCCTCTGCACCATGATTGTCTTGGACCTTCTTGATGACCGAGGGCAGTACAGACATAGACGGAGTGCCATAGCACTTCGCATAGGTCGCAGCAAAGACCTTGCCCCAATTGTCACAGTCGACCATATCCGGGACCAGATCCTTCGGCAAAGTAATAGTGAGTATCCTGTGTTTATCCACAGGAGAAGTATGTGGAAACACGGCTTCTAATTGATCAAATTTTTCAGCAAGCCAGTAAGGAAATTCATCCCTATTTTGGGGGCGCTTGCTGACAACCGCATTAACCATAACAGGACTGATGACCACCGCGTGATGGTCAGTCGTGTGGCCTGCAACCGCAGGTGCCCCCACCTGTACATTGCGAGACAAGTACTGCACTAACGCCCTATGGACCGTAATCAGGGCAGTGTGTAGCACTCGTAACTCCGCCACCGCCACAGTCATGTAGCGGGGGTGGGGTGTATAACCGGCCAGCACCGGCCATGTGGCCCCTGCAATAGACAACGGGCCCATTCTCGCCGATACTACCGCATGGGGAAGGGTGCCATTAAACCAAATAGTATGCTGCCAGGCAGTGAGGGGAGTCTCAAGTGTCCGATAAGGGGCATAGGCTGCAGGCACCGCTGTGTGAGTATATTCGTGGAACAAATTGTCGTTTGCATCCACCTTCTCAAATGTCACCCAAGAGTAAAACAACTCATACGGGAACGCCGCATCAGCGCCTACCACTAAAATAACAGCCAAGCCATCATCCGGGACCCCATAGACCCTCAAATGTGCGGTCAGGGGAACCCGACTATGCGCGGCAACATTGACCGCCATTGGGACACTCAGAAGAACAACAAAAAGCTATACTGTAGCACTGGGGTTCAGTAAAAGAAAACCTTTTTAATTATCAAGCTTGAAAGAACCTTTACTCGAAACCTAGGTAGGTTAAGCCGTCACTCCCGTTGTCCGGAAACCAGAGTGAGGGTGTTGTGGACTAATAAAAGCACTACTAAGGCGTCTCAGATCAAAAGACCAAACGTTAGGTGCGCCATGTTGCAGGGATTCTGCTTATGCACAGAACTATGCGCAGGAAACCAGGACCTCAGAGAATTGTGGTGTACCAGAAACTCCCCTCAGAACCAAGAACCCCTATCCGACTAGCTTAGTGTCACATTCATTATCCGAGAGTTAGCTTGGCGGTCCCAATGTATAGACAACCCAGAACAAGTGACTTAGATACTCTCAGGAGTGGTGGGAATCCGAAATACCCGTTGGTAGCTATATATCAGTCCACAACAGAATAACAAAGACACAGTAAAGTTTAAAGAGTTTATTTTATAAACCTCGCGTCCTAAGATGAAGTACTTTGGCTAACACAAGCAGACAAATGGTTAGGATCAGCACCATCAGCATTGTTACAATACCATAGAAAATGAAAGGAGCAATCATAATAATAATGACAGTGGAAAGCAACCACCCTCCTTTCTCTAGCAACTAATAAGTTATTATTAGACTAATAGAAGGTCTCTTAGGCTTGCATGGGGGACCCCATACCTTATAGATCAGCTTAGTGGAATCACATCACAGGATCAGCTAGGCTCTCCCCTGCAACAGCTCTTCGTTTCGAATGTAACACAAAACATGCTGCTCTGTAATATTAAAGTGCTCGTCTTTCAGGTATTGGCAGCTGTATGTATGTTATGGCTAAGTAGTGGTACGATCAACCTGAACACAACAACCTGCACCGTCTAGTGACCCAGACTCGTTCTTTACACGGTGTACAGACCAAGGTCACTGCTCGCTGTTAAGGATGTTAAACAACAGACGGTTCTCATGTGAAGCAAAGTCGAGTCAGCAGTTCTCGAATGAATAACATGTAACAACAGTGTCGCGTGCAAAAGCAGCAGAAGCGGCAAGCTGGCTTTCTAACAGCCATCGAGGTTATGCTAACTTAGCGTTGTACATAGGGAGTGGTTAACCCATACTACAATATCAATACACCAATGGGGTTTGGTTAAGGTAGACCTCTGTTGCATCATTCAGACAGGCCAGGACCATTAGCTCAATGTTCATTGCTGGTGCTCCACTTTGCTCAACCTCTTTTGCCTTTGAATCTGCACTAGACTTAAGCCCTGCTTGTAGAAAGCACTCAGTTGCAGATTTAAAAGCTAATGCCCCTGGTCTTGGTGCTGTGGATGGTGGTTGAGTCATTGGTTTTGGTTGTTGTGAGCCAACAGCACTGCCCTCAGGCTCTGAACTTGAAGGATGCCCCACAGGACTTGAACCCTGGGCCAATGGGCCTCTAATTCCCTGTTGTTCTATTTCTAGCTCACTGCCTTGCTCAGCTATCCATGTTTTGTATTTTCTAACATACCCGCCTGAAAAAGGAATGAAAGTGGGCAGTCATGGCTTGTACAGTGTATTGAGAACGGTGGCAGAGATTTAATGTTTGGAGGACACTAAGGTGCCGATCACGATCCGGCAAAAACCGGGTACGAACCGTCGGACGGAGCATATTCTCCGTCCGACGCGTACCCGGTCGTCAAAATATACAAACATGGAATTACGATTCGCACGGGTACACCATTACCGTACGAATCGTAAAAAAGACCGACCGAACAAAAAACACCTACCAATGCGATCCGGGAAAGCGCCGACCTGACGTCGGGACGCACGCAGCCAGCCATTCACGACCCAGGAATCACGATTCGCACCGACGTCACCCCGCACGGTGAATATTTTGCGGCAGCCAAAAACTGCCGGGAAATCAGGACGACGCGAACAAGGACCACCAGTACGCGACGGACAGACGGCGACGCGAACAAGGAGGACCAGTACGTGACGGACACACAGGACGACGCCACCAAGGAGGACCCGTACGCGACAGGACGACGCGATCAAGGAGGACCCGTACGCGACAGGACGACGCGAGCAAGGAGTACCAGTACGCGACGGACAGACATGGACCCGAACCTACGAGTCATCCCTGCCCTCATAGCAGTACACCTCCTCTACAGGTTACGACGCAGACGCCGCAGAAGGTCAGAATAACTAAGGGAGGGGGGAAAGTGGGGTGGGGTGGGGGTGGCACGACCAGGGCAGGCCACAAAACAACCACATGAGTGACACACTACACATGGCCTGGACATACCTGACTCCCATGCCCTGGTCACCACGAGGGGGTGGGGGCGTGTCCTGATAATCCAGCGACCGCCACAACGGAAGTCCGTCACCACGCGAACCGGCAACACAACCAGACAGGTACGTCCCGTACCCACGCCTGAAGAGCGTGGGTACGAGTCGGACCACGCCCACACACGTCACCCCAACAATGGCGGGACGGATCGCACCCACGTGGCAAAGGCCTGGGTACGGGCCGCACAAACATCACATAGCGTGGGGACGGATATGTACGGACCCTACCCCCACCCCTTATGCAAGGAGCGTACCCCCCAGCCCAACAGTGCAAGTACGACCCGTACCCCCACCCGCGGACGTACGGAGCGTACCCCCAGCCCAACAGTGTAAGTACGACCCGTACCCCCACCCGCGAATGCAAGGAGCGTACCCCCCTGCCCAACAGTGTAAGTACGACCCGTACCCCCACCCGCGTATGCATGGAGCGTACCCCCCATGCCAACAGTGTAAGTACGACTCGAACCCCCACCCACGAATGCAAGGAGCGTACCCCCCTGCCCAACAGTGTAAGTACGACCCGTACCCCCACCCGCGAATGCAAGGAGCGTACCCCCCTGCCCAACAGTGTAAGTACGACCCGTACCCCCACCCGCGTATGCATGGAGCGTACCCCCCATGCCAACAGTGTAAGTACGACTCGAACCCCCACCCACGAATGCAAGGAGCGTACCCCCCTGCCCAACAGTGTAAGTACGACCCGTACCCACACCCGCGGACGTACGGAGCGTACCCCCAGCCCAACAGTGTAAGTACGACCCGTACCCCCACCCGCGGACGTACGGAGCGTACCCCCAGCCCAACAGTGTAAGTACGACCCGTACCCCCACCCGCGGACGTACGGAGCGTACCCCCAGCCCAACAGTGTAAGTACGACCCGTACCCCCACCCGCGGACGTAAGGAGCGTACCCCCCTGCCCAACAGTGTAAGTACGACCCGTACCCCCACCCGCGGACGCACGGAGCGTACCCCCAGCCCAACAGTGTAAGTACGACCCGTACCCCCACCCGCGGACGTACGGAGCGTACCCCCAGCCCAACAGTGTAAGTACGACCCGTACCCCCACCCGCGAATGCAAGGAGCGTACCCCCCTGCCCAACAGTGTAAGTACGACCCGTACCCCCACCCGCGTATGCATGGAGCGTACCCCCATGCCAACAGTGTAAGTACGACTCGAACCCCCACCCACGAATGCAAGGAGCGTACCCCCCTGCCCAACAGTGTAAGTACGACCCGTACCCACACCCGCGGACGTACGGAGCGTACCCCCAGCCCAACAGTGTAAGTACGACCCGTACCCCCACCCGCGGACGCACGGAGCGTACCCCCAGCCCAACAGTGTAAGTACGACCCGTACCCCCACCCGCAGACGTACGGAGCGTACCCCCAGCCCAACAGTGTAAGTACGACCCGTACCCCCACCCGCGAATGCAAGGAGCGTACCCCCCTGCCCAACAGTGTAAGTACGACCAGTACCCACACCCGCGGACGTACGGAGCGTACCCCCACCACACCAGTGTCAGTAGACACGTACCCTCACCTCTAATGCAGTGTGCGTAACCCCACCGTGTATGTGCCAAGCGCACATATCCAGTAATCGGAGGTGTGTGTGCAGAGTCCACCCAGCAGTGCCCTGAGACAGGAGTGGTGGGTGTGGAGTCCTCCCAGCAGTGCCCTGAGACAGGAGGGGTGGGTGCCCATCACTCCCAGCAGTGCCCAGAGACAGGAGGGGTGTGTGCAGAGTCCTCCCAGCAGTGCCCTGACACAGGAGGGGTGGGTGCAGAGTCCTCCCAGCAGTGCCCTGAGACAGGAGGGGTGGGTGCCCATCACTCCCAGCAGTGCCCAGAGACAGGAGGGGTGTGTGCAGAGTCCTCCCAGCAGTGCCCAGACACAGGAGGGGTGGGTGTGGAGTCCTCCCAGCAGTGCCCTGAGACAGGAGGGGTGGGTGCAGAGACCTCCCAGCAGTGCCCTGAGACAGGAGGGGTGGGTGTGGAGTCCTCCCAGCAGTGCCCAGAGACAGGAGGGGTGTGTGCAGAGTCCTCCCAGCAGTGTCCAGACCCAGGAGGGGTGGGTGCAGAGACCTCCCAGCAGTGCCCTGAGACAGGAGGGGTGGGTGGTGAGTCCTCCCAGCAGTGCCCAGAGACAGGAGGGGTGGGTGCAGAGTCCTCCCAGCAGTGTCCAGACCCAGGAGGGGTGGGTGGTGAGTCCTCCCAGCAGTGCCCAGAGACAGGAGGGGTGTGTGCAGAGTCCTCCCAGCAGTGTCCAGACCCAGGAGGGGTGTGTGCAGAGTCCTCCCAGCAGTGTCCAGACCCAGGAGGGGTGGGTGCAGAGTCCTCCCAGCAGTGTCCACACCCAGGAGGGGTGTAACACATGTGTGTGATGCCACAATTACCCACATCCATACTGCCTACAAGGGAACATGTCCCCATGAACTCATGTCAACTGACTCCACACACAAGTACAGTGATCACCAAGGATGCCACGATTGTTGCAGGTGGAGACATGGCCATGCATGCATGGCCAAAGTAGAAGGGCTCCGTCACACACACAGCTCATGTACACACAGCTCTGCGCTAAACATTGGGAACACCCTGCAGGGAAGAAACTGGGTACACAGAGTAAGGAATACACCCTGGGACAATTGAACCATGCAGTAACTGCTGACATGACCTAAGGAAGTTAGCCAACACCTTGTGATGGCACACAGATCCTAGGGTGGCCCCAAAGAGCAGAACACTACTACAAATCCCACACACCCAAAGCCGTAAACACCACCCAAAACAATGTAGCAGCCCCACCAACACCAAGACCACCATAGCAGGAGTGTGATAATGAAAAAAAAAATAAGCTTTAATCAGCATGAGCACAATGTCCGTGGATCAACGGCAGTTCAAAGTCAACAAAGGCCATAGGGCAGTCAATTATTCCCAGCTGCATGGGGGACACAGTGGGATGTGTGTCCCCTACCTTGCCTGCACAGTCAAATGCCATCGTCTTCCATACTGGTGAGGGCATCAGGGGGGGGGGAAGCAACAGGCACCGCAGGGACATCAGGGCAAAGGGGCGGCGTTGTGGGTGCAGGGATGGAGGACTCAACCACAGGGGGTGTGTCATGGCCAAAGGCGGAGGCCAGGATGGCACTACACACCTTAGCAAGGTCCTCCAGGGAGTCCCCTGCACCCGAAGTGACCTCAGGCCCCAAGGAGGGGGGGGGTTCAGAGGGATGGGTTGCAGCGCCACCGGGGGAGGGTGGAGACAGGGGGGGAGACTCAACCACCCTGACCGAGGACTTCCTTGACCGCTTGCGTGGTGGCGTAACTGTGGGGCTCAGGGACAGAGCGGCCATGAAGGAGTCCTTGGGGGAGATGTGGCCAGGAGAGCTGAGGGGAGGGGATTTGGAGGGAGTGGATTGTGTGGAATGCGGACTCCCACTCTGGCTGCGTGTCACACGTTTGCCCCCCGACCCAGTGGGTGTGCCTATCTCACCCTGTGTGTGCGTGTCAGGAGGAGTGCGGTGGACCTTCCCTGCTGGTGTGGTGCCTGTGTCTGTTGTGGTGGGTGCATGCCGACGTCTGGGTGTACGTGGGACAGGCATGGAAGTGGGAAGTGTGGATGGGGCAGGGGTAGGTGGGGGGAGGTCGCGCTGCAGGAGACCCACTGCTGCAGTCAGTGTGGAGTCTAGGGACCTCAGCAAGTTGCGTTGGTCAGCCTGCAAAGAATGAATGCCCTCCAAGAATGCCTCGATGTTGGTGAGGGTTTTCCCGTGGGAATGGAGGACATTCAGGATCGCAGCCTGACCAACCTGCATTTGCCGCTGGATGTCCATAGACTCAGCATTGGCGGCAGCAGTGGAGACAGGGGCAGGGGGTGCGGTGCCTGGCAGGAAGGAGACATGCGGTGACCGGGCACGCTGGGAAGGGACACGAGCAAGTGGGAGGCGGTTGGTGGGAACTGAGGGGGCGGTGGCAGGTGTTGTTCCACTGTCAGCTGCTGGTGCAGCCTCCGCCAACCCTGAGACATCCTCCTCGGACCTGTCAGCTTCGTAGTCTGATGTGCCAGTCGACAGGTCCTCGGCCACACTATCCTCCGCCTCTGTCCCACTCGATGTGCCAGACCCGATGTCACGGCTGCCACTGGTGCTCGGTCCCTCCGCCTGGTCCGTGTCCATGTCTCCCTCTGTGTCCCCCGACGATGCTGTGGGCAGGGTGGAGAGACAGAAATTAATCAGACACCTGTACACATCTGTCACATGAGTCCAATCTACATAGTCAACATTGCATAGCCTGAAGAGGCAGATCCCTAACATCTGCAAAACAAGGTACCGATGTAGGGCATGAAACACAGTTGGTTGAGCCACCATGCCACTGAAATACCATGGAGAGCATGAGACAATAGCTGATGACAGGAAACGGAGTCTGACATAGCACCCAGGCCCTGGGGACAATCCTGCACTGCCTCTGCACCACACAGCGTTTGTGAAAATACCTATGACCAGGGACAATATCCATGAACTTGAGACACATGCTGCATAGGTAATGCTGCAAACATGCCCAACATAACTCGGTCACTGCACCTTGCGTGTGTGTCCAGTAACATCACACACTGTCCAGACCCAGCAATTAGGAATCAGGATTTGACACATAGGCATTGCCCGCCCCAAGCAACCCCCACACGATGCTAATTGCTGAGACCCAGGTGGCACCAACATCTCATAGTCTGGGTGATAAACACAGTGGCAGGCAAAAGGCAAGATTGGACGCTAAACAGCAAAGGTGCGCCTGTACAAATAATGAGGTACCAGTGCCCATCCTCAGATGAGTATAACAAGACACACAGGCACTGGCAACTGTGAGTATGAAGAGGGAAAATCAGGTCAGGCTGCACAGTGGACACCTGTACATAATAGCACGTCTATATACATGGTGACAGGGGACAATGGCACAGAGCACAACCTACGCTGTAGACAGTGAGAGTGTCCACGTTGATGATGACACAAACAACACTGAGGATAAGGTGCCCCAGGGGACAGTATTGGGCACGCAACTACATGCTACTGAATGGGAATGACTGCTACACACGTCACCATCCCTGCACTATGCGTAGCGCACACTCATGCACATCATGTCACAGGCCACTACATAGGACATGCGCGCTGTAAGGCATGACACATGAGAGACCAACTCCCATGTCTGGAGCCAGCATCAGTGCCAACTGACATGGAACCCACATGCAGTGAACTTGACAGTTCACAGGCAAGGTCCCACAACCTGTTACCCACCACCACCACCCATGATGCTACAGTCATTGTTCTCGTGGACAAAGCGCCAGCCCACATTACCTTGTGAAGGAGTGACTACACACAGACCAGGGAACACATTGCAAGGAGGGGAAGGGTGGCAGGGGCGCTGCGCTACACTTGGGCAAACTGGATGGGCACAGCACCTTTAAACCCTGCCAGTGAATTAATGCCACTGTGCCCTTACAAATGCCGGTGACACACAACAAACGCACATGTACCTACCCCCTTCCGCCTGCTGCATCGCCTGTAAGCGCCTCTCCAGGTCTGGAAAGACCACCGGCAGCACACGCCTGTGGAGGTGGGTCAGACGGCGGCGGCCGCGGTTCTTGTGGCTCTCAGGTGAGTCCCCCAGCAGGAGCCGTGCAATCCTCCGCGTCCAGCACCGGATATCCTGCCAGCGTTTCCTCACCTGGGACAGGCTCCGCCTCCGACCATCCACACGCCTCACGGCACTGACGGCGGTCAGCCAGATCTGCTCCTTGGCAGAGGCGCCTACCTGTGAGGAAGTACAAGTGACACCACATCAATACACCAGCCACATGTCACAGAGAGACATATGTGAACATAATAGCTGGTTACTACATGGCATGTAATGCAGCCAACGCATTGCACCTCTGTCATAGGGACATCATCCTCTGGTGAGGGAAAAGGCAGTACGTGCCATAGTGGGTACTCAGGTGGAATGATGGCAATGTCACAATCAATGATCAAGGCTCACACTGTGCATCACACCCACACCTCCTGTCTCAGGGCACTGCTGGGAGGACTCTGCACACACACCTCCTGTCTCAGGGCACTGCTGGGAGGACTCTGCACACACCCCTCCTGTCTCAGGGCACTGCTGGGAGACATCAGGCACCCCCCCCCTGGTACCCCCCCGACAGTACATGGCATGTGTGTCACACCGGGTCACAATGCCTGAAGACACAGTCACAACATAGGGACAGTCTGTGGCAGTGGCCTATGCACTCACCTGATACCCTGGTCGCCCATACAGCATGGGGTACTGTGGGAGGATCACATCCAGCAGAGCCATGTTCTCCTCCAGGGTGAATGGCTGTGTCCTCTCCACAGCCCTTGACATGGTTCCAGGGAATCAGTAGCAGCAGCTTGGTCGACAAATGCAAAGATGTGCAGGCAAGTAATCCCTCATGGGACCTGGCTGCCTTATATGTGGCCTTCTGCCCAGTCTCATGCACAGGAGTACAGAGTGATTGGTCACTCACATTTGCATCCTATGTTTCCACCAATCCCTTCAAACCTAGCAGTCTGTGGGTTCTCTATCGGTTTCATTCTCCTGCATGATGTCAGCCCCACAAACACATTGCAACAAAGTAGAAGAATTCCAACTGACTTCTGCTGTGCACCTTCCAGAACAAAATCGAAATTTGAACCTGGTCGCCATGACAACCAGCATGCATGTAGGCCTTAATACTTGTCCCCTATGTAATTAGGAGAATCACACACAGGTACGGTGCGTTTCCGGGCCCTAGGGCACCCCAAATGCATGGCAACGGCCCGTACATGCATGCCTACGTTCAAAATCACTATGGTTCTGCACGCGTATGCATACTCGTTGTGGTACGGACCGTACAAATGCCTGTACGCTCACTATCACTATGGGTCTGTGTACCCGTAGTGATAGTGAGCGTACATGCGAGTGTACGGTCCGTACCACTACGTGTACGCATACGCGTGCAGAACCATAGTGATAGTGAGCGTAGATGCGAGTGTACGGTCCGTACCACTACGTGTACGCATACGCGTGCAGAACCACAGTGATAGTGAGCATACAGGCATTTGTACGGTCCGTACCACTACGTGTACGCATACGCGTGCAGACCCATAGTGAGAGGGCCGTACACTCGCATGTACGCTCACTATCACTATGGGTCTGCACGCGTATGCGTACTCGTTGTGGTACGGACCGTACAAATGCCTGTACGCTCGCCATCACGATGGGTACACATACGGCAGCACTCCCACAGTGATTGGGGAACATACACAGGCCCTCTTAGCAGCAGTACGCCGGTTTGTACACATCACTGTGGTGATAGTCGACACACAGGTAGGAATAGGGCGGACATACTTGTCCATGGATGGACATACTTGTCCAGGAATGGACATCAAGGCATCGTCTGTGCATTACTACATGTGTGGGGCACAGGTGTGACAGGCTGTGATGTGGAACATGCCTCCTGAGTGGAGGAGGCACCAGATGTATGATGAGATGTGTACAGGTGTACTGTGTGAGGGTGCAATGTGTGCCAGGCATGCCCTTGACTCCTTTGACATGTGTGCATGTCGTACTGCGCACTTGGGTGAGCGTCACTGGCATGGCACGGACACCAACACACGGAAGTGTCCCATGATGCCCGGTACAGGGGTCATGACACCTGACTTGTCACTACCCACAGTGCACAATGTGACTATGTCATTTATGTGTCCGGGATTTACATCAGGTTGATGTTGTAGCACCCTCAAAAGCTGCAGCCGTTGCAGCAACCAACATGTGTCTGTGTGTAGATTGTCATTGCACACTGTTCCGCACACCATGCCACATGTGGTATCTGATGTGAGGTGCACATGTATGCATGGGACACGGAGTAGCGTGACAAGGCCATGTCAGCATCCTCACAAGGAATGTGTGGTGAGTCATGACATGTGCACCTTCATGGCAAGGTGTGTGGGCAGGCCTAGTGTAATGTCATGTGACCTGTGGCTCCGGTGTTCCGCTACCAGTCTCTACAATCGGCATCCTACTTCTGCTGATGTGTGGGTGTATGTCACTTCTGTCTTGCGTCGGGCTGTTCACTTGCACTGGGACACAGCTATTCCCATGGCGTGGCATGGGGAGGTTCTCAATCACCGTGTGTAGCTGGGTCTTGGAAGGAGTGTCACCTTGCATCCATACGTGTCCTGGGCATGTAGCACATGCCTGACTCCCTATGTGGCATGTGTGTATTGGCAGATTTACATGTGCTCAGTAGACATGAGTTGTTCTCGTAGTGCACTCACTCTTCCTTGTCACTTCCAAATTACTGCAGAGCGCCTCCTGTTGCCCGAAGAATTCCAGACTTGGCCACCATGCAGGAGAATGACAGGATCCGGCTCTACCGCTTCACCCAACCGTTGATTCTGGAGCTGACGGCGAGACTGGCACCACACCTGCAACCGCAGCACAGGTATCCTACGGCACTGACACCCCAGCTGAAGGTAATGGCTGCCCTACATTTCCTTGCCACGGGTACCTTCCAATATACCATAGCTCATGTTGGTGGCATGTCCCAGAGCATGTTCAGCGGTGTGCTGCATGATTTCTTGGAGGCCATGTTGATTCACCTGGATGACTTCATCAAGTTCCCAACCCCTGAACAGATGACTGAGGTCAAACGTGGTTTCTATGCCCTGGGAGGGATGCCCCATGTCATTGGGTCCATAGATGGGACACATGTAGGTTTGGTACCACCACACGCACGGGAGGTGGCGTACCGCAATCGGAAGCACTACCACTCCATCAATGCCCTTGTGGTGTGTCTGTCCAACATGGTGATTTCACATGTCTGTGCTCGTTTTCCAGGATCAGCACACGATGCCTACATCATGAGGCGTAGCGGGATGCCTGATATGATGATGCAGCTGCGCAACGAACGTGCATGTGTTGTTGGTGGGTACAGTCTGTCTGTCCTGTATTCTGTTTGGCCGAGCAGCACTACCGCTTCGCCTGTTCTAACGATATCCATGTGCTTTCCATTTAGGGGACGCTGGCTATCCCAACATGCCTTGGCTGCTGACACCTCTCCGCAACCCCATCACGCCGGCCCAGCTCCGCTACAACACCGCCCATGGCCGGACAAGGCGAGTGATAGAGAGGACGTTTGGCATGCTGAAGAGCCGATTCCGGTGCCTCCACAAGACCGGCGGCGCACTCCCATATGCCCCGGCGAAGGTCTGCAAGATCTTCATGGTCTGCTGCATGCTGCACAACATGGCAGTTGAAAGAGCTGTGCCCCTCATCCTGGATCAAGATGACGAGGACCATCCACCCGTGGAGGACGAAGGGCTTGGCAATGGGGCTAGTGATGTGGAGGATGTGGAGCCGCAAGAGGACATCCGGACTCGGCTCATACGCGACTTCTTTGCTTAGTGGTGAGTACCAGGGTCTGAGTGTGCACGCATTGATCCCCGTGTGGCATGCGTTGTGATGTGTGTCTCCACCTGCATGTATGGCACGTGGGTCAGAGGTGTGTGTGGGTGTGTCACTGGAGTGATGGTGGCAGTGATGGTAGTATTTCCCCAGACATAATTGTGACCTAGCATGTTGTCATACATACATGTGTCGAGTACATGCACATGCAAGTGGCTGTGCTTCTTGTGGCTGACTTCTTGTGTGTCTCTCTTCCCCAGGTACCTGCGCATGCCGTTTGCTGGTTGCATTGTTGTGGCACTGCTATTCCTCATGGACATGGCATCGTGGGCTGACTCAGCGTTACAGGCACGGACACGTTTGGAAGTCTCCATGGGGTAAGGGATGCATCTGGGGTGTATTGGGTGTGGCAGTTGTTCACGATGTGTGCACACTGCCCCGGTCGGGGTTTGGGTCCTCTGCAGACATGTGGCATCCCCATGGGACACAACATGCAGCTGGGTACACCTGAATAGATGGCCTGCCTGGTTGTCAGTCATCAGTGATGGGATGGTGGATTGTGATGAAGGCATCAATGTGTGTGACACTGCCCTCGGACACATACGGTTAACATTGTCTTGACATGGCGTGGGACTTCCACATCAGCGGATGTATGGTGTATGGCAGGCTCTCCGTGAGCAGCTGTGGGTATTTAGCTATTATCCGACACTTGTGTGCCAGTTCCATGGCTATCACGCATTTGTGCTGCAGAAGGGGGGTGCCAGTGTTGGAGCCACATGTCACTCCACATGATGTGTTCATGTGTACTTCAAGTTGCCTCTGCAATCCCAAACACATGACTATTAAAGGTGTCCCTATGCCTCCAAGGTGCCTCTTCTCAGTCAATGCTGGTGTGTTGGCACGGTGCATCCTGCATGTCTGGCATGGTATTCCCTGATTGTGGCTATGTGTCAATGTGTCGAGTGGCAAGATGCAAGCTGTGTGTGTGTGCTGAGACTGTGTAATGGGCATGATGTCCATGACTGTGTGGGTATTGTGACATGTGCCATCCCCATGCATCCAACGTTGTCCATGACCCCATTCCCTGCATCCACCGGACTCAAGCTTGCAGGACATGTTTCTGCCACCTGTCTACACGTACCTGGGTGCCCCCCAGGACACGGGCCAGGATCCCTGACCTCTGCGCATGACTGTTGCTGTACTCAATGTGTCTGTCAGCACGGTTGTTCGGCCACCCCCTCAGCTGGTTCTGACCATCACGGGTGTGTATGGTGCTCCATGTCTGTCTTGCCTAGAAAACTGTGACCCATGTGTCCTGTGCCAGACTCAGGCCCCAGGGTGTGGATGGTTGAAGTGAACAGATGACTCAGGCATGTTTAGACTGTACAAGACACATGTTAGGTAATAATGCTACCAGCAGGCATCTACTCTTAATAGTGTGATTTATTATTGGGGGGGGGGGGGCCAAGTGAGGGCCTTTCCGGGATTAGGGAATCCAAAGTTCAGTAGGGGAGTTGGTGTCCTTGCCATTGGAAATCCTCAGAGTCCATGCCACAGTCTTTGTCAACATTGGTCAGCCAGTGACCAGCAGGGCCATGTGGCAGAGAATGTCTCTTGATGCTGTGATGCTGTTGCTCCAGTGGGCCAGGTGCCAGGCCAGGTGTCCTGGGAGATGGTGATGTGGCAGCCACCCTCACGGTCCTTTCCGTGGACGACCCGGCTTCCTGCGGGGAACCTCAGCAGCAGGCCGTGACGACGTCTGGGATGCTCCGTCGGATGTTTCCTCCTCCTCCTCATGATCCCTCCCTGTGGGTGGTGATGTTCTCCGCCTTCTGGCACAGGGAGGGTCGGCCATGGTGTCGGCCATCCGACGGAGTTCAGCGTGAATCCCCTGGGACGCCGTCACTTGCTCAGCCTGTCTGTCCTCCATCCTCCGTTGGTGTAGCTGTAGACAGGCTATTAGCTCCGCATGTTGCTGGGCCTGCTGGACCTTGATCCCCTCGAGGACGGACACAACCTGGGCCATGCCCGTGGTGTCCTGCCGGTATGAGTCCAGGATGTTACGGACATGGGAAAATACCGGATCCCCAGCCAACTGGTCAGGCTCGCGCCTCCGCCGCTCTCCACTCCCACCACCCCTGCCCACTTGCGTCTGGCCTGCACTTGTGGGCACATGGGGTCTCCGGGACCCCTGAGGGGTGGCATTGGCGTTGTCGCCTGCCTCCTCCTGGGTGCCCGGGACACCGTGTCCCTCCTGGCGAGCCTGGCTGCATTGTGGTGTTGGGGCAGGGATCCTGGGTGTCTCCTGGGATGTGGCAGGAGTGGGGGTGGTGGTTGGCACGGTTGTACCTGACGCAGGTGCTGCAGGTGGTTGGACACCAGAGGGGCCAGGTCGGTCGGGGTCGTCCGCAGAGTGGTGAGAGTGGTCGCTGCCGGTGGGATCGGTCTCCTGCAGATCCGGGTCCTGTGAGTGTTCCCCCCCAGTGTTGGGGGGTGCAGCACGACGTTGACCTGTGTGTGAGAGAGACAATGTTACTTTTGATCCATGCAACATCCATGTTGCATCCGTTACAAAGTTGGCACATTTCCTCTTGGAATTAGGATCTGTCTTGCATTCCACTCACAGTGCACTTGTGCATGTGTGTGTCCCTTGGGCACCAATTTGGCCCCTTTAACTATGTGTGGCACAGTCTTACTTGCTGCGTCAAGTGTGACTGCAGTCAGCAGTGGAGTGTGCATGTGTGCCGAGCTATGCGTTTGCGCCTTCCTTGTAGCACTGTACATGTGCACATGGAGCGGATCCACACACTCATATGATGCAGGTGGCTGTCCTTGTGCTCGTGTACAGGTTGTAACATGGCCCTGCGTTTTGCCATGATGAAGAGGGGGGGTTCTGGCACTGGGCACCCTTGTCTACATGCACGCAGTCCACCTGCTGACGAGCAGACATTCCCACACACCAAAGGACTGATTTGCTCTCCCTGTGTCTCCCTCCTTCTCTGTCCCCCTCTCCCTCCCTCTCTGTCCCCCTCTCCCTCCCTCTCTGTCCCCCTCTCCCTCCCTCTCTGTCCCCCTCTCCCTCCCTCTGTGTGTCAGCCTCCTCCCTCTGTCCATCTTCCTGTGTCTCCCTCCCTCTCAGTCCCCCTCTCCCTCCCTCTGTGTCCCCCTCTCCCTCCCTCTGTGTCCCCCTCTCCCTCCCTCTCTGTCCCCCTCTCCCTCCCTCTCTGTCCCCCTCTCCCTCCCTCTGTGTCCCCCTCTCCCTCCCTCTGTGTCCCCCTCTCCCTCCCTCTGTGTCCCCCTCTCCCTCCCTCTGTGTGTCAGCCTCCTCCCTCTGTCCATCTTCCTGTGTCTCCCTCCCTCTGTGTCCCCCTCTCCCTCCCTCTGTGTGTCAGCCTCCTCCCTCTGTCCATCTTCCTGTGTCCCCCTCCCTCTCTGTCCCCCTCTCCCTCCCTCTCTGTCCCCCTCTCCCTCCCTCTGTGTGTCAGCCTCCTCCCTCTGTCCATCTTCCTGTGTCTCCCTCCCTCTCAGTCCCCCTCTCCCTCCCTCTGTGTCCCCCTCTCCCTCCCTCTGTGTCCCCCTCTCCCTCCCTCTCTGTCCCCCTCTCCCTCCCTCTGTGTGTCAGCCTCCTCCCTCTGTCCATCTTCCTGTGTCCCCCTCCCTCTCTGTCCCCCTCTCCCTCCCTCTCTGTCCCCCTCTCCCTCCCTCTGTGTGTCAGCCTCCTCCCTCTGTCCATCTTCCTGTGTCTCCCTCCCTCTCAGTCCCCCTCTCCCTCCCTCTGTGTCCCCCTCTCCCTCCCTCCGTGTGTCACCCTCTGTCACCTTGGCCCAGCTTCCTGGGCACACACTGTTAGCAGATCTTTGAGTGGCCCTTGGCCTGTTGATGTGAGTTTGTTTCTGATCTCCAGGCACCCATTTTGTCTGCTGTGTGTCTGTGCGCTGCTGCTGTGGTGGTGTGTGCTGCCACTCTTTCACACTGTTGGCTGTTCATTAGCTGCTGGCATGTGCAAAACAGTGCCTTCACCCCCATGTGTTGATGCAAGGCATCCGCCATTTGCTGGCAAGTCATTCCTGTGTTGGGACACAGTGTTTGTCTGGCTGTGACCTAGGCCATATGGGCAGAGGGCATTGTTGTCTGCTTTGGAGTCGCACTATGTGATTCTTGGTGCCCAGCCTCCCGCCATCCGGGTTACCGTGTCATGTGTTGTTGTCTTCTGTGGCCTGTGACTTGACATTGTCCAGCTGGGTGCATGGGGCATGGTGGCAGCAGTGGCATGTGCCTGCTCATGGAGTGTGGTTGAGTAATGCGATGGCTTGTGGTGTTTGCGTGCCTGTTATTAATTTTGGTTGTGGTTGCAGTTCCCCCCATGTGAGGTGCGTTGTTTGTGTACTCACCCGGGTCTCGGAGTCCTTCTACTCCTTCAACTGCCTCCACCGGCAGTATGGCCATCACCCTCTCCTCCCAGGGATGGTACTGTACGGGTCTGCGGGAGGGCCCTCCTCCGGTGGCGTTGGCCTGGTCGTGTTCCTCCTGTCTCTTGGCTCTGACCCTCCTCCGCAGATCGTACCACCTGTTCTGGCAATCCTGCTTGGTCCTCCTGGTGTCCGCAACAGCATTCACAGCATCGACGATGGTCTGCCACATGGCTGTTTTGGCTGCCTGGCTGGTGCTTCTGACCAATGTTCCAAAGATCTGTGGCTCGACTCTGAGGATTTGATCAACAAGGACCTCCAACTCTCGGTGACTGAACTTTGGATTCTTGGTAGTGGGCATGGTGAGGGGTGTGGGTGGGGATGGTGTGGGTGTGGGGGGTGTGTGGATGTTGGGGGGGGTGTGGATGGTTGTGTGTGTGTGTGAATGTGATGAGAGGGTGTTTGTGAGGGTGGTCGTGTGAAGGTGTGCAAGTGTAAGATGTGGTGTCGCTTGTAGTCTGGTTCTGTGGTGTCTGGCAGCAGTGGGTCTGTTGCAAAGGCTCATGGTTTGTGTGTGTGGGCCCTTTTTATTGGTCCATGGGTGGGTGTGGCAGTGTTTGAATTTTGGGTGGGTGTGTTATAAGGAGTGGTGGTGTATTGGGCCTCTTTTTGTTTTTGACAGTTGCAGGTCAGTGATTGTGTTATTTTAGTGGTTGTTGGCCATGTTTAGTGGCTGTGTGCCTTTCGAATGGTGTATTGTTGAGTTGTTTTGTTTTGTCCTTGTTGTGTACGTGCGTTTTGAGCGTGTGTACGGTGTGTACATGGGCCATTTGGTTGTACGATTTGGTCCTTGTGTGTGGCTTTGTACGACTCGTACATGCGGTTGTGATGTTGGGGCATGGGGTGCGCTCCGTACTTAGGAGGTTGTGTTGGGGGTGCGCCAGGAACGTACTGGGGTTGGGGTACGACTGGAACGTACTGGGGTGTACATAGACGGTGGTACGACACGTACAGGGGTGGGGGGGTGTACATAGACGGTGGTACGACACGTACAGGGGTGGGGGGTGTACATTGACGGTGGTACGACACGTACAGGGGTGGGGGGGTGTACATAGACGGTGGTACGACACGTACAGGGGTGGGGGTACGACTGGAACGTACTGGGGTGTACATAGACGGTGGTACGACACGTACAGGGGTGGGGGGGTGTACATTGACGGTGGTACGACACGTACAGGGGTGGGGGGGTGTACATTGACGGTGGTACGACACGTACTGGGGTGGGGGTACGACTCAAACGTACTGGGGTGTACATGGACGGTGGTACGACACGTACAGGGGTGGGGGGGTGTACATTGATGGTGGTACGACACGTACTGGGTGGGGGTACGACTGGAACGTACTGGGGTGTACATGGACGGTGGTACGACACGTACAGGGGTGGGGGGGTGTACATTGACGGTGGTACGACACGTACAGGGGTGGGGGGGTGTACATTGACGGTGGTACGACACGTACTGGGGTGGGGGTACGACTCAAACGTACTGGGGTGTACATGGACGGTGGTACGACACGTACAGGGGTGGGGGGGTGTACATTGACGGTGGTACGACACGTACTGGGGTGGGGGTACGACTGGAACGTACTGGGGTGTACATAGACGGTGGTACGACACGTACAGGGGTGGGGGGGTGTACATTGACGGTGGTACGACACGTACAGGGGTGGGGGGGTGTACATTGACGGTGGTACGACACGTACTGGGGTGGGGGTACGACTGGAACGTACTGGGGTGTACATAGACGGTGGTACGACACGTACAGGGGTGGGGGGGTGTACATTGACGGTGGTACGACACGTACAGGGGTGGGGGGGTGTACATTGACGGTGGTACGACACGTACTGGGGTGGGGGTACGACTCAAACGTACTGGGGTGTACATGGACGGTGGTACGACACGTACAGGGGTGGGGGGGTGTACATTGATGGTGGTACGACACGTACTGGGTGGGGGTACGACTGGAACGTACTGGGGTGTACATGGACGGTGGTACGACACGTACAGGGGTGGGGGGGTGTACATTGACGTCGGTACGACACGTACTGGGGTGTAGGTACACGGGGGTATGACACGTACTGGGGTGGGGGTGGGGCTCGAACGTACTGGGGTGTAGGTTCACGGTGGTACGACACGTACTGGGGTGGGGGTACGACTGGAACGTACTGGGGTGTACATAGACGGTGGTACGACACGTACAGGGGTGGGGGGGTGTACATTGACGTCGGTACGACACGTACTGGGGTGTAGGTACACGGGGGTATGACACGTACTGGGGTGGGGGTGGGGCTCGAACGTACTGGGGTGTAGGTTCACGGTGGTACGACACGTACTGGGGTGGGGGTACGACTGGAACGTACTGGGGTGTACATAGACGGTGGTACAACACGTACAGGGGTGGGGGGGTGTACATTGACGGTGGTACGACACGTACAGGGGTGGGGGGGTGTACATTGACGGTGGTACGACACGTACTGGGGTGGGGGTACGACTGGAACGTACTGGGGTGTACATAGACGGTGGTACGACACGTACAGGGGTGGGGGGGTGTACATTGACGGTGGTACGACACGTACTGGGGTGGGGGGGTTTACATTGACGGTGGTACGACACGTACTGGGGTGGGGGTTCGACTGGTACGTACTGGGGTGTACCTAGACGGGTGGGGGTATACATATACGGGGGGTACGTGTCGGACGTACGGGGGCTGGGGGGAGTGTTGGGCGCGTATGCGGGCACATGTCTCCATGGTTGCTATTGGTGTTCGGTGCGGACGGTGTTTTTTCCATACGGTTGTAGGCTCGGACGCACGGGATGGATCGTGATTCCTCGGTCGGACTTGGATTTTTACGTTTGTAAGGTAAATCGTCCGAGGACGTGTCGGACACATTTTCCGACCCGAGGACGTGTGGGGAATGATTCCCGGTGCGGGTCGTATGGACTTTTTACCATGCGAATCGTGATTGCCAGTTCGTACGGCACTTGTACGATTCGTACGGTAAAAAGACCCGATACGAGTCGCACGGGGGAATTTTTTACCGGATCGTGATCGGCACCTATGTCTCTTTGCACCCTTGCATTAGCAGAAAAGCAAAGGATTAAGCTCTCCACCAAGTCATACACATATTTGTTTTCCTCCACAACTGCGTACATTGCAGACACCTCCTTTAGCTGTTCCTGTAGCGGTTGTATGACATAATTTCGACAGACAGAAAATCGACCTACAAATATATCGCAACAAAAATATCGATGTCAAGAATATCGACATCCTATCTACAACATGGTAAGTACAAAAATATCGAAAATTAAATATCGATGTCAAAAATATCGTTATTAAAAATATCGTTTTTTTTTTACTTTAAAAATATATGTAAAATAAACCAAATTATACTTAGAAATTAAATAAACATAATTAAATATATTGTATAATATTTAAAATGTATAATTAATATATATAATTTAATAAAACTTTAATTAAACATATACATATAATATATAATATATATACTTACTTAATAATTAATTTTACTAATAATTTCTGTAACGTATAAATTATTAAATGTTTTTAAAAATTACCAACACATCTATACACATAAAAAATAACATTAATAAATATTTAATAATTACATATAGCAAATAATAATCAATATTTTTAATGTGAATAATTTTTATTATTAATGATATATTACAATAGCAAAAATAATACAAAACATATGAAATATCAGACACAATAAAACTACTAGTCCAACTCCAACAAAAACAACAGAATGTAAAATGTTGATACCGTAGGGGTAAAAATTACTATTCCAACTCCAAAGAGTGCAACAGTAGGGAAAGCGTTGGATAGCGTAGGGTTAAAATTACTATTCCAACTCCAGAGAGTGCAATAGTAGGGAAAGCGTTGGATAGCGTAAAGGTAAAAATTACTATTCCAACTCCAGAGAGTGCAACAGTAGGAAAAGGGCTGGATAGCGTAGGGGTAAAAATTACTATTCCAACTCCAGAGAGTGCAACAGTATGGAAAGCGTTGGATAGCGTAGGGGTACAAATTACTATTCCCACTCCAGTAAGTGAAACAGTAGGTAAAGCGCTGGATAGCGTAGGGGTAAAAATTACTATTCCAACTCCAAAGAGTGCAACAGTAGGGAAAGCGTTGGATAGCGTAGGGGTAAAAATTACTATTCCAACTCCAAAGAGTGCAACAGTAGGGAAAGCGTTGGATAGCGTAGGGGTAAAAATTACTATTCCAACTCCAGAGAGTGCAACTGTAGGGAAAGCGTTGGATAGCGTAGGGGTACAAATTACTATTTCCACTCCAGTAAGTGAAACAGTAGGGAAAGCGCTGGATAGCGTAGGGGTAAAAATTACTATTCCAACTCCAAAGAGTGCAACAGTAGGGAAAGCGTTGGATAGCGTAGGGGTAAAAATTACTATTCCAACTCCAGAGAGTGCAATAGTAGGGAAAGCGTTGGATAGCGTAAGGGTAAAAATTACTATTCCCACTCCAGAGAGTGCAACAGTAGGGAAAGTGTTGGATAGCGTAGGGAAAATAATTACTATTCCAACTCCAGAGAGTGCAACAGTAGGAAAAGCGCTGGATAGCGTAGGGGTAAAAATTACTATTCCAACTCCAAAGAGTGCAACAGTAGGGAAAGCGTTGGATAGCGTAAGGGTAAAAATTACTATTCCCACTCCAGTGAGTCCAACAGAAGGGAAAGCGTTGGATAGCGTAGGGGTAAAAATTACTATTCCAACTCCAGAGAGTGCAACAGTAGGGAAAGCATAGCGTAGGGGTACAAATTACTATTCCCACTCCAGTAAGTGAAACAGTAGGGAAAGCGCTGGATAGCGTAGGGGTAAAAATTACTATTCCAACTCCAAAGAGTGCAACAGTAGGGAAAGCGTTGGATAGCGTAGGGGTAAAAATTACTATTCCAACTCCAGAGAGTGCAATAGTAGGGAAAGCGTTGGATAGCGTAAGGGTAAAAATTACTATTCCCACTCCAGTGAGTCCAACAGAAGGGAAAGCGTTGGATAGCGTAGGAGTAAAAATTACTATTCCCACTCCAGAGAGTGCAACAGTAGTGAAAACGCTGGATAGCGTAGGGGTACAAATTACTATTCCCACTCCAGTAAGTGAAACAGTAGAGAAAGCGCTGGATAGCGTAGGGTTAAAAATTACTATTCCAACTCCAGATAGTAAAACAGTTGGGAAAGCACTGGATAGCATAGGGATTCTATAAACATAATAACCAATTAAATAATTAGTTATAAAAAAAATAGCATATTAATAATTAATTTACAAAATATGTATTAATAAATACCAATTATTTAAAATAATTATTTATATAAATAACTTTAAATTACATCCCACACTATTCCCCCTTTAACACACAACACACTACACATACAAAATACACAATACATTTAAATATCAGTGTATCTATTATTTACAATTCATAATACATTCTTTATAATTAATATACTTATTATTTACAAATTTATACATATTAACTACCAAATTACAATTATTCACAAATTAATTATTAATTAACAATACATTAATTAGCAATAACAACAAATGACATGGAATAATACATTATTTATATTTACTATATTTAACGTACTAATAACAATTAAATACCAATTAATAATTAATTAACAATTAATTATTATTAATTACTAATAAATAAAAATTATCAGTAATGATTTGAATTTAATTACATCCCACCCTATTCCCCTATAAACCCACAACCCACTACACATAAAAATTCACATAATTAATTTAATCATCAATTAATCACTTAATAAAATTAAATCACCAAATAATTAGTAATTAACAATTAATTAATTAACAATACCAATAAAAAAATATTAATATTAAACTAATTATAACTTATACAATTAACCAATTAATAAAATTAATTTACAATTAATAATTAATTAACAATTAATTAATCAATTAATATATTTAATTGACAATTAGTAATTAATTAACAATTAATTAATCATAAATACCAATTAAACAATACATATTAATTAATTAATTATAATTAAATTACTTCCCACCCTATTCCCCTATAAACCCACAACCCGCTCTGATACTAACGCTAAATTATATTTTACATAATTATTAATCTCTAAACATTTATTTTTAAGTGTATTAAAATACATTACAATAGTCTTTAACATACAAATAAAATACATATTAAAATACATTACACTAATAAAATATCGATATTCTTGACATCGAAATTTTTGATTACGATATTACTTACATCTATATTAATGACTTCGATATTATTAACTTCGATAATACTTACCTTGGGGTCGATATTCTGTCCATCGATATTCTTGACTTCGATATTCTTTACCTACGATATTTCCAACTCGATATACTTGTAGTTCGAAATTTAAAACTCGATATTTAGACTGCTCACCTCCTGTAGCATGTTCAACAATGGGATAGCTTGGCCCATGGTACTATCCTCTTTGCTGACTTCCGTGTGAACACCTCAAAAGGAAGCAGCATCTCTGTCAGGCATTTGATTAGGCCCCATTGGTCCATCTCAATGATCATGCCTTTTACAGTTGCATGTCCTCTTTGCATAACATATTAATTGATAGGTTTGTACAGTTCAAACAGGTGTTCAAACAAGTAATAAGTGGAGTTTCAGCATGTTGACACCTCCTGTATGAGTTCTTTAACAGGCATTCTATTATGGTGCTGAATGGTCCTCAGCTGTTTTCAGGCTTTAAATGAATGGCTAAATTGAGTGCATATTCTTCTACAGGTGGACAGTAAGTTGCTGTACAATGATGTTGATGCAGGACCCTGAAAAAACCACCATCGGCCATGGCCTTAACTATATTTCTGCTACTGTCTGTGGCAACACATCCAATCTTAAGCTCTCTTGGTCTCAGCCATTTAAAGACCTTGGTGCCTATCACGATCCGGCAAAAACCGGGTACGAACCGTCGGACGGAGCATAATCTCCGCCCGACGCGTACCCGGTCGACAATTTTTACAAACAAGGAATTACGATTCGCACGGGTACACCATTACCGTACGATTCGTAAAAAAGCCCGACCGAACAAAAAAGACCTACCAATGCGATCCGGGAAAGCGCCGACCTGACGTCGGGACGCTCGCAGCCAGCCATTCACGACCCAGGAATCACGATTCGCACCGACGTCACCCCGCACGGTGAATATTTTGCGGCAGCCAAAAACTGCCGGGAAATCAGGACGACGCGAACAAGGACCACCAGTACGCGACGGACAGACGACGACGCGAACAAGGAGGACCAGTACGCGACGGACAGACATGGACCCGAACCTACGAGTCATCCCTGCCCTCATAGCAGTACACCTCCTCTACAGGTTACGACGCAGACGCCGCAGAAGGTCAGAATAACTAAGGGAGGGGGGAAAGCGGGGTGGGGTGGGGGTGGCACGACCAGGGCAGGCCACAAAACAACCACATAAGTCACACACCACACATGTCCTGGACATACCTGACTCCCATGCCCTGGTCACCACGAGGGGGTGGGGGCGTGTCCTGATAAGCCAGCGACCACCACAACGGAAGTCCGTCATCACGCGAACCGGCAACACAACCAGACAGGTACGTCCCGTACCCACGCCTGAAGAGCGTGGGTACCAGTCGGACCACGCCCACACAAGTCACCCCAACAATGGCGGGACGGATCGCACCCACGTGGCAAAGGCCTGGGTACGGGCCGCACAAACATCACATAGCGTGGGGACGGATATGTACGGACCCTACCCCCACCCCGTATGCAAGGAGCGTACCCCCCAGCCCAACAGTGCAAGTACGACCCGTACCCCCACCCGCGTATGCATGGAGCGTACCCCCACCCCAACAGTGTAAGTTCGACCCGTACCCTCACCCGCGTATGCATGCAGCGTACCCCCCATGCCAACAGTGTAAGTACGACTCGAACCCCCACCCACGAATGCAAGGAGCGTACCCCCCAGCCCAACAGTGTAAGTACGACCCGTACCCCCACCCGCAAATGCAAGGAGCGTACCCCCCAGCCCAACAGTGTAAGTACGACCCGTACCCCCACCTGCGAATGCAAGGAGCGTACCCCCCAGCCCAACAGTGTAAGTACGACCCGTACCCCCACCCACGAATGCAAGGAGCGTACCCCCCAGCCCAACAGTGTAAGTACGACCCGTACCCCCACCCGCAAATGCAAGGAGCGTACCCCCCAGCCCAACAGTGTAAGTACGACCCGTACCCCCACCCGCGAATGTAAGGAGCGTACCCCCCAGCCCAACAGTGTAAGTACGACCCGTACCCCCACCCACGAATGCAAGGAGCGTACCCCCCAGCCCAACAGTGTAAGTACGACCCGTACCCCCACCCGCAAATGCAAGGAGCGTACCCCCCAGCCCAACAGTGTAAGTACGACCCGTACCCCCACCCGCGTATGCATGGAGCGTACCCCCACCCCAACAGTGTAAGTTCGACCCGTACCCTCACCCGCGTATGCATGCAGCGTACCCCCATGCCAACAGTGTAAGTACGACTCGAACCCCCACCCACGAATGCAAGGAGCGTACCCCCCAGCCCAACAGTGTAAGTACGACCCGTACCCCCACCCGCGAATGCAAGGAGCGTACCCCCCATGCCAACAGTGTCAGTACGACCCGTACCCCCACCCGCGGACGTACGGAGCGTACCCCCACCCCAACAGTGTAAGTTTGACCCGTACCCCCACCCGCAAATGCAAGGAGCGTACCCCCCAGCCCAACAGTGTAAGTACGACCCGTACCCCCACCCGCGAATGCAAGGAGCGTACCCCCCAGCCCAACAGTGTAAGTACGACCCGCACCCACACCCGCGGACGTACGGAGCGTACCCCCACCACACCAGTGTCAGTAGACTCGTACCCTCACCTCGAATGCATTGTGCGTACCCCCACCGTGTATGTGCCAAGCGCACATATCCTGAAATCGGAGGTGTGTGTGCAGAGTCCACCCAGCAGTGCCCTGAGACAGGAGGGGTGGGTGTGGAGTCCTCCCAGCAGTGCCCTGAGACAGGAGGGGTGGGTGTGGAGTCCTCCCAGCAGTGCCCTGAGACAGGAGGGGTGGGTGTGGAGTCCTCCCAGCAGTGCCCTGAGACAGGAGGGGTGGGTGTGGAGTCCTCCCAGCAGTGTCCTGAGACAGGAGGGGTGGGTGCCTATCACTCCCAGCAGTGCCCTGAGACAGGAGGGGTGGGTGTGGAGTCCTCCCAGCAGTGCCCTGACACAGGAGGGGTGGGTGCAGAGTCCTCCCAGCAGTGCCCTGAGACAGGAGGGGTGGGTGTGGAGTCCTCCCAGCAGTGCCCTGAGACAGGAGGGGTGGGTGTGGAGTCCTCCCAGCAGTGCCCTGAGACAGGAGGGGTGGGTGTGGAGTCCTCCCAGCAGTGCCCTGAGACAGGAGGGGTGGGGGCAGAGTCCTCCCAGCAGTGCCCTGAGACAGGAGGGGTGGGTGTGGAGTCCTCCCAGCAGTGTCCTGAGACAGGAGGGGTGGGTGTGGAGTCCTCCCAGCAGTGTCCTGAGACAGGAGGGGTGGGTGCCTATCACTCCCAGCAGTGCCCTGAGACAGGAGGGGTGGGTGTGGAGTCCTCCTAGCAGTGTCCTGAGACAGGAGGGGTGGGTGTGGAGTCCTCCCAGCAGTGTCCTGAGACAGGAGGGGTGGGTGCCTATCACTCCCAGCAGTGCCCTGAGACAGGAGGGGTGGGTGTGGAGTCCTCCCAGCAGTGCCCTGAGACAGGAGGGGTGGGTGTGGAGTCCTCCCAGCAGTGTCCTGAGACAGGAGGGGTGGGTGCCTATCACTCCCAGCAGTGTCCTGAGACAGGAGGGGTGGGTGCCTATCACTCCCAGCAGTGCCCTGAGACAGGAGGGGTGGGTGTGGAGTCCTCCCAGCAGTGCCCTGAGACAGGAGGGGTGGGTGTGGAGTCCTCCCAGCAGTGTCCTGAGACAGGAGGGGTGGGTGCCTATCACTCCCAGCAGTGCCCTGACACAGGAGGGGTGGGTGTGGAGTCCTCCCAGCAGTGTCCTGAGACAGGAGGGGTGGGTGCCTATCACTCCCAGCAGTGCCCTGAGACAGGAGGGGTGGGTGTGGAGTCCTCCCAGCAGTGCCCTGAGACAGGAGGGGTGGGTGTGGAGTCCTCCCAGCAGTGCCCTGACACAGGAGGGGTGGGTGTGGAGTCCTCCCAGCAGTGCCCTGAGACAGGAGGGGTGGGTGCAGAGTCCTCCCAGCAGTGCCCTGAGACAGGAGGGGTGGGTGCCCATCACTCCCAGCAGTGCCCTGAGACAGGAGGGGTATAACACATGTGTGTGAGGCCAGAATTATCCACATGCATACTGGCTACAAGGGAACATGTCCCCATGAACTCATGTCAACAGACTCCACACACAAGTACAGTGATCACCAAGGATGCCACGATTGTCGCAGGTGGAGACATGGCCCTGCATGCATGGCCAAAGTAGAAGGGCTCCGTCACACACACAGCTCATGTAGACACAGCTCTGCGCTAAACATTGGGAACACCCTGCAGGGAAGAAAGCTGGGTACACAGAGGAAGGAATACACCCTGGGACAAGTGCACCATGCAGTAACTGCTTACATGAACAAAGAAAGTTAGCCAACACCTTGTGATGGCACACAGATCACAGGGTCCCACCAATGAGCAGTACACTACTACATATCCCACACACCCAAACCCTTACACACCACCCAAAACCATGTAGCAGCCCCACCAACACCAATACCAGCATAGCAGTAGTGTGATAATGAAAACAAAATTAAGCTTTATTCAGCATGAGCACAATGTCCGTGGATCGCAGGCAGTTCAATCTTCACTAAGCCCATAGGGCAGTCAATGATTCTCAGCTGGATGGGGGACACAGTGGGATGCGTGTCCCCTACATTGCCTGCACAGTCAAATGGCATCGTCTTCCACACTGGTGAGGGCATCAGGGGGGGGGGAAGCAACAGGCACCGCAGGGACATCAGGGCAAAGGGGCGGCGTTGTGGGTGCAGGGATGGAGGACTCCACCACAGGGGGTGGGTCAGTGCCAAAGGCGGAGGCCAGGATGGCACTACACACCTTTGCAAGGTCCTCCAGGGAGTCCCCTGCACCCGAAGGGACCTCAGGCCCCAAGGAGGGGGGGGGGTCAGAGGGATGGGTCGCAGCGCCACCGGGGGAGGGTGGAGACAGGGGGGGAGACTCAACCACCCTGACCGGGGACCTCCTTGACCGCTTGCGTGGTGGTGTAACTGTGGGGCTCAGGGACAGAGCGGCCATGAAGGTGTCCTTGGGGGAGATGTGGCCAGGAGAGCTGAGGGGAGGGGATTTGGAGGGAGTGGACTGGGTGGAATGCGGACTCCCACTATGGCTGCGTGTCACACGTTTGCCCCCCGACCCAGTGGGTGTGCCTACCTCACCCTGTGTGTGCGTGTCAGGAGGAGTGCGGTGGACCTTCCCTGCTGGTGTGGTGCCCGTGTCCGTTGATGTGGGTGCATGCCGACGTCTGGGTGTACGTGTGACAGGCATGGGAGTGGGAAGTGTGGATGGGGCAGGGGTAGGTGGGGGGAGGTCGCGCTGCAGGAGACCCACTGCTGCAGTCAGTGTGGAGTCGGTGGACCTCAGCAAGTTGCGTTGGTCAGCCTGCGATGAATGAATGCCCTCCAAGAAAGCCTCGATGTTGGTGAGGGTTTTGCCGTGGGCATGGAGGACATTAAGGATCGCAGCCTGACCAACCTGCAGTTGCCGCTGGATGTCCACAGACTCTGCATTGGCGGCAGCAGTGGAGACAGGGGCAGGGGGTGCGGTGCCTGGCAGGAAGGAGACATGCTGTGACCGGGCACGCTGGGAAGGGACACGAGCAAGTGGGAGGCGGCTGGTGGAAACTGAGGGGGCGGTGCGAGGTGTTGTTCCGCTGTCAGCTGCTGGTGCAGCCTCCGCCCACTCGGAGACATCGTCCCCGGACCTGTCAGCTTCGTAGTCTGATGTGCCAGTCGACAGGTCCTCGGCCACACTCTCCTCCGCCTCTGTACCACTCGATGTGCCAGACCCGATGTCACGGCTGGCACTGGTGCTCGGTCCCTCCGCCTGGTCTGTGTCCATGTCTCCCTCTGTGTCCCCCGACGATGCTGTGGGCAGGGTGGAGAGACAGAAATAATCAGACATCTGTACACATCTGTCACATGAGTCCAATCTACATAGGTAACATTGCATGGCCTGAAAAGGAAGATCCCTAACATCTACTGAACAGGGTACCGATGTAGGGCATGAAACACACAGTTGGTTGAGCCACCATGCCACTGAAATACCATGGAGAGCATGAGACAATAGCTAAACACAGGAAAAGGAGTCTGACATAGCACCCAGGCCCTGGGGACAATCCAGCACTGCATCTGCACCACACAGCGTTGGCGAAAATACCGATGACCAGGGACCATATCCATGAACTTGAGACACATGCTGCATAGGTAATGCTGAAAACATGCACAACATGACTCGGTCACTGCACATTGCGTGTGTGTCCAGACACATCACACACTGCCCAGACCCAGCAAGTGGTAATCAGGATTTAACACATAGGCATTGCCCGCCCCAACAAGACCCTACACGAGGCAAATTGTTGAGACACAGGTGGCACCAACATCTCATAGTCTGGGTGATACACACAGGGGCAGGCAAAAAGCGAGATTGGACGCCAAACAGCCAAGGTGCGCCTGTACAAATAATGTGGTACCAGTGCCCATCCTCAGATGAGTATAGCAAGACATACAGGCACTGGCAACTGTGAGTATGAAGAAGGACAATCAGGTCAGGCTGCACAGTGGACACCTGTACAAAATAGCACGTCTATATACATGGTGACAGGGGACAATGGCAGAGAGCACAACTTACGCTGTAGACACTGACAGTGGCCACGTTTATGATGACACATACACCACTGAGGAAAAGGTGCCCCAGGGGACAGTAGTGGGCACGCAACTACATGCTACTGAATGGTAATGACTGCAACACACGTCACCATCCCTGCACTATGTGTATCGCACACTCATGCACATCATGTCACAGGCCACTACATGGGACATGCGCGCTGTAAGGCATGACACATGAGAGACCAACTCCCATGTCTGGAGTCAGCATCAGTGCCAACTGATATGGAACCCACATGCAGTGAACTTGACAGTGCACAGGCAATGTCCCACAACCTGTTACACACCACCCCCACACATGATGCTACAGACATTGTTCCCGTGGACAAAGCGCCAGCCTACATTACCCTGTGAAGGAGTGACTACACACAGACCAGGGAACACATTGCAAGGAGGGGAAGGGTGGCAGGGGCACAGCGCTATACTGGGGCAAACAGGATCTGCACAGCACCTTTAAACCCTGCCAGTGAATTCATGCTACTGTGCCCTTACAAATGCCGGTGACACACAACAAACACACATGTACCTACCCCCTTCCGGCTGCTGCATCGCCTGTAAGCGCCTCTCCAGGTCTGGAAAGACCACCGGCAGCACACGCCTGTGGAGGTGGCTCAGACGGCGGCGGCCGCGGTTCTTGTGGCTCTCAGGTGAGTCCCCCAGCAGGAGCCGTGCAATCCTCCGCGTCCAGCACCGGATATCCTGCCAGCGTTTCCTCACCTGGGGCAGGCTCCGCCTCCGACCATCCACACGCCTCACGGCACTGACGGCGGTCAGCCAGATCTGCTCCTTGGCAGTGGCGCCTACCTGTGAGGAAGAACAAGTGACACCACATCAATACACCAGCCACATGTCACAGAGAGACATATGGGTACAAATTAGCTGGTTACAACAAGGCATGTCATGCAGCCAACGCATTGCACCTTTGTCATAGGGACATCATCCCCTGGTGAGGGGAAAAAGCACTACGTGCCACAGTGGGTACACAGGTGGAATGATGGCAATGTCACAATCAATGATCAAGGCTCACACTGTGCATCACACCCACCCCTCCTGTCTCAGGGCACTGCTGTTAGTGATAGGCACACACCCCTCCTGTCTCAGGGCACTGCTGGGAGCACACTGTACCCACCCCTCCTGTCTCAGGGCACTGCTGGGAGCACTCTGTACCCACCCCTCCTGTCTCAGGGCACTGCTGTTAGTGATAGGCACACACCCCTCCTGTCTCAGGGCACTGCTGGGAGCACACTGTACCCACCCCTCCTGTCTCAGGGCACTGCTGGGAGCACTCTGTACCCACCCCTCCTGTCTCAGGGCACTGCTGTGAGTGATAGGCCCCCACCCCTCCTGTCTCAGGGCACTGCTGGGAGGACTCTGCACACACCCCTCCTGGCTCAGGGCACTGCTGTGAGTTCTAGGCCCCCACCCCTCCTGTCTCAGGGCACTGCTGTGAGTGATAGGCCCCCACCCCTCCTGTCTCAGGGCACTGCTGGGAGGACTCTGCACACACCCCTCCTGGCTCAGGGCACTGCTGTGAGTTCTAGGCCCCCGCCCCTCCTGTCTCAGGGCACTGCTGTGAGTGATAGGCCCCCACCCCTCCTGTCTCAGGGCACTGCTGGGAGACATCAGGCACCCCCCCCCTGGGACCCCCCCGACAGTACATGGCATGTGTGTTACACCTGGACGCAATGGCAGAAGTCACAGTCACAACATAGGGACAGTCTGTGGCAGTGGCCTATGCACTCACCTGATACCCTGGTCGCCCATACAGCATGGGGTACTGTGGGAGGATCACATCCAGCAGAGCCATGTTCTCCTCCAGGGTGAATGGCTGTGTCCTCTCCACAGCCCTTGACATGGTTCCAGGGAATCAGTAGCAGCAGCTGGGTCGACGAATGCAAAGATGTGCAGGCAAGTGCTCCCTCATGGGACCTGGCTGCCTTATATGTGCCCTTCTGCCCAGTCTCATGCACAGGAGTACAGAGAGATTGGTCACTCACATTTGCATCCTATGTTTCCACCAATCCCTACAAACCTAGCAGTCTGTGGGTTCTCTATCGGTTTCATTCTCCTGCATGATGTCAGCCCCACAAACACATTGCAACAAAGTAGACAAATTCCAACTGACTTCTGCTGTGCACCTTCCAGAACAATTTCGAATTTTGAACTTGGTCTCCATGACAACCAGCATGCATGTAGGCCTTAATACTTGTCCCCTATGTAATTTGGAGCATCACACACAGGTACGGTGCGTGTGGGGGCCCTAGGGCACCCCAAATGCATGGCAACGGCCCGTACATGCATGCCTACCCTCTCCATCACTATGGGTCTGCACGCGTATGCGTACCCGTAGTGGTACGGACCGTACACTCGCATCTACGCTCACTATCACTATGGGTCTGCACGCGTATGTGTACCCGTAGTGGTACGGACCGTACACTCGCATCTACGCTCACTATCACTATGGGTCTGCACGCGTATGCGTACCCGTAGTGGTACGGACCGTACACTCGCATCTACGCTCTCCATCACTATGGGTCTGCACGCGTATGCGTACTCGTAGTGATAGTGAGCGTAGATGCGAGTGTACGGTCCGTACCACTACGGGTACGCATACGCGTGCAGACCCATAGTGATAGTGAGCGTAGATGCGAGTGTACGGTCCGTACCACTACGGGTACGCATACGCGTGCAGACCCATAGTGATAGGGCCGTACACTCGCATCTACGCTCTCTATCACTATGGGTCTGCACGCGTATGCGTACTCGTAGTGGTACGGACCGTACACTCACATTTACGCTCTCCATCACTATGGGTCTGCACGCGTATGCGTACCCGTAGTGGTACGGACCGTACACTCACATTTACGCTCGCCATCACGATGGGTACACATACGGCAGCACTCCCACAGTGATTTGGGAACATGCACAGGCCCTCTCAGCAGCAGTACGGCGGATTTTACACATCACTGTGGTGATAGGCGACACACATGTAGGAATAGGGCGGACATACTTGTCCATGGATGGACATACTTGTCCGGGAATGGACATCAAGGCATCGTCTGTGCATTACCACATGTGTGGGGCACAGGTGACACAGGCTGTGATGTGGAACATGCCTCCTGAGTGGAGAAGGCACCAGATGTATGATGAGATGTGTACATGTGTACTGTGTGAGGGTGCAATTTGTGCCAGGCATGCCCTTGACTCCTTTGACATGTGTGCATGTGGGACTGCGCACTTGGGGTGAGCGTCACTGGCATGGCACCGACACCAACACACGTAAGTGTCCCATGATGCCAGGTACAGGGGTCATGACACATGACTTATCACTACCCACAGTGCACAATGTGACTATGCCATATATGTGTCCGGGATTTACATCAGGTTGATGTTGTAGCACCCTCAAAAGCTGCAGCCGTTGCAGCAACCAACATGTGGCTGTGTGTAGATTGTCATTGCACACTGTTCCCAACACCATGCCACATGTGTTCTCGGATGTGAGGTGCACATGTATGCAAGGGACACGGAGTAGCGTGACAAGGCCATGTCAGCAAACTCACAAGGAATGTGTGGTGAGTCATGACATGTGCACCTTCATGGCAAGGTGTGTGGGCTGGACTAGTGTAATGTCATGTGACCTGTGGCTCAAGTGTTCCGCTGCCAGTCTCTGCAATCGGCATCACACTTCTGCTGATGTGTGGGTGTATGTCACTCCTGTCTTGCGTCGGGCAGTGCACTTGCACTGGGACACAGCTATTTCCATGGCGTGGCATGGGGAGGTTCTCAATCACCGTGTGTAGCTGGGTCTTGGAAGGAGTGTCACCTTGCATCCATACGTGTCCTGGGCATGTAGCACATGCCTGACTCCCTATGTGGCATGTGTGTATTGCCAGATTTACATGTGCTCAGTAGACATGAGTTGTTCTCGTAGTGCACTCACTCTTCCTTGTCACTTCCAAAATACTGCAGAGCGCCTCCTGTTGCCCGAAGAATTCCAGACTTGGCCACCATGCAGGAGAATGACAGGATCCGGCTCTACCGCTTCACCCAACCGTTGATTCTGGAGCTGACGGCGAGACTGGCACCACACCTGCAACCGCAGCACAGGTATCCTACGGCACTGACACCCCAGCTGAAGGTAATGGCTGCCCTACATTTCCTTGCCACGGGTACCTTCCAAAATACCATAGCTCATGTTGGTGGCATGTCCCAGAGCATGTTCAGCGGTGTGCTGCATGATTTCTTGGAGGCCATGTTGATTCACCTGGATGACTTCATCAAGTTCCCAAACCCTGAACAGATGACTGAGGTCAAGCGTGGTTTCTATGCCCTGGGAGGGATGCCCCATGTCATTGGGTCCATAGATGGGACACATGTAGGTTTGGTACCACCACACGCACGGGAGGTGGCGTACCGCAATCGGAAGCACTACCACTCCATCAATGCCCTTGTGGTGTGTCTGTCCAACATGGTGATTTCACATGTCTGTGCTCGTTTCCCAGGATCAGCACACGATGCCTACATCATGAGGCGTAGCGGGATGCCTGATATGATGATGCAGCTGCGCAACGAACGAGCATGTGTTGTTGGTGGGTACAGTCTGTCTGTCCTGTATTCTGTTTGGCCGAGCAGCACTACCGCTTCGCCAGTTCTAACGATATCCATGTGCTTTCTATTTAGGGGACGCTGGCTATCCCAACATGCCTTGGCTGCTGACACCTCTCCGCAACCCCATCACGCCGGCCCAGCTCCGCTACAACACCGCCCATGGCCGGACAAGGCGAGTGATAGAGAGGACGTTTGGCATGCTGAAGAGCCGATTCCGGTGCCTCCACAAGACCGGCGGCGCACTCCCATATGCCCCGGCAAAGGTTTGCAAGATCTTCATGGTCTGCTGCATGCTGCACAACATGGCAGTTGAAAGAGCTGTGCCACTCATCCTGAATCAACATGACGAGGACCATCCACCCGTGGAGGACGAAGGGCTTGGCAATGGGGCTAGTGATGTGGAGGATGTGGAGCCGCAAGAGGACATCCGGACTCGGCTCATACGCGACTTCTTTGCTTAGTGGTGAGTACCAGTGTCTGAGTGTGCACGCCTTGGTCCCCGTGTGGCATGTGTTGTGATGCGTGTCTCCACCTGCATGTATGGCACGTGAGTCAGAGGTGTGCGTGGGTGTGTCACTGGAGTGATGGTGGCAGTGATGGTAGTATTTCCCCACTCATAATTGTGACCTAGCATTTTTTCATCCATACATGTGTCGAGTCAATGCACATGCAAGTGGCTGTGCTCTTTGTGGCTGACTTCTTGTGTGTCTCTCTTCCCCAGGTACCTGCGCATGCCGTCTTCTGGTTGCATTGTTGTGGCACTGCTATTCCTCATGGACATGGCATCGTGGGCTGACTCAGCGTTACAGGCACGGACACGTTTGGAAGTCTCCATGGGGTAAGGGATGCATCTGGGGTGTATTGGGTGTGGCAGTTGTTCACGATGTGTGCACACTGGCCCGGTCGGGGTTTGGTTCCTCTGCAGACATGTGGCATCCCCATGGGACACGACATGCAGCTGGGTACACCTGAATAGATGGGCTGCCTGGTTGTCAGTCATCAGTGATGGGATAGTGGATTGTGATGAAGGCATCAATGTGTGTGACACTGCCCTCGGACACATACGGTTAACATTGTCTTGACATGGCGTGGGACTTCCACATCAGCGGATGTATGGTGTATGGCAGTCTCTCCGTGAGCAGCTGTGGGTATTTAGCTGTTAGCCGACACTTGTGTGCCAGTTCCATGGCTATCACGCATTTGTGCTGCAGAAGGGGGGTGCCAGTGTTTGAGCCACATGTTACTCCACATGATGTGTTCATGTGTACTTCAAGTTGCCTCTGCAATCCCAAAAACATGACTATTAAAGGTGTCCCTATGCCTCCAAGGTGCCTCTTCTCAGTCAATGCTGGTGTGTTGGCACGGTGCATCCTGCATGTCTGGCATGGTATTCCCAGATTGTGGCTATGTGTCAATGTGTCGAGTGGCAAGATGCAAGCTGTGTGTGTGTGCTGAGACTGTGTATTGGGCATGATGTCCATGACTGTGTGGGTAGTGTGACATGTGCCATCCCCATGCATCCAACGTTGTCCAGGCCCCCATTCTCTGCATCCACCGGACTCAAGCTTGCAGGACATGGTTCTGCCACCTGTCTACACGTACCTGGGTGCCTCCCAGGACACGGGCCAGGATCCCTGACCTCTGCGCATGACTGTTGCTGTACTCAATGTGTCTGTCAGCACGGTTGTTCGGCCACCCCCTCAGCTGGTTCTGACCATCACGGGTGTGTATGGTGCTCCATGTCTGTCTTGCCTAATAAACTGTGACCCATGTGTCCTGTGCCAGACTCAGGCCCCAGGGTGTGGATGGTTGAAGTGAACAGATGACTCAGGCATGTTTAGACTGTACAAGACACATGTTAGGTAATAATGCTACCAGCAGGCATCTACTCTTAATAGTGTGATTTATTATTGGGGGGGGGGGGGGACAAAGTGAGGGGCTTTCCGGGATTAGGGAATCCAAAGTTCAGTAGGGGAGTTGGTGTCCTTGCCATTGGAAATCCTCAGAGTCCATGCCACAGTCTTTGTCAACATTGGTCAGCCAGTGACCAGCAGGGCCATGTGGCAGAGAATGTCTCTTGATGCTGTGATGCTGTTGCTCCAGTGGGCCAGGTGCCAGGCCAGGTGTCCTGGGAGATGGTGATGTAGCAGCCACCCTCACGGTCCTTTCCGTGGACGACCCGGCTTCCTGCGGGGAACCTCAGCAGCAGGCCGTGACGACGTCTGGGATGCTCCGTCGGATGTTTCCTCCTCCTCCTCATGATCCCTCCCTGTGGGTGGTGATGTTCTCCGCCTTCTGGCACAGGGAGAGTCGGCCATGGTGTCGGCCATCCGACGGAGTTCAGCGTGAATCCCCTGGGACGCCGTCACTTGCTCAGCCTGTCTGTCCTCCATCCTCCGTTGGTGTAGCTGTAGACAGGCTATTAGCTCCGCATGTTGCTGGGCCTGCTGGACCTTGATCCCCTCGAGGACGGACACAACCTGGGCCATGCCCGTGGTGTCCTGCCGGTATGAGTCCAGGATGTTACGGACATGTGAAAATACCGGATCCCCAGCCAACTGGTCAGGCTCGCGCCTCCGCCGTCCTCCACTCCCACCACCCCTGCCCACTTGCGTCTGGCCTGCACTTGTGGGCACATCGGGTCTCCGGGACCCCTGAGGGGTGGCATTGGCGTTGTCGCCTGCCTCCTCCTGGGTGCCCGGGACACCGTGTCCCTCCTGGCGAGCCTGGCTGCATTGTGGTGTTGGGGCAGGGATCCTGGGTGTCTCCTGGGATGTGGCAGGAGTGGGGGTGGTGGTTGGCACGGTTGTACCTGACGCAGGTGCTGCAGGTGGTTGGACACCAGAGGGGCCAGGTCGGTCGGGGTCGTCCACAGAGTGGTGAGAGTGGTCGCTGCCGGTGGGATCGGTCTCCTGCAGATCCGGGTCCTGTGAGTGTTCCCCCCCAGTGTTGGGGGGTGCAGCACGACGTTGACCTGTGTGTGAGAGAGAAAATGTTAATTTTGATCCATGCAACATCCATGTTTCATCCGTTACAAAGTTGGCACATTTCCTCTTGGAATTAGGATCTGTCTTGCATTCCACTCACAGTGCACTTGTGCATGTGTGTGTCCCTTGGGCACCAATTTGGCCCCTTTAACTATGTGTGGCACAGTCTTACTTGCTGCGTCAAGTGTGACTGCAGTCAGCAGTGGAGTGTGCATGTGTGCCGAGCTATGAATTTGCGCCTTCCTTGTAGCACTGTACATGTGCACATGGAGTGGATCCACGCACTTATATGATGCAGGTGGCTGTCCTTGTGCTCGTGTACAGGTTGTGACATGGCCCTGCGTTTTGCCATGATGAAGAGGGGGGGTTCTGGCACTGGCCACCCTTGTCTACATGCACGCAGTCCACCTGCTGACGAGCAGACATTCCCACACACCACAGGACTGATTTGCTCTCCCTGTGTCTCCCTCCTTCTCTGTCCCCCTCTCCCTCCCTCTCTGTCCCCCTCTCCCTCCCTCTGTGTGTCAGCCTCCTCCCTCTGTCCATCTTCCTGTGTCTCCCTCCCTCTCTGTCCCCCTCTCCCTCCCTCTCTGTCCCCCTCTCCCTCCCTCTGTGTGTCAGCCTCCTCCCTCTGTCCATCTTTCTGTGTCTCCCTCCCTCTCTGTCCCCCTCTCCCTCCCTCTCTGTCCCCCTCTCCCTCCCTCTGTGTGTCAGCCTCCTCCCTCTGTCCGTCTCCCTCCCTCTCAGTCCCCCTCTCCCTCCCTCTGTGTCCCCCTCTCCCTCCCTCCGTGTGTCACCCTCTGTCACCTTGGCCCAGCTTCCTGGGCACACACTGTTAGCAGATCTTTGAGTGGCCCTTGGCCTGTTGATGTGAGTTTGTTTCTGATCTCCAGGCACCCATTTTGTCTGCTGTGTGTCTGTGCGCTGCTGCTGTGGTCGTGTGTGCTGCCACTCTTTCACACTGTTGGCTGTTCATTAGCTGCTGGCATGTGCAAAACAGTGCCTTCCCCCCCATGTGTTGATGCAAGGCGTCCGCCATTTGCTGGCAAGTCATTCCTGTGTTGGGACACAGTGTTTGTCTGCCTGTGACCTAGGCCATATGGGCAGAGGGCATTGTTGTCTGCTTTGGAGTCGCACTATGTGATTCTTGGTGCCCAGCCTCCCGACATCCGGGTTACCGTGTCATGTGTTGTTGTCTTCTGTGGCCTGTGACTTGACATTGTCCAGCTGGGTGCATGGGGCATGGTGGCAGCAGTGGCATGTGCCTGCTCATGGAGTGTGGTTGAGTAATGCGATGGCTTGTGGTGGTTGCGTGCCTGTTATTAATTTTGGTTGTGGTTGCAGTTCCCCCCATGTGAGGTGCGTTGTTTGTGTACTCACCCGGGTCTCGGAGTCCTTCTACTCCTTCAACTGCCTCCACCGGCAGTATGGCCATCACCCTCTCCTCCCAGGGATGGTACTGTACGGCTCTGCGGGAGGGCCCTCCTCCGGTGGCGTTGGCCTGGTCGTGTTCCTCCTGTCTCTTGGCTCTGACCCTCCTCCGCAGATCGTACCACCTGTTCTGGCAATCCTGCTTGGTCCTCCTGGTGTCCGCAACAGCATTCACAGCATCGACGATGGTCTGCCACATGGCTGTTTTGGCTGCCTGGCTGGTGCTTCTGACCAATGTTCCAAAGATCTGTGGCTCGACTCTGAGGATTTGATCAACAAGGACCTCCAACTCTCGGTGACTGAACTTTGGATTCTTGGTAGTGGGCATGGTGAGGGGTGTGGGTGGGGATGGTGTGGGTGTGGGGGGTGTGTGGATGTTGGGGGGGGGTGTGGATGGTTGTGTGTGTGTGTGAATGTGATGAGAGGGTGTTTGTGAGGGTGGTCGTGTGAAGGTGTGCAAGTGTAAGATGTGGTGTCGCTTGTAGTCTGGTTCTGTGGTGTCTGGCAGCAGTGGGTCTGTTGCAAAGGCTCATGGTTTGTGTGTGTGGGCCCTTTTTATTGGTCCATGGGTGGGTGTGGCAGTGTTTGAATTTTGGGTGGGTGTGTTATAAGGAGTGGTGGTGTATTGGGCCTCTGTTTGTTTTTGACAGTTGCAGGTCAGTGATTGTGTTATTTTAGTGGTTGTTGGCCATGTTTAGTGGCTGTGTGCCTTTCGAATGGTGTATTGTTGAGTTGTTTTGTTTTGGGCTTGTTGTGTACGTGCGTTTTGAGCGTGTGTACGGTGTGTACATGGGCCATTTGGTTGTACGATTTGGTCCTTGTGTGTGGCTTTGTACGACTCGTACATGCGGTTGTGATGTTGGGGCATGGGGTGCGCTCCGTACTTAGGAGGTTGTGTTGGGGGTGCGCCAGGAACGTACTGGGGTGGGGGTACGACTGGAACGTACTGGGGTGTGGGTAGACGGGGCTATGACACGTCCTGGGGTGGGGGTGTGGCTCGCACGTACTGGGGTGTAGGTACACGGGGGGTACGACACGTACAGGGGGGGGGTGTACATGGACGGTGGTACGACACGTACTGGGGTGGGGGGTGTACATTGACGGTGGTACGACACGTACTGGGGTGGGGGTACGACTGGAACGTACTGGGGTGTGGGTAGACGGGGCTATGACACGTCCTGGGGTGGGGGTGTGGCTCACACGTACTGGGGTGTAGGTACACGGGGGGTACGACACGTACAGGGGGGGGGTGTACATGGACGGTGGTACGACACGTACTGGGGTGGGGGGGTGTACATTGACGGTGGTACGACACGTACTGGGGTGGGGGTACGACTGGAACGTACTGGGGTGTGGGTGGACGGGGCTATGACACGTCCTGGGGTGGGGGTGTGGCTCGCACGTACTGGGGTGTAGGTACACGGGGGGTACGACACGTACTGGGGTGGGGGTACGACTGGAACGTACTGGGGTGTGGGTGGACGGGGCTATGACACGTCCTGGGGTGGGGGTGTGGCTCGCACGTACTGGGGTGTAGGTACACGGGGGGTACGACACGTACAGGGGGGGGGGTGTACATGGACGGTGGTACGACACGTACTGGGGTGGGGGGGTGTACATTGACGGTGGTACGACACGTACTGGGGTGGGGGTACGACTGGAACGTACTGGGGTGTGGGTGGACGGGGCTATGACACGTCCTGGGGTGGGGGTGTGGCTCGCACGTACTGGGGTGTAGGTACACGGGGGGTACGACACGTACTGGGGTGGGGGTACGACTGGAACGTACTGGGGTGTGGGTGGACGGGGCTATGACACGTCCTGGGGTGGGGGTGTGGCTCGCACGTACTGGGGTGTAGGTACACGGGGGGTACGACACGTACAGGGGGGGGTGTACATGGACGGTGGTACGACACGTACTGGGGTGGGGGGGTGTACATTGACGGTGGTACGACACGTACTGGGGTGGGGGTACGACTGGAACGTACTGGGGTGTGGGTAGACGGGGCTATGACACGTCCTGGGGTGGGGGTGTGGCTCGCACGTACTGGGGTGTAGGTACACGGGGGGTACGACACGTACGGGGGGGGGGTGTACATGGACGGTGGTACGACACGTACTGGGGTGGGGGGGTGTACATTGACGGTGGTACGACACGTACTGGGGTGGGGGTACGACTGGAACGTACTGGGGTGTGGGTGGATGGGGCTATGACACGTCCTGGGGTGGGGGTGTGGCTCGCACGTACTGGGGTGTAGGTACACGGGGGGTACGACACGTACTGGGGTGGGGGTACGACTGGAACGTACTGGGGTGTGGGTGGACGGGGCTATGACACGTCCTGGGGTGGGGGTGTGGCTCGCACGTACTGGGGTGTAGGTACACGGGGGGTACGACACGTACAGGGGGGGGTGTACATGGACGGTGGTACGACACGTACTGGGGTGGGGGGGTGTACATTGACGGTGGTACGACACGTACTGGGGTGGGGGTACGACTGGAACGTACTGGGGTGTACCTAGACGGGTGGGGGTATACATATACGGGGGGTACGTGTCGGACGTACGGGGGCTGGGGGGAGTGTTGGGCGCGTATGCGGGCACATGTCTCCATGGTTGCTGTAGGAGTTCGGTGCGGACGGTGTTTTTTCCATACGGTTGTAACCTCGGACGCACGGGATGGATCGTGATTCCTAGGTCGGACTTGGTTTTTCACGTTTGTAAGGTAAATCGTCCGAGGACGTGTCGGACACATTTTCCGACCCGGGGACGTGTGGGGAATGATTCCCAGTGCGGTTCGTATGGACTTTTTACCATGCGAATCGTGATTGCCAGTTCGTACGGCACTTGTACGATTCGTACGGTAAAAAGACCCGATACGAGTCGCACGGGGGAATTTTTTACCGGATCGTGATCGGCACCCTTGTTGTTAAAGTCTTCCAAAATGTTTGCAGCTTTATGGGAATTTTCCCTTGCGAACATCGCTACTGTCACATGCTTCTGAGCAGCTTTAAAAGTCTCATCAGTGTCAACACCTGCAAACATTTTTTCTCTAGCCCCCACAAAAGAGATCCAGTGTGCAGTGATGCACAAGTCATCAGTTGCCTGGCAACTGGTCCACATGTCTGTTGTCAGGTGGATACTGTAGATAGCACTCTGCTGCAAAGCTCGTCCCAACAATTTAAGCACATTATGATGTAGTGCTGGAACAGCAACTATGGAAAATTGGACCAGTTGGGAACATTCTACTTTGGGCAGATGACTGCTGCAAATTCAAGAAATGAAAGAAAAAGAAAGGAGGTCTAGCGCTAATAATTTAGCCAGCTTCGGGTAGTACAAGCATGCCATTGGCTGGTTGCATTCATACTGCCCCTCTGGCCTAAACATGGCAGAAATAGTAGCCGGAATTTTTTTCCTTCTTGATGCCATTGATGCAGGTGACTTCATGAGAGCAGTCAGTGGTATACTCAATGTGCTTTTCAGCGGGGCAGTCCTCTATTGCCTTGGTGTCTCGACCTGAGTCTTGTGCCATTGCGATGTTGCTGATGTGGGCGATACTACTGCACTGCTGGGGAGAGTGCTTCTTTTCGTTATGAGAAGTCTTCCTCTTCTTTATTTTCCACTGTGATAGGATCACATTCGGATTTCCAGCTCAGTTGACTTTCACCCTCTTCCCCAACAACACTTGCAGTTTTTTGGCCCCTAAGTTGTGTGTACCGTAGTTTGAACCAAGCTTACCCTGACTAACACTTGCTCCGCAAAGAAAGCATATGGCAATTTTGCCTCCTTCTGGCTAACAGAAAAGAAATCCCAAACTGGGGAGCTCAACTTTCTGATGCTGATGCCACTGCCAATGTCGGAAGAACTGTCTGTAAGTGGGCGTTTTGACATTTGACTCTCTGCAGTACCTACTTTTACTGAGGTGGTTGTCGATGTAGGTCGTTGCGGGGACTTTGCAAATATGGAGCTGCTGGAGGTTGGATCTGTGGTGCCACTTCCACATCCCTCTGGGAAGTTGGGATGGGGTATTGTCGGTCTCCACTGGGGGTGGGCTAACATCCATGATGACTGGCTTGTCATCATCCTTCTCTTCTACATCTGCCTCCATAACTCTAAGGCTTTCTGGAACCTTTCTTTTCCCTAGCCTTGTCTGAGTCGTCTCATGGTGTGTCTCACTCTTATACTGAGGCGGGATCTAAGTGGTGTCTAGATCATCAGAAGGGGGGCTTGAAGAAAAAGATGATGCACCACTAACCCTCCTTTTTCTACCAAGACAATGGATCTTCTGGAGCAGATTACTTTACTTCCTCAGTCTGAGGCTCAATCCCTTGAACTGCTACTACCTTGGAGGAACAACTATTGGCAGTTGTGGCTGTTGTTCTTGTTGTTGTCCACTTTTCTGAGTGTCCTGAAATGATTGAGTACTATTTTGCGATAGAGATAAGTCAATGTCAAATTCAATGCTTGTCGGTGTTGGCATGATTAGACTGGCTGCCTCTGTGACAGACATGGGCTTGGGCATAGTTTGGAGTGGGCCCATTGATTTTGGGGTACTGCTCCCTGCTTGCTCCCCAGAAGCTGGTGCGGCAGGCCCAGTTTTTTGTTTTCCAAAGAACATCTGGAGCGACATAAAAGTTGTGGTGGTGTTAAGCTCCTTCTTCTTCTCACTGGCTACTTTCTTGGTAGCAGTTTTAGCATCTTTCTTTGGGACCATCTTGAAGCTGTCAGTTAGCAGTGGCACTTAGCATCACTAGTTGAAGAGGTGTATAATGTGTGGGTCACTCATGTGTCACGTTCTTGACGTGCACAGGCTTTCTTTCTTGTAGTACTGTGAGTGATGTGTTATTGTCTCTTGTTGTCTTCTGTCCGTACACAGAAAAGAAAAGAAGCAAGAAGGACATCAATGAAAAATTGCATTCTTGCTGTTCAATTAGTAGCACAAACAAAAAAATATCATTTAGTCTGGGGACTGCTGTTACTCCCTTAATTAACAATATAGTATAAATATATCTTCTCATTCGTTAAAACGTGAAACCACAACAACATATACTTTCGTGGTGACTGACCACTCAGGAAGAATAAAAGAGAGCAAAAACAATAACAACATACTGGTGAAACAGTTTGCTTTACATGCAGAATGTGACTTCACATAACTCACAACGTGTGATGTGGCACTGAAGAAGGTGCACATGACAAATGACAATGGAAGAGATAATCCCTAGACAATGAATGCTGTAGTGCACCAATAGCAGACATGAGGTTGATTTGATTGATGCAAGATGTAGTGGGAAATAGTATAGATTAAAAAAAAAAATGTAAAAACAAATATTACTTAACCCCTTCCATGCTGCGCAGATTCCGCCGCTGTGCTGACGGAATCTTGCGCGGGCGTGGTCATGACGGAACGGTTCCGTCATGAGCACAGCTCAACCGTGGCTCATGACGGAACCGTTCCGTCATGAGCACCGAAGGGGTTAAAAATTAAGTTATCCTCAAAAATATAATAATAAGTTATTATTAAACTGCTCTCTCATTGCTCAATCATCCATGCAGCCTATGGCAAAAAGGGATGAATTTGGCAGGATGCACAAAATGGCTGCCAACCAGTGCCACGTTGTCATCAACAACAACACTGAACAGGAAGGCATTCATTGGGAACAATGAGAAGACATGCAGGCCTATAGGGAAAGCACATTGGCTGGTTCCACAAAATGGCTGCCACCCACATGGTCACAACAAGAGGCAGGAAGCCTAGAATAAAGAAGGCAGGCAGGCCTATGGCAAAAGCACAATGGCTGCCTACACAAAATGGCCACCAGCCACATGGTCACAACAAGAAGCAGGAGGCCTAGAACAAAGAATGCATGCAGGCCTATGGCAAAAACACACTGGTTGACTACACAAAATGGCCACATGGTCACAAGAAGCTGGAGGCCTAGAACAAAGAACACATGCAGGCCTATGGTAAAAGCACACTTGCCACATACACAAAATGATTACCAGCCACATGGTCACTCACAAGCCACAACAACAAGAAGCAGTAGGCTTGTAAAACAACCAGCACATGCAGGCATAGGGACAGTCCACTGTCTATACAAAATGGCCCATGGCAAGTGGCCACATGGCATCTAGAACAAAGGCAAATGTTGGCCTATGGCAAACACACAAACTGGCCAGACAGAGAAAACATAATTAATTCAGCAATGCCAAGAACGAAAATTATTGGGCACAAAATGTTTTACAACAGCACACATCCTTCAAAGGCATTACCCAACCTAGTCATATACACTGTATGCATGAAAGAAAACATGACAAACCACAAAAAAACACATTTTGTATTTCAAACCAAATCCATCCATGGCCTGAATGCTGTAAACACCACAGAAACGGTTGTTTGATGCACAGATGACTAGCACTGGGACTGCTGGCTGGAAGGCCAGTTGGCAGGCTAGGCCACATAGTGAATTCAATCACTATTTCAAATGCATGAAAAAATGTAGAAAATTTAGTCAACTGTGAAACACTCCTTTTCAAAAGAAGAAAAACAAAATGCAAAGGAATCCCTGGGCCCCTACTGAAACAACAAGCCACCCACCACAATACATTTTGAAAATTCATTAAAAGTACAAATAAATCCAGGTGTATGGCCCCAATAAAACAAACAGCACCAGTTTTTCAACTTACTTGTGAAATCTCAGATCTAAACCCCTTAAATCCAATTGGATATGCAGCAGACACAAAGAGTAGTCCTTCCAGCTCCAAATCCAAATGAAAAATGGCCAGAGATGGACAAAGCACTGGGAGTAGCCTGCTGGACAGGAACAGGAAGTTGGAGGCACTTCCTACCAGTTGTAAAAAAAAGTAAAAAAAAAAAAAAGGACTCCTCGCCCCAAAAAACTCTACCAAATATCAATTTGAGGAGGTTTCTAACTCCAAATTAACTGTTCAGGAAGATTTTGATGCTGCTCGAGGAGCGAATCATTCCCAGATGGCAGCCCCAGCCGATCCTGTGCATTCGGGATCGCGTACAGCAAAAAACATTTGCCAGAAGTCGCTGGCGTGCCCGAATGACGTGTTGGTGATAGGAAAATCTCGTAGGAGCAAGCGGCCAGCTAGTCGCTCACGCACACACAAAAATGATGTTTCGAGCTTGCAGACCAAACAAAACTCTGCTCCGTTGTCGAGTGCATAGTTTAACGGTAACTCTGCATTCTCCACGGAACACGGAGTTGCCTAATTCGGCAAACTCCAAAAACGGAGTGCAGTATCAAACCCAGACTTACATCGTTCCAAGTAGGCATGCAGTTTATGTTCCACTGTAAGCATCAGTAGCTCCAAGTTATGGTATGTTATGGTAATATGTCAAGTCTATGAGACTCCGAATCCGATGCAGCCAAGCAGTAAAGTCTGGGATCATATACGAACCCCAAAGAGAGAGAATCGTCTGGTGTGCTGCTCCTATTGCAAGAGTCATTTGTTTGCCCCTGAAATATTTCAGAGGTTATATGACAGGGTTAGGCAGGCCTACCCCATAGGCTGGGAAGCAGGGAATTTGCATTCTGAAGATAGAGTCTATATTTTCAAGGATCTTTCCATAAAATCTAGTTAACTTGGGGCAGTGCCATAGTAGGTGAACTAAGGAATCTGTGCCTCTGCATCTACTCTGGCACTCTCTAATGTACTCCGGCTGCCACACTTGTATTATGCAAAACACACAAGATGATGGACGGAATGTTGCACATTGGTAAAACATTCACCCCCAGTCACAGATCTGGGTTTAATCCATCGTTATTTTGCTCACCACGCCATCCCAGTTCAGACATGACCATATGCAAATCAGTCTTGACCCTGTGCCTCATGGGAACAGTCCAGCCCGAACTGCCAAGCCATGTCTTCCCTGGACCAGAATCAAGCATCCTAGGACTGGTTTCAGGGTTTCACCCCTCTTCAGCCAGGATAGCTTGACTCCAGTGGCGTAGTGAGCACGGGACCCAGGTCTGGGCATACCCTTCCCACATAGAGCAAACAGCAAAACACACAAGATGATGGACGGAATGTTGCACATTGGCAAAATATTCACCCCCAGTCACAGATCTGGGTTTGATCCATCGTTATTTTGCTCACCACGCCACCCCAGTTCAGACATGGCCATATGCAAATCAGTCTTGACCCTGTGCCTCATGGGAACAGTCCAGCCCGAACTGCCAAGCCATGTCTTCCCTGGACCAGAATCAAGCATCCTAGGACCAGTTTTGGGGTTTCACCACAGTTTTTACACTTGTATTATAGAATTTGTCCATTACCAGTATGACACAATCTTAACTGCTGACTCAGTACTTGATGTATTGCGAGCTGTGTGGTGTGCACTCTGGAAAATGTTTTCCCATTCTTGATGTGTGAGAGAGTGCTCCATATCTCCGCCTCCCATCGTGTCTGGCTGACACTCTTAGTCAGTTGCAAAGTCTGATCCAGAAGGGAGTAAAGCTTAGAGATCAGGTCGTTGTCTTTATACTTTAGAAAAAGCCACTTCTCAAGTGGTGTTAACTTGCGGTGAGCAAGTGATTTAACAGAAGGATGCATCACCCAATGCTGAATTTCCAAACAATGCAGGTATTTGGCCTCCGACAAAGAAAAATCTTTTTTAAGTGTGTCAATGTGCAAGTTCCCTGATTCATCAAAAAGGCCACCCAACCTCTTGCACCCCCAGGCATGCCATTGTGTGAAGAGGTCCTCTCAAAGGCTGGGTCAGCTAAGAGGGAGGTTAATAGTAGGCCTGGGCGAAGCACTACGCTACGCTCGCGTAGTTTGCGAAGTTCGCGCTACTTCGCACTACGCGAACTGCACGTAGCACAGTGCGAACACGCGTAGCGTAGTGTTGCGTAGTGCTGCGGTCATTTTTTGCTTGCTCGCGGTCCTCAACGTCAAGTTGGCGACCGCGAGCAAGCAAAATGACATCCTGGCGAGACTTTTTCCTTGTTCGCGATCGCGAGCATGGAAAATAAACCTCCCGGCGAGATTCACAACGCGAGAAGGTCAGGTTTCTCATTGCGAGGGGTCGCGTATGCTCGCGACCGCTCGCGATGAGAAACTACCAGTTCGCGTTGAGAAAGCTGCAGCTCGAGGAAAAATCTACTCGAGCAGCAGAAAACTACAGCTCGCACTGTGCAAGATGCCATTTTCAATGATTGCACAGTGCCGGTTGCTTGTCCGCACTGTGCAATCATTGAAAACAACATCTTGCACAGTGCGAACATGTTACTTCGCAGTTCGCGAAGTGCTACGCGTAGCTCGCGTAGTGCGAACTTCACTTTGCGTAGCTTCGCGAAGTGCTACTTCGCGAACTACGCCCACCCTTAGTTAATAGCGAGGGATGCGTCATTAGGCCATTGCACACCACTACCTTATCCCAGACTGCAAGTTAAGCTCGTATTATATGGTAGGAATCCAGCCCCATGCTCTCCTCCATCTAGGTAACCTGAGTATATTACCTATGTGGGAACCCACTATGACCTGTTCCTAAAACATCAGAGCTTCTCTGATGCCACATGCACCCACTCTACTAGAAATATGAGTGGATGCTTGGTAGTATTGTAAAATATTGGGCACCCCCAAGCCTTCAGTCGACGTGGCTTTGTATGTTAGAGACCGCACCATGTGTGGTCATTTACTTCACCATTTAGAAACTACCAATCTCCCTCGGAATGGTTTTCAGTGTATTCCTTGGTGGTGTTATGAGAAGAGCTTGGGATATGTATAAGATACCCCTGTAGGACAGTCATTTTAATTACAGCGATGTGTCTCAACCAGGAGGGACTGCCAAGTCTGCAACTCTGTTTTCACTTGCCCTGTGAGTCAATGATAGTTAACTTCAGTCCTTTGTGGTGTGTAGGCGCGGGGTAGATTCCCAGATAGAGAAAAAGGTCAGTGGACCAGGTGATTGGATATCAGGCCTAAATGTGTTCTTGATGAGTCGTGGACACAATGAAGTTCATTATTTGAGACTTAGAATGTTTGACCTTGAACCCAGTAACCTCCCCAAAGTTCTGTGGCTCCCAAATTAGCACCAGTAAGGACACCATGGGTCTGTCAGGGCCACAATCTGTGTTCCCCCTAAAATGTTCACTTGATATGAGCAAGTTGGTGCAGATGTCCTGTGCCAAGGGCTCCATATATATCGAAAATAGAAGCAGAGACAAGGGGCAGCCCCACCATGCACCCCGGCATATGGCAAAATGATGGGAGGTTATTAAATTCACTTGCACAATGGCTCATGGGCACTGTATCTACTGACCTCCGAGCTGGCGTCTGGATGGGGCAGGTTTCTTGTGCCGACACCCGAGTTAAACCTCCAAGAAGGTGCGGGCCCCCTACGCCTATAGCTCATGGAGCACTGTTAGCTCCCCTTTTAGGTCACGATCAAGAGGGCATACCTGACTATTAAGTCATAGCCTCAACTCGTAGTACAATAGGAAGTGGCTGCGTCAAAAAGGGGGAAGGGGGGTGGGGGACCAGGAGCTAATTAATGGTCCAGTGCCTATGCTCCGAAAGGTCAATGAGGTAATCACTATGGAGGCACTGTTCCGTGGTGGATATGGTCAAAGATCGACCGGTGTCCAACCAATGGTTAAGGGAGAAAAGAGAAGTGAGGTCTAGGGTATGGTACTAGGGATGGGGGGAGACACAAGGTGTCTCTTGTTGCCCTCACACACCCCGAGGGATGTCATGCTTCATCATCGGGCGTATGCTCCTCGTCGGGCTGGCGGTGCAATGCCCTACGGGTCCCCCGAAGGGTCTCTTTAGCGGAGATCTTTTAGAGAACTGCCGATGGGTCCATGCGGGTATGTGGAGGGAAAGTACCAGGATCAGTGATGAAGGTAGTGTGTGCAGAGTAAAAATAAAAATACCTAAGGGTTACCAAAGACTAAGGGGTGTTTTAATAAAGAGGTACCCTTGGTACAGTAAAAAACCCGTAGGTTAATAGTTACCTATCAAGACGTAATGTGTCTAAGGTAGCTTACAAAGTGGTCGCCATGTTTCACGCCTTATGTGGTCTAAACGATCCTTGGCGTTTCATCAGGACCAGGGAAGGTGAGTGATGTGAAAAAGGTGCACAGACTAAGTGTAGTGAGTGGGGTATTAATCACCCTCTCACTGGGCAAAGGAGGAGGTAGTATCTCCTACACAAGTTGTGTGTGGTTAGGGAGTAAGTTATGCCCCCTTTGCGATAGACCTAGACCCAAGAAAAAAATATAAAAAGTACAAAATACAAAAAGAGAGGGAAAGAGAAGTTAAAATACGGAAGTTCCGTTCCATTCGGCATGTGCAGACAGACGTAATCTCTACAGGACGCCGAAAGTCAGTCACAATATCACACACAGGGGACACAAGTTTGCTCTGTATTGATTAAGTAAACAGTTGTGAGTAGTATCCCATGCCGGCCGCATGTGAAAAGTATCAGAGGGAGGGGGGGCCATAGAACCCAACGGTAGTGGGGCTGAGTAACCACTGACTCCCACAGGCACTCCCAACTATCACTGCAGACCAGACAATAGGTTCACCAATCACGCAAGGATAAGCGATAGCCAAAAGATATCGTTGCCTCAATAGTGGCTTCAAGATCCCGCAAGCTCGGTGTGAGCCATTGCGGGAAACCCAGGAGAGCATTCTTACCTAAAAAGGGGTTGGGATTACTCCGTGAGCTAAGCGGGGTAGGAGGCCCACACCATCTAGGGCTGACGGCAGACAATCACGGGTTCCAGATATAAGACACCCGAGAGGGGGGAAGACAGAAATATAAGCGGTAGAGCATTAGATGTACCGAACAGATATACAAAGAGCACACTGTTAAGACTTACTTTCAAAGAGAGAGCGTGTCGTTGCCTCGAGGAATACTCTAGGCCTGGGCGGTAAATTCCGTCCCGCTGGCGGAATTTGCGGAATTTGGGTAATTTCGCGTTCCGCGGAGAACGCGAAATTGCCAAAAATTCTGCTTTCCGCGACTTTGCGAAATTTTTTGCTTGTTCGCGTTCTCAAAATGCGTGTTCACGAGATATTTCTCCCCGGGCACGCAAACAGCGATTGTGAACAGGAAAAAACTATTGTGAACAAGCAATTCCGCGTGTTCGCGGAATTTTTGCGTGTTCACAGAGATTTTTTACCGTTTCGCGGAGATTTGCGTAACGCGATTACGCAAATTCCGCCCACCCCTAGCATACTCACAGGTTACTCAGGTGACGGCACTGGAAACCTGCCCAGTCCAGACGCCAGCTCGAAGGTAGGCAAGTGAACAGAACCCGTGGTTTATAAGGTGTGGGACCAGGGTAAGCGTGAGGTGCCTATTTCCGGTGTCGCGTGCAAACTCGGCACACACTACCTTCATCACTGATCCTGGTACTTTCCCTCCACATACCCGCATGCACCCATCGGCAGTTCTCTAAAAGATCTCCGCTAAAGAGACCCTTCGGGGGACCCGTAGGGCATTGCACCGCCGGCCCGACGAGGAGCATACGCCCGATGATGAAGCATGACATCCCTCGGGGTGTGTGAGGGCAACAAGAGACACCTTGTGTCTCCCCCCATCCCTAGTACCTTACCCTAGACCTCACTTCTATTTTCTCCCTTAACCATTGGTTGGACACCGGTCGATCTTTGACCATATCCACCACGGAACAGTGCCTCCATAACGATTACCAATAGGAAGTGGCCCCACCCATGAAAATTTAGAGGGCTAATGGCACCCCTCTAATGTAACTACCTTCGTGCACTTACATCACTCCCACTTCATCTGTGGTCCTGATGAAACGCCAGGGATCTTTCAGACCAACATAGGCGTGAAACATGTTGACCTTATAAAGTTACCCGGGCACATCACCTCTGCTGGTAACTCCCAACCTATGGGTTTTTTACCCTGGCAAGGGTACCTCTCCAATAATCTCTTTCTTGATAACCCTTAGGCAGTTTTACTACGCACTGCACGCATAATATCACCCTTCACAGAGGACTTTACCCACACACCCACATGCACCCACCGGCAGCTCTCTAAAAGATCTCCGCTAAAGAGACCCTTCGGGGGACCCGTAGGGCATTGCACCGCCAGCCCGACGAGGTGCAACTGCCCAATGATGAAGTATGACATCCTTTGGGGTGTGTGAGGGCAACAAGAGACAATTTTTGTTTTTTCCCCACTTTTCACACAGAGTCCTTGACCTAGTACCCTTCCCTCTCACTCCTTTCTGTCTTTGTCTTTCCGTTTAGTGAGAGTCTGACTTTCTGCAACACTCACTGTGGAACAGTGCCCCCCTTTTGATAACTTCACTGTATCTACTAACCACCCACCAGCAGATCTGCACCCCAAATCCAAAGTGTCTCAGAGTGGCATGAAGAAAAGACCACTGGATGCAGTCTTATTCCTTTTCGGCATCAACCGCATAGAAAAGTGTCTCCCTCTGTGACCTTTTCTATAATGTGCAGGGCGCTCTTGGTGTTATCCCCACAGGTCCTAAATGGGAAAAAGCCAGCCTGACATGGGTCAATCAGATAATGCACCAAAGGGTTTAGTCTAAAAACAAGAACACTAGTAAAATAATGTTTTGTCTATGTTAAGTAACAAAATCAGCCAGGAAGAGCTGTATATACTAGCGTCTTTGCCTCATTTGGGTAAAACCGTAATTTAGACCCCAAGCATTGACTGTATATGGGTCCCTATGTCAGCTAAGGAGTTGAACAGCCTGGTGAAAATAGGGGCCAGGGTACAGTAAAAGGTATTATAGAACAGTAGAGTAAAGCCTTCCAGTCCGGGGCCTTCAGGGGTTTAAAGCTTTTGCTGAGATCACCTAAGGCAATTCAATGGGGTTCTCCAAAGTCTCCAATTTTGTTCGTAGAAGTGTCGTTACTAACCCTGGGCATAGTTTGCATAGTAGCACTACACGTAGCTACGCGTAGTACACTTTGAACTACGCTAAGCTACGCAAAGTGCGTAGTGCGTAGCTGTTAGCACTGTGCGCTTGTCTGCTCTGAGCAATAAGTGCAAACAGCATCTTGCACAGTGCGAGTTATGATAAAATAAGTATCTCTGTGTTCATATGCTAAAATGCATATAGTCATTTCACAAAAGTGAAAATGATACATTAGCAAGCAGTGAGAGAGGTGATGATTTTGGGATCCTCCCTAACAGAGGGAGAGAACCAAGCAGATGCCTTGAAAACACAAAGCACATCTTCTTGAACGATTCGGTGGTGGTCCCATCCTCTTAGGACCACCCCAAGCACAGTTATTGGCAAAAATACAATCTAACAATTTGACTCGTGAGGGACATCTAATAACGACTATTGGAACTGCAGCTTGATGTAATAACAATTTCAATGCTTTTGCATTTGACTCTTGATGGACATCTAGTAACGACTAGGTGACCTGCAGCTCTTTGTAGAATTATTTTGACATTGCATACTTTAATATTCACTGCCCACTACTAATCTCGTCCCATAATGCTTTGCAGGGCCTTTGCTTGGGATTGTATTTTTGCCCATAACTGTGCTTGGGGTGGTCCTAGGAGGAAGCGGCCACCATTGAATCATTCACCAGCATGATATGCTCTTTGTGTTCAAGGCATCTGCGTGGTCCTCCCCCTAGGTTAGGGAGGACCCCAAAATCATCACCTCTCTCATTGCCTAATATTTTCATTCACAGTTCACTTTTGTGAATTGGTTATATGCTTCTTAGCATGAAAAATTGCTTTATCAAAGCATTTGTGGCTATTGTTGATATTGTTGCTACAATACATGTTGTAGCACAGTTTTTGCACTGTGTGCATTGTACGTAGTAGTGCAAACTACGCATGCTCCGTGAGCGAAGCGTAGTACTACACCCAGGGTTAGTCGTTACCTGTGCCTTTTCCAAGTATCCCCTAAAGTCACCGAAACATAGAAGTTTCTGAGCGCATCCGCTATTTGGCCATCCCATATAAAGTCCATACCATCCCGACCAGTTATAGCACAGACCCCGTCTCTAATATTCTTAACATGCAGATGGCATATTCACATTCGGGCTTCTATTAACACCTAAGTAAAATGTATATTTCAAGCGCAAGATAGTGAACTCTACCCTATCCAGGTCTAGTCTTTTGCATTGTGTTCCAGCTTTATCAAGGGCTCTCGACACTCTGGTAGCTCCTGTCTTCCAGAGTTGTCAGCTCCACCTCCCCAGTGTTGTTGCTCCACAAGTAGGACTTGAGTGACTGAGTCGTAGGCTTCACATGTGTGGGTTGTTGGATAATGTGGCCCTGCAGCCTTTAGGAACCTGTTTTTGGTCCGCTCCACTCTACTCTAAATGTTAGGGATATCAGAACATGGGCGGACAGTGGCATGGAATCAATGCGCCAATCCCCTCCCCTCAAGCCAAAGACAACTCTTCTTGGGAAGAGCTCCGGTCTGGCCATATCTCTGGCCTGATCTGTCCACGTTGTTGTTCATAGTTAAGTTAAGATCTCCTCCCACCAAAATAATTGCATCTGGGGTATTCAGGATCTCAGACACGGCACCAAGAGGAAAACATTCCTGGCACTCATTGGGGCATAGACCATCACTAGTGTGAAGTGTCGCTCTCCCAACTTAAAGCGATATGCCAACAAGCGGCCTTTATGATCTACAACTTTACTGATAACCTCCCCCCGGAAACTCTAGGAAAAAAAGATTGCACCCGCCCTTCAAATTTTGCAGTCCTCGCAGACCAATATTGCTGGGAAAATCACATGGATTTTATTCTAGGCACATACCTAGCTATGAGGTGTGCCTCTTGGAGTAAGAATATGTCACCCTTGAACTGTTCAGGAATGGATAGGATAGTTGCCCGTTTAGTGGAATGGTTTTAGCCTCGGAAATTGAGGCAAATAATGTGGACAATGAGTGTATTGGTGATCATGATAGATCCCTTCTCTGTGCATTGCATATTGTCTTGTATGTAATAGTGGCACACCGGTCACTAGCCTAAGGTCATCATTCTCAAGAAACACTAGAGCAGCAGGGCAGACCAAAATGAAAGTTTGGAAACAATATTTCCCCCAAAAAGAACAATTTGAAACACAAACTAAACAAGGCTCAACCAGTCCACAAATTGTGGTGAAAGCCTGAGTATGTTCTGAGAGAGAGTCCCGGACTGGATCATGGCCACTTCCCAACAAGACATAGCCCATGTGGGAGCCACTCTTCTAGCGACACCTCTAGAGGCCTTTCTGTAACATCCCTCACCTCCTGCAGCTGGCAGCCGCCCAAAGGCACTTCTAATTTGTCAGTGGGACATCCCCCCCATAGGGCTCTAACAGAGACAGCCCCCAACATGCTTCTTCAGAGGCCGGAGCTCACTCCCTATATAGCATCAGGGCCGCCCAGGGAGCGTGACCTTCATGTTTTGCTAACCAAAGACGGACTTCTCCAGGGTTTTACCCCACACTCAGGGGGCTACGAATGCTGAGTGAACCTCGCTATGTCTACTATAAAGCTGGTGGACAGGCGAAGGTGCTTGAGACATTACTCACTCCTCTGCCATCTTGGTCTCGCCCCAGAGGAAGCATTCATTTGTGTTTTAGAAAGACTTAAAAAACCTCAGCTGTACTTTTTATAATCCTTCTTCCAAATGGGAATGTTATGATTGAGCTGGTTTATTGTTTAGTTAGTTTTGTGCTTTTGAAGTAACTTTTTTTCTTTCTCAGCACCAGTACACCTTTTAGGTATTTGTGCACTTTTAAACATTACATAACAAACCATAACAGAATGTAACAACACACAACTTTGACAGATCAAATTTGTCCACTCAGAACCAACCCCTTTTTACAATATGATAGCTGTAGATTTTGCTCCCAAGCTGAGCCACCATCCAGGGATGCCTATCTAAATTGACAAATTTCTAAAAGCCAGTCCAGGGTGGCATGACTTCAGTGAATCTCATGCAATTTTCTTACACCGAAGCCATTGCAAACCTCAAACAATGGCTGAAAACACACTTTTTCCTCATATTTCTGTGAGTGAAAGTTCTTGAATCTGCTGGGATCTCCACATTTCCTACCACTTGGCATTTGCCCTAATCTCCCAATAAAAAATAAAGGTACCTGACCTGTGTGGGGGCGGGCCTAGTGCCTGAGACCGGAAAGGGGTCAAAACGTAATATGGACAGATTACATTTTTCCACTCAAAAATACCCTTTTTTGGCAATTTGGGGCTTTAGCTTAGTCAGCACCAAGCAAAACCCACCAAACCTTTTAGTTTCTGAAAACTAGACTGCCAGAGGAGTCCAGAATGGTGTGCTTTACATGGATCTTAGAAGGTTTTCTTACCCAGAAGCCAATGCAAACCTAAAACTTTGGCTTTTTCTCATATGTCTGTGAGGAAAAGTTCCAGAATCTATCAGGAGCCACAAATTCCGTACCACCCAGCATTCCCCCACATGTTTCAATCAAGAAGGTACCTCCCTTGTGTGCCTGGGCCTACTGCTTGCAACAGGAATTATTCAAACCTAGGACAATAGAAGTCCTCACATTAGATCAACCCATGTATAATGAGAGTCTTTACCAAGGACTCCCATAGTCCCTAGTCTGATCTGTTCCAACCATGGGCACAAGACCCAGCCACACAAGTGAGTTAGCATTGAGAAGGAAACGTTCATTGAGACAAGGCTGAATGGGTTGTCCAAGGAGGGACCTTTGTGGTCAGGGGCCTTGGGTGAAAGCTGCAGTGAAGATTTCTACATTTGTACTCTGTCTTATTTTTTGAAAATTGAAAATCTCCATCTGGACGGGGGAGAGTGATGTACCCAAAGACAGATCCAAGGGCTCAGATACCCCTTTGGTGAAGGACCGAAGAACAGTATTTGCTGCTGCAGAGAAGAACTTAGTGGGAGAATCAACAATGTCAATGCAACTGCCGATGCACCTTGGGCAGATATGCAAATAGCTTGGTCCTGGTCTTCTCCTGGTTCTCGAGGCAGTTTTTGCCAAAAGAACATTTGAATGCTCAGTTTTGGGTTTTGCCCACCAGGGCAGCTTTAGCACCACAACCAAGGGTCCAGGGCTGGTGGGACACCATTTGGGGGCTCAGCACTCAATCAGGAGGGTCCACGTGCAGGTTCAAGATGGTGGCAGCCTTTTGTGTTCCTTTGGCTCTGAACTGGAGGCCATGAAACCTTGGAGTCACTCTGGTAGTCCTGGGTTCAAGTGAAGATGCAGGGCTCAACAGCAGGGCTGGCCTCCGAGGGTACAAGGCTGGCTACAGGCAGAAAAGTAGTCCTTCCAGGTACAGCAGAGCAGTCTTGCAAAGTGCACAGCAGGTCACAGCATCAGACCATGCTCTGAAAGTCCTTCTCAAGGTCAATGAGTGATCTGAAGATTGTGTCTAAAGATCCTACTTTTTTCCCAGGTGCCCTTCCTCTGGAAGGTGGGAGAAGCTCCGAGAAAGGGTCTTTGAGTGCATGGAATTTCATGACTCCCCTGCCCTGGCTCCAAGCTGGCGGCTTTGACAATGTGGAGGTGATAAGTTGTTTGTGTGAAGACAGAACACAGTCTATTTGGTTGCAGGTGGGGCTGTGCTCAGGAGAGGATGATGAGATGGAATGGGCCTGAGGAAGAACATTCTAAGGAACTACTCACAGTGGAAAGGGATGATTTGACCTAAAGAATGGAGCCCCTTGCTAGGGCATGGTGCAGTGTCTCTTCCCGCAACTTCACCCCAAAGGAACTGGCAGAGAGGGGGGGACGAGAGGGAATTTAAGATGCAAATGGCAAAGTTAAAAATGGAGGCAGAAGAGAAGAAGGGTGAAAGGGCCTTAGAGGAAAATGAATTGTTACTGGCCCATGAACTGAGTCTTAAGACTCTTAAGGAGCTGGATGTCAAGGCCAGGCAGAGTCCAGCAGTGATGGTGACAGCATACCCACAGTGTCTGAAGTAGGTTGCATTCCCAAGGATTTGGTGCCCAGCTATGTGGTGGGAGGGATAATAGAGAAAAGATTTTCTACCTATGAGGTAGCCCAGAGGGGTCACAAGATCCCAGAAGAGCATTAGGGGATGGTGTGGAAAAAACATGGTTTGTGGAAATACATGCCTTTCGTGAGGTGGTGCCCACATCTCACTCTAGATGCACTCAAATGAAAGCTACTTTTATTGCACAGTTTGGGCTGATCCCTGAAAAGTACCTCCAAAGATCCAGGGACAGCCAGAAGCTCCCTAACCAATCCTGGGTAGGCGCTGTGGATTACTCCAGCCAGGCACTGGATGGTTGGGTGCGGGCAGCAATGTAAATGATAACAATGGGTTGAACCATCTAATCATGAGAGAACACATGCTCAGTGTTTGTTTTGCAGAGTTGCGCCAGCACTTAGCTGACAGTAGGCTGACTGACCCCTGGAAGATTACTGACAAGGCAGATGTCTGAGTTAGCACCAGAATGCCAAAGAAGGTGACCCCAAGAAGCATGGGTCTGGTTCTCCCAACCAGAGTGCGGGGGAGGTTAAAGATGACTAAGACAAGTCCAAGAGAAAGGGGGAAGGAAAGGGTTCCCTTTCCCCATCTGTGAAACTGATGGGTGGTTCTGGTTGTCGGTGGTCCAGGGGGCCCCATTTCCAACTCCACTGCTTTGAGTGCTCCCAGTTAGGTCACAAGCAGGGGGACTCTCTCTGTCCAAAGAAACCACCTACTGGTGGGACGTCTACTGTGGTAGACAATGTGGCCTTCGGGGGAAGCTTGGCTTGAATAAAGGACAGAGATGGAAACTGAGGGCTTCATTTATGAGGTTTTGTCATAGGGCAGGGCTACAGGCCTCCCTGCTACGCTACCCTATGGCGGAAGAAAAAGGCAGGAATGCTCTGAATCTATCAGATACAGCGCATTCCTGTCCTTTTCTCCTGCGCTGGTGCACAATGGACTGTTGTGCACCAACACAGTCACCTTTGCACCATTGTGCATGGGTGCCTGCATTGCTAGTATGATTACTTTTGTGTAGGAAGGGAAACCTCCCTGCACAAAAACAATCACAAGAGGCTTTTTCCTCTTTCTATTTGTGCTGCAGAATGCAAGACACATAGAATAAGGAAAAACAAGGAGAGCTAAAGATATTTCTCCTCGTTGTGCCTCTCTTACGCCTCCCTGGGAAGGCGAACATTATTGGCACTGCCTGAGATTTACGACTTCTCGCAAATCTGAGGTTGTGTCAAAAAGCAATGGATGTTGCTGCAAACGCCCCAGCAACACCCATTGCATGCCTCTTTAATGTAGAAAATTGTGTTAAAGGAAAAGATATTTACTAGGCAGCATTAGGCCAAAAAAGTTGCCTCGTAAATTTGAAGCAGGCTCCTGCTGTAGGAGAGTAGGATCTACCCCCACTTTTTGCTGGTGTTTCACTGTTTTTCGACTTTAGACTGCCTGGGACCCTGCTATTCAGGGCCCCAGCCTCGCTGCTTCCTCTCTAAATTGATTGCATGTACTTTAGGTACACCACAGATTGGATCCTGAGGTACCCTCGTGAGTCCCTTGTATATGGTATACTATGTACCCAGGGCATAGGTACCCCAGAGGCCTACCAGGGGCTGAAGCATGTATTATGCCACCCCTGGAAAGCCACCCAAAATGACACTACAGGTATGCTACTGCAGCCTGGGTAAGGTGGTGCATGCAGCCCTTACTGAGGTATAGGTTCACTATACCTCACTTATCACTGCACATACAAACCTATCAGTCACTCCTTTGGCAGGCCTTAACAATCCTGAAGGCAGAGTGCTTGGTTATATGTGAGAGCGTGCCCATGCAGGAGCTGAGCCCCTCTGCAGCTTTCGGAATCTCTTCTCCGGGGTTGTCAGTGGTGCAGCCTGACCATATACTCTTAAGTGCATTATATCTTAAACGGTTAATGCAAACTTTGGACTGGCTGCACGGAAACATGTTGTGTTTGGTGTCAAACACCTTGGAATCATACCCCCACATCTGTTCTTGATGTGAGGATATGATCCCACCCTTCTAGAGGGAGAGACATGGCAGGACTGGTATAGCCGGTAGAAATCTAATAGAGCCCCGGCATCACAAAATGGATGCTGCAGCCACAGACACAGGTCTGACCTCCTGCTGCTAACTGAAACTCCGGCAGTGGAGGCTTGGACAATAGGTTTCCTGTCACAGGGAGGTGTAACCAACTCCCAGACAGGCTTATGTTTATTTGGGCTGGTTGGGAGCACTTTCTGAGTCCTGCACTGGGGGCACATTTGGTGTCCCTATGCATAGTCCAGCTCAAACTGGTTATGGGGCTTCCAGCCCCTGCTCTGGCGTGAAACTGGACAAAGGAAATGGGTATAGCCACCCCTCTTTCCAAACCCTCCCACAGGTGGGTCCCCAGAGCTAGTCCAACCCATTCCTTAGGTATAAGTAAGGAACCTCTGTAACCAGAACTTTAGATATCCCTGGATGAAACTCTGAAGCTGAATCCTGGAACTTCAGCGCTCTACTAAAGACTAGAGGACTGAAGAAATCTCCCTTGGGGTCAAGGAGTGACTCCCCTGCTTGGCAGGCACCAACAAAGCATTTTGGCGTCTGCATTTGCGAAGCTCCCGCCGGACTCCGAAGTATTTGCAACCCAGGAAGAGGATTTCCAGACATCTCAGATGCCAACCCGAATCCCCAGCAAAGCTGAGACCCGCAGCCCTAGTGAGTAGCGTAGAACCGGAACTCCTGGTCACCATGCACTTTTGCAAGTGCATTGACTTCTCAACATCTCTTGAAGTTGTGCTTGGGGTTACTTGTAGCCCGTACCTCGAGCAGAAGGTCTACTGAAGATTGTCAGCCTAGTCACCCCGAGTGATCTGTGGGCCGCCATTTTGTGTTTCCTCTTGAGGTCCCTTTGCGATCCCTGGTCCGTCAACTGGTGGGTCCCTGAGAGGGTAACTTTCCTTGGGCTTCCCTGGTTGCTCCAGATGTGCCCTGACTTCCAAACAAGTGGTGAGTCCCTCAGACCTTGCTGGTCTGCACCGAAGCATCTTTCTCCTTTCTGCGTGGGTTGCTCTTGCCAAGGCTTATTGTGTGTAATCTGGGCACCGATGCTGCAGCACTCGACATCCTTTATGGGGCAGCTTGAATCTTGCTCCTGGTCATCCTTGACGCCTCCTGGTCCTCGTGGCTGAAGAGTCAAGCTTCACCTCCTTCACCTGAAATCATCCGACATATGTGGGCATCTGCCTATCTCCTTCCTGGTCACTGGCTAGTGACCCAGACTCTGTCCCCTCTGCTTTCAGGTTCTTCTCATCTCCTATTCAGGCTTGGATCTCTTTGGACACTTCCCATCTTCCCGGCAGTAGCACTTCTTTGCCAGCTCCCACTGAAATCGACGACGCGACCCGACACCATTTGACACCTATGCACCCGGCTTCCCTGGGTGAGGTAACACGAGTACTCCGGTGCTCCCGTGGGTGATGGCCCTAGAACTTCCTGTCCCCAAGGGTTTGGTCCTGACTCAATTCTAAGTGTCCCTAATCTTTAACAATCTAACCGCGACTTTCCCCAAAGAAGCTAATGGGAGCTCGCGGCTGTGTTCTCACACTGCACACGGCCCCCGTGGGTCCCCTGTGTCTCTACCTTGGGTTATTCCTCGGGGTCTCAGTGATTCTACAGGCTCTAGGCCTTGTGCTTAGTCAAGTTGTGGTTCTTACACCACTATTTTAGTATATGGTTTGGCTTGCCCCTAGATGCCTGACATGTATTTGTGCTATTTTACTGTCATATTTGAAGTGTAACTAATGTGTTTTGACCTTTAGTCTCATAAAGAGACTAGGAGGGTGTGTTTAGTAATAAATACATGTATATTATATATATACCTGGTGTGGTTGTCTTTCATTTAGGCACTCAAGAGATTATAGACTGGAAAAACAAGCTGCTTTACATTCAATCAAGACTTAGCCTGAAGGCTGCTCTCCATAGCTACCACTAGGATAGCTTTCAATAAAGGTTGTCTTTAACCTATAACCAATAAGGGGTTGCTTGGACTGGTACAGGGTGCCCACTACAATTAGTGGACAGCATATACCAGGCCAACTTCTCACACCTGTGTCATCTAATGTCACAAAAAATGACATTCTTTCTACTTAGGAATATTCCCTGATGGACTGGTAAAAATCCAAGTTTATCACAGATTTTGTATTTTTGCCTCTACTTCAGATTATTTCTCTAAAATTGGTAGCACAAAGAGAAGACAGCAAATGCGTGTTTTGCCCCTTCTGGTGCGCAGGCCTTGGGCTTTCTCAAGGCTGATAATGGTGATCATGTACATTATGAATTGTGAGAAGGGAAGAGGAAGGAAGAAAAAGGACAAAAACAAAAGCATAGAGAAAGAAGGAATGGTTAAAGTAAGTAAGCATACAGCATTAGACTGTATTTTGATCAATGTTGTCCAAGTTCACCAAGTGTAGGGAACGCAGAGAGGGTCAAATAAGCAACAAGTAAAGAGCAGAGTAGTACCCAACCTAAAGTTTGTAAAGTTTGGAACATCAGCACAGATATTCAGTATGAAGAGCATTTAATTATTCGATCCAATGCAGAAAGGGTGTATGTATTAGGATATTGATATAAAAGAATCATGTTGGAGGTTTTAAGTACAATAGCATTGGCCATCATACATACATTGTTAAGTCCCAATCAGGTATGTGAGAGCATTCAGTGGTCATAAGGCACAAAAGAAGTTCAGTAGGCCACATTATTAAAGAAAAACATAAATATACATAAATCAATTTTCAGATAATATATATCAGTGTATTGCGGCCAGCCACGCTTGCATACATACAGTTGCAGGTAAAATGAGCCTGTCACGAATCCCAGTAAGGCAGGGAAGCCATCCATGTGTAGTGTAGACAACATTGTCAGGAACCGAGAGAGGGGGACGAGGAAGGAGATGAGAGATAAAAAGAAATGGGAGGAAGAAAAGAAGTGTTATCCACAGCAGATTATTGGCAATATTTGATTCCACTTAGAGTAGTTCGTGGTTAATCATAGTGTCAAAGGTGTTCAAACTGTACTGCTGTGATCATAGCACGTGGTGCATTGAGTGGCGCTGAATGTCAGTAATTTAGTGTTAGGTTCTCACAGTCTATGTAGCACAGGAGTGTGAGAGGGAAGTCACAGAGCTAGTTGCTCCCTATGTTGTCTAAAAGTAAATGCTGCCAGCAAAATGGCATAAGTATTAGGGGCATAGTATCAAGGACAGCGTTAAAAATTATCGCCGGTTTAGCAGCAGAAAACTGGCGCTAAAGCAGGGCTTGAATAATGGGCTTGATGATATGCTGCAGAGAATTTCAATAGAAGCCCATGTTTGGTGTGAACATGGGCTTCTATTGAAATTCTCTGCGGCACATTGTCAAGCCCATTATCGCCGCTTTAGCGGCAGTTTTCTGCCGCTAAACCGGCGATAATTTTTACGCCGTCCTTGATAATATGCCCCTTAGTATCTCAAAAGGGCGTAACAGGGAGCATGCGCGTTCAGTGATGTCTAAAAATTCATGTACTGAGATGGTTGATCAGAAGTAGTTGAGAGCTCACTAAATTTGTCCACAGGCCTGGAACATCATTACATGACTAAAACCCCATTTATGAGACTCCTACAGACCACTCTCCCTAGTAAATACGGGCAGAGAAATATTAATGAAGGTTCTAGCTGCGAGATTGCTCCCTATGGTAATGGTCTGGCATTTCCAGACCTATGTGGCTTTATACTGGGTAAATATGCAGCTGATAGCTTGCAAACACTGCATGCATCCACAGCCCAAATTGACCCATATATTATGGTGGTGACCATGTTTCTTGATGGAGCTGAGGGTTTTCACCTTTCCTTATGACAAAGTTGGAGGGAATGGGGGTTGTATGGGTGTTCTGCAATGGATTAATTGCTATATGCGCTCTCACATGGCAGGAAAAAAAGTGTATAACTAGTTATCTGACCCGATAGAGTTTTAAAGGGGAAAAAGACAAGTTTGTCGCCTATCACTATATTGATTGCTCTGGAGTAGAGGAGCTCTTCTAAGAAGCTCCAGGCCAGAGATCAACATCGCCACCACTGCATTGCTAGAATGTCTCTCTGCTTACTGGATTACGCATACAATGTTTATTACATCCCGGGAAAGAAAAATAGGGTAGCTGACTATCTCAGCAGGTCACCCTTACAAAGTTATGGCAAGGATGGTTGTGAATAGGAGGACTACAGTGTAGCAAGTCCTGAACACAATATGGGGAACATTACAACAACAGATTGGGAAACTGGTTACAGGGAAGACAGTACTTTGTGTAAGTTTATAGAATACACGTTGCAAGGTTGGCCTGACAAGAAGACTATTGAGAATGATTGCAAGAATTTTAGGGAGCTTAGAGATGAAATATATGTTCCGGATTCCTTCTAAGGAATAACAGGATCCTTCCACCAGTGTGATTACGGGAGAGAATTCTAGAACTTACACATGAGGGACACCAAGGTATTGTTAAGTCCAAACATAGACTTGAGGGTTCGTATTGGTGTCCTGGTATTGACATGGCCATGGAAAAATTTGTCAGAACCTGTAAGCATTGCTGCAATTCTGATACATCCCTGGTAATGTTAAGACCACCCTTGGGTAGCAAACTTTACCTTCTTGTCCGTGGGAGGATTTGGCCACTGATATCTTGGGTCCTGTATTAGATGGGTTGGGGGTACCCAAATTCATCTTTGTGTTATTTCACATGTATTCAAAATGACCTGAATTGAAGATCAGTGAAGTTCTGATACTACTAAAATTGTTCAATTTCTTGAAACTGTATTCTTGAGAGAGGGCATCCCCAAAACTCTTTTGAGTGATAATGAATTACAATTTGTGGCCAAAAAATATACTTGTTTCCTTAAAAGAAATTACATCAAAGGAAGGAAGACCCATGTGTATCACCCTGCTTGTAATGGAGCGGTTGAGAGATTTAACAGGGTCATTATGGTCAGCATCCAAGCTGCCATTTGTGCTGGTAAGAAGTGAGAGCAAAATAACTCAGTAAACTGGAACGGGCACATTGCATCACTCTCACTGTAACTGGGTACAGCCCTTTCAAGCTTCTGAGGGGTGGGGATCCCTTCACTAAGGACAATTCGGCATGGATGTCTCAAGAATTGCAATGCAATGGTCACCACAAATTGTCAAAACCAATCTAGAAAAAACCCACAACAAGGACAGAGAATATTTTGACGAAAAGAGGAACACCAAAGTAGTAACCTTGGGCGAAGGCGAGTGGGTACGAGTCAAGTCTAGCAGGTTGGTGAGGAAAGGAAGCAGCCATTTTTCTGAACCTGAAAGAGTAAGGAAAGTCTTTGCATGTTCTGCTGAATTAGATGATGGCAAGGTTTGGCATTTCAACAAGCTTGTCAAATGCAGCAAAATCTTGTCATGGGAGAGGGGCTGTGGTCACTCTTCAGGTTCATGGATTTGGGACGAAAATGTTGGTGAAGATGTAAGTACAGAGACCAATTGGGAGGACAGACCCTTAGTGCAAGTTGTTGGTACATCCCCGGAAGGGGTTCAAGGGGAGAGTGTGGCCAGGGGTGATGGTGAGACACCTTTGCTGCTGCGTACACTGAGAGCTTCAGTGAAGGAAGGAGGTGCCAAAGTTACGCTTCTGGAAAGACAATGATTACATTGTCGATTAATTATTACATTCTTGTACTTAAATTGTAATTTTTTTTAGACCTCTGTTTTATTGTTTCATTCTCTATTACACCTGCTTATATTTTGGTTAGCACTGTGACTTTGGTGTTTTACTCAAGTTCTTATTCTATGAATAAAAAGGGAAGATGTGTCGTGTTGGCATCCTTCCCATCGCACAAGGTTGTTACCGAGCGCTTGGAGAGAATGCCAAGACCTGAACGTTCGACGGATTACCATTGGTCACTCACTGTTGGTCCTTCGGCTTGACGAGCTTGCGTCTGCCACTCTCCCTCAGAGGAATAAAATACTTTGAATCACACAGTTGTCAGAGTTGTCACTTAATACACTGACATTTGCTACCCCTGAGAACTTGGCATCCATTGCCGTCTGATGCCCATGAGAACTTGGTGCACTATACAGCCGTATGTCTTGGGTCACATTGGTGGCACCGGTCTCCTGAATGTGGGCCAGCAATTTATTTTTTTAATTTTCTTTTATCTATAGCCACCGTGAAACCCAAGCATCGAGGATTTCTGACTGTCTCTAGTGGCAAATGCAAAAACAACAATTGATGGACAGAATGCAGAACAATGTCATACCCCAGTACAGAGATCTGGGCCTAAATCCATCGTTTTTTTGCTCACCATGCCATTCCAGTTTGAACCCAGCCATATGCAAATCAGTCTTGACCCTGTGCCCCATGGGAACAGTCCAGCCCGAACAGTCAAGCCAGGTCCTCCCTGGACTGGAAACAAGCATCCTAGGACCGGTTTCGGGCTTTCAGCCCTCGTCAGCCAGGATAGCTTGATTCCAGTGGCATGGAGAGCAAGGGACTCACGTCTGAGCATACCCTTCCCACTCGGGGTGACAAATGCAAAAACAACAATTGATGGACAGAATGCAAAACAATGTCATACATTCACCCCAGTACAGAGATCTGGGCCTAAATCCATCGTTTTTTTGCTCACCATGCCATTCCAGTTTGAACCCAGCCATATGCAAATCAGTCTTGACCCTGTGCCCCATGGGAACAGTCCAGCCCGAACTGCCAAGCCAGGTCCTCCCTGGACTGGAAGCAAGCATCCTAGGACCGGTTCCGGGCTTTCAGCCCTCGTCAGCCAGGATAGATTGATTCCAGTGGCATGGAGAGCAAGGGACTCACGTCTGAGCATACCCTTCCCACTCGGGGTGACAAATGCAAAAACAACAATAGATGGACAGAATGCAGAACAATGTCATACATTCACCCCAGTACAGAGATCTGGGCCTAAATCCATCGTTTTTTTGCTCACCATGCCATTCCAGTTTGAACCCAGCCATATGCAAATCAGTATTGACCCTGTGCCCCATGGGAACAGTCCAGCCCGAACTGCCAAGCCAGGTCCTCCCTGGACTGGAAACAAGCATCCTAGGACCTGTTTCGGGCTTTCAGCCCTCGTTAGCCAGGATAGCTTGATTCCAGTGGCATGGAGAGCAAGGGACTCACGTCTGAGCATACCCTTCCCACTCGGGGTGACAAATGCAAAAATAACAATTGATGGACAGAATGCAAAACAATGTCATACATTCACCCCAGTACAGAGATCTGGGCCTAAATCCATCGTTTTTTTGCTCACCATGCCCTTCCAGTTTGAACCCAGCCATATGCAAATCAGTCTTGACCCTGTGCCCCATGGGAACAGTCCAGCCCGAACTGCCAAGCCAGGTCCTCCCTGGACTGGAAACAAGCATCCTAGGACCGGTTCCGGGCTTTCAGCCCTCGTCAGCCAGGATAGCTTGATTCCAGTGGTATGGAGAGCAAGGGACTCACGTCTGAGCATACCCTTCCCACTCGGGGTGACAAATGCAAAAACAACAATTGATGAACAGAATGCAGAACAATGTCATACATTCACCCCAGTACAGAGATCTGGGCCTAAATCCATCGTTTTTTTGCTCACCATGCCATTCCAGTTTGAACCCAGCCATATGCAAATCAGTCTTGACCCTGTGCCCCATGGGAACAGTCCAGCCCGAACTGCCAAGCCAGGTCCTCCCTGGACTGGAAACAAGCATCCTAGGACCGGTTTCGGGCTTTCAGCCCTCGTCAGCCAGGATAGCTTGATTCCAGTGGCATGGAGAGCAAGGGACTCACGTCTGAGCATACCCTTCCCACTCGGGGTGACAAATGCAAAAACAACAATTGATGGACAGAATGCAGAACAATGTCATACATTCACCCCAGTGCAGAGATCTGGGCCTAAATCCATCGTTTTTTTGCTCACCATGCCATTCCAGTTTGAACCCAGCCATATGCAAATCAGTCTTGACCCTGTGCCGAATGGGAACAGTCCAGCCCGAACTGCCAAGCCAGGTCCTCCCTGGACTGGAAACAAGCATCCTAGGACCGGTTTCCGGCTTTCAGCCCTCGTCAGCCAGGATAGCTTGATTCCAGTGGCATGGAGAGCAAGGGACTCACGTCTGAGCATACCCTTCCCACTCGGGGTGACAAATGCAAAAACAACAATTGATGGACAGAATGCAGAACAATGTCATACATTCACCCCAGTACAGAGATCTGGGCCTAAATCCATCGTTTTTTTGCTCACCATGCCATTCCAGTTTGAACCCAGCCATATGCAAATCAGTCTTGACCCTGTGCCCCATGGGAACAGTCCAGCCCGAACTGCCAAGCCAGGTCCTCCCTGGACTGGAAAGAAGCATCCTAGGACCGGTTTCGGGCTGTTTGTTGTATGTCTCTAGTGGCAGGCATAGCATAGCATCCAGAAAGCTAGAAGTGGACGAGAAGAGACACATCGGAGTTGGCACTCTCATGGCTTGCTAGCTCAGGAGCACTGACTCCCACTCCATCTGCCGCTGATGGTAGTGTGGTGGTAAGCACCCCTAGTGGCCCTCCCCGGTGCAACTGCTTCCTGCGCTGCTTTTGACTCTAGGCCCTGAGTGCGAGAGCCCTGTTCTGCCATTATACTTCATGGCCTGGGAGAGGGAGCCCTGTCCAATGCAAAGAAGCGCCACACATGCTTGTCCCCAGTCCACCTCCCTGAAAGAGGAGAGGATTATAGAAATGACCAGGCATGCAGTGCTCCAGTTCAGTTTGGCCACTAATGGCTAATCTAGACACTATATTTTAGTGTACAATGTACTATTGGTGCCTGGTTTTTATGCAGAGAGAGATTTTGAGATCCTGTGCAGGTCCAGAGGACATGTTGAAATATGGGGATAAGTCTTCCCTCCTCCTTCCCCAAGGATGAAATAACAAAAGTCGACTCCATCACTATCAACACAAAAGATATGCTTCAGGAAGACTCTCACAGCCAAGACAAGTGTAATATAGAATCGACTAAGAAAGCCAACTATCTTTTATGAAGGTTCCCTATATACAGTATTGAGAATGAAACCACCATAGGACTACTGGTTGTTTGCTCTCACTAGGTAGATTTAAACTCATTATATCTTGCATGCTCTCCTTTTCACGGACCAGAACACACCCTTCCTGTCAAGCAGCTTCAATTACACAACTGCACCCCTATCCCACTCCAGACACTACCTGGTCTGTATATTGCATACCCATAGGAATCCCCAGACATTATTCTACCAACTGGATCACCATGCCACTGCTTTTTCTCTTACGCCTTACCGGCCCTACAAAAAACTGACCCTATGACCTGGTCATTTGCATACAATACACAGTACCCTCATCTGGAAAGCAACTTGATTGCAAGTAAACAGCCATAATATCCTACCTCTACCCTAAACACCTTGACAGCACATGTGAGAGATTCAATCACAACTCATGGAGCATAAAATATCCCAAAACTCTCTCAAATAATGTGAACAAAATGACAAACCCAATGTTAGACCTGGCACCATTGGCATGGGTCACCCTTCCATTTCTTGTCTGTGCCTCAATGTGTTTTTGTGTTGGTGTTAGCTGCTCAGGGCACTGTGCCACTGCCATCCAGTGCCACAGTGCAAGTGCTCCCTATGGTAAAATGTATTATGTGAATTGACTTCCATGTTTGGCATATGTGGTTTACTGTGTGTGATCATAAATGCTTAACTGACTAGCGCCCTGAAGTTTAGCCCTGACTGCTCGCACCACACTACCTATAGGGTGAGCAGGGGTTGTTCTGAAGGGGTAATTCTCTCGCCCTGAATAGAAGAAGGGACCGCTGCTTGTCACAAGTACCTACCTGTGCCAACCAGAGGTTCCCCATTCTAACATTGGTGGCAGCGGTGTGATTTCGAATTTGCATTTATGATTTACATACAGTGAATTATTGATCACCACGTAGAGCAGACCTATAACGCAGCCACAGATTGATTGACAGTTGTTGCTAAAGAAGAATCTCCACTTTAAGAAACCATGCCTAGCTCAGTCAGTGGAGGCGGAGCGTCCTCTATATTCTCTGGAGTTGATGACATCGATTGGGAGCAAGAGGCACTGAGGAAGTGCACAAATGATGTCCTGAAAGGATATCTCTCCAAGTACAGAATTAAGCAAAGTGGACTAAGCACCAAGGATCAGTACGTAAAAGCGCTGAGAGCCTGGCACGAATCAAAGTTCCCAGAGAATGCACGGGAGGTGATACCCCCAGAAGGTGTTTTTGAGCCTAGCAGAGGCCTGTCGCCAGAGGAGATGGCCGACAGGAGTGCTGCACGAGCACATGAGGTGGAGATGGCAAAACTGCAAATGGAGATGGAAAGGCAAAGACTGGCCATGGAGCATGAGGTAAAAATGAGGGAGTTGGATCTCAAGGCCAGGAGTTTAGACAACTCACCCTCTGGTGGCAGCAATTCAACAGAGTCAAGGGTGCACATTCCTAAAGATGTAGTCAAAGAATATTATAAGCAGGATGATATTGGGCAATGGTTCCGGGCCTATGAAGTAGCCATGTCCTCCCACCGGGTCCCTGAGAAAGATTGGGTAGCGGGGTTGTGGGGAAGGTTCCTGAGTGAAGGGCGGGACACACTGCTGGATCTCCCCTCGGAGGTCAAAACATCCTATCCACACATGAAGGAAGCTCTTATGACAAGGTATGGGTTAACTCCTGAATTGTACAGGCAGAGATTTAGGGATTGCACCAAGAAACCTGGTACCACTTATGTAGAATATGTGACCTTTTTTTGCAGAGCGCTGGATGGTTGGGTGAAGGGTAGCAAAGTGAATGATTACCAAGGGCTGTTTGATTTAATTGCATGGGAGCACTTGTCGGATAATTGTTTTCCTGAGCTACGCCAGCACCTGATCGATAGCAAGCTGACTAACCCTAGGAAGCTTGCTGAGGAGGCGGACCGCTGGATCAGCACCAGGGTCCACAAGGGTCCCGTGGGAGGCCCCGCCAAAGGTGTTCAGGGTCCCCAGCAGAAGAGTGGGGGGGACAAGGGTAAACAGAGGGAGTTCTACAGAGGGCCCCAAAGTAATTCCCAAGGGAACCAAGGGAAAGGTTTTCAGCCACCCCCACCCCTGAAGCAGACCGGGGCCCGACAGGTAACCCTGTTCAAAGAGGGCCCCTCAGATGTTACAAGTGTAACAACCTGGGGCACATTTCCATGGATCCCAAGTGCCCCATGTATGGTAAACCAGCACCCTCTGGTGCTTCACCCCCCAAGCAGGTGAATAGTGTAGCCTTTGGGAGGGAGATAGATGTCCAAGGGGCGGGGGATCCCGTACAGATGACCCTAGTCTCATTAGGAGACAGTGAGATGGTCGCTGAGGCCCAACTGCCCCCCAATACTCAAAAGTATGGGCAGTGGGTGACCATAAATGGCAAGAGGGTGGGGGCTCTTAGAGATACAGGAGCCAGTGTGACTGCTGTCAAGCAACACCTGGTGTCTCAAGAGCAGGTTGTCCCACACGCATTCTGCCGTGTTGTCAACGCCGACAACACAGAGAGTCAGTGTCCAATGGCTCAGGTTCCCTTTGAGTGGGGGGGTCTCTGGTACTCTGCAAGTGGCTGTGAGAGAGGCCATGCCTGTTGATTGTCTCCTAGGTAATGATTTGGAGATCTCCCCTTGGGAAAAGGTGGAGAAAACAACTCACCTGCGGATGGTGGGCTTACCTGATTGGGCGTGCGTGACCACCCGGTCAATGGCAGCCAGTAGGGGTGTTGAAGGAACCCTGGAGCCTAAGGGAGAGGCCCAGGAACCGGCCTTAGAGAGAGGGCAAGGGAGGCACGGGAGACCGGCTCCTGACGTTCCCACGGCCCAGGAGGAAGCAGACCTTGAGGGGGATGCCCTGGAGCCTACCGGGGAACAGATAGCCGAACTGGGGGACCTGCCTGAGCTGACCCATTGGCAGCAAGAAGGAGGCCCCACCAGGGAGGAATTCTGCAGGGAGCAGAAAGAGTGCCCCTCTCTAGGGGGTATGCGGCAGCAGGCTGCAGCCCAGGCCAATGGTGATCAGTCCGGAACTCACTTGATCTACTGGGAGAACGACCTCCTATACTCAAAGCCTAAGGTTGCTGAACCTGGGTCAGCCCGTGTGCTGGTGGTACCCCAGAAGTTCAGAGCCTTCCTACTGGGGCTGGCTCACGACGTACCGTTAGCAGGACATTTGGGGCAGGACAAGACCTTTGAAAGGCTTGTCACCCACTTTTATTGGCCCCAAATGCGCAGGAGTTCTGACACTCACTGCAGGACATGCCAGACTTGCCAGGCAAGTGGCAAGAGTGGAAGGAAGCTGAGAGCTCCACTCCAACCTTTCCCTGTGGTCAGTACCCCATTCCAGCGAGTGGGGATTGACATTGTGGGGCCACTGGACCCCAAGACAGCCATGGGCAACAGGTTTATCCTGGTCTTGGTGGACCATGCCACCCGGTACCCTGAAGCCATCCCTCTGAGGACAGTGACGGCCCCCGTGGTGGGACGGGCACTGATGGGAATTTTCTCACGAGTAGGATTCCCTCTAGAGGTGGTGTCTGACAGGGGGACCGACTTCATATCGAAATATATGAAGTCCCTTTGGCAAGAGTGTGGTGTGACCTACAAGTTCACCACCCCTTACCATCCCCAAGGAAACGGGTTGGTTGAGCGCTTCAACCGAACCCTGAAGGGCATGATTATGGGTCTCGAGGAACCCATGAGGGGTAAGTGGGACGTCCTCTTACCATGCCTTCTCTTTGCGTACCGCGAGGTGCCACAAAAGTCTCTAGGGTTCAGTCCCTTTGAGCTTTTGTACGGCCACCCAGTACGAGGACCTCTTAGTCTGGTCAAGGAAGGCTGGGAGCAATCTCCCAGGAAACCTCCCCAGAATGTATACAGTTATATACTGGCTTTCCGGAACCAGACTAGGCGTTTCAGGCAACTTGCTGAGGCAAACCTGGAGGCCAGCCAGGAGGAAATGAAGCGGTGGTACGACCAGAATGCCACTCTGGTTGAGCTTCAACCTGGTCAAAAAGTGTGGGTCCTGGCCCCTGTGGAGCCTTGTGCACTCCAGGACAAGTGGACAGGACCCTTTGAGATTGTGGAGCGCAAGAGTTCTGTCACCTACTTGGTGAACTTGCGCTCTCCTAGGAACCCCTTAAGGGTCCTACATGTCAATCGACTGAAGCCCCACTTGGAGAGGTCCGAAGTGGGCATGCTCTTGGCCACCGATGATGGGACGGAAGAGGAGTCCGAGCCTCTTCCTGACCTCTTGGTAGCCTCAGAGCGAGACGGGTCAGTGGATGGAGTTAACCTCTCACCCACCCTGATCCCTGAGCAACAGGGTGACTGCCGCCAGCTGCTGGGGCAGTTTCCTGACCTGTTCTCCCTGGTTCCTGGTATCACAAATTGGTGCGTCCATGATGTGGATACAGGAGACAGCTTACCTGTGAAGCACAAAGCCTACCGGGTAACTGACAGGGTCAGAGCCTGCATCAAAGAGGAGGTCTCAAAGATGCTTGCTCTAGGGGTGGTTGAGTCCTCCAGCAGTCCTTGGGCCAGCCCAGTGGTCTTGGTCCCAAAGGCTGCAGCGCCGGGTGCCACTCCCGAACTCCGGTTCTGTGTGGACTACCGAGGACTCAACTCAGTCACGAAGACTGACGCGCACCCCATCCCCAGAGCTGATGAGCTCATCGATCGGTTAGGGGCTGCACGGTACCTCAGCACGTTTGATTTAACGTCTGGGTACTGGCAGATCGCCTTAACTGATGGGGCCAAAGAGAGGTCCGCATTCTCTACACCAGATGGGCATTACCAGTTCCGGGTGATGCCCTTTGGGATGAAGAATGCCCCTGCCACCTTCCAGAGGTTGGTCAACCAGGTGTTGGCTGGGCTGACCGAGTTCAGCGCTACATACCTGGATGACATCGCAGTGTTCAGCGGCACATGGATAGAACACCTGCAACATCTCTGGGAAGTGTTGATGGCGCTGCGCAAGGCAGGCCTCACGATCAAGGCAAGCAAGTGTCAGATCGGGCAGGGTTCAGTGGTGTACTTGGGACACCAAGTGGGGAGCGGCCAGGTGTGCCCCTCCAACCCAAAGTTGAAACCATCCTGGCTTGGGAGCCCCCAAAGACCCAGACGGAGGTGAGGGCCTTTTTAGGACTCACAGGGTACTACAGGAGGTTTGTCAAGGGGTATGGCAGCATCGTTGCCCCCTTGACCGAGCTGACTTCGAAGAAGCAGCCCCGAAAAATGATATGGACTGACACCTGTCAGAAAGCCTTTGACACCCTGAAAACTGCCATGTGCACGGCGCCCGTGCTCTTGGCTCCTGACTTCTCCAAAGAGTTCCTGGTGCAGACGGATGCATCAGAGCATGGTGTAGGGGCTGTTCTCTCACAGATCACTGAGGAGGGCTTTGACCAACCAGTAGCCTTTATTAGCAGGAGGCTACTTCCCCGGGAACAAAGGTGGAGTGCGATAGAACGAGAAGCATTTGCTGTGGTCTGGGCGCTGAAGAAGCTAAGACCCTACTTGTTTGGGTCTCACTTCCGGGTTCAGACCGACCACAGGCCCCTCAGATGGTTGATGCAAATGAGGGGTGAGAACCCAAAACTGTTGAGGTGGTCCATCTCCCTACAGGGTATGGACTTTACGGTGGAGCATCGCCCTGGCACAGATCACGCCAATGCTGACGGTCTGTCCAGGTTTTTCCACCTTAGTGATGAAGAACTCCCTGGGGTAGGGTAGTTCTCCCCACTTTTCAGCTGGAGGGGACACGTGTTAGACCTGGCACCATTGGCGTGGGTCACCCTTCCATTTCTTGTCTGCCTCAATGTGTTTTTGTGTTGGTGTTAGCTGCTCAGGGCACTGTGCCACTGCCATCCAGTGCCACAGTGCAAGTGCTCCCTATGGTAAAATGTATTATGTGAATTGACTTCCATGTTTGGCATATGTGGTTTACTGTGTGTGATCATAAATGCTTAACTGACTAGCGCCCTGAAGTTTAGCCCTGACTGCTCGCGCCACACTACCTATAGGGTGAGCAGGTGTTGTTCTGAAGGGGTAATTCTCTCGCCCTGAATAGAAGAAGGGACCGCTGCTTGTCACAAGTACCTACCTGTGCCAACCAGAGGTTCCCCATTCTAACACCCAACCTACTCAAACAACCTTCCCCAAAAAACTTGCTGATACCTACTACAGTGCAAGCAAGGGCAACATGAAAACTGACTTCATTTTCTGCTAGAAACGCCCTGCAAAATGGAGAAACACCTTCCTCCTATGCTTAATATTTTTTTAAACAACCAAAACTCCCAATGAAACTAAACTCACCACTGCCCCCCCCCCTAAGCTTTAGAGGGAAATCTTCATATCTATATTCAGGATGGGGAACATACTAATTCAAGCAGCAGACCATCACCGCACCACCTTTGACAGACACTTCTCGTCTCTTCTCACATTGTTATCATACATTGGTCCTGTTCCACAACCACCCCCCTCCCTTGTACCCAGGTCTGTTAACCCTGAACCTGTTAACCTCCTGACACCACTGCCACACTTTGCACCATTGTCTCCTCCCCTGACACACACGGTAGTTGAAAAATCAACAGTCTGATTTTCACTGCACCCAACCTAGCTAATGGCCACACTGAAACACAGCCCCTTGACACACACTTTGGGCATGATAGCGCCATTCAAAATGCAAGATCTTACACCACTGAGCCCTCCTTGTACTTAACGCCACTCCCTATGCAGGACCCACCCATCCCAAACAAACCCTCTACACATCCCACATCGATGACACAGCCCTCCTTTCTATTGAGGATCTCTAACCTTTTATAGACATGGTACCTGCTGCCTGCCCACCCACATATAGAACAGGAAGCCTTCCTGAAATTCTTATTCTCTTCATGAGCCGATTAGAACAAAAACTTGATTCTCTAGCTAAAGACATTTTTCATATAAAATACGACCTAGATGTCCAGGCCAAGTTAACACAAAATTCCTCCCTAAGAATAGAGAAATGGTCTACCCATAAAGGAGCACAAAGAGATAGCTGGAACACCTGCCAGATCTCCATTCCCTTGAGCAGCCAGTCCCACAGACACTACTGAGCTCTCAGACCCCTATACTCAATAGAGGCAGAATCACTCTGCGATTATACAGCACAAAAATCCCGCAAGTAGGCCTTTTTCCAGAATCCCAGTGCTGTTGGACACAAATTGAATCCCTCAAGCTAACCTATCACCCAGGCCACCCACTCAATACACCACTATCCGGACACTACACACATTGAAAAATAGTCCTAGACTCCTAATGTGCATGCTCCTTATATGCAGGTCAGCTGTGAAACATGCCATTGAAACAAAATAAACTATAATCGTGGACTAAATTGACATTGCATTCCTAATAAAAACCTAGCTCAAAGAACACTCAACAGCTATTCTAGACTTGCTTATACCACCTGGCTATTCCACCATTATACAGGATAGATTAGAGCAAATGGGGGTGGGCACCTCATCTCATCATCCACAAAGAAGAAATCCAGGTTAACACGCTAGAGACCACGACCTACCTAACCTTTGAATACCTCGGAGTGGGACTCACAACTAAAGGCTCCACTCCTACACCATATATCACCCTCCTGGGGTTGCACACTCTTTGTCGAAGAACTAGCCAACATAATTACACTGTTCTTCCTAACAGACACCAATGACATGTTCCTAGGTGCCGTCAATCTGCACTGGAATAATACAGAAGTTGCTACAGTTTGTAACCCTAACAGACCTTCCTAAAATCAATGACTTCAAGCAACTCTGCAATGCACAGACCCACAATAAAGGTTCTACTCTAGATGCAACAATTACTAGAAGTGAGCATTTCTTTCTGTGATTCATCATGTCCATCGACTGGTCCAACCACCATCTAATACTGTTCAATCTCAAAGCACACCTCATACTCTACCTATACCCTTCCAACAAAACCACACACTGGGCAAGGAACATCAAAGAAATCCCACTAACAGAGCTGGGATTCAGGATCAGTGCCCAATTACAATTGGAAGCTCTCCTTCACACCATAGATGACCTCACCGCCCACTTTAGCTCTGCAATGACTGATGTTCTGGACCAAGTGGCTCCTCTCAAACTAAAACGTTCTAGAAAAATCTAATCTAGATCCTGGTTCAGCTTGGACCTTATCAAAAGGATAAGGCAACAAAGACAGACTGAAAGGCTATGGAGACAGAACCCATTACTGGCACACCTCTCACTTCTAAAATCCAAACTGCTCTCCTACAAGGGAACAAGTCGCTTTCTTAATAAACAATTCCAGTATGGGAGTGACCAGAGTGATATTGTCGGCAATGGCCAAGATTTTAGTATCGTAACCTTGCATATGGACAGGAGGAATAGTTTTGTTCCTTTCTAGTCTTCTTATGAAGGGGATCTATATACAGCACAAATAACAAAGGAGAGCAAGGACAACCTTGCAGTGTCCCTCTCGAAATCCAAAGTTGTTCAGTCATTTCCCCGTTAATATATACATTAGCAGGCGGTTCAACATAGAGTGCTTTGACTGCCAGGGTGAAGTCTGACCCTATCCCCATTCCCCCATTCTCTGCATTGAAGCCCATAGAAAATGCCGAGACCCTATTGAATGCTTTTTCAGCATCAAGCATGATCACGGCCATAGTGTCACCTGACACCTGAGCAGCATCAAGAAGAGGAATAACCATTCTAATATGGTCTATTGTGCCTATCCCAGGGATATATCCGTGCAGCCCTTTGGAAATTATCTTTTGGATCACTTGGGATAAACGAGTGGTTAAGAGTTTTGAATACATTTAAGAGTCCCCAATAATAAAAGTGATCGGGCGATAGGAACCAAGCTCTTGAATCAGTTTGTTCTTCTTAGGAAAAATGATAATTTTAGCCAAGGACCATGACCTTGGGGGAACTACACCTTTGAAAATTTGCTCAAAAAGTGTTGTGATGAAGTACTTGTATTGATCCAAGAATATTTTTTATAATTTGGTGGGTATAGAACCTGTACCAGCAGCCTCCCTATCAGGTAAACTAGACATAGCTAAGAGGATCTCTTCCTAGGACAGGGGCCCGTCTAGTAGCTTTTGCTCTTCCTTAGTCAGTTGCTTCATCGGGGTAGAATGAAGATATTTAAAAGTAGATTGCTGTATCAGGTGGGCCTCTGTCGCTGGTACCTCAGAATATAATACTTGATAGTATTTCTGAAAGGAACCCTTATCTTGTTTGAATCTGATATCAATCCGTGTACTGGGTCTGTCATTATGCAAACTTAATTTTATATGAATTACTGTCTGATTCTCATTGCTAAATGATGTCCTATTTTTTCACTGCACTCATAGACTTTTTCCCTGTGAGCGACTAATTTGACTGCTGATATTTTGTTAAGAATTTCCCCATTTGCTGCCTTGGCAGTCACCACTGCCATTTGATCCTCCTCCACCTCGGTCCCCTGCTGCGGTGCTGCTACTAACTTTCTTCTGCCCGAGCCAGGTTATTCTGACGGTCCTGGAAAGTATGTTTCTCATTATTGCCCGCTTCAGATAAAACTGAATAGTTTCCCCCAAGATACAAGCTTTCAAGGTGTCACACACAACTCCTAATGGGGCACTACCCACGTTCCTTCTCAGAAACTCAGGGATCAATTTCTTCATATGTTCCTGGTATTCATCATTGTGCAACAGTGCCAATTCAAAACTCCAGGGCGAAATCTTTTATGTAAACCCCTCTCCATGGATCTCAAAGATTAGAGGACTATGGTTGGATAAAAACCGGGGGTAACGTTCAATCCAGCCTTCCTGTATTAAAGGGGAGGATAGAAAAAAAGTTATCTAGTCTAGCATGAGAGTGGTGTGGGGCAGAATAAAAAGTGAACCTGTGTTCCATCGATTTTAAACCAGACCATACATCCCTAGGCCCATGTGCCCAACATAAATTCTCTAAAGATTGAAATACTTTTGGCTTTCTCCCTGTATATCTCAGGTTTAAATTCATGACTCAATTGCCAAGTAAATTAATCTTTAAATCCCTACACATTATAATTGGCAAGGACCAGTGCGCTAACTCATTGGATAACCAGTCAAGTACCTCAGGGTCATCTATTGTACTGCCTAACACTGAACATAAAGTGAAAGGGGTACCAAGTGAAGACTGACATAATGTCCTCATATAGCATTTGTAGCCCTTGAGAAACTCCATGCCTTACGATCTGGTCTTGCTTTTTCAAAAATTGATTGTCGTAGGAGATAATTTCCAGAAAAGACGAGCACGGCCCGGGGTCTTGTAGCGGCACTTATCTGATGTTTCTGAGTTATTGGGACCCTATGTGCACATTGGACTTCCTGATCCCAAATCCATCCTCCAATCTCGGGGAATGCCTTGGCCAGCAGGTCAACCATATAGGTTCTGATATCCGCCGCACCTCTGTCTTCGGGGATACCCATGAACCGCAGATTGCTTCTACGTTGGTGGTTTTCCTGGTCTTCAAGTTTCCACTGTATGTCTACAAGTCTGGCCTCAGGAGAAGTGATTTGCTTCTGTGTTGCCATTAGCTCCGTCTCCATATTACCCGTTCTAGTCTCAAGATCTTTTAAACGTTCCGAAATCTCCGTGCATACTTTAGCTATCTTATGGACTGAGCCTTGGATCTTCCGAATGGCAGCCTGGGATCGCCTATTAACCTGTTTAGATTCATCCCTGTGTGCCATAACCGACTGCAGTATTGCATCCAGGGTTGTCGTAGTCGCTGATCCCGTATTGGAGAATGTTTCGGGTTTATCCCCCACAAGGTGACTAGTGGATGAATAATCCCAGTTTAGATCTTGTGTTCCCCCTTTTGTTCGGTTTGTAGCTGTTAAAGACTTAGCTAACCTTCGTATCGTTGTTGCGGAATAGCTACCACTGGTGTCTCTACCACTGGTGTCGTGTGGGCTTTCACTATCTTCTTCCACCTCACTGTCACTACCGTTTGTAGACTGGGCAGACCCCGCCAATGATTCTGTGTCCTCAGAAAGAGAGTAATAATAGTCTGTTGTCTCAATATCCGTCTCCTTCCCCTGTTGTGTTTTCCGTAAAAAATGCTTGGATCGCACATGGGATGGATCATCCGTTATTTTTACCGTTGTTTTAGCCTTTGGCACAGAGAGGTTTGAGCTTGCTTCTTTACTGCAGGACCGGGCTGGTCTTAATTTATCCTTATTCGGATATGTCAGGGTTATCTATTTGGGTTTATCATGATCATGCCCCCCCTTATCCTGCTTGTCTTTTGCCTGCTGCAGTGCCTCAGCTTCCCCGGTCTCCTTATCAGATATTTCTGCTGGAGCAGCGTTAGTGACCATAACTGCCTCCTCATTTTGATCACCCCAGGCCCCATCAGTCATCAAGTTATCCTCCATCATTACCTCATTCATTGCTTTAGAAGCTAAAGGTTTACCAGATATAACCATGGTACCCCCCCGCCATCACCGACTCCGCTGTGACAGTTACCTTAGGAGGACACTCAAGTGTAGTGTCTTGATTAACAGAGCCATCTCTCACCACATCCAGTCTCTCCTGCAATGCGTCGCTGGTCTTTTCCTTTTCACCGCATTTTGCCTGCTTTGCTTGTTTCTCCCGACTCTTCGTTAGCAGCTCCATTACGCTAGGACCGGCTGGTAGTTGCTGGGGTGTTCCTCCTCCCGGGCAGTCCTTCTGGGTCGAGTTCTGCCTGTGTCATCCTGGCGGTCACGTCGCACCTCCTCCTGCAGCGGCTGCGCCGTCCTCCAGCCTACGGGACGGTTTTGATGATATGCTGCTCGTTTTTCCTGGAGGGGGGGTATCGTCAGTTGCATCCTTGGCTCCCACTTTCGCCCTGGACTTCGGTTTCATTTCCTTGTAGCTCGCGTGACACTGCCCTGCTAGTCAAGCGTTTGAGGACCCTCTCTGCTCGCGACTCATGACGATCCCAGAGGTCACCATACACCAAATCTGCCAGCAGGTAAGAGCCACTGTTTTCGACGTAGCCATTGAGACTATTTCGCAGTAGTTAATCCTTTCACCTCTGTTATCGAGAATTATATTCTCGGTGGAGCCATTAATCTCCAGGACTATCTTCGGAGGACGGTCATATTCCACAAGCGGGGGGTCAGTGGATCACACCATCGAGCTTCTGCGGCAGCCTAGCCTAGCCTGCCGCCATCTTGGCCCGCCTTGTTTTCTCCACAATGGTCGCAAGAGATGGATGGAGGATGTGGAATTTTTTACAAGACTGGACTTCTGCCATGTGACAGTGGAGAGACGGTGGTGGCTACAGCAGATGATCACTTCCTTTCAAGAAAAGGGAGCTCAGGCATTCCTCCTGAACCCTGCAAAATTAAAAATTATAATTGGGGATAGAGTTCGCTTTTTCATATCAGAAATTAAAGCCAAGGAATTTTTGGAGGAGCTAAGTAGAAAAAGTTAGAATGTGAAGGTGAGATTTTTTTGTGGTAAGCCAGGGAACGAGGGACTGCACAATGGGTGGTGCGATATGAAGAATGCAAAACTAATAGGTGGATAAGAAACCAGGATATTGAGTCCCTCACTAGGTCTTTTCTTTCCTTAGGGATGTATTGATTATTGATAGAGCAGAAACTGGGGGGGGTCACTTGGATTATACCAAGAGCTGTCACATCACTACTAGACCAAGGTCTAGTGGCTTTCTTGGGTGGGTTGAGGGTAGGGTGGGGTGGGGGGGGTTGGAGGGGTAGAAGGACGGACAGGGAGAATGGGGGAGGGTCGGGGGGAAGAAACACCAATTCAGGTACATGAAGTTGAATAGAACTAGAAGCTTAGAAAGGGAAGGAATTAATAAAAGATGGAATGTTAAATTATTAAAATGGTATAATTTTCACAGTAAAGTATGGATAAATTACAGATTTGTACAGTTAATGTTGCAGTCTTGAATGATAGAGCTAAGAGAGCAAAAGTGTTTGTGATTTTGCGATTTATTGCCACGGAAATTATTTGTCTACAGGAGACCTATATTCCGTGGAACAATCGGGGTGTCCTACAGATAATAGGATATGATTTGGCAGTATGCTCCTAGCAGACCTCAATGATAAGAGGTGTAGCAATATTTATCAAACATCAAGCAGGCATCATTAAGCAGATTTTGGCAGACAAATGGGGTAGATGGGCCATTATAACATTAAGTATTGGTGTAACTATTGTGTCTATCTATGCATCAAATCAGGACGATCCAGAGCTCTGGGAGGAGCTAGAATTGGAGCTTGCTACATGGCCAACCCCACTAAAAGTGTGTGGTGACTTTAATATTCACTCTGATAGCCTAAAGGTGGTGGGGGAGAAATATAAGGGACGCAAACCACGGGTGAATCAGGCTATAAATAATTTTAAGTCTAGTCATGGCCTGGTAGATGTATGGGTAGCTAAGAAGGATTTAGATCCTGGGTACACCTATTTTCCATACCCGCATCAAAAATACTTCCGTTTAGATTATTTTTTGATGTCTGCTAACTTACTGGGGGAAGCAGAGATCAATAAACTGCCACAAATATTTTCGGATCACAATCCGCTTATGCTTAAAATCAGGGGCGAGGTTCTGGAAAGAGAACCTCGCTCCTGGTCGTTTGACAGGAAACTATTGACATATGAAAAGTTTATAAAGTATATTAAAAAGTGGACTAGAGGATTTTTTAAAAATAAACCGATATAGCGCCTCACAAGCAATTGTGTGGGATACATATAAAGGGTGTCTAAGGGGCGAAATAATAAGTTATGTGGGTCAACAGCGGAAAGTATGGAGAAGCCAGGTCACCTCCCTCATGAGTAGGTTAGCACAGCTAGAAACAGAACACACTAAATTACTATCTCAGGGGGGGGAATAGATTAATGACCATTAATAAACAGATAATGATTGGTAAATCAGAGATTAACAACCTGTTACAGATGCAAATAGCACAGGCATACCAAGCACACCGAAAAGAGATGTATGAATATGGAGAAAAGGCGGGTAAACTTCTGGCCCTCAGGACCAGACAAAAGGTTAGTAGAAATAATGTAAAAGAAATTAAAAATTTGGAGGGGCAAATGGAAACGACCTTTGCTAAGATAATGTAGGTTATTAAGTAGTATTATAGTAAACTATATCAACAAGATTCCTGCTATATTCAATCAGCTACGGAAGGGGAATATTCACAGCTTAGAAAACTAAACCCAGCCATACGTTTGGAACTAGAAGAAGAGATCACGCTGGAGGAGACGGTTCTAGCTTTAAATTCACTCTCCTCAGGGAAGTCCGCCGGTCCAGACAAAATCCCGATAGAGCTATATAAAATGCATCAAAGCGATTTTGCCGGTTTCCTTCAAGATCTTTTTCTAGACGTCCAATACCGTGGGATTCCGCCTAATTCATGGAAGGAAACAGATATAATCATATTTCATAAGAAGGGGAAACCGCCGGCAGTACCAGGGTCATATCGGCCCATCTCACTGATAAACTCAGATGCGAAGATATACTCAAAGGTCTTAGCGACCCGGCTCCAGAGAATCATAGCCAGTTTGGTCTCACCCTGGCAGCATGGCTTTGTGCCAGGAAGGGGTACAATGGATCATACTAGACGAATAATATCTTTGCTAGATATAGCCGCAGCATGAGGGGATGGACTGGCTATGATTCTCTTGGATGCAGAGAAGGCCTTTGACAGAGTAATGTGGCAATATCTGTGGGGGGCTCTAGCGGAGCGAGGGATAGGCCCCAAAATGGTAACAGCCATTCAGGCGATGTACCATCAACCTTATGCTAGATTACAAATGATGGGAATGACATCAGGTCCGATAGAGGTGGCAAGGGGCACCCGGCAGGGATGCCCATGCTCCCCAATCCGCTTCGCTATACATCTGGATCCATTTATTAATCAGATGATAGAGAACTCCGTAATTGAACCCTATAAAACTGATAGATATGAGACAAAAATACTTGCATATGCACATGATATCGCTGTAGTTATATCAAGCCCAATAACAGCAATAGTAGAAGTCGAGAGATTGGCAGAGGAATTTGGGGGTAGATCAGGTTACTGTCTGAATAAAGGAAAGACCCAGATAATCTTCACTAGACAGGGAAGTTTACAAGATCAGCGGCAGACAGATATTGCAACCTATCTTGGGGTAAAGATTGGACCTGATATGGATACATTATGGGCAAATAATATTGATCCAGTATTAGAGAATATATCCTCCGAGCTTCGAAGATTGGACAAATTACACTTAACGATAGTGGGCAGAGTCAATGTCTTAAAAATGAAGATCTTCCCTAGAATACTGTATTTATTTCGAGCAATCCCCTTAGAATTATTGGCTAGTACATTTCAGAAAATGAACTAAATTTTTTCCAACTTTATCTGGAACTATCAGAAAACAAGACGGGCTCTGAGGACATTGACTTTGCCACGAGAGAGAGGGGGATGTGCTGCTCCAAATTTATATTATTATTTTTGGCAACCTTCCTGCAAGAAATGGGCTATCTGCTGGGTGCAGATAGCCACGTGGGTGAGGCTGACTTACCCTCTATATATCAGCTTGCCATGGGGAAAGAAGCAGCAGGGCTCCTCCTCAGACAGTTAGAATCTAAGTATTATAAAAAAAATTGTTCTAAATGCTTGAAAGCTGCCAGAATGGTCTGAAGCAAAATAAGTAAAATTATGAACATCCCAAAATGTAAAAGCTACACCCCATTGTGGGGAACCACAATTTTTTGAGCCGAACTCTCGGATAATATGGCTAGAGAGTGGGCACAGGCAGGCATACAGCGAGTTGGGAACCTAATTAATGATAAGTTAGACATACGACCGTTTCAAGAACTGGCTCAGAAATTTGAGATTAATAATAGATCATATTTTAAATATATTCAAATAAGGGGGTGTATAAAGAATCAAGCCAAGAAGCAGGAAAACCTCAGAGTAATACCGTTAATGGATAAGGTGTATCGGGGAAAAGGGAGGATTGGGAGCTCTATAAAATACTAATGGAAACAATACCTGATGATGTGGAGAAAACTGAGACAAAGTGGGCATCCAAACTAGGGGATGACGATATAGATATAGATATGTCATTAAAACTGGGCAAGAATATATTTTTGGCTGCAAATCTCCAAGCCCAACATTACAAAACCCTTTTCAACCTATATTACACCTCAGCAAAACTCTTTGGGTGGGGGAAACGAGATAATTATCAGTGCCCCAGATGTCACCATAGCCCAGCGGATATCACTCATATGTTTTATGCATGTAAAACCCTGATCCCTTGAAAGAAAGGTATAGAAAATCGTTGGCATGAATCGATTAATTGTGTAATCGAAATAAGTGCTTTGCCGATGCTATTAAGGTATGATAGTCGAACTAGACTAGTATCGGCACATAGGGATTTCGTTTTTGTTTCAATAGCGGACGCTAGGCTACTAATAGCTACAGCTTGGAAGCACTTGGAACCACCGGTATATGCACTCTGGCTTCATCGTCTATTGAATATATATAATATGGAAATGGCTCTATATAAAAACAAAGGTCATCGTGCTAGGAAAAAAGGGGATAAGATTTGGGCCCCATTATCTAAATGGCTGGGAAAAAGACATGGCGAGCTAGGGAAGAGAATGGGAATAGGGTAAAGGGGGAAAGGAAAGATCTGAAATGAGAATGTTCTTCCATATTCTTTCATGCTCTATATTTTCCTTTCTCTTTTCTCATGTGCTTTTGCTTTTATTAATTCTGACTGTTTTAAGACTGATGTATAGCTTCTCTCCTCCTTAATCTGCTTGTTTGTTTAAAGATGTATCTGAAGGCATAAAATAATAAAAATCTTTAAAAAAAAAAAAAACTTGGTGCCTTTACTGTCGTCATTTAGCCCACAGATATTCAGCCTAGCAATCCGTAATTCCCGGTTCCCAGCATCAGGATAGCCAAGTTCCCCATCTCTCCATACCACTCCTGTGTCTTTTAAACAGGTCTCTAAACCTGTCAATTGGAAGAAAACACTGTAACAAAAACAAAAAATTGTCCCCTTTCCAAAAATCGTTCACTATGTGAGGTTGCTGCCTCCCGAAACCCAGCCCACCACCCCATCTCACAACAACCAAGCAATCATGCCACAAGTTAAAAAAGTGAATTCATTCCGACTACCACAGACCCATTTCAATGTTACTGTCACCGTATATATCCCTAGTCAAAAACACCCGTACTTGGGTATACTTCACTTCTGTAGACTGTTACTGCACATCCCCTGGTTAAGCTCCTTTAGAAAATCTTGGTCTTGAATTTCACAGATAAAGCTGTGAGTGTGCCCGATAATCATTACTTTTAGTCCTCCAGGGTTCTGTAAATAAACCTTAGCACCAGCATTCTGAAAGGTTGCAAACAATTGCCTGAAGGCCCCATCTTTGCTCAACAGTTGCATGTGCAAAGTCGAGTTTGACAAAAAAAGACACCCCCTCATGGACTTTTTTAGCATTGGGGTGAGCTTCATCATAAATAAATTGCCTAAGCAAAATGTTACCAAAATTCACTAGTATTACTCTGGGCCTCTCAGCTTCATTTGTTGGGAGCTTCTTCATCATTACGGGGAAATGGTAAGTGTGTTGTATTTAACCCTGGGTGTAGTTCGCGAAGTAGCACTTCGCAAAGCTACGCAAAGTGCAGTTCGCACTACGCGAGCTACGCGTAGCACTTCGCGAACTGCGTAGTACCTTGTTCACACTGTGCCAGATGTCGTTTTCAATAATTGCACAGTGCGGACAAGCAACCGGCACTGTGCAATCATTGAAAATGGCATCTTGCACAGTGCGAGCTGTAGTTTTCTGCTGCTCGAGTAGATTTTTACTCGAGCGGCAGCTTTCTCAACGCGAACTGGTAGTTTCTCATCGCGAGCGGTCGCGAGCATACGCGACCACTCGCAATGAGAAACCTGACCTCCTCGCGTTGGGAATCTTGCCGGGAGGTTTATTTTCCTTGCTCGCGATCGCCAACTTGAAGTTGAGGACCATGAGCAAGCAAAAAATGACCGCAGCACTACGCAACACTACGCTACGTGTGTTCGCACTGTGCTACGTGCAATTCGCGTAGTACGAAGTAGCGCGAACTTCGCAAACTACGCGAGCGTAGCGCTTTGCCCAGGCTTAGTTGTATTTCCAAATCCCAGTCCCATTTAGTCTGATCAGGGAAAGTGCCTTTTAAGAGGTTCACCATAAATAGTCTATTGTTGCCCCCCCTCCACTCCTTCCAAAATCTGAAACCACAAATTGTTCCTCCGTTGTCTATTCTTTTGATCTTTTAGCTTTGACATGACATCGGACATGAGGGCCCCTTGGGATGTGCTTTCCGTTTTCAAAGAACTGACCTCGATCTCAAGGCTCTCCGTCCAGCCCTTTACCATTGTTAATCAATCTGCAATCTCTGTACATGTTTTGTTCAGTTTCCATATCCCTGCACTGCAACTTTTAGAGGCCACTCTTGCCCGACAGCTTTCATTCCAAGTTTCCTTCTGCAAATCTAAGGATGTCCACCACAACCCCTCTTTTGATTGCTTCAAACAGGACCTCAAATCTCTAGCGCTTAAAAACTACCGCAACTCGGGCACAAGCTGAACTATGTTTCCCAAACATCCAACTCACATCAACAAGATTCATCGAGATGGTCACCTGACTCTTACAGTCTCTAAGCTGTAAGCAATGCCATTACCTTAATTCTGTATTAATACATACTTTTTGTGACAATTATGACCACCTTAATGCTGTTTTTTTTTCTCTGACTGCTGGTGACCCATACAAATCCCTACATGTACTTCCAGGAAACATATGCACATACCATGTAATGCTTTCTGATAACTTCAGGTGTACTAGCGTTATAAGAAAAAATTAATTAGTCCAAGTTGCCAACAATTCCGCAGACAAGGAAAACTATGCCCCCCATTCTTTGAGCACCCTATAAAGTGGTAAGAGTCTACAGCAAAATATATAGAAAAACAATACCACTGCCATCTAGAGGCCTTGATGCATAAATATTATAGCAATTCTCTGAACAAAGCCAAAGGCAAATTTGAGAAACAGAAAAGACAACCAATATCTACTGCTGGCAGAATTACAATCCTGAAGATGGTTATCTTGCCCAACTGCTGTACCTCATCCAAATTATCCCAGTCCCAACCAGTTAAACACTCTTATGATCAGTCTGGAATGGGCAGGATAGCAGCCTTAAGAAAGTAAGAGGACCAGGCAAATGCCCTTTCACGAGGGTGGCTTTGTGACACATAACTGTGAAGATTATTACTAAGCAGTTGCCCATGCCAAGACCAGGTGTGCTGCTACATTATGAACTAATTTCAAGCTCACCAGAAGGTGTTTAAGGAGGCCCAGGTAGAGGCTGTTTTAGTAATTGGTGCACAGGTGACTTTTGACCATGGTGCGTAGACTAAATAGTGCCATTTTTTATGCTATGCTTCTGAAAGCAAATCCAAAAACCCAGTACAAGTTGACTTGAAGACAAGATCCTCAACACGCGTTGTGACATCCTATTGTGGAAGCACATCATAATTGAAGTTTCTAAACTATAATCTAAACTATAATGAAAACATGTTCCCAATAGAGCATCTTAAGTTCAAGATTACACATTGTGCTATTTTCATCACAGACAAGTAAAAACCAAGACACAAGCAACAGCTCACAATTCATAACCCAAGGTGATAAAAACAACTGGTACTAAATTAAGCATAAATGAATTTAAACATTTTACAAATCAAATATTTGTTTGCAACTAAAAGGTACATTCTTTTATTGATGAAGGTGGTGATATATTCTCCAGCCAATTATCCAAATTTGGCTTGAGCCTTGTTTTCCAATTGAACAGTTTCATTTTCTTGGTCATAAATAAAGCCTTCCTATAAATTCTTGTTCACCTTTGCGAAACAAAAAGGAGCTGGAAGGATAAGAGAGAAAAGCCTAGCTGCTCAGGCTTCTTTTTAACTAGGTTATCATCTTTAGTCAGAGAAAGATTAACCCCAGTAGGATGTCCCTGATCACAGTGCCACAAAATATTGACTAGGTAGAGTCAGAATGCATATTGCAAAGTCAGCAGATATCAGAGTCTATTATGCTCCAGCTCCTATTCATGATTGGGGTGTCATATTTTTAACAGCAATTTTATTCTGGGATAGACTAAGATTTTGGTCAAGCATCAATGCAAAGCTGATTTGCAAGATTCAGTTGCAGGTAGAAGTCTAAAAACTCAGATTGTGTATGAGGTTGTTGAAGTAGGGTCTGTTTTTCAAAAAGGAGAACAGCGAGGCACGGCAATCAGGAACAATTTAAGTTCAATTAATCAACAATGGGCGGGAATAGCAGCTACATTCAGTTGCATGCTGAAATTAAATTTACATTAGATGCATGGGTTGCTTTATACTGCACAGTAGATGCAATAAAGTGAAGCTTGTCCCCTTTGGGCAGGAAATACTGGTACAGTGGGTTATATATTGTGTATGTAGATGGTTGACCCCACTCTGATAGAAGGGGCCATAAATACCAACTGAATGTCTCATTTTCTAGGTGGTCCAGGTGGATGGGTGTGTCATGCATGTTTTCTAGGGTGAAGATTACTACTAGGCATTGTTTGGGCTTTATCTGATGAATGCAACAGACTGGCTGCTCTGGCATTGTGTTCCTGAGCTGAATGCTGGCCCTCTGCTGTGCCTTTATTTGTTTTTGTGTGTTTCTAATTCATTTCTTTAGGTGTTACACTCAAGGCCATATGTGATTTACTGCTGCAATCTTCCATGGCTGTATTTTAAAAAGTGCCCCGGGGGTGCAACGGACATGTGCGCACGCTTTGCGTGCAACTGGGGCACTCTGGTATTAAAGATAGGGCCGCAGACAATTTTGCAGCCCTTTAGGGAATACAGATAGTGCTGTCACACACACAGCCCCAGTGCTATCACCAGAGGGTGTTCCCTCATTTACATGGGGGTGTGGCCCTATGCACATGAGGGAATCCCTTTGCGTCTGCATCTGCTCCATTGTGTGGACGTGGGCACAGAGGCAAAAAAGCTGTCAGGAAGTGCACTGACAGTGCACCACCTAAAAGGTGATGCACTGTCAGTGCGTCCCCTGATGTAAGCTCCCTAGAATACCCCAGACATCCCCTTGCAGGCAAGGGCAGTCACTCACTGCACTCACCTGCAAGGGGGTCTCTCTCCCTCTTAAAAGTGCAGATGGGTTTCTGCCTGCTCAGTAAAACATGGAGAGGCTGCTTTAAAGCCACTCCATTTTTTACTTGAATGCGCTGTCCTACCCCCAGGGAAGCACAACTTTATGGCTGCCCTGCGGGCAGCACATTCAAGCATAATAGAGTGCACTTTCCCTGTTTGCGCCCGGAACACCTGTGTTAAGGTGCGTGGTGTGCAAACAGGGAAAGTTCGCCCCATACATAAAAGGGACTCAGGTGTGTTTGAGGCTTGTTCTATATCTGGTGTCTCCATCACAGGACGCACTAGGGGTGGACAGAGGGCAGCTGTGTTATGTTGGTTTGATAATGCATCACTCTGAAACTGTAACGTGTTTTATGGTGAATTTCGGTAGCGCAGGCAACAGTTGTTCTGTGGAGTGCTGGACTCCTATGAGTGGGACCTTTCTATATATTGATCCCTTGCTAACAATCAGCCTTCTAGTTGACTTACCAACTACTATCCTGGCTGTTTGTGTCTGTGCCTTAAGTATGAGGATTTTCTGTTTCTGGCTGGGTGTGTGTGTGTTTCCCTTGGAATTGGGTATCCTAACCAGGTGTATTCCACCTATTTTCAAGGTAGCCTTCTTTACACAGGCACATATTAGTTGTAGGGTGCTGCACAGCAAGAGAAAGATTACAACCACTGGTAACAAAGCCTTGCATAGGCGTGCGATCCACATTGGTACCCTGGCAAACAACCCTGTGAACCATTCTATGTTTGGGGCACCTCCGACTTTAGTCATGACCTGATGTAGGTTGTGTAGTGATTGGATGGCGATTGACAGTATGCCATTGTCCAGGCCGTTCATGGGGATGAAGGTACAGCATGCAGTACCGATCTTGGCACATACGCCCCTTTCCAATGCCGTCATTAAGTCCAAAATATACCTGTGCTGCATTACCATCAGGCGAATGGCACGCATTTCTTCTTTCATTGCACTGAGGCCATCTTCGGTGGAGTTCATCATTTTCAGCAGTTCCCACCTGGGGATCTGCAGCCATCGAGCATTGGTCTTGGTTTGCATGGTGAAGAAGTGGATTGAACCTCCTACACCTCTTTTTGCATTGGTGAAGAGCTGAAACTCTTCAGGAATGTCCATGAATCTGCCCCAAACGAAGTACTCTGTTGAACTTCCTAAGCGTACTTGGTGTAGAAGCATGGTGGCTTTGCTCATGGGATGGTGATGCAGTGCAGAATGATCTACTCTAGGTATGACCAATGTGGATGTGTAGAGGGTGACCAGTGAGAAAACCCCTCTAAAGTAAGGGACCTGGGTGCAGGTGTGCTCACCACATTGCCAGTAGTAGCCAATCAAGGTGGAGGTGCCCCACTGCATATCATTATTATAGGTTATACCCTTGCAATTGCTGTTCTCCCTGACAGGTATTGTCCCTTTCCCCCTTAAACACAAGGAACATACTGGTAGCTTCCGGACTACTATGGGTTTCTCCTTACCCTCTATCCATGTGTACCCTCCTGCCTCTGAGTTACAGGTTTCTTGGCATCGCGTCAGTAGAGTGTCATTCAAACTGCCCCCATGAGACCTGTTGTCACCTTTGTTCCCTAAATCGATGACTCTGAAGGTGAATTGAACATTAGGGTTCCACCTGTAGTTCATAAATACGGCTCCAGTTACACTAAGGGCTAGCCATGGCCCACAGGCTGGTATTTGTGCGGACATGTTATTGCATTGGGCTGAGGACTTGGTGAGATCTAAGAAACTCTTGTGGTGGCTGATTGTAAGCCCTGTGTTCCAATACTGTGTCTGCCCCTTTTTTTTCTTGAGTTTGTCTAACTTGGACTGGATCTCATCCTGTTTTGTCAGGATGTAACGGATTTCAGGAATTATATCGGACTTGATTAGGTTCACTATGACTTCCTGTGGAGCTATAGTGTTGGGCTGGAGTTTAGCTTTTATTTGGCATAGGTATAGGTGCATGAGGCACAAGGTTTTGTTGAGCGGTACCTCCTGGGACAGGTATAGTCTATCTGAAGCATGGGGTATCAATAAGCAAACAAAGCATGAGTTGGTAGATGCTTGGTTCCCCACTGAGGTCATGTGCTGATGCAAAGTGTTGTGCAAAAGTATGCTATGTAATGCATGTGGGATGCCGTCGTTGTGTGTGGTAAAGTTGGATGTGAAATGGGTTACATCGCAGGACTCTCGCTGGCCCACTTTAACTGGTGACCTTGGCTGAAACTTGAACTGTTCCTGTACAGTGACACATAGCTGAAAAAACATCAACGCACATAGGGAAAAAGAGAATACACAGGTGAAAATCTTTAGTCGGCATATGAAAGAGGCGATGTAAAGTCCCGGGAAAGCCCTATGGCCACTCCTATCTGCAAAGTAATTGCAAAGTCTGGGGAAAGCTCTAATGGTGCTTTTGTCCCCAAAGTGTTCATAGTTCATATTGGAAAAGTCTGTGATGGTAACTCCTTTAGTGATGGTGGTGGTGATGGTCGTAATGGGTTAAAGTGAATATCACACAAGTGGTACCATAACCCTTTCCCTTTGATCTTGACAGCTGTTGGAGTTGAAAAGACTACTTTGAAGGGTCCTTCAAACTTGCTGTCTTTCCACTGACGATGAAAGTTGCAATTTAGGACTTGCTCGCAGGGCTTCAGACTGCAGAATGGTGTAGGGTAGGTCCACGGAGGTGCGCACTGCTTCCTTTGGGGTACCTGTTTAGAGAGGAGTCTGCAAGTTTTGGTCAGTTCAGAGAGATATATATATACATTTCCTTACCTAAGGCCTAGAAGCTGTACTCTGCGCTTAGTTTGGTTCTGCTCTGAGTCATTGGTGTCTGAATTGTTCTAACAGTGGTTAGCTGATGGGGGGTGGTCAGGTGGTGGTCACTGCTTGGGTTGTTCCTTAGAGCGAACAGGCCTAGGGGCAAGCAATGCAGCCATTTCTTTCCCACGGTGGCACACAGTTTGCTGAGCTTGTTTTAGCAAGCCCGCTGAGGCATTCCACTATGCTATTACTTTGGGGGTGGCATGCTAAGACCAACTTGTGGGTTATGCCCATCAGGGTACATATGTTTTTGAACATTCCGTTTAGGGATGCAGTGTGCACAGGGGCCTGCTTCTATCCACCTAGAGAAGGGGCAGACTACTACTACTATATATCGATAAATGGCACACCTGCAGTTCATGTAAATGAAATCTATGTGTAGTGTCTGGAATGGTCCGGAGGGTCTCAGAATAAATGAGGCTATGGTCTTCATTGTGGGTTTAGGTGAGTGCAACTGGCATACTATGCACTCACTTAGGTACATAGAAATCATTTCTGCCACATAGGGAATAGACCAGTCTAGCTGTAGGTGGGTGGGAATGCTCTTGTTAGGGTTATGTTGAGAGGTGGAACTGGATCATGGAGGTGTGGAATAGGCTTTGGGGGATGACACATCTACCTGTAAAAATTTCCCTGTAGATAAGATAGGGGGGGAGTCGGTGTGCATCCCTAGATTCTCAGAGTTCTCACTCATGTGAAAGAGTTGCTTCCTGTATTTATCTGAGGTATAATCTAGATGTCTTGGTGTATGGTGGTGAGGGTTTTCTGGAGGTTGCTTCTCATTCTCCTGTACAGGGAACTTGTGGATTTCTCCACTGGCTCCATGGGCACCTCCTTTGCGTCCCTGTCGGTGAGTGCATTGCTCAGGAGGTAAGGTCCTGCCCTCCTGTACGTTTAGTCCATTTGATGACTGCTACTCATTTTGACAGTGTTAATGTGTTGATGAGGAGCTCTAACAGATTCCTGTGCAGTACTGGTGTGCAATCTGATTTGAGGAAGCCCCTTCTCATCTATACAGTTCTCCATTGGACGGACCACAGCTGCGTTCACTTTACCTACAAAAAGACCACAACCCACAACCATCCTCAACCCACTTTGCGAAGAAACTGGAACAAAATCACCATCGACCAGATCTCCTCATCGCTTCTTCAACACCCCCCTGCCCACTCTTCGAACGCCAACCAAGCAGCCATCAACCTCACTCAATGGCTAACTAACAGCGCCGACAACCTAGCACCTTTGAAAAAACGTCAAATCAAACTAGGCAGCAAAAACGCCCCCTGGTTCAACGATGATCTTAAGAAATCCAAGAAACTCTGTCGATCCATTGAGAAGGCCTGGTAAAAAAGACCCAAACACCAGCACCAGGGACGCCTTCAAAAACGCCACCCGCATACACCACCAACTGATCCGGACCGCCAAGAAAGCCTCATTTAAAGACCGACTAGACAACAACGCCCACAACAGCAAGGAATTATTCAACATCATCAAAGAGTTTACCAACCCCACTGCCAACTCCAACGACATCACTCCCTCTCAAACACTTTGCGACTCCCTAGCTTCATTCTTCCACGACAAAATCGCTGACATCCACAACAGCTTTGACAACCAATCCGGAGACCAACCCACCCAACCTTCTGCCATACCTCCACCCCCCCTGAACGTCCTTAACGACTGGAACCCAATCTCCACTGAGGACACCATCCGCCTGATGAATTCCATCCATTCAGGATCCCCCACAGACCCATGCCCTCACCACATCTTCAACAAAGCAGATTCCATCATAGCACCACACCTCCGAGACGTCATCAACTGCTCCCTCAACTCCGCCACCTTCCCGGAAAGCTGGAAACACGCCGAACTCAGCGCCCTTCTGAAAAAACCCACAGCAGACCCCACCGAACTCAAAAACTACCGCCCCATCTCGCCCCTACCATTCCCGGCCAAAGTCATCGAGAAAGCTGTCAACAACCAGCTCGCCGCCTTCCTCGAAACCAACAGATCCCTCGACTCCTCACAGTCCGGCTTCCGAGCCAAACACAGCACTGAGACCGCACTCATCGCTGCAACAGACGACATTCGAACTCTACTGGACAATGGAGACACAGTCGCCCTCATCCTCCTCGACCTCTCCGCAGCCTTCGACACAGTCTGTCATAGCACCCTATTACAACGCCTCAGAAACATCGGTATCCAAGGAAAAGCTCTGGAATGGATCACCTCGTCCCTTACAGGAAGAACTCAGAGAGTCCGCCTCCCACCATTCAAGTCAGATGCCACTGAAGTCATTTGTGGCGTGCCTCAAGGATCTTCACTCAGCCCCACCCTCTTCAACGTATACATGAGCCCCCTTGCGGCCATCGCTCGCCAACACAACCTCAACATCATCTCCTACGCTGATGACACCCAACTGATCCTCTCACTCACCAAAGACCCTAACACCGCCAAAACCAATCTACATGAAGGAATGAAAGAAGTAGCCGAGTGGATGAAGCACAGCCGTCTGAAACTGAATTCAGACAAAACAGAAGTCCTTATCTTAGGTACCTCCCCCTCTGCCTGGGACGACTCTTGGTGGCCAGAAGCCCTTGGAAAAGCACCCATCCCGATGGACCACGCACGGAACTTGGGCGTCATCCTGGACTCCTCACTCTCGATGACCAGACAAGTCAACGCCGTTTCATCATCTTGCTTCAACATTCTTCGCATGCTCAAAAAAACATTTGGCTGGATCCCCACCGAAACTAGAAAAACGGTCACCCACGCACTGGTTACAAGCCGCCTGGACTACGGAAACACCCTATACGCCGGTACCACCGCAAAACTTCAGAAAAAACTCCAACGCATCCAGAACGCATCAGCCAGACTCATACTAGACATCCCGCGAAAAGACCACATTTCTGGTCACCTGAAAGGCCTCCACTGGCTCCCCGTCAATAAGAGGATAACATTCCGCCTCCTTACCCACGCACACAAAGCACTTTACGAACTTGGACCAGAATGCCTCAACACACGACTCTCCTTCTACACCCCCTCCCGCCAACTTCGCTCTTCCAACCAAGCCCTTGCTGCTGTACCTCGCATCAACAAAACCACCATGGGGGGAAGATCCTTCTCCTACCTAGCGGCTAAAACCTGGAACACACTTCCCACTCACCTTCGCCTCACTCATAACCACCTAGCATTCAGAAAACAACTTAAAACCTGGATATTCGACAAGTAATTTCCCCCACCCTTCTCCAAGCGCCTTGAGACCCTCTGGGTATGTAGCGCGCTATACAAATTATCTGACTTGACTTGACTTGACTGGAATGAACAGTAGTTGTAACATAGTCAGAATATACCGTGATGATGTCCTCTGTGCCTTGTGTGAGGGCTTCAACGAGTTCCACCAATATGGCTGCTTGTGCAAAGAGGAGCAGGAGCAATGTCAGCTGTACTGTGATTTACAGGGAATCTGAGGATGTCTGAATATCTCCTGTGACCACTGCTGCCCCTGTGTGCCTAACATCGGTTTCTTGATCTATGACAGAGGAATTATCTATGAATATGACTTTACTATTGGGGATCGGGTCTTCTTCTGCCCTAGCAGGCTTCTCTGATACCTGCACCAGGCAGTCATGGACTTTCTGTCCTTCTTCTACTTGATGGGAAATGAAGGGTGGGTTGATGATATGGCACTCTACTATGTTGAGCACTGGTCTGGAAAGCATAAACTCATATCATGAGAGTTGTTGGGTAGTCAGGATGCCTTTCCCTCTCTGTCTGATCGTGAACACGGCATGTTTGATGTGCAGTGTGAGGTGTGCCCCAATGAAAATGTAGGTGCTTTTATCCACCATGAAGGATGCGGCATACAGGGTGTGTTTGTGATATCTTCTTTTAATCAGGGGAAGGCATCCTGCATCTCAGGGGTACATGGCATGTGGTTACCACATGACTGTACATTCTTACATGTGGCCAGCAAGGAGGATACGAGGGTGCTGTAGTAGACCCATTGCCTGACATAGTTGCAAAGTCGAATCAATTTTTGCATCGCCTTCTTTGTTTGGGGTGGTGTCATTGCTTTCATGGAGTGTGTTAGCTCGGGTATGACCTGTCTTCCTAAGGCTGAGATCGCTGACCCAAATAGATGACCTCCTGTAGTACATATTGTACTTTCTCCTTGTCTACTTTGTAGCCTCTCAGCTAATGTAGTGAGGAGGGCTTTAGTGTCTTGTCTGCATTTCAGTTCAGTAGGGCTGCATATCAGAATATCCTCATCATATTGTAACAGGGTGCAGTTACCTTGGAAATTGGACCGGTCACACCTCAAAATCCTATTACAGATACTCAGTGACTCACAGTACCCTTTAGGTAACCTCTGAAAGAGCAGTTGAGCTCTTCTAAATGTGAATGCGGTTAGGTACCTGCTGTGAGGATGAAGAAAAATGCTGAAGAATGTATTTTTAACATCCATGACTGAGAAGTAGACAATCGGTTGTGATGTTGGTCTGTATGATGGTGGGTTCTGGTTCCACAGGGTGCTATGGAACCATTATATTATTTAGGGGGCATTGGTCCTGTACTAGTACCAAGTCCCCCCTCTGCCTTCTTCACAATGTGTAAAGGGGTTTTACAGGATGACTCTCCCACACAAAGTACTCCCTGATTGATGTGGGCCTGTATCGTGGGGCTATACCTTCCTCCACCTTCCGGGACAGTGGGTACTGTTTCACTCTGGGCAGGATTGCTCCTTCCCTGAGAGTGATCCTAACTGGCTTGGCAGTGTTGATGAGTCCCATGTCATGTGGACCAGTTGGCCAAAGCTGTGGGGGTACCTGTGTGGAATCTTGCTCCCTGAGGGATGTTGCCATGGTGACAGGCGCTGTGGCCCTGACCAGCAGCTTGACTCTGATATCTATGGGATCTTCAAAGACTATTGTTAAGGCTTCTGGGTAGTCAGCGAACAGTTGTTCATCTGATATGTCCCGTACTTGGAGACCTGGGTCGAAGAAAATGACGCATTTCCAAGTGACTTGATTGTCATCAGAGGCCATTAAGACCCCGGAAGATCTCCACTGCCTCAACTCTCACTAGTTCCTCCTCCTGGGGCTCCCGCTCTTGGTGCCATTTTGTATGGAACAAGAATTCCTTGGGCAGCTATACTTGTCTCCCTAATCGCACTGGGGAGTTGTCGAAGAGGATCATGACTGCCTTGGAGAATGGAGCCTGGTCTTTTGGTGAGGCCTGGACTGTGTACCCTTTACCAGAGTTGGGTCTTAGGGTCATAAGTCGCAAGGGTGAGATCCCATTAGTTGAGCAAATTATGGTTCCATCTTCTGAAAAGTGGATGGTCATGTTTAGCTTGGCCATTAGATCTCTCCCCAGAAAGTTGGTAAGGGATGAAGGATGCTACAGTAGTTTACCTTGAAGTTGGTGTCCACGTCAAGTATCTCAGTGAGGGGATCCCTTTTCTCAGTCCCAGAAAATCCCTGCATGTTTATGGTGTTCTGTGATAGTGGAACATTCCCTTCCTTGAAGCAAGATCTTGTGGCCCCAATGTCCAATAGGATGGTGTAAAGTATGTCATTGATGTCCACCGTCACAGTGGGTTACTTATCCAACCTGTGAGTAACTGACAATACAGGACACACAAAATTTCCTGGGCAACTTCATTGGACCCAGTACGGCTTCTTGGCTGGAACAGTGAGCTCCCTCCCCATACTATTGCTCCTCCTTGTGCAGCAGGGAACCCTGAGCCCTTTACCTATGTTTAGGATGGGTTCCCTGCTGTTTGCTGATCCTGCCATAGGTGTGGCCTGTCCATCTGTTTTTGTGGTGAGTAAGGGGTTCCTTGAGGCCCTCTTTGGGATGGAGCCCAATGGGGGGCATAACTGTTCCCCATCTGAGGGTGTTGTGGGTTGCTATTGGGCTGGTGCTGGGTGTTGCATGTGCTCCTTGCCTCCTATCTGGATCACTTTTGCTTGTCGTACATTATGGTCCTGCAATCTCCTACAAGGTATCTCATCTTACCACAGTAGAAACATTTGCTATTGTTTTTCATTGGGCCTCCCGTTCCTCTTTTATTGGAACTTCCTCTTGCCCAGCGATCATTAGCTTGGAGTCCCTGAAAGTTCTGTATGTGTCTTCCCATGGGGATCGCTGCCATCTGTGTATGTGGCTACAACTGCTCCCTCTAACATTGCCTTTTTATTTTCTGCTATATCAACTTGGCTGTGTCCCTGTGTTCTTGTTCCTGTCTGTCTTTGCCTTTTTTCTATTTTCGTCTTGTGAAAATGTATAATAAGGGCCTGTATCTCTGGTCATGCTTTTGTCCCACAAAACTATGATGTCTAGCCCATTTTGTACTTTGGTGGACAGTCCCTTTTTAAGGATATTGAAGAAAAAGGTGAGCTGTGGGCCTGCATTAACCCATGGCTGTTCTGCATCGTGACCCCATCTTTCCTTCTTTCTGCTGATGTAGTCATGTATCCCTTCATTTGGCTGAAAAGTCTCCTCCATCGGTCCCCTATGTCCTTGCAATAAGGGACAACAATTCTCAGGGCTGTCCAAATCTGATGTCTATATGTGTTAAAAACTGCCCCATTGTGTTGGGTATTAGTCAGCGTTATTGCTGGTATGTGGGCTAGGGCGAACACAGAGTTATTCTGGTCACCTTCAGGCTACTTAGTAGATCTTTGATGTTCCCTATAGCAAGTGTGATGCCTGCTGTTTTCTTTTGAAAGCAGGTTAGCCATTTCCCTGCACCTTCTAATAAGGATGAAAACATAGTCCTGAGACCTTCCATGTCCATCTGGGCCCAAGGGACATAAACAATCCCCAGGGCCCCCCTTTGGAGAAAGGGGAATTGCCATGCTGCTAAAGGGGTGCTGAACCTGTCCATGGCGTATTTTTCCCACTTCCCAAGACATTGATGCCTATAGAGGAAGACCCAAAATGGATTTCCCCCCTCATGACAAATGCAATCCCATGCCATGGTCATGTCTTCTGGCTCAAATGACCCTTCTCGAAGCCAGGGCCTAGCGTACTCGCCCTCTCCCTTTCTCCATTGGGCTAGCAAACTACAAAAAGTTTCCATGTAAAATTTGCTTCCTCTCAGTGCAATTATCTCATTTGGGGTGTGGTTATTCTTCCCAAGTGCCCGTGTGGTGTCATTGGTTGCTGTTTCTGGAGAGAAGCTATGTCTCTGTGCTACTGGTATATTTGTGTGGAACATCGGGGTTCAGTGACCGTCCAATGTCTTTGCCTTCATATCGTCTCGTCTGCCCTTTGTCTCAAGGATTTGGACATGGGTGGTAGTTCACTGTGCGGTGATCCTAGGCTGGCATGTAGCCTCTTGTTGTCCAATTCCTGCTTCCTTCGCTCTCTGCGCAAGGCCTCACTTCACTCTTCCTCTTCTACAGCACAGGTAGTCCCTGCATTTGGATTTGTCTATCTTTGTCCTATACCTCACTGTGGTTCCCCCACTGGGTGTCTCTTCTTCTGTCACTCTTATGCCCCTTCATCTCCGCCTTCTGGCCCCAAGGAGCCAGAGCTTCCTTTATCGGCTGAGCTTGCAGGATCACTATCTAAGATGGCTAAGAACCACCCAGGTAGCCACCATGCCGCATCTGACCCTGGAGGGGCTGAGGTTGACTCCACTGTGGTGCACTGCGAGTTGGTTTCCTAAGTGGGGTGGCCTTGGACTGGGTAGGCCTGGGCTATGTGGAGGAGTGATTGGGGTACCCCTATGTATGTGGCAACTCAATTTGTGCACAATACACTTTTTGAGGATGGCTCCTCTGCTTCCACTGTGGAGGAATTACGGTACCCCAAGGCTAGTGTTGCAGGGGTAACCAAGCACATGGTGCTGTATGGGGGGCAGTTCTGAAGCCTCAACAGTGGGCTGGTCTGCAGGGTCCTTTTATTGCCCTTTCTTCTAACAGAGTCAAGAGGTGAAGGGTTGCCTCCCTCCTTTCCCTCTTATGTACTTTGTGTTTGGAAATTATGTGTGTTTTGGTATGCTTAATTATGATAATGTTCCCTCCTTAGACCATGGGTACATGTGTGCTTTGGTTTGCAAGTGCCACTCTTGGCAATGTTTACTCATTTTTGCCTTTTTGTTGGGGAAGACTCCCTGTATGTGCTCCAGAGGAGTGCACACTTTGGTGGTTTGAGGGGCCATGAGAGGGGTGTGGGCTTGACCCTGCTTGCTGATGGTGTGGGCGTTAAATGGGGCCCTGGTAGTCTGAATGGCCAGGGCCTGGATTGGGCAGGTCCACTGGGGTGTATATTGTCGGGAACTAGCAGCTAAAACGTGTGTGGAAAAAGCATCTTGCTTTTCAGATTGAGGCAATACAATGGCAATCAAAAAAATGACTTTTAGATAAATACAATCAAACACATTTCAAGACAGTAAAAAACGTTCTCTGCTTCATGTTAGTAAGACAGTAGGCAGGGACTGGTGATAGGACAGAAAGGTGAGGGATATATTGAAAGAAGGTGCGCACGTGAATGTAGAGTGCACGTATCAGCTGGACACCTGAAGCAACCCTTGAGAAATCATGTGCACACAAGAGAGTGCACATCTTGTAAGACCCGAGGTGGGCGTGTGTGCAATGAAAATTAAATTAGGGACATGAAGTCAATATGCACACAAGAGCAGAGGGTGTGCATATGACCAGAATTCACATGAAGCACCCACAAAGATTAACACACACACAAGAAAATGTGCGTTTGAAAGCGGGGTGGACAGTAGAACAACAATCAAATTATGAACAAGTAGTCAATACCCGCTATGAAATGAAGTGCATGTATGGCCAGAATTCTCATGTGAAGTAAGGCACACACAAGAAAATGTGAGTTTTGAGAGCGGGGTGCATAGAACAACAATCAAATTATGAACCAGTAGTCAATATGTGCAGGTCAAGCACCCCCAAAGACTAACACACACTCCTCTGTGGAGTTGAGTTGGGGCAGACTGCAGCACTCACCTTTGGTGCTGCCAATGATCGTGGGCTAAACCTCCAGGCTGCCAAACAACGCCAAACAACACCAGCATCGTTGGGGTGGGAATCGGTCCCCTAGCGCGAAGTGCCTCCTGGAAAGGGGTGGGCTACACTCATTTGATGCTGTAAAGGCGCGCCAGCACTCCCGCAGCATGGTACGCTCCTCTGTAGAGCTGAGTTGGGGGAGACTGCAGCACTCACCTTTGGTGCTGCCAACGAACGTGGGCTAAACCTCCAGGCCGCCAAACAACGCCGGCATCGCTGGGGTGGGACTCGGTCCCCTAGCACGATGCGCCTCCTGGAAAGGAGTGGGCCACATTCATCTAACGCCGTAAAGACGCTCCTGCACTCCCACAGAGCGGGACGCCCGCGGGCGTGTCACAGGCATGCCCGTGCGGTGCCCGGGCCAAGGGCGGGCCCGTCTGCACCTGTCTGTGGCCGGAAGAGGCTAGGCTGAGCCACGTCTGTGTAATCTGCTGTGAAACACTGATAACTGAGGTAAGATACTGAGACTTTAAATGCTTCCTTGTTCAATATACCCCCATTTCATGCAGTGGAAAGGTGGTGTCATCTTGCAGTACTTAACCCCTTCGCTGCGGCGGGAATTCCGCCGCAGCGCTGGAGGGTGCGGGGGGGCAGCGCGGTGGCGCTGTGCTCATGACGGAGCCACTCCGTCATGAGCCACGGTTGAGCTGTGCTCATGACGGAGCGGTTCCGTCATGACTCCGCCCAGTTGCGTTGTCCCCCCGCACAGGCGAGGAAACAGCGCCGCCTGGGCGGAGCGGCCGCCAACGGTCGTGGCATGACGGAACCGCTCCGTCATGAGCACACGGCAACCATGGCTCATGACGGAGCGGTTCCGTCATGAGCGGGGAAGGGGTTAATAATACATAACAAGACATGGGGAAACGTAAACTTGCGGGTGTTGTTGCCAGTAGTAAGAACAAAACTGCCAGATTGAGTGCTCCTATAACCAACTACCTAAACAATGCAATGGGCTTAATTATAGTGAAATTGAAAATGTGGAAGAATGTTTAGTGGCTACCAAGAATTAATTAACTACTGTGATAGATGAGACTACACTGGCTCCATCAGAGCCTGCACCAGAAGCAGATTGGACCAACGATGCCCAAGTGAAAAGAGTAACAGCCCTAGTGCATAAAGCACATGGGGCACCTTGTGTATCATCTGACCCATTACAAATACTGGCTTATCAGAATACATAAGTAGTTCTATTCCACCAGAAGCCAAAAGTAATCGGCTAGTGAAAGGAAAAGGTGATGATTCAACTAAACAACCGCAGCAAATGCGCCTTAAACACAATGGAGGGCAAAAGGCCAACACTACCAATGATTGTTCAACTAAACTGGACTTAGTTTCCAAAAAGCTACTTGGGAAGATTGAAATGGTTGAAAAAATCTTCTAAAGACAATAGTGAAAATTAAGGATGATGTAGCGCAGATTCTGAAAGTCATTACAGATCTATCATCTCACGAGAAAGTATTATCTGATAAAAAACCATCAGACACAGTGGGAAAGGATAAAACAAGAGATAGTGCTAGTAATAAGACTGCATGTGGCCCAGTGAAACCTGTATCTAGGTACGATGAAAAAAATAGGGAAAAAATTGTAGAGAATATAGTCAAGGAAGCTACAAAAAGGGAACTGCAGTCTCTACACCATCATCCCGAAACGTGGCAAAATCAACAAGTCTTACACGTTCTACAATTGGAAATCAGGATAAAGCAATGGAAAGGAATGAGTCTAGACATAATCACCGAGGTTCACTTCATTTACCACCTGAGGCTACACCCTACACTATTATCCTTAGAGATGTTCCAGTATTAGAGGATGGTGTTAATGAGGGTTGGGTAGACTTGAAGAACAAGGTCTTGCAATGGTTTAAGAAACATTCTCACCATAAACTAAATATTCTGGCAAGGAACATTATCATGGTGAGAAGAGTACCCTGGGTAGGGAGATCTCAGAAAAATGGTGAGGGAGACTTTGTGGTTGTCTCTTTTCAACATCCGGCAATGGTTGAAGTCTTGCTTGAAGAAATACCTAATGATGGAGAAATGCCAGTAAATAATAGAAAAAGAGATATTACCGGGGTACTGCTTGGATATTTCTATAGACCATTTACAAAAATCCCAAAAGAGTATGACAATGGCCCATTGACAGCTGATAGGTATAGACTTCTGCCCTTGTCTAATAGATTTTCAACTCTCAGACAATGCAGTGATATAGATTGACTGCACCAGGGTACCGAACCACATTCTACACAAAACTCTTCCCTTGGTAATAAAGGCTTATTGTCAACACTAAATTTGCAGGCCTACAATTTGATTATAGTTTCGTGGAACATCATGGGCATTATCTCGAAACTGGATGCTAAGGTATGGCCTGAATCTTTGAACAAGTGTCAAATTAATTGTATACAAGAGACACGGCACACAGAACCCTTTTTTGTTGATGGTTTTTCAACAATTGATACACAAGCAAGCCCATCACGAAGTGGAAGGGCAAAGGGAGGCTTAGTTGTTTTACTTTTGGTTACATGCCCGCTGACATTGAAGCAAGTTTATACTGACTCAACCTATTTTCAGTTTCTGTGGTGAATTACTATTGATCTTCAGTGTTTTGTGATAATATATTTTTATAATAATGTCTTCGACAGTAAAAGAAATCAAGTAATTTTATCCCTTGAGAAGGAGCTTGACCTGTTTTTAAAACAGACCAAGGGTGATTATTTTTTGATCTGGGTTGGATATTTCAATAGTAGGAAATGTGATATTCTCGATGGAAAGTACTTTGGATATGAGAACGAGTTCGGAGAAAGCTACAGCCATTTCCTACATAATACGTATGGAGAATCACTTAACTGGGTCTTGTATGAATATGAGGGACAAATGGAGTTACCAACTTTTGAAGTGCAGGGCCATTGCTTCATAATCGATCACATATTAATCTCGGCTCATGGTCAGAATCAGATAGTAAAAATGGAGGTGGAAAAAAGCTGTCTAAGTGACCATAAACCAGTTGTACTAACTGTCACATTAAATGATATCCCCTGTGGAGGATAGCGCTTATTACCAAGCATAAAAACCCAGGGAGAAAATGGTATTTCAATCAGATGGTCCGGGATAAATCAGGTTGATTTTGTAGAGAGACTATTGACTGATTGTAAAAATGACATTGAAATATGTAAAAAGGGGCATTCAATAAATGAAGACATCATGGGGGTTTTCGGTAAAATAACTGCAGCAATTTCCCAGGGTCTAAAAATTAAAAAAAAGAACAAAAAGAAAAAGATAGTTAGCTGTTCCGACTCAGAATGCACAGAGGCAAACCATCTATTAAAGAATGCTTTGAAAATTAGACTAAAAGATAATGAACAGATCAGAAATCGGAGAATGATATATAAACAGACAGTGGCAAGAAGAAAGAGGGGGTTTCAAAGTGAAGCATAGGAGAAACTTACATAGGCAGCTAATACTAGGGACTCCTCCCTTTTTTGGAAAACGATAAACCACCCCTATTTTAAAGATAGTAGAGCGGCAAAAATTGAAAGTCTAGTACAACCCCAAGAGTGGATTAGCCATTTTATGAAGGTTTTTAATTCAGATAGTGAAATCCCCGCCTTAGCAGTACATAGTGATCCATATTCCTGAAATAGATGTTAATGACATTTTTATAAATTTTGATACTTTCAATTTGGACCCCATTACTGTAAATGAAGTCACATCGGCCTTAGAAAAAAGTGCAAATGGAAACACACCTGATGTTGATGGTGTCCTCATAGATATTTTTAAACTTAATGTGGGTGTGTGGGGCCCATTGTTACAAAATGATTTTAACACTATTGCTGAAGGTTTGATTCCAAGAACATGGATGGAAAGTATCATTGTCCCGATCTTCAAAAAGGGCAATAGGAAAGACTCTAAATGCTATCGCCCAATCTTCCTTCTCAATACAACATCTAAAGTAATGGGCAGGATGCTGCTGGAGAGAATGGAATTGTGGGCATGGGAGAATAACATCCTTACTGAAACACACTACTGTTTCAGAAGGGAGATAGGGACAATCGAACAGTGCATTCATTTGCACCTTCTCATTTCCAAATATACAATAACGAAAAAGGGTCACTTACACCTTTGTTTCGTTGACCTCACAAGTGCCTTTGATTTAGTAAATCACTCAAAACTATGGAAACGTTGATCAACATGGGTGCTCCAAATGACATTGTGAATTATCTTTCACAATTCTATAGCCGTTTGAGTACTAGAGTGTGTTATGGGATAGGAAGGGAGTGCACATCAAGCTTCAGGGTAACCCGGGGTATTAGACAGGGTTGTGTCCTTGCCCCCTTTTAATTTCTTATATGTAAATGGAGTGGATGCAGAGCTACAAAATTTAAATTCAAATGCTGATACCCCAAGAGTAGGTAAACACTCCGTTCCAATTTTACGCTATGCGGACGACGCAGTTCTTTTATCACGAACTGCGAACGGACTACAGACCCTGATAGAAAATTTTGCCGAATTCATGCATGATAAGAACTTAACACTAAATTTGAACAAAATTTTTATGATGGTGTGCGGGCAAGAGAAACCTAAAACTAAGAATCACCATGTAAATAGTATTCCAATCAAAGCAACAAATATATTTGTATATCTGGGACTAGTTTACAATGCAAAGGGACATTGGAGAACCCAGATTGAACAATGTAATTTAAAATTTGTCAGGTCGACTGAGGCAATTTTTAGATTTTTGAAAAATATTGGTAATATACCAATTGAGGAAATTATGAGTTTATATAATAGTAAATGCCTAAATGGAACTTGTTATGGAGCAGAACTCTGGGGGACAGCAAATTGTGTAACCCTCCAAACCCAAGAAAATATTTTTTTACGAAGATTGCTTGTTGTACCAAACTCCACACCCACATATAATGTACATAAGGAACTAGGAGCACCGTATATTAGAGATTTAATAAGCACCATAAGTTTAAATACTTGGTATGGGATATGGAGCAAAGAGGGTGAAAGGTTTATACAAGATGTAATTAGAGACTGCATTGGACTTGACCATGGGAGTAAAATCCCGTGGTTGATATATATTAGAAATCTTTTACAGGAATGTGTTGAGGATGTTGATCTAGAAAATCCCTCTCAAATACTTGAATATGAAAAAAAGGAATTAAAAAGTACTATGGGGGACTCAAGTAATTGGTTGAGGGAAGTAGATGCTAACATGAAACCCTTGACAAAGAAATATTGTGAGAGAACCTTTTGGACTGGGACACAAAACTATCTATTACAGGTCACAAACACAACACACAGATTTTACCTTACAAGATTACGAATGGGTTTAGCTAATTTTTTAATAGCCTTTCCAAAAATGGGCAAGTGGAGCCAAAACTTGCCAAAGTGCCCCTTTGACAGAAAAATCAAATCAGACAACGCTACATTTTAACTTGTTCTGCAATTTTTATAGAGAGCCTAGGAAGTGTTTTTTACGACCTTCGTTCTTAAAGGAGAGGTTATTTTTATATAGACCTGCCTTCGAATACATCTGTAGCCTAGGTAATATTAAAGTTTGTAATGCTGTGGCAGTCTTCATCCAGAAGGCAATTAAAATAAGACACTATAATTCACATCTGGAAGCACTTGTCTATGAAGAAACTGGGGCATAATATGATAAATGATGTCAGTACTGTATACTTGGCTGCGGTATAAATATATGTCTTACCACTTTGCACTTTACCTCTTGTACTAAACTATCTTATATTTTGATGTTAAATACTATGGCTAATCAAACAAGCATTTGCAATGCAATCGGTCTCGCCTTTGGTAACCTATATGTATTTAGCTATGCAATACATTAGCCTGGGTGCTGAACATCTACTATTCTTTATAATGGAGGGAGACTAAGCACCAAACTGTGTGACATGCCAGGTATAGGAACACATGGAGAGAAAAATTGCCTTTTAGCGGGAAATGGTATAGTCCAAAGCTCTGCCAGAGCTTCCTTTATCGGCTGAGCTTGCAGGATCACTATCTAAGATGGCTAAGAACCACCCAGGTAGCCACCATGCCTCATCTGACCCTGGAGGGGCTGAGGTTGACTCCACTGTGGTGCACTGCGAGTTGGTTTCCTAAGTGGGGTGGCCTTGGACCGGGTAGGCCTGGGCTATGTGGAGGAGTTAGGGATGAGAGTGATTGGGGTACCCCTATGTCTGTGGCAACTCAATTTGTGCACCATACACTTTTTGTGGGTGGCTCCTCTGCTTCCACTGTGGAGGAATTACGGTACCCCAAGGCTAGTGTTGCAGGGGTAACCAAGCACATGGTGCTGTATGGGGGGCAGTTCTGAAGCCTCAACAGTGGGCTGGTCTGCAGGGTCCTTTATTGCCCTTTCTTCTAACAGAGTCCAGAGGTGAAGGGTTGCCTCCCTCCTTTCTCTCGTATGTACTTTGTGTTTGGAAATTATTGTGTTTTGGTATGCTTAATTATGATGGTGTCAAATGTTCCCTCCTTAGACCATGGGTACGTGTGTGCTTTGGTTTTCAAGTGCCACTCTTGGCAATGTTTACTCATTTTTGCCTTTTTGTTGGGGAAGACTCCCTGTATGTGCTCCAGAGGAGTGCACACTTTGGTGGTTTGAGGGGCCATGAGAGGGGTGTGGGCTTGACCCTGCTTGCTGATGGTGTGGGCGTTAAATGGGGCCCTGGTAGTCTGAATGGCCAGGGCCTGGATTGGGCAGGTCCACTGGGGTGTATATTGTCGGGAACTAGCAGCTAAAACGTGTGTGGAAAAAGCATCTTGCTTTTCAGTTTGAGGCAATACAATGGCAATCAAAAAAATGATTTTTAGATAAATACAATCAAACACATTTCAAGACAGTAAAAAACTTTCTCTGCTTCATGTTAGTAAGACAGTAGGCAGGCACTGGTGACAGGACAGAAAGGTGAGGGACATATTGAAAGAAGGTGCGCACGTGAATGTAGAGTGCACGTATCAGCTGGACACCTGAAGCAACCCTTGAGAAATCATGTGCACACAAGAGAGTGCACATCTTGTAAGACCCGAGGTGGGCGTGTGTGCAATGAAAATTAAATGGATCACTGACATAATATCGACTACCAAAATATATACATACAAAAATATCGATGCCAAAATATAGAATGCAAAAATATCGAATCCCTATCTCCAAACAGGTAAGTACAAAAATATAGAATCCAAAATATCGTTGTTAAAAATATAGTTAGTCAAAATATCTAATCTTTTAAATGTCTTAAAACTAATGTAAAATGAATGAAATAATACATATAATTAACTGACACATACTTAAAAATACTTAAATAACATTAAAATGAATAAATAATTAATGTAAGTAAGTAAAAAAAAAACTTTATACATAAATATTAACGTAATATTAATTAAAAATATTCAATATTTTCTGGGTAGGAGAGCGGGCGGGTAAAAATTACTATTCCCACTCCAGAGATTGCAATAATAGGGAAAGCATTGGATAGCGTAGGGGTAAAAATTACTATTCCCACTCCAGAGAGTGCAACAGTAGGGAAAGCGTTGGATAGCGGGAGGGTAAAATTTACTATTCCCACTCCGGTGAGTGCAACAGTAAGGAAAGCGTTGGGTAGCGTAGTGGTAAAAATTACTATTCCCACTTCAGTGAGTGCAACAGTAGGGAAAGCATTGGATAGCGTAGGGATAAAAATTACTATTCCCACTCCAGAGAGTGCAACAGTAGGGAAAGCATTGGATAGCCGGAGGGTAAAATTTACTATTCCCACTCCAGTGAGTGCAACAGTGGGGAAAGCGTTGGATAGCGTAGGGGTAAAAATTACTATTCCCACGCCAAAGAGTGCAACAGTAGGGAAAGCATTGGATAGAGTTGGGCTAAAAATTACTAATCCCACTCCAGAGAGTGCAACAGTAGGGAAAGCGTTGGATAGCGTAGGGGTAAAAATTACTATTCGCACTCCAGAGAGTGCAACAGTAGGGAAAGCGTTGGATAGCGGGAGGGCAACATTTACTATTCCCAGTCCAGTGATTACAACAGTAGAGAAAACGTTAGATGGCGTAGGGGTAAAAATTACTATTCCCACTCCAAAGAGTGCAACAGTAGGGAAAGCGTTGGATAGCGTAGGGATAAAAAATACTATTCCCACTCCAGAGAGTGCAACGGTAGGGAAAGCGTTGGATAGTGGGAGGGTAAAAATTACTATTCCCACTCCAGAGAATGCAACAGTAGGGAAAGCGTTGGATAGCGGGAGGGTAAAAATTACTATTCCCACTCCAGAGAGTGCAATAATAGGGAAAGCATTGGATAGAGTAGGGGTAAAAATTACTATTCCCACTCCAGAGAGTGCAACAGTAGGGAAAGCGTTGGATAGGGGGAGGGTAAAATTTACTATTCCCACTCCAGTGAGTGCAACAGTAGGGAAAGCGTTGGATAGCGTAGGGGTAAAAATTACTATTCCCACTCCAGTGAGTGCAACAGTAGGGAAAGCATTGGATAGCGTAGGGGTAAAAATTACTATTCCCACTCCAGAGAGTGCAACAGTAGGGAAAGCGTTGGATAGCGGGAGGGTAAAATTTACTATTCCCACTCCAGTGAGTGCAACAGTAGGGAAAGCGTTGGATAGCGTAGTGGTAAAAATTACTATTCCCACTCCAAAGAGTGCAACAGTAGGGAAAGCATTGGATAGCGTAGGGGTAAAAATTATTATTCCCACTCTAGTGAGTGCAATAGTAGGGAATACGTTGGATAGCGTAGGGGTAAAAATTACTATTCCCACTCCAGTGAGTGCAATAGTGGGGAAAATAATAAATTAAGATTTTATTAAAAATAAATGAATTATTAATACCAAAAAAGTATTAAAATTAATTACCAATCACACAATATTTAATAATTAATTAATTATAAATACCAATACATTTTTGATTAATTAATTACCTATTAATAATTAATTAACAACCAATTATTTTTCTATAACAAACATTAACAAATGGAAATAATACCAATTAATAATTAATTAATAATATATTAATTATCAATATACACAAATTATTTAAATAATTAATTTTTTAGAATTATATTACTTCCCACCATATTCCCCTATAAACCCACTACCCGCTACAAATATTAAATGAATATAATTAACATAATTATCAATTAAACAATTAATACAAATTAATTACCAATTAATACAAATATTTACCAATTAATAATTAATCAACAACCAATTAATTTTCAATACCAATTAATAATTAACTAATAACAATTAAATTACTTCCCACCCTATTCCCCTATAAACCCACAACCCGCTACAGAAGTAAAACGCAAAATTAAATTAAAAATAATTAACAATTCCTATAAATTATTATTTAATGTACTATAATTAAATTACTTCCCACCCTACTCCCCTATAAACCCACAACCCGCTACGGAATTAAATTACACAAAAATGAAATAACATAAAATTCATTACTTTAAAAATATTCTAACATACCTTCCAATATTAATACATACTTTTTACACATATACTAACACTTAAAACACTATAAAAAAATTCGATATTTTTAACTACTATATTATGACTGTCGATATTACTTACTTCTATATTATTTAAATCGATATTTCTTACCTGATTTTCGATATTCTTCACCACTATATTTGGGCAATTCGATATTCTGTGCATTCTATATTAAAAACTCGATATTCTGTCCAGTCGGTATTTTTTTTTCGATATTATGTCTATTTACCAATTAAATTAGGGACATGAAGTCAATATGCACACAAGAGCAGAGGGTGTGCATATGACCAGAATTCACATGAAGCACCCACAAAGATTAACACGCACACAAGAAAATGTGCGTTTGAAAGCGGGGTGGACAGTAGAACAACAATCAAATTATGAACAAGTAGTCAATACCCGCTATGAAACGAAGTGTATGTATGGCCAGAATTCTCATGTGAAGTAAGGCACACACAAGAAAATGTGAGTTTTGAGAACGGGGTGCATAGAACAACAATCAAATTATGAACAAGTAGTCAATATGTGCAGGTCAAGCACCCCAAAAGACTAACACACACTCCTCTGTGGAGCTGAGTTGGGGCAGACTGCAGCACTCACCTTTGGTGCTGCCAATGATCGTGGGCTAAACCTCCAGGCTGCCAAACAACGCCAAACAACACCAGCATCGTTGGGGTGGGAATCGGTCCCTTAGCGCGAAGTGCCTCCTGGAAAGGGGTGGGCTACACTCATTTGATGCTGTAAAGGCGCGCCAGCACTCCCGCAGCACGGTACGCTCCTCTGTAGAGCTGAGTTGGGGCAGACTGCAGCACTCACCTTTGGTGCTGCCAACGAACGTGGGCTAAACCTCCAGGCCGCCAAACAACGCCGGCACCGCTGGGGTGGGACTCGGTCCCCTAGCACGATGCGCCTCCTGGAATGGGTTGGGCCACATTCATTTAACGCCGTAAAGGCGCTCCTGCACTCCCACAGAGCGGGACGCCCGTGGGCGTGTCACAGGCATGCCCATGCTGTGCCCGGGCCAAGGGCGGGCCAGTCTGCACCTGTCTGTGGCTGGAAGTGGCTTGGCTGAGCCACGTCCGTGTAATCTGCTGTGAAACACTGATAACTGAGGTAAGAGACTGAGACTTTAAAAGCTTCCTTGTTCAATATACCCCCATTTCATACAGTGGAAAGGTGGTGTCATCTTGCAGTACTTAATAATACATAACAAGACAGAAGAACATTTAGCGGCTACCAAGAATTAATTAACTACTGTGATAGATGAGACTACACTGGCTCCATCTGAGCCTGCACCAGAAGCAGATTGGACCAACAACGCCCAAGTGAAAAGAGTAACAGCCCTAGTGCATAATACACATGGGGCACCTTGTGTATCTTCTGACCCATTACAAATACTGGCTTATCAGAATACATAAGTAGTTCTATTCCACCAGTAGCCAAAAGTAATCGGCTAGTGAAAGGAAAAGGTGATGATTCAACTAAACAACCGCAGCAAATGCGCCTTAAACACAATGGAGGGCAAAAGGCCAACACTACCAATGATTGTTCAACTAAACTGGACTTAGTTTCCAAAAAGCTACTTGGGAAGATTGAAATGGTTGAAAAAATCTCCTAAAGACAATAGGGAAAATTAAGGATGATGTAGCGCAGATTCTGAAAGTCATTACAGATCTATCATCTCACGAGAAAGTACTATCTGATAAAAAACCATCGTACACAGTGGGAAAGGATAAAACAAGAGATAGTGCTAGTAATAAGACTGCATGTGGCCCAGTGAAACCAGTGAAACCTGTATCTAGGTACGATGAAAAAAGTAGGGAAAAAATTGTAGAGAATATAGTCAAGGAAGCTACAAAAAGGGAACTGCAGTCTCTACACCATCATCAAGAAACGTGACAAAAACAACAAGGTGCCGATCACGATCCTGCAAAAACCGGGTACGAACCGTCGGACGGAGCACAATCTCCGCCCGACACGTACCCGGTCGTCAATTTTCACAAACAAGGAATTACGATTCGCACGCGTACACCATTACCGTACGAATCGTAAAAAAGCCCGACCGAACAAAAAAACACCTACCAATGCGATCCGGGAAAGCGCCGACCTGACGTCGGGACGCTCGCAGCCAGCCATTCACGACCCAGGAATCACGATTCGCACCGACGTCACCCCGCACGGTGAATATTTTGCGGCAGCCAAAAACTGCCGGGAAATCAGGACGACGCGAACAAGGACCACCAGTACGCGACGGACAGACGACGACGCGAACAAGGAGGACCAGTACGTGACGGACACACAGGACGACGCCACCAAGGAGGACCCGTACGCGACAGGACGACGCGATCAAGGAGGACCCGTACGCGACAGGACGATGCGAGCAAGGAGTACCAGTACGCGACGGACAGACATGGACCCGAACCTACGAGTCATCCCTGCCCTCATAGCAGTACACCTCCTCTACAGGTTACGACGCAGACGCCGCAGAAGGTCAGAATAACTAAGGGAGGGGGGAAAGTGGGGTGGGGTGGGGGTGGCACGACCAGGGCAGGCCACAAAACAACCACATAAGTCACACACCACACATGGCCTGGACATACCTGACTCCCATGCCCTGGTCACCACGAGGGGGTGGGGGCGTGTCCTGATAAGCCAGCGACCGCCACAACGGAAGTCCGTCACCACGCGAACCGGCAACACAACCAGACAGGTACGTCCCGTACCCACGCCTGAAGAGCGTGGGTACGAGTCGGACCACGCCCACACACGTCACCTCAACAATGGCGGGACGGATCGCACCCACGTGGCAAAGGCCTGGGTACGGGCCGCACAAACATCACATAGCGTGGGGACGGATATGTACGGACCCTACCCCCACCCCGTATGCAAGGAGCGTACCCCCCACCCCAACAGTGCAAGTACGACCCGTACCCCCACCCGCGTATGCATGGAGCGTACCCCCCATGCCAACAGTGCAAGTACGACGCGAACCCTCACCCGCGTATGCAAGGAGCGTACCCCCCAGCCCAACAGTGTAAGTACGACCCGTACCCCCACCCGCGTATGCAAGGAGCGTACCCCCCATGCCAACAGTGTTAGTACGACCCGTACCCCCACCCGCGGACGGACGGAGCGTACCCCCACCCCAACAGTGTAAGTTCGACCCGTACCCTCACCCGCGTATGCATGGAGCGTACCCCCCATGCCAACAGTGTAAGTACGACTCGAACCCCCACCCGCGGACTCACGGACCGTACCCCCACCCCAACAATGTAAGTTCGACCCGTACCCTCACCCGCGTATGCATGGAGCGTACCCCCCATGCCAACAGTGTAAGTACGACTCGAACCCCCACCCGCGGACTCACGGACCGTACCCCCACCCCAACAGTGTAAGTACGACCCGTACCCCCACCCGCGAATGCAAGGAGCGTACCCCCCAGCCCAACAGCGTAAGTTCAACCCGTACCCTCACCCGCGAATGCAAGGAGCGTACCCCCCAGCCCAACAGTGTAAGTACGACCCGTACCCCCACCCGCGAATGCAAGGAGCGTACCCCCCAGCCCAACAGTGTAAGTACGACCCGTACCCCCACCCGCGTATGCAAGGAGCGTACCCCCCAGCCCAACAGCGTAAGTACGACCCGTACCCCCACCCGCGAATGCAAGGAGCGTACCCCCCAGCCCAACAGCGTAAGTACGACCCGTACCCCCACCCACGAATGCAAGGAGCGTACCCCCCAGCCCAACAGTGTAAGTACGACCCGTACCCCCACCCGCGAATGCAAGGAGCGTACCCCCCAGCCCAACAGTGTAAGTACAACCCGTACCCCCACCCGCGTATGCAAGGAGCGTACCCCCCATGCCAACAGTGTAAGTACGACCCGTACCCCCACCCGTGGACGTACGGAGTGTACCCCCACCCCAACAGTGTAAGTTCGACCCGTACCCTCACCCGCGTATGCATGGAGCGTACCCCCACCACACCAGTGTAAGTAGACTCGTACCCTCACCTCGAATGCATTGAGCGTACCCCCACCGTGTATGTGCCAAGCGTACATATCCTGAAATCGGAGGTGTGTGTGCAGAGTCCACCCAGCAGTGCCCTGAGACAGGAGGGGTGGTTGCCTATCACTCCCAGCAGTGCCCTGAGACAGGAGGGGTGGGTGCCTATCACTCCCAGCAGTGCCCTGAGACAGGAGGGGTGGGTGTGGAGTCCTCCCAGCTGTGCCCAGAGACAGGAGGGGTGGGTGTGGAGTCCTCACAGTAGTGCCCTGAGACAGGAGGGGTGGGTGCCTATCACTCCCAGCAGTGCCCTGAGACAGGAGGGGTGGGTGTGGAGTCCTCCCAGCTGTGCCCAGAGACAGGAGGGGTGGGTGTGGAGTCCTCCCAGCAGTGCCCTGAGACAGGAGGGGTGTGTGCAGAGTCCTCCCAGCAGTGCCCTGAGACAGGAGGGGTGGGTGCCTATCACTCCCAGCAGTGCCCTGAGACAGGAGGGGTGGGTGTGGAGTCCTCCCACCAGTGCCCTGAGACAGGAGGGGTGTAACACATGTGTGTGAGGCCAGAATTATCCACATGCATACTGCCTACAAGGGAACATGTCCCCATGAACTCATGTCAACAGACTCCACACACAAGTACAGTGATCATCAAGGATGCCACGATTGTTGCAGGTGGAGACATGGCCCTGCATGCATGGCCAAAGTAGAAGGGCTCCGTCACACACACAGCTCATGTAGACACAGCTCTGCGCTAAACATTGGGAACACCCTGCAGGGAAGAAAGCTGGGTACACAGAGGAAGGAATACACCCTGGGACAAGTGCACCATGCAGTAACTGCTTACATGAACAAAGAAAGTTAGCCAACACCTTGTGATGGCACACAGATCCCAGGGTCCCACCAATGAGCAGTACACTACTACATATCCCACACACCCAAACCCTTACACACCACCAAAAACCATGTAGCAGCCCCACCAACACCAATACCAGCATAGCAGTAGTGTGATAATGAAAACAAAATTAAGCTTTATTCAGCATGAGCACAATGTCCGTGGATCGCAGGCAGTTCAATCTTCACAAAGCCCATAGGGCAGTCAATGATTCTCAGCTGGATGGGGGACACAGTGGGATGCGTGTCCCCTACCTTGCCTGCACAGTCAAATGGCATCGTCTTCCACACTGGTGAGGGCATCAGGGGGGGGGGAAGCAACAGGCACCGCAGGGACATCAGGGCAAAGGGGCGGCGTTGTGGGTGCAGGGATGGAGGACTCCACCACAGGGGGTGGGTCAGTGCCAAAGGCGGAGGCCAGGATGGCACTACACCTTTGCAAGGTCCTCCAGGGAGTCCCCTGCACCCGAAGGGACCTCAGGCCCCAAGGAGGGGGGGGGGTCAGAGGGATGGGTCGCAGCACCACCGGGGGAGGGTGGAGACAGGGGGGGAGACTCAACCACCCTGACCGGGGACCTCCTTGACCGCTTGCGTGGTGGTGTAACTGTGGGGCTCAGGGACAGAGCGGCCATGAAGGAGTCCTTGGGGGAGATGTGGCCAGGAGAGCTGAGGGGAGGGGATTTGGAGGGAGTGGACTGGGTGGAATGCGGACTCCCACTATGGCTGCGTGTCATACGTTTGCCCCCCGACCCAGTGGGTGTGCCTACCTCACCCTGTGTGTGCGTGTCAGGAGGAGTGCGGTGGACCTTCCCCGCTGGTGTGGTGCCCGTGTCCGTTGATGTGGGTGCATGCCGACGTCTGGGTGTACGTGGGACAGGCATGGGAGTGGGAAGTGTGGATGGGGCAGGGGTAGGTGGGGGGAGGTCGCGCTGCAGGAGACCCACTGCTGCAGTCAGTGTGGAGTCGATGGACCTCAGCAAGTTGCGTTGGTCAGCCTGCGATGAATGAATGCCCTCCAAGAAAGCCTCGATGTTGGTGAGGGTTTTGCCGTGGGCATGGAGGACATTAAGGATCGCAGCCTGACCAACCTGCAGTTGCCGCTGGATGTCCACAGACTCTGCATTGGCGGCAGCAGTGGAGACAGGGGCAGGGGGTGCGGTGCCTGGCAGGAAGGAGACATGCTGTGACCGGGCACGCTGGGAAGGGACACGAGCAAGTGGGAGGCGGCTGGTGGGAACTGAGGGGGCGGTGCGAGGTGTTGTTCCGCTGTCAGCTGCTGGTGCAGCCACCGCCCACTCGGAGACATCCTCCTCGGACCTGTCAGCTTCGTATTCTGACGTGCCAGTCGACAGGTCCTCGGCCGCACTATCCTCCACCTCTGTCCCACTCGATGTGCCAGCCCCGATGTCACGGCTGGCACTGGTGCTCGGTCCCTCCGCCTTGCCTGTGTCCATGTCTCCCTCTGTGTCCCCCGACGATGCTGTGGGCAGGGTGGAGAGACAGAAATTAATCATACAGCTGTACACATCAGTCACATGAGTACAATCGACATAGGTAACACTGCATAGCCTGAAAAGGAAGATCCCTAACATCTACTAAACAAGGTACCGATGTAGGGCATGAAACACACAGTTGGTTGAGCCACCATGCCACTGAAATACCATGGAGAGCATGAGACAATAGCTAAACACAGGAAACGGAGTCTGACATAGCACCCAGGCCCTGGGGACAATCCTGCACTGCATCTGCACCACACAGCGTTGGCGAAAATACCGATGACCAGGGACCATATCCATGAACTTGAGACACATGCTGCATAGGTAATGCTGAAAACATGCCCAACATGACTCGGTCACTGCACATTGCGTGTGTGTCCAGACACATCACACACTGCCCAGACCCAGCAAGTAGAAATCAGGATTTGACACATAGGCATTGCCCGCACCAACAAGACCCTACACGAGGCAAATTGTTGAGACACAGGTGGCACCAACATCTCATAGTCTGGCTGATACACACAGGGGCAGGCAAAAAGCAAGAGTGTACGCCAAACAGCCAAGGTGCGCCTGTACAAATAATGAGGTACCAGTGCCCATCCTCAGATGAGTATAACAAGACACACAGGCACTGGCAACTGTGAGTATGTAGAAGGACAATCAGGTCAGGCTGCACAGTGGACACCTGTACAAAATAGCACGTCTATATACATGGTGACAGGGGACAATGGCACAGAGCACAACCTACGCTGTAGACACTGAGATTGTCCACGTTTATGATGACACATACACCACTGAGGAAAAGGTGCCCCAGGGGACAGTAGTGGGCACGCAACTACATGCTACTGAATGGTAATGACTGCAACACACGTCACCATCCCTGCACTATGTGTATCGCACACTCATGCACATCATGTCACAGGCCACTACATAGGACATGCGCGCTGTAAGGCATGACACATGAGAGACCAACTCCCATGTCTGGAGTCAGCATCAGTGCCAACTGACATGGAACCCACATGCAGTGAACTTGACAGTGCACAGGCAAGGTCCCACAACCTGTTACACACCACCCCCACACATGATGCTACAGTCATTGTTCTCGTGGACAAAGCGCCAGCCTACATCACCTTGTGAAGGAGTGACTACACACAGACCAGGGAACACATTGCAAAGAGGGGAAGAGTGGCAGGGGCACAGCGCTATACTGGGGCAAACAGGATCTGCACAGCACCTTTAAACCCTGCCAGTTAATTCATGCTACTGTGCCCTTACAAATGCCGGTGACACACAACGAACACACATGTACCTACCCCATTCCGGCTGCTGCATCGCCTGTAAGCGCCTCTCCAGGTCTGGAAAGACCACCGGCAGCACACGCCTGTGGAGGTGGCTCAGACGGCGGCGGCCGCGGTTCTTGTGGCTCTCAGGTGAGTCCCCCAGCAGGAGCCGTGCAATCCTCCGCGTCCAGCACCGGATATCCTGCCAGCGTTTTCTCACCTGGGGCAGGCTCTGCCTCCGACCATCCACACCCCTCACGGCACTGACGGCGGTCAGCCAGATCTGCTCCTTGGCAGTGGCGCCTACCTGTGAGGAGGAACAAGTGACACCACATCAATACACCAGCCACATGTCACAGAGAGACATATGGGTACAAATTAGCTGGTTACAACAAGGCATGTCATGCAGCCAACGCATTGCACCTTTGTCATAGGGACATCATCCCCTGGTGAGGGAAAAAGCAGTACGTGCCACAGTGGGTACACAGGTGGAATGATGGCAATGTCACAATCAATGATCAAGGCTCACACTGTGCATCACACCCACCCCTCCTGTCTCAGGGCACTGCTGTGAGTGATAGGCCCCCACCCCTCCTGTGTCAGGGCACTGCTGGGAGTGATAGGCCCCCACCCCTCCTGTCTCAGGGCACTGCTGGGAGTGATAGGCCCCCACCCCTCCTGTCTCAGGGCACTGCTGGGAGTGATAGGCCCCCACCCCTCCTGTCTCAGGGCACTGCTGTGAGTGATAGGCCTCCACCCCTCCTGTCTCAGGGCACTGCTGGGAGACATCAGGCACCCCCCCCCTGGGACCCCCCCGACAGTACATGGCATGTGTGTTACACCTGGACGCAATGGCAGAAGTCACAGTCACAACATAGGGACAGTCTGTGGCAGTGGCCTATGCACTCACCTGATACCCTGGTCGCCCATACAGCATGGAGTACTGTGGGAGGATCACATCCAGCAGAGCCATGTTCTCCTCCAGGGTGAATGGCTGTGTCCTCTCCACAGCCCTTGACATGGTTCCAGGGAATCAGTAGCAGCAGCTGGGTCGACGAATGCAAAGATGTGCAGGCAAGTGCTCCCTCATGGGACCTGGCTGCCTTATATGTGCCCTTCTGCCCAGTCTCATGCACAGGAGTACAGAGTGATTGGTCACTCACATTTGCATCCTATGTTTCCACCAATCCCTTCAAACCTAGCAGTCTGTGGGTTCTCTATCGGTTTCATTCTCCTGCATGATGTCAGCCCCACAAACACATTGCAACAAAGTAGAAGAATTCCAACTGACTTCTGCTGTGCACCTTCCAGAACAATTTCGAATTTTGAACTTGGTCTCCATGACAACCAGCATGCATGTAGGCCTTAATACTTGTCCCCTATGTAATTTGGAGCATCACACACAGGTACGGTGCGTTTCGGGGCCCTAGGGCACCCCAAATGCATGGCAACGGCCCGTACATGCATGCCTACGCTCTCCATCACTATGGGTCTGCACGCGTATGCGTACCCGTAGTGTTACGGACCGTACACACGCATGTACGCTCACTATCACTATGGGTCTGCACGCGTATGCGTACTCCTAGTGATAGTGAGCGTACATGCGAGTGTACGGTCCGTAACACTACGGGTACGCATACGCGTGCAGACCCATAGTGATAGTGAGCGTACATGCGTGTGTACGGTCCGTAACACTACGGGTACGCATACGCGTGCAGACCCATAGTGATAGTGAGCGTAGATGCGAGTGTACGGTCCGTACCACTACGGGTACGCATACGCGTGCAGACCCATAGTGATAGGGCCGTACACACGCATCTACGCTCACTATCACTATGGGTCTGCACGCGTATGCGTACCCGTAGTGGTACGGACCGTACACACGCATCTACGCTCACTATCACTATGGGTCTGCACGCGTATGCGTACCCGTAGTGTTACGGACCGTACACTCGCATGTACGCTCACTATCACTATGGGTCTGCACGCGTATGCGTACCCGTAGTGGTACGGACCGTACACACGCATCTACGCTCACTATCACTATGGGTCTGCACGCGTATGCGTACCCGTAGTGTTACGGACCGTACACTCGCATGTACGCTCACTATCACTATGGGTCTGCACGCGTATGCGTACCCGTAGTGCTACGGACCGTACAAATGCCTGTACGCTCGCCATCACGATGGGTACACATACGGCAGCACTCCCACAGTGATTTGGGAACATGCACAGGCCCTCTCAGCAGCAGTACGGCAGTTTTTACACATCACTGTGGTGATAGGCGACACACATGTAGGAATAGGGCGGACATACTTGTCCATGGATGGACATACTTGTCCAGGAATGGACATCAAGGCATCGTCTGTGCATTACTACATGTGTGGGGCACAGGTGTCACAGGCTGTGATGTGGAACATGCCTCCTGAGTGGAGAAGGCACTAGATGTATGATGAGATGTGTACATGTGTACTGTGTGAGGGTGCAATGTGTGCCAGGCATGCCCTTGACTCCTTTGACATGTGTGCATGTTGGACTGCGCACTTGGGGTGAGCGTCACTGGCATGGCACGGACACCAACACACGGAAGTGTCCCATGATGCCCGGTACAGGGGTCATGACACATGACTTGTCACTACCCACAGTGCACAATGTGACTATGTCATATATGTGTCCGGGATTTACATCAGGTTGATGTTGTAGCACCCTCAAAAGCTGCAGCCGTTGCAGCAACCAACATGTGGCTGTGTGTAGATTGTCATTGCACACTGTTCCCAACACCATGCCACATGTGTTATCGGATGTGAGGTGCACATGTATGCATGGGACACGGAGTAGCGTGACAAGGCCATGTCAGCAAACTCACAAGGAATGTGTGGTGAGTCATGACATGTGCACCTTCATGGCAAGGTGTGTGGGCTGGACTAGTGTAATGTCATGTGACCTGTGGCTCCAGTGTTCCGCTACCAGTCTCTGCAATCGGCATCACACTTCTGCTGATGTGTGGGTGTATGTCACTCCTGTCTTGCGTCGGGCAGTGCACTTGCACTGGGACACAGCTATTTCCATGGCGTGGCATGGGGAGGTTCTCAATCACCGTGTGTAGCTGGGTCTTGGAAGGAGTGTCACCTTGCATCCATACGTGTCCTGGGCATGTAGCACATGCCTGACTCCCTATGTGGCATGTGTGTATTGCCAGATTTACATGTGCTCAGTAGACATGAGTTGTTCTCGTAGTGCACTCACTCTTCCTTGTCACTTCCAAATTACTGCAGAGCGCCTCCTGTTGCCCGAAGAATTCCAGACTTGGCTACCATGCAGGAGAATGACAGGATCCGGCTCTACCGCTTCACCCAACCGTTGATTCTGGGGCTGACGGCGAGACTGGCACCACACCTGCAACCGCAGCACAGGTATCCTACGGCACTGACACCCCAGCTGAAGGTAATGGCTGCCCTACATTTTCTGGCCACGGGTACCTTCCAAAATACCATAGCTCATGTTGGTGGCATGTCCCAGAGCATGTTCAGCGGTGTGCTGCATGATTTCTTGGAGGCCATGTTGATTCACCTGGATGACTTCATCAAGTTCCCAACCCCTGAACAGATGACTGAGGTCAAGCGTGGATTCTATGCCCTGGGAGGGATGCCCCATGTCATTGGGTCCATAGATGGGACACATGTAGGTTTGGTACCACCACACGCACGGGAGGTGGCGTACCGCAATCGGAAGCACTACCACTCCATCAATGCCCTTGTGGTGTGCCTGTCCAATATGGTGATTTCACATGTCTGTGCTCGTTTCCCAGGATCAGCACACGATGCCTACATCATGAGGCGTAGCGGGATGCCTGATATGATGATGCAGCTGCGCAACGAACGGGCATGTGTTGTTGGTGGGTACAGTCTGTCTGTCCTGTATTCTGTATAGCCGACCAGCACGACCGCTACACCAGTTCTAACGATGTCCATGTGCTTCCCATGTAGGGGACGCTGGCTATCCCAACATGCCTTGGCTGCTGACACCTCTCCGCAACCCCATCACGCCGGCCCAGCTCCGCTATAACACCGCCCATGGCCGGACAAGGCGAGTGATAGAGAGGACGTTTGGCATGCTGAAGAGCCGATTCCGGTGCCTCCACAAGACCGGCGGTGCACTCCCTTATGCCCCGGCGAAGGTCTGCAAGATCTTCATGGTCTGCTGCATGCTGCACAACATGGCAGTTGAAAGAGCTGTGCCACTCATCCTGAATCAACATGACGAGGACCATCCACCCGTGGAGGACGAAGGGCTTGGCAATGGGCTAGTGATGTGGAGGATGTGGAGCCGCAAGAGGACATCCGGACTCGGCTCATACGCGACTTCTTTGCTTAGTGGTGAGTACCAGGGTCTGAGTGTGCATGCATTGGTCCCCGTGTGGCATGCGTTGTGATGTGTGTCTCCACCTGCATGTATGGCACGTGGGTCAGAGGTGTGTGTGGGTGTGTCACTGGAGTGATGGTGGCAGTGATGGTAGTATTTCCCCAGTCATAATTGTGACCTAGCATGTTGTCATCCATACATGTGTCGAGTAACTGCACATGCAAGTGGCTGTGCTTTTTGTGGCTGACTTCTTGTGTGTCTCTCTTCCCCAGGTACCTGCGCATGCCGTTTGCTGGTTGCATTGTTGTGGCACTGCTATTCCTCATGGACATGACATCGTGGGCTGACTCAGCGTTACAGGCACGGACACGTTTGGAAGTCTCCATGGGGTAAGGGATGCATCTGGGGTGTATTGGGTGTGGCAGTTGTTCACGATGTGTGCACACTGCCCCGGTCGGGGTTTGGTTCCTCTGCAGACATGTGGCATCCCCATGGGACACGACATGCAGCTGGGTACACCTGAATAGATTGGCTGCCTGGTTGTCAGTCATCAGTGATGGGATAGTGGATTGTGATGATGGCATCAATGTGTGTGACACTGCCCTCGGACACATACGGTTAACATTGTCTTGACATGGCGTGGGACTTCCACATCAGCGGATGTATGGTGTATGGCAGGCTCTCCGTGAGCAGCTGTGGGTGTTTAGCTGTTAGCCGACGCTTGTGTGCCAGTTCCATGGCTATCACGCATTTGTGCTGCAGAAGGGGGGTGCCAGTGTTGGAGCCACATGTTACTCCACATGATGTGTTCATGTGTACTTCAAGTTGCCTCTGCAATCCCAAAAACATGACTAATAAAGGTGTCCCTATGCCTCCAAGGTGCCTCTTCTCAGTCAATGCTGGTGTGTTGGCACGGTGCATCCTGCATGTCTGGCATGGTATTCCCTGATTGTGGCTATGTGTCAATGTGTCGAGTGGCAAGATGCAAGCTGTGTGTGTGTGCTGAGACTGTGTATTGGGCATGATGTCCATGACTGTGTGGGTATTGTGACATGTGCCATCCCCATGCATCCAACGTTGTCCATGACCCCATTCTCTGCATCCACCGGACTCAAGCTTGCAGGACATGGTTCTGCCACCTGTCTACACATACCTGGGTGCCCCCCAGGACACGGGCCAGGATCCCTGACCTCTGCGCATGACTGTTGCTGTACTCAATGTGTCTGTCAGCACGGTTGTTCGGCCACCCCCTCAGCTGGTTCTGACCATCACGGGTGTGTATGGTGCTCCATGTCTGTCTTGCCTAATAAACTGTGACCCATGTGTCCTGTACCAGACTCAGGCCCCAGGGTGTGGATGGTTGAAGTGAACAGATGACTCAGGCATGTTTAGACTGTACAAGACACATGTTAGGTAATAATGCTACCAGCAGGCATCTACTCTTAATAGTGTGATTTATTATTGGGGGGGGGGGACAAAGTGAGGGGCTTTCCGGGATTAGGGAATCCAAAGTTCAGTAGGGGAGTTGGTGTCCTTGCCATTGGAAATCCTCAGAGTCCATGCCACAGTCTTTGTCAACATTGGTCAGCCAGTGACCAGCAGGGCCATGTGGCAGAGAATGTCTCTTGATGCTGTGATGCTGTTGCTCCAGTGGGCCAGGTGCCAGGCCAGGTGTCCTGGGAGATGGTGATGTAGCAGCCACCCTCACGGTCCTTTCCGTGGACGACCCGGCTTCCTGCGGGGAACCTCAGCAGCAGGCCGTGACGACGTCTGGGATGCTCCGTCGGATGTTTCCTCCTCCTCCTCATGATCCCTCCCTGTGGGTGGTGATGTTCTCCGCCTTCTGGCACAGGGAGGGTCGGCCATGGTGTCGGCCATCTGACGGAGTTCAGCGTGAATCCCCTGGGACGCCGTCACTTGCTCAGCCTGTCTGTCCTCCATCCTCCGTTGGTGTACCTGTAGACAGGCTATTAGCTCCGCATGTTGCTGGGCCTGCTGGACCTTGATCCCCTCGAGGACAGACACAACCTGGGCCATGCCCGTGGTGTCCTGCCGGTATGAGTCCAGGATGTTACGGACATGGGAAAATACCGGATCCCCAGCCAACTGGTCAGGCTCGCGCCTCCGCCGTCCTCCACTCCCACCACCCCTGCCCACTTGCGTCTGGCCTGCACTTGTGGGAACATCGGGTCTCCGGGACCCCTGAGGGGTGGCATTGGCGTTGTCGCCTGCCTCCTCCTGGGTGCCCGGGACACCGTGTCCCTCCTGGCGAGCCTGGCTGCATTGTGGTGTTGGGGCAGGGATCCTGGGTGTCTCCTGGGATGTGGCAGGAGTGGGGGTGGTGGTTGGCACGGTTGTACCTGACGCAGGTGCTGCAGGTGGTTGGACACCAGAGGGGCCAGGTCGGTCGGGGTCGTCCGCAGAGTGGTGAGAGTGGTCGCTGCCGGTGGGATCAGTCTCCTGCAGATCCGGGTCCTGTGAGTGTTCCCCCCCAGTGTTGGGGGGTGCAGCACGACGTTGACCTGTGTGTGAGAGAGAAAATGTTAATTTTGATCCATGCAACATCCATGTTTCATCCGTTACAAAGTTGGCACATTTCCTCTTGGAATTAGGATCTGTCTTGCATTCCACTCACAGTGCACTTGTGCATGGGTGTGTCCCTTGGGCACCAATTTGGCCCCTTTAACTATGTGTGGCACAGTCTTACTTGCTGCGTCACGTGTGACTGCAGTCAGCAGTGGAGTGTGCATGTGTGGCGAGCCATGCATTTGCGCCTTCCTTGTAGCACTGTACATGTGCACATGGAGTGGATCCACACACTTATATGATGCAGGTGGCTGTCCTTGTGCTCGTGTACAGGTTGTGACATGGCCCTGCGTTTTGCCATGATGAAGAGGGGGGGTTCTGGCACTGGCCACCCTTGTCTACATGCACGCAGTCCACCTGCTGACGAGCAGACATTCCCACACACCAAAGGACTGATTTGCTCTCCCTGTGTCTCCCTCCTTCTCTGTCCCCCTCTCCCTCCCTCTCTGTCCCCCTCTCCCTCCCTCTGTGTGTCAGCCTCCTCCCTCTGTCCATCTTCCTGTGTCTCCCTCCCTCTCTGTCCCCCTCTCCCTCCCTCTCTGTCCCCCTCTCCCTCACTCTGTGTGTCAGCCTCCTCCCTCTGTCCGTCTCCCTCCCTCTCAGTCCCCCTCTCCCTCCCTCTGTGTCCCCCTCTCCCTCCCTCCGTGTGTCACCCTCTGTCACCTTGGCCCAGCTTCCTGGGCACACACTGTTAGCAGATCTTTGAGTGGCCCTTGGCCTGTTGATGTGAGTTTGTTTCTGATCTCCAGGCACCCATTTTGTCTGCTGTGTGTCTGTGCGCTGCTGCTGTGGTGGTGTGTGCTGCCACTCTTTCACAATGTTGGCTGTTCATTAGCTGCTGTCATGTGCAAAACAGTGCCTTCACCCCCATGTGTTGATGCAAGGCGTCCGCCATTTGCTGGCAAGTCATTCCTGTGTTGGGACACAGTGTTTGTCTGGCTGTGACCTAGGCCATATGGGCAGAGGGCATTGTTGTCTGCTTTGAAGTCGCACTATGTGATTCTTGGTGCCCAGCCTCCCGCCATCCGGGTTACCGTGTCATGTGTTGTTGTCTTCTGTGGCCTGTGACTTGACATTGTCCAGCTGGGTGCATGGGGCATGGTGGCAGCAGTGGCATGTGCCTGCTCATGGAGTGTGGTTGAGTCATGCGATGGCTTGTGGTGGTTGCGTGCCTGTTATTAATTTTGGTTGTGGTTGCAGTTCCCCCCATGTGAGGTGCGTTGTTTGTGTACTCACCCGGGTCTCGGAGTCCTTCTACTCCTTCAACTGCCTCCACCGGCAGTATGGCCATCACCCTCTCCTCCCAGGGATGGTACTGTACGGCTCTGCGGGAGGGCCCTCCTCCGGTGGCGTTGGCCTGGTCGTGTTCCTCCTGCCTCTTGGCTCTGACCCTCCTCCGCAGATCGTACCACCTGTTCTGGCAATCCTGCTTGGTCCTCCTGGTGTCCGCAACAGCATTCACAGCATCGACGATGGTCTGCCACATGGCTGTTTTGGCTGCCTGGCTGGTGCTTCTGACCAATGTTCCAAAGATCTGTGGCTCGACTCTGAGGATTTGATCAACAAGGACCTCCAACTCTCGGTGACTGAACTTTGGATTCTTGGTAGTGGGCATGGTGAGGGGTGTGGGTGGGGATGGTGTGGGTGTGGGGGGTGTGTGGATGTTGGGGGGGGTGTGGATGGTTGTGTGTGTGTGTGAATGTGATGAGAGGGTGTTTGTGAGGGTGGTCGTGTGAAGGTGTGCAAGTGTAAGATGTGGTGTAGCTTGTAGTCTGGTTCTGTGGTGTCTGGCAGCAGTGAGTCTGTTGCAAAGGCTCATGGTTTGTGTGTGTGGGCCCTTTTCATTGGTCCATGGGTGGGTGTGGCAGTGTTTGAATTTTGGGTGGGTGTGTTATAAGGAGTGGTGGTGTATTGGTCCTCTGTTTGTTTTTGACAGTTGCAGGTCAGTGATTGTGTTATTTTAGTGGTTGTTGGCCATGTTTAGTGGCTGTGTGCCTTTCGAATGGTGTATTCTTGTGTTGTTTTGTTCTGTCCTTGTTGTGTACGTGCGTTTTGAGCGTGTGTACGGTGTGTACATGGGCCATTTGGTTGTACGATTATGTCCTTGTGTGTGGCTTTGTACGACTCGTACATGCGGTTGTGATGTTGGGGCATGGGGTGCGCTCCGTACTTAGGAGGTTGTGTTGGGGGTGCGCCAGGAACGTACTGGGGTTTAGGTACACGGGGGGTATGACACGTACTGGGGTGGGGGTGGGGCGCGAACGTACTGGGGTGTACATAGACGGTGGTACGACACGTACAGGGGTGGGGGGGTGTACATTGACGGTGGTACGACACGTACAGGGGTGGGGGGGTGTACATTGACGGTGGTACGACACGTACAGGGGTGGGGGTACGACTGGAACGTACTGGGGTGTAGGTACACGGGGGGTATGACACGTACTGGGGTGGGGGTGGGGCTCGAACGTACTGGGGTGTAGGTTCACGGTGGTACGACACGTACTGGGGTGGGGGTACGACTGGAACGTACTGGGGTGTACATAGACGGTGGTACGACACGTACAGGGGTGGGGGGGTGTACATTGACGGTGGTACGACACGTACTGGGGTGGGGGTACGACTGGAACGTACTGGGGTGTGGGTAGACGGGGCTATGACACGTACTGGGGTGGGGGTGGGGCTCGAACGTACTGGGGTGTAGGTTCACGGTGGTACGACACGTACTGGGGTGGGGGTACGACTGGAACGTACTGGGGTGTACATAGACGGTGGTACGACACGTACAGGGGTGGGGGGTGTACATTGACGGTGGTACGACACGTACTGGGGTGGGGGTACGACTGGAACGTACTGGGGTGTGGGTAGACGGGGCTATGACACGTACTGGGGTGGGGGTGGGGCTCGAACGTACTGGGGTGTAGGTTCACGGTGGTACGACACGTACTGGGGTGGGGGTACGACTGGAACGTACTGGGGTGTACATAGACGGTGGTACGACACGTACAGGGGTGGGGGGGGTGTACATTGACGGTGGTACGACACGTACTGGGGTGGGGGTACGACTGGAACGTACTGGGGTGTGGGTAGACGGGGCTATGACACGTACTGGGGTGGGGGTGTGGCTCGAACGTACTGGGGTGTAGGTACACGGGGGGTATGACACGTACTGGGGTGGGGGTGGGGCTCGAACGTACTGGGGTGTAGGTTCACGGTGGTACGACACGTACTGGGGTGGGGGGGTGTACATTGACGGTGGTACGACACGTACTGGGGTGGGGGGGTGTACATTGACGGTGGTACGACACGTACTGGGGTGGGGGTACGACTGGAACGTACTGGGGTGTACATGGACGGTGGTACGACACGTACAGGGTTGGGGGTGTACATTGACGGTGGTACGACACGTACTGGGGTGGGGGGTGTACATTGACGGTGGTACGACACGTACTGGGGTGGGGGTACGACTCGAACGTACTGGGGTGTAGGTTCACGGTGGTACGACACGTCCAGGGGTGGGGGTACGACTGGAACGTACTGGGGTGTAGGTACACGGGGGGTACGACACGTACTGGGGTGGGGGGGTGTACATTGACGGTGGTACGACACGTACTGGGGTGGGGGGGTGTACATTGACGGTGGTACGACACGTACTGGGGTGGGGGTACGACTGGAACGTACTGGGGTGTGGGTAGACGGGGCTATGACACGTACTGGGGTGGGGGTGGGGCTCGAACGTACTGGGGTGTAGGTTCACGGTGGTACGACACGTACTGGGGTGGGGGTACGACTGGAACGTACTGGGGTGTACATAGACGGTGGTACGACACGTACAGGGGTGGGGGGGTGTACATTGACGGTGGTACGACACGTACTGGGGTGGGGGTACGACTGGAACGTACTGGGGTGTGGGTAGACGGGGCTATGACACGTACTGGGGTGGGGGTGTGGCTCGAACGTACTGGGGTGTAGGTATACGGGGGGTACGACACGTACTGGGGTGGGGGTACAACTGGAACGTACTGGGGTGTGGGTGGACGGGGCTATGACACGTACTGGGGTGGGGGTGTGGCTCGAACGTACTGGGGTGTAGGTACACGGGGGTACGACACGTACTGGGGTGGGGGTACGACTGGAACGTACTGGGGTGTAGGTAGACGGGGCTATGACACGTACTGGGGTGGGGGTTCGACTGGAACGTACTGGGGTGTACCTAGACGGGTGGGGGTATACATATACGGGGGGTACGTGTCGGACGTACGGGGGCTGGGGGGAGTGTTGGGCGCGTATGCGGGCACATGTCTCCATGGTTGCTGTAGGAGTTCGGTGCGGACGGTGTTTTTTCCATACGGTTGTAACCTCGGACGCACGGGATGGATCGTGATTCCTCGGTCGGACTTGGATTTTCACGTTTGTAAGGTAAATCGTCCGAGGACGTGTCGGACACATTTTCCGACCCGAGGACGTGTGGGGAATGATTCCCAGTGCGGTTCGTATGGACTTTTTACCATGCGAATCGTGATTGCCAGTTCGTACGGCACTTGTACGATTCGTACGGTAAAAAGACCCGATACGAGTCGCACGGGGGAATTTTTTACCGGATCGTGATCGGCACCCAAGTCTTACACGTTCTACAATTGGAAATCAGGATAACACAATGGAAAGGAATGAGTCTAGACATAATCACCGAGGTTCACTTCATTTACCACCTTTGGCTACACCCTACACTATTATCCTTAGAGATGTTCCAGTATTAGAGGATGGTGTTAATGAGGGTTGGGTAGACTTGTAGAACAAGGTCTTGCAATGGTTTATGAAACATTCTCACCATAAACTAAATATTCTGGCAAGGAACATTATCATGGTGAGAAGAGTACCCTGGGTAGGGAGATCCCAGAAAAATGGTGAGGGAGACTTTGTGGTTGTCTCTTTTCGACATCCGGCAATGGTTGAAGTCTTGCTTGAAGAAATACCTAATGATGGAGAAATGCCAGTAAATATTAGAAAAAGAGATATTACCGGGGTACTGCTTGGATATTTCTATAGACCATTTACAAAAATCCCAAAAGAGTATGACAATGGCCCATTGACAGCTGGTAGGTATAGACTTCTGCCCTTGTCTAATAGATTTTCAGCTCTCAGACAATGCAGTGATATAGATTGACTGCACCAGGGTACCGAACCACATTCTACACAAAACTCTTCCCTTGGTGATAAAGGCTTATTGTCAACACTAAATTTGCAGGCCTACAATTTGATTATAGTTTCGTGGAACATCATGGGCATTATCTCGAAACTGGATGCTAAGGTATGGCCTGAATCTTTGAACAAGTGTCAAATTAATTGTATACAGGAGACACGGCACACAGAACTCTTTTTTGTTGATGGTTTTTCAACAATTGATACACAAGCAAGCCCATCACGAAGTGGAAGGGCAAAGGGAGGCTTAGTGATTTTACATGCCCGCTGACATTGAAGCAAGTTTATACTGACTCAACCTATTTTCAGTTTCTATGGTGAATTACTATTGATCTTCAGTGTTTTTGTGATAATATATTTTTATAATAATGTCTTCGACAGTAACAGAAATCAAGTAATTTTATCCCTTGAGAAGGAGCTTGACCCGTTTTTAAAACAGACCAAGGGTGATTATTTTTTGATCTGGGATGGATATTTCAATAGTAGGAAATGTGATATTCTCGATGGAAAGTACTATGGATATGAGAACGAGTTGGGAGAAAGCTACACCCATTTCCTACATAATACGTATGGAGAATCACTTAACTGGGCCTTGTATGAATATGAGGGACAAATGGAGTTACCAACTTTTGAAGTGCAGGGCCATTGCTTCATAATCGATCACATATTAATCTCGGCTCATGGTCAGAATCAGATAGCAAAAATGGAGGTGGAAAAAAGCTGTCTAAGTGACCATAAAGCAGTTGTCCTAACTGTCAGATTAAATGATATCCCCTGTGGAGGGTAGCGCTTAGCACCAAGCATAAAAACCCAGGGAGAAAATGGTATTTCAATCAGATGGTCCGGGATAAATCAGGTTGATTTTGTAGAGAGACTATTGACTGATTGTAAAAATGACATTGAAATATGTAAAAAGGGGCATTCAATAAATGAAGACATCATGGGGGTTTTCTGTAAAATAACTGCAGCAATTTCCCAGGGTCTAAAAATTAAAAAAAAGAACAAAAAGAAAAAGATAGTTAGCTGGTTCGACTCAGAATGCACAGAGGCAAACCATCTATTAAAGAATGCTTTGAAAATTAGACTAAAAGTTAATGAACAGATCAGAAATCGGAGAATGATGTATAAACAGACAGTGGCAAGAAGAAAGAGGGAGTTCCAAAGTGAAGCATGGGAGAAGCTTACACAGGCAGCTAATACAAGGGACTCCTCAATTTTTTTGGAAAACGATAAACCACCCCTATTTTAAAGATAGTAGAGCGGTAAAAATTGAAAGTCTAGTACAACCCCAAGAGTGGATTAGCGATTTTATGAAGGTTTTTAATTCAGATAGTGAAATCCCCGCCTTAGCAGTACATAGTGATCCATATTCCTGAAATAGATGTTAATTACATTTTTATAAATTTTGATACTTTCAATTTGGAACCCATCACTGTAAATGAAGTCACATCGGCCTTAGAAAAAAGTGCAAATGGAAATGCACCTGATGTTGATGGTGTCCCCATAGATATTTTTAAACTTAATGTGGGTTTGTGGGGCCCATTGTTACAAAATGTGTTTAACACTATTGCTGAAGGTTTGATTCCAAGAACATGGATGGAAAGTATCATTGTCCCGATCTTCAAAAATGGCAGTAGGAAAGACTCTAAATGCTATCGCCCAATCTCCCTTCTCAATACAACATCTAAAGTAATGGGCAGGATACTGCTGGAGAGAATGGAATTGTGGGCATGGGAGAATAACATCCTTACTGAAACACACTACGGTTTCAGAAGGGAGATAGGGACAATCGAACAGTGCATTCATTTCCACCTTCTCATTTCCAAATATACAATAACGAAAAAGGGTCACTTACACCTTTGTTTCGTTGACCTCACAAATGCCTTTGATTTAGTAAATCACTCAAAACTATGGAAACGTTGATCATCATGGGTGCTCCAAATGACATTGTGAATTATCTTTCACAATTCTATAGCCGTTTGAGTACTAGAGTGTGTTATGGGATAGGAGGGGAGTGCACATCAAGCTTCAGGGTAACCCGGGGTATTAGACAGGGTTGTGTCCTTGCCCCCCTTTTATTTTCTTATATGTAAATGGAGTGGATGCAGAGCTACAAAATTTAAATTTAAATGCTGATACCCCAAGAGTAGGTAAACACTCCGTTCCAATTTTACGCTATGCGGACGACGCAGTTCTTTTATCACGAACTGTGAACGGACTACAGACCCTGATAGAAAATGTTGCCGAATTCATGCATGATAAGAATTTAACTCTAAATTTGAACAAAATTTTTACGATGGTGTGCGGGCAAGGGAAACCTAAATCTAAGAATCACCATGTAAATAGTATTCCAATCAAAGCAACAAATATATTTGTATATCTGGGAATAGTTTACAATGCAAAGGGACATTGGAGAACCCAGATTGAACAATGTAAATTAAAATTCGTCAGGTCGACTGAGGCAATTTTTTGATTTTTGAAAAATATTGGTAATATACCAATTGAGGAAATTATGAGTTTATATAATGGTAAATGCCTAAACTGAACTTGTTATGGAGCAGCACTCTGGGGGACAGCAAATTGTGTAACCCTCCAAACCCAAGAAAATATTTTTTTACGAAGATTGCTTGTTGTACCAAACTCCACCCCCACATATAATGTACATAAGGAACTAGGAGCACCGTATATTAGAGATTTAAGAAGCACCATAAGTTTAAATACTTGGTATGGGATATGGAGCAAAGAGGGTGAAAGGTTTATACAAGATGTAATTAGATACTGCATTGCACTTGACCATGGGAGTAAAATCCCGTGGTTGATATATATTAGAAATCTTTTACAGGAATATGTTGAGGATGTTGATCTATAAAATCCCTCTAAAAATACTTGAATATGACAAAAAGGAATTAAAAAGTACTATGGTGGACTCAAGTAATTGGTTGAGGGAAGTAGATGCTAACATGAAACCCTTGACAAAGAAATATTGTGAGAGAACCTTTTGGACTGGGACACAAAACTATCTATTACAGGTCACAAACACAACACACAGATTTTACCTTACAAGATTACGAATGGGTTTAGCTAATTTTTTAATAGCCTTTCCAAAAATGGGCAAGTGGAGCCAAAACTTGCCAAAGTGCCCCTTTGACAGAAAAATCAAATCAGACAACGCTACATTTTAACTTGTTCTGCAATTTTTAGAGAGAGCCTTGGAAGTGTTTTTTACGACCTTTGTTCTTAAAGGAGAGGTTTTTTTTATATAGACCTGCCTTCGAATACATCTGTAGCCTAGGTAATATTAAAGTTTGTAATGCTGTTGCAGTCTTCATCCGGAAGGCAATTAAAATAAGACACTATAATTCACATCTGGAAGCACTTGTCTTTGAAGAAACTGGGGCATAATATGATAATGATATCTGTACTGTATACTTGGCTGCGGTGTAAATATATGTCTTACCACTTTGCACTTTACCTCTTGTACTAAACTATCTAATATTTTGATGTTAAATACTATGGCTAATCAAACAAGCATTTGCAATGCAATCGTTCTCGCCTTTGGGAACCTATATGTATTTAGCTATGCAATTCATTAGCCTGGGTGCTGAACATCTACTATTCTTTATAATGGAGAGAGACTAAGCACCAAACTGTGTGACATGCCAGGTATAGGAACACATGGAGAGAAAAATTGCCTTTTAGCGGGAAATGGTATAGTCCAAAGCTCTGTTTTTAATAGACAATCAGGGCCTTCTGTGGTCATTCCACTGAAAAAAAAGTCTTTAAGCGGAAGCAGGCAAGTCCTAGGGCTGATCTCCAGACTCCACATAGTACATACACATATAAGTATATAATAAGTATATACTAAAGTTTATACAAGAGTTCTTGAATGCTCGACCTAAACACACAAAGGGGAAAGTAGGATGAGAAAGACTTAAGTACTGTCATAAATGGAGACAGCAGGAACCAGCAAGAGGAATAAACGAGCCAAGGGTGTCAGGTACTGTATTAAAGACGCCTGGGGTGGTTTCAGTTCTAGAGAGCCCTGGTATTCGGCCCGCTGAGGTTTATTTAATAGGGCTTCCGAGCAGAGCTTTGGGCACCGGTACTCATTATTTGACAAATTAAGCACTGACGCATCTAAAAAATACTTTTCCTTCGACGATGCACACAGCACTCATCCCACTGTGGTGCAGTACTTTCCTATTCACATTCCACTCGCAGGCTCCCGCACCCCACGTGTGTTAGTGCTTCGGGCTCGTGCTCTGACCAACTTGCTCCTTTAATGGACTGTAATGGAAGTGAAGTTCTTTGTGCGCCACAGGGCTCGGGGTTTACTGCCCCGGTGTCCTGGTGGGAGAAATATCGAGCAGCTGAAGCACGAGGCAGGAAACACGGAAATTATCCAAGAGCATAGATGCCAAGGTTTTAGATTGCTCTATGTGACATTTTCATCATTTCTGTGTAATTATGAGTGCCATTAGAATCCCTATGAGTGACACTTTTCTCGCCAGCAAAATCAACCAATAAAAGATGGGGGAAACATAAATATCAGAAATCTGAGCCATTTGAGCAATGAGAAACTCTAATATCTTAAAACTGCTGCAAATTCATGAGGTGGCTGAGTCATAATTACAACGAAATTATCAAAACATCATACATAGCAATCTGAAACCTTGGCAGATATGAAAGAGGGCGAGCATCACTTCACATGACATAGCATTGAAGACGATGCCCATACTTCTGTTCTTGACACCGAGTCTTGTTTACCTAAATATTTCATAAAAGTGATAGGAAGTATGAGTTGTATTCTGTTGCTATTTTATTGCTTCTCTTGTACAATGCTGATCATATAATAAACTGGTGAATTTTGGTTGGCATAATGTATTGACTAATAAGAATAAAAAGGCAGAAGCAATGCCAATTAGATAAAAAGAAAAGAAAAGGAGCATGGTAAAACAAGAAGAATAAAACAAAACACTTTTACCAGGTGGTGTTTGTTGTCCAAGACGAGGCCATGCATAAATTAATGTGATGGGAAAAGGTTTTTCACTTGGAGTGGAGTGAACTAAGTTGATAAAGCTGTCACTGCAGGGGCCACCTTATTGATAAGCGAATGCTGTAAGCAGGAAAGTAAGACTTGTGAAGTAACTACTAATATTAGCCTCAGATGTCACCACTAGGGGAAAAAAAAAAGCGGACAGCTAGAGAGCAGGTCACATGGCTCCGCTAAGAATAAACACTAAAAGGAGCAAGGACTTGCGTTTATACTGCAGAACCACCTAACAGGGTGTGAGAGGCCCTAACACAGAGCCCAGCTGCCTCGGGCCTATAGCGTACATTAATTAGAGTCAGCTGACTCGCGGACTCCGGCTGGCGCAGTTAGCAGTGTCATGACTAACCCTGGGCGTACTTTGCAAAGTAGAGCTACGCGTAGCTACGCAAAGTGCACTTCGCACTACGCGAGCTACGCGTAGCACTTCGCCAACTGCGTAGTACCCTGTTTGCACTGTGCAAGATGCCGTTTTCAATGATTGCACAGTGTGGACAAGCATCCGGCACTGTGCAATCATTGAAAACAGCATATTGCACAGTGCGGGCTGTAGTTTTCTGCCGCTCGAGTAGATATTTACTCGAGCGGCAGCTTTCTTAACGCGGACTGTTAGTTTCTCATCACGACCACTCGCAATGTGAAACCTGACCTCCCCACGTTGAGAATCTCGTCGGGAGGTTTATTTTCCATGCTCGCGATCAGCAACTTGATGTTGCTGATCACGAATGAGGAAAAAGTCTCGCCGGGATGTCATTTTGCTTGTTCGCGGTCGCCAACTTGACGTTGAGCAAGCAAAAAATGACCGCTGCACTACGCTACGCGTGTTTGCACTGTGCTACGTGCAATTCGCGTAGTGCGAAGTAGCACAAACTTCGCAAACTACGCGAGCGTAGTGTAGTGCTTTGCCCAGGGTTAGTCATGACAGCATGGTGCTGGGCAAGCCTCAGGAGAGGCTGCGAGATACACACAGCAGTCACAGCAGGCTGTATTATTTCAAAATGTAACACAAGTAAAGTGAGCAGTCCAGGGGTCTGGCGCACCACAGCTACACAATTCACTTACTTGAACAAGTTAATAAACTAAGAGAACTGCATAAACTCTGCAGCAAAGAGAAACCTTTTAAGTCATTTTTTAAACATACTTCCTGCATATTTGCTATGCCGTGGGTTTTAGAACAAGCTGCGCATGGTTCACCCTGCAGCAAAGCCTCTTTTCCTCTTGCAGAGTACATCTTCTTGCCCACACTGTGACCTGGGAAATGTCTGGGAGCCCCAAGAGGTTGTCAAATACAGGAGACTGGTAGGGCCAGGAGAGGTAGGGGTCACATTTGTACTCAGCAAGAAATGTTCGAGTACTTAAATCTCATTTTTTTTTTTTAATTAAATCCCGGATGTTTATTTTCCAGTGTAAAAAACACTTAAGCCACTCTTTTTAACGAATGGATAAACCTTTCCTCTTGAAGCAATATCCTGATCAGAACAAGAGGACAATACTCTCTGGGGCGCACAATTGAAATGGTCTGAAATCAGTTCTTAAGTGTGTTGGATTGCTGAATTTTACTTAGCCCACATGTATGGAAATAGAGAATTTTTATATTCTGCAGCGTACATTGAAATGATGGTTCTGAGATGGACAGTTTGATTGTCATGAAAATAAATTGCTGCAAAGTCATTTTGTTTGGAGCTCTACTGCCCTCTTGTGGAGTCTGTCGGCACTGACATTGGCGCGGCGAATAAGGGAAAGCCGGAGAGCATACATTTAATTTCCTCTAATTGCTGAACCGCGGATATTGTGTTATCTACATGGTAGGTTATATAATGTCTTGACCCTAAAGCACTGTGTGAAACAGATTAGAGTAATACCAACAAGCATTGGCAATGCAATAGGACTCACATTTCCGCGAGACCTATTGCATTGCAAATAGCAATGCCTGCGGGCGACGGGGGGGGGGCGTGGCGGCGAGAAGGCATCGGACTGTGGGAGGGGGGTAAAGGAAGAAAGTAGTCTGTGCTGTGAAGGAGCCAGTAGCTGTGGAAGGACACAAATGACTGACTTGGCTGTTATAGCGAGGGACTAACAAGCTCAAAACCAATCGTAAGGCAGCATTTAGAACCTAAGCCAATGAAGAAGATGAGCCGGAGAGTGGGTGGAGCATCCACAAAGCTTCCACACTATAGTGTATACTGCATGCCTTGCAAAGCAATGGCAGCGCATTCGCGCTGCAACACTAGGCTAGACCTAAAAATGCACTGAGATATATATTGTGATAGAAGATTTTAATCAGATATGTATTCACTCAAAGTCTGTGAGTGTTAATCGCTATGTTTTTTATCATGAATTATTTTAATGAATCTTATAACTCTGTGATGTACTGATGTTTTTATGATTTTGAGGATGCTTTTATGGTTTGTGATTTTAAACCGAATAAAGCTTACATTGATTAACACACACACAAGAATATATGCTTTTTGAGAGCAGGGTGCACAGCAGAACCATTTTTAGCGTGTGTATGTCAGCTGGGGTGCATCCTTTAAGAGTACATGCAAGGGCTTGGAGAGCAGCTGGCGCATACGAAGAAATGGTCTACAAAGGGTGGGGTGTGCTAGTCGGGTGCACATACGGCAATGTAAATGGCTGATTAAGATAACAACGTGAGACCCAACGATGGTGAGATCTTGCTAAACAGGCTCTTCTTGACCACAGGCAATGATAATACAACCAATGAAAATGCTCTTCGGAAGGCGTGTTTTTCTCACTCAAACCACATTCCTACAGCGCAGGCTTTCCTCACTCAGACAAAACTCATAACTCATTCATATTGCATCTATATACATAATTACCTTAAATCAAGGGCACAATTGTTGTAAGCCTCCCCTGGGCTCTTCTAGAGCAAGGCCATGTCTTCGAGATGCACTGTCTCCAGTCTGAATCAAAAACCGCGTACTCAGTTTTTTCCCTCTTTAACACTTCATTCAGATACAGGGGTTGTTTAGAAACCCTCCTGGAATAAGCTCAAATAATATAAAGTTGAGACTCATGTACCTCAAGGCCAGTCAATTAAGTGTGTTGGATAAAACTATTTTTAAGCTTAGAGTACCTCCAGGCAACTTGGATCAGGAATGCTGGGTGAAAATGGTTATATGCTTAAAGTACCTCCAGGCCACTCGGATAAGGAAAGCTGAGTGAAACTATTTTTATGCTTAAGAGTATCTCCAGGGCACTCTAATCAAGAGTTATGGGTGACTAGTCAATAATAAATTTTATATATATATATATATATATATATTCACTGAAAAAAACATAGGTTTCAGGCCTGATATAGTTAGGAATTAGCATTGAAAAAACCTTAGAAATTCACTGAAAAAAACATAGGTTTTAGGGGTGTTATAGTTAGCTGGACATTTCACTCGAACAAAACCATTGAAATTCCTCCGATATAGTTAGTTGTACTAACTACATTTCGCGCGCCCGCAATCCACTGCTGATGATGTCACATATTAAATCATTCATGACATGGTCAGTGACATCACTGATGACATCTCAAATGACATCACTGATGACATCACTGTTGACATCATCCAGTGAATGTGGTTTGGTTCGTTATTTAAATATGTATTATATATATATAGCAATTTGCATTGAAGAATGAGTGGATATATAAATATAAATATCTGGATGAAGGATTTAGCAGCAGTGTGATTGACTGTTTACTTGACTAATTTATAGTGTCACTAAATATATTGGATAGTGACTAAACTGTGTGTATATCTGTATCACTTTGTCAGTTGTTGTCTACACTGCTGCACCAGTTGGTTACTAGCTACTTGAAAGTCTATATTATTTATTGATTAGTTAACTGAGTATTTGTATGGGAGAGTGGATGTGTGTGTGGTTCGGTGGAGGGTGTGTGACTGGCCAAAGATGTGTGAATAGTTGATTCAGTAGGTATATGAAGTTAAAACTACATGTTATAACAGTTGTTTGGGTGAGTGAATATCTTTATGGGTGTGGTGATGAGCCAATACATGTCTCAATGGTACATGTCCAACAAACTAGGAAAATAAAAGCCATTGTATGTGTCAGTTGTTGTATATAAATAAATATATATATCACTCAGTGATTGTATGAGTGACTGTATGGATAACTGTATACTTGTAATAGTGTTTTTATAACACACTAAGTATGATTTATTATCTATATGAATAGATGAAGTGGTGTTTTTATAAGTGTATAGGTAAGTAAAAGTAAATATGATCCATTGTTTGCATAAGTGAGTAGGATGACTTCATAAGCGATTAGGATGTGTGCTGGTGTGTAATGTCGATATAGGTGTATAAGTGATAGTGTTCTATTTATCATTGACAGCATGTATGAGTGAATCTATAGGTAAGTGATTAGATGTGTGTATAGATCTAGGAATCACTGAGTGGGTGTTTAGAAACTTGTATTGGTGTGTCAATGGTTTTAAATCTGGCACTCTGTATTTTACAGTGAGTGATGAAAGGTTATACTAGTGTATGATGAGGTGTATCTGATTGTCACGTGGATGATGCCATCAGTGATGTCATCAGTGATGTCATTTGAGATGTCATCAGTGATGTCACTGACCATGTAATGAATGATTTAATATGTGACATCATCAGCAGTGGATTGCGGGCGCGCGAGATGTAGTTAGTACAACCAACTATATCGGAGGAATTTCAATGGTTTTGTTCGAGTGAAATGTCCAGCTAACTATAACACCCCTAAAACCTATGTTTTTTCAGTGAATTTCTAAGGTTTTTTAAATGCTAATTCCTAACTATATCAGGCCTGAATCCTATGGTTTTTTCAGTGAATTTCAAAGGTTTTTTAAATGCTAATTCCTAACTATATCAGGCCTGAAACCTATGTTTTTTTCAGTGAATTTCAAAGGTTTTGTAAATGACAATTTATAATGTATTAATTGTTATACTGATTTTTTTGATACTGATTTACTACATTTTTTAAACTATTTATTTTTAGGTATTTCTTTTTAATTACATTATAATTACATTATACATTACAATACAAAATATACTTTCTCAGAATGAATTACTTTAGTTTAAATACTTGGCAAATAGGCAACAGACTTTAAAATACAGTAGTTACAATTGTTGCAATGGGCAACACAATTTCAAACACAAAGTAACATTGAGCTCAATGTGAATGTCTAGTTAAATGCAAATAGTTACTTTATGGATTACTTTTCTAACCACAGGACTGGATCCTAGATTCAGTTCTTGGACATCTCCTGTAAACAGTTGAGTAAAAGCGTTTTGGTTACAGTAGTTATTTTTAAGGAATATTATTGTATTTTAAAAGTTGACACTTAGAAACATTTTCACATGGAATCACCAATGTTATCCTACGGCAGAAAATTCACTTAGCAGGTAAGTAGTGTTATCGTTACTTTTTCTTACTCAGTGGTGGATCCTGGATCCAGCACTGGCCAGCCTCCTGTAAACAGTTGAAAGAATGTGTTTAAGTCATACAGACGATTTTTTAGGAATATTTCTAGTTTGTGAAAATAGGCACTTAGAAACTTTTCTGCTGAAAACCACACAATGGATTCCTATGGAAGGAAATACAAGTTACTGGTAAGTACGCTTAGAATTACTTTTCAGGGTCAGTGCTGGGCTAAAAGATGCCGCACTGGGTTCTCTCCTGATTACCGGTGATTAAATCAGAATTCGTAGTTCGGCTGATTTTAGAGGAATATTTGTACAATGGTGAAGGAAGGGGGAGGGGCCTGAGGTGACGTGTGCAAACACGCCCTGTGGCGCGTTTTAAGTTGGGGAATTAATTCCTCTTCAATCCTGAGGTCCCCTGGGGGCCAACTAGCCCACCAGGTACCTCCAGTATTGAAGATAAATTAATTCCCCAACTTAAAAACACCACAATGCGTGTTTGCACAGATCTCACCTCAGGCCCCGCCCCCTACCTTCACCACTGTGCAAACGCGCCCATGGGGTGTTTTAAGTTGGGGGATTAAGTACCCTTGAATCCTGAGGTCCCCTGGCGGCCAACTAGCCCACCAGGTACCTTCAGTATGCGCCAGGGAGCTGCGTTGCAGAGAGGTGTTCAGAGGCCACACCCCTTTTTACAACACTCTGCAACGCAGCTCCGTGGCGCTTAGTGGAGGTACCTGGTGGGCTAGTTGTCCTCTAGGGGACCTCTGGATTGAAGAGGAATGAATTCCCCAACTTAAAACGCGCCACAGGGTGTGTTTGCACAGTATCACCTCAGGCCCCACCCCCTACCTTTACCACTGTGCAAACGCGCCCCGTGGCACATTTTAAGTTAGGAGATTAAGTCCCCTTGAATCCTGAGATCCCGTGGCAGCCAACTAGACCACCAGGTACCTCCAGCAAGCGCCAGGGAACTGCGTTGCAGAGAGGTGTATAAAGGGGCGTGGCCTCATTACACCTCTCTGCAATGCAGCCCCCTGGCATACTGGAGGTTTCTGGTGGGCTAGTTGGCCCCCAGGGACCCCCAGTATTGAAGGGTAAATTGTTCCCCCTCTGCAAACGCACCAGGGGGAGCATTTGCAGAGTGATGAAAGGAGGGGGCGTGGCCTCCTCCCCGATCCCGTTTAAAAAATATATATATTTTTCTTATTTTTTGGTTCTGGGGACCCCATCCCCCAGGGCCTGCCCCCAATTTGTATTTTTTTGTAACAAAAAAAAAAAAAAGGGAAGGGGGCCTTGCCTGTGTCCCCTTTTGGCCCTGGGGACCCCATCCCCCGGGGCCGTTTTTTTATTTATTTCTTTTTCGGAGGGGGGCCGCGTGGCCCCCCTCCCGGGCCACTACTGGCCCCGGGTACCCCATCCCCGGGGCCTGGTCATCTCGTTGGGGACTGTGGGGGGGTCCCAATCCCCCCACGATCCCAGCCGGCTCCCCGCTTCCTGCAGGAGCCGGCATTGCTTTTCCACATGGGGAGCAGCTAACATGCTGCTCCCCATGTGGAAAAGCAATCATCTTTGCTTCATTGAAGTGAGAGCAGGTTTCCCTGCTCTCGCTTCAATTAAGCAAAGCAGTTTGCAATGGCAAGGTGGGAGCCGTGAGGCACCCTGGGACACTGCAGGAGCCGGCCCTGGAGGTGGTGGTCCCCAGGGCCATCTTTGGCTGCAGGAGGGGGGCCGCGCGGCCCCCCTCCCACTTAATTTTAAGCCCCGGGGTGTGGTGGTCCCCGGGACTTGGGGGTCCGTAAGTGACCCCCTATTTTAAATAATTAGTGCCCCGGGGAGGTGGGGGTCCCCGGAGCGTGTGGGGGGGGGCTCGGGCCCCCACACACAGGTTTTTTTGTTTTTTTTTCAAACTAAATAAAATAAAATAAAAACAAAGCGCGGGAGACCGCGCTTCTTTTTTTTTCGTCAGCGGGATGCGCGGACCCTACCCGCATCCCGTGATTTTTTTAAAAAAAGGGTGTTTTTACCCTGCCCCCTTGTCGCGTTTTGCGCCTTTTTTTCGGTTTTCTTGTGCCTCGGTTCTACTGAGGCACAAGATGGCTGCCAACACTTCCTGATTCAGAGTGTTGGCAGCCAATTAGCATTCAGCTCGTGCTCGGGAGGGTTCGGGGAGGGTGCGCAGATCCTCCGAGGCCATAGATATATATGTACTTTTACCTCAAATTTTCTCAGGAACTACTGAACGGATTAACAACTTTTAAGCAAAAGGCACGAGTCTGAACTGAGGACTACCTCTTTGCCAAATTTGGTGTAATTCCGTTCAGCAGTTCAGGCTGTAGCTGCGTCAACAGGTCCTATGGGAAAATGCATGGGGAAAACGCGTTTTGGGACCCCCATTTTTTCTCTGTCCCAGTTTGATGAATCACCGTGAAATTTTCAGGATAGGAGCAGACCGGAGCTGGCCAAAAGTTTGGAAAATTTCGCGAAGATTCGTCAATCGGCGCCAACGTTATTCCAAATAGAATGTTGCGGATTTCCTATGGAAAATAGGTCCCAACTATATCTACCTACTGGTGACCGCCAGTAGGTAATATATATATATATATATACATCATTGAAAACATATCTCGACGTGGGCCGCATCCCGAGGGGGCTGAGGATTCTCGTGGCACCTACGTACGAGAATCCGGACCCCACAATGTTGCAGGAATGGGCAGATAACAACGCGCAATCCTCTAGAAACATGCTACAGATACTGATTAAATTTGCTACAACTGACAGAGAAAAAATATTGGCCAGGTTTGAAGAAATTCACAATGAACTAGATGAATTAGACAATCAGTAGGAGGTGAAAAAAAGCCTAGAGGATATAAAGACCAGAGTGATGAAGTATGAACAGATTATTAAGGACAGAAAAGCCACAAAGTTCCAACGTGACAGAAATGATTATCTCCAGGGGAGGATTTATACATTCTCAAAAAAATTGAAAATATCCGTCGACAGCAATTATCAGCAACAGACAATAGTCTGACTAAACCAGCTGAACCCAGCGAATCTGATTTGAGTTCTGAGATCGAATCTGACCCAGAGGCCACAGGCAACGTGAACCAGACCCACCCATCCAAGAGTTTGGTTTTTTATGCATGAAACGCATGATGAGTTTACGACCACGACCCATGCGCCAAGATTAAACACAAAACAGAGCACAAAATCAAACAGGAAAAGAAGAAAGGACAGAAGATGGGGCAAACGTAACACAAAAAGCGGGGAAATCTACATAGAGAAGCAACAGACTCAGATAAACACAACAACAGGAACTGAAAACACAGTTATAAATCTTACAAATATGGCTTTGACAATAGAAGAAGAAAGAATCCTCTCTCTAGGCTTGTCTTTTTGTACAGATACAAAATTAGGTTGAAACTACGCAAATATTTCTTCAACAGCCTTAGAAACACTGACGAAGGCGATAAAGAGGCAACGACCCCTGCAGTATTGGGCAGTTTAAGTGTTGCTGACATGACCCTACTAAGAGACATGACAGAATTAGACTGTGAACAAGAAACAAGTCAAATTACAACAATGGAAGCAGCAATCAGATCTGATTTAAACATTCTGGAAACAACTCGGACACCTTTTAAATCTAAATCTGTATTCACTCCACTCATGCCCAAGGATGGAATTGATATTTTTTCAGGAAGGGTCATCAAAGACCTCAAAGAGTTGGCCATAAAAAGTAGAAATTATTTCACCAAATCTAAACACAACCTCAGGATTGAATATTCAAATGTCATGCAAAAAATCAAAGCTCGAACAGATATTGTGGTACGCTGGTCTGACAATGGGGGAAATGTAGTCCTTTGGCCCCTAGAAATGTATAACAAGGAGGCGATGGCTCAGTTGCAAGATAGGACTGCTATAATCACATCAGCGCTACAAATATAATAAGTGTGAAAGAAAAATTTCAGAAAGCTTTATATAATTGGAGAGGGGCTGGACTCATCTCGAAGCAAGAACTCGAGTTTCTGAAAAACGACTACCCAATGACACCACAATTATACCTACTCCCAAAGATACACAAAAACGTGTTATGTCCCCCCTGGGAGACCAATCATATCTGCAATTGGGGGCCTGTTTGAGAACACTAGTAGATTTATTGACTTTTTTCTACAACCATTTGTCCAAAAACGTCCAGCCTATATCAGAGACACTGGTGATTTTCTAGCAAAAATCTATGATTGTACTTGGCATGATAACTATGTTTTCATGACATTGGATGTCCAGAGTCTTTATACCAGCATTAGACATAGAGATGGCCTGAATGCACTTAATCACCACTTAGGCACTAGACACATAGGGCTACACCAACACACACTCATGCTACTACAGATGGCAGAGTGGTGTCTGGAAAATAACTTCTTCATATTTTACAAACAGATGCAAGGAACTGCCATGGGTACTTGCTTCGCCCCCAGCTATGCTAATTTGCATATGGGCTGGTGGGAGGAGGAAGTACTCATGAAGACACACAACACCTATATGTCTGAAAATGTCATATTATATACTAGATATATAGATGCCATTTTTATCTTGTGGCGAGGCAGCGAACAGAGTGCACTTGATTTTGCATCAGAGATTAATAACAACTCTCTCAACCTAAGATTCACATGTGCCAAGAGTAAGGAGTCTATCATTTTCTTAGATCTAGAACTATACATACAGAATGATAAAGTACAATCTAGAACTTTTAGAAAACCTACATCTGGTAATGCTATCCTCCACGCCAGCAGTTTTCATCCAACCAATCTTATAGAAAGTATTCCGTATGCGGAATGTTTGAGGATGAAACGCAACTGTAGCATTCAAGACAGTCTCAAAAACTCTACTGATGGTCTCTTCACAAGACTAAAGAACAGATGATACAAGACTAAAACACTGACAATGGCGGAACAGAAATGTGATAAAATCAAAAGAGAGGATCTGATTTTCAAAGACAAAAAACAACACACACAGAAAGGGATAGACAACACTCCTAGACTGATCACAGGATATAACTCTTACCACACTAACTTAAGAAAGATACTACACAGACACTGGCCCTTAGTGCGTAGTGACCCTACGATAGGTCTCACGTGTACTAAGTTTCCACAACTAACGTTCAGGAGAGCAAAAAGTATGCGCCAAGAACTAGTCTGCAACGCACCAGTACATAACAAAGGAGGAAATTGGCTTAAAACTCAGAGAGGTTTTTAGAAGTGCTCAAAGTGTAAGGCCTGCAAACACGGTATAAACACTAAAACAATCCATCTCCCCCTTAGAAAACCCCTTTCAAAATCCAGGGATGCTATTCATGTAAGACAGATTTTGCTGTATATGTCCTTCGCTGCTCTTGCGACAAGATGTACATGAGTAGTACTATACACCCCGTACATGTCCAGATACTACAGCACCTAAGAGCCATCGCGAATGATGACCCAGTGTATCCCGTATCGAGAGATATAAACTCACACCACGGGGGCAAAGCAGAGGAACTTTCCTACTTTGTGATCGACAGTATTGCTAAAAATATAAGGGGAGGAAACAGACAATTGTCCCTCAGGAGACTAGAATCCAGGTATATCATACTATTGGACTGTAAAATCCCTAATGAGATGAACACTGACGAGGCTTTAAACGTACATCTTTAACTGAACTAACAAGCCTCTTACCAATTCTATAATGCACACTGCTGCTCCTGCATCTTAACCCTTTCCGCAGCATGTGGTTCTCTTTTATTTATTAGTATGATACATTTATGTTCGTTTGGCACAAAACTTATAATTTGCACTGTGTAATATATGCATTTTTACATATATCTTTTTTGATCATTGGATATTTCTTCTGATCAAATTAATTTTTTTTGATTAGTACTATTACACTTTAAATGGAGAATATACAAAATGTACGCAGGCCACGCAATTTGTGTCACCAATGACATGGGAGCATAACACACCATCTTTGCCCACTTCGGCCATACACCATGCTGGCCATTATCAATAATCTGGTGCTTTACCATTGTCGAAATAATGAATATGGGCTATATTGTGTTGTCATGAGTGATGTCACTGACCATGTCATGAGTGATGTAATATGTGACATCATCAGCAGTGCATTGCGGGTGCGCGAGTTATAGTTAGCTGAACTAACTATAACGGGGGAATTTCAATGGTTTTGTACGAGTGAAAAGTCCAGCTAACTATAACGCCCCTGAAACCTATGGTTTTTTCAGTGAATTTCTAAGGTTTTTTAAATGCTAATTCCTAACTATAACGTGCCTGAAACCTATGGTTTTTTCAGTGAATTTCAAAGGTTTTTTAAATGCTAATTTTTAACTATACCTACAGAGATAGGACATGTGAGGAAAGAAGAAAAAACGCACAGAAAGAAAAAAAAGAAATGCAGAAAGAAGCAACAGAAGTCCTCAAAGACGAAGAAAAGTGCAGGAAGAAGGATAACGTGCAGAAAGAACAAACAGAAGAGCAGAAAGAAGCCTTGTTGCAAAATCATCCTGTACCCTCAACTTTTTCAGTCGGATACTGGTGGTAACTGAGTCTGACTAACCAGTCCTAGAGCCAGTGCTATGTTAAAAGACACTCAGAATACAGTGAAAACACCTACATACACTAGGGAACACTATGCGTTGGGATCCCCCTGTGATTAGCATGACCTCCTCTATAAGCCCCTAGTATATAATAGGGCAGGGGATTAAAACTACCTCTTAAAACGCGCCACAGGGCGTGTTTGCACACGTCACCTCAGGCCCCGTCCCCTCACTTCCCCACTGTATAAACACGCCCTGTGGCCGTTTTAAGTTGGGAGATTAAGTCCCGTTCAATCCTTAGGGTCCCTAGGGTCCAACTAGACCACTAGGTACCTCCAGTAAGTGCCACAGAGCTGCGTTGCAGAGAGATGTAAAAAGGGGCATGGCCTAGACCACCTCTCTGCAACGCAGCGCAGTGGCGCTTACTGGAAGCACTTGGTGGGCTAGTTGGCCCCCAGGGTCCCTCAGGATTGAAGGGGAATTATTTCCCCAACTTAAAACGCACCACAGGGCTTGTTTGCACATGTTAACTCAGGACCCGTCCCCTCCCTTCACCACTGTGTAAACACGCCCTGTGGGCGTTTTTAGTTGGGAGATTAAGTCCCCTTGAATCCTAAGGGTTCCCAGGGTCCAACTAGACCACTAGGTACCTCCAGTAAGTGCCACAGAGTTGCGTTGCAGAGAGATGTAAAAAGGGGCACGGCCTAGACCACCTCTCTGCAACGCAGCGCAGTGGCGCTTACTGGAAGCACCTGGTGGGCTATTTGGCCCCCAGGGTCCCTCAGGATTGAAGGGGAATTATTTCCCCAACTTAAAACGCGCCACAGGGCTTGTTTGCACACGTTAACTCAGGACCCGTCCTCTCCCTTCACCACTGTGTAAACACGCCCTGTGGTCATTTTTAGGTCTCGCCTGACCCAGCGCATGCGCTGGTCTGGCGAGACTTATTGAGAGGGCTCCAAAAAGTGCTACCAGGCCAGCCTAGAGCTACAGTGCATGTGCGCGGGCGCGCATGCCACGCTTTACCACGATTACTTTCACTTTTCACGGCCGCTTGGCATAGCCAATAGGTCTCGCTTTTGGGACCTTATAAGTATTTAGTTATGCAACTGTTGCATGGCTAAACACTTATAAGGTCCCAAAGGCGAGACCTATTGGCTATGCCAATGCATATTAGTTGGGAGATTAAGTTCATTTGAATCCTGAGGGTCCCTAGGGTCCATCTAGCCCACTAGGTACCTCCAGTAAGCACAACAGAGCTGCGTTGCAGAGAGGTGTAAAAAGTGGCACGGCCTGGACCACCTCTCTGCAAAGCAGCTCAGTGGCGCTTACTGGAAGCACCTGGTGGGCTAGTTAGCCCTCCAGGGGCCCTCAGGATTGAAGGGGAATTATTTCCCCAACTTAAAACGTGCCCTAGGGCGTGTTTGCACACGTCACCTCAGGCCACGTCCCCTCCCTTCCCCACTGTGTAAACACGCCCTGTGGCCGTTTTTTAAGTTGGGAGATTAAGTCCCCTTGAATCCTGAGGATCCCTAGGGGCAAAATAGCCTACTAGGTACGTCCAGTAAGCGCCATTGCAGACAGGTGTAAAAAGAGGCACGGCCTGCACCACCTCTCTGCAACGCAGAGCAGTGGCGCTTACTGGAAGCACCTGGTGGGCTAGTTGGCCCCCAGGGTCCCTCAGGATTGAAAGGGAATTATTTCCTCAACTTAAAACGCGCCACAGGGCGTGTTTGCACACGTCACCTCAGGCCCCGTCCCCTCCCTTCACCACTGTGTAAACGTACCCTGTGGCCGTTCTAAGTTGAGAGATTAAGTCCCCTTGAATCCTAAGGGTCCCTAGGGTCAAACTAGCCCACTAGGTACCTCCAGTAAGCGCCACAGGCCGAACACCTGTCTGCAACGCAGCTCCCTGGCGCATACTGGAGATACCTGTTGGGCTAGTTGGCCCTCAGGGACCCTCAGTATTGAAGGGGAATTAATTCCCCAACTCACAACTGGCCAGGGGGCGCGTTTGCAGAGTGCTGCAAGGAGGGGGCATGGACTCCGGCGCGATGCCGGTCTTTTATTTATTTTATTTTTTTAAGAAGGAGGGCTGTGTGGCCCCCCTTCTTTTTCTAATGTACTGGCCCTGGGGACCCCATCCCCCAGGGCCTGCACCCTAATTTTTTTTGTTGAATAAAATTAATTTGGCCCTCCCAAGGCCTTAATCGGCCCAGGGGACCCCAACCCCCAGGTCATGGCCTTTTTTTTTTTTTTCTTTAGGAGGGGAGCTGCGTTGCCCCCCTCCTCAGGCCACTAATGGCCTCGGGGACCCTATCCCCCGGGGCCGGCTTTTGTTTTTTATTATTTAAAAAATATATATATTTATAGAAACACCTAGGACATGCTGGACAAACCGTATTTACCTATCACCATGACGATTTGCGTGATATTCATTAAAAGGCGACTATGCATAGAATGAATCCACATGGAATGTATTTACACCGCTAGTGAAGCTCTGACGTGTCTGACGCCCTACCGTGCCTAATCCCGGCGCCCCTGCTGGAGCAGAGTTTTCTGTTGAAAATTTATCGAGTTTTAAGCTCCAGTTTCATCTATATGTTATGATTTAAAATCACTAATTTGAAACGACTAATTAATAGTTTGTTTTGTCCGGATTAACCAACATTACTAATGAGAGAAACTACACGTGGGATGCATATATGTTGCTTAATAATAATGTGCGGTTTTATTCACAAGTGCTATTTGTCCTGTGTTTGTGCGTTTTAAATAACGTGTGCTAATGCTTTATTGCGTTGCAGAAGGCTAGATAAGTACATACACATAAGGGTATTAGTGGGGTTTAACACTGTACAATCATTATGATGTGGTAACGTTGTTTGTGTCTCTTTTAATTAAGATGGTTCGTTTTGGCCTAAAACAAGATGGCTGCCATGTACAGCCTGCACTCGAGTGATCGAATTTTGACGAGAGGCCTTGCTGAATATGGTTGAGAGTCACCTGACCACAGCCTTTGCCTGGTTAGAAAGTTTTCCGTGAGGACAGCAGCTCTGGGAACGAATCCAACTGTCCTTGGACAAGGATAAAGCCACAATGAACAATGACCAGTCTGCGGTGGCTCTGCTAAGATATCAAGGAAGAGCATTTACGAAAGAAACATTTGCAAACTCGAGTTTCCTTCTTCCGTCTTTTTATTTTTGTGATTTTTCCTGAGCGGAGGTTTTCTAAATGTAACCAGGAGACTTCCTTTCCTGCTCGCTCTGCGCAGTGGTTCAACGGATATCTAACATTTGTTTGTAACTTTTATTTGCAACTTACTCTATAAGTATGTTAGACTAGAGAGGGTCCATGTTCGTTCGCTGGTTCATTCTATCATCGCGTTTGGACGTTCCTTATGCGGAGGACGGCGGCTCGAGAGACTTTACCGAGAGACCTTACCGAGAGACCTGTCCTGACCCATTTAGCTAGAATAGGTAACTATGAGAATAAAGATTTTGCTAATGATTGACTTTTCATTTGAATTAATTTAGATAAACAAGCATTTGTTTGAATACCAGTGTCGGGTGTTTAATCCTTTGTCAATTATTGAGTTTCAAATGTATTTCCTATGTTCAAAATCATGACTCAAGGCAATGTCATTAAGGTCGCATTGACCTCATTGTAGATGCAGATTGGTTTAGGTTTCCTCTCCTATATTCAGTGTGGATAGAGTAATATCGTGAATTTAGTGTTATGGGCCCTAGCGTATGATGAGTGATTGCGTGTGTGACTGTAGATTTACTCTATCTGTGGAAGCGGGGAAAATTTATATGCGCCGATCTGCAGCACCCCCGCCGGTGGGTACTCTCCAAGTAGACACCCTTGTTGTTTATTTATACAAACATGGGTAGCTATTGACGGGCACATTTAATATACACGCACAACAAGCCATTCAAAGCGGATTCGACAAAAATTCAACCAAACTATGCAAGAAACCCCCTCACGGTAAATAAAACACACATCCACCGCCGAATGTGTAATACTTTTTATTTTACTCTCTGGAAAGGAGACAAACCTCACTTGAGAGTCACAGCGTGCTACTGGCTGAGCCCAATGCTGTGTTACACCCACCAGTGCCCGCCGAGTGCCTCACACCTCTGTGTTGTATTCCACCAGCTAATGCATATGCTATGACACTCTCTAGCCCATGTGCACTGTAACACCACCCCGTGAATATGTCATGCCACACTTAAACCAGATTGGTCGCACACGCGGTGTGCGACCCACTTCGCATTTTGTATTTAAAGCTCCCTGAGCTATGGGTTGACGAGCCCGGATCCCGCACCCGCGCGCCTTGAGAGGTACTATACCTGATAATTTTTGGCAGTCTACAGCACCCCGCATACGTACCTGCTCCCTGCTGACGAGAGGCAATTACCTCGAAACACGTGTCCAGGGATGGCATTTTAAACTTTTTACTCGTGGCATAGGTGTACCCGCCGCTGTCACTACATTCTGCAGAATCCTATGGGGCTATTTGCTAGTATGACGAGCGGTGTGCGACCCACTTCGCATTTTGTATTTAAAGCTCCCTGAGCTATGGGTTGACGAGCCCGGATCCCGCACCCGCGCGCCTTGAGAGGTACTATACCTGATAATTTTTGGCAGTCTACAGCACCCCGCATACGTACCTGCTCCCTGCTGACGAGAGGCAATTACCTCGAAACACGTGTCCAGGGATGGCATTTTAAACTTTTTACTCGTGGCATAGGTGTACCCGCCGCTGTCACTACATTCTGCAGAATCCTATGGGGCTATTTGCTAGTATGACGAGCGGTGTGCGACCCACTTCGCATTATGTCATGCCACACTTGCCTTCGCACGGGTTATATTGCCCCATCTAACGTGCCTTCCTCGATGCCTATGATATAGTGCACAGCGCTATGCCATACATAATACAATCTGGGATACATATCTTAGTCACAGTGCATATGCAACGTTACACTCCCCAGCACATATTTTATATTACAACTTTAGAGACTAGTTAGGTTACACAACACTGCCCTGTGCATATTACACTCCAAGGCGCATATCGCATAGCACGCGCTAGTGCCTGTGCTATCTCGCACTCTCCAATGAATCTGTAATTGCGCACAATGTATTGCATATTATATTTCACGCCCCGGTTCATCTTATATCACACTTTTTGGTGCATAGTTTATACCATATACTATATCTAGTTTTCATTTAAAATCGTGCTCTCAGGACTATGTTCTATATAACACTGCGTCCACCTACCCTTTTCACGGGCATTACATTTTGCGATGGGGGGTGGAGGGTCAGGGGGTGTTTCTGCCAAGTGAGCCCGGAGTCACAGTCACAAACGTCCTCTTCTTCCTGAATAAAAGTGAGATTATTCTGCATACTTGTTCATATTTTAAGTAGTTCGCACAGACACACATTTTAAAAACAATAAAGTTCCTAATACCCACCTTCTCTGAACAGTTAGCTTGCTGCCCCATCCACCTCCTCCCTATCCTCTGTTGTCTGAATCCATGGACTAGCCTCCTCCCTCCTGTCATGCATGGTCTGATGTGCTGCCACTGCCTTCCATTTAGCATGATGTACCAGTCCACTGCTCCTGCCCTCCATTTCCCAATTCCATGGCCCATCATTGACCTCCTGCTTAGCCTCTGTGCTTAGCTTGCTGCCCCTATTCTCCTTCCCCCTGCCCTCCGAAGTCTTTGTGCATGCCCCTGCTCCATCCTTTTTGCCCACCATGTTCCATGGACCTGCCACTCCTATCTACTCTGAGTGTTCTGTTGAGCTGCCAATTCCCTCCCACCTGCCTAGCATTGTCAGATGACTGTAACCTGTCCCTGCCACCTCCACCCTGCCTGTCCACATGCCATGCCCCTATCCCCTTCCTCCTGTCCTCCATGGTCCATTTTACTGCCACACCCTTCTGCCCTCCCTGGTCTGTTGTGCTGCAACTGCTCCTCTTGCCTGCCCCGCGCGGTCTGTTGTGAGGCCCCTTCCCCTGAACTCTCTTGTCTGTGCCCAGGTCCTGACCCTCCCTTCTATCCTCCATGATCCTTTGTGCATGCCCCTGCACCTTCCTTCTTCCCCATCATAGCCATTGTGTTGTTACTAACCCTCCTGCTTGCCATGCATGGTCTTCTGTGCTGCCATGACCCTTCCCACCTTCCCTGTGTGGTCAGCTAGCTGCCCCTGACCCCCTCCCACCTTCCCCCCATGATCTGTGTGTATGCATTCATAGTCTCATTGTTGCTCTCCATGGTGTGTCTTTTTTATAGTGCCCAGCCTGCCTGACCTCCATGGTCATCTTGCTGCTCCTGCCCTGCCCCCTTGCCCCCAGCCCTCTGTTTCCATGTGCGGACCCCTACTCCCTCCCTCCTGGCTTGTCTGTTCCATTGTAATGCCCCTGATCCGTCCCTCCTGCCCTTTAGGGTCTGTTATGCTGCAGCTTTCTCTCCTGTCTGTCCATTATGGTCAGCTAGCTACCATTGCCTCTTTCCCCTCTGTTCTCTGTTGTCCATGTGCATGGTCCTGTCCCCTCCCTATTGCTTTCTATGGATTGTTGTGCTGCACTCCCGTCCCGCATGCGCTGTGTGGTGTATTGTGCTGCTGCAAACCCTGATGCCTGCCCTGTAGGGTCAGTTTAGTGCACCTCTCCATGTCCTTCCTGTCCTCTGTTATCCGAGTCCATGTCCCTACCCCAATTCCTCCTGCCTACCATGATCCAATGTACCATACGTGCGAACATTTTGAACTTGGTAAGAGGGAGATTTTGAAAAAAAACTGGGGTATTGATTTTCCCCTTTGAGTTACATTGAAAAAGAGGAGATTGTAGACAGGAGACAGATCAAATAAAGCCCATTTGAGCTTAAAAACATTGGACGTTTCCTGGCTGAAACAGGTCTGTTGGCATGTATGGTTGTACTACCACTGCCTCTTCCTTCTGCCCACAATGGTCTATTATATTGCCACAGCCTCTCTTGCCAGTCCTGTATTTTTGGTTTGTTGCCCCTGCCCCCTTTTCCACTACCCTCCATAGTCTGTTGTGCTGCCACTGCCCTTCCTGCCTGCCCAGTGTGGTCAAATTGTTGCATCTGCACTCTCCTACCTGCCTTCAATTTTCAGAGTCCGTGCCCCTGGCCTCTGCCTCTCAACAGTATCCCAATGAACCACTAGATTGCTAACATTCTATATTTATTACAAAAGTGTGGAACGCCTGATGTCATCTTGATGTAATCAAAACTGTAATACCTAGAGTATTTCCTTTAGAAATTACATATATGAGAGGGTCTTATTTGCATCAAAATTATGGTTAGTGCTCCAAAAAACTAAAATGAGGACATATTTTCTGAGTTTTCAAATAGCGACAAAGAACTTTTAAATTATTTGTAATCTTTGTGTTTTTTTATCCAGTTGACCACTTGATTAAATGTTGCACCTAGGGGAGAGGATGTGGTGTTACTTCCAGAGCTGCAGACTTTGCAACTGGGGAACCAGGTTGGAGTTTCTGCTTCAGCTCAACATTCTGTGATTCTGGTCAAATCACTTAATCTCCCCATGTCTACAACCAAAATGAATTTGATCTTGTGTGATGTAACCAATGCTCATGTAAAGCACTCCAATACCTGACAAGTCTGCACTATATAAAACTGAAAATACACAAAAAATAAGTGTTTTGCACACTTCTGTCATTGGGCTACATGTGGGCTACATCTGGGTGATATTTTGTGCTGCATTTGGGCTCTTTTGTCTCTGGTAGCCATCTTGGGAGATTTATTTGTTATGAAGTTTCCTAATTTCCTCATTTACTCCAATCTCCTCAGTAGGAAATGCTTTCAGTTTTTTACTTTGATTCCATCAAGAAGGTATTCAGATATGTCACACATTTGCCATAAATTCTGAATGTTAGCACTCTAGTTGCTCATTAGATTACTGTAGTAAAGCTTCTGCTCACCACGGAAGTCTGCTGCTGGTATTAAAAGTGCATGTTTTAGTCTGCATATCAGAATTTTTTAATGAAATAGAAGAGGATTTGAGAAGTCACTCAAAATGTGCCCTAATTTTTATTTCTTCAGCACTAATAATAATTTCTATGGCAAAATGAACCCCCTCATTGTGTTCCTTTTTAAATTAAATGTTTTAAGTGTTACCAGTTTATTCCAATCAAGATGGCTTCAGATGTGCCATACTTTTGTCATAAGTTAGACAGTAAGCGCTCTAGTTGCTCTTAAGAACACTCTGGGACATTCTGTCATTGGGCTATACTTGGGCTACATCTGGGTGATATTTGGGCTACATTTGGGCTCTTTTGTCTCTGGTGGCCATCTTGGGAGATTTATTTGTTATGAAGTTTCCTAATTTCCTCATTTACTGCAGTCTCCTCAGTGGGAATACTTTCAGTTTTTTTATTTTGGTTTCATCAAGAAGGCATTCAGATGTGTCACACATTTGCCATAAATTCTGAATGTTAGCACTCTAGTTGCTCATTAGATCACTGTAGTAAAACTACTGCTCACCAGGGAAGTCTGCTGCTGGTATTCAAAGTGCATATTTCAGTCTGCATGTCAGAATTTTTTTCTGAAATAGAAGAGGATTTGAGAAGTCAAAATGTGCCCTAATTTTTCTTTCTGCAGAACTAATCATAATTTCTTTGGCAAAATAAACCCCCTCATTTTGTTCCTTTGTAAATTAAATGTTTTACGTGTTACCACTTTATTCCAATCAAGATGGCTTCAGGTGTACCATACTTTTGTCATAAGTAAGACTGTTAGCGCTCTAGTTGTTCTCTAGTTGTTCGTTAGAACACTCTGGGACATTCTGTCATTGGGCTATACTTGGGTTACATCTGGGTGATATTTGGGCTACATTTGGGCTCTTTTGTCTCTGGTGGCCATCTTGGGAGATTTATTTGTTATGACGTTTCCTAATTTCCTCATTTACTGCAGTCTCCTCAGTGGGAATACTTTCAGTTTTTTTATTTTGGTTTCATCAAGAAAGCATTCAGATGTGTCACACATTTGCCATAAATTCTGAATGTTAGCACTCTAGTTGCTCATTAGATCACTGTAGTAAAACTATTGCTCACCAGGGAAGTCTGCTGCTGGTATTCAAAGTGCATATTTCAGTCTGCATGTCAGAATTTTTTTCTGAAATAGAAGAGGATTTGAGAAGTCAAAATGTGCCCTAATTTTTCTTTCTGCAGAACTAATCATCATTTCTTTGGCAAAATAAACCCCCTCATTTTGTTCCTTTGTAAATTAAATGTTTTACGTGTTACCACTTTATTCCAATCAAGATGGCTTCAGGTGTACCATACTTTTGTCATAAGTAAGACTGTTAGCGCTCTAGTTGTTCTCTAGTTGTTCGTTAGAACACTCGGGAACATTCTGTCATTGGGCTATACTTGGGTTACATCTGGGTGATATTTGGGCTACATTTGGGCTCTTTTGTCTCTGGTGGCCATCTTGGGAGATTTATTTGTTATGAAGTTTCCTAATTTCCTCATTTACTGCAGTCTCCTCAGTGGGAATACTTTCAGTTTTTTTATTTTGGTTTCATCAAGAAGGCATTCAGATGTGTCACACATTTGCCATAAATTCTGAATGTTAGCACTCTAGTTGCTCATTAGATCACTGTAGTAAAACTATTGCTCACCAGGGAAGTCTGCTGCTGGTATTCAAAGTGCATATTTCAGTCTGCATGTCAGAATTTTTTTCTGAAATAGAAGAGGATTTGAGAAGTCAAAATGTGCCCTAATTTTTCTTTCTGCAGAACTAATCATAATTTCTTTGGCAAAATAAACCCCCTCATTTTGTTCCTTTGTAAATTAAATGTTTTACGTGTTACCACTTTATTCCAATCAAGATGGCTTCAGGTGTACCATACTTTTGTCATAAGTAAGACTGTTAGCGCTCTAGTTGTTCTCTAGTTGTTCGTTAGAACACTCGGGGACATTCTGTCATTGGGCTATACTTGGGCTACATCTGGGTGATATTTGGGCTACATTTGGGCTCTTTTGTCTCTGGTGGCCATCTTGGGAGATTTATTTGTTATGAAGTTTCCTAATTTCCTCATTTACTGCAGTCTCCTCAGTGGGAATACTTTCAGTTTTTTTATTTTGGTTTCATCAAGAAGGCATTCAGATGTGTCACACATTTGCCATAAATTCTGAATGTTAGCACTCTAGTTGCTCATTAGATCACTGTAGTAAAACTACTGCTCACCAGGGGAGTCTGCTGCTGGGATTCAAAGTGCATATTTCAGTCTGCATGTCAGAATTTTTTTCTGAAATAGAAGAGGATTTGAGAAGTCAAAATGTGCCCTAATTTTTCTTTCTGCAGAACTAATCATAATTTCTATGGCAAAATAAACCCCCTCGTTTTGTTCCTTTGTAAATTAAATGTTATACGTGTTACCACTTTATTCCAATCAAGATGGCTTCAGGTGTACCATACTTTTGTCATAAGTAAGACTGTTAGCGCTCTAGTTGTTCTCTAGTTGTTCGTTAGAACACTCTGGGACATTATGTCATTGGGCTATACTTGGGCTACATCTGGGTGATATTTGGGCTACATTTGGGCTCTTTTGTCTCTGGTGGCCATCTTGGGAGATTTATTTGGTATGAAGTTTCCTAATTTCCTGAAGTATCCTCAGTAGGAAATACTTTCAGTTTTTTACTTTGGTTCCATCAAGAAGGCATTCAGATGTGTCACACATTTGCCATAAATTCAGAATGTTAGCACTCTAGTTGCTCATTAGATCACTGTAGTAAAGCTACTGCTCACCAGGGAAGTCTGCTGCTGGTATTCAAAGTGCATGTTTCAGTCTGCATGTCAGAATTTTTTTATGAAATAGAAGAGGATTTGAGAAGTCAAAATGTGCCCTCATTTTTCTTTCTGAAGCACTAATCATAATTTCTATGGCAAAATGAACCCCCTCATTTTGTTCCTTTGTAAATTAAATGTTTTAAGTGTTTCCACTTTATTCCAATCAAGATGGCTTCAGGTGTGCCATACTTTTGTCATAAGTAAGACTGTTAGCTCTCTAGCTGTTCGTTAGAACACTCTGGGACATTCTGTCATTGGGCTATACTTGGGCTACATCTGGGTGATATTTGGGCTACATTTGGGCTCTTTTGTCTCTGGTGGCCATTTTGGGAGACTTATTTGTTATGATGTTTCCTAATTTCCTCATTTACTACAGTCTCCTCAGTAGGAAATACTTTCAGCTTTTTACTCTGATTCCATCAAGAAGGCATTCAGATGTGTCACACATTTGCCATAAATTTAGAATGTTAGCACTCTAGTTGCTTATTAGATCACTGTAGTAAAGCTACTGGTCACCAGGGAAGTCTGCTGCTGGTATTGAAAGTGCATGTTTCAGTCTGCATGTCAGAATTGTTTAATGAAATGGAAGAGGATTTGAGAAGTCACTGAAAATGTGCCCTAATTTTTCTTTCTGCAGCACTAATCATACTTTCTATGGCAAAATGAACCCCCTCATTTTGTTCCTTTTTAAATGAAATGTTTTAAGAGTTACCACTTTATTCCAACCAAGATGGCTTCAGGTGTGCCGTACGTTTGTCATAAGTAGGACTGTTAGCGCTCTAGTTGTTCTTTAGAACACTCTGGGACGCTGCAGTAGAACACAAAGGAATCAACTGACAGTCTCTGCCCTTGTTGGATGTACATGTTTTACTGAGAATGTCAGACTTCATTCTCACAAGACTGAGATAGATAATGTGAATTTACAGAAAATATGCTCTCAGTTTAGCTTATAGATTACCTTCCAAACCTCTGTGGGAAAAGCATGAGAAAATAGTTTTCTCTCAAGCATGATTCATGATATCACAGCAGAAGGCTTTTTCACATGGTAAAATCACCTTAGAACACACCACAATTCCTAAAATGAGTATGGTACCATCAACAAATGATTTATAATATAACTAAAGTCTTAAAACCTTCTATTAACTGCAATGCTTTTTAATGAGGTGCTATCATGTATATTGGTCCCAAGATGGCTGCCAACACTTCTTGGATGAAGTGCTGACAGCCAATCAGATCTCACGATGAGATGTGTGGTTAGGCTCCGCCCAGATATATATGTGATTTTACTTTTGATTTTCTCAGGAACTACTGAACAGATTGACACCATTTAAGCAAAAGGCACATGCCTGACCTGAGGACTACCTCTTTGCCAAATTTCAAGTAATTCTGTTCAGCCGTTCGGGCTGTACCTTCGACTAAAGGTCCTATGGGAAAATGCATGGGGAAAACGCGTTTTGGGACCCCCCTTTTTTCTCAGCCCCTGCTTGACGAATCACCCCGAGACTTTCAGGGTAGGAGCGCCCCATTAGTTTTGAAAATTTCACGAAGATAAGTCAACCGGCGCCAAAGTTATTCAAAATAGAATTTTCAGATTTCCTATGAGAACTCGGTCCTAACTATAACTATCTACTGGCGACCGCCAGTAGATAATATATATATATATATATATATATATATATATATATATATATATATATATATATATATATATATATATATATATATATCCAAGCCACTCATATCTATGGGTGCTGGGTGAATCTGTTTCTATGCTTAATTCTTCTATTTGCCACATTAAGCTGTTCGTATTGTTTAAAAAGAAGAGCTATTCGTGGCATCCTACACTTTCCGGCGGCTGCCAGTGGACGGATCCAGCCGTCCACGAGATGGCAGGCTTGCACTAAAAAGAGGTGCTTGCCACACCTCTTTCTTCTAAAATGCATGCAGAGTGGGCTTAGGTGGCTGGATCCTCCTGTCCCCATGCTGTAGTCTGGGCATCTGCCGTGATCAGCTCTTACACTGAGTTGCCAAATGTTGAAGCAGATTCTGATTATCAAAAAGGAGAACAGCAAGGCTTGGCAATCAGGAAAAGTTTAAGTTTGCTGGACTGGAATTCAATTGGCATTCGGTACATGGCATGCTTTATACTGCACAGTTGGTGCAATAAAGTGAAGCTTGTCCCCCTTTGGGCAGGAAATACTTGCGCAATGGGTCACAAAATTGTGACTTTAGATGCTTGATCGCAATCCAATAAAAGGGGCCATAAATACCAACTGGAAGTCACATTCTGAGGTGGTCCAGGTGGCCGGGTGTCTTATGTGTGTTATTTAGGGTGATGCTTACTACTAGGCATTGATTGGGCTTTATCTGTTGAATGCAGCCGACCGGCGGCTTTAGCACCGTGTCCTTGGTCCGAATGCAGGCTCTCTACTGTGAATTTATCTGTGTTTATGAGTATGTGCATCTTACTTGTGTGTTAGGTATTGCATTCTGGGGCCATATGTGATTTACTGCTGCAATTTTCCAGATGTGTTTGAAGCTTGTTCCATACATGGTGTCTCCATCACGGGAAGCACCAGGTGTCACAGAGGACAGCAGTGTGATGTTGATCTGATAAAGGGTCACTCTGAAACCATAATGTGTGTTTTATGGTGAATTTGGGTAGTGCAGGCCACAGTTGTTCTGTAGTGTGCTGGACTTATAAGAGCAGGACCTCTCAATAATTTGATCCGATGCTAATAAGGTCCTCAGAGATTTCAAGCATGTTGAACATGTTTGATGGGATATTAGGAACGTATCTGTCTTAGAAGTTGATAAAACATGCTCCCTAACAGTCAGGGTGAATGAGTAAAAGAATAGCCTTCCAAACCTCTGCTCCCCATAATTCTCTCTGGATGAACCATTGAGATTAAACGGTATTTACCTAAATCTTGAGCCAAGAGAGCCAAGGGACAAGACATATGTGGATCACCAGCAGTCCCTTAAAGTCTGTTAATGACAATACCTAAATTCATGTTACACTAAGGAGTAATGAAGCAGAGAGAAGCCAGTAATTTGATCTGAGATTACCATTCTAGGACATGTACCCATTATTGAAGGCCGGAAAATGGATTCCCCAAAAAACATGTTTGAAGTTTTCAACATTTAGCTGCAATCAGCTGTTGCCCATCACAGTCTTTAGCCCACATATAACCTATAACCTAAATCTAAGAGTTTTGTGTCATTATCAATGGTAAAAAAACATGAGCCCATATACAGCATGAGACAGCTATCAACTTGACGCAACTATTTAGCACATTACATAGTACTGGAGAGAAGGCAAAACCCTACAGCGCCTGCTGCCAATTTTGAGGTAACTATCTAAAAAGTTGGTAAAAAATAATTTGGAACCACTCAGTCAATAATGAGTGAAACATTTACGCAAAAAAGAATGCTAAACATTGTCAAAACTCACTGCTAATCCAGCAAAATCAGGACTGGCACACTGCTATAACCAGACACCAATATTTTCAATTGCAAAAATCAGTAAGCGTTCAGTAACAGAATGCATAGAAAAATAAGGGCTCACAGAAGTCTCCATTGCATGTCAATATTGTCAGAGAGTAAAAGAGAGAATGGTCCACAACCAAGTGGATCTAGGCCAGTGATATTTACTGCTTAAATGAAGTTAAACAAAAGAAGTTGCAGAGGAACCCTGTGCTACTTTACTTCAGGAATACCTTCATTTTAAAGACATCCTGCAACAAATGTGTAACAATATGTTTAAGTCTCTTAAAAATTCAAAAAGTGTATTTCCTTAACATGTAGAAGCATTTCGCCTTAATACTTCAGATTATATAAGTGTATTGAGAAGAACTTTTTTGTTAGTTTGCAAACATGAATTTAGAAACATGTATACCCCCCCCCCCCCCTCCCCCCCATCCTGGCCACAATGCAAATAGTGAACTAAGAGACAAGTCAGTTGTTATGCTGTGCCTCTCAGTGGCTTGGAATTCTATGATACATGGACAGCATTATAGTATATAAAATAAAAACACATGAGAAGGGCTTGTACAGTGTGTATTCTGACGTCTTGTATTTCAAGGCCCTCTTCTATGTGATAATGAAGAATAAGGAAGCAAAGTGAAATAAAGCAATTGCCTAAGATCACACAATTTTGTCAAGTGGGAAAGCTGGGATTTATCCCAGGTTTCTGGGTTCACAATGTGCAGTTCAGCCTTTACATGTACATGCTTCACTTCCCCTACGCCCACCTTACACCCTCACATCGATTGGCATCAATGCGGCCCTCGATCACACGACAGGCCAAACATTTTGGCCTCCTGGAAATTGTTTGCGAGTACCCATTATCTAGACTGTACTTTGGGGACTTTTTAAGCAGGGCATCACATTTCTCTTTTCATTGCCTGGTGCATTTACTGTAGCCAGAGGCACATTATGAAGATGCTAAAATAGGGTGGTAAACCTTAGCTGATATGTATAAAATTCACATGGCAGGGGCTAAATGCAGAGCCTCTCTGTAAACTGGATTTAAAATTGTCTGGCCGGTCAGGAGTGGGACTGTGCAGGGGAAGCCATGCCTGTGGCCTGTCTGTGCAGCTGCAGATGCTGCCAGAGATGAGGGAACGCACAGGAAATGTGCTCAAGAAAAGAGCTCTCATATTGCCCAACCAACTCTATTCAAATGCAAATGTTGGGTAAGTATCTCTGGAAGTAAAAGTTCTTCTCTTGTCCTGCACCAGGCATTTATGTTTAAAAGTGGTGCTGATGCCAAACCTCAAAATGGTCAATGATAGTAAGTAAGTAAGTAAGTAAGTTTATTGTTCAGTTAATTAAAACCATTACAAGCTTACATCTCATAAACACATTTTCGTAATGACAGTTTGAAAAAGTAAAAGCCGCTATATGAACAGAGGAGGGAAAAGCTTTAAAATACAGACATACTTAAAGGCTTGACCCCCTAAAACCATTGTGAATAAAAAAGTGCAGACTAGCAATTTGTAGGCGTGAGATTAATTAGCAGCAAGGCAGACCTAGTTAACCTCTTTAAATTCTTACCTAGCAGAGGAGTGTTTTAGACCGGCGAGAAGCAGGTGCAGGAGTGTACCGGGGAGGGTGCCCGGTGCAGGGGTGTACCGGGGAGGGTGCCAGGTGCAGGGGTGTACTGGGGAGGGTGCCAAGTGCAGGGGTGTACCAGGGAGGGTGCCAGGTGCAGGGGTGTACCGGGGAGGGTGTCAGGTGCATTGGTGTACCGGGGAGGGTGCCAGGTGCAGAGGTGTACCAGGGAGAATGCCAGGTGCAGGGGTGTACCGGGGAGGGTGCCAGGTGCAGGGGTGTACCAGGGAGGGTGCCAGGTGCAGGGGTGTACCGGGGAGGGTGCCAGGTGCAGGGGTGTACCGGGGAGGGTGTGTACCGGGGAGGGTGCCAGGTGCAGGGGTGTACCGGGGAGGGTGCCAGGTGCAGGGGTGTACCGGGGAGGGTGCCAGGTGCAGGGGTGTACCAGGGAGGGTGCCAGGTGCAGGGGTGTACCAGGGAGGGTGACAGGTGAAGAGGTGTACCGGGGAGGGTGCCAGGTGCAGGGGTGTACTGGGGAGGGTGCCAGGTGCAAAGGTGTACCAGGGAGGGTGCCAGGTGCAGGGGTGTACCGGGGAGGGTGCCAGGTGCAGAGGTGTACCGGGGAGGGTGCCAGGTGCAGGGGTGTACCGGGGAGAGTGCCAGGTGCAGAGGTGTACCGGGGAGGGTGCCAGGTGCAGGGGTGTACCAGGGAGGGTGCCAGGTGCAGGGGTGTACCAGGGAGGGTGACAGGTGAAGAGGTGTACCGGAGAGGGTGCCAGGTGCAGGGGTGTACTGGGGAGGGTGCCAGGTGCAAAGGTGTACCAGGGAGGGTGCCAGGTGCAGGGGTGTACCGGGGAGGGTGCCAGGTGCAGAGGTGTACCGGGGAGGGTGCCAGGTGCAGGGGTGTACCGGGGAGAGTGCCAGGTGCAGAGGTGTACCGGGGAGGGTGCCAGGTGCAGGGGTGTACCAGGGAGGGTGCCAGGTGCAGGGGTGTACCAGGGAGGGTGACAGGTGAAGAGGTGTACCGGAGAGGGTGCCAGGTGCAGGGGTGTACTGGGGAGGGTGCCAGGTGCAAAGGTGTACCAGGGAGGGTGCCAGGTGCAGGGGTGTACCGGGGAGGGTGCCAGGTGCAGAGGTGTACCGGGGAGGGTGCCAGGTGCAGGGGTGTACCGGGGAGAGTGCCAGGTGCAGGGGTGTACCAGGAAGGGGGAGGTGTACCAGGGAGGGTGCCAGGTGCAGGGATGTACCGGGGAGAGTGCCAGGTGCAGGGGTGTACTGGGGAGGGTGTGTACCGGGGAGAGTACCAGGTGCAGGGGTGTACCGGGGAGGGTGCCAGGTGCAGGGGTGTACCGGGGAGGGTGCCAGGTGCGGGGGTGTACCGGGGAGGGTGCCAGGTGCAGGGGTGGCTCAATTACCAAGAGCAGGGCTGCCAGGAAAAGCCCACTGAGGGTCATTGAGCAGTGTTGTTTATTATTTAAACCCATGTTCTGGAATGAAGCACATGCATTCATATGTAACCCTTAAAAAGATAGAGGGGACTGAATGTGCAAAATGGCAAAGATTTCTGAAAAGCAGTAAAGTCCAAACGACTAATTTTAACATGAATTCTTGGTTATTCCATTAAAGTGCGTAATGTGCAAAGTGTGCAAATATTTGCCAGTACTGGAGTTCGCAATGAATGGAAGTAAAAGACTGGCAACTATTGTAGGCGTATCATTAGCAGCAGGGCCGGGCTATGATATCACAAAATGCACTCTTAGGTCATGCATGTTACCTTCAGATACCTCTTGTGTTTTAGCATCACCACTTTGCATTCTAGTGTGTGAAGGACTGAAGGTGTGCTTTTTACGTCATCACACAGAGCTTAACGTCTGGAAACACGATTTTGCATAACCTTGGACACAATAAGAAGTAGCTGAGCATCTCCCATGTAAAGTGGGATCATTTTACAGTTGTGGACTAACTCTGGGCTCGCCTCCACAACTCAGTTCACTTGCTGTCACCCCGGCCTCTATGAAGAGTTAGTACTCAAGGCAGGAATCTACTACACTTTAATGCAAAGTGACAAGCAAGAGAAGCTGCTGTGCTGCATTATGTCAAAGGGAGAGAGCACAGCTGTGCCATGTCTCCCTGGACATGCAGCAAGGGAAGCTGCTGTGCAGCACTATGTCAAAGGGAGAGAGAACAGCTGTGTCACATCTCCCTGGACATGCAGCAAGGGAAGCTGCTGTGCAGCATTATGTCAAAGGGAGAGAGCACAGCTGTGTCACGTCTCCCTGGACATGCAGCAAGAGAAGCTGCTGTGGTGCATTATGTCAAAGGGAGAGAGCACAGCTGTGCCACGTCTCCCTGGACATGCAGCAAGGGAAGCTGCTGTGCAGCATTATGTCAAAGGGAGAGAGCACAGCTGTGTCACGTCTCCCTGGACATGCAGCAAGGGAAGCTGCTGTGCAGCATTATGTCAAAGGAAGAGAGCACAGCTGTGCCACGTCTCCCTGGACATGCAGCAAGGGAAGCTGCTGTGCAGCATTATGTCAAAGGGAGAGAGCACAGCTGTGCCACGTCTCCCTGGAGATGCAGCAAGGGAAGCTGCTGCGCTGCATTATGTCAAAGGGAGGGAGCACAGCTGTGCCACGTCTCCCTGGACATGCAGCAAGTGAAGCTGCTGCGCTGCATTATGTCAAAGGGAGAGAGCACAGCTGTGCCACGTCTCCCTGGAGATGCAGCAAGGGAAGCTGCTGCGCTGCATTATGTCAAAGGGAGAGAGCACAGCTGTGCCACGTCTCCCTGGACATGCAGCAAGGGAAGCTGCTGCACTGCATTATGTCAAAGGGAGAGAGCACAGCTGTGCCACGTCTCCCTGGACATGCAGCAAGGGAAGCTGTTGCGCTGCATTATGTCAAAGGGAGAGAGCACAACTGTGCCACGTCTCCCTGGACATGCAGCAAGGGAAGCTGCTGTGCTGCATTATGTCAAAGGGAGAGAGCACAGCTGTGCCACGTCTCCCTGGAGATCCAGCAAGGGAAGCTGCTGTGCAGCATTATGTCGAAGGGAGGGAGCACAGCTGTGCCATGTCTCCCTGGAGATGCATCAAGGGAAGCTGCTCTGCTGCATTACGTCAAAGGGAGAGAGCACAGCTGTGCCATGTCTCCCTGGAGATGCAGCAAGGGAAGCAGCTGTGCCATGTCTCCTTGGAGATGCAGCAAGGGAAGCTGCCGCGATGCATTTTGTCAAAGGGAGAGAGAGAGCACAGCTGTGCCACGTCTCCTTGGAGATGCAGCAAGGGAAGCTGCTGTGCTGCATTGTGTCAAAGGGAGAGAGCACAGCTGTGCCATGTCTCCCTGGAGATGCAGCAAGGGAAGCTGCCGCGCTGCATTGCGTCAAAGGGAGAGAGCACAGCTGTGCCATGTCTCCCTGGAGATGCAGCAAGGGAAGCAGCTGTGCCATGTCTCCTTGGAGATGCAGCTAGGGAAGCTGCTGTGCTGCATAATTTCAAAGGGAGAGAGAGAGCACAGCTGTGCCACGTCTCCTTGGAAATGCAGCAAGGGAAGCTGCTGTGCTGCATAATGTCAAAGGGAGAGAGCACAGCTGTGCCATGTCTCCCTGGAGATGCAGCAAGGGAAGCAGCTGTGCCATGTCTCCTTGGAGATGCAGCAAGGTAAGCTGTTGTGCTGCATAATGTCAAAGGGAAAGAGCACCGCTGTGCCCTGTCTCTCTGGAGATGCAGCAAGGGAAGCAGCTGTGCCATGTCTCCTTGGAGATGCAGCAAGGGAAGCTGCTGTGCTGCATAATGTCAAAGGGAGAGAGAGAGCACAGCTGTGCCATGTCTTCCTGGAGATGGTGCAGTTCCGTTCTCTCGAGGTGCTGGTGCACTTCTGTCTGCCTAGAGCCAACACTGGCAGCCTCATGCCATGACACAAGGGTGCCTGCATTGTGGTCAGAATAGTTTGTGTGCAGGAATGGATATCTTCTGTACAAAAACTATTCTTAGAGGTTTATTTTTCTCTGTATGAGTGCTACAGAATGCAGCAAACATGCAAAAAGGAAGTAACAAGGGGAAATATTGATACTTCTTGTTACACCAGCCTCAGGTACTCACACCATTTTGGTGCAAACCTATGTTTACTGACTTTAGCAAATATGGGTTTGTGTCAAAGTACATGGGTAGATGCACCGGAACACCCAAGCTCCACTCATTTAAGCCTCTCGGAGGCAAGGTAATCACTTCTTACATTACTTTTGCGGGAAAATCCCAGACAAAGCTACATAACTCTTGATTTGCTTGGCTTGGTAAATTCAACATGGATTTAGTGCCGTGGCTGCTTGTTATGGGAAAACTTGCATATAGCATCAGACGGGAACCAATAGCAGCACATTTTGGTAGACCAGCCCTCATTCTGCACATAGCGAGTGTGCACAGTGAGCGAACTTGACTACTGCAAGCCCTTCTGGGGGGGTCTCTAAAACATTGCAAATATGGTGTGTTTTGCAACTAATTTTTCATTTTATAACCTTGTCCAATACTTGAATGGAGACATGGCGCAACAAATAAATGAATAATTAAACGGAGGAGGACTTTGTGGATGTGTTTAACTTCATGGCGCAAGGGGGGGATGCTCTAGGTTTCACTTTAGCTTATGCAATAAAACACCACCACCAAACCCTACTACCACCAATCCTTGTGAACGTCCAGAGCCTGGATGTATTTAACACAGTGCATTGATTCAGTGCCTAAAAGAATAAAACACAAAACATTAACTGATCATCCAAAATAGGAGAGAGAAAGAGATGCCCATGCAAAGGACGAATAGCACAATGTGATACCAGAAAAATGCATCAATCCCGGCTTCCACTTGACCACATCGTGCGATCCTAGGCAATCGCTTTCTTCACACTGACTTCCTTTATTTAACCATCACATGAAAGCATCTTGAAACACATCAGTTTGAAGTGTGGGCTGCTCATAAATAAAAGACTATAATGTTACCCTATTTTTAATAACGTTCCAGGGTACCGAGGGCAAAAGACAACTGACTTCCTTCTTGGTTCACCAATAGCATCGTTGTCAGGGCAGTGGTAAAGGGGCAGAAGGTTTCTAAGTTCATGATTAGAATCACTTCTATCAATTGCCACTCAATGTGATGGCATAATTTAATATACTTACATTTAAATGAGTCACATTCTAAAGAAATTCACTATGTTGAATGTTAAAGTGTCTTAATCGTATATGTACTGGTCTCTCTGAGCTTAGCAACCGCAGACCCATCACCTCCCTTCCCCTGAATATCAGCGCAGCACCCGGCGAGCCTGCAAAAGACAATAAGTAAACAAGCATTTGCAATGCAATAGGTCTCGCATTTGCTAAAGTTTAAGCTATTGGCATTGTAAATGACAATACCTTTTATTTATCTGTTTTGATAATTAACACATAAATAAAAGCCATTGTCATTTACAATGCCAATAGCTCAATCTCTTGTAAATGCGCGACCTATTTCCCTGCAAAGAAACAGCTGCTGTTGTTTTGGGCTACTTGGAAAGTGAAGGCGAGCATGGCATACTGAATATTGCAGGAAAGCATGTCATGCCTGCAGTGTGAGAAACTCATCAAAGAAAATAGTGCTTACAGAGTAATTAAGACATACCGAGTAACAACCGAAGCAGAAGGTTCAGTCCTCATGAGAGGTTACAAATGAAGAAAAGGCGGCACTAAGGAGGGACTAACAAGCCTATTAACGAATCAGAAGCCAGCATTTACGAAAGACAATGGCACAAGCCAATGACAAATATAGGCGGAGAGTGGGCGGGGCTTCAAGTCCATACTCCAATACAGCTTGCAACGCAGAGCAGCGCATGCGAGGCTCAGGCTCGGCGTATCAATTGTAAAAACTAATGTTTTTGAGGTAAGTCTTGCCTGACCAGCACACTTTAAAACCCTTTGTATTGCAGTGTTTGTTTTAAAGGTCGAAGCTCTGCAGCCAGGAACACAGCCGTCCGGGCTCCCAGCACAAAACCAGCCAAACTAGCAGAAAAACCGCCCCCACCCTGCCAGCCCACCGGAAAAACACCCAGTGCCCAGTACGGCCAGTCCGGTCCTGCTTACATACACTGATCTGTAAATGATTCTCAGCAAAATATTCACCTGCACATTTTAATATGAGAAAATGAGCAGCGCTGGCGCAAATGCACCCGCGGACTTCTTTGGTTTTTTAAACATATTCCCGGCACAGAAGGGGGAGATGGGTTGGGGGGAGTTTGAGAATACCACAAATGTGTAATTTTGAGTGTTCCTAAATGTTACAACACTCTTCTACTTAAAGATTTACTAACACGAAAATCTGAGTGTGTAAATCAGTTTTTACGAGTGAAAAACGACTTTTGGGAAAAGGAAATAATTTTTCAGTCGTAAAAATCTCTTTCGTCTAAAATAAACATATAAAGGAGATCGTTCTTCTCTGCGTCTCTGTTACAAATTATTAATATTATTTACATTAAAAAGACTCCAAAATGTGCCTATCACTACATGGTAAATCTTTCTTCTTGCAGAAAACCAAAAGCAAACAATTGAAACCGGCACGGATTGTTTCGATCTGAGCATCCCATTGGTCAGAAATGGACTGACTGTGCATCAAGTCAGCCAGTGGCATTTGCTCGCAATCTTGTCTGGAAATCGTCTGGTTTGAAGGGCCAATAAATTAAATGCAAAAGTGTTTCTGCACTGTAGGCAAGCATACTGGAGCAGCGGGCTTCTTTTATAAATAAAGAACTTAACACAAAGAAAATGATTCTGGATGGCATATTGAGGCCCAGATAATAATCGCCTCGCAAATTCCATTTTGGGTGCAGCCTCCAGTTTGTGCCCAAAAATGTATAGAGCCATGTAGGTAGCTAGCAAGTGCTTGCTCCTGCGAATTGCGGCTGGTGAAAAATTATATGAGCGATAGCGGATGTGTGCGCTTTGCTGAAGCTGAGACAGGGAACAAAGCATGCTAATAGAGTGTGTGTTTTCCTCGTTCATGCACAATTGTGCACAAATGGTACATCTGTCAATTTCAACCCCCACACAATCGGAGGTTCGTGGGAGTGACATTGACCCCCAATGAAGACAGGGCCCAGAGTGGATATGTTGAGTGTGGTTGTGCATGGGACACCATTGGGCATCTCTGCTAAAAAAAAAAACCTGAAAGACGTATGAGAGGTGCAAGAGGGTTTAAAGATTTGGAAGAGAGCTGACATTCTGGTGACATGGCATTCAGTTTGGCTAGGATTGGACACAGCCATCTGGGGCTGGTGGCAATACTGGATGGTGGCTGTGTGAATAATTACAATCCAATTAGAGAGAGAGAGATTCTGTGACTATCAAATTAAAATATATAACCAAGCGATGCGGCCAGGCTGAAAATGTCCAGTTTGGCTCTGAAAGGCTTGGACAGCTAAAGGGTCAGTCACAAGTTGTCTGGTGGCTGGAGGTGGAGGCTGTGGGTCTGGAGTTATCAGTGCCAGCATATATCTCCAGCCCTTTCTCCAGCCATCACGAGGGTCCGGATATGGGACAAACACATACAGGACACAGGATTCTAGGGTCCCTCACCCCATGCAGCTCCCCCATTATGGGCCCTTTACCACATACATTTCTACCTCCTTAGAGCAGCTGGAAAATGTAGACAGTAAAACCGTTTTTGCTGAGTGCGTTGCCACACATAGCAAAAGGTACACTCGCCCTTGGAGTTTTGGAAGGTCTGGTACAAATAATTGGTGAGAGATCACCCGGAGTGAAGTGCCAAATTCATGCACCCATAATTGCAAAGGAGTGAGCATCAGAAATGGTAGAGGAGAGATGGCACAGCAGGTCAGTGTCTGCGCCAGAGAGTTGCAAGGACTAACATGTCCACTGAATGAGAGGGCTGATGCTCGGGACATGAACACAGCATTGAGGGATGAAAGTGGTCAACGCTTCGAGCACAGGGCCCCCCCTCAAGAAGAAGACAAGAGACAAGACTCTGGGGAGGCGGCTCAGGGGCGACTTCATCTACTCTACAGAAGGTGTGACTGGTGAGTGGAGCTGTTTGTACCAATGAAGCTATCAAAGCGTCTGTGAAGACAGAAGGACAGACAGAGAGTGAGGGCCAGGGAAGAGCTGTAGAAAAAGAGGGGTTGCGTGGGGTTGCATCAATCACAGACGTGCCCTGTATTCTTACCCTCTACATGTATCCATGCACCCATACATCTCCCTTTACAGATACATCTAGAATAAGGATGCCAGTTATAGGCATCTGCCGAAGCGCCTACTACCGCCTTGGACTGGCCTGGGTAGGAATGCAAAGAGATGTCTCACCTTCTTGGGTTCAGATGAAGCGGCTACCAGTGGAACGGGGGTCTCTACCGAGGAGAAGCAGAAAGTGTGCTGTTTGTAAGAGACCCTCTTCTGCCTGAAAGGGACTTCACCAAAAAGACTCTTCTCTTTTCATGTGCTGTGCGCAAAAAGTACTTGTACTCAAAACAACATTTTTAAAGTCTGTAGTTGTTAATTCTGCAATTCAGAAAGAGGTCCTCTTTGGAAAAAAGAAATGTGATTTATTTTATGGTGGCTGTAACACCTGCAGCCTTCCTTCGTGTTGCTCTAACATTGGCAGTGAGGTGTGAGAGTTGCCTATAAAGTCCTCTGGTGCTGAGTTACAACCCGATGCATGTTCTGGGCAGTGCAGGAGGCCATAGCCTAGGAAGACAGGATCCCTTAAATGTGTGAGGCTCCAGCACACTGGTCCAGCAGGGACACACAGGGGCAGCACTGGGGAGATGACTCCTCCATTGCCAAGCCTGCCCTCGGTGAGGAGGGATTTCCCACCAGGCAGAGCTCTGATAGGCTGGGCTCTAGGGCACTGAAGTGAACATTATTTTCTCTTCTATGCTTTTTATTATTGTGCACATTAAAGCAGCGGGGAACCTTCTCTCTAACTTTGACTAACTTTGTCCAAAGTTAGATCTGCTCAAAGGTTTGACATGTAATTGGCGAATTGTTAGTCTCAATGAATTTCAAACGATAGAATTCAAAGTATGTACACTGTCATAGGTACAAGCTCCAATATTTTCCAAAACATTCATAGTGGTAGAAGTGCAGAGAGTGACCCACCAAACATGAAGCTAGATTATTTCCTGACAAAAAGTTGCATCAGAAGGTCCGGTAGGGCTGGGAAAAACATTTACAGGTGAGACACTGACATCTTCATCTGGCTTTCTGTGCCCTAGTTCAGGGGACACCCCAGCCTTTTGGGAGATACCCACATATATTTGCTGGGGTAGCTAACTAACGCTGGCCCACTCCTCAAGACCAAGCTGCTTTTGCATCATCATGCACCAAGCAAAGTGGGAGCTTCTCAAATGCACTTCAAGGATGAACTAACAACAAACAAATACACCATCACAAAATGAACAGGGTAGATATATTCTCCAAAATATCTTTATGCAGGATTTAGTGGTTTCCCTGGAATGAAAATGTTACATGGATCTCAGATTATCCTAAAACAGTGCTTAATTTGAGCAGGTGCTTTCCGGTGCTCAGCACCGGCATCTAAGCCTCAGCACCGGTGCTTATAGCACCAGTTAAGGACACACTCATTTGGAAGGCAGGTGATTTTCCACAGAATCACAGGATGGTGAGCTGCGCCGAGACTCAAACCTGGTTCCCCAGCTCCGAACTCGGCAGCTGTAGCCATTGGGCCAAGTCCTCTCCAGAATAAGTGCCGGGGCACTCGTCAGGAGGCAGTTTGCCCCAGCACATTTCTCCTGTTAGCGCTGACTCCTGAGGAGAGCCCCAGCACTTTTTATTTTGCAAATTAACCACTGTCCTAAAACAAGGAAAGGTTTCCTACAATTACATTATGGATCACCCGGAACAGGAATGCTACTTGTTACGCATCGATAAACAGTGTGATGATCAGATGGTCTTCAGTTTCTTCTGAGACAGAAGGAGCACTGAACATCTTTTTTCATTAAGGAGTATTTTGAGGGTTGCAGATAACTGTCTGACACCCACTGACCACCCACAGTCATTTTAGCCATGCTAAAAATAGGGCCCCTTACAAAAAGACAAATTCAGTTGTAAATAACAAAATTTATGTCTGCTAAGAATTCATAAAGGGATCCCAGGCAGGCCTAAGCTCAATTTTGTGGGTAGAGACCTCCACCAAAAGTGCTGTAAATTCCATCGAAGAGGTGGAAAATGGGTGTTGAGAGACATGAGGGGATAGTTACAATATAATGTCAGAACGCGGTACTACTACAAAATAGGTAAAACCACTCGCCGACATTTTGGAAACGCAAGAATGTGCTGCATTTACAAAAATATGGCAAACCCCTGTGTTTCCTCTAGTGCTGGTGCTAAAAAAGCTGCCTAGTGCCAGGGCAGGTACCCTTGCGCCATGTTGGAAGGGTGCCTGCACTGCAGAGGTGATTGTTTATGTGCAGGAAGGGCCTTCCTGCACATAAACAATCTGTAAAGGTGATTTGCTGTTTGTATGTGTTCTGGTGAATGCAGCACACATAGAAAGAGAAAAATAAGAGAAGAAATTAATAATTTCTCCTCGTATCGCCATCCTAAGACCAGGCTTTACCTGGCCTTAGTTTCTAGCTATGCCTCATCCTTGTAAATATGGGGCAGCGTCAAAAAGCGATGGGTGTTGAGGCGGAACGCCCACTGCAACACCCATTGCATGCCCCTTTCACGCTAAGTGAAGGATGAAAGGGGCCTTATTTGCAAGGTGGCATTAAACCACGTTAAGTTGCTAAATGCCGCTTTGTGAATAATGAGAAGGGGATATCAACACCAGAACATCACTAAAGAGACATTTTGGTGGTGACACCCCCTTTGTAAATAAGCCCCATGGTTTGCTGGAACACACACTTGTGGCCATTCTCAAACCTGTCTCAGAGCCTTTACAATCCTGAAAGAGGTCAGGGATTTACTCCAGCACAGGGCTGGAATAACTCATCTTCTAGTGTGATAAGAGTAAAGGATCACATCCAAAAGTTTGGGGGTGTAAGGAAGGGGTTTCTCCATGGGAAAAATTTATTTCTCCAAGCAAAAAAAGCATTCTGCATTTGCATAGGAATCTTGTTCCTCCAATGAGGAGTTCAGAAAAAGTCATCAAGCCTTTCTAGCAGCATTCCTGGGATGTGTGCCTGGTGCAGCTTTCAGCTTCCCAAGTGTACTTCTGGGAAAGTTAGTGAATATCAAAAAGTAGGTAAAGTGCATGTAAATGGAGGTGGGGAGCTCCACCTGTATTTTTCACTTTTTTCTCCCCCACCCTTCCAAGACACAGAGCCTGCTACTGAGTCAGGGTAAGCTAGAATCATGATCTACATTGCAAGTTCCCCATTTCTTTAAGACAATGAGAGTCATGTTTCACGGGGTTTGTTTTGTAACATTTATTTGTTAACAATTTAAAGGGGGGCATGCACACATGAAGTAAAATAAAGGCAAGGAAGACGCTCCACACCCTATCAAATGTATCAAGTTTATTGTTAAGTTTTATGTCATTCTCTCATGACTGGACACCCTTCAGCAGCCACTCTAAACATGAGGGTCCAGAGGCCTATTGCCAATCACGAAGAATCCAAATTTTAGCCACTGCTAGGGAGGTGGCCACCCAGCATTGAGTATAGGTTCTTAGATCTGGTACCTCAGACATATCCTGGAGAACCAACAATTGTGGGGAGGGAATACTACGAATGAACCAGGGGTCTGAAATTGAGACCATATCATAGCCCAATAGTGTTGTAACACCAGACAGGACCATAAGATGCGGCATAAGTGGCAATCATATGTGTCACATTTCCAGCTGCGTGAATGCAGTAATAACTCTGCATGTTTCAATTTTTGAGGTGTTTAAAACCAATCATTCAATATCTTAAAATAAGGAAACATCAGCCTGGGTTCTCTGAGGACCCTATCATGATTATAAACTAGTGTTGCCACTTGTGTCTTGTTGTAGTGAGAGGGGGCCTGACAGAATAGTGTGAATAAGGACCCGATGTAGTCCAGAGACCACCCCTTGAAATTGGCTCTAGAACCTACGGTATTGAAATATGGTCAACGATAGCAGGTCTACTGGAGAGGGTCCCAGCTCAGTGTGAAGACAATAGATTATCTAGCGTTATTTTCAGTGATCTGTAGTGGAGATACCAAATTCAACCTGTAGGGCCTGAAAGATCTTCAGCTAGCCATTACTTTATAGATGGTCAACATGTTGTATGCCCATTGAATGCCAGGAGCCCCAGTAGAACACTTTGCCAACTGTGTGTAGTGCCATATTATACCACATGGGTACTTAGTCATGGAGGAGTGAGGAGATACCAGAGTTTATGAGTGGGGCCACCCACCTTCCACACTCAAGAAGCCAAGTAAAACTCCTGAATTGGGCTTGGGTCGATGAGAACAACCTTCAGAAAAGTCAACTTGGCTGCCTAACAGATGCTTTTACTGATTTGAAATCTAATTGCCACCTAGAAAGCTACTTTGATATCATCAAGGTGCCAGCCGACAGGAAATTGTATACACAGTTCAGACATGGCAGTCTACCAATTAATGCATTTACCAACTCCTGGCAGAATAACAAATCCCAACCCAAGGGCTTTCCTTCCTGTCCATGTCCACACAAATCTATCGGGCATGTACTCTTTGCCTGCAAAGCATATGGAAAGCCAAGAAGCAAATGTTTAGCTCCTGTGTATAGACAACTTGGGACCCGAAGCTCCAAAGATGCCCTACGGATATTAAAATTAGATGCCAGACCTCTTTTCGCCTGTGCCACTGCAAAATTCTCAGGCCATTTCTGGCGATTAGAAGGAGGGCAGTTATCAGTGTCGACTGATGTGGATAGGTAAAATAGAGATTGTACTGACCAGTCAAGAGTGGTATAATTTCCTATGCTGCTATTTTATGTTCTGAAATAATTGTTTTTATGGTTGTCTTTTATGTATTTTATCCTGTCTACTGTGACTAGTGTTAGGCCCTTATTCTTAGACTATGGGCAATTATTCTTTACTGCTCAATGTGCGGGCTATAAACACGGAAACTGATTTGCACAAATTTTGATGATTCGTTTGCACTTTAGCCCCATAGTCATGTTAGAGAGACCCAAATTATGAATTGTGAGGAATTGCATTATTTATTTGAAATCAATGTCACTTTTATTATGCCAACCTGAGCACTTTTATTCCTCATTTGCACACTTGTCTTCTGGAATGCTCTTTTAGTCTAAATTGATATATTCATGATCTCTATGGTTGCTTCTTTTATTGTTTGTGTAACCGACATAAAGAATTTGATGATGATGATGATGATGATGATGATGATTGGGGCCCCATGCCATGGCAGTCGCATGCAGAATTTAGATTGTGGCATCCCAGGAGGTGGCGGTACACCAGGGCCCACATCTGTGCATCAATAGTGGAGCATATATATGAGGAGACCTGCGAGAGATGAAAGCCAGACTAAATGATGTCATGTGCAGAAGGCATAGACCCCTAGCCTGAGCGTCTGCCCAAAATCTGAAATGCTCGCAGTTGGGGCGAGACGCCGCCCCAAATATATGATCTGATATCTGCCTCAATTCAAGTCAGCAAGTGACGGGAGACTTGCAGGGGCAACATAGCAGGAACATGATTAAACCTAGGGGCGACTATCATATTGACCACCTGCACTTCATCCCAGAGGGATGGAATCTGCAGTGACCACTCCAAGTAATCTTGTTTGGATTGAGCATCAGAAGGGATGGGTTATCATCAGCGATACAAACAAGACCTTTACTAAGGCAAATGCCCAGGAACCCCAGGTAGCCGATCCCTCCTGGACCCACTTCATGTCGTAACCCTGTATACAAGTATTGGTGGTCTTCCTGGATATGGGAAGTGCCTGGCACTTGGAACAGTTGCTTTTATAGCCCAACAAGTGCAAGAAATCATCAATGATAGATGTCACAGCCATGATCGAAGATTTTGGGCGTTAAGAAGCAGAATTTCATCCAGATATAATAACGCTTTCACCTCGCTCATCGCCAAGGAAATACCTTTAACCTCTTGAGAGAGACGGATGGCAATTGACAAAGGCTCTAAAGCCAGGAGAAAAAAGAAGGGCAAGAGGGGACACCCTGAAAGGTGCTTCAGTCAATCCCAAATGTTATGGACTGGAATCCTCCACAAATGACATCTGCAGTGGAGGAATTACAGAAAAGGCGTATCTTATGTATGAAATTGTCACCTAGTCCCAATTTAGACATGAAGAGGAATGGCCATTCTAACCGAAAAAACACTTTTACAGCCTCCAAGAAAAGGGCAGTCTGGTCCTCCAAGTCATCTTTCATTTTCCAAAGAAGGGGAGCTAATGGTTTTGGGGTCCTTAAATGGTTTCCGCAATAGCGGCCCAACAGAAAGTAATCTTTTGAATTATGAATCAATTGAGGCAACACTTTACGTAGATTGGACACATGAGTTTTGCCCATTATTTTTTAGACCAACATTATTAAAGAGATTAGATGATAGCTTCTAAAGTCTAAAGGGTCCTTATGGTCCTTGAGGAGAGTGATGGTGGCTTTGTTGGATATAGCTACCAAAGAGCCAGAATCCACTTTAGGACTTGGTTTCAGGTGAGGCTTTCTGGTTTTGTGGAATTCTCCCTGGTATCCATCCTCACCCTGAGATTTACAAGTGGGTGGGCTGAAATAGCTTTGTTTACGTCATCATCAGTGAATTCCTCTTCCAAGAGTGCTCTGCCCTCCTCATTGAGCCTCAGAAGATATATGTGGAAAGAAAGGTATAAATGTAGTCAGATGTGGCATTTATAGAGATATAAGGAGGAATAGTAAGCGGTCAATTGGACTGTAATGGACTGTAATGTCAAGACTGTGGGTAAATAAAGTCCCATTCCTGTTGGATATTGCCGAGATGGCTAATAATGATTTTCGCTGACATAGTTGTGTGGCCAGAAGTGACTAAGCCTTTTCCCTATGATCAAATCTCTGCCACTGCAATTTGACCAAGGCCTTTTCTGCACCATCCCTAAAGAATGTATTGAGGCACAATTTAGTGATTTCTAGATCCCAAAGGACAGCAGGAGTAGGCTATCTAGAATCTGCTGTGGTTGCTAATGATCCTCTCCTGAAGGTGGGGGTCAGCACAAACTTTCAGTTTGGCTTTGGCAAATCCCTCATCAAACCACCCCACAACATTACCTTCCCAGCCGCCCAAAGCACCCTGTGAATGGTGACCGAGCTCTCATTATCAAAAAGATAGCAGCAGATTTATTGACAAAGGTGGTATTTTTTGTCCAGGTAATTGATAAGCAAATGTTCTCATTTGCCATCTGGCTGGCAGCAGTGCCAAGAGTCCCAGATCCAGGTCTGTTTGCACTGGGCTATGATCAGAGAGCCCCGCTGCCCGGATATCTTCGTTCGTCACATCAGTGATGAGTCAGATGTGGAGGACAAAATAGTCGATGTGGAATTTTGAGCCGTGTGGAAGGTATATTCCCTGTCAGATGGGTGATGTAAGTGCCCGTTATCAATCAGCGCATGATCTTTGATCGAATCAAGACTCACACCCTCTCATGTCTGGCATGGATTCAGAGCAGACTGACCTGTCCAGAACTATTTCTGGATCTAAGTTCCAATCCCCTCCCAGTATGAATGGTGTCCTCCCAAACACGGTAAGTAATCAGGCCAGGTGTGTTAAAAAAAGGGGATACTATCCATGTTGAGGGCATGAATGGATCCCCAAAAAACTGTCACAATCATCAGACCATGTTCGGAGGAACTTACAGGGGAGTCACTTCCTTCCGGTAAGGATCACCACACCACATTTCTTGAAGCACCCATGACGGGAAGTCTGTGGCTCTGGGAGATGTGTCTTCAAACCAATAAAGAATAGCTGACCAGTCAGGATACCAAATGGTCCAGTGTCTTACACCAAGAAAGACCTAAGACTGGTGGCCCAGAGCAGCCCCCATCATAACTGCAGCAGTGGTTCATGTCTGGAGAGTAGATACTGTACAAGGATTGCTTATAGTGAATTTCATGGGTAAGGATGAGAAGGCTGCTCAGTGGCCCAGGAGGGGGGAAGAAGTGGCCAGATCAGCTGCTGCAGACAGAGGGGGGAACCAAAATATCAGCATAGTCACTCAATATCTCTGTCTTGTGTCCTTTCTAACACTGATTTAAGCGGCAATCTAGATTTGTCCCTGTCTCTTTCTCTATGTAGGGCCTGGTTAAGGCCGGCCTGATCAGACTCTTGTTGGTTGGTGCCGGTCAGTCATTGGGTGATTCACCAGCTGCTTACCAGGGAATGGAGGCTTCAACAGGAAGAGCATGTCAATCTCCTATGGCGGAGGTGTCTACTGTAGAATCATGTAAGAAGTTCAGAAAGGATTTTACATCTCCAGAGTGAAAAAGCTCCCTGGTCATTCCATCCATGGTCGCAAACATGCAAGCAGGGTCCAGGAGACCATATTTAAGATATCATTTTTAGTCTGGGTCGAAATGCGAGGAATTCCTTGCATTTGACTCTCATGATCATCGAGTAATCCTTAGGGAAGGAGACATGATGCCTTTCGAAAACCACTGGTTCGTTGAAGCAATTTGCTGCCTTTAGTTTGGATCGAGTATGTTGATGGCCCAAAGTGCAAGCAATTATTGGGCGTGGTACACCTGCACAGTAATCTGATGGTGCTCGGATGAAGTGGGTCCTCTGAAGTTCCAATGGTTCAGTGAGTGATATGCTGAGAAGCTTTTGGAGCCTAGGTCAGCGTATCCCCTTTCTCAGGATTGGTGTAAATACAAAAGCCATCAAGTTGAGCCCTGTCCTCCAAGTGGGTAACCCTAAGTCACAGGTATTCTATGTCTCCCCCAAATCTGGAAGAGTCTCATACTGCACTTCCACCAAGTTCTGCCTCTTGTCTACATTATTTAATCTGGTTTGGAAGATGAAGACCTCCTGCCACAGTGATTTAACAACTTATGTGAGGTCAGACATCTTAGAGTCCGTGGTGGTCAAGGTCAAGCCAAGGGATGGTATTTTTTGAGAAGTGCATCCAGGCCTTGGTCTAAAGCCTTCAGGGTATCTGTCATCAGGGCTGGGTTAGAGCAGTTGACAATATATGAAAACAGCAGCTAATGGGCCACAGATTTGCTCAACATCATGTGAGGTAATGGTAAATCACAGCTCCTCCATGACAGTATGATAGCCCCTTGCTATGCAGTGGTCAAAAGCATCTCAGCGGCCAGAAAGCGCTGCAATGTGATGTAGGTGAACAACTCCTTTTGTATAGTGTCGCAGGGGCCTGAAAAATAAACATCAGCCCCCTGTGTCAATTAGAAATCGCAAGGCACTGCAACTCACAAACTGCATGGTGGCAGCAAAGTGCGCCATGGAGATGCACAATTAATTGGTGGGCAAGATATCAGGTCAAAGTCCAAGTCCACCCACGCATGGGCTAAAATGCTCTGGAAGTGGCCCAGAACTAGACAGACGTAGCACCTCCAATCTGCTATACAGAGAGTTCAGGAGTTAAACTTAGGCAGGCAATGAGGGGCCCCCCATATAGGGTAGAGGGGGACCTTCCAGCCTTACCACAGTGCCCCTGTGGTGTAAAAAAAAAAGAGAGGGGGGAATTATCTACTCATGCAATAGCTGGTCATGGCAGCCAGGCAGTGGCAGGCCACAGCAGACTTCAGAAAGGGGGCAGTATCACAATCATTGTGGAAAAGGGCGCATCACAATTTCTGTCATGCAGAGACATCTGTGCTCAGGTCTTTGGCATCTCTACACCTGCAGCACAGGCATTGTCCCAGTCCCACCACATGAAAAGCACCCTCAAGCGGGTAGGGTTCTGTCTCAATGTGAGGCTAGTAGTAAGGGTAAAACGTGTCCCTTGGAGAAGAAGACTCAACACACATAACCAAAATTCACTCAAAATTCACTCAAACCAAAGGCCCCACAGAGCAGGGGTGCACATCCACCAGACCTGCACCTTCAAACCAAATCAATATGAGGCTATTCAGTGAGCCATAGGGGGTGAAGATGGTGAAGTTGTGTAGGCCGAGCGGACTGGTAGGTGTGGCTTCAAACAAGTCTCACAAACTGTTTGTTTAAAAAATCATGGTTCCTCCAGCTACTGCCAATGGAATCAGCCTAAGGCATCTGGATACATGGGCTCATTGGCTCCAATAAGGCAGGCTGGGTTGCAGTAAAACAGTTTTTCCACAGAGCTGTAGGAGGTAGCGGCCATCTTGGAAAGCTCCGAACTCTGCCTCCGTGTTTCAAATATCACTGCTTTTCTTCAGATTGTGTTCATGCCAGAGGTCGAAGTGGGTGGGATACGAGGGGCACGACATGACCGTACATTTTAATTAAAGGACAACAGTTCCTTTTTTTTTTTTTTAAATATATTTTTATTTTATTTTCCACATTGCACATTATATTCATCAATACATATTTTGTAATCCAAAATATCATTTTTAACATTGGGAGTTACTCATACCAAAAAAAAAAGAAAGTAAAAAACACGTCACACCATGATTACTCTTAATACTTAATAAAATCAAGAAAAGAAGTAGAAAAAACCCAGAAAACCAAGAATCAAGAGCCCCCCTAAGTCCTCCACTCTCTACCCTATCCCTTCCCTCCAATGTGCTAATGGGTTCCAAATTCTTACACCTAAAGCTCTCCCAGCTCTTCCCTTCGTGGCATATATAGGTTTTTCCAAATTAAATGTAGAGATTAAGTTCGCCAGCCATATTTGCATATGCGGGGGAGTTTTATCAAGCCAGGCCCTAGCTAAAGTTAATCTGTAAACAGCCATAATCATAAATAGAAATTCTTTCTCAGTATTCCTATTGTTTTCCATCCGCCCTATACCCAACAATATCAACGTAGGGTTTAGTACTATCTGTAAGCCTAGTGCCCGAGCCAAAAAATTCTCAATGTCCCTAATTAACGTATATAATTGAGGACAGGTGGCGAACATATGTATTATATCTGCATTAACTGAGCTGCAACAAGGGCAGGTAGTCCCATTCGTACCACCCCATTTAGCTATTCTGTCTGGTGTATAGTACAGTGAAAACAATGTTTTATAATGTTGCGATTGCAGGGGAGCCGAGCACAGTATAGTACATCCCAACTCCAACGACTCCTGGAAATCATTAATTTCACATTGAAGTTTCTCCGTCCACCTATGTTTATATTTATCCAGATCATCCACTTTAGTTTGGACTAACAAAGCATATGCTGATCTAATCGTATGCTGGCCACCAGTAGTTAAAGTTTCGAGCAAGTCGTTGGTTTGGAACCCTGCTACGCCACCCTGTTTGTTGCCCAAAAAACTCCTTATCTGCAGATATTTAAAGAAGTCCCTGTTCCCCTACTTTCTGTGAAAAGATAACCGTCCAGGGACGGTTAATTCAGAGAGCTGAAAAGCTTCAGCTGCAGTGTAAAGATAGGGAGTCTCCTGTGCTGTGAAACAGAAGGTGGGCAGACAGCTAAACCAGCCTTCTTGCCAGGGTGCCTGCTTACCTGAAAGAAATGCAAATGTGTAAAACGGGTCAGTATTAGCTTTGATTAATTGAATCACTTGACTGTTCCTGGTGGCACAGATTTATTCTTTTTATATGGAATTGGAAAGGAGTTACCAGGTGAGCAGTGAAGTGTGTTCTTTTTAAAGGGGCATACCAAAGGCCTCTGCACCACAGGGGCCTGTGTTAGAACCTAACTATTCTTCAATGCTTCAATCTGGATTCAATTCCATCACTGTCTGGGCTCAGACACAGACCTCTGCAGTGCATTACCTAATAGAAGTTTCATAAAGTACAATAGTGCATTTCCACTGATTAATTTAACTTGCATTTAATTTACATTTAAGCTGTGTGTTGTCTTATATGTACATAACTTAAGATGAAAAAGTTATGGTATATTTAGTTTGTTTGGGCCATGACTTTGACCCCACCCCCACGCTTATTTGCCCCATCCTCTTTGTGCACAGATTCACAGTTCCCTCACTTTTTTCAATGCACTTCGACTGCTGATTAAAGCTTTCACTGTGCACTTGTCATTTGCCATGCTAGACAGTCAAAGAATTTTAAGAAGCAGAGAGAGAAATTCATATGTTCCAAATAATAATGTTCCAGGCAAAATACAAATGTACCACCTTAAATACTCCACATATACCAAAAAAAAGTAAGAAAATCCAGATGTTTGCAATAATTTAGTGCCAAAACTAGGATGTATGGGACCGAAGGCTGCTATTTCCTGCACAGACCACCTAGTGATCAATAAACAAAATAACAGATTCACAGAAGATACATTTCCACTTTTTCTGAATGCCAGTTTTTCCAAACTGGACGGTGTAACTTTTCAGCAACATGAACATTTGTCTGTCTTACTTTTTGAAGGCTGTACCGAGACAAAGAGAGTACCATTACATATTTCAGGTTAGGTAATCCCATATGGCCCTACCAATCAAGTAAGAGATCCAGTGAGTCGAGCAATGATGGCATGCGACCTCCTCCATCCAGAGAGTTTACAGTGACAGCATTAAACTGTATACAGAAGAGACTAATGTAATGCAACTCAAACATCAATGTCATCTGCATCACTGTAAGGCAAACAGTCTTGTTCTTTCCATGTAGGATTTGTAAAGTATTAGGTAATGCAGGTGCACTGTGGAAATAGAGAACACAGTGAACAGCTCTACAATTGTGCGTAAGAGAACTCACAAACCAGTTGGTGTCTTTTACAAGCTGACTTTTTTAAAATGTACCTTTGTTTTGTGCTGTGACTGATGTACTTAGTCAGCTGCAGCACAAACTGACCATTCTCACTTGGGTGGGGCAGGGGGTCACAAAACCCCTTGCCTCATCATGTTTCATGAATATTGATTCTGTTGGTGACCCCCCTGCAAATGGAGAGATAAAGGCTATGGACAGTAGTACCAACATCCTATCATGTGCATTTCCTGAATGCCAACATTTATTTTTATATAAAAAAAGCATCCTTACTTGGGACAGGGCTGAGCATTCAGACAAGTACATTGTGTGATGCATATAATCGCCCCTAGAACCACTGTATGCTCACCTGACACCCGACACCACCATCAACCAGTCACAAGCAGAAAACCGTACCTTGGGGACAGCTTCAATTTGGGAAGTGAGCTACCAACCCATGTTGGCTCTTTTTCTATCATTATCTCTTAACTGAGTGACTATTTTAGCTGTTTAATGTCAAATGTTAAAGTTTAAAGTTATAACCTATACATTTTCCATAATCCAGTCAGAGCCCTGCCAGTGAAAATAGCTTCTGGAGGCCAGTCACTGGAGGAACATGCCAACTGAAATTTCACATATGTTCCATTTTTAAATATCAGGCACCCTACCTTGTGAGCAACAATGTGTACTTAGGGGTGACTTATTAATACGTAAAGCAGGCTGTCCAGCCTGTCAGAAAGGGTTATTGTGGTAGGTTTGACAGAATATTTTTATGCTGCTGAGCTAAGCTACACATGATAGCCTCAAGTTATGTTTTAAAGGCCCACTCTGTGGAAGGCGCATTAGATGCTGCAACCCACAGGTGGCATTTATATTCCAGGCCCTCAACCGATCTTCTACACAATTAGCAGGGGCTTGTAGACAAATTAAATATCTAAGTCAGGGGTAAACCAATCTAACCAGGTTTAAAAGGGGAGCACTGTCACTTTACTCCGGTTTAGCAGGCTTAACATGCACAGAGACCTAAGACCAGCTGAACAGATGAGGGAAAGATTGAGAGGAAATCAGAGAAGGTAATTTCCTACAATCTGCCTGTAGATTAGCTGCTATGTCAATCACGCAAAAGGTGATGGTAGGATACTATCATTATGTTTTACACTGACAATCACTCTGGGAAGCATTCCAAATCATCATTCTTTTGCACACCAAGCACCTGAAATTAGATCCAGCTCTATAGAATTCAATTTTGACCCTGTTCCTATAGGAAGAGTCCAGCCGAAACTGCCAAATCAGGTCCTCTCTAAAATGGATTCCAAGCAAGCCAAGATTGTTTCACCCTGACTGTTCTGTTCAGTCGATTGTAGCTTGGGTCCAGTGTCACTGTGAGCAAGAGATCCACATCTGGGCATACCCTTGGCTACTTACGGCATCATATCAAATACACAAAAGAGGATACTTGTATTAAGTCTTATCACTGGCAATTGCTTGGTGCACCATTCCAGCCCATCATTCTTTTGCCCACGATGTTGCCTCAGATTAGACCCATTACAACAAACAATTGATGGACGGAATGCTGACAATGCAGACATTCTCCCCCAGTCAACAGATCTGGGTTAAATCCATCGTTCTTTTGCCCACTACGCCACCCCAGTTTAGACATGGCCATATGAAAATCAGTCTTGACCCTGTGCCTCATGGGAACAGTCCAGCCCGAACTGCCAAGCCATGTCTTCCCTGGACCGGAATCAAGCATCCTAGGACCGGTTTCTGGCTATCAGCCGTCATCAGCCAGGATAGCTTGACTCCGGTGGCGTAGTGAGCACGGGTCCCACGTCTGGGAATACCCATCCCACTGAGGGCGAAAAGCGTTACAACAAACAAATGATGGACAGAATGCTGACAATGCAGACATTCTCCCCCAGTCAAGAGATCTGGGTTAAATCCATCGTTCTTTTGCCCACTACGCCACCCCAGTTCAGACATGGCCATATGCAAATCAGTCTTGACCCTGTGCCTCATGGGAACAGTCCAGCCCGAACTGCCAAGCCATGTCTTCCCTGGACCGGAATCAAGCATCCTAGGACCGGTTTCTGGCTATCAGCCGTCATCAGCCAGGATAGCTTGACTCCAGTGGCGTAGTGAGCACGGGTCCCACGTCTGGGAATACCCATCCCACTTAGGGTGAAAAGAGTTACAACAAACAATTGATGGACGGAATGCTGACAATGCAGACATTCTCCCCCAGTCAACAGATCTGGGTTAAATCCATTGTTCTTTTGCCCACTACGCCACCCCAGTTTAGACATGGCCATATGCAAATCAGTCTTGACCCTGTGCCTCATGGGAACAGTCCAGCCCGAACTGCCAAGCCATGTCTTCCCTGGAATGGAATCAAGCATCCTAGGACCGGTTTCTGGCTATCAGCCGTCATCAGCCAGGATAGCTTGACTCCAGTGGCGTAGTGAGCACGCGTCCCACGTCTGGGAATACCCATACCACTTAGGGCGAAAAGCGTTACAACAAACAATTCATGGACGGAATGCTGACAATGCAGACATTCTCCCCCAGTCAACAGATCTGGGTTAAATCCATCGTTCTTTTGCCCACTACGCCACCCCAGTTTAGACATGGCCATATGCAAATCCGTCTTGACCCTGTGCCTCATGGGAACAGTCCAGCCCGAACTGCCAAGCCATGTCTTCCCTGGACCGGAATCAAGCATCCTAGGACCGGTTTCTGGCTATCAGCCGTCATCAGCCAGGATAGCTTGACTCCAGGGGCGTAGTGAGCATGGGTCCCCAGTCTTGGAATACCCATCCCACTTAGGGTCGAAAAGCGTTACAACAAACAATTGATGGACGGAATGCTGACAATGCAGACATTCTCCCCCAGTCAACAGATCTGGGTTAAATCCATCGTTCTTTTGCCCACTACGCCACCCCAGTTTAGACATGGCCATATGCAAATCAGTCTTGACCCTGTGCCTCATGGGAACAGTCCAGCCCGAACTGCCAAGCCATGTCTTCCCTGGACCGGAATCAAGCATCCTAGGACCGGTTTCTGGCTATCAGCCGTCATCAGCCAGGATAGCTTGACTCCATTGGCGTAGTGAGCACAGGTCCCACGTCTGGGAATACCCATCCCACTTAGGGCGAAAAGCGTTACAACAAAGAATTGATGGACGGAATGCTGACAATGCAGACATTCTCCCCCAGTCAACAGATCTGGGTTAAATCCATTGTTCTTTTGCCCACTACGCCACACCAGTTTAGACATGGCCATATGAAAATCAGTCTTGAACCTGTGCCTCATGGGAACAGTCCAGCCCGAACTGCCAAGCCATGTCTTCCCTGGACCGGAATCAAGCATCCTAGGACCGGTTTCTGGCTATCAGCCGTCATCAGCCAGGATAGCTTGACTCCAGTGGCGTAGTGAGCACGGGTCCCACGTCTGGGAATACCCATCCCACTTAGGGCGAATAGCGTTACACAAACAATTGATGGACGGAATGCTGACAATGCAGACATTCTCCCCCAGTCAACAGATCTGGGTTAAATCCATCGTTCTTTTGCCCACTACTCCACCCCAGTTTAGACATGGCCATATGCAAATCAGTCTTGACCCTGCGCCTCATTGGAACAGTCCAGCCCGAACTGCCAAGCCATGTCTTCCCTGGACCGGAATCAAGCATCCTAGGACCGGTTTCTAGCTATCAGCCGTCATCAGCCAGGATAGCTTGACTCCAGTGGCGTAGTGAGCACGGGTCCCACGTCTGGGAATACCCATCCCACTTAGGGCGAAAAGCGTTACAACAAACAATTGATGGACGGAATGCTGACAATGCAGACATTCTCCCCCAGTCAACAGATCTGGGTTAAATTCATCGTTCTTTTGCCCACTACACCACCCCAGTTTAGACATGGCCATATGCAAATCAGTCTTGACCCTGTGCCTCATGGGAACAATCCAGCCCGAACTGCCAAGCCATGTCTTCCCTGAACCGGAATCAAGCATCCTAGGACCGGTTTCTGGCTATCAGCCGTCATCAGCCAGGATAGCTTGACTCCAGTGGCGTAGTGAGCACGGGTCCCACGTCTGGGAATACCCATCCCACTTAGGGCGAAAAGCGTTACAACAAAGAATTGATGGACGGAATGCTGACAATGCAGACATTCCTTCCCAGTCAACAGATCTGGGTTAAATCCATCGTTCTTTTGCCCACTACGCCACCCCAGTTTAGACATGGCCATATGCAAATCAGTCTTGACCCTTTGCCTCATGGGAACAGTCCAGCCCGAACTGCCAAGCCATGTCTTCCCTGGACCGGAATCAAGCATCCTAGGACAGGTTTCTGGCTAACAGCCGTCATCAGCCAGGATAGCTTGACTCCAGTGAACTGGGGTGGCGTAGTGGGCAAAAGAACGATGGATTTAACCCAGATCTATTGACTGGGGGAGAATGTCTGCATTGTCAGCATTCCGTCCATCATTTGTTTGTTGTAACGCTTTTCGCCCTAAGTGGGATGGGTATTCCCAGACGTGGGACCCGTGCTCAATGCGCCACTGGAGTCAAGCTATCCTTACTGATGACGGCTGATAGCCAGAAACCGGTCCTAGGATGCTTGATTCCGGTCCAGGGAAGACATGGATTGGCAGTTCGGGCTGGACTGTTCCCATGAGGCACAGGGTCAAGACTGATTTGCATATGGCCATGTCTGAACTGGGGTGGCGTAGTGGGCAAAAGAACGATGGATTTAACCCAGATCTCTTGACTGGGGGAGAATGTCTGCATTGTCAGCATTCCTTCCATCATTTATTTGTTGTAACGCTTTTCGCCCTAAGTGGGATGGGTATTCCCAGACGTGGGACCCGTGCTCACTACGCCACTGGAGTCAAGCTATCCTGGCTGATGACGGCTGATAGCCAGAAACCGGTCCTAGGATGCTTGATTCCGGTCCAGGGAAGACATGGCTTGGCAGTTCGGGCTGGACTGTTCCCATGAGGCACAGGGTCAAGACTGATTTGCATATGGCCATGTATGAACTGGGGTGGCGTAGTGGGCAAAGAACGATGGATTTAACCCAGATCTCTTGACTGGGGGAGAATGTCTGCATTGTCAGCATTCCGTCCATCATTTGTTTGTTGTAATGCTTTTCGCCCAAAGTGGGATGGGTATTCCCAGATGTGGGACCGGTGCTCCCTACGCCACTGGAGTCAAGCTATCCTGGCTGATGACGGCTGATAGCCAGAAACCGGTCCTAGGATGCTTGATTCCGGTCCAGGGAAGACATGGCTTGGCAGTTCGGGCTGGACTGTTCCCAAGAGGCACAGGGTCAAGACTGATTTGCATATGGCCATGTCTGAACTGGGGTGGCATAGTGGGCAAAAGAACGATGGATTTAACCCAGATCTCTTGACTGGGGGAGAATGTCTGCATTGTCAGCATTCCGTCCATCATTTGTTTGTTGTAACGCTTTTCGCCCTAAGTGGGATGGGTATTCCCAGACGTGGGACCCGTGCTCACTACGCCACTGGAGTCAAGCTATCCTGGCTGATGATGGCTGATAGCCAGAAACCGGTCCTAGGATGCTTGATTCCGGTCCAGGGAAGACATGGCTTGGTAGTTCGGGCTGGACTGTTCGCATGAGGCACAGGGTCAAGACTGATTTGCATATGGGCATGTCTGAACTGGGGTGACGTAGTGGGCAAAATAACAATGGATTTAACCCAGATCTCTTGACTGGGGGAGAATGTCTGCATTGTCAGCATTCCGTCCATCATTTGTTTGTTGTAACGCTTTTCGCCCTAAGTGGGATGGGTATTCCCAGACGTGGGAACCGTGCTCACTACGCCACTGGAGTCAAGCTATCCTGGCTGATGACGGCTGATAGCCAGAAACCGGTCCTAGGATGCTTGATTCCGGTCCAGGGAAGACATGGCTTGGCAGTTCAGGCTGGACTGTTCCCATGAGGCACAGGGTCGAGACTGATTTGCATATGGCCATGTCTGAACTGGGGTGGCGTAGTGGGCAAAAGAACAATGGATTTAACCCAGATCTCTTGACTGGGGGAGAATGTCTGCATTGTCAGCATTCCGTCCATCATTTGTTTGTTGTAACGCTTTTCGCCCTAAGTGGGATGGGTATTCCCAGACGTGGGACTCGTGCTCACTACGCCACTGGAGTCAAGCTATCCTGGCTGATGACGGCTGATAGCCAGAAACCGGTCCTAGGATGCTTGATTCCGGTCCAGGGAAGACATGGCTTGGCAGTTCGGGCCGGACTGTTCCCATGAGGCACAGGGTCAAGACTGATTTGCATATGGCCATGTCTGAACTGGGGTGGCGTAGTGGGCAAAAGAACAATGGATTTAACCCAGATCTCTTGACTGGGGGAGAATGTCTGCATTGTCAGCATTCCGTCCATCATTTGTTTGTTGTAACGCTTTTCGCCCTAAGTGGGATGGGTATTCCCAGACGTGGGACCCGTGCTCACTACGCCACTGGAGTCAAGCTATCCTGGCTGATGAGGGCTGATAGCCAGAAACCGGTCCTAGGATGCTTGATTCCGGTCCAGGGAAGACATGGCTTGGCAGTTCGGGCTGGACTGTTCCCATGAGGCACAGGGTCAAGACTGATTTGCATATGGCCATGTCTGAACTAGGGTGGCGTAGTGGGCAAAAGAACGATGGATTTAACCCAGATCTCTTGACTGGTGGAGAATGTCTGCATTGTCAGCATTCCGTCCATCATTTGTTTGTTGTAACGCTTTTCGCCCTAAGTGGAATGGGTATTCCCAGACGTGGGACCCGTGCTCACTACGCCACTAGAGTCAAGCTATCCTGGCTGATGACGGCTGATAGCCAGAAACCGGTCCTAGGATGCTTGATTCCGGTCCAGGGAAGACATGGCTTGGCAGTTCGGGCTGGACTGTTCCCATGAGGCACAGGGTCAAGACTGATTTGCATATGGCCATGTCTGAACTGGGGTGGCGTAGTGGGCAAAAGAACGATGGATTTAACCCAGATCTCTTGACTGGGGGAGAATGTCTGCATTGTCAGCATTCCGTCCATCATTTGTTTGTTGTAACGCTTTTCGCCCTAAGTGGGATGGGTATTCCCAGACGTGGGACCCGTGCTCACTACGCCACTGGAGTCAAGCTATCCTGGCTGATGACGGCTGATAGCCAGAAACCGGTCCTAGGATGCTTGATTCCGGTCCAGGGAAGACATGGCTTGGCAGTTCGGGCTGGACTGTTCCCATGAGGCACAGGGTCAAGACTGATTTGCATATGGCCATGTCTGAACTGGGGTGGCGTAGTGGGCAAAAGAACGATGGATTTAACCCAGATCTCTTGACTGGGGGAGAATGTCTGCATTGTCAGCATTCCGTCCATCATTTGTTTGTTGTAACGCTTTTCGCCCTAAGTGGGATGGGTATTCCCAGACGTGGGACCCGTGCTCACTACGCCACTGGAGTCAAGCTATCCTGGCTGATGACGGCTGATAGCCAGAAACCGGTCCTAGGATGCTTGATTCCGGTCCAGGGAAGACATGGCTTGGCAGTTCGGGCTGGACTGTTCCCATGAGGCACAGGGTCAAGACTGATTTGCATATGGCCATGTCTGAACTGGGGTGGCGTAGTGGGCAAAAGAACGATGGATTTAACCCAGATCTCTTGACTGGGGGAGAATGTCTGCATTGTCAGCATTCCGTCCATCATTTGTTTGTTGTAACGCTTTTCGCCCTAAGTGGGATGGGTATTCCCAGACGTGGGACCCGTTCTCACTACGCCACTGGAGTCAAGCTATCCTGGCTGATGACGGCTGATAGCCAGAAACCGGTCCTAGGATGCTTGACTCCGGTCCAGGGAAGACATGGTTTGGCAGTTCGGGCTTTACTGTTCCCATGAGGCACAGGGTCAAGACTGATTTGCATATGGCCATGTCTGAACTGGGGTGGCGTAGTGGGCAAAAGAACGATGGATTTAACCCAGATCTCTTGACTGGGGGAGAATGTCTGCATTGTCAGCATTCCATCCATCATTTGTTTGTTGTATCAGATTAGACCCAAACATATGCAAATCAGTTGTGACCCTGCTCCTATAGTAACAGTCCAGCCCAAACTGCAAAGCTAGGTCCTCTCTGAACCAGACCACAAGCAACCCAAGACCATTTACGCCCTGGTTGGGGCTCTTCATTTAGGTGTAGCTTGGGTCCAGTGGGATAGTGAGCAAGGGACCCAAGTCTGGCATACTCTTAGCCACGTGGATGTTACATCAAAAACACAAAAGGTGATGGGAGAATCTCTCAAAGTAGCATTGTAACCCATTGTTCTTTTGCCCACAATGCCACCTCAGATTGGACCCAGCCATATGCAAATCAGTCTTGACCCTGCTCTAATAGGAATGGCGTTCCATCCATCACACTTTTTTATACTTCAGTCTAACATGCTATGTGGCATGCCTGTTCCCCAAATCCCAAAGTAATCAAAGTAAATCATTCTACATATCCTGTATATTTATGCTCTTTACTTATGTCACGCTCTCCTCCTACCGAAAGATAGCCACACAGCTCACAAATTCTCTTTAACCTTCTTTAACATCCCATCTGAAGTTTATAATTATTATATTATTCTTGTTGCACTCTATCTTCTTTAAATACAGTCTCGATAGCAGGTGCATTGGTAGCAACAGCTGGAGTAGGAGCAGCCTCTACTGTGTTAAGCTAGCAACCAGGCCACGCAGCTTCACGAATCCCCGCCACTGATATCAATGCCACTTCTGCACTATAGAGAACTGTCTGTCCTTGTTGTTTCACAACACTGGCATTAATGTCTTTTACATATATATTTTGAGACAAAATGTACTTAACAGATATTTAAATTAATTTAGTTTCCTTGGAGAAGGGTCCCCCTGCCTCCATCAAAATTTCACTGTCCATATCACACAGAAAGAACTGGCCGCACTCTGCTGGTTGAATTATCAAAAGGCTTTTATTCCTACATATTCACAAAACAAGTTCCTACATTCTGGTCTCCAGGTCTTGATCACAATCATGCTGACAAGCTGTAATAAGAGCCTAAAGGATGCACGTGTGCACCTTTCGTTTGATGCTCCCTCTTTCTCTCTGTTAGGGCTAGTGCTTTCATCCTTTGTCTACCTAGTGGATGAGTTCCCCCTTCTTCTTTGACCCAGACTTGTGTTGTCCTGCTTTATCCATGGCTGCTCACTGAATAGGAAGAAATAAAAAAAATGATGAGTTCATATATTTAATACTTCTTGTAAAAGGAAAAACAACATTCCATATGATAGTATTAAATGTGGCAATGATTGACAATGTCACGCAACCCACTGCACTTTGACAGGCAACGTGCTGGGCTGAGTCTCTCACTTAACAGTAGGTGACAATCAGTAGCAAATACACCTGGGCTATTGTGCTGATGGACTCTGTGCCTATCTAGTGGAGGACTGCTTTTCGCAACCTGGGCCCGCCTGTTCCTGCCCTCGTCTCCCTCCCGCCGCCGCACTTTGTGAACTTGCGCCCGCCGTGTGGAGGGAGACTACAACTCCCAGGCTCCCTTGTACCGGAAGCCGTCACTGCCTCATCCGCGCCTGGAGGCGCTTTAAAACTCACTGCAGCCCCGGTGGAGCGGGCGTAGCAAATACACCTGGGTTATTGTGCTGATGGACTCTGTGCCTATCTAGTGGAGGACTGCTTTTCGCCACCTGTGCCCGCCTGTTCCTGCCCTCGTCTCCCTCCCGCCGCCGCACTTTGTTAACTTGCGGCCGCCGTGTGGAGGAAGACTACAACTCCCAGGCTCCCTTGTACCGGAAGCCGTCACTGCCTCATCCGCGCCTGGAGGTGCTTTAAAACTCACTGCAGCCCCCGCATCGCGGGAATGCGCACGGGCTAATCCCGGGCAAAGGGCGGGCTGTCTGTGGCCGTCCGGGGCTGGCCAGGGCAATCCCACTAACACTCCATCTTCCGAACTTTCTGGAAATTGTAATGTAAGATCGGTCCTTTGTATGTTTATTGTACTGCCCTGGTCACAGTCTATTTATATATGATTGGATATTACTGCCTATTTACCGTTTCTATCTCCTCCGTTTCAACATCTCTAATTTTTGTGTCGTGTTCAGCGCATTTTTGAAATTGTTATAGTGTTTCGGAACATGAGTTCCCGCACAACTAGAGGCAGGAAATCAACGGTGGGTGGTTCAGTGAGGGGGACGCTGGATCTTTTTATAACTAGAGCAGCATCAGCTCTCGAGCGTGAGATAGCTATAACAGAACGGCGTCTTTCCTCGGAACATCTCTATAATAAACGCTCTTCATTGGGTAATATTCAGAGGGCAATCACTCCATCCCCCAATAAAAGTAATGAAACAGATCAATAGGTGATATCAGCATTCCGCTACAGCTGCAGGATCAAATTTCCTTAACTCAACGGAATGTAGATGACTCATATTTAAATCCACCACCTGAGGTTATCTCTGTTGAGCAAACATCAATTATATCCTCTGATGAGTCCCGCAGCCTAAAATCAAAGAAAAGACGGGTGAATTCCCCACAGAAAAATAACAAAAGGAAGCGAAAGGGGAATACCCAGAATGGGCGGATTGCCAAAATATTTTAAAAAAACGAGAACCCCTTAGCTACTTCTAAATATAGGACAGGGAAGACCACAATAGATAGTCTTTCTATTTCACCCAAGTCTATGATAGAACTAATAGTCTCAATGGAATTACTAGTGAAATCTCTGATATTGCCCCTCCTAGAAAGAGTCAAAAGATTGTCAGCTCAACTGGGGACTATGGAACAAACTCTTATAACCAATACAGACACGATTAGGGCCTTTACTCAAATTAGAAACCCAAAATCTACGGACGGTAAACCACCCCAAGAATTACTAGATGATAAATTACTAAACCAACATTCTCCAGTAGCGAAAGAAGCTGTCCCAATGATTCCCCAGCACCATAATAAGCCCCATACAACCTTGGGAGAAGAGAGAGAGGCCGGTAAAAATAGTACTTCCACTGAACAGGCGAACTTACATAATCCTGTATCTAGGCTTTCCCTACCTAGTGATAGGATAAGGGGTAAGCAGCAAATCATAGACCTCCCCCCGGAAGCGGCCCCTTATGTGGTGGTACTGACGGGGGTACCGGAATTAAAAGACGGAAGGATTGAGGGACATCAGGAACTTAAGAACAAAGTAATCCACTGGTTAAGCTGCAATAGGCCTTTGCCGGCGCATATTGATGCTGAAATTCTCCATGTCAGGAGATTATGGTGGTTGGGACGCAGACCTAAGGATATAAGAGGTGATCTTATTATCATTAACTTTAGAGACAGAAGAGTGATAAGACATATGGGTGATTGGTATAGTGAGAATGGAGGAGATGAAATTTCTACCCGGGATTTAACATATTTCTATCCTCACTCCATGCTGTCAAACCCCCCTAGAGCCTGTCCCCGATTTGGGCGTATTAGTGAATTATCTGGCTTTAACGTTTCAATCTCGAACCGTTACTCCGCACTCTCCAGATTGGAAGGTGTGGACTGACGCCCTAACCAGGTTTCTGGGAAAAGCCAGGATGGAAAACAACCATTGTTAACAATTGAAACAGGTCTCCCTAATGGTAAATTTTCTACAGTTGAGTTTGGCGGCAATCTGCCGGCAGTATTAACATACATGAAAAACCCGATAGTCTGTTTTGAACCGTCCCATAAAAGTTCAGGATCATCAGGACTTATATCATCGAGCATGGTAGGTAAAAATCCTATTTTACCTGGACCCACGGAAGCTCCACCAATAAGACAGCTCATAACCCAGACAGGAAAGAAACTTCCCAAACCAGGACCACCAATAACGTTACTTTTTTGGAATATAGCAGGCTTACGCCCTAAAGTAGAAAATGGTACTGGCCCAACACTTTTCCATCAATCAAATATAATCTGTCTCCAAGAGACATGGACTACTAATGTAATACACCTGGTAGGTTATAAAACCTACTTTTCACCTGTGGTTCCTACAGTTTCTGGTAGAGCGAAGGGCGGTTTAACCACTTATATCACAAACTTATTAGGAAACCTTCAAATAACTATAGTTACTCTTGAGGTCTACTTCCAAATATTGAGTATTCGTTTTGGTAAAGGGGAGTTGGTACTTTTGGTTAATTTTTATAACAACTTAAAGGAGCCCGAACTATTGGTGGTTCTGCGACAGATCTGCCTCCAACTAACAACACTGATAAAGGCATCCTTTACGGGTGCTACCATCATTTGGGGAGGGAATTTTAACCTACATCCCTGTAAAATAAACAACGGGATTCTCTGTGGGTTAACAGACGAACGAGAGGAACCAATTTTCCATTTCTCCCATTCAGGCGCGGGCGCTATGTTAAATGAAATATTAATTGATATGGATCTCGTAATTGCTAACAAAAAGAACCCTGAAACTCAGTGGCCGGACGCAACATTCATAGGTAGAGATAGTCATTCCATCATTGACTTTATTTTAATATCGAATATGGCGGGTAATCGGGCAAAGGAATTTGATACGCATATCACTGTAATAAGCGACCACTGCGCCCTGACCGTAACATTTACTCCACTTTATGAATATCGAATCCAAACTATATCCAGCGCATTAAGACAAAATTCTTTCTACTTGGATAAACTTAATGGTTACTCCTTGAAATGGGAAAAAGTGGATCCGGTAGAAATTATTGGTAGAATAATGAAAGAGGTCCCTCATGCCATTGTAAAATGTTTAGATTTGTACACTACGGATGTTGAACTCCTGGGCCACTTTGGGGAGATTCTGAAAGCAATCAACAATGCCTTGTTTGTGAAATCAAAAAAAAACCAGCCGAAAAAAGTAGGATGGTTTAACCATAGATGTACAGCAGCACACTCCAAATTAAAAAAAGCATTGCAAAAAATAGACAGGGCGCCGCAGGAAATAACAACTTTGAGGAGTGAATTTAACTCAGCCTCAAAAGATAAGAAAGCCAAACTCAAACTGGATCTATGGGCGCAAGTCCAGAAAGCAGTAAAAATAAAAATAGCTTCGCTTTTTGTACCATAGTTAAATCCCCCTTTCTTTTGAATTCTAAAGACTCTCCTACTATTGAGGTGGCAATTGATGCGGGGTTTGGGTAGAGCATTTTTCAAGGATCTTTGTGAACTATCCTGGGGAAGGGGATAGCCAAGATCCTGTAATTTTACCACCTTTAGGAACATCTTATCTCCTAAATATTGGTATAACCATGGAAGAGATATTATCAGCATTAAAAGCCAGTAAAAATGGAAAGGCTCCTGGTCCGGATGGGGTCCCAATAGATCTATTTAAATCAAATTCAGGACTTTGGGCCCCAATTCTGACAAGAGTACTTAATGCGGCATGTGGGGTGGGACTAATATTTTCGTGGTCCAAAACAATTATGGTCCCAATCTTTAAGAAAGGGGATCGTCAAGATGTAACATGCTATCGACCAATCTCACTATTGGATTCTGTGGGTAAAATGGTGGGGAGGATTATCCTAGAACGCCTCCAGGGCTGTGCTGAGGATGGATAGATCCTATCGGATATCCAGTTTGGGTTCCGGGAGGGCCTAGGGACAGTCGATCAGGCCTTAAACCTGACATTGTTGTTGGGAAAATATGTATCTGCAAAGGTAGGCAGTATCTACATGGTATATGTGGACCTGTCTGCAGCCTTCGATTGTGTTAGTCACGCAAAACTGTAGTCCATACTACGGGATATGGGAGTAGATATATCACTTCTAAATTTCCTACGTGAACTGTACTCCAACGCCTCAGCCAGGGTAAGGTTTGGGGTAAATGGAGAATTAACTGCGTCGTTCAAGATGGAGAGAGGAGTCAGACAGGGTTGTGTCCTGGCCCCCTTTCTCTTCACGCTCTATACTAATGGCTTGGAGAGTGCCATGTTGAAAGGGAGTCAGGACCTCCCATGTGTAAAAGATTGCCAGATTCTGGCCCTACTCTACACGGACGACGGAGTGATATTGGCCAGAACCCCGATTGAGCTACAAAGGGCACTGAACAGATATTCTGATTTTATGGGTAAGCTAGATCTACGAATTAATATCAAAAAAACCTTCGTTATGATTTCTGGCCCCGGTAAAATAGGGAAAAAGGAAATATATCTGAATCAGGAGAAACTTGCCATTACAGCTCAATACCCATACCTGGGAATTACCATCGATCACAAACTAAATTGGAACACAGCTATTGAATCTAGAAAGTTCCAGCTTGTAAGAACTACTAGGGCCCGTGTTAATTTCGCTACAAAATTGGGAAAGAGACCCCCTGTAGAACTCCTAAAAATCTACACAGCCAAATGCCAATCTGTAGCCCTATATGGGGCTGGAGTGTGGGGGCATGTAAATACAAACTCCCTGCAAGTGATAGAGAACGCCTTTTTGAGATACCTCCTATCCCTCCCCAGGAGCGCATCGATTTTCTCATGTCACTTGGAATTGGGGATTGCTCATATATCAGATCTAGACAGAATTCAACCTCTCTTGCTCTGGCACCGTATATGGTCCTCAGATAAGAATATATTCACACAGCAAATTATCCAAGACTGGATGGAGCTGGACTTTGTAACCAAGATTGGCTGGTTAACCCATATAAAATCTTTCCTAACTGATCTAGGTATGGAAAAGTATTATCTGGTTCCAACCTCGATTCGATCGGTATCTGGGAAAACACTGAAAATGGCGTCCCTTAGCCATCTTGAAGAATTACGGACTGTTAACGAAGTGTCAAAATTAACCGTACAACAATGTATGACCGTGCAAATTACTCTTAGTATTCAGCCATATCTAACCTATGATTTTACCACCTTTGAAAGATTTCTCCTGGTTAGATTTAGGTTGAATATGTTCCACCGTCTGGTAGCTTTTCCAACAAGCAACAACGGGGACAAGGTTCTACCTTGCTGTCCCTGTGATAATATCTCTAGACAGGCAACAATTCATACAGTCTTTTTTTGTCAATTCTATAGGGACCATAGAAAAATATGGCTAATACCGCTGTTAAAACTCACGGGCATCAGAAGGTGCCGTCCGGCATTATTGGCACTACAGCGATTGGGTGAGGAATGGATAGCAAGGCTTATTGTTAAGTTTTTTAAATGTATTTTTCGACACCGATTGAACCTATAAAAATTACATGGCTATAGATTCTGGGAACTGACTCTCTAAAATTTGAACCTGAATAGATAAACTTGTCTCTCCAAAACTAATGATCTGTAATATTACAGAGACACCTCAGAGCATGATAACAGTACTCTATAAAGAATTTTTATGTTTTTTTTTGTAATACCTCTGAAATATTGTTAAACTAGTAGCGGATATTAATGCACAATATGAGATGTATCTGTTTTCTTTTTATGTAACTGCTTTTATGGTTTTTAAATTGACAAAAGCCGAATAAAGTAATTTTCTATTCTATTCTATTCAGTGCCAAAAATAAAAATAAATTAAAAAGTGTTTTAAGATACGACTTAGAAACAGATATGTCACTAAGCATCTGGGGTACCAGGCGTGCTAAGACACAATCAACATAACATTTCAGTAACAAAGGCAAAAAAGAACAGATTTATGAACAAGTCAACAATTTGTACTTATTGACCCAGCAAGCATGGATGTATGTCGTTACAACGCACACTTTTACAACGCATGCACTTACAACGCATTTTTTACAACGCAAAATCCATTACAACTCATTCCATTACAAAGCATGACACTACAACGCATTTTTAAAAACTACCTTTACAACGCATTCCATTACAACGCATACTACCTTTACAACGCATACCATTACAACGCATAATATTAAATTGCATTTAAGGTAAGTATTAGATAGTATAGGGGTAAAAATTACTTTTCTAACTCCAGGGGGTGCAACAGTAGGGTAAGTGTTGGATAGTATATGGGTAAAAATTACTATTCTAACTCCAGGGGGTGCAACAGTAGGAAAAGTGTTGGATAGTATATGGGTAAAAATTACTATTCTAACTCCAGGGGGTGCAACAGTAGGGAAAGTGTTGGATAGTATAGGGGTAAAAATTACTATTCTAACTCCAGGGGGTGCAACAGTAGGGTAAGTGTTGGATAGTATAGGGGTAAAAATTACTATTCTAACTCCAGGGGGTGCAACAGTAGGGTAAGTGTTGGATAGTATAGGGGTAAAAATTGCTATTCTAACTCCAGGGGGTGCAACAGTAGGGTAAGTGTTGGATAGTATAGGGGTAAAAATTACTATTCTAACTCCAGGGGGTGCAACAGTAGGGAAAGTGTTGGATAGTATAGGGGTAAAAATGACTATTCTAACTCCAGGGGGTGCAACAGTAGGGTAAGTGTTGGATAGTATAGGGGTAAAAATTACTATTCTAACTCCAGGGGGTGCAACAGTAGGGTAAGTGTTGGATAGTATAGGGGTAAAAATTACTATTCTAACTCCAGGGGGTGCAACAGTAGGGTAAGTGTTGGATAGTATAGGGGTAAAAATTACTATTCTAACTCCAGGGGGTGCAACAGTAGGGTAAGTGTTGGATAGTATAGGGGTAAAAATTACTATTCTAACTCCAGGGGGTGCAACAGTAGGGTACGTGTTGGATAGTGTAGTGTAATATTATGCGTTGTAATGGTATGCGTTGTAAAGGTAGTATGCGATGTAATGGAATGCGTTGTAAAGGTAGTTTTTAAAAATGCGTTGTAGTGTCATGCTATGTAATGGAATGCGTTGTAATGGATGTTGCTTTGTAAAAAATGCGTTGTAAGTGTAGTGCGTTGTAAAAGATGCGTTGTAAAGGTTGTTCCCCAGCAAGCATACATATTATCTGGTCTCTTTTACATGTGCTTAATAACTGACAGGTTTATATGTGCAAATTAAAAAATCATCTCTAATAAACTGTCTAAGATTTGTGACTCACTTGAAAAACAACATCTATATTAGAAGTATTATCAGAGGATATGTGGGAACATAGTATAGTAGAACATTTGTTTTTCGCCAATTGGATTTCACTGCAATTGGGCCTTCCAAATGTAAGCCAGTGTGTAAGAAAGAATACATTTTGAAAAATGTCCCATGAAGCACATGCTAGTAATGGTACCCTCAAATTCAGAGATGTACAAATAACCACAGCTCCTAAACTCCATATCCGGTACTCATTTCAGAATACACAGGTTTTCTTGATATCCATCGTTCACGGTACATATTTCACCATATGAATTGGTCTATGCTTGGTACACAATGAAAACCAAAGTCAGGTGCAGCTCAGTTGTTGGTTTTGCGTGCTTTATGATGCTGGACAACCTACAAACCCTATATATCTCCTGCAACTAGCAGTATCTAGTGGATGTATTGGTATATTGGTTTTGTAAATCCGCCATCCTATACAAAAACGTTACAGAGGAAAACTTTGCCATTTTTTCCTACCCATTTTCAATATATCTTTATTTCAACAGTTAGTCCCTCTGGTAAACCTTGAGGGATCTTTACCATTGACCCCCTTGCTGAATTCAGAATTGTGTCTACTTTTCAGAAATGTATAGCTTTCCTGTATCACCTGTGAGTTTTACGCCAGTTTCCACCACAAGTTGGAAGTAGTATGAAAACACAAAGAATAGGAAAATTGGCTACCATGTTGAAAAATGTCAAAACGGTGGTAAAAAAAATCGATTTTTGATTCAGCTCTGCATGTTCATGATATTTGATAAGGTGGCAGCTTTAGCACAGTAAATCTTTCATTGATGCCATTTTGTGAACAAAAAACATGACACTTTTTTTGCATATTACTTTTCCCCCCCAAAAACTCAAAATGTAGTTATATTTTGGCTATTTTCTTGGTTCCCTCCAGAGGAATTCACAAACCCTGGGTACCTTTGGAATCCCTTGGATTTTGTAAAAAAGGATGTAAATTTGTTGCGGATGCCATATGTCGAAAGATTTTATGGAGCTCTAAGCGCAAACTACCCCTAATAGCCAAAGAAAAGGAATCAGCATAGGGGGTGCGGGGAGGTGAAGCCTCAGCAGTTAAGGGGTTAATACTGTTGATACATCGGGTTCCCACTAATAATGGTATGCTTAATGTAAGCCGAGGAAGCCCTTTAGAGCCTTTGTTTTTCTAAAAGAAATGAGCAGACACATTTTCTCATTACAGTTTCTGCACTTGACCAAAAAGTGTGATCAAGGTTAAGTAGCTTTATCTACACGACCCTCCATTTGTAAATAGGTGTAAAATAAATAGGCAAAAAAGATGCAGTGTTTACCTGGTGCTATCCTAATTACATGTTTCCACCGCTACGTTCTATATACCGCATCTCATGTTTTAGATGGTCCTGCAACAATAATAATGTTCTCATGAAGGACTCGGATGATCCGTACAGAAAGGTCCTTTTGTATAGCAAAACCCCACTACATAAACACTGAACATAAAATAAAGAAGGTTGCTTAGTCTATGCAGAGAAGGCAACCCAGGAGACCTTTTTACAACCACTAGTTATTAACCCCCCCCCCATTTGATGAGGGCCCTAGTAGGAACTCAACCTTGCATGATGTGTGAAAAGCAATGCTGTGTATTGATCTTTCTCTCACCTGGGGCCATATGTAGGTAGCCCAATACCGGTCGGTAACGGCCGATTTTCGGTAAATATACCGTTACCGACCGGTATTTAGGCTTTTGAGATGTAGGGGGATCATTTCTGTATTCGGTAATTTACCGAATCGGTAAAATTACCGAATCGGTAATTTTACCGATTCGGTAAATACCGAATACAGACATGAGATGTAGGGGGAGTGTGTGGTGGGTGAGGGGATTCGTTATTTACCACCAACTGACAGTTGGTGGTAAATGACGAATGTCTCTGTTAATGCATTATTTGGCCCTTAGATGTGTGCAATGTGGCAGACACACATGCCCTCAGGGCATGTATGTGTGCCACATGTGCACACATGCAGGAATCAGGGGTGCAACAGGGTGTCAATGAAACACCCTGCAACCCTTGATTGAGCTCCCCCCATTACCGATTCGGTATTTACCGATTCGGTAATGGTAACTGGCTTCCCATTGATTCCTATGGGCCTCCTGGCCCATAGGAATCAATGAGATACAGGTTACCATTACCGAATCGGTAAATACCGATTCTAAAATACCGACACTTACCGAATCAGTATTTTTTTACCTACATTACATTTACCGATTCATAAATACCGAATCGGTAAAATTCGGTATTTAAGAATCGGTAAATGTAATTTACCTACATAAGGCCCCTGGTGTCATGAGGACCTAAACATTGCTGCCATTTCACCAACCACAAAAACAATGAAGATGCCAGTACTGATAGTCCTTTCAAAGCAGGTTATCACACAGCGCATGAACACTGATCAAAGCCAGCCGGATCTATTGAATAGTTTTTATTTTAGATAATTTTTTTCATTTCTATTATTATCTTTTTTGATAATCACATTTCAACAAATATATTCGATATTACAAAAACTTGACCATAATTCTTAAGTGAACGTACAATAACACAAAAACCCAACACTCTGGACTTGCCTCATCAATCTCACTTACAATAACATCAAGCTTCCACAAACTTCATACCATGCTAGTAGCATACCACACTCACTTGACTCACACAACACCCCCCTTTATCTCTTGCCAACTTTGTCACTTTCTTGGACCAAGGTACCAAACCAAACAACATACACACTTAACTACTATTTTTTGTGATTAACACAAAGTGCAAAAACCTTCCGTGTTTAGCAGTGCAAACTTTACAAAAATGCACAACAACCAGGCATTTTACAGAATGTTTGTTTGGTAATTAAAAACGCAATGTCGACGCATTTCGAACCCTCTTCTTTATAGGGTTCTCCTCAGGACCAAACAGTACATTTCTCTAAACTCGAGATCTTCAAATCTCAACTGAAAATCTGATGGAGATTTTTTGTCATTGGTACATTGGCCGTGTCACAAATTAGACTTCTGCATAGCCGATTAATGGCAACTTTTTAATCCAAATGCTGGTAATTCAGCTCGTGAGCCCTCAAATGGTTAAGGAATTACTCAGGTCTTCGCTCTACTACAAAACTCTTTTCGGGATGGGGACATTGGCTCCGTAAACCCCCTCAAGGTTAACTTCTTTTGGAATCTGATATCTTAATGCTTTTCTTCCGTTGGAAAACTTCCGTATCTCCTCTTCTGAACCGGCCAAACGGTCGTTGATATGGTATGAAGTTTGTGGATGCTTGAAATTATTGTGAGTGAGATTGATGAGGTGAGTCCTGAGTGTCAGATTTTTGTGTTATTGTACGTTCACTTAAGAATTATGGTTGTGTTTTTGTAATCTTGTATATATTTGTTGAAATGTGATTTTCAAAAAAGATAACAATATTAATGAAAAAAAGTATCTAAAATAAAAACTATTCAATAGATCCGGCTGCCATTGATGAGTGTTAATGCGCCGTGTGATAACCTGCTTTGAAAGGACTATCAGTACTGGCATCTTCATTGTTTTTGTTGTTTAGAGGGCTCAGCCTTACTGATTAGAGCCAAACCCATTGGTATTTTGTGGTCATTGCACCAAAGCCATAGGGATAACGAAAGTGATATCACATATTATTTGACTCCTGAACATAGAAGAGAAAATGACAACTTACGTGACATCATATGAAGTTCCACAACCCAGACTTCAACCTATATAATATGGGAAGCTGCAACATGACAGTGGGTATAACACCTACATCAAAAAAATAAATGTATGTTATGTTAATTTCTTGAGTTATAACAATGGGGCGACCCAAAATCCACTGGGCCCTTACTTTTTGAATACCTCAAACAACTTTAAGAAGTCTGAGAGTCTACGAGCCCAGCCTTTCTCAAATACAACCCGAAGCAATAGAGCTGTCTCTACTAGTGCCAAAACCCCTCCCCACCCTCACCTTTGTCCTGAAGAAGACCCCGCCCACAATGCGTGAAATTGGCTGATCCACTTAGGGGTCGACACTTCTGTATTTTTATGTCAGATATATGTGACAGAGAATGTTAATCTATAAATATGTTATGACTTGACATTTAATGATTGGACAGTAACACTGTTGGCATAGTTTACAATTATCTGATTGATGTATATATGTATGCAGCACTGTCCTTTTTCACAATCCTTCCTATACACTTATCACTTCACTCCTCTGTGCACCAGTTTTTAAAGAATATATCCCTTTAGGATTTGTTTTCCAATGTATGTATTGATTTATTCAAATACTATGATTCAATTAAAGTAGACCCATTGTTTGGAAGGAATTAATGGCGGTGTTTGACTTTGATTAGATGCTATTGATTAATACGCTTTATTGATTTTTCCGTTTCATTTGATTTCCACTGGGACATATCTTTTTGTACCATGTTAATTTCTTGAGCGCACAGATACCCGAAGATGTCTTGACGCTAGTTCAACTGAAACCTAATAACTTCCTGTCCATTAACAAATTAATGTTTAAAGAGAAAAGTTTTAAGAGTTTTTCTGAAGAGGAGTGCAATGTTGGTGATTTTTAGACAGAGCGGTAGGGCATTCCACGTTTTGGAGGCACTGTCGTCAAAGCTTCTTCCTCCCCAGGATGGTGACTTAAATCCTGAGAAAGAGACATTTTTTGCAGTTGAGGATCTTAGGGTTCTCTGAAGGGAGTCCCACTTGAATTGTTCGTCTCATCAAAAAATGTACAAGTACTTAAAATAAGTGTCATTGAAAAAAATCCAACAAAACTTTTTTACACCTAAAATGTCCCTGCACTAGTATCAGTCTCTCTAGATACAGTTTCAATATTAGAATGGTAAATAAGTTGGCACATAGTTATTTCAGGTTATACAGGTCAACTTGACGGGATCATAAAATGTAAAGTACATAGTGGCATATTATGAGAAATTTACAAGCACTGTGTAGCGAAAACCTGAAGCAAGAAAGTTCACAAAAGTTTCTCCAAGTGTGAAGCATACCTAAAAAAAATGTGTGCATGCTTGATTTACAACTGAGTTTCAAAGCTTAAAATGTATGCGGCCTCTAACTAGATTTAACCTGCATATTGTGTATGTGCACAATAGCACTAGTGATTGTGATGTTTAGTCGATCTGGCATTCCTAGGATAGTAACACAACCACAATATAACTGTAAGCTTTTAAAAATATTTTGAATTACATTTCCTATATTTACCTACACATTTAACCTATAGCTGAACGGCCTAAGCCTAGATAAAGCTTATAATAGAGTACCAAAATATCCCATTTGCAGAAAAGAATCATTAAATAAATATTTGTACCATATGAATAATGTGTGATTTTGCTTAATTAATGTGGTTCAATTTTAGGCAATGTATCTTACTTAGTAACATTTGTGCCATATATTGTTTTACTCCCGATTTTAACAAGCCCTTACCCCCTCACCCACTTTACTCCTGTTATTAATACTTTTTCCAGCTACACTTTTGTTTTTTTTTTACAAATCCATTACTACCCCTTAGTTTATTCCCTTTTCTACAAACCCTTTATGCCCTCTGTCGCTTTACTCCTTTTTTTGTTTTTTACAAACCCCTATTTCCCCTCTCACATTACTACATTTTTTAAATACGCCACACTGTCTCCTCTTCCCCATCCATGACTCCCCATATTGTATATCCACCCTCATTTCCTTCTTAACTTTTGGTCATACTGTCCTTTAAAATCAACATTTTACTTTTCCACTAAACCTTTTTCGTAGAGAAGGTATTTTGTCCTTTTACCTTTAGTGTAAAATGATGCTTTGTCAGCCTGTTTTGTCAGGCTGGCGTTCTTAATTTTTGAGAATAGTCAAAATGATGGATTTCTGCCTGTGCAGTGGCATTTTGGGTGGTCACATCATAAACATGCTTTATCGCCCCAATGCAGGAAAGAAGCCTGCAGGAATCATGCTCAAGACGATGCTGAGGCCAAGCAACCAGTAGGTCCTTCTGGAAAAATGTCTATCTCTTGTGGGAAATATCTCTAACAGTACCTGAGGCAAACACAAAAAGGTGGCTCAGGGCTCAGGAATGTATACAACTCTTGGAGGCTCTCACTGAATCATTAATGAGATAAGCAAGTGAAGTCATGACCTTCATCCATGGATTAAAGCAAAAGTCACCAGTGAAAGGAGAGACATTGTTTGCACAGGAGGAGGCTCTCCCAACAAACCAAAATGCACCTCCTTGGGATGAGCAAAGTTAACCAACCTTCTAGCATGAAGCACTGAGAGGAGATTGCATATTTGACACCACCCCACAACCCCCCCCCACCCCACAACCCCAGCGCCATGTCCCATACCCAAGCAAGTAGACCCACTGTGTATAAATCATAGGCGACTTTGCTACTGAAGAATATTAATCATGTGAACCACTACCACAGTGTAGAAACAAATATCTCCTGGCTTGTGGTTGGTAACAATTGTGAAATTAATTGTGGGACTTGTAATTGCACGAATAAAATGCCAAATGTCATGAAATTTGGTAAGGTAGTGTTCTATTTTAGGAAAGTGGATTTGGAGTAGACACACATCCGTCTCAAAGTATATGGTCATCGCCTGCTAGATGTCACAACATTTAATTAAAGTAAATTTGTGCTCAATCCCTTTTAATGTGACTCCAAAAAGTCAGCTTTAACTCAAAGGCAATGTGTAAACTATTTCAGCAGTGAGTACACAGTATAAAAAGTAACATCAAATACAATAAATCTTCGAAATCAATTTTAAAATAAGGAGAAAAATGTTGTGAGTAAAATAAGACTAAAATGAAAAAGCTCCAATAAGTGGCACCGGAGGCAGGAATTTTAAAAATCTAGAACAAAATAAATCCAAAAAGCATTAAGCTGCAATGACAGTCTATTGAAACGGTAGACTGGGACCTGGACTCACTTTGAGGCCGACCATGATGAAGCCCTGGTCGCACACACCAAATGGATTGGTTCTGTTGTAAAGCCTGGGTGTCTAAAAGTTGGAAATAGTTCCTAAATCCCACTAAAGAAAAAGGGGTTTTGTCACTTTTTGAGATTAACAATCCTCCCTAAGCGTAACACTGATGAGCTGTGGAACTGGAAGCTGGATGCTTTTGAAATTTCTTGCTGAAACTTTTGAAGTGTCAAAGCAGGAATGGGACTTAGTCATTTTTTTGAGGTGCTGAGAGCATTGAGAATTACAAACCTTTATCTGACTCAGTGGAACTGCCATTCAGATGTTTTTTGCCATGGGTCCCTCTGGAGTTCTGGAGGAAATGTTTTTGAGAAGTTCCCAGACTTTCTTTGGGTTGCCAAACAACCACAGGGGAACACTACTAATGCCCCCAGGACCTCCAGCGAATGCACTTGGAGACTATCATGGTGTTGGGAAGAGGTCAACAGCCAAGTCAAGTCTAGGACCAGTTGCCAATGATCAGCTAGGCACTTGCACCAACAGAACTCTTGCAGCTTGTTGTGTCCCTGTAGCGACACAGGTAAGGTAAGGTAATTTGTATTTGTACAGGAATAATTAAAACCTTTATAAAAAGAGTGAGATATTACTAGAAATTGCTAAGAATTCATTTTGTACAGCTTTCTGAAATTTAAAAACTTGCTTGATACCAGTTTATAGTCATCACAATAAAATCAATCCTCACTTTAACAAGCTAAACTGTTGATATTCCAGGTACATATGCTAATTTGTCTGGCCTTGACCAAGGCAGAATCAAGACTACTCTCCCTTTGTCAATTTGTGTGGTCTGTTATGATAGCACGCTGAATTTGCCTCCAATTTTGTATTGTGGCTGGCAAGACATGACGTGAGTCCCTTAGATCTTGTGCTGAGGGAAACGTCTGTGTGTCTAAGGCATGCGCTCTTGGAGATGTACTCCTAGCTCCCTTTAGTACTGAGTTGGTGCTTTTCTGTGGAGGTGTCCCAGTGGGAGGTAAGAAAGGTATCGGATAGGTAGTTTGCTTTTCAATTTCCAATTGTATCCCCCATTAGTTGAACGTAGTCTCTTCTTCCTGGATTTGTTACCCACCTCTCTAGAGTTCCAGGTTGCTTTAGTTATTTCCGGACATTGTGGATGATTAGTTGGCTGAAACTCAATTTGGAGAAGGTCAGAGGAACTGATGCTTTCTAGGCTTGTGATCGAATGTAAGAGTCGTAGTATGTTTCCTCTGTTCAATATATCATCTCTACCTCCAGACGTGTATTCTGGAGTAAAAAGAATGATGGTCGTACTATCCCCGTGTCGCATTGCAGTTTGCTTTATTAGAGATCCCTCGCTTTCGGAGTAACTGGACTGGGGAAAGCGGCTTGTGGTAGCCCTTTAGACTGCCACGTGCAGGGCAAGTTTGTTGTACACTTCGCTGCCTTTCTCTCCCTAAGTCCGATGTCGTTTTTATTGTTCCTCCTACTGACTGCTGTGGTAACTCCGCATTGCTAATCCGGATGTTGTCACAGGTTTCTGTGATTGTAGTTTGTTCAGTTTTAATAATCATTGTTGAATCTGATTTGTGTAACGTTTGACTTATTTTAGCTTGAGGAAATCCCTGCTTACTATCACTGATTAGAGGTTTCTGAGAAGAGTCTCTAAAAGGTGTGGCCAAGGCCGTTGGCGAGACAGCAATGGGTATCAAAGAGAGACCCTGAGGGTCTTCAGCCAAAAATGAAATCGGAGGCTGATTTGCATCCGCGGCGTTTGGACTGCGGGTTTTTAGGGATAGATGTGGTTGTACTTCTTTATGTGATCTTCCAGCAATTAGAAGCCTGTTTCTTCCCTACCTTTGTTTCTTCCTACGAGTTTTACATGGAGCCTGGATGTTGGTTGCTACGCAATCAACTGTGGTTACGCAAGCTGCTGGTGAATGGTACCTAGTTTCAGTTTCTGCGCTCTCTGATGATGGTGTTGAGATTTCCCTGCCCTCCAGGAGGGAGTTATTGTTTACTGCCCGCTCTACTTTTGATTGCTCCAATGGCATTATTAATGGTCCAGGCAGTTCGGTATTCTGAAGAGGTATCTGTAAGACAGTTGTTTTTAAATCTGATATTAGGTCCCCTATCATAGATGGTAAGGTTAGTAGCTTGTCTACGATCAGTACACAGGAACATGATGGTGTTCTTGTTTGAACCCCATATGTCGCATCCTGTCCTCTCTTTATGAGGCCATTAAGTTCTGACATCTTCCAGTCAATACCTGAGATGGAATCGGCCATTGTCTGAAGAACAGTAAGCTGCAAATCCATTTTATGAGAGTAAAATTGTAAAGCTGTGGCTGAATTTTGCAAGATGTTTAATATTGTTATCCATATCGATTCCGGAATTGGACTTCCAGTATTATTGCTTTTCTCCAATCTTGGGAGGTTGTTTGCTTCCATAGGTGAATGAGACTGGACTGGTTTTAGTTTATAGGAGGCAACTAATTCTTCCCATTCCTGTGTGACTATAAAGGTCATATCAGTGTACTTTGAATGAGAGTCATCATAAGGTAACAGTGAGCGAAGCACTGGGGGCGTATTTACTATTGAGCTGTTATGCGTAGTTAAGTGCTCCCAGGTGTCTGCTTGGGTTGCTTGAATTGGTTTCATTTGAATAGGAGAACTATTATTTAGTTGAGGAAATAAATCTTGTGTATTTTCGTCCCGGCTGTCCTGTACCTTAATTGCAGCTGGTAGGTCTGCTTGAGTTGTTTGAATTGGTTTCATTTGAATAGGAGAGCTATTATTTAATTGAGGAAATAAATCTTGTGTTTTTTCACACCGGTTGCCCTGTACCTTAATTGCAGCTGGTAGGTCTAAACAATCTGTGCGAAGCATATTGGTGTGACTTGAATTTGCCTCGACATGACTAGCTGAGTGAGAGTGTTTGTCCAGCTCGGAAGATTTACCCAACTTCTGTGGGCTCAACAAGCTGTTGTTTGCACTATTTTTTACAGTGCAAGGTGAGCCAGATTTAGCCCCGCTTTGACTATCTGCTCCTCCGCCTACCAGATTAATAGAGTCCCCTGTTCCTCTGATTCCAGTTGACGTTGATGTTCACGTTGAGGTTGTTTCCCCAAGAGGAAGTTGACGACTAGCCCTTACGAATGATGGGGACTCAACTGGATTGATATGGAGAGGGTTGCAGTCAGTTTTACTTAATAAGAGTGGTGTTTGCAGCCCCTCTATGTTCTCAGTCTTAGAGTAAATAGCTGTTCCAGGGTCCTTCAAGAAAGAACATTTTGTATATCTCTTGGGCTGATAAGTGTACTTTTTTTCCACACAGACATCTCTTCAATGTTTATGAGGTCGTCTGAATCCATTGGCGATGTAAAAGGTGATGGTAACTGCCATGGTAACTGCTATATCCGTGGTGCCGATGACAATTGGAGGGGCAGAGATTGTGCACTATCGGCTGGAGTTAGTGTCAGTTGTTGCCAGGCCATGAGCTTTGTACACAAGTTGCCTCTCCACAAGTGGACTTATGGAAGTACTCCGCCCAGGCGATGTGAGAACATTTGCCGTTGTTTTTGCATTTACATTTGCGGTTGCAAATGTACTTGAGGTGGCCTTGTTATGGTCATCATTGTAGGCAGTGTGAGCATTATGGTCTTTATCTCTGGCGATAGCCAGTTGCAAGGCCACTTTGGGTTCGAGTTTTCTTTTTTTTAACTTTGCCAGATCTGATTACTCCCTTATTGCTTTGGTATTTGGTGTTTGATGTTTTAATATTTTTCACTCAACAGACCCCCGACAAGGTTACTCACAAGGTTACTCACTTGGCCCCTGATAGGCCCCCGGGTGTAGGTCTTGACTCCTAATTCTACCTAGCTGGCTGGACTCCTAATTGAGTCCTGGGCCCTGGAAACGGAACTATTGGTTACTGTTGCTAGTACTATTACCGTTGGGTATTCCTAGCAACAATGATTGAAGCGTCGGAGTCAATGGCGCTGGTGGTGTTAGAGATACAGTGTTAGGGATGCTAACACACTGATTCACTTGCAGCCTTGCGGCCTTGCAGCCTCGCACTGCTCACCAACTGCACACACCCCCTCCAGAGAGGCAAACCTAGCAGAAAAGTGAGGATGAGGAGGGAGCATAGATTGGCGAGCCTCAACGAGCCTCAACAACCTTCGGGAGTCCTTGTGTAGTGACACAGGAGGTTAGCCAACTGAACCTTGGAGTCCACATGTTTGTCCTGGGTGGAAGAGTGAGCAGGACCATTCCTTCAATGCACCGGCAGCAGGTCCAGTCCTTCCTTTTCTGATCTACCACGGGTCCAGAAAGAGTTTTAAGGATGGTACCTTGAGGTGCCAGATTTATGCATGATACCAGCTAGTGGATAGGGGTGACTCCTGGCTCTTCACTAACCAATGCGATGAAAGTTCTGAGGAACAACCCTACCCGCTTTAGCAGCTGTTTCTGTGTGCTCTACTTCAAACAATCCTATACGACCATTCATTCTCAGAATTGAAGATGGGGTAACCCTTTTCCCTTCATGCAGAGCCTGTGTGCCCACCCAAAGGTGTGGGTAAATTAATGAGTAGTACTCTCCACTGTGGTCACTCAAAACTGGTCCTGGAGGTAGCTATCCTCCTACTGGGTTTGGTGTCGGACTGACTATGGGGACACATTATGGGCCTTCCAAGGTCTCTCCTAACATTTGCTGGTGGCAGGTAGGTCCCTTTGAAATAAATTAAGTTTCCAGGCCCACCCAGCTGGTCTTCCTGCAAGGAAAGAACCCACCTCACCACTCTAAAGCCATTATCCCTGCTGTGGGGGAAGTTTTAACACCTCATTAAGGCCAAGCACTTGACTGACAGCTGCTGTGGAGCTTAGTAAAGTAGCCTCAAGGATCCTCATGCTGGAAAAAGATACATTTGTAAAGGTGGCTTTTCCTAAATATTTATTAAAAATTCAACTTCACCTTTGAAATGGGCTCTAAGTAAACATTAAAAAGAGTGGTCAAATTACTTATCTAGCCAGTCCCAAACTCAAGATACAAAATTAATATTTTAATACGTACTCTGGTTTTACTCATAGGACAGCCATGGCTTGAAAAAGTGAAAATAGCTTTTGGAGATTTATTTCTGTGGGGACATGGTAACATTGAATTTCTACATGTCCTAATTTTAAATGCCATGTACATTACCTTGTGGGCTACAAGATATACATAAGGGCCACTTATTACTGTTTAAAAGGAACATTTTTCCTTTCAAAAAGCTATTTTGACAGGTCAGCCTGCAGGTTTAAACTGCAGCAGTCATGCTATAAAGGTAGGCATAAAGCTATGTTTTCCCTGTCACACTAGTGGATTACTCTATAAATGCTGCAATCCACAGGTGACAATTAATTTTCTATGCCATCACTGAGCAGTGTTCCAGTGTGTCATATCTAAAAACCAGCAATAAAATTCAGCGAATAATAGGGGTGCTATTGTGAAAAGGGGCATTTTTCCACAAACATCCTTTATCAGATTTCTTTTTCAGAAACATTTAGAGTGAACCAATCAAACCTAAGACTGCATTTTCCTGCCTCACACCGCTTTTTGAAAATATTATTTGAGTATCAATTCAGTTATGGTGGATGTGTTCAGAATCATGTTTTGAAAATCTTTGTGTCTCTCTTAGGACCATTCAAAGTTCTTAAATTGTTTTTAACCTCTATCTTGGGTCTGGAGCCCAGCATTCAGAGCAAGGGTGTAAACACATGTGCAACATGTTGCAAATATCTTCTTGAATCACTGCTGCCCTACCTAGTTGACGATCATCCAACAACTTCAGTACATGTGCCAGGGGCATTTACTGCATAAATATGCATACAATATCAAGCATTCATAGAATCAATTTCAATAATAAAAACACTTGCAGTTTTTGGCAAATTTCTCAAATACTTGGAAATGTGAATATATAATGCGCTGTCTAATTGTTTACTGTTGTTTTGTTGTGAGTGTACCTACATTGAGAGTACCTAGCCCTCAGGGAAAACTCAGCTCTTAATGAAGAATGTGGAACTATGTGCAAGTTACAGGAGTTTGAAGGGGCAAACACAAATACAATAAAAGGCACATTAAGTGGGAGATATAGTCACATTTCCTGAATAAACGTTTCAGTTTGGATGCTGACTAAAGGTGGAACAAAATATCAAGAGGTAGAAAGATGAGTGTCAATCAGGGAGGTTTTGAGTTATGTTATGATGGGGAGGAGTGAAGAGTCGTATCTCATTATGCGGTAGAGGTATTAGCAGAAGATGTGGGTATAGGAAGAGATGCAATGTCTTGCATCCGCCTTCTGTGTTTTGAGGCTTCCCAGCATCATCAGGTTGATGCTGCTCAAGGAGCAAGATGGTCCAAGAAGGGAAGCTTTTCATCAATGTTCTTAAGTTAATTGATTTTGGAGAACATGAGGTGAATTGAATTTGATGTGTGTTGGTGCAATTAAAGAACCCCGAGTTTGGGGGTGATTTGGTTGTGCTTACTTTGCATGTGATTAGAGAGTAGAAGCAATGAAGGCAAATGATAGAAAGTGACTGTAGAATCGAGGATGTTATTGAACTATCTCACTCTATGAGAGGATAGCTCCTTCCTTCATTGGCATTGAAAATGATTGTCTAGGAAAAACTGATAACTCTGCTTATGACTAGGAGAGTGGTCTAAGAACAACCCAGATGTCTTTAACATGTTTCTTTAAATCAAATGTCAGCTGTCTATTTTTAATGCATAACAACTCTCTTTTAAAGGCAACTGGCAGGTCCACTTCAATCAGGAACAAAACAAAATTGTCAATTATCTTTGGAGAAAATAATTCTCTGTATTATTTTCCTCAGTGCTCCTCTGACTTCCTTGTTCCTAAGGCTATATATGAATGGATTTAACATGGGGGTTATTATAGAGTACACAACACTCACAATCCTATCATATTGTAATGAGTAGCTCAATGTAGGTCGGAAATAAATGAAAATAATTGTGCCATAAAACAGTGAAACTACAGTCAGGTGGGATGAGCAAGTGGAGAATGTCCGCCATCTCCCTTCCCCAGAATAGAGCCTTAGAATTGAGGAAACAATGATTACATAGGACACAAGTATGAACACAAAAGGGCTCATAATGACCAGGGAACCTTCTGTGAATATAAGAAGCTCATTGTTGGAGGTATCGCTGCAGGAAAGCTTGAGCAGTGATGTCATGTCACAGAAGAAGTGATGGATGTGGTTGTCTGCACAGTAAGACAATTTGGAGATGGGGATGCAGTGCAGCAGGGAGTGCAATGAGGCAGTGAGCCAGGATCCTGTGACCAAAGCTTTGCACAGTCGGGGGTTCATCACCTCAGTGTAGTGAAGGGGCTTGCAGATGGCCACCCAGCGGTCATAAGCCATCACAGCAAGAATTAAGCTCTCTGTGATACCCAGGGCCACGAAGAAGTACATTTGCATGAAGCAAGCTGTGAAAGAAATGGACCTCACCTCCATCAAGATGTTCGCTAGCAGTCTGGGGACAGTGACAGTTGTGAAACAGATGTCAACAAAGGACAGATTGGAAATAAAAAAATACATAGGAGTATCCAGCTCAGGTTCACATCGAATCACCATCATGATGATAATATTTCCTATCAGGGTTATGACATAGATGATGAGAAAGAGCAAGAACATGCCTATAGACTTCTGCGGATGGTCAGTGAATCCCAGGAGAATGAACTCCATTGTCTGATTATTTGGTTCCATGGACAGAGCAGGAGGAGACTGGAAGAAAAAAAACATCATCAGTACAGATCTGTAGTTTTATGTCTGAGCTCATCAACACCACAGCACTATTGTGCCTTCCCCTGAGACTACTGTTGCAAATCTTGGACACTCTGTGTCAATGTCAATCGATCAGTCTTGAAGTCTGATTGCAAAATATCATGAACCTGAGAGTACGAAAACGATTCAATTCAACAGGGGAAAGAGAAGATTTTGAAACTGTGGCTCCAACAATTGACCATTGCTAAGAACTAATCTAAACTGGTCTGCAGTATCATATTTAGAAGGATAAAGGTTTATTTGTAAATCAGGTTCTCTTGGCAAGCAGAAACAGCTGAGGGCTATGGTTTTGAGACTTCTCTTAACAACAGGTTAAAGCATGTACATTAACATTTAAGTTCTTGATCTCAACCCTCAAATCATCTCTTCACAACCTATGTAGTGTGAATTGTGAAGTGTGAGGAAATGTGGTGTATTATATGCTGTGGTTTTGTGGCCTCAATGTGCAATATATTTACCAAGCCCTTTAGGACCAGTAGGTTTAGTCTGTGAAACTTTTACCTCAACCTTGGGTAGTGTAGCTATGAGTATTCATGCTTACACAAAGGAACAAGTGTTTTAAACACCACCAAAACAATTGAAGAAGAAATACACGAGACACTAAAGAAATCCAACACCAATTTCTAAAAATAGATTGTATTTTTATGACACCACAACAAAAATGATCCACTGGAGGGTTATGGAGATATCGAATTTGCACGTTTTGACTTAACAGTGAACAAGCAATGGCTAATTCAACAAATTTGACACTTAGTACCTTTTTTAAGAAAACGTGGGCATGTGTCCAGAGCTAATTTAGGAAACCAACTCTGGTAGTGACCCAGTCAGGGGGAGCAGCAAGATCACATAAACAGTTACCTAGGAGCAGTCTTTAGTCAGTACCAGGCACTTTTATCCCTTTTCTTAAGGTTCCTATGGAGTTGTCCAAATGCAAGGGATACAGGATGCTGAAGAGGCTCAAGGATGCTGTAGATATGATACGGTTGACAGGGGTCTTACTGTGGCTATTCCTCAGTCCATGTACTCAGTGAGGCGGTCCAAGCCACAGGAGTCGAAGTCCCTCGAAATCTTCTCAGTCCTGGCACCACTGCCAGTGGGTCAACTGTCACCTAATATTCTGGTTCCCCATCTCTTGCTGAGAAGGGGGAAAAGAAAGACCATGGAAGGGGAGGGTGTGGGGAGTTGGTGGTACGGGTGGTAAAACTCATAAAGGGAAAAGGCTAGGAAGGCTCCAAAACATTCAGCCAGTAATTGTGTATTAGATCGCATTGACACACTTATTGAGGAATGCGAGGATTTACTAGTAAGCGAGCCAAACTTGCACATGGCTACGTATAAATTAGCATAGCATACCCCCACCAGGTATAGCCCAAATAATTGTTCCATCATCCCCAATATGCTCCTCAAGAATAAAAAGGGGCCTAAGGAGAACAAGCATGAAAGTCAAACAAATTCTGGCAGGAAGGTAGTTTCCACTGTTGCTGTCCCAAATTCCCTTGAAACTGTTGGTTCTCAATTTCTATCAATCGATCCAATGGTTACCTGCACAAATAGATACGCTATACTGTCCCATTCCCAGGGGGAGGGAAGCATACAGTGTTTGGAACCGCCACTGGCTAAAAGTGTAGAGCAGGTTGAAAATCAGGCTGGAAATCACCTTCTAGACACACACGAGGATATCCTTGCAGTTCATTCTCTCCGGACCGAATTAGGGTCCATGAAGACCATGATGGAGAACTTAACAACTATGATTAAGCTTTTGACACAAGGAAGGTCTTCCAGCACTTATTGTCCAACCTGCAGTGCCATCACTTCATGTAATCAACCTCTAGCCCAGGCAAAATCATCTAGCCAGTGAGACACCGAGCATAGTCACCCCCTTGTGTAGAGAGGTGGCCAAGCAGAACATTCCCTCTACAGTGATCCCTACTGGTAGCAATGTACCATCTAACATTAGAACCACTACCGACTCATTATTCAATGATACATCTAGCAAGCAGCCTCAGCAGGGCAGGAGTATAAACACTGGCACATCATTAATTAAGCAGCATGTTATTCACGAAGGGAGGGGGGATCATGCCATCATCAAGCCACAAGAAAACCACAGAATTTTTATGGTGAATGTGCCGAAGTTGGGGCAAAATAAATTAGAAAGTGCAGATTCATTGACCAACAAGGCAATACATTGGATACGGCATGTAAGGTGTTCTCGCTCTGTAATAAGGGATGATATTACGAAAGCTTGTAGGCTCACCTCTCCTACTAACCCCCTGGACTAGATTGAATTAACCTTTCTAACGTACTAGTTGAAAACCTATTAGCACTTGAATATAGAACCTGTTCCCCCGACTACTCGTCTATCCAGTTTAGGCAGTCTCCAGCTGCCAGAATGTCTAATATCTACCATGAGCAACTGGCAGTAGGGCAGATAGGTAGTTCCACTCTTGAATGTAATGACTGACTGTCTGGCGTGTCCAAATCCCGAACTGGTAGTGTCGAAGTCCTGCTAACAACTAGGGAAAGGGATCCAATGATGACTCTGACTTGCGGAGATCATAATAGGCCAATAACGTCCGTCCAAAGCATAACCTTGAAGCCACCGGAATTTGTGGGTCCAATAGGGTCTAGCAATCTTCCCATAGGGAATCCTATAGAGCCAACAAATAGTGATCAAGCCTTTAAAAGAGACACACTGATATCGTGGAACGTTGCAGGAATCGGCTCCAAACTTTCATCTCCAGAATGGCTTGCTTTTATTGATCTATTCGATATTTGCTGTTTCCAAGAAACATGGCTTTCAACTTCATAACATCAGGTAGGTTTTTTAAACTATTATGTGCCGGCAGCAAAAGGGGCTAAAGGCCGTCCTTTGGGTGGGTTGATTATATGGGTCCGGCAAGCATTAGGTATCAGTATCAAGGAACTACCTTCTAAAAGCAACGATATCCAAGCACTAAGATTAAACCTTGGATTGCTAGGGAAAGTTGATATTTATAACATCTATGTGAGGGGAACAAGAGGGGGTAGGTCTTAAGTTTTAGTGGCTTTAGATGATCTCCTTGACTCACACTCACAAGAAATTAATATAATTATAGCCGGTGATTTTAACTCAACGTTTGAGCCACTCGCTAGTGAGGAATGGCTCCTCACCGAGGAGGAAATTGCTCAGTGGGGTATCCCAAAGTTGGAGCTTGTTCCTATAAAGAAATGGAAAGAGCCAGTAATTCAGATAAACGCTATCTGTCTAGAGAAGGGGCTCAGGGCACTAAATGGTGAGACTTCCAAAGATAGGTGGGGTCCAATACATTTAATAACAGATTCAGTAAAAGCAGGATCGACTATGTACTTGCGAGTTTGAAACTTTGGCATACCATTGTGGCATGGAAGTAAGGGATCGACTCGAAAGTGACCATAATCCCTTGTGTGTGTCTCCAAGTTGGTTGCTGCCCGAACAATCATCCTGCAGAGAGGCCAATTTACACTCCCACGATGTAGTCCCTACGAATGATATGAGACGACTCAAGTGGTCGAGATAGTTGAAAACATAGGGTCCCTGGAAAAAATTGCAAAGGGTGTTGATCATGCCCTACTAACACTGGATAGCGAATGTTGCTCTAATATAGGTTTGGAGATTGTTACTCAGTCCCACAACAGTCTTTTTTCACACTTGAGAACATATTTTACTAAACCTCACAAGCCAAAGAAAGTAACAAACCAGAAATCATGCCGCTGGTACAATAAAGATTGTCGGGAGACAAGAGTTTTACTTGGGAAGGTCATTAAAGGTGGCGAACCAGCCGCAGTACGTGCAGCCAGGCAGGCATATACAAATTCCATGGCTACAGCCAAACACTCATGGGACGAAAAAAGATGGCAGGATCTTAAAGAGGCTAGTAATAAGAAAGACAGTAAACAATTCAGGAACATTATAAAGTGGGAGTGAGAGGGTATTCCTGAATCACCGCATAACCATGTTTCGCAGGAAGAGTGGGTGAAACATTTTGAACCACAATATGCATGTAGCCCACTAGAGTCAATTGTGGAAGGGACAAGCTATGTATTTTATGTAGATGAGGCCTTTAACAGCAAAGATGTCGAGTCAGCTCTTGGTGCAGTTGTTGGAGGGAGAGCTCCCGGCCCAGATGGCATCTCTGCTGATGTGTTCCTCTACGATAAAACTGGATGGGGAAAGTATAATATGCTACTGGCTAATGCAATTGCATAAGGAGCTCCAATACCAGACTCCTGGAAAGGAGCCAAAATAATCCCCGTGCACTAAAATGGTGATAAATCATTGCCGGGGTAGTATCGACCCATTAGCCTGATTGATTCATTACAAAAAATACTTTGGAGATTGATTCTTAATAAAATCCTGGAATGGGTTGAGGAGAATAGCATACTGTCACCCATGCAAGCCAGCTTCCGTGCGTACACAAGTACCATCAACAAGGTGTTTTGTTTTGTTTCATTACACTGGAATGTGGTGGTCCTGGGCAAAGGCAGCTTGTACGCTGCCTTTGTAGACCTAAAATCGGCTTTCAATCTCGTCCCCCGTTCCAGTCTATGGACGACCTTTCAAGAACTAGGGCTGCCCATCGAACTCCTGACGCTTTTAAAGAGATTGCACGAGGGTAACTATGCAAAAATACATTGGGGTTCTCAGGGTCAGGTGACTAGCTCTTTCCTGACTTTGTTCACTGTGTTTATTAATGGGATAGTTGATTGTATGACACGTGTGAACACAGATGCCCCGACTTTAGCAGGGACTAAAATTCTGATTTTAATGTTCACGGACAACGCATTGATAATTTTGAAGACTCCGAGTGGGCTTCAATGAGCTTTGACAGTATTTGAGGAATTCTGCTCTGCTCGCTGTTTCGAAGTCAATGTGTCGAAAACAAAACTCACGACTTTTAATCAACACAGAGTTTTTAAAGGTGGCATTTTAATGAATAATCGTCCTCTGGAGCAAGTTAGGGAGTTCACATATTTAGGGGTGAATATACAGAACGATCTAAAGTGGAATCACCAGATTGATATGGCCACATTGAAATACCGGCAACTGTCGGGGGCCCTACGCCTTGAGCACAACAGGTCCTTCACGAAACCTATTGGACCGGTGCTCCAAGTATATGACGCAAAAAGTGGTAAGTTCAGCACTATATGGTGTAGAACTATGGGGACTAGAGAACTTGTCTAAATTTAGCGTGTCAGAAAATAAGTTCCTACGGAGTATTACTAACCTCCCACAAAGTACGCCACTGTGTCCATTGTTTTATGACCTTGGGAGAAAACCCCTTCTTGATTCCGCAAAGCTACGCATTGTGTTAAATTGGTGCAGATTGTGGACAACACCAGAACTGGCACCATATGCCGCGGGTTTTATGGATATAATAAAAGCCTACACTTTCCACAAAATTAGTTGGCTACATGGCATCAAAGACATCTTAGCCAAAATTGGTACGTCAATGCTTTGGGAGGACTCTACTACTGCTCGTTTTCCACCAAAAAAGGTTTTAAAAGAAAAGTATTGGGAGATGGTTGCATTTAATGCCCTAAGAGTTAGTGAATCATTTTCGTTAGTAGGAACATTCTTGGAATTCAAAATCATTCCGAGACTTGAACCATATTGGGACACTGTCACCAAACCACTAGACAGGAAGCTTTACTTTCAGCTGAGAGCAGGCACGCTGTCCCTAAGTTCTTTCAGATCAAGGTGGAATAAAGCATGTGATAGCAAGTGTCCATGTTGCTTGGCCTGCACTAAAACAGTAGCACACATGCTATTTGCCTGCCCAGCTTTTGAAACCCCTCGAAGGGTGTGGTCGAGGCCCATATGTAAACTCTTAGGGACTAGAAGAAGCCTGGTAGCTGAAAGAAGCTTGCGCACTAACACCTCATCCCCAATTTTCTTAGCAGTTGCCAAATATCTTGAGTGGATGTGAATAAACAGGTCGAAATCTAGCCCTATTTTATAATGTGCATGTAAAATAGAGTTAAAACACCTCTCTGGTTCAATGATCCTAGATATCTGTAATCATCTATACAATACAGTGCTCCCTAACAACACGAATTCCTATTTATAGTGTCTTATATGAATTTCTAGTTACAGCGCTCTATGAAACGAGATGTTCGTTTTAGGTTTCATCAACCGTTAAAGTAGAGATTGCTCCAGGAGGCAATGAATTACTGCTGCCATATAAGATATGTGAAATTGCCCATTGGCCAAACAGGCTTATTTTATAATCTGTGTATGACACTTTTATTGTAAATACTATATAAATTTTAATGTGCTTTTATGACTGTATGTCGAATAAAGCTTGTTTGGATTGGTTTGGATATTCTGGTTACAGCCAAATCCTTTCCCGGGCAATAACTTGTCCTCTGGGTGACCAAGCTGCACTCTGACAACTTTCCCGGGACCAGCAAACTCGGTGCAACCTTGAGCGTTGGTTCCTGGTCTTTGGTGCTGCATGGCGGCGGTTTGAGGAACTGTGACGATTGCAGGCTACCAACTTAAACCAGTTGGCTTGTACATGTATTGTGGTCCTGTGCTGTAAACAGGAGGTCAGCCAACTGATCCTTGGAGTCTCCTACTTCGACGTGGCTCTAGAGACTACTTTTCCATGAGCAGTCCCTTCTCCTTTGCTACCCACCAGGTTCAGCTGGTGCAGTCCATGAGTGTGCAGCCTGTTCCTTAGTGCATCTGAACAGCCCTTATTTAGTCCTTCTTCCAGTCCAGGAATGATCTTACCTTCAAAGGTGGCTTCACCTCCGAAGCTCAGCTTTAGAAATAACACCTGTATGGCTTCCTGCCTTCCTGCCATGGGAAGGCAACACCTCTCCTCCATACAGTCAGGCATCCATTGTATTCATTCTTGGGAGTCATTTATATATCAGGAAATTGGATTTGATGCAATGATTCTTTCGTACACTGCAGTGCCAATTCTAGTAGTCCTATTCCCAGGTTAGTAGGGCTGAGATGTGAGCCTGTAACTCTGTACTTGCCAATGGGGCTACTTACCTTTCCACAGTAAAAACGACAATTTAGGGTTTTTAAAGTTGGAACATGATAAAGTACATGTTCCACTTTTTAACATGCAGCACCCTGCCTGAGGGCTCGATAGGCCTAAATGAGGGATGATTCACATATATCAAGAAGGGAGAGTTGGGTTTTGCCATTACTTTAAATGGCAAAGACGACTTAGCAGTTTTAACTGCTCTTCCAGTTTGCAGCAGCAGATTGGGATCCATATTTCACTTTGTTGAACATGTGGTGGCACAACTAGTGCTGCAATTCATGAGAGACACTACAAAATATAGGCCCTACTTAACACTGGTACCATATACGAGGGCTTACAAGTAAGTTGGGCTATGCCAATTGGGGACAGGCTAATTAACCATATACCATTATCAGACTTGCTGTTCAAACTTGCCATGGAGTGGGGGATCACCCTACCTCACGGGCATCACATTGTGTCTTTGTACACTGATGACACCCTACTGCACCTACAGGACTCAGAAAATATGTTGCCAGAAGTGATTGCACTGCTAATGGCCTTTGGTTGCATGTCTGGTCTTCAGGTCAACTGGAAAAAGACCTTCTTATTCCCACTGAGGTTAGTTGCTAGGCCTGACTGGTTGATGGCTCAGAACTCACCTGTGATGTCAAAGGTTGACATGTTCCAGTATCTGGGCGTCCAAGTATATCGAGGCATTCAATTGTCAGTTTCCTATCGCTCACATGTGCATTGTCTCAAGCTTTAACATACATTGGGGGTAAAGTGGTCAGCCGCCATTGTCTTTTTCTTGTTGCCCCTCATGTGGAGGGGCCTCTCGCCCCCTGTGTGCATGAGTGCTGATTGCGGTGCATCTCCGCCATTGAACCGCCTTAAATTAATTTCTTGGAATGTGAATGGTTTAGTTTATCATAAGGGGTATAGTAATGCAATTTCGGAAGCGAAATGCCCCTGACCTTCTACTACTTCAAGAAACACATATCCAGGGAGTTTCCTATTGTGCCCTTAATAGGTGAGGTTATAAATTAGTGGCCCACGCCGGCTATGCTAGGGGTCCAGAGGTGTAGGTATCCTGGTACGTAACTCCCTCCCTTTCCTTAAAACAAAAATAATGCGCGATCCACTGGGTAGGTTTGTAATGGCCTCCGGGCAGTGGGAGGGCTGGTCCCTCACTGTACGTACCCCCTAGACTTCATTCTCGCACACTGCAAGACTTAGACCCACGTATGTTGAATCTACCTGACAGAGACATACCGGTGGGGGGCGACTACAATACAGCTTTAAATCGTGAAATTGACCGTATGACTACAAAATGAGGGGAACCAGCCGGTAAATTTTTGGCGGATATTCTGGGGGCGTTAGGCCTGATAGATGTTTGGAGGACCTATAAGCCCATGACCACACATTATACATTTCACTGCATGGGAGTCTCTCACGCATAGATTATCTTTTTGGCAAGGCCTCCCAATTGCCCATGTTTGGCGATATCACCTTCCTTCCCAGGGGAATATCAGATCCAAAAAAAGAAGAAAAAAATAATAATATCGAGGCATGACACCTCTCATCTGGCAATGTCAGTCGGGTCCAGAAGATCACCAAAGTCACTTAATTTCTGGTGTAATCTCCCCCTGTTTCCCTGGGGAGCATGACAATCACAAATATGTTAATCTTTCCGCAAAAGCTTTATTATTTTGTGAGCCTATCACAGTTCCTATCACGCATACTTGCATGCAAGTAAACAGATCAAAAACCCACTTATTGCAAGCAGGAGCTATTTGACAGCTCACACTTGCAGAAAGTGGAGTTATGTTTGCTTGTGTTTGGTGGCACCTGTCAGCTACCAAGCCAAAGCAAACAGCTATCTCCCATGTGTGAGCACCACAGGAGGTAGCAGAACCCAGCCCTGGGGGTGGCAGTCCTCAGGGCCATCTATGGCTCCATGAGGGGGGCTACGCAGACCACCTACATTGTAGTATTTAGCCCCGGGGAGGTGGCTGTCACCTGGGGTCCTTGGTGGATCCCCTACATTAATTTATTAAAGCCCTGGGGAGGTGTAGGTCCCTGGTGCTGAAGGGGGGCCCTGTGGGCCTTCCTGCATTTATTTGACCAGATTTGCCCTGGAGAGATGGCCGTCCCCACGGCGTGGGTTTGCCCAGCTAGCACGTCTGCATACATATTTTGAAGTGCGCAGGGGAGGCAGAATTACCAGTGGCAGCAGGGGGGCCATGCAGGCCCCACACTTTCATTTATACATATTTCCCCTGGGGGTGGTGGCAGTTTCAAGGCTATCATAAGCCCTAGGAGGGGGGGCCCATGCGCACCCTTTCCTATTTCTATAGTATGCACCCAGAACCTGGCCCACCGGGAGACCAAGCTTCTTTTTATAAAATTTTATAACGGCTTTGCGGCACTGTCATGCATTAGTGGCACAAATATTTTAAAAAAGAGGCCTAGGGGTTCAGAGTATTCCTAATCTGCCCCCTTCTAATTTTTGTAACGCTTTTTGTGGGACTCAGCGGAGTCCCAAGATGGCTGCCAACACTTCCTGGTTGAAGTGTTGGCAGCCAGTCAGACTTCAGCACGGGGAATGTTGGACCCTCGGAGGAAACACGTCTCTATATATACAAATTTGATTTCTTTTTAATAACTTCACAACTACTGAACAGATTAAATCAATTCACAAAAAGGTTGCCTTCTGTACCAATGGTTACCTTTCTGCAACATTTGGTGCAATTCTGTTTAGCATTTTGGGCTGTAGTTGTGTCTGAAATTCCTGTGGGTATTAACAGGGGAAACCTAAATGTTTTGATACCCCCTTTTTTCTTGGCCCCTGCTTGACGGATCACCCTGAAATTTTCCAAGAACAACAAGAATCACCAGGACCCATTTTTCCGAACATTTTGTCAAAATTTGTCAAACTGAGCCAAAGATATTGGAAAGTAAAAGAAATCTTTTGCAATGGAAAAATGGTTCACGTCTCCGCCATGTTATGTCTATGGGGATTTTTCATTTTTTGAACATGACTACAGCCCGAACCGCTGAACAGAATTACACCAAATTTGGCAGAAAGCTAGATATTAGTCCAGAAAGTATGCTTTTTGTGATTTGGTTTAAATCCTTTCAGAAGTTTCTGAGACTTTTAAGTCCGGGGACATATGTCCTTGCTGTGGACTTGCGCATCCTACAGAAATTTGATTGGCTGCCAACACATTAACCAGGAAGTGATAGCAGCCATTTTGGGACTTGGCTTGATGCTGAATCCTGATTTTTTTTTAAAATAAAGAAAAGATGGCAGGGTAGGAATACCCTTGCCCCCCCCAGATATGGTGGGGGGGTCAGACAAGGACCCCGCCGGGGGTTAAAAATATTATTTTAATACAATTTAGCTGCAAATTCACAGGTGGACCTGCATGTCCACTGCCAACTTGAAAAAAAAAAGATGTGCGAGCTCCCACACATCTTTTATAGGAAGCCCCTGGGTGGGCAAAATCCTGGGGGCAGGGTTTTATAATTATGTGGGGATGCCTATGCAACTGCTACCTCCTCCGCAAAAAAAAATAAACTAATGCGGGGGGCTCGCACAGCCATGCCGCAGCCCCGGGGACTGCCAACTCCCAGGGGCTATTTATTAAAATAATGTGAGGGGAGGCCCATATGGCCTCTGCTGCAGCCCCAGGGACTGCCACCTCCCCAGGACTTTATGTATGAACAAAGCGGGGGGCATGTGGACCCCCTGCAGCCCTGGGGTCCACCCCCTCTCCGGGGCTTTATATTTGTATAATGTGGGGGCTGCACGGACCCCCCATAGCCTGTAGCAGCTCCTGGAGGGAGTGCTGCGGGGCGATGGGGCGGGGCGGAGGAGGAGTGATGCAGCATGCACAATGTAATTCATTTTATTTATTTATTTATGTACACACCTCAGTTCGGCCATATACCGGAGTTTACCACCTCCCACCCCTCCTCACCACCCTGCAGCACTCCCTCCAGGAGCTGCTACTGCCCACAGCCCCGGGGACTTCTATTTCCCCGGGTCTTTATCAAGCATAAATGTGGGAGGCCATGTGGCCACTCTCAACCCTGGGCCCTCCACCTCCCTGGGGCTAAAGTAATGATTGTAGGGGGGCCTTGCGGCCCCCCTCCTAGAGGTAAAGATGGCAGTGAGGGCCATCACCCCACAGGCCCGCCTCCTTCTTTGTTCCGGGGTGCCCACTTCCGGGACAAAGCTGATTGCTATGGCTTGGCAGGAGCTTTACCTCTCCGACCAAGCCATATCAAACTGTGCTCACTTTCACAAGCAAGAGCACAGAAAATGCTCTTGCTTGCTGAAAGCGAGCACAAATACTTTGACCGAGAGGGTGCTGCTTGTTGAGCAGGTACCTTGATGTAAAAGCAATGCTGGCTCCCGAGGAACGAGGCAGGGATGTGGCAGGGACCTCTGGGGCCTTGAGGCTCCCTCTGCGGTCCCCAACATTGCTAAGCGGGTGCTCTGGTTGGGACCAGTGCACCCAGACTAGAGGCCGGGCCCTGGGGATGGGGGCCCTTGGGCAAAAATTGGCCCAGGAGAGGGACCGCTCAGCACCCCCCTCCCTTGAAGTTAATTAAATATTTTTTATTAAAAGGCCAGTCCTTGGGCTTGCTGACGGTGAGGCGATTGTGGCTTTGGCGGCCATATTGGGGGAATCGTAGCACGAGGACGCGCTCTAGTTGTTCTATATAAGGGTCCCTGAACCGGGTCCCGCGTTAGACAGCCTTATTTCCCTCCTGAGGCGACAAGCCGGGAGGTCTTCTCTTGCTCTCTTGCCTGCTACATTTTTAACCATTTGGTTGATTTCTTATATGTTTTATTTGAACTCGTTTTTTTTAACTGCACTGTGTGCTTTACACTTGGCAGCTTTGGGGGCTTAGCGCTTGGTGTTTCAATCTCCCCTGGAGATTCTACTGCTTGTGCCTCACCTCCTCATTCAGTCGCTGCCGGGCAGCTCTCAGCTGAGTATTGACGCTGAGAGCTTGCTGACGGTGAGGTGATTGTGGCTTTGGCGGCCATATTGGGGGAATCGTAGCGCGAGGACGCGCTCTAGTTGTTCTATATAAGGGGATGACGTCCCCTTCGCGCAGCGGACGCGCATCGCAGACGGGCCGGTCTCACGCCGGAGTGATGCCAGAGTCCTGCCCGTCTGCGCCCGTCAGCACCAAGGAGGCGCCAGGCACCAGGGATACTGCTCGGCATCTAGTATCTCTAGTCCGTCCCCGACTGTATTCCCTGAGTGCCCTTAAATCCCTGAGACCCCCCCAGCAAGATTGCCATCATACATTCACGCCTGACCAATTGCGCTATAATTTCACCTGTAATTGCCATAAAGGGTCCATATCTGCTCTGCCGGAGCCTGTCACCAACCTCTTACCGGATAAAAGGACGCGAAAACCCCCACTCTTGAAAGAACTTGGCTTCCTTATCAACACTCGCTCCCTGGTCAAAAACAACTTAGCGTTCAGGGACTTTGTGTCCCAAAGGCAACCCTCTTGGGTTTTCGTAACAGAAACGTGGGGCTCTGATTCTTCAGGCCCTGACCTGCTCAATTCTCTCCCTGATGGCTATACCATGGTCAGACAGGACAGAGAGGGCCGAAAAGGGGGCAGAATTGGCATTATTCATAAGACCGCCTTTTCCTGTCGTATGGAGTCTCTCCCCTCTCCTAATAATTCCTTTCAGGCCATGTTTTTCTCCCTCAGTTCCTCTCCCTCTGAAAATTTTTCCGGGGTTCTTGTCTATAGACCTCCTGGCCCTAGATCCGCGTTTGGCTCTGACCTCTTGGATGTCATGGAGCCCTTTTTAAACAGGCCTTCCCTCACTATCCTTGGGGATTTTAATTTCCACCTGGAAAGCAACAACTCGAGCGAGACGTTATCCCTTGTGGAGTCATTGGCCCCTTTTAACCTCCTTCAAAAGGTTTTGTCTCCCACTCATATTGCCGGTCATGCGTTAGATGGCGTATTTACGAATGATCCCAGGCTAGAATTAGGGCCTCTCCTCCCTCTTTCCTGGTCTGACCACCTTGCGGTCTCCATGGAATTCACTCCCTGTGCCCCTTCAGCTTTTAGGGGAGTTTCAGACTGTTGGGTGCAGAAGAGGAATTTCCGGGGCCTGACTGATCTTTCCTTAAGCCCTTTTATTGCCAAATTTATGCCTCCCCCCTCACAGGACATTGATCTTTCAGCAAAGGAGCTTGCTAGCACCATCGCAATGGCAGTGGATACCCTGGCCCCTCTTAAATCGGTGTATTCTGCCAGGAAACGTCCCTCAGCACCCTGGTACTCCGACTCCCTGAGAATTCAGAGGCAGGTTTGTAGGAGGCAGGAGAGGCTCTGGAGATCTCAGCCTGATGCTGAAGGCCGGCTCAACCATAAAAGTCTCCTTAAGAACTATAAAGCGGCGGTTCTAGCCAAAAAACAATCATATTTCTCCAATCTCACATCCTCCCTTTCCTCCCCTGGTGAGTTGTTTAAAATTGTGGAAACCTTATCCTCTATTCATCACCCTGACCCCATAGTCCCTTCACAAGCCCTCTGTGATCAGATCTCTTCCTTTTTTCATACCAAAATACTCAACATCTACTCAGCTCTACAAGTGGACAATCTCACTAACCTTTATTCTCCTGACCCTGTGAACATGCCCCCTCCCTGTGAAACTTTTTCCAGTTTTCCTCTTCTTTCGGTCTCCGACCTCGAGAAACTGCTGGATTCCCTTAGATCAGGCTCTCCCCTTGATCCCTGTCCCCTTAAGATCCTAAAAAACTGTAGAGCCACCCTAATCCCTCCCATACTGGAGGTTATGAATAGGGCTATTTCCAGCGGAACCTTCCCTGCCTCCTGGAAAACTGCAATCGTGAAGCCTCTCTTAAAAAAGGCCACTCTGGATCCTGGGACTTTAAAGAACTTTCGCCCTATCTCCCTCCTCCCTGTCCCCGCCAAGATGCTGGAGGCTCACATGAATTTCCATCTCAGCTCCTTTCTTGAGAAAACCGGCCTGCTTGACCCTTCCCAGCATGGCTTCAGAAAGGAGCATAGCACTGAGTCAGCCCTCACAGTAATGGTCAATAACATCCGTGCCAGGGTCGATAGGGGTCAGACCATGCTTCTGATCCTGCTCGACATTACAGCTGCATTTGACACCCTGTCTCCCCCCATCTTGGTCTCCCGACTAGGTGAGATGGGGTGGAGGGACCGGCGCTCAGTCTCCTCACCTCTTTTCTCAACAACAGGGAGCAAAAGGTAAAACTGGGCGACTTCCTCTCCACTGCCAAGCCATTGCACTGCGGGGTCCCTCAGGGCTCCTCCCTGAGCCCTACTCTTTTCAACGTTTATGTGGCCCCTCTTGCTAGACTTGTTAGATCCTTTGGATTGGAAGTTCTTTCCTATGCAGACGATACCCAAATTATGGTATCACTTTCACAATCGGTCGGCTCCACTGCTCTCAACTTTAGGAACTGCATGGGAGCTGTGGCAGGCTGGATGACATCAAACTTTTTAAAGTTGAACGGGGAGAAGACTGAAATCCTTGTCTTTGGGGGAAACAAAGAGGTCGGGTCATCCGATTGGTGGCCGCCGGCCTTGGGAGTTTGTCCACAACCCTCGACTGTTGCTCGAAATTTGGGAGTCCTATTCGACACCTCGCTGACTTTCGACAAGCAAGTGAACAGGACGGTCTCCACTTGCTGTGGGGTGCTGAGGGTGTTGAGAAAGCTCACTCACTACATTTCCCCCGACGCCCGGAAACAAGTCTTGTTTGCCCTTCTCTCCTCGCGCCTTGACTATTGTAATGCCCTCTATCTTGGGATGAGCAACAACCTGGTCCATCGGCTGCAAGTCGTTCAGAACGCGGCAGCAAGGTTTGTTGTTAACGCCCCCAGACGCTCCTCTGGGACTGCCATTAGGAAACATCTTCACTGGCTCCCTATTCAAGCCAGGATAAAATTCAAAATCCTGACCATCATCTATCGGGCTCTTCATGATGCAGGTGCAGAGGGCATTAGGTCTCTGGTGTCCTATTACATCCCAGGTAGAGCCCTTCGATCCTCCAGTATGAAGTTGCTCACGGTCCCCCGTTTTGCCAAAGCAAGGTGGGGAGGCAGGGCCTTTTTTGCCCTTGCCCCTAGACTCTGGAATGAACTTCCCCCTGATCTGAGGAATCAGGATTCCCTCTCTCTGTTTCGTCGAGCTCTTAAAACCTTCCTTTTCTCTGAATCCTATCCCTAAAATTCTTCTTTGTTCTTTCTCTTCAGATGTGGCTGATCGTTGTTTTCCATCTTTTGCGCCTTGACGCCTTCGGGCAAAATAGCGCATTATAAATCACCGTTCATTCATTCATTCATTCATAGTGACCCCGTGGCCAAAATTGGCCCAAGGTGAGGGGCTGGGCAGCCTCACTCCCCATATAATAAAAGGCCTGACCCTGGGGATGGGTTCTCTCGGGCCCAATTGGCACAGAAAAGGGGAGCCAATTGACCCCCCTAAAAAAAAAATCAACAACTGACTGGCAAGTCGCCTCCCCCTTTCTACACTACTCTGCAAATGCGCCTCTTGGTGCACTACTAGTTGGGAGATGAAGTGCCCTTGTCTAATGAGAGTACATGGGTGCCAACAGGTCCTCCTGTTATCTCCAGTAAGTCCCACACAGCGGGATTGCTGAGAGGTTTTCAGAGGCCATCCCCCTTTCTCCTTCACTTTGAAAATGTGGCTCCTGGTGCACTGCTGGTTAGGGGATGAAGTTCCCTTGGAAGTTAAGGTTCATGGAGGGCAACAAGCCCTCCTGCTGCCTCCAGTAAGTCCTATGGAGTTTGATTGCTGAGAAGAGGCCATGCCCACTTTCTCTGCCACTCTGCAAACTTACCTCCTGGCGCACTGCTGGTGGAGGGATGAAGTCCCCATGGCTGCTGAGGGTCATTTGGGCCAACTTCCCCTCCTTTTACCTCCAGTAAGTCCCACATAGCGGCATTGCTGAGAGATTGTCAGAGGCCATGCCCACTTTCTCCACCACTCTGCAAATGATCCCATCCCCCAGGGCCTTTCCACACTACTGGGTGACCTGGTCCCACCCAGGGCATCCAGTTTCTCATGTTGGGGACTGCGGGGGGCCTGAAGGCCCCCATGGTCCCTGCCGGCTCCCGCATCATTGCAGGAGCCAGCATTGCTTTTGGACAGAGGGAGCTGCTGAATATGCAGCTTCCTCTGTCCTAAAGCAATTCTGCTCCACTTCTAGTAATTCAGAGCATTTTTTCTGCTCTCGCTTACTAGATGAGGAGCAGCATTTGCTATGGCTTGGCAGGGGTGGTAATGTTCCCACCAAGCCATTACAAGATGCAGTGTCCCCGGGTGGGCAGCCCGGACATTGTATGGGCTGGCTCCGGGGGGGTGGTAGTCCCCAGGACCATGTTGGCTCCAGGAGTGGGGCCACACCGCCCCCACCTTTCTTTCTATTTACCCCATGGAGGTGGTGGTCCCTGGGTTGGTGGCTGACCCTCGAATTGATTTAAAATGAAGTCCCGGGAGGGCTGACGGGGTAGAGAGAGGCCCCCATTTAAAAAGACATAAGCACCAGGGAGGTGGTGGTCCCCAGGTCTGGGGGGGCGGCCATAAGGTCTCCCCTGCATTAATATTTGAAGAAGCCCTGGGGAGGTGGTGGTCCCCTGGGTATAATAAGCCCCAGGGGGGGCTGTGTGCCCCCCTCCTTTATTGCATAATGCCCCTAGGACCTGGCCTACTTGGGGGCCAATAATAAATTGCGGGAGCCCGTGTGTTGCTATTTATTTTATGTTCAGCAGGAATCACGTATCCACCGAGACTCCTGCCAAATTTCTTTTTTAAATGTGCTTTTTTAGCCTTGCATGGTCCCTGTCAGATCAACTGAGTCACAACTTAGATGGCTGCCAACACTTCCTGCTTTGAAGTGTTGGCAGCCAATCAGATCACAGCACGTGATCGGGAGGGGTTGAGGATCCACTGCGTCCTAATATATACAACTGGAAATTTCTTTAAATAACTTTGAAACTACTGAATGGATTTACACCATTTAATGAAAGGATCACTTTCTGGACCAACAGCTAACTTTCTGCCAAATTTGGTGTCATTCCATTCAGCAGTATATGGAAAGTAACATGGGGGGCCCTATTTTCCTCAGCCTCCACTTGGCGGATCACCCCAAAACTTTTATTTAAGGTTGGTGATCTTGCACGCTTCCCGAGTGCTTCTCGAGTGAGTCACCGTATGTTTGCCATAAAAAAGCGTCCGCTCAGTCACTGAGGATGCACCACCCCAGTATCCAGAGGAGGCCGCGTGGAGTGATTCACTCTCCCCATATGTGGGGAAACGTTGCAGAATTATGACTTTAATCAGCGACTGGGGTCCAATCTGGGCTTGATTGCAAGCAGTAATTGTGCACGAAATTATTGAAAGATTTAGTTCTCCAACTCCCAGAATGCCAAAGAGTGACAATGGTCCTATTCAAGGGCAGGACATGTTATAAATGCTGCTAGGGGAGGAGAAAAGCACCTGCCTTCTTGAGCCTCTGAGGAAGAAAATTTTGAAACGTGTCAGGCAAAAAGAAAGGCTGCTAATCACGTACAAGCTCCTGAACTTCTCAATATCTTTTTATTTAAGGTTGGTGACCTTGCACGCTTCCCGAGTGCTTCTCGAGTGAGTCACCGTATGTTTGCCATTGAAAAGCGGCTGCTCAATCACTGAGGATGCACCACCTCAGTATCCAGAGGGGGCCGCGTGGAATGATACACTCTCCGCATATGCGAGGAAACGTTGCAGAATTATGACTTTGATCAGCGGCTGAGGCCCAATCTGGTCTTTATTGCAAGCAGTAATTATGCACGAAATTATTGAAAGATTTAGTACTCCAACTCCCAGAATGCCAAAGAATGACAATGGCCCTATTCAAGTGCGGGACATGTTATAAATGCTGCTGGGGGAGGAGAAACAGCACCTACCTTCTTGAGCCTCTGAGGAAGAAAATTTTGAAATGCGACAGGCAAAAAGAAAGGCTGCTAATCACGTACGAGCTCCTGAACTTGTCAATATCTTCTAATTTAAGGTTGGGGACCTTGCACGCTTCCCGAGTGCTTCTTGAGTGAGTCACCGTATGTTTGCCATATATTTGCCATATATATATATATATATATATATAGGAAGGCGTCCTCTGTGTATAAACTGCCTCCACCACAACGGAAGTCGCTTCGTTACAGGAGGACCCCACAGAAGCGGGTCCCGTTAAATTACAGCAATTCCTTCTGAGTCCTTAGAAGGAAAAACGAAGCCGTGTGTGGTCCTTCAAAATTCTTTATTCAGCCACTCTGCCAAACGCGTTTCGAGTGCGAAGCACTCTTGTTCACTGACAAATAAAATCAAAGCGAGTGGCCATTTTTACATTTACCACGTGATTGAGTTAAACTACAAAAAAAAGTGTATTAGAAAACAGACTTGTAGTTTTTTGGTTTCTTGAATTGAAAGGTAGCACGCGATGATTGACAAAACAACATTTGTTAAAATTTCACTTGATATAGAGTAAAACATGCGTACAACCTAGTTGTATCAAATATACATACTAGTTTTTTTATATATACACAAATATGTACAATAAAAATTGATTTATAAATATCTATAAAAGTTAATAAATATTATAAAACTCAATTGTTGGCAATACAGCCCCAGTGGGCTCACGTAGCCAGGTTTTTGTCACTTTCGCTGCTATTCATTTCTGCCCCAGTGGGCCTATAACCACCATAGATACAATCTTTCTACTACATGTCATGAATTCATCTTAAAACCCATTAAACCCAACGTTTAAAACTGATAATGATAAAATAATACATTATTCAGACTAGATGAGTATACAAATCTTCTTCTATGTTCAGTCCATCAGGTTGTTTGGAATTTAGTTCAACAATATACCTTGACTCTAATTTTCTCAAAGCTCTTTCCCGGTTCCCTCCTCTTATGTTTTTTGGAACCGCATCAATTACAAAGTAGGATAAACCTTTGACATCTTTTTTATGAAATTTCTCAAAATGTCTGGCGACTGGGTATGCCCGATCGCCATTCTTAATAGCCCTAAGGTGCTGTAGGATCCTCTTGTGTACCTCTAGGATTGTGCTGCCCACGTACTTCAGGCCACAAGGGCACTGGAGCACATAGACAGCAAAATCTGTTTTACAGGAATATTTGCCTCTAATTTTCTTTGAATGTTTACTAAAGCCTGGTTTGTATCTTTCTGTATTTACGCCATGCGTACAAGCTTTGCATTTGGGGCATTTAATAAATCCTTTGCGTCTTGTAAGCCAAGTGGTTTTTTGTTGTGGCTTACTTAAGGTATTTTTCACCAGGGCTTGTTTGAAAGATTTCGCTTTGCGGAATGTAATCTGTGGTCTCCGTGTAACAGTCTTACCTACTATTGGGTCATTTTTTATTAAATGCCAGTGTTTATTGCAGATATTCCTTAATTTATCATGCTGAATGCTATAGGTTGTTATAAATCTACATTCCTTGTTGGTTTCTTTTTCATCTTTTTGTTTAGCTTTCTTATTGTTAAACAAGATCTCTTCTCTTTTCTTTTCATTAGTTCTACGCATTGCATCTTCAACCCAACTGTCAGGATACCCTCTATCTTTAAACCTTTTTTCCAAGGTTCTTATTTCTTTTTGCAGCTCTTTCTCACTGCTACAATTCCGTCTGGTTCTTAAGCATTCCCCGTAGGGGACGCTTCTCTTTAAATTTACCGGGTGGAAACTTGTAGCATGTAGGATTGTATTACTGGATGTGGGTTTCCTGTAAAGTGTGGTTTGTATTCTGCCATTTTCTATAAACACTGTTACATCCAAAAAGTTGACACTAGTCCGGCTAATTTCACTTGTGAAACTTAAATTGAGGTCATTTTGTTGGAGCTTATTTATGAAGGATTTTGCTTGGTTCTCAGCACCCTTCCACACTACAAATAGGTCATCTATATATCTGCTCCAATGCATGATGTTTTCTTCCCATTCTTTGCTATGTTGTTCCCTGACCACCTGCTCCTCCCACCAGCCCATATGCAAATTCGCATAGCTGGGGGCGAAGCAGGTGCCCATTGCCGTACCACAGGTCTGTTGAAAAAGTTCTTCATTAAAGAGGAAATAATTGCTAGTCAAGCATTTTTCAACCATGCTAAGGATCATTTGGGTATGCGACCACAAAGTTATAGGTCGTATGCTCAAAAAGTGCCTGATAGCCATCAAGCCGTCTTTGTGGCGAATACTGGTATACAGTGTTGCCACATCAATGGTTATAAGTAAATACTCGTCTTCCCAAGGTATGTCATAAATTCCTCTTAAAAAGTCTCCAGTATCCTGAATGTAGGAAGGTAAATATTGTGCTAAAGGGTTGAGAAAAGTATCGACATATTTAGATTTATTTTCCAGTGGGCTCCCTATGGCTGAAATAATCGGGCGCCCTGGGGGATCTACAATGCTTTTGTGGATTTTTGGGATTAGGTAGAAAACTGGTATAATTGGATGTTCGATTAGAAGAAATTTGTATTCATCATGGCTAAGTAAACCTTGATCAAACCAAATTTTCAACTTGTTGTTGTAGCTGGTGTTACTATCTACTAGATCTCTTTCTACTACTTTTATATAACACTTTTTGTTGTTAAGTTGTTTGTAGGCTTCTATTAGATACTTTTGTTTGTCCCAGAGGACTATATTGCCCCCCTTGTCTGCATTCCTCACGATACAGTTATCATTTTCTGACAGTTTTTTAATTAGAGCCTCATAGTCTTTATGCTTAACAGTGTTGTATTTATTAATCCCTCCACTCGTGCTCACTTGTGTACTTAGTTTTTTCAATTCATTTACTACAATGTCACAAAACACATCTATCCCATCTCTAGCCATCATGGGAATGAAGCGTGAAGCTGGTCTGAATTTTGTAGGCGCTTCTTGTGTGAATGAAATACTTTCTTCCTGTGCAGTCTTCTTAGCTCTTACGTCGATTGTTTCTCCGTTTTCCATATCCATATCTTTAAGTTCCAACATTAAATCAAAGTCTCCCACCTGTAATCCTTTTCTTTGGGGGATATCTGGGTAATTAATAGTTGATTTATGCGTTGGATTGGATAAAAAATGTTTCCTCAATTTTAATAACCTGATGAATTTGTATAGATCAATTCGAGTCTGAACATAGTCTAGATTCGTTTCTGGGCAAAATGACAGTCCCAGTTTTAGTATGTCCTCTTTTTGATTGGTGAGAGTCACATTAGCTAAGTTAACAATTGTTACTTCGTTTGTTGCTGTTAGTCCCAATTGTTCTTCTTCTTTTCCTGTCCCTGCTGCCCTCTTCCTGCGAGCTGCCCCCTTCCTCCTCTTCGTCCTCTGCCTCTTCCTCTTGGTGGTCTTGATGTTTGTGTTTGTGGCCTTGGTCGCAGATTGAACCTACGTTCTTCGCGTAAAAAATCGAATTCATCGATTACTGTTGGTGTTTGGCCTTGTACTTGTTGTTCTTCATCCTGATCTGTATCCACCTCAGAGCTTTGTATGCTGCTTTGTTCTGAATGAGGCTCTTGCGTCACACTGCTCGCTTTGCTCATCTTATTTTTCCTTATGCTGTCGAACTTTTTTGCAAAAGTATAAATCTGCCCTCTGTCGTAGTCTTGTTTGTCTCTCATAAATTTTTGAGCTTTCCTCTCCTTTATCGATGTTTCTAATGTTTTCATTCTTTCTTTCATGGCTGTTTTGAATTCATTTATCTGCTCCTGATCTTCCTCTCTGCTCAGAGTTTCCGACAGTGTCTCAATTTCAGCAAGGATTCTTTTGCGGTCAATGTCGGCATACTTAATTAGAATGGCTAACATTACATAATACGTAGACCTCTGGGCACTCGCTGCACTTCAAGGTATCGCTGTAGGGATTTGGACTCCCACCATTTAGAAAGTTCAAGGCGGTGCAGTTTTTCTAAGTGTTTAAGATGCATTCTTAAATTGCTTGCTGTTCCGCTTTTCTGGACTGCTCCCAGATCCTTATCAGTCTCCGAGTGCTCATCATTAAATATTTGCGAAGCTGCCTCCTCGCGTTCTTTGATTTCAGTGGCTGACATTAGCTTTGATATACAGGGATTCCCTGTGGACCACAACCGTTTAGTGCTCCGTGAAAATGCACTGCAACTAAACTTTACTTCCTCCCGCTTCGCGTAATCAAACAAAACCCAGCCTTATCGCGAAGTTCCAGCGTTGTCTTCCCCTCTCTGGAGTCGGCTTCGCTGTAGACTTCGGTGCTGGTGTCTTTGACGATTGGAAAGTCCTCAGTCTTTTTGTGGCGGGGGGGAGGTAGCGTTGAAAATAGGAAGGCGTCCTCTGTGTATAAACTGCCTCCACCACAACGGAAGTCGCTTCGTTACGGGAGGACCCCACAGAAGCGGGTCCCGTTAAATTACAGCAATTCCTTCTGAGTCCTTAGAAGGAAAAACGAAGCCGTGTGTGGTCCTTCAAAATTCTTTATTCAGCCACTCTGCCAAACGCGTTTCGAGTGCGAAGCACTCTTGTTCACTGACAAATAAAATCAAAGCGAGCGGCCATTTTTACATATACACCGCTCGCTTTGATTTTATTTGTCAGTGAACAAGAGTGCTTCGCACTCGAAACGCATTTGGCAGAGTGGCTGAATAAAGAATTTTGAAGGACCACACACGGCTTTGTTTTTCCTTCTAAGGACTCAGAAGGAATTGCTGTAATATATATATATATATATATATATATATATATACAAACAACGCATGACCCCAGGTAGGAAAGGCACGACACAACTCCGGGGTCTTTGAAAAAGAGACTTTAATGATGTTATCTCGCGTAGTGCTGGCAGTCCAAATGGCTTTCTTCAGGGCCGGTTTCACAGGCTCCACGCTCTCTCAGGGGGTTAGACAGGATGCAGGTAATGTTATAACTGCCCCTAGTCAGATGGTGTCACACCGCTCTCCTCCAATTAAAGGTGCACTGTCATTACGCATTCACCCTCCCGAGCAGATGCATGCTGGTCATTGTGGTCCGAGTGGGTGTCTATACAATGATAGGGTCACGCCAAACACCTAGTGATGTTGCAAATTGTTGGTCACGGGCCACAAGCCAGCTCGAGTGCCCAGCAGAATGCAGAAAAGTCTTTTTGTCGGACCCCTTACTCAGGCAATATATATCACCTCCTCTCTCCCCTTTTGCAGCAAAATAAAACCTCGATGGTGATAAACGCTTTCGGGGGGCTCCGCGTATTGCAGTCTCAACTACAAACATCCAAAATGCTGGTCTCATGCGGTGCTCCTAATCGAGAGGGTGCATCGTGAGTCAGTGACCCGCCTGCTGACAACACATACAACCAACACCTGAGCCCAGGTAGGAAAGGCACAACACAACTCCGGGGTCTTTGAAAAAGAGACTTTAATGATGTTATCTCGCGTAGTGCTGGAAGTCCATGAAACGCTTGGGCAGACGCGTTTCAGCCTTCATTGGCTTTCTTCAGGGCCGGTTTCACAGGCTCCACGCTCTCTCAGGGGGTTAGACAGGATGCAGGTAATGTTATAACTGCCCCTAGTCAGATGGTGTCACACAGCTCTCCTCCAATTAAAGGTGCACTGGCATTACGCATTCACCCTGCCGAGCAGATGCATGCTGGTCATTGTGGTCCGAGTGGGTGTCTATACAATGATATGGTCACGCCAAACACCTAGTGATGTTGCAAATCGTTGATCACGGGCCACAAGCCAGCTCGAGTGCCCAGCAGAATGCAGAAAAGTCTTTTTGTCGGACCCCTTACTCAGGCAATATATATCACCTCCTCTCTCCCCTTTTGCAGAAAAATAAAACCTCGATGGTGATAAACGCTTTCGGGGGGCTCCGCGTATTGCAGTCTCAACTACAAACATCCAAAATGCTGGTCTCACGCGGTGCTCCTAATCGAGAGGGTGTGTCGTGAGTCAGTGACGCGCCTGCTGACAACACATACAACCAACGCCTGATCCCAGGTACGAAAGGCACAACACAACTCCGGGGTCTTTGAAAAAGAATTAATGATGTTATCTCGCGTAGTGCTGGCAGTCCATGAAACGCTTGGGCAGACGCGTTTAAGCCTTCATTGGCTTTCTTCAGGGCCGGTTTCACAGGCTCCACGTTCTCTCAGGGGGTTAGACAGGATGCAGGTAATGTTATAACCACCCCTAGTCAGATGGTGTCACACCGCTCTCCTCCAATTAAAGGTGCACTGTCATTACGCATTCACCCTCACGAGCAGATGCATGCTGGTCATTGTGGTCCGAGTGGGTGTCTATACAATGATAGGGTCACGCCAAACACCTAGTGATGTCCCAAATCGTTGGTCACGGGCCACAAGCCAGCTCGAGTGCACGGCAGAAGGCAGAAAAGTCTTTTTGTCAGACCCCTTACTCAGGCAATATATATCACCTCCTCTCTCCCCTTTTGCAGCAAAATAAAACCTCGATGGTGATAAACGCTGTCGGGGGGGGCTGCGCGTATTGCAGTCTCAACTACAAACATTCAAAATGCTGGTCTCACGCGGTGCTCCTAATCGAGAGGGTGTGTCGTTAGTCAGCGACCCGCCTGCTGACAACACATACAATCAATGCCTGATCCCAGGTAGGAAAGGCATTACACAACTCCGGGGTCTTTGAAAAGGAGACTTTAATGATGTTATCTCACGTAGTGGTGGCAGTCCATGAAACGCTTGGGCAGATGCGTTTCAGGCTTCATTGGCTTTCTTCGGTGCCAGTTTCACGGGCTCCACGCTCTCTCAGGGGGTTAGACAGGATGCAGGTGATGTTATAACCGCCCCTAGTCAGATGGTGTCACATCGCTCTCCTCCAATTAAAGGTGCACTGTCATTACGCATTCACCCTCCCGAGCAGATGCATGCTGGTCATTGTGGTCTGAGTGGGTGTCTATACAATTATAAGGTCACGCCAAACACCTAGTGATGTTGCAAATCGTTGGTCACGGTCCACAAGCCAGTTCGAGTGCCCGGCAGAATGCAGAAAAGTCTTTTTGTCGGACCCCTTACTCAGGCAATATATATCACCTCCTCTCTCCACTTTTGCAGCAAAATAAAACCTCAATGGTGATAAACGCTGTCGGGGGGGCTCCTCGTATTGCAGTCTCAACTACAAACATCCAAAATGCTGGTCTCATGCGGTGCTCCTAATCGAGAGGGTGTGTCGTGAGTCAGCGACCCGCCTGCTGACATACAACCAACGCCTGATCCCAGGTAGGAAAGGCACAACACAACTCCGGGGTCTTTGATAAAGAGACTTTAATGATGTTATCTCGCGTAGTGCTGGCAGTCCATGAAACGCTTGGGCAGACGTGTTTCAGCCTTCATTGGCTGCACGATAGCGCTCACCTCGGGGGTTAAATTGAAAGATTGTTCCTCCCCCTGCCGTGCTCCACTGCACACAGGGGTGAAACCACAGGGCACGGTTTAGTAACTGTACTGCTCTGTTTATCGTAAACGCTGACTGAGTGAGCGCTATCGTGGAGTTAAAAGACTTGTGTATTTTCGTGTCCACTAAGGCTAAAAGCATTTACAAAAATGGCAAAAACGTGAAAATACAAGCAACCTCACTTAGAGATGATTATATTTACCCACGACAATATGGCAGAAATAATAACTGTGGAAAAATGTCCGTCATCGCTCACTACACTTGCTGGGACCAATAGGAAAGTGCAAATGGATATTTAAATGGGGGCAACATATTTAATGTGCACAGAAGGCATTGAAGAAGGCAGAATGCCGAAACCGGTCTGCCTTAAAATTAAATAAAGAAATTGAAAGTTGTGGTGTCCGTGGAGTGCGTTGAAAATCCTGTTTGGGAAGTTGTTTAAGAGAATATATATATATATATATTCTATGAAAACATCAAAGGTTACAGGGACATTATAGTTAAGCTCAGATTTCACTTGTACAAAACCAGTGAAATTCAGCAGTTATAGTTAGATGAGCTAATTGTAACTTGTGCCCCCGCAATGCACTGTTGTGTAATATGTGAGGTCACAAGCAGTATTTTGCAGTTTTGCGGCCCATAATTTATAGTTAGGTCAGGTAACTATAACTGCTGAATTTTAATGGTTTCACACGAGTAAAATCTGAACCTAAATATAGCATCCCTGTAACCTTTGGTATTTTCAGTAAATTTCTGTTTTTTAAAAACTATTTCCTAACTATAATGTCCCAGTAATCATTGTTGTTTTAATGCAATTTCTTTCTTTCTGAACTACTAGGCTTGTTTGCAGAGTGGTGGAGAAAGGGGACTGGGCCTCTGGCCAGCTCTCAGCAATCCTGTTGTGTGTGACTTACTGCTGGTAACAGGTGGGCTTCTTGGCCCCCAAGTACCCTCAGCATCCAAAGGGACTTCATCCCCCAACTAGGAGGGCACCAGAAGGTGTGTTTACAGATTTGTGGAGAAAGGGGGTGGGCCACCGGTGACCTCCGGGCAATCCTACTGTGTGGGACTTATTGGGGGCAACAGGAGGGGTTGTTGGGCCTCCAAGGACCTTCAGGAGCCAAGGGGACTTGATCCCCAACTAGTACGGCACCAGGAGGAGGTGCGTTTGCAGAGAGGTGATGAAAGGGGGAGGGACTGTTGGCCCCCAAGGACCATCACCAGCAAAGGGACTTCATCTCCCAACATGCTGTCCACCAGGACTTCCTCCTCAGCTAGCCCTTTAAAAAAAAAAAGTTTAGAGGAGGGGGCCTCGTGGTCCCACATCCCTGGGCCAATTTTAGCCCCCTTGATCCCCTCCCTGGGGCCCACCTAATTTTGCAAAGGTAGAGGGTGCCACAGGGCTCTGTCCCCAGCCAATTTACATCCCTGCAGACCCTATCCACCAGGGCTCAGCCTTTTTGAAGAAAATAAATGATATAGGGGAGGGGGGCCGCACAGTCCCCCGGGCCAATTTCAGCCTAAGGGACTTTATTCCCTTTGCCCCGGCTATTTAAAAATGGGGGAGTGGGTAGTGTGACCCCCTTCCTGGGCCAGATGTGGTCCCAGGGACCGCAACCCTGGGCCTAGCCACTATTCCTGGGTGCCCTCAGGGCACCCAGTCTTTACTGGGACTGTGGGGGAGTCAGAATGCCTCTGCATAGCCTGCTGGCTCTCCACCTCTGGCAGGAGCTGGCACTGCTCTCAGACTTAGGGAGATACTAAACATGCAGCTCCCTGTGTCTGAAAGCAATTCTGGCCCAATTCCAGCCATTAAAAGCATTTCTGAGCTCTCACTCAGTTGCTCCTGGAAGCCGAGAGTTTGCTGTGGCTTGGCGGGTGGTGAAGCTCCCTCCAAACCATAACAAACAGTTATGTCCCTGGGGTGGGCACTACGGGACATAGCAGTAGTCGGCCCAGCGGGGTGGCGGTCCCCAGGGTCATTAATGGTTCCAAGTGCTAAGCTGCGTGACCCTCCTCCTTTCTTGTTGTAGGGCTTGCCCTGTCAGGATGCTGATCCCCGGGGTCGAAAATGGCCCTAGAGGGGGGCTGCATGGCCCCCTCCCACTTAAAAAAAAATAAGGTTGCCCCGGAGATGTGATGGTCCCCGGGGTCCCGAGGGGTCCCTAAGGCCCCCCTTACAAATTTAAAAGTTCCAGGGAAGTGATGGTATCCGAGTCAACAAAGTCCCCCTATTTATTTTTTTAATGAGGCCTTGAGGAGGTGGTGGTCCCCAGAGCCCAGGGGGGTCCAGGAGGCCTCCCTTTAGTTGTGCATAAGTCCCATGGTGGTGGTCTCCAGGGCTCTTATAAGCATTTTAAGGGGGGCCTGTGCACCCTTCCTCCATTATTTTCCACATGCTCCCAGTACCTGCCCCCCCCCGGGACGTATTGGTTAAGAAGCATGGGAGCCTGTGCTTCTTGTTTGTTTTTAGTGGGAGCTGCGGATCCAATGTGGCTCCCAGCAAATTTTAAACAAAAAAATATGATTTTTTTTCCCTGCTGGGTCCCTGTGGGACCGCACCCCACCATGAGGCCTTGGAGGTCAGCGTATTCCTACCCTGCCCTCTTTCCATTTTATTTTACGTTTTTTCTGGGACTCTGCTCAAGCTGAGTCCCAAGATCGCTGCCAACACATTGACTTCTGCCAGTAGTTAATACATATTCATGTTACCAACTGGCAGTCACCAGAAGGTAGTTATAGTTAGGACCTAGTTTCCACAGGAAAAGCATTTTTGCATTTACCAATAACTTTGGCGTTGTTTGATGAATCCTACTGAAATTTTCCTAAATAGTAGGATGCTCACTTCAGCTGCTTCTGTTGATCAGTCAAGCAGAGGCCAATAAAAAAGGGGAGGTCCCAAAACTCATTTTCCGCATGTTAATTTCCATAGAGATTTTAGACAGGCCTACAACTCAAAATACTAAACCAAATTACACCAAACTTTTTCAGAAATATAGCTGTTGGTCCAGAAAGTGAAATTTTTGGTAAAATCGCTTAAATCCATCACCTAGTTTTGGAAATATTTTGGAAAATTCAAATTTGTATATATGGAGACGGTTATCCACCTAGGATCCGAAATTACTCGTGCTCAAATCTGATTGGCTGCCAACACTTCAAACCATGAAGTGTTGGCAGCCATCTTGGGAATCGGCTTGAGCTAATTACCATAAACAATTTTATAAAAGAGAATGGGGCAGGGTAGGACTACCCTCACCCTCTAGGTCTCATGGGGGGGTGGATCACAGATGGGCCCCAGCAGGGCAAGAAAAGTTAAACATGTTTTTTTTAGGCAGGAGCAGTGCTGGAGCCGCAACTGCTGCTGAAAAATAAAAAAAGAAGCGCGGCCTCCACGCTTCTATACTGTTTATCCCCTGGGTGAGCCAGGTCCCTTGGTGGTGTACTTTCCCTCTGGACTTGCAGGAACTCTGGGGGCATACACCCTCATTCAACAACACACCAGGAGGTGCAGGTGCAGCTTCTTGCTTCAAGTGGACAGGGCCTCCGGTCAAATAATAGCTCTCTGCAAGCACGCAGCACAGGAAACTTTGGAGGCTCACTTAGTGGTGTACTGACCCTCTGGACTGTCAGTACCTTGGGGGACTGACTTCTGCTTTCGACAACATGTCAGGAGGCTCAGGTGCAGCTTCTTGCCACCATGGTGCAGGGACTCCGGTATTAGTAAGATTAGCTGCCTGGTGCCTAATATCGTCAGTCATTGTGTTTTTTAAAATTGTGCTTTGACGCTTCACCCAATTAATTGTTTTTAACAGCTTCTGTTTTAGTTCTTTATTAAATTGTTAGAAATTAGCAGAAAGAGGCAGAATAAAAGTCAGGAGCGAGCAGAAAGAGAAGAATAAAGATCAGCAACAAGCTGAAAGAGGCAGAATAAATGTCGAAAAGGAGCAGATAGAGGCAGATTAAAGGTCAGCAACGAGCAGAAAGATGTAGAATAAAAGCAGCAGCGAGCAGAAAGAGACAGAAAAAAGGTCAGCAACAAGCAGAAAGAGCTAAGATAAAGGTGAGAAACAAGCAGAAAGAGGGAAATTAAAGGTCAGCAATCAGCAGAAAGAGGCAAAATAAAGGTCAGAAACAAGAAGAAAGATGCAAAATAAAGGCCAACAGAGAGTAGAAAGAGGCAGAATAAAGGTCAGCAACGAGCAGAAAGAGCTAAGATAAAGGTGAGAAACAAGCAGAAAGAGGCAAATTAAAGGTCAGAAACGAGGAGCAAGAGGTAGAATAACGGTCATAAACGAGCAGAAGTAGGTAGAATAAAGGTCAGAAATGAACAGAAAGAGGGAAAATAAAGGTCAGAAATGAACAGAATGAGGCAAAATAGAGATCAGCAACGGGCAGAAGGAGCCAAAATATAGGTCAGAAACAAGCAGAAAAATACAAATTAGATGTGAGAAATGAGCAGAAAGAGACAAAATAAAGGTCAGAAGTGAGGAGAATAAAAGTCAGAAACTGAGCAGAACCCACTCAGACACTGCTGTACCCACTCACAGAACAACTGAGACACTTTCACAGCCACTCACAGACCCATTCAGGAACTCGTGCTGCCACTCACAGACCCAGTCAGACACTCATGTACCCACTTATAGAATCACTCATACTCTCTCACCCACTCACAGACCTACTTAGATACTCATGCACCAACTCACAGACTCACACACCCACTCACAGACCCACTTAGAGGCTCATGCATCGACTCAGACCTCTTCCCAGTGAGATGTCTCATTGTGGGCAGTCGCGGATAGTCACTACCACTTGCATTAATAAACTTTCCATTTGCTTTGAGGTAGCTGCTGCTCGAGCAGAATTTCTACTCGAGCGGAAAAAAGAAACAGCGCCCACTTGCACTGTGTGGGATGCCATTTTTGCTGATTTTCAGTGCTGGACAAACTCCTGTTGCTGAAAATCAGTGCGAACGGTGCGAGGTAACGCACTCTGCAGCTCGCAGAACTCTGCATAGTTTGGTGGATTGGTTTGTCACTTCATGGAGTTACGCGTAGCAGAATTCCTCGAACTCTGCCCAGGCCTCGTTATAGCTAGGCTCAGATTTCATTCATACAAAATCAGTGAAATTCAGCAGTTATAGTTACTTGAGCTAACTATAACTTACGCCCAGCAAAGCACTGCATATGATCTCAGATATTAATTCACTCATGGCATTGTCAGTGACATCACTGATGACATCACTGATGACATCACCCACAGATCCACTCACATAGCCACTCACACCCCTATAGAACATCTCATGCACCAACTCACACAACCACCCATACCCTTTCGCAGACCCATACAAGTACTCACACAACCACTCACTCATCAATACAGCCACGTACATACCCACTTACTCACTCAGACAGCCACACACATCATCACTCACTCACCCAAACAAGTACTCATACAACCATTCACTCATCCTTACACCCACTCATGCACACACTCACTCATCTATTGTCACTTACACACTCAGTCATAAACCCATATAGCCACTCACACATGCAGTCACTCACCCATACAAGCACTCACACACATACACACACACACACACACACACACACACACACACACACCCATAGCCACCAACTGACCCACTCACTAATATATACAGGCACTGAGACAACCACAGACTCACTGATGCAGCTACTTATATACTCAGCCACTTACTAAAACAGCCACACACTCACCCATACAGCTACTCACACACTCACTTACTTATCCATACAGCCTCTCAGCACAGCCACTTACTCATCTATACAAGAACTCTAACACTCACTCACACACCCATGCAACCACTTATATATCCATTCAAACATCCATACAAGCAACTGCATATCCACTCACTCACCCATACAGCCATTTACACAGACACTCACTCTCAAATACATCCACTCACAACACTAACTCATTTAACCTAACACTCACTCAAACAGCCACTTACTCACCCATACAGACACTTACACACCCACTCACTCACTCATATAACCATTCAGCTACCTACTCGCTCACCCATACGTCACTCACACATCACCCATACATCCACTCACTGACCCATAGAGCCATTGAAACCCACTCACCAATACAGCCACTCACATAGTGACTCACTCACCCACACATCTACTTGGAGACCCAACAATTCACCAATACAGCCACTCAAACACCCACTCACAACCCAGTCACTCACACATTCACTCACACATGAACGCACACAGTCACACAACTCACATAAAATATATTAGAAATACTAACACTCATTAGTAGGACACAAGGTATACTAATTTAATTTTCGTACTACATTAGTATATTTGTTTAACTCTCATAAACTTATAGAAAACATGCACAATCACTGTCACCAGTGATGTCACTGACCATATTTTGAGTGATGTAATATATGGGGTCATAAGCAGGGCGTTCGGAGGCATAAGTCATAGTTCACTCAAGTAAGTATAACTGCTGAATTTCACTGTGGCGCGTTTTAATTTAGGGAATTAATTCCTCTTCAATCCAGAGGTCCCCTAGGGGCCAACTAGCCCACCAGGTACCTCCAGGAAGCGCCACGGAGCTGCGTTGCAGAGTGTTGTATAAAGGCGCATGGCCTCTGAACACCGCTCTGCAACGCAGCTCCCTGACGCATACTGGAGGTACCTGGTGGGCTAGTTGGCCCCCAGGGGACCGCAGGATTGAAGAGGAATTAATTCCCCAACTTAAAACGCGCCACAGGGCGTGTTTGCACACATTACCTCAGACCCCGCCCCCTTCCTTTACCATTGTACAAATATTCCTCTAAAATCAGCCGAACTACGAATTCCGATTTACTCACCTGTTATCAGGAGAGAACCCAGGGCTGCATCTTTTAGCCCAGCACTGACCCTGAAAAATAATTCTAAGCGTACTTACCAGTAACTTGTATTTCCTTCCATAGGAATCCATTGTGTGGTTTTCAGCAGAAAATGTTCTAAGTGTCCATTTTTGAAACGTACAAATATTACTCTAAAGTCAGCCGAACTACGAATTCCGATTTACTCACCTGTAATCAGGAGAGAACCCAGTGCTGCATCTTTTAGCCCAGCACTGACCCTGAAAAGTAATTATAAGCGTACTTACCAGTAACTTGTATTTCATTCCATAGGAATCCATTGTGTGGTTTTCACCAGAAAATTTTCAGTGTCCATTTTTGAAACGTAGAAATATTCTTAAAAAATCAGCCGAACTACGAATTCCGATTTACTCACCTGTTATCAGGAGAGAACCCAGGGCTGCATCTTTTAGCCCAGCACTGACCCTGAAAAGTAATTCTAAGCGTACTTACCAGTAACTTGAATTTCCTTCCATAGGAATCCATTGTGTGGTTTTCACCAGAAAAGTTTCTATTTTCACAAACTAAAAATATTCCTAAAAATTTGTCTGTATGACTTAAACACATTCTTTCAACTGTTTACATGAGGTTTGCCAGTGCTGGATCCAGGATCCACCACTGAGTAAGAAAAAGTTATGATAACACTACTTACCTGCTAAGTGAATGTTCTGCCATAGGATAACATTGGTGATTCTATGTGAAAAAATTTCTAAGTGTCAACTTATAAAATACAATAATATTCCTTAAAAATAACTACTGTAACCAAAGCGCTTTTACTCAACTGTTTACAGGAGATGTCCAAGGACTGAATCTAGGATCCAGTCCTGTGGTAGGAAAAGTAATCCATAAAGTAATTAATTGCATTTCACTAGAAATTCACATTGAGCTCAATGTTGCTTTGTGTTTGAAATTGTGTTGCCCATTGCAACAACTGTAACTACTGTACTTAAAAGTCTGTTGCCTATTTGCCAAGAATTTAAACTAAAGTAATTCATTCTGAGAAAGTATATTTTGTATTGTAATGTATAATGTAATTATAATGTAATTAAAAAAAATATATCTAAAAATAAATAGTTTAAAAAATATAGTAAATCAGTATAAAATAAATCATTATAACAATTAATACATTCAAAATTGTCATTTACAAAACCTTTGAAATTCACTGAAAAAACCATAGGTTTCAGGCCTGATATAGTTAGGAATTAGCATTTAAAAAACCTTTGAAATTCACTGAAAAAACCATAGGTTTCAGGGGCGTTATAGTTAGGAATTGGCATTTAAAAAACCTTAGAAATTCACTGAAAAAGTGATGTCATCAGTGATGTCACTGACCATGTCATGAGTGATGTAATATGTGACGTCATCAGCAGTGCATTGCGGGGGCACGAGTTATAGTTAGCTGAACTAACTATGACGGGGGAATTTCTAGGGTTTTGTACGAGGGAAATGTCCAGCTAACTATAACGCCCCTGAAACCTATGGTTTTTTCAGTGAATATATATATATTTGACCCCAGGAATGAAGTGAAGTATTAAGACCACAGACTTGTCAAGGTAAAACACGGGTTCAATCATTTAAATCTTGGTTCAAACTCCTGTTAGCTATGGCACAAAGCAAACTGGCTTAAATTAGGAAAATCAGTAAAATATTTAACAGTAGCAAAACAGTTAAACAATCTAACCACAACATAATAGAAATCCCACAAAAAAATTAGAAAAAGTTAATGATTAACGTGACAATAAACCATCAAAAATCCATTAAGGGAAACAGGAGATATGCATTTTTAAAGGCAAAAGGTATAGCAAAAGATAAAACAAAAATCAGTGGTCAATATTTTCACGCGACCAGGACCTAGGCATTACTTCGAGGTGACTTTGATCGGGTGAGGGTCAGATACACCAAACAGGTTCATCGCAGTCATAGCTTTTACCTTTTGACTTCGTATCTGAAATGGAAGTCGAAATCCCCCAGCTGGAAAAGGTTGTAGGCTTTATCTGCTGAAGTTCTCTCAAAGGCAGAGCAAGAGAAAATTTCACAGCCAATGAAGCCCTTTCAACTGGAGGATACGTTTGGCCCCTCTTGGTCACTTCTAGGCCTTTGAGGGCGTACGAGCCAGGACTCACTCCAGCAGAGGTCAGCAGTAGGATCCAGTCCAGTTCCAGTAGGTACTGGTCTGCCAAGACCTTCATAAAAAAGTCCTCTTGCAGCTGTTTGTATCTCTAAAGTCAAAACTGGTAATCAAATAACTGACCCTTAGAGTTCACTTCTTAGCCCTGGTTACATATTAGAGAAGGTCCAGCCCTTCAGGTCTCCACACTGGTCTCAAACAGCAAGTCCAGTCATCTTCTGTTCTTCTGCAGGTCCAGAGAGTTGTTGATGTGCCACTTCTGTAGAAATCACTAGGTAGTGCTTGGGAGTGACTCCTGGACACTTCCTAAGCAATAATAAAACAGTTCCCAATGCTAACCCTTCCAATTTTAGAGCACTTCTTGTTTGTCTTACTGCAAACTATCTCACATTACACTATTCTGGAGTAAGTCTATAAAAGCAGTATCTTTTTTACCCTGGTAGCAGATTGTAGGCCAGCCAGGGTGTATATTGGGAATTGAACATTCCCCTCCTCCTAGCTACATCAAACTGGTTTTGGGTCTAGCCAGCCCTGCTACCGGGCTGGTGCCAAACTGGTGACAGATAGTTTAAGGAACATAATGCTTTGTTCTCGGATCCACCCCATCAGCCTGGGACGACTCTTGGTGGCCCACGTCACTAGGCACAGCCCCGGAACCCACGGACCACGCACGCAACCTGGGGGTCATCCTCGACTCCACTCTCTCCATGACCAGGCAAGTCAACGCCGTCTCCGCGTCCTGCTTCAACACCCTCCATATGCTCCGCAGGATCCTCAAATGGATCCCCCTCGACACGAGAAAAAACGTTACCCAGGCCCTCATCATCAACAAACTCCACTATGGGAACGCCCTCTACTCAGGAACTACAAACAAGCTCCTGAGACGACTCCAACACATCCAGAACGCCTCGGCCCTGACTCATCCTCGACGTCCCCCACCGCAGCCACATCACACTCCACCTGAGAGGCCTGAACTAGCTCCCCGTCAACAAAAGGATCACCTTAAAGCTCCTGATCAACGCACAGAAAGCACTGCACAACACCGGACCCACCTACCTCAACAACCGACTCAGCTTCCACACCCCCACCCGAAGCCTCCGGTCAGCCAACCTCGCCCTCGCCACAGTCCCTCGCATCCGAAAAACCACCGCCAGCGGCAGATCCTTCTCCTACCTCGCCGCCAAGACCTGGAACACTCTCGGGTATGTAGCACGCTTTACAAGTGCAGTGATTGATTGATTGATTGATTGATTGTCCTATGGGTTTCATCTTATACCCAAGTATGAATGACTAGACCTCAACCTGGTCCCTTTTCAGTTAATGAAAGTCCTAGACCACATTCAGGTTTTCCTGTGAGAAGGCCTAAGCTAATGTTTCTGTTCAGGGAGCAGTTTTCATACCTGATCCATAGGAAGCACTGGCAGGGTCATCTGCCAGCAGGCTAATGCTAGTTAGATTAGCAATTAATTTTTCACAAATATATATTAAAAATCCAACTTCACCATTGAATTCCATTTTTAATAAACATTAAAAAGTATTTGAAATATTTGAATAGCGAGCCCCAAACCAGAGATAGCAGGGTTATGATTTTATTATAAACTCTAGTTTTCTCTTAGGACAGCAACAGCCCTTTACAGTGGAAATAACTTTTTGGATCTAGTCATTATAGGTAGATGCTAACAGTAAATATTTACATGTATCAATTTTAAAAACTAGACACCCTACCTTGTGGGCTTCAAGGCCTACATAAGGGTAGCTTATTTAATATTTAAAAGTAGCATTCTTTCTGTCAAAAAGGCTCATTTTGACAGGTTTGAAAGCTGCAGTAGTCAGGCTACATGAGTAAGCCTGAAACCGTGCTTTCTTGGTCAGTCTAGTAGATGATACAAGTGCTGCAGTCCTCGGGTGACATTTAACATTCTATATCATTGATGTATTTTTCTACAGCATATACTATGTTCTTAGTGTAAAGGTAAATATGTCATTTGGAGAGTAGCCAAATTTGCCATGTTTTAGGGGTTAGAGTACATAAACTGGGTAATGGTCAGCAATGCCCCAGTGTGCAGAGTTAAAAAATCAGCAATACCAGTCAACACAAAAATGGAGGTGACCATGTAAAAAGAGACAATTTTTGTCATAGTGTTCTATATATTGGTTACTAAAATATCTACTCATTGGAAAAATGTAGTTCACTGTATTCTTGTACCATCCCAGCTGTTGCTGCATAGGAGGCATTAAATAATAAACTTGGAGTGAATATTTATGTAACGAAAGTAACAAATCAAATTATTTCAACAATTAAAGAAAATGACAATATCAAAAAGCAAATGAAAACTTTTTGGATGAAGGTGCTCAGACTAGACTAGACTCATTTGCCGTTCAGACCTCTTCTCTTCCCTTACACTTCACACATAGATGTAATGAAGTATAATGTGATTACTCAACATGACTGACACTGCAATTACTGAATGGGTGACTTAGTTCTGTATATTAAGAGAAAGGAGTCACAACATATGCCCATGTGGGCACACATTCATTGATAAGACCCTTCAGTCAGAGCCAATGCTGCATTAGAACTATTGAAGGCAACAGCCTTACAGTGCCAATGCACACTGTCACAAAATGAATTCAGATTACAAAAAATGACTTAAAATACCTTGGGACCGATTCACAGAACTAACTTAAGACAAAATCCTAAACTTACTACCATTTTGGTATTCACAGAAGGCACTTACTCATTTAGGTATTCACAGAAGGGACTTACTCATTTCGGTATTCACAGAAGTTAGGACTCCTAACTTTAGGACTCCTAAATGCCTTCTGTGAATACCGAAAGTCTTAAAGTTAGGATTTTTCTCAGTGTAGGAGTCCTAAAGTTAGGAGTCCTAACTTTACTACTCCTAAACTGAAAAAAATCCTAACTTTAAGACTTTCGGTATTCACAGAAGACCACTGTAAGCAAACAGAAGGCAAGGCATGAGGAAGTCCTACTTACGCCTCATTGGTTCCTCAAGACCCATGATCATGCATTTAATGGTCTGGTTGCACCTCTCAACCAGCACATTACCTTGGGGGTGGTACGGAGTGGTTAACTTGTATGTCTCACCGCACTCATGCCACAGGGACTTCATATAATTAGATGTGAAGTTGGTATCACGGTCTGACACCACCTCTCTGGGGATCCCCACATGGGAGAAAATCCCCATCAGTGCACGTCCCACCATGGGGGCCGTCACTGTCCTGAGCGGGATGGCTTCCGGGTACCGGGTAGCATGGTCCACCAAGACCAGGATAAACATGTTGCCCATGACTGTCTTGGGGTCCAGTGGCCCCACAATGTCGATGCCCACCCGTTCAAAGGGGGTACTGACTACCGGGAAAGGTTGGAAAGGAGCCTTTTGCTTCCTTCCATTTTTCTCACTTGCCTGGCAAGTATGACAGATCCTACAATGAGTGTCTGAACTCTTCCGCATCTGGGGCCAATAAAAGTGGGTGACAACCCTCTCAAAGGTCTTGTCCTGCCTCAGATGTCCAGCTAAAGTTACATCATGAGCCAACCCCAGTAGGAAGGCTCTGAAGCGCTGGGGTAGCACCAGCACACGGGCTGACCCAGGCTCAGCAACCTTAGGCTCTGTATACAGGAGGTCATTCTCCCAGTAGATCCAATGTGATAAAGACTGATCACCTGCTGCCTGGTTTGTGGCCTGTTGCCGCAAACCCACAAGAGAAGGGCACTTCTTCTGTTCTGCACAAAATTCCTCCCTCGAGGGCCCTCCTTCTTGCTGCTAATGGGGCAGCTCAGGTAGGTCCCCCAGTTCAGCAACTTGCTCCCCTGTAGGTTCCAGGGCATTCCCCTCAAGGTCTGCCTCCTCCTGGACCGTGGGAACAATGGGGGCTGGTTTCATGCCCCCATTACCCCTTCTCTTCAAGGCAGGCTCCTGGGCCATACTTTCAGGCTCCAGGACCTCTTCAACACCCTTACTGGCTGCCATAGACCGAGTGGTCACACACGCCCACTCAGGCAGACCCATCATCTCCAAATGAGCCTTCTTCTCCACCATAGCCCAAGGGGAGCTTTCCAAATCATTGCCTAACAGACAATCCACAGGCATGGCTGGCCTCACAGCTACCTGAAGAGTACCAGAGACCCCCACTCAAAGGGAACCTGAGACACCTTGCAGTAGCTCTCTGTGTTGTCAGCAGCAACAACTGGGTAAAAAGCATTGTGGACAACCTGTTCTTGAACACCAGGTGACACTTGCAGCCTCCACTCTATGGCCAGTGATGGTCATCCACTGCCTGTATTTCTTAGTGTTATCAGGCAGCTGGGCTTGATGGACCACCTCAAAGTCTCCTAATGAGACAAGGGACATTTCTGTTGGACCCCACCCACCTTGGGCACCCTTCTCCTTCCCTCCCAGGGCTACACTCGCCATCTGACGGGGTGGTGCACGTGGTGGCACTCTGGAATCCTTCATGGGACACTGTGCATCAAACCAACGGTGGCCCACTTGACCACACGTAAAGCACTTGTAGGGGCCCCTCCGAACAGGTTTACCAGTCGGGGCCTCTTGCTTCTTCTTAGGGGGAGGCTGGGAACCCTTCCCTTGGTTCCCTTGGGAATTACTTTGGGGCCCTTTCTGGAACTCCCTCTGTTTACCCTTGCCCCCCCCACTCTTCTGCTGGGGACCCTGCCCACCTTTGGCGGGATCTTCCACATGACCCTTGTGGACCCTGGTACTGATCCAGCGGTCCGCCTCCTCAGCAAGCTTCCTAGGGTTAGTTAACTTGCTGTCAATAAGGTGCCGGCGTAGCTCTGGAAAACAGTTAGCAGACAAGTGCTCCCTTGCAAACAAATCATAGAGCGCTTCAAAAGTATCCACTTTGCTAGCCTTCATCCAACCATCCATAGCAATACAAAAGAAAGATACATATTCTACCCAAGTGGTTCCCTCCAGCTTCTTACAATTCCTGAATCTCTGTCTATAGAGTTCTGGGGTCAAACAATACCTTGTCATCAGGGCCTCCTTCATGTAGTCAAATGGCATCCTATTCTCACTGGGCAGGTCTAACAAAGTATCCCTCGCCTCACTCACAAAGTGGCTCCACAAACCAGCTCCCCAATCCTTTTCAGGGACCCGGTGGGCCAACATTGCTATCTCATAGGCTGCAAACCACTGCCCAGTATCTTCATGCTTGTGGAAATCTTTGATGACATCCTTTGGAATGTACACTCTGCTTTCTGAAGGCACAGACGGTGCGCTGCCACCAGAGGGAGCGATCTCTAAGCCCTTTGCCTTGATCTCTAACTCCCTCAACATCGTCTCATGCTCCATTCTCATTCTCACTCTCTCCAAGGACAACTTGTTATAATCTATTTTGCACTGACCCTCTATCTTAAGCTTAGCCATCTCCAGCTTGTGTGCCCTATTTCTCTCCCTGTCTTCCAACTCTCTGGGGGACAGGTCTTTGGAAGAGACACTACTGCCAGGTGAGGAAGGCACCGCTTCCCTGGCTGGAAACACTGGCCTATCCAGTTGTCCATCTGCATCCCCAGCTGGCTCCACCACTGACTTAGGGGCATTTCTTGCTTCTACCCAGGCCATCAGTGCCTTTTGGTAGTCATCCTTTTCAGAAAAGCCTGGTGTAGCAACTTTCAATTTCTTGTAGAGATGCTTGAACTGTTTCAAAGTGTAGGTTTCCAACCTCTTTTCCTCAAAATCTAGATCCATAGATGCAACAGATGCTGGTCTACTCATGGCAGTAAGAATTGGCAGTTCTCAGGAAAAAATAACAGTCCAAGGAAAGATTTTCTACCCAAAAAAAGTATGTGGTCACGTTTGGTCTGCACTCACTAGTAGTGTACACCAATCACTGTATATGAGTCACAAATGCAAGTCCAAATCCTCACCGCTGACCACCAATGTTAGAACTGGGGGCTCCAGTTGGCAGAGGTAGGTACCTTTGACCAAATAGGGACCCTTGGTTCTACGTCAGGAAAAGGGGATTACACTACTGGATAACCCCTGCTCACCCCCTTGGTAGCTTGGCACGAGCAGACAGGCTTATCTCAGAGGCAGTGTGTTAAGCGTTTGTGGACACATACAGTAATACACTGAAAACACTATAGATGGACACCACACAGGTTTTACAAAAATAAGTATTCTTTATATAGACTTAACACAAGACCATAAACAACAAAAATCAACAATACTGTACTCAAAATTGATGTAAAGATGGTAGAAGTAACTTAGTTCAAGTTGATGGTAAATGCGACACATTTCTCACAAAAGTACCTGGATGCGTAACGCAAAATAAACAAAAAGTTCGCAGTGTTGGAGATGCGTCTGTTCCTTGCTTCAGGGGAGACAATGCGTCCCGCCTCAATGCTTGCGCAGAGTAGGGGATGCGTCTTGATCCTTACCAGAGATGAGGTGATGCGTAGATTCTCGTGCTGCAGCCCAGTTGGGATGAGGCAAGATGGTGCCTCGATGCGATGCGACAATCCGGTGCGATGCAATAAGATGGCACCCTTGATGCGACGATGTGAAGACGATGCGTCCACGCCCTGGCTACCTTGCAGCGACTCAGTACTTGGGAGCCGTGACAGGCCCTGCGACACGCTTCTCCAGTGATGCGACGACGACCCTCATGGTTGCGAAACACTTCTCCGGGGATGCGATATTCAGACAGTTGCGACGAAGACACGCTTCTGGGAGATGCGGCGGCGGCATGCGTCTCTGGCGATGCGATGACTACAGCTGCGGCGGTGACACACTTCTTCTTGTTGCGTCGCGCTTCCAGCTCCCAGCGACACAAAAGTTCCTTCTCCTCTCCTTGCACTGAAGACACCACTGTAGGCCAACCCAGCAAAACAGCACACTAGCAGGGGGGCTGTCCACTCCTACAGCTTCCTTTGGTTCTTCTCCTTGGCAGAGGTTTGTCTTGTTGTTCCTGAAGTGATCTCAAATCTTTGGGTCTGGGTCCCCATATTTATACTACTTTTCTCTTTGTTCTCTGAAGGCAGAGAGGCCTTTGCCTAGTCCAAACCAGTTCTGGTCAGTCCTGGAGGACTTTGTTGACAAGACTCCTTCTTTCCTTTCACAGTGCAGGCCAGGGACATTAGACACACCACAGGAGATTGAGCCAGCATTGTGGAGGGAAGGCACAGCCCTAGTCAGGTCCCAGGTGCAGCTCCTCCCACCCATCTACATGCAGATCTCTCTATTCAGCCCTGTGCTGACTCACCCTGTCTTCTTGAATCCCCCAGTCCCTGTCACTCACAGAACCAGACACACAATACACAACCTAGCAGAGGCAGGCTTGGACAGTTAAGCAAGAAAATACCTACTTTGTATAAGTGGTATTTTCAAACACAGAATGCTAAAACCAACTTCACTAAAAGATGTATTTTTATCATTCTGAGTTCAGGCATACTAAACTCAAACTTCTACCATGTTCCCTGGGTCAGTTAGGATTATAGGATGTAATAATCAAACTGCCCATTATGTCCTATGGGGGAACATATAGCCTTGCATTAGTGAAAAACGAAAATGGCTGTAATTTACTATTAGGGCATGCCACACACACCAGGGCATGTCCTATCTTATACGTACAATGCACCCTGCCCTTGGGCTTACCATAGGAGTGTCTGATATGAAGAAGAGGGAAGGTTTAGGGACCACCAGCAGCATTTGATTTACAAGCCCTGGGCACACATGGTGCACAGTAATAGGGTCTGACAAGTAAATCAAATAATCCAATCATAGTGTCACTAATCAATACATCAATTTAACATAGGGAGCACTTGCACTGTGGCACTGAATAGCAGTGGCGCAGTGCCCATAGCATCTAAACCAGCAAAACATATCAAAACCAGAGGAGTCAATCAGAAAAAATGGAGACTCACGCCAATTGTACCAGGTCTATCGGTAACTCTGGGTGATTTTACAGTTATGCTTCATGTCCTGTATGCTGAAAAAGATTAAACCCATGAAGACTATAGAAGTGATAGAAATGTAGGTCTAGGTGTAGTTTGCTGAATATCTTCCAGTTAGAAAAGTGTGTTGTAATCTGGCAAATACATTGGATGATGTCATCAGTAAAGTTATCCCTGATGATATCAATTATATTCTTTGAGATGTCATCAGTGATGTCAACAATGATGTCAGGTAACATGTCATCAGTGATATATTATGTGAGGTTATATGCAGTGCATGATAGGGCGCAAGGTATTAGCTCAATACATTATAACTGAATAATTTTAGTGGGGTTTTTTGGTTTTAAACATTAGCTTTTATCTCATTTCAATGCCTAAGTACAACATCACTTTAACATTTGTTTTTTCAGTGAATTTCGGTGTTTCTTACAGTGAATTTCTGTAGTTGTTTTAACAGAAGGGGAATTCTTATTATCGTTCCCAACTATAACGTCACCTTAACCATAAACAAGCAAATGTTAAACATCACTTACCTGTCCCCATCACCTCAATTCTTAATAGGTTGAGCAAGTCTTAATCAAAGTCAAACATGTCAGCCCAGAAGTGCACACCCTACTGCTGGGTGGGAGTGACACCGGTGAGACAATGCATGCAGTCTGGTTGCTGGGTGCACAGTGAAAGGAGAACCGGTCATCTTTCATTAATATGCTATTCTCAGTGTAGGCATGGGTTATCACCTGCACTTTGAGAATCAAATTTGATTAAATGTGGCATGCTGTCCCAGTCTGCACCTGGCACGTAGACTTAACCATGCACCTCATCACTAAGTGGGTCAATGTTCCTTATCCTAATGTAGTCCCAGGTGAGGAATATTTGTACATAAGCCAAAAACATCCAAAATACACCCATACCACTGCGCTTTCTTGAAATATATATAAAACATAATGAATATTCCTAACAACAGGCAGAAGAAAATAAATCCACCAAGGTTGCCACATTCTGAAAAATGGAACGAACCTAAACATAGTTTAATTTGGAGTCATTGGCTATTCATTTGGAGCGCAAAGAAGAATTGGATTTATTTTGCCAAAACTGAAAAAGTAAGAGTGATAGAGACATATTGATAGCGGTAGTTTGATAGAGGCACATATAGACAAACTGGGACAGAGAAAAATGGGAAAGATGTAGATGGAGGCAGATGAATGGAGATCATGGAGGTATTTTCTCCTTCGTGAGTTCTCCCTAACTGGGAACGGAGATGCTTGGCACGGTTTACCTTTCACGTCTTCTGTCCTGTGCAGGGTGGCAGGACCCACAGACTTTCTCAGTGTCCAGTCCTTGAGAGACAGACAGTGACAGTGACAGATAACAACTGGTAGATGAAAAGATAGTAAGAAAGATAAGACAGACTCAGATCAACAATTAGGAAAGAGAGTGCGCTAGAGAGCCTGCAGCAAGATGGCCGCGCACTAGCGCTGCTCTGCTGGCCGGAGCGTCGTTTTGCCAATATATCGGCGGAAATATCCTATATTGAACCGCCCAGACCAAAGATTCAATGACCGGAAGTACGGAGGAACAGATCGATACTAACATGACCTGCTAATACGCTCACACTGCCAAGAAATAAACGCGGAAAGTCCATCCTGTGTAAGCAGATAAGAAAATGGCGGCGAACATCGAGCAGATCTGGGAGGAGACGAGCTAGATCTGAGAAAAGCCCCTCATGCCTGAAATTGTACCCATTGGAAACGGGCTGGTGAGTGCAGGCCCTCATGCGTCACTGAATACTGCATAATTGCGATACACTGTGCAAAGTCAGACTGAAGCAGCACTCACTGCCCTGCAACTAAGATAGCAGCGTGAAGAAGGAGGACCGGATCCTATGCGAGGGTAGAGCAGATCACAAAGCACCTCTACCGCAACGCGTCCCCCAATGAAGCGCTGATCTGCACAACTCCAACATACCAGTGTCCCGCCGATACCTGGATCACCAGCGCAACGCTCTGTGGGATAACTGTGGGGCTTTTCAACTGATGAGCTGCCGACACGGACCGGAGCACTTGCAAATGCACGTACATGGTAAGCGGTGGCGAGGGAGCACGAGCACCCAAAACACAGACTCAAAGTTCTTTCCCCCCAGGCAGCTAAGTGCTTGATTGCTGCTGATCTATTTGGATGAAAAAGAGGTGAAGACATCGTGAATGCCGTGACAGCATGCTATATAGCTTGCTACTGCGGAGATAGAAGCTGACCCCGGGCTCTTGCATGCAATGTGCTGCGGCCATCCAGCGCTTCAGCAGGAGCCTTAATCTTGCTACCTGCCTGGAATAATAATTGCAGTTGCGGTGCAGTGTGTGTAGCATATCATCTGCTATTGGAAAATTGAATGACATATGCTGGGCTCACTTTGATTTCAAACACACAGCGTCATTATTTCTCTCTGAGGTACATAGATTTGGAGTGCAGTGTACAGGCGCAGATATGCTATAAGTGCGCCTAATCGAGCCCTGAAGTCTGTGGAACCCTTGTCGTAGCTGCATCAACACTACCATTGTATTTGGCCCAAATTTAATTTGCTTGGTCTAGCGACTACCCACTGTTGGACTGCCTGCGCTGTGGGTGCTCTGGACTGTACTGCATTATTTCCCACGACTTCCCTGCGGGCTGAGCTTGAAAAAACTTAATATGCGCCATAAAACTCATCGCTCTGAAAGCATAGTGGCTGCACTCCCAAAGTGATTGCACGAGAATGGGAAAGACTGACAAGCTGAATGCTAAACTGCTGTTTAAACCTCGTAGAACCCCGCGACTCCCGGGCGCAACTGCCGACACAGACCCGGAAATGGAACCAACTCTGAACGCCAAAATGGAAGCTGCCCTCAACGTCATCCAGCAAAGTCTACAAGCCATAGACAGCAAGATAGACACGCTCACAATCAGGATGGACCACATGTCTGCCAAGCTCGACAAACAGGGCGAACGTTTAGAGGTTTCCGAACAGCGGACATCGGCTGTCGAAGATGGGTCGTACGCCACTACATTTAAATGCGACGATATAGCTAAACTCTTGGAGGTTATAAAAGCAAAAAAAGAAGATCTTGAATCTAAATCATGTCACAATAACCTTCGCATTGCAGGAATAACAGAAAGTACAATACTGGTAAGCTTGAAGACTATGTGGAAAAACTGCTAAAGGACATGTTTGGAGCAGAGCAATTCTCACCAATGCTCATTGTAGAAAGGGCACATAGATCTCTTGCACCAAAACCACCACTAGGCACTCTGCCATGACCCATAGTCACCCAAATCCTGAACTATCGAGACCGCGATACAGCACTTCGTATAGCAAGGGAGAAACAAAAACTAGCTGTCCAGCTAGCCCGCAGGGATTTTTGACCTGTCAAGAAAAAAGTGTGTGACATGAGCATTCCCTATGCCATGCTCTACCCTGCCAGGCTTCGAGTCACACACACGGGTAAAACAAGAATCTTGCCGACACCCCAAGCAGCGCAGGACTTCCTTAAACATGTTACCCCAGGACCACTATCTAACATGGTGACAACTTGATGTCGGGACCTTTCTTGAACATTGGAATAGGGTAAGATATTACATTATTTTCAAGGCCACGGATGCCTGCTCTTTCCTGCCAGGACTACCGATGAAATGCAGGTACTGAGCAATTGTGACATTTCACTGTACTGATATATATGTAACGTCTGTGCAATTACTGGACCATTGCACTAAACATAGGGTGTCAGGTAATATGCTAGTTAATATTGCTTTTTCCAGATAACAGCTTGATTTGTATTACCATGAGCATTTCTGTCGCTTCGGCCCCATCTGAGTGTGGATGGCACACCGAGCACCTAGTCACCCCCTAACGGGTAAACCCCACTGAAGTTATGTTGCCGTTAGCAATTAAGTTTGGGGTATGTCTTTGGCATAATTGAGATGCTAAAGTGGGAGGGGGGTATTGTTGGGATTCATGTTTTGTTTTTCCAGGCAACTACTACACTGTCAATCTACAATATACCTATGCACAGGCACATTGCATTTGATTACGCAGCCACAATAGCAGTACCTCATGACAATAATCAGGACACTATCATGCATTCTATCCATGACTGTGTTTACTCCCTATATGCATAGTACCACTAACTCCACACCATTACGTCTAGCCACCTGGAATGTACAGGGTCCTAACCCCCGGAAGATTAGACAGGTGCTCGCATACCTAGACAGGCATCAAATAAATAACACTCTGCTTCAAGAAACACATCTCCTCAAGCAGAAGGCACATGTGCTAGGGAAAAGATGGGTGGAAATGGTGATCGCTTCTTCTTACTCCTCCTATGCCAGATGTGTCATAACGTTGATACGTAAAGGGACGAACTTTGTAAGGGAGCAAACGCTAATCGATGAAAATGGCCGATATGTAATAATTACAGGCATTCTACAAGGTTCGAGAGTAGGTATCATTAACACATATGGCCCCAATATAGACGACCCTGAATTCTTTGCTAACCTATGGAATATACTTAGAAATCTGCCACATATGGAACTAATTTGGGGAGGAGATTTAAATGTAGCACTTGATGATACATGCAACAGGTCCCACGCAACAATTGAACATCAGCGTGCTGTCTCTACTATCCTCAATGGGATGGTGGAATTTCACATGTAAGACGTCTAGCGAATGCGCAATCCGCAGACGCTAGAAAGCACCCACTCCTCATCCGTGCATATTATCTGGGCTAGACTTGATTACTGGCTACTCACGGAACCAGCATGTACATGGGTACAAGACGTACGACATCTACCAAAAACACTATTAGAACACAAGCCGGTCATTCGAACTCTTAAAGTCCCGACGTATACCCCTCTTCCGTTCATATGGCGCTTTAATGCCACATCCCTCCTAGACCCACTGTATAAAGAGACCATCCATACAGCAATAGAAGATTTCTTCAATCTAAACAAAAATTCAGTAGAAAGTGCTGGCACACAATGGGAAGCCTTTAAAGTGACCTTCGCCGGTATTTGTATTAGTACCACTGCCAGTATCTTAAAAGATATACGCACGCAACTACGTAATAGTGAGGCCTGTATACAGCAATTGGAAGCAGAGTATGATACCACCCATGATGTGAGTCTTTTAAGCAAAATCAGAGACGAATTTACCAACTATAATGAGCTCGTAGATGATGAAATTAAATACATTACCCGTCGACACATGGCCCGCAGAATGAGAGAGGGGGGCAGGCCTGCCCGCAACTTGGCACAAAAAGTTTGCATAGAACACAAACAACACACCGTGCTGAAAATGATAGATTACGAAGGCACAACACAGTATGACAACCAGGGCATACTGGGCACATTCGTGGAAACATACAACACATTACATGCCGTGCGAGACACAGCTACTACACAAGAAATTCTTCTTTATCTAGAGGACATAGCACTCGCATGGCTCTCAGATGACCAACGCAAATTCTTGGCACAGCCCATAACCGTTGAAGAAGTGCAAACAGCTATAAAGACTCTGCCTAATGTCAAAACCCCTGGACCTGACGGGGGAATTCTATAAAGAATACTCTGAGCTGATCAGTTCGCATATTGTCGAAATGTATGACGAAGCTTATAATAATTAAATTCTCCCCCCGACACTACGGGAAGCACTGATGGTGGCATTACTAAAGCTGTATAAGTACCCTGAACATGGTGAGTCATATAGACCATTTTCCCTAATCAATACAGATACTAAGATATTGGCCAAGATTATCGCCACCAGACTGCAGCCTTTTATGAAGGTTATAGTCCTACCAGATCAGTCCGGTTTTATACCAACTCGATCGACGTCGCATAACCTATGCACCATATTTGCGCTCCTGCATCAATTGAATCCGGAGATGGAGATGGAGGTGGCGGCTGCACTCCTTGATGCAGCCAGGGCATTTGACTCTATTGAATGGGAGTATTTATTCACAATTCTGCAAAGGATCGGCCTACTACTCATGCTATTGAACTGGATTAAATTGCTGTATACTAGGCCAACTGAGCATATTAGGGTGAATGGACACATTTCTGTAGTTATAATTATACAGAGAGGTACAAGGCAAGGCTGCCCATTATCTCCTTTATTTCCCATTGCAATAGAACCACTAGCTTGCAAAATACGCCAACAATACGCACATACTGCATTACGATTCCAACTCCCTCCCATTGGCACATCAATGTATGCGGACTATATGGTGCTTTATATTCGTGACCCATGCACAAATTTGGAACCGGTCCTTAGAGAATACATCACATTCTGCCATTGACCGAAATTACAAAACCACAACAACTGAAATTCCCTCTTGTATGGCAGGAAGACCCCATTAAATATTTAGATATCTGGATTCATCGTGATCAGGCAGTAGTAATGAGAACAAATTATGGCACTGCCATAGATAAAATTGAAACACAAATAACTAGATGGATCACCCTCCCCATCTCAATAGCAACCCGAATATCTCTCATAAAAATGGTGATTTTGCCCAAATTGCTGTATCTTTTTACAAATATCCCAATAGCCCATCCAACCTCGGTATTTCAAAAATTATGCGCACAAAATTAATATCGGCGGGCAAACAAGCACTGATCAGTTTGCACACACTAACTTTACCATATGCCTCTGGTGGCTTTACGGTCTCCGACCTGTTTTTATATTATTTATGTGCCCAAGCACAATATGCATATTGTTGGTATCACCCAGTTCACTATATGCCACATTTAGCGGTGGAACACGGAGATGCCAATCCCATCAAATTAGTAAGCATTCTGACGCATCAGAGACCGCACTTGTCCAAACATGAAATTAACACGGTTCGAACCACATCTGTCAGATGACTAACAAAATTCCAATGTATGCACCCAACATGCCATTGGCACAACATCCCTCCTTGTCGGTCACTCAAGACAGAGGGAGTATGGAGTTACTAGAACAGGTGGGCATCAAAGTGTTGGAAGCCGGTGTCACACCACTGTCACAAAGTGCAAGACCCAGGACTCCCCACTCAACGTTAGGCCAAGTAAGACACCGTTTGAGATAGCCCTGCTCACCCCCTTAGTAGCTTGGCACAAGCAGCCAAGCCTATCTCCAAGGCACCAGTGTACAGTCTGTTTGTGGGCCCAGAGTAACCCCCTGGTGACACTACAAATTAACTCCACACGAGATTGATTAAATGATTATAAACTTTATATAAAAAGATATACAATCAGACCACATGATACAAAAGCCAACATATAATAAATGGAAATATTTGTTCAGGCTGGCTGGTAGGTTCAAATCCCAACCACCTCTTTCAAAATGCTATACTGCTCGCAATGCTCGAATTACACACGTTGCAATGGACAAACAATAATACACTGCATAACGATACAATCATGTGCCGGGCAAAGGATAAATAATACAATGCGTAACCATGCACCCCGGTACCTTGCAATGGGAGAAATAATGCAATGCGTACAGCTACAATCATGTACTGCGCAATGAAGGAATAATGCAATGCGTCACACCCCAATCACGTACTTTGTAATGAAGAGATAATGCAATGCGGGCCGCTAAAATCATGTACTTTGCAATTAAGGAATAATGCAAGGCATAATTACAATCAGGTACTTTGCAATGACGAAATAATGCAATGCGGGCTGCTACAATCCTGCACTTTGCAAGGGATAAATAATGCAATGAGTAGCGCTACAATTGTGTACTTCGTTATGCAGTAATAATGTCAGGCGTCATAAGACAGTCTGGCAGTTCGTTAGCAGCAATATTGGCAATGTGTATTATGACAATCAGCCTCTTCGATAACAGTTGCTCCCAACACGGTTCAACAAGGACTGAGAGTACAGCTTCTTACTCTGGCCCCAGTACTGCCACTCCTTTTTTCAATACGGGCCCCCACTCTGAGCTGAAGCACAGGCTCACGTCATCAGAAGGACAGAGAGGCCGAGAGAGTGTCCCTCCAAGCCCGCACCCCGCCCAGGTAGTGATCCACGTTACCTGGGGGCGGGACCCCACTCTCCTCTCCTCCTTCCGGGAACTGGGTCTTTTGTGCAGAACTTTCTAAATGCGCCTCAGCGGCTCGGTCTGGCGGCTCAGCTCCTTTGGGGCTGCCAGTCCAGGCCGCGACTGTTAGGAAGGTCTCAGGGGGCTGCAGGGCACACTACCCCACGCCCCCGAGATTACTTTACTCCGGGTGCACGTTCACCACCGCAACCTCCGGGTCTCCTCTGGCAAAAAGTCACACACACAACGCTGATGGGACTCCATTTTGACTCCGAGTGCACGCTCACCAGGCACTCCTTCCTGCGGTCTCAGTTGGCACCAAGACACGCACACCACATTGCAGCGACTCGCTTTCTTCCGGTGCACACGATGATCAGCCAATCACCTCCAAAGTCCCAGGTTACACCAAAACATGCACACTGCTTTACTGAGACTTACTCCAACTCCAGTGCACCGATATCCAGGCACTCTTCACTAATGCCTTTGGCTGCACCTCGACACTCTCAGCGTGTCCGAGCCTCACTTCTCCTCCGGTGCACTCGATGACCAGGCGTTCTTCACCAACACCTACCGGTGCACCCCGACATGCACCCTGTGTGTCCGAGACTCACTCCACTTCCGATGCACACGTTGATAAGGCGCTCCTCACCAACGCTTCCTGTGCACCACAAGACGCACTCTGCCTGTCCAAAACTCACTCCACCTCTGATGCACATGCTGTCCAGGTGCTCTTCACCAGTGCCTGCGGTGCACCTCGACACGCACCCAGCGCGTCCGAGCCTCACTTCAGCTTTGGTGCACATGCCAACCAGGCACTCTTCACTAACGCCTGCAGTGCACCACAACACACACCCAGCGCGTCCGAGACTCATTTCAGCTTCAGTGCACACGTTGACCAGGCGCTCTTCACTAACGCCTCCTGTGCACCGCGACACGCACCCAGTGCGTCTCAGTCTCACTTCTCCTCCGTGTGTCCAGGATCACAGGGCACACCTTCTGAGAGTCTCAAGCTGCCACCGCACGCACTCACAGCCTCGCTTGAAACTTCTCCGGAAACTTTCATGTTCCTGTGTTTCCAAACGGGGAGCCAGCTCACCTTATGCCCTTGGGGTTACAAGACACAGCACAAAGCACAGTCTTCGTCAAGCAGAGGGACCCCACGCACCAAGCACAGTCCCAACAGCCTCTTCCTTGATTAGAACAGCAAACTGCAGACCAGCCCCAGATCACGAAGCAAGGATTACTCCTTCCCCAGCAGTCTCTTCAGTTGTTTCTTCCTTAGCAGGGGTTCTTCTTGATCACAAAATGGGTCCAAACCTTTGCAGTCTCAATCCATTTCTGTTTCATTCCCACGTTCAGGGGTTTCAGCTCTCATAGTTATACCCCTTAATGTCTTTGAAGTTCGTTATGCTCAGGGATTCCTGACCCCTGCCTAAATCAGTTCTGGGTGTCTCTCTCCCAGTGTCACCTTTCTTCCTTTGATACTGGGGGTCTGGATCATTAATCACTCAGCAGGAGATGGGTCAATTGGTTTATAGCACCAGCCCAGGCCTTTTCACCTCCCGTGCTTCTCCTCCCCCTACTCTCCAGGTGCAGGGCAGCCTGGTGCCATCTCAACCCTTCCCTGGGTAAAGACCTCTCCCAGCTCCTCTCACCTCCCAGATCCAAACAGTCAATCCACATTCAGCAGAGACACACAGAAATTTTTAAAGCACAAAACTCAGCCACTTTCTAAAAGAGTGGTTTCTGAACACACAGTGACAAAACCACTTTCATAGAAAGATGTGTTATGACACTGTGAGTTCATAAATACTAAACTTCACCTCTCCATTTTAAACTTATAGGAAACTGGACTAACAAAATACACTACCCAGCCTCCCCCATTCGTCCTTTGGGCAGGATGGCCTCTCACCAGTGAAACAAAATGGAGTGTTTTTTGCACTGTCAGGACATAGCACACACCTCAGTATATGTCCTGCCTTACACTTACACTGCACCCTGCCCTGGGTTTACCCGGGACCTACCACAGGGTTGGCCACTGTGTATGAAAAAGGGAAAGCAAGCCTGACAAGTAGTTGCACTTGTCAGGACAACATGCTAACTTAGCAAACTGCGCACAGGCCCTACACTGCAGGCCTGAGTTCCCTTCTCCACGTGCCTTTGCATTACTAGCCCTGGCACACACAGTGCGCATCAATTGGGACATTGCTAGTAAGGCAAACATACCAATCATGGCCAACCAATTACCATTACACTTTACACAGGGAACCTTTGTACTTTGACACTGGTCAGCCGCAGATATGCAAGACACTTCAGCGAGAACTCTCGTGAGCTCAATCCTGTTACTATCGGTTACCACATTGCAAAAAATGTTCAACAGTCCTCCTAACAAATATAACAATGAGTGTAAAAATGGCGAACATAGATTGTATAATCGATTGCAAAACTCCTAACACCACTTATGTGGAACACACATTAATCCTAAGAGGCTTCTGGATGCTGTTGACGGAAAACAAAGGTTCAGTGACACCAAGTTGAAGGGTACTCATTTCATGAACCTTATAAAGATGAAAGGCTGAGTGGACTTGCCACTTTCAAACCTGTGAGTATGGGGCCGAATGCAGCTTTATAAAGTGGATTCATTATTCTACTGAGCATGGGACCAGCCTTGTAATTTGCACACATTTATTCTTGCATGTTTTGTTCATGGAGCAGTTAGCACATGCATTAACATTTTAACAAAAACATCTGATCGAGTAATGATTGTTAAGAAAATGAAAGGATGGATTTGCACTATGTGTTTTGTATTTGTAAAAAGCAACGACGCAAACTGATTGCATCCTAAACTTAGTTGCATTGTCTCACTGTAAATGTGATATATGGAATTGTGAACGCACAACAAAAATAGAGGCATTCCAGTTTGCTCCTTTTTGCTGAAGATGTAAGCATCTTTACTGGCTATGCCTGACTGCACAAGCAGACAGTACGGTGCAACCAGCATGGGTTCCATTTTGGCACCGGTGGAGACACCGCAATAGGGCCCTGTACCAGTGACAAAGGCCATGGGTGCTACAGAAAGAAATTCACTTTGGGTAGTGAGGTGTCTCCAGCTGAATTTGACATGGGAGTCACTGGACACATAGGGGCCATATCTACAATGAAATGGCACTGAGCCGCAAGCAATTTTGCTGCGCCCTGGTAAAAACACATGGATGTGCTGTATTTACAAGAATAAGGCGCATCAGTGTGCTCACCCCTGTGTCGGCACTAAAAATGCTGCCTAGTGCCAACGCATGGTGCAAGGGTGCCTGTGTTGCAGGTCTGATTGTGTTTGTGCAGATGGGACACCTTTCTGCGCAAAGCAATCATTAATGGCATTTTGCTCCTTCTATGCGTGCGCAGAATGCAGCACACAAAGAAAGAGCAAAAAAAAAGAGAAATAAAAGTATTTCTCCTTGTTGCACCACATTAAGGCCTCCTTTTCAAAGGCATTCAGTGTTGCTGCTGCCTCAGATTTACAGATCTTTGTAAATCCAGAACAGTGTAAAAAAAACATGGCTGCTGCTGGGAACGCCCACAGTAACACCCATTGCACACCCTTTTCCCACAGAAAACTGTGTTGCAGAGGGACATATTTACAAGGCTGTGTTAAGCCACACAAAGTGGCTTAGCGCAGCCTTGTAAATATGGGCTAGCATAGAGCGCCATGGAGTGTAAAAAAAAGGGCCGCTCAGGTGGCACTAGGTGCTTGTAACTATGTCGTCCCATATTTCTGAATGCCCTTACGAAGCATTACAGAGGGCCTCTGAGTAACCCCCTTTACAATTTGAACTGAGAAGAAGGTGTGCAAATGAACTGAGATTTTAAAAGTTTTTTTTTTCAACATTGCTAGTTAAAGAACGTTGCCCAGTATTAAAAAAACTACATGAAATATGTTTATCAAGCGTAGATTTAGTAGTAACAACCCGTCTAAAAAAGCAACTTTGAGCAAGTGATTTTTCTCATTAAAATGTTTGTGCATAATTTTACATATTGGGAAAGCAACAGATGCAGACATTTCATAAAAATTGGAACTGCAACAAATATGGAGAGATTTCGGGGATCTAAAAGGTGGACACTTATGGTGGTGCTGAGGACATTTGAGTCCCCCCCCCCCCCCCAAAAGATCGAGATTAATATGTTGACTGATTCTTTTACAAACAAATATGATGCCTGGGCTAAATTCGCAGTCTATGCGGTGCACAGAGAGATGCTAAACCAGCTAAGAAAAGAGCATCGTAAAACGCTGACCAAATAAATAAACTGGCCACACCAGTGGAATCTGTGCAGGAGGGAGGCCACACCTCAAGAAGATGTAATTGACATTCTAGAGGAGAAGTACCAGGACAGTGCAAAGTCTGCACCAGAGAATCTATGAAGCGAGGAGAGGCATATCTGTGGCGTAATGACCCGAGCTGCCTACTTTGGAGCTGGCAGGGTATGCTCAGACGTGAGTCCCCTGCTCACTTTGCCACTGGATTCAAGCAAGCCTGGCTGAAGACGGCTGAAATGCCAGAAACCGGTCCTAGGAAGCTTGTTTCCGGTCCAGGGAAGGCATGGCTTGGCAGTTCGGGCTGGACTGTTCCCATGAGGCACAGGGTCAGACTGATTTGCATATGGCCATGTCTGAACTGGGGTGGCAGAGTGGGCTAAAGAACGGTGATGGATCAAACCCAGATCTGTTGACTGGGGGTGAGTGCTTGCAATGTTCAACACTCCGTCCATCATTTCCTTTGGTTTTTACTTCGGAGCTGGGCATCCAGGTTCGAGTCTCGGTCGGCTCAACAGCCTGCGATTCTAAGCAAATCGCTAAAGGCCAGATGACCATGGCTTTGTGTTTGCGATTGCTTATTAGCACATTTATGCGATTCACTATTCAGTCATCGCAAACAGCTATATGCAAATGCATGTTTCACACTGTTTGCCATTCCCAATGGGTCACAAGGGAGCTGCCTCATTAATATTCATGAGGCAGTTCGAAATTTGCGGCTCACTAGGATGGTGGCCTGATATGGTAAGCTGACCACCATGTCTGTGACTGCTTTTTAAATAAAGCAGTTTTTTATTTTGATATGCAGCCCGTTTTCCTTAAAGGAAAATGAAATGCATTTAAAAAAGAAAAATTAAAAGTTTTCTTTTAATTTTTCAGAGTAGGTGAGCCCACATTCACCATAGGAAAGGGGTCCCTAGGGGACTCCTTCCCATTTGCGAATGGGTTACCACCAACTAGTCGCAAAATATTCCTGCATACCAGTGCACCTCACTATTAGGAAGGGATGCCCTTAGCACGCCCCTTCCTAATAGTGACTCGCAAATCCAATTTACAGAGTTGCAAATAGGGTTTGGTACATTTATAAATGCGTTTTTCAGGTCGCAAATGGCTCGATTCCACGAATCGGGCCGTGTGTGAGCTGAAAAAAGCTTCATATATCTGACCCTTAATCTCCCCGTGCCTGCCAAAATGAATATGTCCTTGTGTAAAGTAACTGGTGCTAATGTAAGGCGCTCCAAAACCTCCGGGTCCAGTTCACGCTATATAAAACTGCAAAAAATAAAATAAATAGTGGGAAACACATTTCACCAGTGAGGTGGTTCCACAGTAGTGAGTCGTGAGCTGAGGCTTGTCAATGAAGCTGCAGAAATAACAAAAGAGCCTCTTTCAAATGATGGGTGTTTAATGTATTGAACTTCCTTCCATCAGGCAACAAACAGACCAAGGGTCAGATACGTCTCTCATAATAATGGGAATGAAGTGGCTGAGCTGAAGACCTAGAGGGTATGCTGAGTTTCAGCAACCAGAGAAGTAGGTTAGCCGCAATAAATAAATACCTCTGCATTTCTTAATCCATAAATGAGTGAAAAAACTAGAAACAGACACTGGATGAACCAGCACTTATTCCCTGCACAGAGATCTCTCACCTGCTTACTTTTCGATGAAGTGGCTACCAGGAGAAATAATGTGCATGCTTTGGAATCCAGCCAGTGGTGAACAGGTGGACCCCTTGGTTTACTCTAAATGAAGTAAAACATCTAGCAAATAAAAAAATAAAAAACATTTGCAAACATATGGCAAAATGGATTCGATAGTACTATGAAGATGATGATGTTTGATCCTGTCTTCATCAGGCCAATTATAAATGAGCAGATCACGGAAATTGGTCTAAAATGTACCAAAAGCGCCTCTTCTTCATGAAGGTTTTTTAAAAATATTATCTAGGATGCATGAAGACCAACTCTTCCAAATGAAGACAGCTCAGCATCTTCTCTGAAACTCGAGCAGAAGACCTCCTGATAAAGAAGGGATCTTGAAATCTCGTTGAAGTTGATCAGTCACATGCTGTACTCAGTCGCCCTGGTCCTCCATGACAAACCTTACGTTTGTAGAACATAAAAAGATACAGATAAACATACACCTGGTTGTTGCACTGAAGACCTGTCCGGCACATGTCTTCTGACTGTGCTAGAGGGCCTGGATACAAGGCGGTCTTAAACTTGCAAGGCTCCAACGTGGTGGGCCAATGGGAATCAAATTATAGGCACAGGGGAGATGTTTCTTCTACAAGTGCTTCACATTTTCTCCTGCAGGGACTGTGACTTTCACAAGGGACAGCATGACATCACTACATCTGGGCTCTGATGAATTGAAAGAAACACATCAGTTTTTATCTTTTATGTGTGTCTTTTTTGTTGTGAACTTTGAAGCAGCAGCCCAACTTTTGCCCATGCTTCAGGAGCTGTGATAACAGTTACAGCAATGTCAAACTTTGACATGTTCCTAGTGTTCCTGAAAATACTACTGAACTTCTGAAGAAGAGACTGGCATTTAAATGTCCTGTGCATTATTCATCAGGCCACCTACAGACCAATAAGAATTGCTTTAGCATCTTATAGGCCACTAGATTTGGAAACACACCAATCACATGTCATTATACCCCTCTGACACTGCTTGTTTAAACACAGGATCCTGCTCTTCTTCTGCCCCATTTTGTGGCATGTAAGTGCTAAATGTCCTGAAGTGAACTTCAAAACAAGTTGGTGTTTTTTGCACACAGAGTGTCTTTCAAATGTACCTTTATTTTCTGCTGTTACTGATGTAGTTATCAGGTGCACAAAAAATGCCCATTTTCAGAGGGTCACAAAAACCCTTGCCTAATATTTTTCATGAAGCTTGATTCTGTTGGTGATCCCCTGCAAATGGTGGCAACTGTAGTGATTGATGTCAGTGATGAGAGTACCTAAATCCCTGCATTTGCAGTCCCTGAATGCTGATATATTTTTACAAAAAGCATCCCTGAGCTTGAAAGGGATAGGCTGTTTTTAAAAGTGAGCATTCAGAAAATGACATTTTGGAGAGCATAGATTGGGCCCCAGTGCCACTGTCTGCTCACCCCATGCCACAAGTAGAACACTGTAACATGAGGACAGCTTGTATTTGGCAAATGAGCTTCCACATTGATATGGTTGACAATGGTTTGGAAAGGTGATTACAAAGAACTGTGTGAGAAAGTGGATTATTAGCTATGGTGGATAGTAGTACTCTTCAAGTGATTATGGCACTATTCCTTTCTAGGTCCAAATAATTAAACTAATAATTTAAACCTGAACTCAACTCTTGGTAGCTGTAGCACAGAGCAGACAGGCCTAACGTAGGAGAAATGTGTAGAGCAATTATCATTCGAAAACAGTTGAAAAGTACAAAACTCAACACAATAAAAATCAAACTCCAATTTATAAATTTGTAAATTTGAATAAGCAAATAGACACTAAATTGACAAACATCAGATACAGGGAACTGGAGATATGATTATTCAAAGTTCCACATGTTCCTAGTACCAAAAAAGTGCAAAGCATCAACCGCGGGTTGCACCACAGTGCTCAAAGTCTAAAGTTAAGGCTGAACATGATGGAGCAAGCTTCAGATATCAGGACCAGGTTCAGTCCAGTAGAAAGCTTTACTTTTGGACTTAGGACCTGGTTTAATTCTTCGACGGCCCGTTGTTCTTGCAGGGCGATGGAGTAAATTACTCTGTCACCCTGCTGGAGGGACTGTCCACCATATTTGCAAATGACCACCAAGCTGGTGATAATTTATGAAGCATTGCCAAAATCATTGTCGCAGCAGTGCCTGTCAATGCGTTTCGCTGTTTGGTGCATGGCTTGTAAATGTAAATGTGCAGATATTTATATAGCGCAAATCACCAACCGGTCTCTAAGCGCTTGCTTAGGGAACCCGTCCTGGTATTCCCCTGTGAGATAACCCAGCAGGGCATCCACAAGGTGAAAGCCAGGCATCCCGCCGCGAGGGGGCTTTGTGGAGATTAAGCAAGCTATTGCCCAGAGTCGCAGAGTGTGAACCCATGAATTGAGTATGCACTGGAGCGAGAATTATCGAGTCCATGGACAATTTACAGACTCAAGACCCAGCCGAGCCGGGAATTGAACCCTGGTCCCGGGCTGACCTCTACTTCCAGGTCTGCCTACTCTAACCAGTGAGCCACACTTGATCAACATGAAAAATCATTGACATTGTTTTTCATTGTGACAAGGCTGGCTCTTCTACAAAAAGGTGTCCCCTGAACCTGGAGGGACCCTCCCTGGGGCCAAATGTTTTTATTGGTACAGCAGATCATCTGATGATCAGAGGATCCGTGGTGCTGATAGTAATAATTAGCTTGAGATCGGTGATATTTCTTTGGTCAGGGGATACGTGCCCCCATCCCTGAGTTTTATAGACCCTGCAGGGAACCCATCCGCTGGTGCTGTATCAAGGATTACGAGGAGAGGTCGTGTGGTAGCCCCCATTCCTGAGCCACACAGAGGCATCAGGGACCCCATCCCACAGGGCCATATCAATATTTATGGGGAGGGTGGTGTGCAGTCTCCATCCCCATGCCTAGTAGAGACCCCAGGTACCCCAAACCAAGGGTCCATTTTTGGGGGGCAGGGGCATTGGGACAAACTGACAAGCCACAGGCAGGACCTGCTGACCCCATCCACCAGGGCCTTATGAAAGCAATGTGGCTCATAATGCTCTGGAAGGGCTTTTTAAAATAATATTATTTCTTCCAGGTGGTGCTCCTAGAACTTGCAAGGACACTACCATTTATTTTAATGTTGTTGGGGGCTGCAGGGGTGCAGATGCCCCCAACAAACATTAACAAAAAACACAGTAAGTCTCCTGGAACGTTGACTCCATGACCTGTAGAGAGATTACCATATTTTCTTAAAGCACCCTGAGCTGCCCCTATGTGCTCATCAGCAGGAGTGCAGTGATGTGGTCCATTGCTGCACTTTGTGGCTTGAAAAATGTCCCAAAAATACTCAAATATGTGTAATAATTTTTTTAATTTATGCTTAGTTGAAAATATTTAGTTACAATCACTATTAATAAACATTGTAATGTGTGAATTTATGAAATACACATTTGATCAACCTGCAGCCCAATCCACGGTGATGGACATCTTACTTTATGTTAAATAAACATAGAAATAAACTGAAAAGGCAGAAAGTTAAAGTGGAGTTTTAGTTAGTAATTGAGATCTAATTCTAATTTGCATGTAAAATAATTAGAAATTCACTGAAAAAAGCAAAGGTTAACAAGATGTTATAGTATGAAAATGCCAGTTAAAACATACTGTTTTTAATGACGAAAACCATTGAAATTCACCAGTTATAGTTATCACAAGTAACTATAATTAGTGCTCTAAAGTGAATATTACACGAGCCTTAGCCATGCACTGTTTCATCTCACATATCACATCATTCATGACATGTTCTAAACAACATCACTGCAGCATCTAAAATGACGTGCATGGCGAAGGAGCGAGTTATAGTTACTTTAGGGAACGAATGATAATTTCTTGAGATAACTTCAAGCAGAGAATTTTGTTTCGTTAATTCACCTAACTCTCTCTCTCTCTCTCTCTCTCTCTCTCTCTCTCTCTCTCTCTCTCTCTCTCTCTCTCTCTCTCTCTCTCTCTCTCTCTCTCTCTTTCTCTCTCTCTCTCTCTATATATATATATATATATATAGACATATACATATATTAGGTAGTTATAGTTAGAACCTAGTTTCCATAGGAAAAGCATTTTTTGATTTGCTAATAACTTTGGCGTCGTTTGACGAATCTTTGTGAAATTCTCTAAAAAAAAAGTCTATCCAGGTCAGCTCCTATCCTGTAAGTTTGGGGGTGATTTGTCAAGCGGGGGCTGAGAAAAAAGGGGGGTCCCAAAATGTTTTCCCCATGTTAATTTCCATAGGAAATTTTGCGACGAGCTACAGCCCGAACGGCTGAACGGAATTAGCCCAAATTTGGCAGAAATGCAGAGCTTGGTTCAGAAAGCGGCCTTTTTTTAAATGGTGTAAATCTGTTCAGTAGTTTTTGAGAAATTAAAAAAATAAGAGTAAAAAAATCAATTTCTCATAGGAAACTTTGTGCAAGGCTACAGCTGAAACTACTGAACGCAATTACCCCCAATTTGGAACAAAAGTAGTGCGTGGGTCAGAAAGCGACCTTTTTTTTAAATGGTGTCAATCCATTCAGTAGTTGCTGAGAAATTCGAAAAATAATAGTTTTAATATCTTGGCGGAGCCTAAGTGCCATGCGCGAACTTCAATACTTCACTGTGATTGGCAGTGTTGGCAGCCATCTTGTGACTCAGTAGAAGTGAGTCTCCAGAGAACAGAGAAACAAAGATATAAAACAAGAGAAGGGGCAGTGTAGAAACACACTGACCCCCTAGGCATGCTGAGGGGGTCCCAAAGGGGCCCCCAGGGCCCAAAAAAGCATTTTTAATTTTTGTTTAAATTGCGCAATTGGCACTGGGGTTTATTTTAATGAGGTCCCCAAGTGGGTAGGTCCCGGGGGCATTTGTTAAAAAATATTAGCGGGGCTTGCTGGGGCTGCGGGGGCCCGCTGTAGTCCCCGCAGCTCTGGGGCTTCAGTCATGTTGGGAGGGGTGTTGCGCAGCCCCCCTCTTGGAGCCCTGCATGTGCTTATAACTTTGGCATCGTTTGACGAAGGTTTACGAAATTATCCAAAAGGGGGTCTCAAAACGTGTTTTCTCCATGCAATTTCCATACGAAACTTTGGAGAAGACTACAGGTGAAACTGCTGAACGGAATTACGCCACATTTAGCAGGGAGAAAGGTGATGGTTCAGAAAGCACGCTTTTGTGTAAATGGTGTAAATCCATTCAGTAGTTTTTGGGAAATATCACATTTTACAGATATTGACATTTGAGAATTCTGACATCTGATTGGCTGAGAAGTTACGAGCACGAGCTGTGAACTGTTTAAACTAGGAAGTGTTGGCAGCCATTTAGTGATTCAGCCCATCACCTCGCATCTGTCCATGTAGAAGCCATTGGGTTCGTAGTTTTACCTCTGTGAGGCAACAGTGGTATCTGTGTCTGTGTGAGATACCCTTTTCATGCTGCCTCTCCCTACATCAGCAGGTCGAGGCTATGCCTTTACAAGCCTGTGCGTCGGCTCGGAGCTCTGTGAGTCAGTCTGCCAGCACGATCCCCGACACTACCAAAACACCACTGCACTACCCTAAATCCTAAAACACTATTTCCAGCACGAACCTTCAAACACTACACAAACACACTGCACTACTCTAAATCCTAAAACACTACCCGTAGCACAATCCACTACAGTACACAAACACCACTGTACAACCCTAAACCATAAAACAGTACCAGTCTGTCAGCTCGCAGCTGTGCGTCTTCGAGCTGTCGGGTCCGCAGCTGTACATGTGCGAGCCAGTCCGTTAGGTCATAGGTGTGTCTCTGCTAGCAGGGCAGTTTGCCCGTTGCTTTTCTTTTTGCGAGTTAGACCCGAGCTCTCCCTCTGCGAGCCAGCACGCTGCTGTGGGTTTGCGAGTGGATGGCCTGTAGCTCTCCTTGTGTGAGGCGAGCCTGCGGGCCACAGCTCTCCCTCTGCGAGCCTGCCCGACGGCCCGCAGTTCTCCCTGTTGTAGCCGGATTGCAGCTGTCAGTCTGCGATCCGATATTGGGATTATAAGGTGGCTCTTAAAAAGAGCCCTTGTGTTTATTAGTTGGAGCTACATATAAGTGCGGATGCACAGCTTCAGGTTATTCAGAAAAACTCTATTTCCCTGATATGTGAAGTGTATTCCATCACTTCTGTAGATATGAGCCATATCAAAACATATGTTGTTGTTGTAGATGGACCCCATTCTATGGTCTCTGAGGTATGCAGACACAGCTTTGTTAAAATTCTTCCTAGGTTTTTCAATCTGAGGACAAAATTGGTTTGACCATTTCCACTCCTGGCTTTGGCATATATTGGAATATACAAAGACAGTTTGAGGGAAAAGCAACATCAGTTGTCTAAAGGTGTCCTTCATAAGCATTTCCAAACCTACGCCAGTCAATGTGCCTAGGTCGTTTCTACCACAGTTCATAATCATGAGGTCAGGGTGTTGGAGATGCAAACAGGTTTTTACCAAAGGCAACAATTGGTGCCACTTCAATCCTCTCTATGCAAACCATTTAATGTCCACATTTTGTAATCCTAGATCTAAGTCAATATGTCTCTGTTCTGCATACCTCTTGCACCAGCCAGAAAACATAGCTATGTCCTACGATCTACACTAGCATTTTGAAGGTATGGCTGAGAGGTGTGGATAGATGTCTGTAGCTCATGTAGTCCATTCGTAGAATAAGAGATATGTTTAAAGATGGGGAACAACGTTTTTCCCCATACAAAAAGATAACTGATCGGGAGATGAAAAGCATTGATTTTTAAAAGTAGGGTGCACATTCGTTTTGTGGAAAAGCATCCTTGTGATCTGTTAAGAAAAAGCAGTTTAAAGGTGGAGTACATATCATAGGATAGAATTTGCTCAACTCAACCACACCTGCTACTTGTATTTGGAAGGCACTGTTCAAACTTTTAACCTTCACGTGCCGTTAAATGCTCGAGAAAATGTTGCAAAAAAACATGTTAGGTTTAAAAAAATTGATGAACTTTTAACCTGCACGTGTTGTGGAATGTTCTAGAAAGTGTGTTGATAGAATATGTTGCACTTCTGACTTCTATGTGTCCTTGAATTTTAAGAAAACTGTTTATATGGAAAATTAAAAAGTAACCAATAGAGAGAAGTTTTGCAATCTAAAAGAATTAAAAGGACCTTTTCTAATTTGTTCTTTACATGTATTTATGTGTGGAGCAACAAAATTATGGACACAACAGCACCAGGAAGAGGAACAAGCAGGGAGTGGGGGGCGGGGGAGATGGGCACAATGGCACAAATGCACAATTATGTCCAGCACAAATACAGACAAACCATGGCTAAAATGAAACACACCAACGAGGAGCACAAGTCACACAACCCACCAACATTACACCACTGAACAAGCACAGAAGTGAAAACCACACTGCCTGAAAGGGAGAGCGGTGAACAAAACCTCACATGAAGGGAAATCTCACACACAATGCAGCATACACACATAGGAAGCAGAGCACACCAACATCCAACACAATGTTGCACAAACACAAACATTTGCACAATTGAACACAGGACACAAATGCACTCGCCTGTGGTGGGTAAACGTCCAAAAGCGTCAGTACGAAAAAAGCACATGAGAACGCATAAGTACAAACCCACAGTCCAGATGGGGTAGCAATTCACGTATGGCAGGCAGCCAGAGAGTCCGTGCCACACACATTGGCATAGAAATGAAGACACAACACATTTGGAGACAAGTGAAAATGTGGAAACTTTACAAAAAAAAAGTGGGTGTCAGTATAGCCAAGAGTAGTGCCACGTTATGCAGACAAATGCAGCAGCATGCCTGAATAAGGAACGTAGGAAAATGTCCATGTTCACCTTGGGATAGTCCATCACCAACACAAGTTAGTGTCAAGCAGCATTGGTTGTCCATGCCTCGGACATGAGTCGACACCAATGCATCCATGTCCACTGTCGTCTTGGGACATGTGACCAGATGCACAACGTGCAATGATGCGGCGGGACACATGTAATGTGGAACATCGAGTCATGGTTGCAGGTACCTTGTCACTCGTCCATGAATGTGAGTGCAGCTGCGTAAGTCACTATCTCTAATGAGTGATGGTTGGCCACAATATTTGACATGTCATCGACGTAATCCATCAGCTGATCGGGACAGATGTGCTGACTCCAACCACTATACCCAATGTGCACCAAAGCAGAATTGGGGAGTGGGTCCATTTGCTCACAGCATACTACGACATGTGCAATCTCCCAGGCCCAGTTCCCAACATGCATGCCATAAACGGGCATCACCATGACACTCCTGGTCGTGGGCCAGCAGGGGGGCACACACACCTGTCATAATCCATGTCAGCTACGCACACATTGGAGAGGCACACGTCCATACACCACTCGGATAGGCACGTGCGACATTGCAACACAGGTTGAACGCAGGTGATGTCCGCAATGCTGAAGCTCAGCCGGTAAGTGATCCACAGCACTGCCAAAGGCAGTGCACCCAGGACATGCAGCAGACGTGCAAGGTATAGGTGGACATGAATGGAGTAGACCATGTGTTCGGGTTGCCCTGCCATTGCATAAGTGGCTCTGCTTGTAGCTGCACTGGCTTGCCGTGTGCCAGTCTTGTGGATGAAATGGCACAGCTTGGTGCAATGAGCCGGGTCGGTGTGCAATGGGTGCAGGGCAGGGGTGTGCTGGGAGTACGTGTGAAGGCCATTTCACGCACGCTAACTACGACAAAGGACTTTTGAGTGTGGGATGTGTACTCATTTTTCTCAAATCGGGCAGCGCGTAGTGTGGGTGACGGATGCAAATATTATCGTATCTGTCCGGGGGGGCTGGCCACTTCCAAGTTCCTTCTCGGAGCAGCAGATGTGCTAGCGCAAGATAGCTCAGCCAAAGAACCTTTCATCCCTACAGTAACTTCTCCAGCTGCATTCATACAGGATGTGTACAGAGGCCGGTCGTGGGTGTTGTGGGATGTCTGCGACCATGGTCATCATGAATGAGATGCCCAGCACATGGCACATGGGCAGGTTCAATGTGTGTTACGTTGCCAAACAGCTGCTCCTCCCTCCCACGAGCCCCCACACTTTTGTGCACTGTGCTGTTGTATCCTGTTCACTCCTATGGCACACCATTGTAATGCCTATTTGCGCATGTCATGTGGCATTCCAGCCACACCGTGACACTGCCCTTCGTCGGGGTCCGGTTCCAAGAGGGTATGCGCAGGTCCATAACGGGTGCCTGACGCTGAAGGCGGTGTGCCATTTCGTCACCACCCCCTCCCATGACCCATGGTGCATTGATCTTTTGCACCTAATAATAAACTCGGTTCCTCTCTACTTAAGACGGAATCTACTCCGAGTGTTTTCTTATATTTTTAACACTTGTAAACCCTTGGTTAGGGTGGGCCTTAGTGCGCCCACACCGCCGGGTTTTCACTATCACTCTCCTGGTCCTGATGAAAGCCTGACTAACACTCATTAAGGCAGAAACATGTTGACCTCACCCTTAGGGATACAAATTAACTTTTAATTCTAGTTCTTTATCCCAAACAATTTTTTTTTAACCATGTCTGATTGGCAAAACCAATAAAATATTCTTTTGACACAATTCGGACATTTTAAAATTTCGCCAAATTCACCCTTCACTAAAGCCTTTTTTTACCAGGTCGCAGTAAACCGGCGTCGCAGCACACTAGGTTGGCATTCGGCCACTCCTGGTGGGGCCCAATGATGAAGCATGTCACCAACAAGGTTGGTGAGTGAGGGCTTTTTTAAAAAACCGAGTGTTTTTTTCAAACAGTAAAACTTTACTGCGATTGTTTACATGCTTGCTCTTCTCTCTTTTTACTATTTTGATACACTCCTCTTTTGATTATTTGATTTAGTTCGAGGGGAGTAGGAGTGGTCCTATTTTGTTCCCTTCCTCTCCTGTTGATTTCCGTGCATGGCACTTTCCAACATCGAATGCTGCGGCCCTTGTGGCGGCCACACCAGAACACAGAGAAACACGTACAACACTTCCTGCACATGGACATATCCGAGACACCCCGTTCCCCTTGCTTGATAGGCACACCCCTGCGCTGACCTGTGTACGCCAGACCAGCACATGCCGCTTGTTCATGCAGGAGGATGCGTGCATAGCTACGTGTCCAGGCTCAGTGCCAACACTGAGGTGACATGGTAACGTCAGCTGAAGACAGCACACTGTGATGTTGCAGGGCCCGTGCCCATCATGCTAACACAATGACCATACGGACACACTTGCTCAGATGCGGGTTCGGGCGGCGTTGGCAGTCCTGGGGTTGTTGCAATGAGTGTTGTGGCCCTAATGGGTATCCGTGTATCATGCTCATTGACTCTAAGGAACCTGTGGGTGTTCCAGTGTGGCTCTTGGCTGTGTTCCTTTTCATGCTGGAGGTAGTCATCCTGCTTAACACCAGCAGAAAGCAGGTGTAAAATCTCTTGTGCTAACGCGGCTTATCTCCGACATTTGTTTTGCATCGCAGTTTTTGCCTTTCATTGTGAAAGTTGTGATGTGGTTTTTTCATGTACAGAAAAATAAACAAACTGGGCAGTGTATCCCATCAAGATCCAGCACCTGACCCACTATTCCCAATCACTATAAATACAGTGAGATTTCTTCATTGATTTTGTGTGTACACTGTAACTTCACCCACTACCACAGTGCAATTCAATACAGGATTTTAGTATTTAGAATAAATCGCAAAGGTGCACCTTGTGTGTTTTTGCACAGGAACGCCTACTCTGCATCTCATTATCAGCACTTTAATGCAACCAAAGTTGAGATAAATCTAACACACTATTCAGAATCTGGTGCAAACTGCAGACATCACCAGTATTCCCGCGATAACTGCTCCAAAATGTAATACCATGGTGGACACCACCAAATAAGAGTAATAAGAACGAGAAAGAGTCACACAGCACTTAAGTAACAACCAAAAACTTTATTGAAATTTAACAAACTCAACACAAAACAACAAGGCGGAAGACTCCTGTCGAGTCCATCAATGTCGACGACACAGCCTGGAAAATAAAGCACAAAATAAGGAGGTGTGTAATGCGCATATCAAAGGAGTGAGACACAGAGAAAGAGAGAAGGAAAAAAAAGCCAAAGAGCAAAAGAGAGGGAAGGAAAGGAAGGGAGTGAGAAAGGGAGAGAAATAGAAGGAAAGGAAGGAAGAGAGAGAGAGAGAGACACCACCGCCTCTGCGCATCCATGACCAAATAATTACCTGCTGCCACCGGAGTGTCTACCAGTGGGCACTCCACGTGCCTGTGAAAGCTCCAGGGCCTGGTCCCGCCACCATGGCTTGGTGCACATTATGTGGACCCGCTCCGTGGCCCAGCAGATCTCACACATGTCGCTGAGTCCTGAATCATCAATGGCGGAGACCACATCAGCTTCTGGTGCCGCTAACCCTGTGCAATACAAGTCAGCGCAACGTGGTGGTAGGCCCCTGATGGCCACATCAGCTTTGAGAGGCACTAACCCTGTGCAACTCAAGTCCACGCCACGTGGTAGTAGGCCCCTGATGGCCACATCATCTTCGGGTGGCACTAACCCAGTGCAACTCAAGTCCGCGCCACGTGGTGGTAGGCCCATAACGACCATACAGCTAAGGGTGCAACTAACCCTCTGCGCAACTTTTCATGGACTCTTTATGATTCAGACCCGTGGAGAATCCGCCATCCAGTCACCACCGGCAATAAAGGATGTGACGTTGTTGATCCATTATATTTGCATGGTCACATGGCCTGTGACGCATGTTCCGGATGGGTGTGGTTGTGTGTTCAAACCTGCCGTCAGGGAGTGGCCGTGACATGTTGACAACTAGACCACTGACCTGCACACCAACAGCGAGTACACCTGCGACAGGTAGCTATGTGGGGCCAACGTCGGAATGTAATCGGAGTGGCGTGGCGTACGACGGAACAGGGCAGGGATAGCCACAATGACTCTGGGGCTCTGGGCGTGGTTCTGTGGTAAATAAAATTCCTTTACCGGGACTGAATTTGATACAGAAACATTATAAAATAGCTCAGTAAAATGAGAGGCAGAATCCGTGATTTTAGAGTTTCAGAATGGGCTTTATTCCAGTAATCGATTATAATCGGTTGCTCCAAGTTCCATCACCACGGGGGTTCAGGAAGTGAAGTACATACTTTATTGACAAGAAATGACTTTTATAGTACATACATGACAATGAAGTGAATGCAGTAGGCGTAACAATTGATAAAGAAAATGACGATTTGTTCTGCGTAACCAGAAATGGGTGTAATAAGGCGTAAAAAGGAACATAATTGGTTATGATGTCATATATAGGTGGATCTATAAGATAATACTTGGCCTAGATGCGCGCGCAGCAGCATGACGTGTAATTGACGTGTAACTAGGGGGTGAAGGGGACTTGACATTTAGCTCTACATGTGGAGACAAAAAGTCTGGGGGGTCAAGTCAACCTAATCCCAAATCATATCTAACATCCTATGTTTAAAGAACTATGTTATCCAAGAAAGAAGGACTCTCGGACAGAATCTATTCTATACTGACTGTGCGTGCGTGTACAAGCGTCTAAGTGTCTACACTGAATGCGAGGGGGTAGGAATATTCCATGGTGACAGGGCTATGAATTACTTGCATAAGGGCAGAGAAGCCGGGCCTTTTGCTCGGTGACTGGAAGAATGTTTACTTAAGCTACTAGGCAGGAATGCATCGGCTGAGGGGGAAGCAGATAATTCGAAGGTGAAATACAGTTCTTGGCAGAGAATAGGCTGATGTCAGGCTTCGTGAGCCGCGCAGAGAATGAGACAAAGTTCATGGTCACAGATGCAGGCTCAGACTGGAGCTTTCAGAGGCAGAAGACAAAAGGAGTTTTGATGACAGAATCAGGGCCTACTTGCCTGGACTGTAAAATGGCATAAGTGAGCCATACAAAGCTGGTGGCCTTTCATATTTAGGAATGGAATATCCGGCCTATTCATGGCGGATCTGACAGAGGACATGTTGACGGTGGACGCATATGTATTTGCGTCTTCATAACTGGAACTGGAGGGAACATACATGTACTTGTGACACGCACATAGAACCGTTGGGGTCCAAGATAGGGGACATAACTGACCAGAAAAATCCATATTTCCACATTCCCTCCTTGTCCCCTACTTGCCCTTCAAGAGATATCAATCTTCATCAATCCATTGATCTGTTCATATAGCATCATTTGTTCTTCTTTCTTCTTCCGTGACGAATGAAATCTTGGTGGTGGAATACACGATGTGGCACACAGACCACAAATCGCTGGTCCACATTGTAGACATAGACAGCAACTGAATAGTATGAGAAGGCCAATACCTAGGAAGGATAAAACTCTCCATCCCCAGGCTGACATCACATTCCAAAACCAACTGGACCAAGTCCAAGTGCCTGGGTTCTGGTGTATCTGGCTTACAATCTTATGAAGGCGAGTGATGGCTTTATATACAGATGGCGAATTTTCTGGTATGAATACGCAGCAGCTTGATCCGATGACCCTACAAGCTCCGCCCCTATCAGCCAGGATGACGTCAAGGACAAGACGATTTTGAAGCACAACAATCCGCATAGCAGACTGCTCTTCTGTTAAATTGCCTAAGGCGGAAATAGTCTCATTCACTACTGCTTCAAGGGTTCTAGTTAATCTACGTATCAGCTTACTATTAGTAACGGTACCTATGTAGGGAAAAATGCCTTTATTAAAATCTACATACTTGTCCCATGCCGTCTCAGTGTAATCGACAATGGGGAGATCTCTCCGCTCTCTGTTGTGTACTAAATGAATATTTCTGTAATAATCAGGAGGGGCTAGGAAAACAGGTGGCAAAAGGAATGCAATGTAGCAGGTACCATCCCAATCTAGAGGTAAACGCATATATGCAGTCTGACCACATACAAAGTAGGAATGGCGAGAAGCTCTAAATGAAGATTTGCCTTGATCACTGAATTCTACTATAGTAGTGCATTTACTATGGCCCATATGTATGGAACCAACCTTTCTTACACACAATTCACCCTTCGCTGGAAATACTGACATGGTGGGTAAGACTAGTTCAATTTCGGATACGACATTTAGAATCATGAGATTAGGTGTAAAATTACCTAATCCATATACTTCATTTTCTAGATCAGTTCCTGCTCTTTTGGGGCGACCCTCCTTGTCGCGGTAACAGACCTTGAGTAAAACTAGGTTCAGGTTTCCCCATACCCAATGATCTTGGTAAACTGCTGTGTCTGAGTCTATGGAATTGATTAAACTAAACCATGCTCCACAGGAGCCATTGTGTGTAAATGGGTGTGGAAAGAATGGCAGGACTCCTTCATAATTCTGATAGGGAGGGAGCCGACCACACACCCAACAATTAGTAGCATTACTAGTCTGATGGGAATGATGTAACATACTAATGAAAGTGTTATTGCGCAGCGCAAGTCTATAAGACAATTCATGTGGAGGTAAGTCACTAAAAGAATGTTCAGCAGCAACATTATAAACATGTCTAGAAATAGGGTAGTATATGTGCAACAACATACTTGTAATAATTATTAAGAGACTTAATAAAAACAGAATTAATAATGTCACTATGCAGTGGCTACGCAGTGATTTACAATACGCCTGTCGTTTCAACATTTTCCGGGTATTTTCTCTACTCAGGTCCAAGGGATACATGTCGGAGACAATTCAACCGCTTCACCTTGGAGAGGACTTAAACAATCAAATTGCTCGACTTGTTGGGCCTAAGCTTTAGTTTGTAAAGTTCGGTTTCAGTTTTTTCAACCAAAGGAAGTTTTGAATCAGTCTGTGAGGGAGTGCAGGGCACAATGTCTATATCCGAGGATAGTCCATGAAATTTCTTGATATGACTTGAATGAATCCAGCCCTTGCGGCCCTCGATCTTCACGGCTGTCCTTGTGGTTAGCAGGACCAACTTGGGTGCTTTCCACCTGGGCTCCAGCTGAGTCTTTCGGTCGAAATTCCTCACAAAGACCAGATCCCCCGGAACCACGTCATGGGGTTTCACCTCGGTGTTGTCGGGAAAGGCTGCAGCTACCTGTGAACGACAAGATTGTAGTGCAGACATCAAGGAAGCCAAGTAATCTGTCAGCATATTGCAGTCAATATCAGTTATTTTGCGTGGTACGGGCGTCCCCCACATATTTGGTGGTCTACCGAAGATCACCTCATACGGGGATAGCCCTGTTCGAGAGTGTGCTACCATTCTCATGTAAAAGAGTGCAACTGGTAACGCTACTATCCAGTCGACACCTTTCTCTCTGCATATTTTGGACAATCTGATTTTCAGTATCTGGTTATGTCTTTCTACGAGACCTGCTGCCTCGGGGTGTCGGACACAGTGGAATTTCCACTGATAACCTAACAGAAGTGAAACGTGTTTCATTAATTCGGATGAGAACGGCTGGCCGTTGTCTGAGTGAACAACACGTGGTAAACCGTATCGTGGGAAGAATTCTCGAACCAACTGTTTGGCAGTAGTCGGGGCAGTGTAATCTGAAACCGGGTACGCCTCTGTCCAACGGGACAGAGCGCAGACAACTACGAGAACATATTTGAATCCTCGACATCGTTCCATCTGGATATAGTCCATCTGGAGTACTTCAAAAGGATTATTAGGAGGATGAAATCCACCCTGTTCTACGGGAACGCTTTTTCCTGGGTTAAACTGACAACAGATCATACAGGTACGGACCTTTTGTTTGGCTGCTGCTCGTAAATGTTTATTAAACCAAATGTGTTGAATGCTGTCTAGCATAGCTTTTTCTCCTAGATGTGCTGGACTATGTATAGTGTTAATTATAACTTGGACCATTGAATCAGGAAGGAACCACACAGACTTTTCCTTCATCATCCATCCTTGGTCCGTTTGGATCCCTCCTAATTCAGTCCATGTCTTTATTTCGTCTGGTGTAGCATGTGTCTGTATGTCAATTACGTCAAGAGTAGGATCTTTAACTGTCATACAATGTGTCGGTGTCGGGACTATTGTCTTTGTCATGTCGGGGGTTTGAGTTTGAGCCGTCTGTTTAGCTGTTCTGTCGGCTAGATCATTGCCTTGGGAAATGATATCAGTAATCTTCGTATGAGCCTTACATTTCATAATTGATATTGCAGTGGGTAGATGTATCGCATCTAATAAGGCATGAATGAGGGGTCCGTGCTGAATGTGGGCACCGTGGGAAGTTAAATAACCTCTCTCTCGCCACAGCACGCCGAAGTCATGTACAACTCCGAATGCATAACGTGAATCAGTGTATATGTTGACTTTTTTATTCGTGGCTTGAATACAGGCTTGTGTCAGAGCGATGAGCTCTGCGGCTTGAGCTGACAAAGTATTTATACGATTAGTTTCAATGACTTCAGTATCTGTTGTGACTGCGTAAGCGGCCACTAATTCTCCTGCACTTGTTCTCATACATGAACCATCTACATACAACGTCAGGTCTGGATCGGACAATGGAACATCGGTCAAGTCTTGTCTGGGTTTTGTCGTTACAGTAATAACTTCAATACAGTCATGAGCTAGTGGGTCTGTTCCGGTTACTGGCAAAAGTGTGGCAGGATTCAATGTGTTACAGCGTCTGATTTCTATATGTGGCTGAAACAATGTAAGTTCGTACCCTGTAAGTCGCGCTATAGTCAAGTGTTGTGTTTGTGTTCTATTTACAAGAACCTCTACTGCGTGTGGTACTTGAACTGTCAATGGATGTCCTAATACTATGGCATCGCTTTGTCTGATTGCTAAAGCTGTTGCTGCCACTGATTTCAGGCATGCAGGCAAAGCCTGAGCTACGGGATCTAATGTACTAGAAAAATAAGCACATGGTTTGTGTGCTCCTGCTTGATCCTGTGTGAGTACTGACAAGGCAGTACCTTCGCGTTCTGTAACAAAGAGTGTAAACTGTTTTCTGTAACATGGTGTTGCTAAAACAGGTGCTTGGCATAAAGCTTTCTTTAGGCTTTCAAAAGCTTGTGTATGTTCTTGAGTCCAAGGGAGAACAGTCGATGTGGCTGCCTCCTGTGTGGTTAACTGAATGAGTGGTTTTGCTAGAAATGCATACTGAGGGATCCACTGCCTACAATATGAAGTGAGGCCTATGAAAGCCCGCACCTCCTTTTGTGTCTTGGGTATTGGCATATTAGCAATTAGCTGGATGCGATCTGGTGTAAGCTGCCTTCCCTCCTTGGACAGCGAGTGTCCAAGATAAATAACTCGCTGTACACAGAATTGCAGCTTAGAAGGGGACACCTTGTGCCCCTTTTCGGCTAGAAATTGTAAAACTGTCAGTGATGCTTTTTCACATTCCGGTTCGCTTCTTGCGGTGATCAGCAGATCATCGACGTATTGAAGCAGAACAGTGTTAACTGGCATGTGGATACTATCGAGTTCTCGTTTCAGTGCTTGGCTATAGATGCTGGGGCTTTCTGTAAATCCTTGAGGTGCGCGTGAGAATTTAAAGCTACGTCCATTTAAACTAAATCCGAACAAATATTGGCTTTCCGGATCTATTGGGACGCTGAAAAAGGCATTCTTGAGATCAATTACAGTAAAGAATGTTGCTTCGGAATCAATAGCTGTCAGTAATGACGAGATATCTGGGACCACAGGAAATTGTGGCACAATGCACTTGTTTAATTCGCGCAGATCAATAACCAATCGATATACTGGCGGGGCCTTTGGATCTGTTCGTTTAAGAATCGGAATTATCGGTGAATTACATACATTGGAGTCTGTTTCCACAACTACTCCTTGGGCAATGAGCTCGTCAATGATTTGTAGTAAAGCCACTACAGCATCTGGTGGTAACTTGTATTGTCGCATTCGTGGTAGCACCACTCCTGCCTTTAATGTGACTCGATATGGTGTAATATTCATGCAACCAACATCAGTAGGGCCTTGTGCCCATAAATGTGTAGGTAAAATCTGCAGTCGGGGATCCATGTCTCTAGACACATAGTGACCTTTAAAATCACGTAAAAACAACCTTACACCTTCCGGAGAACAACATATTATGGCTCCTAGAGCTTTCAGGGTTTTAATTCCTAACAGATTTTCTGGACATGATTTAGTAAGCAATAAATCTGTAGTTCGGGTCAGAGGTCCTATCGTAAGTGGCAGTGGTTGTGACACTTCATTAACAATAGGTTTTCCTGAAAAACCAAGGGAAATATTCTGAGAGCCTGAGAGGGGTGCCCCTGGAACTTCACTACGTTTTATAGTTGTTCGACTTGCCCCTGTATCGAGTAAAAATGTCCTATCTTGGCCTAATAATTCACTATGTACATAAGGTCCTTCTTGATCTACAGGAATCTCGATAAGGGGTAAATCAACTTCCCTCTCTAGGCTTGTTCATGCGTAACGCTGATACTCGGGATATTCATACTGTGCGGTCTGATACATTTGTCGTGTTGTTGTCTGTGTGGCAGTAACAGGCAACGGTGGTGCAGCTGGCTCAAACTGTATTGGCTGTTGTGCGGCTGGCATGGCCTGGGCATGCTGCATAGCTCCTTGTTCATTCTGATCTTGTCTGAGTGGCCGTGATCTTTCTTGTGTTTTACCTATGGCGATATTATGTTTTAAAACTGGACAATCGTGTACGTAATGACCTGGCTTTTTACAATAATTACATGTCCCTTTTACAGGTCCTGCTGAATCGGAATGTGTCATACCCTTTTTATGTCCTTCAGCTGGAACAGTCTGGGAAACTAGCATTTTCATTTTCGTGTCTTTCATGCGTCTGTGTTCATGTTCTTGTTCTTCTCTGATTCTATTGTGATGGTACTGTAACATTTGTAACATTTGTGATGGAGTGTTACCTTGCCAGGTACTCTCGAATTTTAATACTCTATTCTTTACTGGGGGCAGGGCATTTTCCACTAACTTTTTTACAAACAGATGTGGGTATGATTCGCTACTTGCTTTTATGCCACTATTTATACCAAAACATTTTTCAAATCGGGCATAGTAATCACTAGTGTCTTCATCTTGCTTCTGCTTACAGGCTGAAATCGTTCCCCAATCTTCCTTTTTCGTAGTTAATAAACGTGGCAGTACCTGTACTAGTAAACCTGGTAATGCTTTAGTTTTATCCCCAAGTCCTGCTCCTGCAGTTCGGGCCTTTTCTTCCGCTTCTAACACTGACCATTCTATCTTTTGGTCACCTACCTCCCACTCTTTTTCCTTGAGTTTCTCATAAATACCAGCAGGCATCAACACCTTTAATATTGTCATAATGTCGGGATAGGTATATTCTCCCATGAGTAACATGTCTTTAATTTCTCGGTGAAAACCCGCTGCATCTTTGTCATGACTGGGTACCACTTTCTTCATTTGTAACAATTCTATTTTTGATATGGGCGTATATACAAATACGCGCCTAAACTCGTTGTCCTCGCCTTTTATTGGGTGCACTTCTCGTAACGGATTCTGTCTATCCATGTGATACGTGGTTCTTTCCTTGACGGGCAATGAAACATGCTCTGAGCATACAAAAACAATATACTGCTTTCTTGATTCTAGAATTTCTTTAATTAATTTAGTACCTGGACCTCTCCATTTATTCATAAGCAATTCAGTCAGTATGTCAGGTAAGGGACCAGGGTCCGAATGCTGACTCCGATATAGTATAATGAGTTGTTGAATCATATAAATCCCAGCTAACCTCTGTTCATCTGGGGTGAGATTCAAAAATGTGCGTACTACTGTATCATCATTATATTTTCCGGGACTGTCCACCCAATGGACAGCTGCCCTGGCCAAATCTTGTTCGTCCATAGAATCGAGAAAATGATAACCCCTTCGTTCTCGGAGTAGCTTGTCGGCGGTTTGGAACGAATGCTCGTTAGACCTTATATTGATTATAGGTATTTGGAAATTCCTGTTATTACCTGGACATATCGGACGTATTGAGTCAGTATGACATCTAGTCTGATTCCTATTACAAGATCTTCCTCTACCTACATAGGCTATGGTGTCCGACTGTCCTGCGGGCAGTCCTGACCCTTCTTCCTCGCTTTGTTCGAACTCGTCTGCCTCTAATCTTTCTTCGTGTAGGCGTTCTATTTCTTTACGGATCTTTCGGCACATGGCTATTATACAATTTTGCTTATCGTGTCTCCCTTCTGATATATTCTGGCTCCATCTGGTAAGAATTTGCATTGCTTCCGGGTCTACCCCCGGTCGGTCTACATTTCTGATCACACAGTTTATGAGGAAACGTAACAGTTCCCCCTGTATCTCTACTTTCTGGTATTCCATAGCTCTGTAAATACATTCTGGATCTCGCCCTGTTTGGACAAAATGATATATTTCGTCTAGATGCGCAGTCATTCCTGGTAACTTCGCTAAATACACTGCGGCTCGTCTGATACGCAATGAGGCCAGGGTCATTTCGTCCTCTATACCGGGCACCGGGTCATATCTACAATCTACGAGAAGTTCTTTAAGTGCACGAGCACTTACGAATTTGGGTGTACGTGAATGCGCTGACTCTTGAAAAGTAAGTTTATTTATTCTAGGTGGCGTAGAAAAGATATTGGTAGCACCTCCCGTGGCCCCATCTGGGGCGTCGGGTGTGAAAGGATTCGTTGAACGTGACACAGCAACTATAGGTGTGGACACAGCTATAGAAGTAGCTGTAGGAACAGATACAGAAACAGATGTGCTTGCCGGAACTTGTGACTCGATTTGTTGCTGTAGGGATACGGGTACTGGATCTTGGCGTAGGACCTCCCTGATATGCGGTCTATGTGGGGCGGAATTAGCATACTCGGGAGCTGCGTCATCTAAATATGAGGAAAGAAAAACATCTTCTGCGGTTCTAGGATGCCCCTTAGGATGTACCTTGATTGGGAATAATGGGGGTGGCAAGTCTTTCGGTATCTCTGGAGTAGCCTTAGGTAATCCTTCGGCCAGAAGGGGATACATACCATTCATAAGGGCATTTCTTTGTCTGTCTACTTGTTCTGATTTCACTCGGATACCTTCCTCAATTAATAGATTTCCTTGAACTTTATTTGAACTTTCTTTATTCCTTTCTTCCTGTCTACGTGCTTTTTCTGTACGTCTATGAGATTCTTTACGCCATAACTCAACGGCGTCCTTCTGTGACTGTCTGACTTTCCTTTTCCATAACTCTTCCTCGACTTTCATGATGCACTCTGCATCCCAGGTCCCCGCTGCGGGCCACCTCTGACTTTCTGGTAATCCCTTGGTGTAGTCTACCCATAAATCAAGAAATAATATAGCGTCTAAGCCATGTTTGTGATACATGAAGTGCCCTGGAGTATCCCTAGGAGGAATAGGGACGGCTTCTTCGAGAACCCCTTTTCTAGTCGTGATCTGTCTTAATTTCGAAAAGAGCGGCATATTGAGAACTGACCTTATACTTGATTTTGACCAACTGACCTGATACTTGAATTTGAACAGACTTAATACAATAAACACGATAATGAACAGTCATTCATACCACAATATGCAGGACGTTTTTTAAACACATTAAACATTAAACATTAAACCTTTAACTGAAACAACAATGATGATCGTCTGCATAACTAATCACCAAGCTTAATTTTTGACAATAACTAGATACTTCGGAATACTTGATATACTGCTAAACAGTACAGATACACTGCTAAAACAGTGCAGACCGGATTTGTGTACCCAAACCCGTCTTGACCGGCACAACCTATGTGCACGTCAGAAATGCCTCCCCAGTAATGGTACTCACCGGGTAGCTTCGGAAACGGAAGGCCTCGGTAACTTGAACTTGAACCGGACTGGACTCGACTCGTCTCGTCGGAAACTGGGCTTGACTTCGAACTGGTGGGTCTCTGTATACCTCGGATCTTGCTCTCTCAGCTAGGCTCTGGTCGGGATACTTCGCACTTCTCACCGCCTCGTCTGGGTGTTGATCGCAGTCTCAGTCGCCCCCGCTTGACCGGAGGGAGATACAGGAAATCCTGCTGGTACGCGTTATTGTCCGTCCAGCTGTGGCAGGAGACCGGGCCTGCAACTCACCGCCGGCGCGTGAGATGAGAAAGTGTCCCTGTTCGGGCGCCATCATGTGGTAAATAAAATTCCTTTACCGGGACTGAATTTGATACAGAAACATTATAAAATAGCTCAGTAAAATGAGAGGCAGAATCCGTGATTTTAGAGTTTCAGAATGGGCTTTATTCCAGTAATCGATTATAATCGGTTGCTCCAAGTTCCATCACCACGGGGGTTCAGGAAGTGAAGTACATACTTTATTGACAAGAAATGACTTTTATAGTACATACATGACAATGAAGTGAATGCAGTAGGCGTAACAATTGATAAAGAAAATGACGATTTGTTCTGCGTAACCAGAAATGGGTGTAATAAGGCGTAAAAAGGAACATAATTGGTTATGATGTCATATATAGGTGGATCTATAAGATAATAATTGGCCTAGATGCGCGCGCAGCAGCATGACGTGTAATTGACGTGTAACTAGGGGGTGAAGGGGACTTGACATTTAGCTCTACATGTGGAGACAAAAAGTCTGGGGGGTCAAGTCAACCTAATCCCAAATCATATCTAACATCCTATGTTTAAAGAACTATGTTATCCAAGAAAGAAGGACTCTCGGACAGAATCTATTCTATACTGACTGTGCGTGCGTGTACAAGCGTCTAAGTGTCTACACTGAATGCGAGGGGGTAGGAATATTCCATGGTGACAGGGCTATGAATTACTTGCATAAGGGCAGAGAAGCCGGGCCTTTTGCTCGGTGACTGGAAGAATGTTTACTTAAGCTACTAGGCAGGAATGCATCGGCTGAGGGGGAAGCAGATAATTCGAAGGTGAAATACAGTTCTTGGCAGAGAATAGGCTGATGTCAGGCTTCGTGAGCCGCGCAGAGAATGAGACAAAGTTCATGGTCACAGATGCAGGCTCAGACTGGAGCTTTCAGAGGCAGAAGACAAAAGGAGTTTTGATGACAGAATCAGGGCCTACTTGCCTGGACTGTAAAATGGCATAAGTGAGCCATACAAAGCTGGTGGCCTTTCATATTTAGGAATGGAATATCCGGCCTATTCATGGCGGATCTGACAGAGGACATGTTGACGGTGGACGCATATGTATTTGCGTCTTCATAACTGGAACTGGAGGGAACATACATGTACTTGTGACGCGCACATAGAACCGTTGGGGTCCAAGATAGGGGACATAACTGACCAGAAAAATCCATATTTCCACAGTTCAGTACATGTCCGGACAAGGAAGTGACTAATGCGTGTGTCCCCATTGTAGTGTTTACGGCACCAGAAACACAATAGGCTATGTAGCATACTGTGACTGGCATCCCATTGGATGAGCATCATTGACGTAAGGTGAATCACTGTCTCTACATTCTTCCACATTTTCATACATAAATTAGGTGAGACATAACACAGCAGTGCGTCCCTGGATGTTTATTGCACATCCAGTGTAGTTTAGCAGCTGGAGTGGTAGAGGGACAGGACAAGCACAATTCACAATATTGGCTCGTGGAGGATGAACCAGAGTCCATCCGGGGATGACAGGTACCGTGGAACTGGAAGGGTACTGTCCCCAGTGAGGTCACCATGTCATTGGTCATTGAAGAGGACTTGGCAGGCCATGTCGCTGACCAAGGTGAGAGCATCAGAGTGTAACGTGGGAAAATGGAAGGTCGTGGGGCCATGTGTGGCACCAAGGATAAACAGGGCAGGTTGCGGAAATGAATGGTAGTGTCTTCTTCTGATCTCAAACCCATCCACGTCCTCGTCCTCGTATGTGTGCACTGCCCCACCTGTGGGTTTTTCTGTACCAGCTGCAGGACTGTGTGCCACTGACACATCAGTGGACGGTGATGGACTATCTTCCACACTGTGTGCCACTGACACTTCAGGGGGTGCAGTGGATACGCCTGCCACACTGTGAGGCTCTAACACACCAGGGGGCAGAGATGTGAAGGGTGTGGGGGCAGCAGCATTCATCTGCACCATGCCTTGTGGGAGCAATGCCATGATGAGGATCTGAAGGGCATGGTAGATCCCAGCTACATTTCATGTTCAGCGGTGGGTGCCATCCTTTACGCCTCCATCCACAGCATGTCCTCCATGAGCCTCTGCATGTGTGGCAGGTCACAGGATGTAAAAAAACTTTACAATTCACTGAAAAAAACATAGGTCTCAGACACGTTATAGTTAGAAATTAGCATTGAAAAACCTTAGAAATTCACTTAAAAAAACAGAGGTTTCAGACATGACATAGTTCGTTGGACATTTCACTGGTTCGAAACCATAGAAATTCCCCTGTTATAGTTAGTTCAGCTAACTATAACTCGCACACCCGGAATGCACTGCTGATGACATCACATATTACATCGTTCATGACATGGTCAGTGACATCACTGATGACATCTCAAATGACATCACTGATACATCACTGATGACATTATCCACCTGAAAATCTGATGCACCTCCTCACACTCTAATATAACCTTTGAAACATCCACTCTAAAATATAGAGTATCATTTTCAAAACCATCGACAAACCAATACCAGTTACTACATACACACTCACTGATTCCTAGGTCTAGACACACATCCACTCATTCACCCATACAGTCCCTCATACATGCAGTCACTCATGAATACAACACTATCATATGCACTCATACATCTATACAGACACTCACACAATGCCACTCACCCATGGAGTTATTCACACAACTAGTCAGTCATGCAAAGAATCTATAACACTACCATTTACTCACCTACACAGTTATACACACACCACCTTACATATTTATATAGATACTAATGCATACTTAGTCTCTTATATAATCACTGATACAAGTACACACTCATCCCTACAGCCACTCTCACAATCACTGACTCTCATGTATACTTATTTATATACTTCAACTCTCACATGCACTGTATTTTACATATGTAGTTACTTGCTCATGTACCACTGAGACATCCATTCAGTTACCAACAGACTCATACACACACTCACCCACCCATACAGCTGTTTCCACATGCACTTTTGAACCCATTCACCCAGTGAATCAACCACTCACACATCTATGCACAGAGTCAGACACCTCTCACCCACCCACACATTCACTCACTCTCCCATACAAATACTCAGGCAACCAATCAATAACCCATAGAGACACTTATGTAGCTACTGAGCAACCCATGCAGCAGGTTACACAACAACAGACAGACTGATACAGACATTCACATAGTTTAGTCACGAACCCATGCATTCAGTAAGACACATGTAATCACTCATTTATTCAGTCAGTCATGTCCCTTCTAAATCCTTTATACAGACACTTATACACCCACTCATTTTTCAATACAGCTTGGCATATATATAAAACAAATGTAAACTTTACAGAAACACACAGTAACTGGATGATGTCATCAGTAATGTCATCAGTGATGCCACTAACCATGTCATGAATAATGTAATATGTGACGTCATCAGCAGTGCATTGCGTGTGCGCGAGTTATAATTAGCTGAACTAACTATAACAGGGGAATTTCTATGGTTTTGTATGAGTGAAATCATGTCCAACCAACTATAACATGTCTGAAACCCATGTTTTTTTCAGTGAATTTCTAAGGTTTATTTAAATGCCAATTTCTATATAAATATAGCCTTTGTTTTTTTCAGTGAATATATATATATATATGTGTGTGTGTATGTAGGTGTGTATATGTATGTATATGTATGTATGTATAAGATATATATATTACCTACTGGCAGTCGCCAGTAGGTAGTTATAGTTAGGACCACGTTTCCATAGGAAATCTGCAACATTCTATTTTGAATAACTTTGGCGCCGGTCGACGAATCCTCGCGAATTTTTCAAAATAGGTGGGGCGCTACGCTCCGCTCCTTCCCTGAAAGTCTTGGGGGGATTCGTCAAGCGGGGGCTGAGATAAAAGGGGGGTCCCAAAACGCGTTTTTCCCATGCATTTTTCCATAGGACCTTAAGACAGGGCTACAGCCCGAATGGCTGAACAGAATTACTAGAAATTTGGCAGAGAGGTAGTCCTCAGGTCAAGGAAGTGCCTTTTGTAGGTTTGGTGTAAATCTGTTCAGTAGATTCTGAGAAAATAGCCTTTAAATCAATATATATATCTGAGCCAGCTTACGGTGCGCTTACGGTACGCTTACCGTACGCGTACGGTGGCGTGCGCGAGCACGATTCTGATTGGCTCTTAGATCTTAGTAAACATTTGAATCGGCCGAAACCAGGAAGCGGCGGCCGCCATTTCGTGTGTTTCACTCAGAAAAAAAAGAGTGATAACAAGAAAAGGGGGCAAGGAGGAGAGTTACAGACCCCCTAACATTTGTAAGGGGGTCAAAGAAGGACAGAAAAGTACAAAGAAAACATTTATTGTTTTTAAAAAAAATCACGGGGTACGCGTACGGTAAGCGTACGGTAAAAAAAATAAAAAAAAAAGAAATGAAATGCAGATTTAAGTGTTTAGACATTAGGGGGCTCTAAAAAGAGCCGTTGTGTTTATGAAGTGATTTTTAAGTGGTACCTACAAGTAAGTACCGATGCAGAGTCTAAGGTTCAAGAGGAAGACTCTGTTCCCTTCATCATTGAAGTGCACACCATCTCCTCTATAAATGTCTTGCATGTCGTAACACAAGTTGTTGTGGTAAATGGAACCCATACCATAGTCACGGAGGAAAGCAGAAACAGATTTGTTGACGTGCTTTCTTGCTTTGTCAATCTGCGGACAGAAATGATTGGACCAGTTCCATTTTTGCCTTTGGCATATGTTAGAAAACACAAAGGCAGTTTTAGGGAAAAGTGAAAACAGTTGTGCAAAGGTGTCCTTCATAAGCATTTCCAGACCTACCCCAGTCAAAATGCCTAGGTCATTGCCACCACAGTGCACTATTATGAGGTCAGGGTGTTGGTTTTGCATGAAGGATTTCACCAATGGCATCAATTGGTGCCACTTTAACCCTCTCTGACCAATCCATTTAATGTCTACATTTGGCAAAGCAAGGTCTCTCACCATACCTGTTTTCTCTGCAAACTTTTCACTCCAGAAGACATAGCTGTGCCCTACCATCCACACTGTGAACATCTTCAAAGGAGAACTGGATGCACTCAGGAGGTGTAATTCAGTAGAATGGTAAAAAGAAATGAAAGACAGTTTGGAAATGGAGGCATACATATTTTTTTCATAAAAAAAAGAACTGATTGGCTGTTTCATACCATTCTAGAATAAAAACTAGGCTGTATGTGTAAATTAATAGAAGCATGTTTTGTATTGGTACAGAAAAATGTGTTACCAAAGAACAGTACTATGGATTTGCTGTTAGGTTTGAAAAGTCAAGCACTCTTGCTCTGTGGAATTGAAACATTGTTTGGCGAACTTCTGACCTAACTCCACACAGCAGTGTTCCATGAGCTGTTGCTATGGTAGCAGGCAGAAGTCAAGTTGGGGGAAGGGTACTAGGCAGAAGTCAAGTTGGGGGAAGGGTAGTTTTGGAAAAGGGTTGGTTTTCAACCAATAGAAATGTGTGATTACATTTGAAAAAAAGGGGGAAGCACTGAGATTTGAAATTAACATGTATATATGTGGAAAAAGTTTGCCATTATCTGGTTCTGCTGAGAGGAGAGAGGTGTAAAGAACAGAGATCCTGGCTCTGATAATCTGCTGTTTGAGTGCCACATTTCTTTCACAACTAACTAATTTTAAAGGTGAGTTTAGAGTTTGAGAGGGGATGTATATGGTAAATTAAGAAATGAATAATAGAAATGCAATTCTTTTTGTTGAAGTTGTGTTTATTATTTTCTGTTTGGGGAGAAATTTAAATGTGAGGAATAAGTAAAATAATATGGACTATGTTTTCACAATAAATTAAGGTGTACTGGTATAAAAAAAGAATAGTTTAAGGGTTTGAGGTTGGACTCAGTAATGCAAATACATTCAGCATCACTAAGGCTGGTTGCCCTTGCTGGAGTGTAGGCAGTCACCCAGGTTACAAATGGTGCTGGTCTGAAAAAGCAGTTTGGACATGTGCTTTTTAAAAAATCTGAAAAGTGGATTCATAATGTGTCAGTCTGTAAAAGTGATTATCACTTGCCAAAAAAAAGAGCAGTAAGTGTGCTTTCAAATTGGCAAAGAAATTTCGTTTTGTGACTAATGTGAAAACATGACTCTGTGTGCAAAGAGGAATTATAGGCAGAGATTTATTGCGTATTGCTCTGGTGATTTCACAGTTGCATTAGATGGAAAGGGGGAGCCATTTTTTGGTGCAGAAGCAGACTCTTAGCACACAGCCAGCTGCTTACCATGTGGAATCATGCACAGTATTCACAAGCGAGTGGGGTTTGAGGTTTCAGTCAGTAATGCAAATACATTCAGCATCACTAAGGCTGGTTGCCCTTGCTGGAGTGTAGGCAGTCACCCAGGTTACAAATGGTGCTGGTCTGAAAAAACAGTTTGGACATGTGCTTTTTAAAAAATCTGAAAAGTGGATTCATAATGTGTCAGTCTGTAAAAGTGTTTATCACTTGCCAAAAAAAAGAGCAGTAAGTGTCCTTTCAAATTGGCAAAGAAATTTCGTTTTGTGACTAATGTGAAAACATGACTCTGTGTGCAAATAGGAATTACAGGCAGAGATTTATTGCGTATTGCTCTGGTGATTTCACAGTTGCATTAGATGGAAAGGGGGAGCCATTTTTTGGTGCAGAAGCAGACTCTTAGCACACACCCAGCTGCTTACCATGTGGAATCATGCACAGTATTCACAAGCGAGTGGGGTTTGAGGTTTCAGACAGTAATGCAAATACATTCAGCATCACTAAGGCTGGTTGCCCTTGCTGGAGTGTAGGCAGTCACCCAGGTTACAAATGGTGCTGGTCTGAAAAAGCAGTTTGGATATGTGCTTTTTAAAAAATCTGAAAAGTGGATTCATAATGTGTCAGTCTGTAAAAGTGTTTATCACTTGCCAAAAAAAAGAGCAGTAAGTGTGCTTTCAAATTGGCAAAGAAATTTCGTTTTGTGACTAATGTGAAAACATGACTCTGTGTGCAAATAGGAATTACAGGCAGAGATTTATTGCGTATTGCTCTGGTGATTTCACAGTTGCATTAGATGGAAAGGGGGAGCCATTTTTTGGTGCAGAAGCAGACTCTTAGCACACACCCAGCTGCTTACCATGTGGAATCATGCACAGTATTCACAAGCGAGTGGGGTTTGAAGTTTCAGTCAGTAATGCAAATACATTCAGCATCACTAAGGCTGGTTGCCCTTGCTGGAGTGTAGGCAGTCACCCAGGTTACAAATGGTGCTGGTCTGAAAAAGCAGTTTGGACATGTGCTTTTTAAAAAATCGGAAAAGTGGATTCATAATGTGTCAGTCTGTAAACGTGTTTATCACTTGCCAAAAAAAAGAGCAGTAAGTGTGCTTTCAAATTGGCAAAGAAATTTCGTTTTGTGACTAATGTGAAAACATGACTCTGTGTGCAAATAGGAATTACAGGCAGAGATGTATTGCGTATTGCTCTGGTGATTTCACAGTTGCATTAGATGGAAAGGGGGAGCCATTTTTTGGTGCAGAAGCAGACTCTTAGCACACACCCAGCTGCTTACCATGTGGAATCATGCACAGTATTTACAAGCGAGTGGGGTTTGAGGTTTCAGTCAGTAATGCAAACACATTCAGCATCACTAAGGCTGGTTGCCCTTGCTGGAGTGTAGGCAGTCACCCAGGTTACAAATGGTGCTGGTCTGAAAAAGCAGTTTGGACATGTGCTTTTTAAAAAATCTGAAAAGTGGATTCATAATGTGTCAGTCTGTAAAAGTGTTTATCACTTGCCAAAAAAAAGAGCAGTAAGTGTGCTTTCAAATTGGCAAAGAAATTTCGTTTTGTGACTAATGTGAAAACATGACTCTGTGTGCAAAGAGGAATTATAGGCAGAGATTTATTGCGTATTGCTCTGGTGATTTCACGGTTGCATTAGATGGAAAGGGGGAGCCATTTTTTGGTGCAGAAGCAGACTCTTAGCACACAGCCAGCTGCTTACCATGTGGAATCATGCACAGTATTCACAAGCGAGTGGGGTTTGAGGTTTCAGTCAGTAATGCAAATACATTCAGCATCACTAAGGCTGGTTGCCCTTGCTGGAGTGTAGGCAGTCACCCAGGTTACAAATGGTGCTGGTCTGAAAAAGCAGTTTGGACATGTGCTTTTTAAAAAATCTGAAAAGTGGATTCATAATGTGTCAGTCTGTAAAAGTGTTTATCACTTGCCAAAAAAAAGAGCAGTAAGTGTGCTTTCAAATTGGCAAAGAAATTTCGTTTTGTGACTAATGTGAAAACATGACTCTGTGTGCAAATAGGAATTACAGGCAGAGATTTATTGCGTATTGCTCTGGTGATTTCACAGTTGCATTAGATGGAAAGGGGGAGCCATTTTTTGGTGCAGAAGCAGACTCTTAGCACACACCCAGCTGCTTACCATGTGGAATCATGCACAGTATTCACAAGCGAGTGGGGTTTGAGGTTTCAGTCAGTAATGCAAATACATTCAGCATCACTAAGGCTGGTTGCCCTTGCTGGAGTGTAGGCAGTCACCCAGGTTACAAATGGTGCTGGTCTGAAAAAGCAGTTTGGACATGTGCTTTTTAAAAAATCAGAAAAGTGGATTCATAATGTGTCAGTCTGTAAAAATGTTTATCACTTGCCAAAAAAAAGAGCAGTAAGTGTGCTTTCAAATTGGCAAAGAAATTTCGTTTTGTGACTAATGTGAAAACATGACTCTGTGTGCAAATAGGAATTACAGGCAGAGATTTATTGCGTATTGCTCTGGTGATTTCACAGTTGCATTAGATGGAAAGGGGGAGGCATTTTTTGGTGCAGAAGCAGACTCTTAGCACACACCCAGCTGCTTACCATGTGGAATCATGCACAGTATTCACAAGCAGTGGGGTTTGAGGTTTCAGTCAGTAATGCAAATACATTCAGCATCACTAAGGCTGGTTGCCCTTGCTGGAGTGTAGGCAGTCACCCAGGTTACAAATGGTGCTGGTCTGAAAAAGCAGTTTGGATATGTGCTTTTTAAAAAATCTGAAAAGTGGATTCATAATGTGTCAGTCTGTAAAAGTGTTTATCACTTGCCAAAAAAAAGAGCAGTAAGTGTGCTTTCAAATTGGCAAAGAAATTTAGTTTTGTGACTAATGTGAAAACATGACTCTGTGTGCAAATAGGAATTACAGGCAGAGATTTATTGCGTATTGCTCTGGTGATTTCACAGTTGCATTAGATGGAAAGGGGGAGCCATTTTTTGGTGCAGAAGCAGACTCTTAGCACACACCCAGCTGCTTACCATGTGGAATCATGCACAGTATCACAAGCGAGTGGGGTTTGAAGTTTCAGTCAGTAATGCAAATACATTCAGCATCACTAAGGCTGGTTGCCCTTGCTGGAGTGTAGGCAGTCACCCAGGTTACAAATGGTGCTGGTCTGAAAAAGCAGTTTGGACATGTGCTTTTTAAAAAATCTGAAAAGTGGATTCATAATGTGTCAGTCTGTAAAAGTGTTTATCACTTGCCAAAAAAAAGAGCAGTAAGTGTGCTTTCAAATTGGCAAAGAAATTTCGTTTTGTGACTAATGTGAAAACATGACTCTGTGTGCAAATAGGAATTACAGGCAGAGATGTATTGCGTATTGCTCTGTTGATTTCACAGTTGCATCAGATGGAAAGGGGGAGCCATTTTTTGGTGCAGAAGCAGACTCTTAGCACACACCCAGCTGCTTACCATGTGGAATCATGCACAGTATTCACAAGCGAGTGGGGTTTGAGGTTTCAGTCAGTAATGCAAATACATTCAGCATCACTAAGGCTGGTTGCCCTTGCTGGAGTGCTTTCAAATTGGCAAAGAAATTTCGTTTTGTGACTAATGTGAAAACAAATGTAGTAATATATTTAAATAAAATAAAGGAATTTTTTTTTAGTTTTTTTCAGGTATTGCTGAAGAGCAGTGAACAAAATTTAAGATGCCTACAAAATCCAGAGTAAAAAAAGACCACAAAAAAAACCTATATTTGAAGACAACTGGAGGACCTAAGTTAGTTGAAGATGCTCATGTTGGGAAAAAGAAAAAAATTTCTGGTAAGCAGACAAAAAATTTTCTAAAGAACATATTCAAAAAAAGGAAAAATGTACAACATGTCTGTACTGGAAAGAATGATTTCAATCGAAAAGGACAGGAAAAAATTGAGAATTTAGTTAATGCAAATATACCTTCTGCAACTAAAAAGATTAACTTAAACAGAAAAACAGCGTTTAAAGAGATACGTAGAAAAATGTTTCAGAGAAGAGTTATGTCCAATTTGATAAAGGATGTGAAGAAATATAAGCAAAAGGCTAAGTTTTATAAGAGAAAAAAAGAAATTGAAGCCATTGCAGCAAAGGCATTAGAATTAAAAAGGAAACTATTCATTTTAATTTTGAATAGGATGCGTACATTAGACAAAATGGTTAATGTACTGAAATCACATAGCAAAAGGAAAAGAGTAGTGAACAGAACAAACTTTTCTAAAGTGTTTTTAGTGAAGAGAGTTATTTTCAAAGTAACAGTTTGCTGCATGCAGTTGACACCAGAGGTCGTGCTTATGAAGTGAAAAATGGTTGCATAATGGAGAAGGAGATAATGGTTCCAAGAGATGAGGTACAAGTGATGGCGGATGAGGCTATGGGGAGACGTCCTAAAGCCCCAGTGTACACTTGGAATTGTAGTAGTATTTGCACTGTGCGTCAGGAATCTATTGATAAATTTCATGAGTTTCTAAGAGAATATAGTAAAAAAAGTGTAAAACAGAAGATTAAGGTGCTTCAAAGTTTGGATCCATGCAGAGTGAGAGAGAATACTGGTTTGCAGGGTCATTCTCTGGCTTGTCTATCTAGAAAAGTGTGTAATAGTGTTTTCCATCATTTTAGGATGCTGGCTGTTCATCATACTGAAATGTGAAAGTTTGTGAGACGGTTGTATTTTGCTAAAAGTCCAGCAATAAAGTTAGATGAATTGAATAGGGCTCTGTTCCGTGGAACGGTATCAGATGTAGAGAAGGTTGTTGATGAAATTCAGTTTTGTTACTTTGGTCCTGAACAAAACAGTGCAGAGAAGGACACAGTAAATGAGGAAGAAGTGGAAGAGAATGTAGAACCCTCTGTAAGTAAGACATTTAATGATCACATAACAAAATTTGCAATAATCTCTAATGAAAGACCAAATATTACTTGTATTTGTTGCCGCAGAACTCATTATAGAAAACAAACCAGGTATGTTGATCTCTACAGAAAGAGTGAAAATGAAGATAATTATAAGTGGAAGGATTTTGCCACATATATATTTCTTGAAAATTGTTTTGAATTGGGTGAAGTTCAGCGTATTTGTAAATACTGTTACAACAAGTTAGAGGAAAATAGAATGCCGACCAGAGCTGTACATAATAATTTAGAATTGGATGCTATTCCTGCTGAACTTTCTGAATTAAATACATATGAGTCTATACTCATTCAATGTGTTCATCCGTTCCAGACCATAGTACGTATGGAGCCCAAAACTGGTAAATTACCTCCTTCAGATTTACTGAGAGGTTTAAAAGGTAGAGTGGTGTATTTGCCCTTGGATTTGAAAAAAAATATGGAAACTATTGATGCAGATACTTTGGAAACTGAACCATTAATTATTCTGGTTAATGGTGTACCTACAAAGAATAAGAAGATTTGGCAGGAGCTGGTAGATGTACGGAAAGTACAAAGAGCAAATTTGTATTTGAAAAGGAATAACAAATGGTATGAATCAATTTATATAGAAGAAGAAGAAGAAGAAGATTTACAAGAAGACACAGAAACACCAACTGGACAAATTGAAAAAGTGGACAAGTCAAAGGAAGAAGAAATTTATGAACATTTTAGCATACATCCTCTTCATTCAAAAGAAGTTATGGGAGACAATATTGATCTATTTCAGATGAAGAAAGCAAAAGGAACTCCCGTGAGTGTATGGGAGGAGAGCTTGGAAGCTCGATGTTTTCCCCAGCTGTTTCCTAAAGGAAAAGGAGGGCGATACGATGAACGTCCGGAACAGATTCCAGCTTCTGAGTATCGGACTACAAGACTATATGCTGAAGATCCCAGATTTCGACAAAGTATTCCTTATTTGTTCCATCTTTTATTTGAAAGCGACTTGTCTGCATTGTCTTATGCAGTAAATCACATTTTAAAAAGTGGAGTACATTTGCAAAATGTGTCTGCTAAGGATTTTATGGAGAAAGTGCAGCACCGAGATGATCATTTGGAAACACAACTGATCAATCTGATGGCTTGTCAGCGTGGGACAAATGAATATTGGTACCGACGCCATGGTGAATTAAAATGCATGTTACGGAATTTAGGAACACCAACATGGTTCGTTACCCTAAGCTGTGCGGAGTACGCTTGGGATGATTTACTGGATTTTCTACGAGAGGCAAATTCAAACATTAAAAACATCGAATACAAAACAGCAGGAGAACTGTGCTCATTGGATCCGGTTAATGTTTGCAGATATTTCAATCATAGATTTGAGGCTATGATGTCCTTCATCTGCAATAAAAAAAATCCACCTCTAGGAGAAGTAGTGGATTTCTTTTGGAGAAAAGAGTACCAGGCAAGAGGTGCTCCTCATATTCATATGCTGTTGGGGATCAAGGATGCCCCAAAGTTTGGAACAGATACTGATGAAGCAGTGTTATCTTACATTGAAGAATATGCAACATGTGCTATACCAAAAAGCACAGAAGAGAAAAAGTTAAAGGAGCAAGTTTTACGTTTCCAAAGTCATCGGTGTGGAAAATACTGTCGACGGAAATACAAGAGCAAAGATAAATACTACACTAAATGTCGATTTGGATTTCCTAGACCTGTTCTTTCAAATGGAAGAGTTAACAGTTTTATGTCATCTGTGAGACATACTATCACAAGAAAATCACCTAAGAATACCTACAACCTTAAAAGAAAAGAAGAATCAAAAAATATAAATGACTACAACCCAGTGATTTTATCCATGTGGAACGCTAACATGGATATACAGTATGTAGCTGACAATTCCATTGCTGTTGCTCGATATGTAACGTCTTACATTACGAAATCAGAAAAAACAGAATTGAAGGAAATGTGGGAAGAGATTTCTCACGAGAAAACTGTCAGTAAGAAGCTGTACAGTTTCAGTTTGAAGATGTTATCGCATCGAGAAATTGGATCCTACGAATGTTCAGATAGGTTATCTTCTGCAAGTCTCTACTCGAAATCAAGAAGAATAATTTGGGCAAGTTTAGGCCTTGCAGCAATGAGAAATCGGGTACTGAAATCTGTTGGAGAAATTGAATATTTGGCCGAGAATGACCCAGAAAGTACAGATATTTTGAAATCAAACATGTTGGACACATATTATCCCAAGAGAAGTCATCATCTGGAGAACATGTGTCTCTATGAAGTGCTGCAGAACTACATTTATTCACGGAAAGCCGCAGAAGACATCAACAATGGAAAATATAAAGTCATTGGTGAGGAAGGATGTTTGGTGAAGCAAACAAAAGGAAGTTTGATAAATCACCGGAAGCTGAGTTGCGACACTACTGACAAAAAGGAATTTTACTACTTGGCTCTTTTACAGCTGTTTAAACCATGGCGTACAGAGGATGAACTACTGGGAGAATTTCAAAGCTATGAAGATTCTTTTAATGCTTGCAAAGACAGCATACAATGCAATACATTCACAACTTATCTGCAAATGTTAAATTAAGAAATTGAACAGGAAACTACAATTGCAGCAGAAATAGCTAGAGACAGTTCTCAGGACAGCCAAAGTTCAGGAACACTCAGTCAAGATCCCCTAGGACAACCAATCGTTGAAAATGAAGCATCAATAGCCATGAATGAAGTGGAAACGGCTATGAATCAAGCTCAAGGAGAATTTATAGACTTACAAAATTTGGAAAGACAACAGAACGAAGAGCAGCAACAAATTTATGAAGAGATCAGAAAAAAAATTGATCACGGATTTCTACATGAAAAAAAAGAGTGCTCATGCACATCATTTCATCCAATCAGGATGTATGTAAGCGGACAAGCTGGAACTGGAAAAAGTTTCCTAATAAAAGTCATCAGAAGCTACCTACAGCAAAAAACGGATTCTACTTTGTCTTGTGTGGTTACTGCTCCAACTGGGTTAGCAGCATATAACATAAAAGGAATCACTTTACATCGTTTGCTAATGTTACCAGTGGAGCATGAGAACAAAATACAATACAACAAGCTAACTGGAGAAGCATGCTTGGAAGTTTCAAGAGTATTGAAGAAGATGCAAGTTCTCATTATTGATGAGGTGAGCATGGTATCAAACTTAATGCTTGCCTTTGTGAATTTAAGAATGCAGCAAATTCTGAAGACAGACTATGACGTGTTATTTGGAGGAAAACACGTCATAGTTTTTGGAGATCTTTTGCAACTTACTCCAGTTAAAGGACAACCAGTGTTTAATACTGTGACACATGAAGACACGAAGAAGTCATTGGGAAGCATCGGTAATACAAATATTTGGTCCTTCTTTGAGTACAAGGAACTTACTACTAATATGAGGCAAGCAAACGATGAAGAATATGGAAGTATTCTGAAAGATATCAGAATTGGACTACTCACTGAAGCTGGCAAAAAAGCATTACAGAGTCGGCTGCTACATAATTTATTTCCAAAGGAAGAAATAGTTGCAGAGAAGATATACAAGAACATTGCAGAAAACAAAAGTGTCATCTGCTTAATGCCAACTCTACGTGAGTGCTCAATATTCAATGAGGAGCTTTGAAATTGGAAAAGGAAGATATCAGGAAATTGGAAGCAGTGGACAAAATTGAGGATGGAAGAATTACTGTCACATTAACAGGCACACTGAAAAATAAATTGGATTCACTAGAGAAGAAGATTTCCAAAACAGCTGGATTAGAAAAAAATCTATATGTTTGCATGAACTGTAGAGTATTTTTAAGGAGAAATTTGGATGTTGAAAAAGGTTTAGTTAATGGAGCTATGGGAAGAGTTGTGGGTTTTATTAATTATCAGAAAAAAGATGGAATTGAATGTTTAAAAATAAAATTTGATCAGATAGAAGAAGTTAAAGACATTTGTCGTTGTTCAGTTCGTTTCATGCTTGTGAAAGACTTATATGTACGTAGGAAGCAGTTTCCGTTTTCGCTAGCATATGCTGTAACTATTCACAAGTCTCAAGGATTGACTGTAGATTGTGCATTTGTGAACATTGGTTCAACTGTGTTCAAAGAAGGTATGGCATATGTTGCTTTGTCACGAGTGAAAACATTATCAGGTTTATTCATGATAGACTTTGATGATTCAAAAGTTAGTGCTGATACAAATTGTGTAAAGGAGTATAATAGATTAAGAAGAAGCTATGCTCCTCATTTAGGTCAGTATCCTGTGTTGGAGAAACGTGTAGTTTCTCGTAAAAGGAGAAATGAGAATATCTGTAATGAAGATGTAGAGAGGAGGAAAAAAAGAGGAGTGATGTAATTGCAAGCAAAAAGAATAAGGAAAATGAAGAACAGGTTGTAGGATGTTATTTTGAAAATAGCTCTGGTGTCAACTGCTACGCTAATGTAGTGCTGAATGTTGCATTTTATCTGGAAAGTTTGCAAGAGCAGATAATAGTAAATCAGGGAAAAAGATTCTGTTCTGTGCTGAGTCTCCTTTTTGAAAAGCTGAGTAATGATAAAACTCAAATAGAAAGTGCTACTGAAATTAGAAAACTTTTAGATGTATGTTCAGGACGAACACAGTTTTCTCAAAATGTACAGCAAGACGCACAGGAATTCTTGATTTATTTTCTTCAGGTACTGGAAGAAGAAGGGTTTCCCATTGAAAATGTATTTGGTCTCTCTTATAAATGGGAACATAGTTGTGAAAACTGTTATAATATATGTGGCTCTAATGTTGATTCTGAAAGGTTTATTTATTTAACATTGCCAGAGAGTAAAACAGTCACTTTTGCTAAATTAGTTAAAGATGCTAATCATAGCGTGCAATGCGGTGAGTGTAAATCTGACATGTTTTCAACATTAATTTTAAAGGAATACAGACAGTATGTAATTTTAATGATGCAACGCTGTAAAGCTGATGGTTCAAAATTAGATACTTTAATAAAGAAGTTTACAGGACAGCAATTATCAATTTCAGGAAAAACTTTTGTAACAGTTGCAATAATTTTCCATGAAGGACCTACTGTTACTTCTGGACATTACACAGTTTATCTTAAATGTGAAAAAGGCTGGACACTGTGTAATGATTCCCAATTGATTTTTAAGCAACGTTTGCCTTTTGATTTAGCAAATTCCTATCTAATCTTCCTGAAACCTACATTTTAGAGAGATTTGGCAACATCTGGACAAAACAATTTTACCATTTTATTGGATTACCATTTGGAATTTACAAATAAAAAGATTTAACAAATTATCATTTGGCCTAATGGAAAGGTAACCAATTGTAATGTGGAATTTTTCCATTTTTTAAGGAAACTTTGGAAAACCAAAAATTTAGAAAAAATCGGTAACATCTGCACAATTTAAATTTTGGAATGTTATTGGATTGCCATTGGAAATTTTTTCAAAAAAGATTTTTAAAATTACTATTTGGCCATGCGGAAAGGTAAACAATTCTATTGTGGACTTATTTAATTATTAATTAATCTTTCGGAAACCAAAATGTTACAGAGAATCGGTGACATCTGTACAATTTAAACTTTAGATTTTTATTGGATTACCATTGGAAATTTAACCAAAAAAGTATTTTAAAATTACTATTTGGCCTAAAGGAAATGGAACCCGATGTATTGTGGAGTTATTTGAGATATATTATTGTGATTATACTTCTGAAACAAAAATATCAGACGGTATTTTAAAGAAATAAGTATTGATATTAGATGATATTTTTTAAGAATATTATGCATTTCTATAAAGTTATGTTTATGCAAAAAGAGATTGTGGGCTTTTTTAAAACAATCTTTGAGATTGTTAATTTTTTTTTTGCCTGCTGTTAAATGATGAATGCAATTGCTTTCACAATTTATAGTGAAATGCAATATTTTCTGAAAACAGCAAAAAAAAGGCAAAAATATTTTTTGAAAAATATGTAAATATGTGTACTGTATTATAAAATGTTTTATTAAATATTAATACTTTTTTCTTTTTTTCAGATTGAGATAGAACATTTTCGAAAACTAGAACCATTTTTAAAGCAATTAAAAAAAAATTTAAATGAATAAATCTTTTTTTGAGTGGGTATGGTAAGTCAATAATATCATGGTCCCTTTTTTCCACTTCTCTACAATCACATTTTCAGTTTTTAATTGTAGTCTCTCAAGGACCTTGTAATGTGATAATTGATTTTTAGTGTTTTTTAAAAAAAAAAAAAAAAATACGCGTACCGTACGCGTACGGTAAAAAACAAAATAAAAAAAGTTTTAAAAAACATAAATAAAAAATAGATGAAAGGTAAGGTTGGCTCTTAAAAGAGCCGTTGTGTTCATGCAGGGACAGAGGAAAGAAAGATTGGGAATATTAGATGGTACGACAAGTGTGCTGATCTATTTTACTGTTCACTAGGGAAATACTGGTCTCCCTATAAGTAATTAGATCATGACAAGTGGCGCACCGTACTTCAACCCTCGCAAACCGAGGGTTAATTTCCAGAGGACCAGAAAAAGGAGATGCTTCCCCCACAGATGAAGGGCTCACCTGACCTGCAGAAGAAGGACTCGGCCCTGCAGATGATGGTCCAGGCTGAGCTGCTGTGGATGTGCTTGGTTGATTTACTGAAGGGTTACCTTCAGTAAGTCGAGCATGTGTCCTTCTGTGTACATCCTTAAGGTGTCTCATCATGGTGTGATTCCCAAAGGAATACTTCCTGTCAGGATTCCCTCTTGAAAGTACACGCTTACACAGCTTACAAGTCACTAAGGGTGCATTTACCTTTTGCTGGCCTTCTGGAAAAGTAAAATACTCCCATACGTAAGAGGTCTTTTGTTTCCTCGCTCTCTGCCTCAAGGTAGTGCTGCTCGCCTCACTCTCAGAAGAGCTCTGCTGTTCTGCCATCGTATCACAAAGACAACCCAGCTCCTTCTCCTAAGGCATCACAAGCAGAAATGAGGGGAATGGGTGTGGTGTAGGAGAGTTCTAGAACTGAAAGTAGTTTCAACCAATCAAAAGTTGTGTTTCATGATCACATGACCTACCGTACGCTTACGGTGCGCTTACGGTGCGCTTACGGCAAAAGTACGCATGCGCGTAAAAAAGACACGCGCTCGCGCGCATGCGCATAACAGTCACTCCCTGACACTTCCGCGTAACGTGCGCGGATTACGCGCGGCTACGCAAATTGCGTAACTATACGCAAACAGCGTAGATAAATTACGGACATTGCGTAAACCGTACGCTTACCGTAAGCTTACCGTACGCGCACTAAAAAAAAATAAAAACAAAAAGGAAAAAATGTATTGCTATTAAATTTTACCTGTTTATTTTATAAAAAAATGTAAAATAAAAACATATTGTATAATTTTAAAAATTTAACCATAGTCTTTAAAAAAGGATAGAAAATTAAAATAAAAATATGTAAAAAAAAAAAAGAAGAAAAAAAAAAAAATTTGCATTTAAAAAACCTTGCAAATTCACTGAAAAAACCATGGGTTTCACACACGTTATAGTTAGGAATTAGCATTTAAAAAACCTTTGAAATTCACTGAAAAAACCATGGGTTTCACACACGTTATAGTTAGGAATTAGCATTTAAAAAACCTTAGAAATTCAATGAAAAAACCAAAGGTTTCAGGGACGTTATAGTTAGCTGGACATTTCACTCGTAAAAAACCAATGAAATTCCCCTGTTATAGTTACTTCAGCTAACTATAACTCGCGCGCCCGCAATGCACTACTGATGACGTCACATATTACATCACTCATGACATGGTCAGTGACATCACTCATGACATCACTGATGACATCTCAAATGACATCACTGATGACATCATCCTTGTGATAGAGTGGTAGACCTCCTCTCACCCTAATATAACCTTTGATACACACATTTAAAAATAGAGACTGAAATTTTCAAAAAAATGGACATACAAATAACAGTTACAACAACCTATTCAGTAATTCTAAGATCCACATACACATCCACTCATCCACCAACAATCCTATACAGTCACTCATACATGTACTCACACATCATATGTACTCATACACCTAAACATCCTGTAACACAATGCCACTCATTCATAGAGTTACTCACACATAGTCACTCATGCTAATAAAGAATCAAACATCCATTTACCTGCATATACAGTTATACACACACCACCACACTTACTTTTACAGAAACTTACACATACTTAGTCTTTTAAATAATCACTTATAGAAACACATACTTATTCATACAGGCACTCTTCCAATCTCTCACTCACACATATACGTACTTATATACACCAATAGTCATATATACTAGTTTAAAAAATATGTAGTTACTCATAAAGACACTATTGAGACAGTCATTCACTCACTAACACACCCCTACACACACTCATCCACCCATACGGTCCTACACACATGCTGTCTTCAATACATACAAAAAGTGAGTCACTCATTCATGCACCTATGCACTACATAATAACCCCCACCGAACCATGAAGACACTCAGACACTCATACTGATACTCAAAAAACCAACTAATAACCTATATAGACACTCATGTAGCTACTCACCAACCCATGCAGCCACTTATATACAAAGTGAGAGACTGATACAGGTATTTACACATTTAAACATTACTCACTTAGCCATGTATTCATAAAGATACACTTAATCAGTCAGTTACACAATCAATTTTTAAAAAACAAATCATCAATTTAGACACTTATATACTCATTTATTCTTCCATCTACCTTGAGATATACATATATTAAACATATTTAATTTTCAGCAAAAAACACACATTCACTGGATGATGTCATCAGTGATGTCATTTGAGATGTCATCAGTGATGTCATGAGTGATGTCACTGACCATGTCATGAGTGATGTAATATGTGACGTCATCAGTAGTGCATTGAGGGCGCGCGAGTTATAGTTAGCTGAACTAACTATAACGGGGGAATTTCATTGGTTTTTTACGAGTGAAATGTCCAGCTAACTATAACGTCCCTGAAACCTCTGTTTTTTTCATTGAATTTCTAAGGTTTTTTAAATGCTAATTCCTAACTATAACGTGTGTGAAACCCATATATATATATATTCACTGAAAAAAACAAAGGTTATAGGTATGTTATAGTTAGGATCAGTTTCACTCATAAAAAACATTGAAATTCAGCAGTTATAGTTACCTAAGCTAACTAGAACATATTCCCCTGCAATGCACTGCTTATGAACTCACATGTTCACATATTACATCACTCATGACGTGATCAGTGACATCACCAAAGACAAAAGTGTGTTGCAAATGTTTCTGAAAGTTAAAGATATATAATAAGGTGCTGCATAAGTTAAATTACTATTCTTTTTGTACTACTAATGAGTGATACTGTTTCTAATATATCTCATCTCAGTGGCACTGTGATTGTCAGTATCAGTGTGTGATTGGATGTCTGAGTGGCTGTATGTGTGGGTGGGTGTGTGAGTGGCTGTATGGGTGAATAAGTGGGTGTGTGAGTGGCTGTATGGGTGGGTGAGTGAGTGTGTGAGTGGCTGTATCTGTGACTGTGGAGGCTGTGTGATTGGCTCCATGAATGGAAGAGTCGGTGTTTGTGAGTGTCTGTATGGATGAATTAGTGGCTGTGTGAATGGCTCTATGGGTGAGTGACTAGATGTGTAAGTAGATGTATAGGTAAGTGAGTGGCTATTTGACTGTGTGTATGGGTCTATGAGTGGGTGTGTGAGTGATTGTTTTGCACAGTAAGTATTTGTATGAGTGACAGTATAGATGAGTGAATGGGCGAGTGAGTGATTTTTTTGATGTGTAAATAGGTATGCAAGTAGTTTCTTGGATGAGTGAATGGATGTATGAGTGGATGTACTGGTGAGCAGCTCTGTAGTACCTGCATGGGTGAGGGAGTGGCTGTATATGTGAGTGAGTGGTTATGTGAGTAGATATATGGGTGTGTGAATGGGTATGTGAGTAGCTGTATGGGTCTCTGAGTGGGTGTGCAAGTGGTTTTGTTAGTGTGTGAGTAGGTTTACAGATCTGTGAGTGACTGCATGGGTGATTGATTGGTATGTGAGTGGCTTTATGAGTGAGTGTATGTGGGTGTGAGTGGGTGTGCAATTTGTTCTGTGGATGATGTCATCAGTAATGCAATTTGTGATTTCATCAATGATATCATCAGTGATGTCACTGACCATGTCATGAGTGATGTAATATGTGAGGTCATAAGCAGTGCTTTTCAGGGGTGTATGCTATAGTTAGATTAGGTAACTATAATGGCTGAATTCTAAGGATTTTGAACAAGTGAAATCTGAGTATAACTATAAAATCCCTGTAACCTTTGTTTATTTCAGTGAATTTCTACATCTTTTTAAATTCTATTTCCTAACTATAACGTCCAAGTAACCTTTGTTTTTAGGTCTCGCGTGTGGCAGCGCATGCGCTGCATGCGCTGTCTCAGCGAGACTTAAAGTAATTTATATATTGGCTTCACCTCCGTGTAATTTCTCCTGCCCCTCGTGATTGGTTTAAATTTAGCATTGCTGTTGTTTTCTTGATTTCTGTTGGCTGTTGGCCCTATTGTCACTTCCGTGTAGTCCCGAGGCAGCGGCGCCTAACTACAGTTTTCTTCCGCTTCTGCTCGCACTTAATTGCCTGCAGTGTGCCATCTGGTTGGGGGAGGGGTGCCTACTCTCCCTCGTTCCGGCCGCTTGTCTTTGCAGCCTACTGTTTCTTTGTATCAGAAGATACTTCACTTCCATTCAGCCTGCCTAAGATTCTTACCTCGTGGATGCGCATTTCCTTTCACTTTGTCCTACCTTTTAACTTATATTGGGCAAACTGCAGGTTTGTTCTTTGCTTCCTGCCGCAATTACATATTCACTGCTGAAGCCACACAGGAGGCTGCTCAGAGGATTTACAGTGCAAAACCTTTCGTATTATTCAAAATAGCCAGCTATTTACATTGCAAATGCAAATTTTTATTTCATTTCAAAGTATGCCAGTATTAGCATAAACAAAGAAATTATTTTCACGAAGAAAAGGGTGCAGTACCACAGGCTGTCCCTAGGTGTCCCTGGTCCTGCACCCTTTCCTTCGTGAAAGACATTTCTTTGCGTACTGGTGGCATACTTTGAAATGGAAACCAGCTATTGACATTGCAAATGCTAATTTTTATTTCATTTCAAAGTATGCCAGGATTAGCATAAACAAAGAAATTATTTTCACGAAGAAAAGGGTGCCATACCACAGGCTGTCCCTAGGTGTCCCTGGTCCTGCACCCTTTCCTTCGCCAGAGAAATTTCATTGCGTACTGCTGGCATACTTTGAAATGGAAACCAGCTATTGACATTGCAAATGCTAATTTTTATTTCATTTCAAAGTATACCAGTATTAGCATAAACAAAGAAATTAATTTCACGAAGAAAAGGGTGCAGTACCACAGGCTGTCCCTAGGTGTCCCTGGTCCTGCACCCTTTCCTTCGTGAAAGAAATTTCTTTGCGTACTGCTGGCATACTTTGAAATGGAAAACAACTAATTAGCATCTGCAACGCCAATCGCTCACATTTACACAATGCTTCATTTAGGATTCATCTCCACCGAGGGAGCATGTCTTTCTCTCCACTAATTAACCTCTGGAGTTCCATTATTTTACGATTATTTCCCGTTGTCTGCATGTTGGGATCTCTGATCACACAAGCCATCCATCTGCTCCCTATGTTTGCGGTTTCCTTTTCTTCCCTGGATTATCTAAATGTATTTGATCATAACCGCTAATCCTAAAAAAAAAAATAATGATACGCAAAGAAATTCCTTTCACGAAGAAATGGGCGCAGTACCACAGGTTGTCCCTAGGTGTCCCTGGTCCCGCACCCTTTCCTTCGCCAAAGAAATTTCATTGCGTACTGCTGGCATACTTTGAAATGGAAACCAGCTATTGACATTGCAAATGCTAATTTTTATTTCATTTCAAAGTATGCCAGTATTAGCATAAACAAAGAAATTATTTTCACGAAGAAAAGGGTGCAGTACCACAGGCTGTCCCTAGGTGTCCCTGGTCCTGCACCCTTTCCTTCGTGAAAGAAATTTCTTTGCGTACTGCTGGCATACTTTGAAATGGAAAACAACTAATTAGCATCTGCAACGCCAATCGCTCACATTTACACAATGCTTCATTTAGGATTCGTCTCCACTGAGGGAGCATGTCTTTCTCTCCGCTAATTAACCTCTGGAGTTCCATTATTTTACGATTATTTCCCGTTGTCTGCATGTTGGGATCTCTGATCACACAAGCCATCCATCTGCTCCCTATGTTTGCGGTTTCCTTTTCCTCCCTGGATTATCTAAACGTATTTGATCATAACCGCTAATCCTAAAAAAAAAAAAAAATAATACGCAAAGAAATTCCTTTCACGAAGAAATGGGCGCAGTACCACAGGCTGTTACTAGGTGTCCCTGGTCCTGCACCCTTCCTTCGTGAAAGAAATATCTTTGTGTATTATGCTACTGCTGGCATAATTTGAAACGGAAACAAGCATTTGCAATGCAAAAGGTCTCGCAATTACCCTAGTTTGAGCAATTGGCATTGTAAATCACAATGCCTTTTATTTATGTTTTGGTTTTTGAAACATAAATGAAACACAAAGCCATTTACAATACCAATAGCTTAAACTTGCATAAATGCGAGACCTATTGCATTGCAAATGCTTGTTTTCATTTAATTATTCAACCGTAACCTGTAACCTTTGAGAGTGGGTATGTGAGTGGCTGTAAAGGTAGGTGAGTCAGTGTGTGAGTGTCTGTATGAGTCTATGAGTAGGTGTGGGTGTGGGTGTGGGAGTGGGTTTGTGGCTGTGTGAGTGGCTGCATGGGTCTGTGAGTGGGTGTGTGGTAAATAAAAATACCGGACTGAATTTCATACGGAATCTTAAAATAAAGTAAATAGCTCAAAATAACAAGAGGCAGAATCCGTGGTATAAGAGGTTTTCTAAATGGGCTTTATTCCATTCAAAATGGCCGACTCGAGTCGCGGCCTTCAGGTTCCGTCACCACGAGGGTTCAGGAAGTGAAGTACAACACTTTATTGACAGTCATGTATTTTTATAATAAGTGCATTACAATGAAACGAATGTAGAAGGCGTAACATTTGATAAGAAAAGTGACGTAACAGTGACATAATCGAAACTAGGCGTAATAAGGAATAAAAGAAACATGATTGGTTAGAATTATCAGACATAGGTGGATCTATAAGATAATACTTGGCATAGATGCGCGCGCGGCAGCATGACGTGTAATTGACGTGCAACTAGGGGTGAAGGGGACTTGACATTTAGCTCTACATGTGGAGACGAGAAGTCTGGGGGTCAAGTCAACCTAATCCCAAATCATATCTACCATCCTATGTTTGGAGAACTATGTTATCCACAAGGAAGGACTCTCGGACAGAATCTATTCTATACTAACTGTGTGTGCGTGTACAAGCGTCTAAGTGTCTATATGAGATGCGAGGGGCAGAAAACTTTCCATGGCAGCAGGGCTATGAATCACTTGCAGGAGGACGGAAAGGCTGAGTCCTTTGCTTGTGAGCTAAGGGAAATGTTTACCTAAATCACTAGACAGGAATGCATCGGCTGAAGAGCAAAATAGATAATTCGAAGGTGAAATACAACTTCTTGGCAGGCAGGCGAAAACTGGCTGAGGCAGGCACCGTTAGCTGCACAGGGAGTAGGACAAAGTTCATGGATACAGATGCGAGCTCAAGCTGAAGTTGTCAAAAGACAGAGAGCAGGGAAAGGCTTTGAGGACAGAATCGGGCCTACTTGCCTGAACTGTAAAAATGGAGTAACTTAGCCATATAAAGTCGGTGGCCTTTCATGTTTAGGAATTGAATATCCAGCCCATTGATGGCGGATCTGACAGAGAACATGTCAGCGGTAGACACACATATGTTTGCGTCTTAGAAACTGGAACCGGAGGGAACATACATGTACTTGTAACATGCATATAGAACCGTTGGGGTCCAAGATAGGGGACATAACTGATCAGGAAAATCCACATTTCCACATTCCCTCCTTGTCCCCTTCTTGCCCTTCAAGAGATATCAATCTTCATCATTCCATCGATTTGCTCATGGAGCATCATTTCTTCTTCCTTCTTCTTCCGGCATTTTGAACGAGAACTTTGATATGGGATGCATGATGTGGCACACAGACCACAAATCGCTGGTCCACATTGCAGACATAAACAACAACTGAAGAGCATAAGAAGGCCAATACCTAGGAAGGATAGAACTCTCCATCCCCAGGCTGATATCACATTCCAAAACCACCCGGACCACGTCCAAGTGCCTGGATTCTCGTGTATCTGGCTTACAATCTTATGAAGTTGTGTTATAGCTTTATATACAGATGGCGAATTTTCTGGTATGAATATGCAACAGCTGGATCCGATGACCCTGCAAGCTCCGCCCCTATCGGCCAGGATGACGTCAAGGACAAGACGATTCTGGAGAACAACAATTCTCATCACTGATTGTTCCTCTGTCAGATTGCCTAGGGCGGCTATAGTCTCGTTTACTACAGCTTCAAGAGTCTTGGTTAGTCTACGTATCAGCTTACTATTTGATATGGTACCTATATAGGGAAAGATACCTTTATTGAAATCTACATACTTGTCCCATGCCGTCTCAGTATAATCGACAACTGGGAGATCTCTACGCTCTCTTTCATGTACTAAATGAACATTTCGATAATAATCAGGGGGAGCTAGGAAAACAGGTGGCAAAAGGAATGCTATGTAACAGGTACCATCCCAATCTAGAGGCAGACGCATATATGCCGTCTGGCCACATATGAAGTAAGAATGGCGAGAAACTCTAAATGAAGATTTGCCTTGATCACTATATTCTATTGTAGTAATGCATTGGCTATGGCCCATATGTATGGAACCAACTTTTCTTACACATAATTCACCTTTAACTGGAAATACTGACATAGTGGGCAGAATTAGTTCAACTTCGGATTTGACATTTAAAATCATAAGATTAGGCTTAAAATTACCTAATTTATACACTTCATTCTCTAAATCAGTTCCTGTTCTACTGGGGTGACCCTCCTTATTAGGGTGACAGACTTTGAATAAAACTAGATTCAGATTTCCCCATATCCAATGTTGTTGATAAACTGCTGTGTCTGGGTCTATGGAATTTAATAAACTAAACCATGCTCCACAGGAGCCATTGTGTGTGAACGGATGTGGAAAGAAAGGCAGAACTCCTTTGTTATTCTGATAGGGAGGGAGTCGGCCACACACCCAACAATTGGTGGCATTACTAGTCTGATGGGAATGATGTAACATACTAATGAAGGTGTTATTGCGCAGCGCAAGTCTATAGGACAACTCATGTGGCGGTAGGTCACTAAAAGAATGTTCACCAGTTATATTGAAAGTACGTTTAGAAACAGGATAATACATATGCAACAATATACTTGCAGTAACTATTAAAAAACTCAAGGAAAACAAAATTAATAAAGTCACAATACAGTGGTTACGCAGTAATTTACAATAAGCATGTCGTTTCATTATGATTCTGGACTCTACATGATTCAGACCTAAGGGATACATGTCGGGACAGATTCAACCGCTTCACCTTGGAGAGGACTTAAACAATCAAATCGTCCGACAACTTGGATCTGGACCTGAGTTTCTGTTTATAGAGTTCGGTGCTACTGGCCTCAGCCAAAGGTAGCTTTGAGTCAATGGGGGAAGACACACGGGGAGTACTGTTTGTGTCAGGAGGAAGTCCATGAAATTTTTTGATATGGCTGGAATGCACCCATCCTTTTCTTCCTTCGATCTTCACAGCTGTTCTGGTCGTCAGCAGGACCAACTTAGGAAGCCTCCACCTTGGTTCCAGTTGGGTTTTCCGATCAAAGTTTCTGATGAGAACATAATCACCGGGAATTACATCATGAGGTTTCACCTCGGTGTTGTCGGGAAAAGCTGCGACTACCTGTGAACGACAAGATTGTAGTGCAGACATCAAGGAAGCCAGGTAATCTGTCAGCATATTACAGTCAACATCAGTTATTTTACGGGGTATAGGCGCCCCCCACATATTCGGTGGTCTACCAAAGATCACTTCATACGGGGATAGCCCTGTTCGAGAGTGTGCTACCATTCTCATGTAGAATAGCGCAACTGGTAAGGCTACTATCCAGTCCACACCTTTTTCCTGACATATTTTAGACAATCTGATTTTTAAAAGTTGATTATGTCGTTCCACGAGACCTGCTGCCTCGGGGTGTCGGACACAGTGGAATTTCCACTGATATCCCAACAAAAGTGAGACATGTTTCATTAATTCGGATGAGAAAGGCTGGCCGTTATCTGAATATACAACACGTGGTAAACCGTACCGTGGGAAGAATTCTCGAACTAGCTGCTTGGCAGTAGTCGGGGCAGTGTAATCTGATACGGGATACGCCTCTGTCCAACGGGAGAGAGCGCAGACAACTACGAGGACATATTTGAATCCTCGACAACGTTCCATCTGAATATAATCCATCTGGAGGACTTCAAAAGGATGGTCAGGAGGCTGAAATCCACCCTGCTCTACGGGAACACTTTTTCCTGGATTAAACTGACAACATATCATACAGGTACGAACTTTTTGTTTAGCTGCTGCTCGTAAATGTTTATTGAACCAAATGTGCTGAATGCTGTCTAGCATAGCCTTCTCTCCTAAATGTGCTGGACTGTGAACTGTAGCTATAATTGCTTGAACCATGGAATCAGGGAGAAACCATACAGATTTCTCCTTCGTCATCCACCCTTGATCTGTCTGGATCCCTCCTAGTTCAGTCCACTTCTTTATTTCTTCTGCTGTGGCATGTGTCTGTATGTCAATTACGTCAAGTGCGGGATCCTTAATTGTCATACACTGTGTTGGTGTCTGAACTATTGGCTTTGTCATGTCTAATGTGCGATTCTGAGCAGTCTGTTTAGCTGTTCTGTCAGCTAAATCATTCCCTTGAGAAATGGTATCAGTGGCCTTCGTATGTGCTTTACATTTCATAATCGATATAGCAGTGGGTAGATGTATTGCGTCTAACAGAGCATGAATGAGGGGTCCGTGCTGAATGTGGGCACCATGGGAGGTTAAATAACCTCTCTCTCGCCACAGCACGCCGAAGTCGTGTACAACTCCGAATGCATAACGTGAGTCAGTGTATACATTAACTTTCTTATTTGTGGCTTGAATACAGGCTTGTGTTAGAGCAATAAGTTCTGCTGCTTGGGCTGACAAAGTATCTACACAATTTGTCTCAATAACTTCAGTGTCTGTTGTGACTGCATACGCGGCCACTAAGTCTCCTGTACTTGCTCTCATGCACGATCCGTCTACATACAACGTCAGGTCTGGATCTAACAATGGAACGTCTGTCAAGTCTTGTCTAGGTTTCGTCTTTATTTCAATGATTTCAACACAATCATGAGCTAGTGGGTCTGTTCCAATTATAGGTAATAGTGTAGCAGGATTCAATGTATTACACCGTCGGATCTCTATGTGTGGTTGAAACAATGTCAGTTCATAACCGGTAAGTCTTGCTATGGTCAAGTGTTGTGTTTGCGTTCGGTTCACAAGAACCTCTACCGCATGTGGTACTTGTACTGTCAATGGGTGTCCTAATACTATGGCATCGCTTTGTCTGATAGCTAAGGCTGTCGCTGCCACTGATTTCAGGCATGCAGGCAAAGCCTGAGCTACGGGATCTAATGTACTGGAAAAATAAGCACATGGCTTACGTGATCCTGCTTGATCCTGAGTGAGTACTGACAAGGCAGTACCTTCGCGTTCTGTAACAAAGAGTGTAAAATGTTTGCTATAACATGGTGTTGCTAAAACAGGTGCTTGACATAAAGCTTTCTTTAAACTTTCAAAAGCTTGTGTATGTTCTTGAGTCCAAGGGAGAACAGTCGATGTGGCTGCCTCCTGTGTGGTTAACTGAATGAGTGGTTTTGCTAGAAATGCGTACTGAGGGATCCACTGCCTACAATATGAAGTGAGGCCTATGAAAGCTCGCACCTCCTTTTGCGTCTGGGGTATTGACATGTTAGCAATTAACTGGATGCGATCTGGTGTAAGCTGCCTTCCCTCCTTGGACAGCGAGTGACCAAGATAAATAACTCGCTGAACACAGAATTGCAGCTTGGAAGGGGACACCTTGTGCCCCTTGTCGGCTAGGAAATGTAAAACTGTCAGAGAAGCTTTTTCACATTCTGACTCGCTTCTCGCGGTGATCAGCAGATCATCAACATATTGAAGCAGTGCAGTATTGACTGGCATGTGGATACTGTCAAGTTCTCGTTTCAATGCTTGGCTGTAGATGCTGGGGCTTTCTGTGAATCCTTGGGGAGCGCGTGAGAATTTAAAGCTCCGCCCATTTAAACTGAATCCGAACAAGTATTGGCTTTCCGGATCTATTGGGACGCTGAAAAAGGCATTCTTGAGATCAATTACAGTAAAGAATGTTGCTTCGGAATCAATTGCTGTCAATAATGATGATATATCAGGGACCACAGGGAATTGTGGTACAATACACTTGTTTAGTTCACGCAAATCAATAACCAATCGGTATACCGGTGGGGCAGTAGGATCAGTTCGTTTAAGAATCGGAATTATCGGTGAATTACATATATTAGAGTCTGTTTCTACAACTACTCCCTGGGCAATCAGCTCGTCAATGATTTTCAGCAAAGCCACTACAGCATCATGCGGTAACTTGTATTGTCGCATTCGTGGTAGTACCACTCCTGCTTTCAATGTAACTCGATAGGGTGTAATGTTCATGCAGCCAACATCCGCAGGGCCTTGTGCCCATAGATGTACTGGTAAAGTCTGTAGTCGGGGATCCATGTCTCTAGACACATAGTGACCTTTAAAATCACGCAAAAACAACCTTACTCCTTCCGGAGAACAACATATTATGGCTCCTAGTGCTTTCAGAGTCTTAATTCCTAACAGATTTTCTGGGCATGATTTAGTAAGCAATAAATCTGTAGTTCGTGTCAAAGGCCCTATCGTAAGTGGCAGAGGCTGTGATACTTCATTAACAATAGGTTTTCCCGAAAAACCAAGGGAAACATTTTGAGAGCCTGAGAGGGGTGCCCCTGGAACTTCACTACGTTTTATTGTTGTTCGACTTGCCCCTGTATCGAGTAAGAATTTTCTATTTTGACCTAATAATTCACTATGTACATAAGGTCCTTCTTGATCTACAGGAATCTCGATAAGTGGTAAGTCAACTTCCCTCTCTAGGCTGGTTCATGCGTAACGCTGATACTCAGGGTATTCATACTGTGCGGTCTGATACATTTGTCGTGTTGTGGTTTGTGTGGCAGTAGCAGGCAACGGTGGTGCAGCTGGCACAAACTGTATGGGTTGCTGTGAGGCTGGTATGGACTGTTGCTGAACTGGCATGGACTGTCCATGCTGCATAGCTCCTTGTTCATTCTGATCTTGTCTAACTAATCGTGGTCTCTCTTTTGCAATACCTGTAGCTATATTACGTTTTAGGACTGGGCAATCATGTACATAATGGCCTAGTTGTTTACAGTAATTGCAGGTTCCTTTTACAGGAACTGCAGAATCACCAGAATGTGTCACACCCTTTTTGTGACCATCTGCTGGTACTGTCTGAGAAACTAGCATTTTCATTTTTGTATCCTTCATGCGTCTATGCTCATGTTCTTGTTCATCCCTAATTCTATTGTGATGATACTGTAACATTTGTAGCATTTGCGACGGAGTGTTACTTTGCCAGGTACTCTCGAATTTCAATATTCTATTCTTCACTGGAGGCAATGCATTTTCCACTAATTTTGTCACAAATAGATGTGGATATGAGTCACTACTTGCTTTTATACCACTATTTATACCAAAACATTTTTCAAATCGAGCATAATAATCGCTTGTGTCTTCATCTTGCTTTTGTTTGCAGGCTGTGATTGCACCCCAATCTTCCTTTTTTGTAGTTAATAAACGTGGCAGTACCTGTACTAGTAAACCTGGTAACAGTTTAACTTTATCCCCGAGCCCTGAACCTGCAGTTCGGCCCCTTTCTTCCTCTGCTAATGCTGTCCAGTCTATCTTTTGGTCTCCTACTTCCCACTCTTTTTCTTTCAGTTTTTCATATATGCCAGCAGGCAAAAGCACCTTTAATATCGTCATAATATCAGGAAAGGTGTACTCTCCCATCAGTAACATGTCTTTAATTTCTCGGTGGAAACCCGCTGGGTCCTTGTCGTGACTAGGTACTACTTTCTTCATTTCTAATAATTCCATTTTTGATATGGGTGTGTAAACAAATACACGGTGAAACTCATTGTCTTCGCCTTTTATTGGGTGCACTTCTCGTAAAGGATTTTGTCTATCCATATAGTACGGTGCTCTTTCTCTGCGGGGCAGGGAGAGAGAATCTGGACTTACAAAAAGGACATACTGTTTACGTGACACTAATATCTCCTTAATTAGCTTGTTACTAGAACCTCTCCATCTGTTCGTGAGTAGTTCCGTTAATATATCAGATAAAGGACCAGGGTCAGCATGTTGGCTCTTATATAATATGAGGAGTTGCTGAATCATATAGATTCCAGCTAAGCGTTGTTCATCTGTACTGAGATTAAAAAACGTGTGTGCTACGGTCTCATCACCGTATTTTTCAGGACTGTCAATCCAGTGAACGGCTGATCTGGCTAATTCTTGCTCATCCATGGAATCGAGGAGGTGGTAACCCCTTCGTTCTCGCAGTATCTTATCTGCGGCTTGGAACGAATGTTCAGGAGATTTCAGATTTATTACAGGCGTCGGATACGTTCTGTTATTATTTGGACATACAGAGTGTATGGGATCAGAAAAACATCTAGCATTATCACAGGATCTTCCTCTGGCTACATAGGCTATGGTCTCTGACTGTCTTGCGGAATTCCCTGATTCGGACACTTCATCTTGCTCAAACTCGTCTGTTCCCAATCTTTCTTCATGAATACGCTCTATTTCTTTACGTATTTTTCGGCACATGGCTATTATACAATTTTGCTTATCGTGTCTCCCTTCTGATATATTCTGACTCCATCTTGTAAGAGTAAGCATTGCATTCGGGTCTACCCCCGAACGATCTTGATTTCTGATTACACAGTTTATGAGGAAACGTAACAGTTCCCCCTGTATCTCTACTTTCTGGAATTCCATAGCTCTGTTAATACATCCTGGATCTCGTCCTGTTTGAACAAAATGATATATGTTATCTAGATGCGTAGTCATTCCTGGTAACCTCGCTAAATACTCGGCGGCTCGCCTGATACGTAATGATGCCAGGACCATTTCGTCCTCTTTACCAACCACTGGGTCATATCTACAATTTACAAGGAGTTCCTTAAGCGTACGTTCACTTACGAATTTAGGTGTACGTGAATGTGCTGACTCTTGAAAAACAAGTTTATTTATTCTAGGTGGTGTGAAGGTATTGCTAGCCCCTCCCGTGGCCCCACCTGGGGCGTCGGGTGTGAATGGGTTCGTTGAACGTGACACAGCAACTATGGGTGTCGATACCCCTGTAGAGTCGACTGCGGAGACAGATGCGGAAACAGATGTGCTTGCCAAAGCTTGTGTCGGGACTTGCTGTTGCACGGGGACAGGTACCTGATCCTGACGTTGAACCCCCCCGCTAGGCGGTCTATGTGGTGTGGCGTTAGCATACTCGGGAGCTGCGTCGTCTAGATATGAGGAAAGAAAAACATCTTCTGCGGTTCTGGGATGCCCTTTTGGATGTACCTTAATTGGAAATAATGGGGGTGGCAAGTCTTTTGGCGTCTCTGGAGCAGCCTTAGGTAGTCCTTCGGCTAGAAGGGGATACATACCATTCATAAGAGCATTTCTTTGTCTATTTACTTGTTCTGATTTCACTCGGATACCTTCCTTAATTAATAGATTTTCTTCAATTTTATTTGAACTTTCTTTACTCCTTTCTTCTTGTCTACGTGCTTTTTCTGTTCGTCTATGAGATTCTTTACGCCATAACTCAACAGCGTCTTTCTGTGACTGTCTGACCTTTCTTTTCCATAACTCTTCCTCCACTTTCATGATGCATTCTGCATCCCAGGTTCCCGCTACGGGCCACCTTTGACTTTCCGGCAATCCCTTGGTATAATCTACCCATAGATCAAGAAACAATATGGCATCTAAGCCATGTTTATGGTACATAAAATGCCCTGGAGTGTCCCTAGGAGGAATAGGAACTGCTTCTTCAAGCACCCCTTTTCTGGTAGTAATCTGTCTTAACTTCGAGAAGAGCGGCATATTTACAACTGATCTGATACTTACTCTTGAATTTTCTTAATACGAAAAACACAATAAATGAACAGTGAACAATGAACAGTCATTCATACCACAATATGCAAGACATTTCTGAATACTTTAAACATTAAACATTAAACATTATAACCATGATCGACAATGATGACAGTCTGCCTAACTAGTCACCACGCTGAATTCTTGACAATAACTGAATACTTCGGAATACTTGATATACTGCTAAACAGTACATATACACTGCTAAACAGTGCAGACCGGATTTGTGTACCCAAATCCGTCTTGACCGGCACAACCTATGTGCGCGTAAACACGCCTCCCCGGTGATGGTACTCACCGAGTAGCTCCTTGAAACGGAAGGCCTCAGAGAAAGGACAGGACTCGATAACTGCGGACAGCGGACCCTCTGGACATCGGGATTTCGGAAAACCTGGTGGGCCTCAGTATACCTCGGATCTTGCTCTCTCAGCTAGGCTCTGGTCGGGATACTTCGCACTTCTCACCGCCTCGTCTGGGTTGATCGCAGCCTCAGTCGCCCCCGCTTGACCGGAGGGAGCTTACAGGAAATCCTGCTGGTACGCGTTTATGGTCCGTCCAGCTGTGGCAGGAGACCGGGCCTGCAACGCACCGCCGGCGCGTGAGATGAGAAAGTGTCCCTGTTCGGGCGCCATTATGTGGTAAATAAAAATACCGGACTGAATTTCATACGGAATCTTAAAATAAAGTAAATAGCTCAAAATAACAAGAGGCAGAATCCGTGGTATAAGAGGTTTTCTAAATGGGCTTTATTCCATTCAAAATGGCCGACTCGAGTCGCGGCCTTCAGGTTCCGTCACCACGAGGGTTCAGGAAGTGAAGTACAACACTTTATTGACAGTCATGTATTTTTATAATAAGTGCATTACAATGAAACGAATGTAGAAGGCGTAACATTTGATAAGAAAAGTGACGTAACAGTGACATAATCGAAACTAGGCGTAATAAGGAATAAAAGAAACATGATTGGTTAGAATTATCAGACATAGGTGGATCTATAAGATAATACTTGGCATAGATGCGCGCGCGGCAGCATGACGTGTAATTGACGTGCAACTAGGGGTGAAGGGGACTTGACATTTAGCTCTACATGTGGAGACGAGAAGTCTGGGGGTCAAGTCAACCTAATCCCAAATCATATCTACCATCCTATGTTTGGAGAACTATGTTATCCACAAGGAAGGACTCTCGGACAGAATCTATTCTATACTAACTGTGTGTGCGTGTACAAGCGTCTAAGTGTCTATATGAGATGCGAGGGGCAGAAAACTTTCCATGGCAGCAGGGCTATGAATCACTTGCAGGAGGACGGAAAGGCTGAGTCCTTTGCTTGTGAGCTAAGGGAAATGTTTACCTAAATCACTAGACAGGAATGCATCGGCTGAAGAGCAAAATAGATAATTCGAAGGTGAAATACAACTTCTTGGCAGGCAGGCGAAAACTGGCTGAGGCAGGCACCGTTAGCTGCACAGGGAGTAGGACAAAGTTCATGGATACAGATGCGAGCTCAAGCTGAAGTTGTCAAAAGACAGAGAGCAGGGAAAGGCTTTGAGGACAGAATCGGGCCTACTTGCCTGAACTGTAAAAATGGAGTAACTTAGCCATATAAAGTCGGTGGCCTTTCATGTTTAGGAATTGAATATCCAGCCCATTGATGGCGGATCTGACAGAGAACATGTCAGCGGTAGACACACATATGTTTGCGTCTTAGAAACTGGAACCGGAGGGAACATACATGTACTTGTAACATGCATATAGAACCGTTGGGGTCCAAGATAGGGGACATAACTGATCAGGAAAATCCACATTTCCACAGGTGTGTGAGTAAATGTATGGGTGTGTACAAATCTGTGCAAGTGGGTGTAAGAGGGCCTATGTGGATCTGTGAGTGGGTGCATGAGTGTCTGCGTAGTCTGTGACTAGATGCATGAGTGTCTGCGTGGGTCTGTGAGTGGGTGCATGATTGTCTGAGTACGTCTATGAGTCAGTGCGTGAGTGTCTGAATTGGTCTGTGGGGTGGGTGTATGAGTATCTGAGTGGGTCTGTGAGTGGGTGCATGAGTGGGTCTATGAGTTGGTGCATGAGTGTCTGAATGGGTCTGTGGGGTGGGTGCATGAGTATCTGAGTGGGTCTGTGAGTGGGTTCATGAGTCTCTGACTGTGTCTGTGAGTGGGTGCATGAGTGTCTGAGTGGGTCAGTGAGCGAGTGCATGAGTCTCTGTGTGGGGTTGGGAAGGGGCGCATGAGTGTCTGAATGACTCTTTCTGCTTGTTTCTCATCTCTATTTTGCCTCTTTCTGCTTGTTTCTCATCTATATTTTACATCTTTCTGCTCATTCCTGGCCTTTAGTTTGCCTCTTTCTGCTCATTGCTGACCTTTGTTTGAATGTTTCTGCTCCCTATAACTTTTATTCTGCTTTCTCCTGCTTGTTTCTCACCTTTATTTTGCCTCTTTCTGCTCATTTCTCACCTTTATTTTGCCCATTTCTGCTTGTTTCTCACCGTTATTTGACCTCTTTCTGGTCTTTTTCCCCAGGACCGTGGGTGGCTCCTGCTTGCTGGAAGCAGAGTCCGTGCTATGACTTGTCAGGAGATGTCAAAGCTTCCGCCAAGTCACAGCAAACAGCTTAGCCCCAGGGAGGTGGTCGTCCCAGGGGTATTTTTAAGCCCTTGGAGGGGGGCCCTGTGGGCCCCCCTCCATTTTTTAAATAATCGCTGCAAGGCCCTGGGGCCTATCATACCCGGGGGCTGCAATTTCAAAAAGTGCGGGAGCCCAGGGTTGTTGTTTTTTAATTCACAGCAATATTTGTGAACAATTCTGAAAATCACAGTGAATAATAAGAAATGCTTTAATGCTATGGTGAGGTTCCGGGGAAACCCCAAAAGCATGGCTTCAGGGTCAGGGTATTCCTACCCTGCCTCCTTTTATTTTTTCCCCATCAGCTGAGCATAGTCCCAAGATGGCTGCCAACACTGTAGGAGAGTATGAGCTGCTTCACATGGTAACCCCCACTTTTTGCTGCTGTAACACTGTTTTTCGACTTTAGTCTGGCTGGGACCCTGCTATTCAGGGCCCCAGCTTAGCTGCTTCCTCTCTAAATTGATCCCATGTACTTTAGATACACCACAGATTAGATTATGGGGTGCCCTTATTAGTCCCTAGTATATGGTCTACTATGTACCCAGGGCATAGGTACCCCAGAGGCCTACCAGGGGCTGAAGCATGTATTATGCCACCCCTGGAAAGCCCTCCAAAATGACACCACAGGTCTGCTACTGCAGCCTGGGTAATGTGTTGCATGCACCCCTTACTGAGATATAGGTTCACTATATCTCACCTATCACTGCACATAGAAAACTATCAGTCACCCCTATGGCAGGCCTTATCAACCCTGAAGGCAGGGTGCTTGGTTAAATGTGAGAGGGTGCCCAGGCATGAGCTGAGCCCCTCGGCAGCCTTCGGAATCTATCCTCCGGGGTTGTCAGTAGTGCAGCCTGACCATATACTCTTAGGTGCATTATAACCAAATGGTAAATGCTAACTTTGGACTGGCTGCACGGAAACATATTGTGGTTGGTGTAAAACACCTTGGAATCATAAACACACACCAGTAACTGGTGTGGGAGTATGATCCCACCCTTCTAGATGGAGAGACATGACAGCACTGGTATACCCGGTACCAACTTAAAAGAGCCCTGGCATCACAAAATGGATGCTGCAGCCACAGACACGGTTCTGGCCTCCTGCTGCTGACTGAAACTCCGGCAGGGTAGGCCTGGACAATAGGGTTCCTGTCACAGGCTCCCTCCCAGACAGGCTGATGTGTATTGGGGCTGGGTGGGAGAACTCTCAGAGTGCATTGAAGTCCTACACTGGAGGCACATTTGGTGTCCCTGTGCATCATCCAGCTCAAACCGGTTCAGGGGCTACCAGCCCCTGCTCTGGTGTGAAACTGGACTAAGGAAATGGGTGTAGCCACCCCTCTTTCCAAACCCTCCCATAGGTGGGCCCCCTGAGTTAGTCCAACCCCTTTCTTACGTATAAGTAAGGAACCCCTGGCAACAGGACTTTATATATCCCTGGACGAATCTCTGCAACTGAATCCTGGAACTTCGACGCTCCACTCAAGATTAGAGGAATGAAGAAATCTCCCTTGGGGTCAAGGAGTGACTCCCCTGCTTGGCAGGCACGAATGAAGCAATTCTGAAGCACCCACCAGACTCCGAAGTACCTGCAGCCTAGGAAGAGGATTTCAAGACTTCTCAGAGGCTGACATGTATCCCCAGCAAAGCTGAGACCCGCAACCCTCGTGAGTAACGTGGAACCGGAACTCCTGGTCACCGTGCACATTTGCAAGTTCATTGACTTCTCAACATCTTTTGAAGTCGTGCTTGGGGTTACTTGTAGCCCCCACCTCGAGCAGAGAATCCACTGAAGATTGTCAGCCTCGTCACCGCGAGTGACCCGTGGGCCACCATTTTGTGTTTCCTCTCGAGGTCCCTTCACGATCCCTGGTCCGTCAATTGGTGGGTCCCTGTGAAGGTAACTTTGATTTTCCTTGGGCTTCTCTGGTTGCTCCAGATGTGCCCTGACTCCCCACCATGTGGTGAGTCCCTCGGACCTTGTTGGTCTGCACCGAAGCATCTTTCTCCTTCCTGTGTGGGTTGCTGTTGCCAAGGCTTGTCGTGTCCAATCGGAGCACCGATGCTGCAGCACTCGACATCCTTCATGGGACAGCTCGAATCCAGCTCCTGGTTGTCCTCAACACCTCCTGGTCCTCATGGCTGAAGAGTCAAGCTTCACCTTCTTCACCTGAAATCACCCGACATCGGTGGTCATTCACCTATCGTGCCCCTGGTCACTGGCTAGTGACCCACCGTCTGCCCCTCTGCTTTCAGGTTCTTCTCAACTTCAATGCAGGCTTGGATCTCTTCGGACACTTCGCATCTTCCGGGAAACAGCTCTTCTTTGCCATCTCCCATTGAAAACGATGACGCGACCCGACACCATTTGACACCTGTGCACCCGGCTTCGCTGGGTGAGGTAACTCAAGTACTCCAGTGCTCCCATGGGTGTTGACCCTAGAACTTCCTAAGTCCAAAAGGGTTTGGTCCTAGTTCATTTCTAAGTGTCCCTAATATTTAAAAATCTAACTGAGACTTTCCCCATAGAAGCTAACGGGAGCTTGCGGCTGTGTTCTCACACTGCACACGGCCCCCGTGGGTCCCCTGTGTCACTACCTTGGGTGGTTCCTTGGTATCCCAGCGATTCTACATGCTCTAGGCCTTGTGTCTAGTTAAGTTGTGGTTCTTATACCACTATTTTAGTATATGGTTTGGCTCGCCCCTAGGGCCTGACGTGTATTTGTGCTATTCTACTGTAATATTTGAAGTGTAACTTATGTGTTTAGACCTCTAGCCTCATAAAGAGACTAGTAGGGTGTGTTTAGAAATAAATACATATATTTTATGTATATATACCTGGTGTGGTTGCGTTTCATTTAGCCATTCAAGAGATTATAAACTGGTAAAACAAGCTGCTTTACATTCCTTCAGGACTTAGCCTGAAGGCTGCTCTCCATAGTTACCACTAGGATAGCTTTCAATAAAGGTTGTCTTTAATCTATCATCAATAAGGGGTCGTTTGGACTGGTGCAAGGTGCCCACTATAATTAATGGACAGCATATACTAGGCCAACTTCTCACAAACACTTCCTGGTTGAAGTTTTGCCACCCAATCAGAGCTCTGCATTTCCCTGCACAAGCTCATTATTATTGACTAATTAGCAGCGAGTGCAGAGAAACAAATTTGGATTTACTTCTATTTCTCAACATCTGCTGAATGACTTTACACCAAATAACAAAAAGCACAATCTGTTGACCAAAAGCTAGCTCTCTGCCAAATTTGGTGTAATTCTGTTTTGTGGTTCGGACTGTACTCATGTTCAAAGCGCCAATGGGAATTAACATGGAAAACACAATTTTTTTAAGCCCCCTTTTTCTCGGCCCCCACTTGACGTATCACCCCAAAACTTTCCATGCACGACAATAATCACTATGCCACTTTTTGGGAAAAATGTCATGAAGATTTGTCAAACAACACCAAAGATATAAGAAAGTAAAAAAACTCATTTTCAATGGAAACATGGTCCTAACTGTAACTAACTACTGCCGACTGCCAGTAGGTAATTACCTACTGGCGGTTGCCTATATCTTTGGCAAGTTTGACAAATCTTCATGAAAATTTCCAAAACAAGTGTCATAGTGGGACTTGCTGAGCAAAGAAAGATTCGGGGTGGTCCTTCAAACGGGTGCCAAGAAAAAGGAGTGTAAAAAAAGTGTGTTTTCCCATAATAATTCCCATAGGACCTTTGAAATGCTGAATAACACTAAATTTGGCATAAAGGTAGATTTAGTTATGCAGATTGTGCTGCTTGTTATTTGGTGTACATCCGTTTAGTAGCTATTGAAAAATGTTGGAAAATGAAGTTAGTGATATCCCTGGTAGCGATAACTTCGTGAAACACAACAAGCATGTGCAAGGAAATGCAGAGCTCAAACTGACTGCCAACACTTCAACCCTCATGGAGCCATGGATGGCCCTGGCGACTACCACCCCACAGGGCTGGCTCCTGCTATGTTCCGGGGCACCCACCCCAGGACATAACTGTTTGGTTTTGCTTGGTGGGAGCTGCCAGCTTCCACTGAGCAAAAGCAAACATAAGTTCGCTATCTGCAAGCCGGAGCCGTCAAACAGCTCCACCTTGCAGAAAGCGGAGTTTTGATCTGTGAAAACATTGCTTTGAGAGACAGGGTGCTGCCTTTCAGCAGACCCCTGTCTGTCAAAGCAATGCCGGCTCCCGCAGGAGGCAGAGATCCGGCACAGACCGCAGTGACTTTAGGCTCCCCCCATGTTCCCCAACACAGGTCACTGAGTGCCATGTGGGTACCCAGACTAGAGAGGCTGGGCCCGGGGCTGAACACGGCACAAATTGGGGCCCATGCAGTCCTCCTCCCAATCTCTAAATGGCCAGGCCCCTGGGATTGGGGTACTTGGGGACAAAACCAGTCAAGAGAGGATGGCCACACAACCCTCTCCCCTACTAGTAATATACATTTTTTTTAACAAGTTGAGAGACCTGCGAGAAATCAGCGCAGAGAGGGGGGCTGCATTGCCCCTCCCCTATTACAGTTAGAATTAGGCCCCAGTGGATTGGGTTCTCAGTGCTGAAATCAGCCCAGGGATGGGGTCCTCATAGGGCCCTCCCCTAAATAAAAAAACATAATAAAAAGAAAAGGCTGGGCCCTAGGGTATGGTGTCCCGGGGCCAAAATCATCACAGGGACGGGGGTCCACACAGCCTCCCTCCACTAATAAAACATTTAAAAAAAGAAAAATCACCCTGCAAGTCGTGCAGGCCCTGCCCCCTTTCACTATCAGTCTGCAACCACACCTCCTTGTGCACTACTAGTTGGGGGATGAAGTCCCCATGGCTCTTGAGCCCAACTTTTCCTCCGGTTACCTCCAATAAATCTCACACAGCGGGATTACTGAGAGGTCATCAGAGGCCCTGCCCCCTTTTTCCACCACTCTACAAACATGCCTCCTGGTGCACTACTGGTTGGAGATGACGTCCTATTGAATGCTGAGGGTCCTTGTGGGCCAAGAACCCCTCCTGTTACCGCCGGTATGTCCCACACAGTGGGTTTGCTGAGAACCTGGCAGAGGCCCTGCACCCTTTCTCCACCACTCTGCAAATGTGCCTTCTGGTGCAATACTGGTTGGGAGATGAAGTCCTCTTGGTTGCTGAGGATCCTTGGGGACCAAGAAGTCCTGTTACCTCCAGCAAGTCTGATACAGCTGGATTACTGAGAGCTGGTCGAAAGCCCCACCCCCTTTCTCCACCACTCTGCAAAAGTGACTACCAGTTAAAAAAAAACATAGAAATTCACTTAAAAACCAAAGGTTACAGCGACGTTATAGTTGGGAAATAAAATTTGAAAAATCTTAGAAATTCATTAAAAAAAGCATTGTTACAGGGACATTATAGTTAGGAAATATTATTGTAAAAAAACCTTAAAAAGATACTGGAAAAAACAAAGGTTACAGGGACGTTATAGTTAGGCTCAGATTTCACTTATAAAAAACCTTAGAAATTCAGCAGTTATGGTTATCTGAGCAAACTATAATTTATACCCCGCAATGCACTGCTCATAACCTCTCATAATATATTACTCATGACATGGTCAGTGACATCAGTGATGACATCACTGGTGATATCTCAAATGACATCACTTATAACATCACTCATGCCATCATCCACAGAACCACTCACACACCTATTCACGTCCCCGTACAAGATCTTGTACTCCCACTGAGACACCCACACAACCACTCATATATCCATTCACAAACCCATACCAGTACTCACATACCCACTTACTCATCCATAGAGCCATTCACCCACCCACTCACTCACTCTCACAGCCACTTACACAACCATTCACTAACCCATAGAGCCACTCATACATCCAGTCACTCACCCATACAGCCAGTCACAAAGTAACACACTCACCCATATAGCTACTCACACACCCACTTATTTACCTACAGTCACTGACAAACCCACTCACTCATCCATACAGTCTCTCAACACAGCCACTCACTCACCCATACAAGCACTTAGACACTCAGTCACACACCCACACAACCACTTACATACCCATTCACACATCCATACAATCACTCACTCACCCATACAGCCATTCACACAGACACTCAATCTCCAATACAGCCACTCACACACCCACTGACTTGACCAAACACCAACTAAAACAGCCACTCACTCATGCATACAGCCACTTACACACCCAGTCATTCACTCATACAGCCCTTCAGACACCCACTGACTCACCCACACAGCCACTATACACCCACTTACCCACCCTTAGAGGCGCTCACACTGCCACTCACTTATCCGTACAGCCACTCACACAGTAACATACACATCCACACAGCTACTCATACACCCACCTATATACCCATACAGTGACTCACACACCAATACACACAATGATACATACAGCCACACAGCCAATCACATAATATATGTTAGAAGAAGTATCATTCAGTAGCACTGCACCTAGTATACTAATTTAACTTTTGATGTAGGTTAGGCTATATGTTTAACAATCATAAACTCTTAGAAAATACTTATGCTCATTAGATGATGTCATTTGAGATGTCATCAGTGATGTCACTGACCATGTCATGAGAGATGTAATATGTGAGGTCCTAGGCAGTGCATAGTAGGGCCGTAAGTTATAGTTAGCTCAGGTAACTATAACCTGCTGAATTTCTATGGCTTTATATGAATGAAATCTGAGCCTAACGATAACATCCCTGTAACCTTTGGTTTTTCAGTGAATTACAAAAGTTTTTTTTTATTTCCATTTCCCAACTATAATGTTATATATATATATATATATATATATATATATTACCTACTGGCGGTCGCCAGTAGGTAGTTATAGTTAGGACCACGTTTCCATAGGAAATCCGCAACATTCTATTTTGAATAACTTTGGCGCCGGTCGACGAATCCTCGCGAATTTTTCAAAATAGGTGGGGCGCTACGCTCCGCTCCTTCCCTGAAAGTCTCGGGGGGATTCGTCAAGCGGGGGCTGAGATAAAAGGGGGTCCCAAAACGCGTTTTTCCCATGCATTTTTCCATAGGACCTTTAGACAGGGCTACAGCCCGAACGGCTGAACAGAATTACTAGAAATTTGGCAGAGAGGTAGTCCTCAGGTCAAGGAAGTGCCTTTCGTAGGTTTGGTGTAAATCTGTTCAGTAGATTCTGAGAAAATAGCCTTTAAATCAATATATATATCTGAGCCAGCTTACGGTGCGCTTACGGTACGCTTACCGTACGCGTACGGTGGCGTGCGCGAGCGCGATTCTGATTGGCTCTTAGATCTTAGTAAACATTCGAATCGGTCGAAACCAGGAAGCGGCGGCCGCCATTTCGTGTGTTTCACTCAGAAAAAAAAGAGTGATATCTTGAAAAGGGGGCAAGGAGGAGAGTTACAGACCCCCTAACATTTGTAAGGGGGTCAAAGAAGGACAGAAAAGTACAAAGAAAACATTTATTGATTTTAAAAAAAATCGCGGGGTACACGTACGGTAAGCGTACGGTAAAAAAAAAAAAGAAAAAAAGAAATGAAAATCAGATTTAAGTGTTTAGATATTAGGGGGCTCTAAAAAGAGCCGTTGTGTTTATGAAGTGATTTTTTAGTGGTACCTACAAGTAAGTACCGATGCAGAGTCTAAGGTTCAAGAGGAAGACTCTGTTCCCTTCATCATTGAAGTGCACACCATCTCCTCTATAAATGTATTGCATGTCGTAACGCAAGTTGTTGTGGTAAATGGAACCCATACCATAGTCACGGAGGCAAGCAGAAACAGATTTGTTGATGTGCTTTCTTGCTTTGTCAATCTGCGGACAGAAATGATTGGACCAGTTCCATTTTTGCCTTTGGCATATGTTAGAAAACACAAAGGCAGTTTTAGGGAAAAGTGAAAACAGTTGTGCAAAGGTGTCCTTCATAAGCATTTCCAGACCTACCCCAGTCAAAGTGCCTAGGTCATTGCCACCACAGTGCACTATTATGAGGTCAGGGTGTTGGATGTGCATGAAGGATTTCACCAATGGCATCAATTGGTGCCACTTTAACCCTCTCTGACCAATCCATTTAATGTCTACATTTGGCAAAGCAAGGTCTCTCACCATATCTGTTTTTTCTGCATACTTTTCACTCCAGAAGACAGAGCTGTGCCCTACAATCCACACTGTGAACATCTTCAAAGGAGAACTGGATGCACTCAGGAGGTGTCTTTCAGTAGAATGGCAATATGAAAAGAAAGACAGTTTGGAAATGGAGGCATACATATTTTTTTCATAAAAAAAAGAACTGATTGGCTGTTTCATACCATTCTAGAATAAAAACTAGGCTGTATGTGTAAATTAATAGAAGCATGTTTTGTATTGGTACAGAAAAATGTGTTACCAAAGAACAGTACTATGGATTTGCTGTTAGGTTTGAAAAGTCAAGCACTCTTGCTCTGTGGAATTGAAACATTGTTTGGTGAACTTCTGACCTAACTCCACACAGCAGTGTTCCATGAGCTGTTGCTATGGTAGCAGGCAGAAGTCAAGTTGGGGGAAGGGTACTAGGCAGAAGTCAAGTTGGGGGAAGGGTACTTTTGGAAAAGGGTTGGTTTTCAACCAATAGAAATGTGTGATTACATTTGAAAAAAAGGGGCAAGCACTGAGATTTGAAACTAACATGTATATGTGTGGAAAAGAGGGAAAGTTTGCCATTATCTGGTTCTGCTGAGAGGAGAGAGGTGTAAAGAACAGAGATCCTGGCTATGATAATCTGCTGTTTGAGTGCCACATTTCTTTCACAACTAACTAATTTTAAAGGTGAGTTTAGAGTTTGAGAGGGGATGTATATGGTAAATTAAGAAATGAATAATAGAAATGCAATTCTTTTTGTTGAAGTTGTGTTTATTATTTTCTGTTTTGGGAGAAATTTAAATGTGAGGAACAAGTAAAATAATATGGACTATGTTTTCACAATAAATTAAGGTGTACTGGTATAAAAAAATAATAGTTTAAGGGTTTGAGGTTGGACTCAGTAATGCAAATACATTCAGCATCACTAAGGCTGGTTGCCCTTGCTGGAGTGTAGGCAGTCACCCAGGTTACAAATGGTGCTGGTCTGAAAAAGCAGTTTGGACATGTGCTTTTTAAAAAATCTGAAAAGTGGATTCATAATGTGTCAGTCTGTAAAAGTGTTTATCACTTGCCAAAAAAAAAGAGCAGTAAGTGTGCTTTCAAATTGGCAAAGAAATTTCGTTTTGTGACTAATGTGAAAACATGACTCTGTGTGCAAAGAGGAATTATAGGCAGAGATTTATTGCGTATTGCTCTGGTGATTTCACAGTTGCATTAGATGGAAAGGGGGAGCCATTTTTTGGTGCAGAAGCAGACTCTTAGCACACACCTAGCTGCTTACTATGTGGAATCATGCACAGTATTCACAAGCGAGTGGGGTTTGAGGTTTCAGTCAGTAATGCAAATACATTCAGCATCACTAAGGCTGGTTGCCCTTGCTGGAGTGTAGGCAGTCACCCAGGTTACAAATGGTGCTGGTCTGAAAAAGCAGTTTGGACATGTGCTTTTTAAAAAATCTGAAAAGTGGATTCATAATGTGTCAGTCTGTAAAAGTGTTTATCACTTGCCAAAAAAAAGAGCAGTAAGTGTGCTTTCAAATTGGCAAATAAATTTCGTTTTGTGACTAATGTGAAAACATGACTCTATGTGCAAATTGGAATTACAGGCAGAGATTTATTGCGTATTGCTCTGGTGATTTCACAGTTGCATTAGATGGAAAGGGGGAGCCATTTTTTGGTGCAGAAGCAGACTCTTAGCACACACCTAGCTGCTTACTATGTGGAATCATGCACAGTATTCACAAGCGAGTGGGGTTTGAGGTTTCAGTCAGTAATGCAAATACATTCAGCATCACTAAGGCTGGTTGCCCTTGCTGGAGTGTAGGCAGTCACCCAGGTTACAAATGGTGCTGGTCTGAAAAAGCAGTTTGGACATGTGCTTTTTAAAAAATCTGAAAAGTGGATTCATAATGTGTCTGTCTGTAAAAATGTTTATCACTTGCAGAAAAAAAGAGCAGTAAGTGTGCTTTCAAATTGGCAAAGAAATTTCGTTTTGTGACTAATGTGAAAACATGACTCTGTGTGCAAATAGGAATTACAGGCAGAGATTTATTGCGTATTGCTCTGGTGATTTCACAGTTGCATTAGATGGAAAGGGGGAGCCATTTTTTGGTGCAGAAGCAGACTCTTAGCACACACCCAGCTGCTTACCATGTGGAATCATGCACAGTATTCACAAGCGAGTGGGGTTTGAGGTTTCAGTCAGTAATGCAAACACATTCAGCATCACTAAGGCTGGTTGCCCTTGCTAGAGTGTAGGCAGTCACCCAGGTTACAAATGGTGCTGGTCTGAAAAAGCAGTTTGGACATGTGCTTTTTAAAAAATCTGAAAAGTGGATTCATAATGTGTCAGTCTGTAAAAGTGTTTATCACTTGCCAAAAAAAAGAGCAGTAAGTGTGCTTTCAAATTGGCAAAGAAATTTCGTTTTGTGACTAATGTGAAAACATGACTCTGTGTGCAAAGAGGAATTATAGGCAGAGATTTATTGCGTATTGCTCTGGTGATTTCACAGTTGCATTAGATGGAAAGGGGGAGCCATTTTTTGGTGCAGAAGCAGACTCTTAGCACACACCTAGCTGCTTACTATGTGGAATCATGCACAGTATTCACAAGCGAGTGGGGTTTGAGGTTTCAGTCAGTAATGCAAATACATTCAGCATCACTAAGGCTGGTTGCCCTTGCTGGAGTGTAGGCAGTCACCCAGGTTACAAATGGTGCTGGTCTGAAAAAGCAGTTTGGACATGTGCTTTTTAAAAAATCTGAAAAGTGGATTCATAATGTGTCAGTCTGTAAAAGTGTTTATCACTTGCCAAAAAAAAGAGCAGTAAGTGTGCTTTCAAATTGGCAAATAAATTTCGTTTTGTGACTAATGTGAAAACATGACTCTATGTGCAAATTGGAATTACAGGCAGAGATTTATTGCGTATTGCTCTGGTGATTTCACAGTTGCATTAGATGGAAAGGGGGAGCCATTTTTTGGTGCAGAAGCAGACTCTTAGCACACACCTAGCTGCTTACTATGTGGAATCATGCACAGTATTCACAAGCGAGTGGGGTTTGAGGTTTCAGTCAGTAATGCAAATACATTCAGCATCACTAAGGCTGGTTGCCCTTGCTGGAGTGTAGGCAGTCACCCAGGTTACAAATGGTGCTGGTCTGAAAAAGCAGTTTGGACATGTGCTTTTTAAAAAATCTGAAAAGTGGATTCATAATGTGTCTGTCTGTAAAAATGTTTATCACTTGCAGAAAAAAAGAGCAGTAAGTGTGCTTTCAAATTGGCAAAGAAATTTCGTTTTGTGACTAATGTGAAAATATGACTCTGTGTGCAAATAGGAATTACAGGCAGAGATTTATTGCGTATTGCTCTGGTGATTTCACAGTTGCATTAGATGGAAAGGGGGAGCCATTTTTTGGTGCAGAAGCAGACTCTTAGCACACACCCAGCTGCTTACCATGTGGAATCATGCACAGTATTCACAAGCGAGTGGGGTTTGAGGTTTCAGTCAGTAATGCAAACACATTCAGCATCACTAAGGCTGGTTGCCCTTGCTAGAGTGTAGGCAGTCACCCAGGTTACAAATGGTGCTGGTCTGAAAAAGCAGTTTGGACATGTGCTTTTTAAAAAATCTGAAAAGTGGATTCATAATGTGTCAGTCTGTAAAAGGGATTATCACTTGCCAAAAAAAAGAGCAGTAAGTGTGCTTTCAAATTGGCAAAGAAATTTCGTTTTGTGACTAATGTAAAAACATGACTCTGTGTGCAAATAGGAATTACAGGCAGAGATTTATTGCGTATTGCTCTGGTGATTTCACAGTTGCATTAGATGGAAAGGGGGAGCCATTTTTTGGTGCAGAAGCAGACTCTTAGCACACAGCCAGCTGCTTACCATGTGGAACCATGCACAGTATTCACAAGCGAGTGGGGTTTGAGGTTTCAGTCAGTAATGCAAATACATTCAGCATCACTAAGGCTGGTTGCCCTTGCTGGAGTGTAGGCAGTCATCCAGGTTACAAATGGTGCTGGTCTGAAAAAGCAGTTTGGACATGTGCTTTTTAAAAAATCTGAAAAGTGGATTCATAATGTGTCAGTCTGTAAAAGTGTTTATCACTTGCCAAAAAAAAGAGCAGTAAGTGTGCTTTCAAATTGGCAAATAAATTTCGTTTTGTGACTAATGTGAAAACATGACTCTGTGTGCAAATAGGAATTACAGGCAGAGATTTATTGTGTATTGCTTTGGTGATTTCACAGTTGCATTAGATGGAAAGGGGGAGCCATTTTTTGGTGCAGAAGCAGACTCTTAACACACAGCCAGCTGCTTACCATGTGGAATCATGCACAGTATTCACAAGCGAGTGGGGTTTGAGGTTTCAGTCAGTAATGCAAATACATTCAGCATCACTAAAGCTGGTTGCCCTTGCTGGAGTGTAGGCAGTCACCCAGGTTACAAATGGTGCTGGTCTGAAAAAGCAGTTTGGACATGTGCTTTTTATAAAATCTGAAAAGTGGATTCATAATGTGTCAGTCTGTAAAAGTGTTTATCACTTGCCAAAAAAAAGAGCAGTAAGTGTGCTTTTAAATTGGCAAAGAAATTTCGTTTAAGGGCCTAATGTGAAAACATGACTCTGTGTGCAAATAGGAATTACAGGCAGAGATTTATTGCGTATTGCTCTGGTGATTTCACAGTTGCATTAGATGGAAAGGGGGAGCCATTTTTTGGTGCAGAAGCAGACTCTTAGCACACACCCAGCTGCTTACCATGTGGAATCATGGACAGTATTCACAAGCGAGTGGGGTTTGAGGTTTCAGTCAGTAATGCAAATACATTCAGCATCACTAAGGCTGTTTGCCCTTGCTGGAGTGTAGGCAGTCACCCAGGTTACAAATGGTGCTGGTCTGAAAAATCAGTTTGGACATGTGCTTTTTAAAAAATCTGAAAAGTGGATTCATAATGTGTCAGTCTGTAAAAGTGTTTATCACTTGCCAAAAAAAAGAGCAGTAAGTGTTCTTTCAAATTGGCAAAGAAATTTCGTTTTGTGACTAATGTGAAAACATGACTCCGTGTGCAAATAGGAATTACAGGCAGAGATTTATTGCGTATTGCTCTGGTGATTTCACAGTTGCATTAGAAGGAAAGGGGGAGCCAGTTTTTTGGTGCAGAAGCAGACTCTTAGCACACACCCAGCTGCTTACCATGTGGAATCATGCACAGTATTCACAAGCGAGTGGGGTTTGAGGTTTCAGTCAGTAATGCAAATACATTCAGCATCACTAAGGCTGGTTGCCCTTGCTGGAGTGTAGGCAGTCACCCAGGTTACAAATGGTGCTGGTCTGAAAAAGAGTAGTAAATGTGCTTTCAAATTGGCAAAGAAATTTCGTTTTGTGACTAATGTGAAAACAAATGTAGTAATATATTTAATTAAAATAAAGGATTTTTTTTGTAGTTTTTTTTCAGGTATTGCTGAAGAGCAGTGAACAAAATTTAAGATGCCTACAAAATCCAGAGTAAAAAAAGACCACAAAAAAAACCTATATTTGAAGACAACTGGAGGACCTAAGTTAGTTGAAGATGCTCATGTTGGGAAGAAGAAAAAATCTTCTGGTAAGCAGACAAAAATTTTTCTAAAGAACATATTCAAAAAAAGGAAAAATGTACAAAATGTCTGTACTGGAAAGAATGATTTCAATCGAAAAGCAGAGGAAAAAATTGAGAATTTAGTTAATGCAAATATACCTTCTGCAACTAAAAAGATAAACTTAAACAGAAAAACAGCGTTTAAAGAGATACGTAGAAAAATGTTTCAGAGAAGAGTTATGTCCAATTTGATAAAGGATGTGAAGAAATATAAGCAAAAGGCTAAGTTTTATAAGAGAAAAAAAGAAAAAAAAAAGAAATTGAAGCCATTGCAGCAAAGGCATTAGAATTAAAAAGGAAACTATTCATTTTAATTTTGAATAGGATGCGTACATTAGACAAAATGGTTAATGTACTGAAATCACATAGCAAAAGGAAAAGAGTAGTAAACAGAACAAACTTTTCTAAAGTGTTTTTAGGAAAATGGATGCATAGTTCAAGTAGTGAACCTTTTTTTAATGAAGAGAGTTATTTTCAAAGTAATAGTTTGCTGCATGCAGTTGACACCAGAGGTCGTGCTTATGAAGTGAAAAATGGTTGCATAATGGAGAAGGAGATAATGGTTCCAAGAGATGAGGTACAAGTTATGGCGGATGAGGCTATGGGGAGACGTCCTAAAGCCCCAGTGTACACTTGGAATTGTAGTAGTATTTGCACTGTGCGTCAGGAATCTATTGATAAATTTCGTGAGTTTCTAAGAGAATATAGTAAAAAAAGTGTAAAACAGAAGATTAAGGTGCTTCAAAGTTTGGATCCATGCAGAGTGAGAGAGAATACTGGTTTGCAGGGTCATTCTCTGGCTTGTCTATCCAGAAAAGTGTGTAATAGTGTTTTCCATCATTTTAGGATGCTGGCTGTTCATCATACTGAAATGAGAAAGTTTGTGAGACGGTTGTATTTTGCTAAAAGTCCAGCAATAAAGTTAGATGAATTGAATAGGGCTCTGTTCCGTGGAACGGTATCAGATGTAGAGAAGGTTGTTGATGAAATTCAGTTTTGTTACTTTGGTCCTGAACAAAACAGTGCAGAGAAGGACACAGTAAATGAGGAAGAAGTGGAAGAGAATGTAGAACCCTCTGTAAGTAAGACATTTAATGATCACATAACAAAATTTGCAATAATCTCTAATGAAAGACCAAATATTACTTGTATTTGTTGCCGCAGAACTCATTATAGAAAACAAACCAGGTATGTTGATCTCTACAGAAAGAGTGAAAATGAAGATAATTATAAGTGGAAGGATTTTGCCACATATATATTTCTTGAAAATTGTTTTGAATTGGGTGAAGTTCAGCGTATTTGTAAATACTGTTACAACAAGTTAGAGGAAAATAGAATGCCGACCAGAGCTGTACATAATAATTTAGAATTGGATGCTATTCCTGCTGAACTTTCTGAATTAAATACATATGAGTCTATACTCATTCAATGTGTTCATCCGTTCCAGACCATAGTACGTATGGAGCCCAAAACTGGTAAATTACCTCCTTCAGATTTACTGAGAGGTTTAAAAGGTAGAGTGGTGTATTTGCCCTTGGATTTGAAAAAAAATATGGAAACTATTGATGCAGATACTTTGGAAACTGAACCATTAATTATTCTGGTTAATGGTGTACCTACAAAGAATAAGAAGATTTGGCAGGAGCTGGTAGATGAACGGAAAGTACAAAGAGCAAATTTGTATTTGAAAAGGAATAACAAATGGTATGAATCAATTTATATAGAAGAAGAAGAAGAAGAAGATTTACAAGAAGACACAGAAACACCAACTGGACAAATTGAAAAAGTGGACAAGTCAAAGGAAGAAGAAATTTATGAACATTTTAGCATACATCCTCTTCATTCAAAAGAAGTTATGGGAGACAATATTGATCTATTTCAGATGAAGAAAGCAAAAGGAACTCCCGTGAGTGTATGGGAGGAGAGCTTGGAAGCTCGATGTTTTCCCCAGCTGTTTCCTAAAGGAAAAGGAGGACGATACGATGAACGCCCGGAACAGATTCCAGCTTCTGAGTATCGGACTACAAGACTATATGCTGAAGATCCCAGATTTTCACAAAGTATTCCTTATTTGTTCCATCTTTTATTTGAAAGCGACTTGTCTGCACTGTCTTATGCAGTAAATCACATTTTAAAAAGTGGAGTACATTTACAAAATGTGTCTGCTAAGGATTTTATGGAGAAAGTGCAGCACCGAGATGATCATTTGGAAACACAACTGATCAATCTGATGGCTTGTCAGCGTGGGACAAATGAATATTGGTACCGACGCCATGGTGAATTAAAATGCATGTTACGGAATTTAGGAACACCAACATGGTTCCTTACCCTAAGCTGTGCGGAGTACGCTTGGGATGATTTACTGGATTTTCTACGAGAGGCAAATTCAAACATTAAAAACATCGAATACAAGACAGCAGGAGAACTGTGCTCATTGGATCCGGTTATTGTTTGCAGATATTTCAATCATAGATTGGAGGCTATGATGTCCTTCATCTGCAATAAAAAAAATCCACCTCTAGGAGAAGTAGTGGATTTCTTTTGGAGAAAAGAGTACCAGGCAAGAGGTGCTCCTCATATTCATATGCTGTTGTGGATCAAGGATGCCCCAAAGTTTGGAACAGATACTGATGAAGCAGTGTTATCTTACATTGAAGAATATGCAACATGTGCTATACCAAAAAGCACAGAAGAGAAAAAGTTAAAGGAGCAAGTTTTACGTTTCCAAAGTCATCGGTGTGGAAAATACTGTCGACGGAAATACAAGAGCAAAGATAAATACTACACTAAATGTCGATTTGGATTTCCTAGACCTGTTCTTTCAAATGGAAGAGTTAACAGTTTTATGTCATCTGTGAGACATACTATCACAAGAAAATCACCTAAGAATACCTACAACCTTAAAAGAAAAGAAGAATCAAAAAATATAAATGACTACAACCCAGTGATTTTATCCATGTGGAACGCTAACATGGATATACAGTATGTAGCTGACAATTCCATTGCTGTTGCTCGATATGTAACGTCTTACATTACGAAATCAGAAAAAACAGAATTGAAGGAAATGTGGGAAGAGATTTCTCACGAGAAAACTGTCAGTAAGAAGCTGTACAGTTTCAGTTTGAAGATGTTATCGCATCGAGAAATTGGATCCTACGAATGTTCAGATAGGTTATCTTCTGCAAGTCTCTACTCGAAATCAAGAAGAATATTTTGGGCAAGTTTAGGCCTTGCAGCAATGAGAAATCGGGTACTGAAATCTGTTGGAGAAATTGAATATTTGGCCGAGAATGACCCAGAAAGTACAGATATTTTGAAATCAAACATGTTGGACACATATTATCCCAAGAGAAGTCATCATCTGGAGAACATGTGTCTCTATGAAGTGCTGCAGAACTACATTTATTCACGGAAAGCCGCAGAAGACATCAACAATGGAAAATATAAAGTCATTGGTGAGGAAGGATGTTTGGTGAAGCAAACAAAAGGAAGTTTGATAAATCACCGGAAGCTGAGTTGCGACACTACTGACAAAAAGGAATTTTACTACTTGGCTCTTTTACAGCTGCTTAAACCATGGCGTACAGAGGATGAACTACTGGGAGAATTTCAAAGCTATGAAGATTCTTTTAATGCTTGCAAAGACAGCATACAATGCAATACATTCACAACTTATCTGCAAATGTTAAATGAAGAAATTGAACAGGAAACTACAATTGCAGCAGAAATAGCTAGAGACAGTTCTCAGGATTGCCAAAGTTCAGGAACACTCAGTCAAGATCCCCTAGGACAACCAATCGTTGAAAATGAAGCATCAATAGCCATGAATGAAGTGGAAACGGCTATGAATCAAGCTCAAGGAGAATTTATAGACTTACAAAATTTGGAAAGACAACTGAACGAAGAGCAGCAACAAATTTATGAAGAGATCAGAAAAAAAATTGATCACGGATTTCTACATGAAAAAAAGAGTGCTCATGCACATCATTTCATCCAATCAGGATGTATGTAAGCGGACAAGCTGGAACTGGAAAAAGTTTCCTAATAAAAGTCATCAGAAGCTACCTACAGCAAAAAACGGATTCTACTTTGTCTTGTGTGGTTACTGCTCCAACTGGGTTAGCAGCATATAACATAAAAGGAATCACTTTACATCGTTTGCTAATGTTACCAGTGGAGCATGAGAACAAAATACAATACAACAAGCTAACTGGAGAAGCATGCTTGGAAGTTTCAAGAGTATTGAAGAAGATGCAAGTTCTCATTATTGATGAGGCGAGCATGGTATCAAACTTAATGCTTGCCTTTGTGCATTTAAGAATGCAGCAAATTCTGAAGACAGACTATGACGTGTTATTTGGAGGAAAACACGTCATAGTTTTTGGAGATCTTTTGCAACTTACTCCAGTTAAAGGACAACCAGTGTTTAATACTGTGACACATGAAGACACGAAGAAGTCATTGGGAAGCATCGGTAATACAAATATTTGGTCCTTCTTTGAGTACAAGGAACTTACAACTAATATGAGGCAAGCAAACGATGAAGAATATGGAAGTATTCTGAAAGATATCAGGATTGGACTACTCACAGAAGCTGGCAAAAAAGCATTACAGAGTCGGCTGCTACATAATTTATTTCCAAAGGAAGAAATAGTTGCAGAGAAGATATACAAGAACATTGCAGAAAACAAAAGTGTCATCTGCTTAATGCCAACTCTACGTGAATGCTCAATATTCAATGAGGAGCTTTTGAAATTGGAAAAGGAAGATATCAGGAAATTGGAAGCAGTGGACAAAATTGAGGATGGAAGAATTACTGTCACATTAACAGGCACACTGAAAAATAAATTGGATTCACTAGAGAAGAACATTTCCAAAACAGCTGGATTAGAAAAAAATCTATATGTTTGCATGAACTGTAGAGTATTTTTAAGGAGAAATTTGGATGTTGAAAAAGGTTTAGTTAATGGAGCTATGGGAAGAGTTGTGGGTTTTATTAATTATCAGAAAAAAGATGGAATTGAATGTTTAAAAATAAAATTTGATCAGATAGAAGAAGTTAAAGACATTTGTCGTTGTTCAGTTCGTTTCATGCTTGTGAAAGACTTATATGTACGTAGGAAGCAGTTTCCGTTTTCGCTAGCATATGCTGTAACTATTCACAAGTCTCAAGGATTGACTGTAGATTGTGCATTTGTGAACATTGGTTCAACTGTGTTCAAAGAAGGTATGGCATATGTTGCTTTGTCACGAGTGAAAACATTATCAGGTTTATTCATGATAGACTTTGATGATTCAAAAGTTAGTGCTGATACAAATTGTGTAAAGGAGTATAATAGATTAAGAAGAAGCTATGCTCCTCATTTAGGTCAGTATCCTGTGTTGGAAAAACGTGTAGTTTCTCGTAAAAGGAGAAATGAGAATATCTGTAATGAAGATGTAGAGAGGAGGAAAAAAAAGTGCAGTGATGTAATTGCAAGCAAAAAGAATAAGGAAAATGAAGAACAGGTTGTAGGATGTTATTTTGAAAATAGCTCTGGTGTCAACTGCTACGCTAATGTAGTGCTGAATGTTGCATTTTATCTGGAAAGTTTGCAAGAGCAGATAATAGTAAATCAGGGAAAAGGATTCTGTTCTGTGCTGAGTCTCCTTTTTGAAAAGCTGAGTAATGATAAAACTCAAATAGAAAGTGCTACTGAAATTAGAAAAGTTTTAGATGTATGTTCAGGACAAACACAGTTTTCTCAAAATGTACAGCAAGACGCACAGGAATTCTTGATTTATTTTCTTCAGGTACTGGAAGAAGAAGGGGTTCCCATTGAAAATGTATTTGGTCTCTCTTATAAATGGGAACATAGTTGTGAAAACTGTTATAATATATGTGGCTCTAATGTTGATTCTTAAAGGTTTATTTATTTAACATTGCCAGAGAGTAAAACAGTCACTTTTGCTAAATTAGTTAAAGATGCTAATCATAGCATGCAATGCGGTGAGTGTAAATCTGACATGTTTTCAACATTAATTTTAAAGGAATACAGACAGTATGTAATTTTAATGATGCAACGATGTAGAGCTGATGGTTCAAAATTGGATACTTTAATAAAGAAGTTTACAGGACAGCAATTATCAATTTCAGGAAAAACTTTTGTAACAGTTGCAATAATTTTCCATGATGGACCTACTGTAACTTCTGGTCATTACACAGTTTATCTTAAATGTGAAAAAGGCTGGACACTGTGTAATGATTCCCAATTGATTTTTAAGCAACGTTTGCCTTTTGATTTAGCAAATTCCTATCTAATCTTCCTGAAACCTAAATTTTAGAGAGATTTGGCAACATCTGGACAAAACAATTTTACCATTTTATTGGATTACCATTTGGAATTTACAAATAAAAAGATTTAACAAATTATCATTTGGCCTAATGGAAAGGTTACCAATTGTAATGTGGAATTTTTCCATTTTTTAAGGAAACTTTGGAAAACCAAAAATTTAGAAAAAATAGGTAACATCTGCACAATTTAAATTTTGGAATGTTATTGGATTGCCATTGGAAATTTTTTCAAAAAAGATTTTTAAAATTACTATTTGGCCATGCGGAAAAGTAAACAATTCTATTGTGGACTTATTTAATTATTAATTAATCTTTCGGAAACCAAAATGTTACAGAGAATCGGTGACATCTGTACAATTTAAACTTTAGATTTTTATTGGATTACCATTGGAAATTAAACAAAAAAAGAATTTTAAAATTACTATTTGGCCTAAAGGAAATGGAACCAGATGTATTGTGGAGTTATTTGAGATATATTATTGTGATTATACTTCTGAAACAAAAATATCAGACGGTATTTTAAAGAAATAAGTATTGATATTAGACGATATTTTTTAAGAATATTATGCATTTCTATAAAGTTATGTTTATGCAAAAAGAGATTGTGGGCTTTTTTAAAACAATCTTTGAGATTGTTAATTTTTTTTTTGCCTGCTGTTAAATGATGAATGCAATTGCTTTCACAATTTATAGTGAAATGCAATATTTTCTGAAAACAGCAAAAAAAAGGCAAAAATATTTTTTGAAAAATATGTAAATATGTGTACTGTATTATAAAATGTTTTATTAAATATTAATACTTTTTTCTTTTTTTCAGATTGAGATAGAAAATGTTCGAAGACTAGAACCATTTTTAAAGCAATTAAAAATAAAATTAAATGAATAAATCTTTTTTTGAGTGGGTATGGTAAGTCAATAATGTCATGGTCCCTTTTTTCCACTTCTCTACAATCACATTTTCAGTTTTTAATTGTAGTCTCTCAAGGACCTTGTAATGTGATAATTGATTTTTACTGTTTTAAAAAAAAAAAAAAAAAAATTACACGTACCGTACGCGTACGGTAAAAAAAAAAAAAAAGAAAAGTTTTTAAAAAAATATATAAAAAATAGATGAAAGGTAAGGTTGGCTCTTAAAAGAGCCGTTGTGTTCATGCAGGGACAGAGGAAAGAAAGATTGGGAATATTAGACGGTACGACAAGTGTGCTGATCTATTTTACAGTTCACTAGGGAAATACTGGTCTCCCTATAAGTAATTAGATCGTGACAAGTGGCGCACCGTACTTCAACCCTCGCAAACCGAGGGTTAATTTACAGAGGACCAGAAAAAGGAGATGCTCCCCCCACAGATGAAGGGCTCACCTGACCTGCAGAAGAAGGACTCGGCCCTGCAGATGATGGTCCAGGCTGAGCTGCTGTGGATGTGCTTGGTTGATTTACTGAAGGGTTACCTTCAGTAAGTCGAGCATGTGTCCTTCTGTGTACATCCTTAAGGTGTCTCATCATGGTGTGATTCCCAAAGGAATACTTCCTGTCAGGATTCCCTCTTGAAAGTACACGCTTACACAGCTTGCAAGTCACTAAGGGTGCATTTACCTTTTGCTGGCCTTCTGGAAAAGTAAAATACTCCCATACGTAAGAGGTCTTTTGTTTCCTCACTCTCTGCCTCAAGGTAGTGCTGCTAGCCTCACTCTCAGAAGAGCTCTGCTGTTCTGCCATCGTATCACAAAGACAACTCAGCTCCTTCTCCTAAGGGATCACAAGCAGAAATGAGGGGAATGGGTGTGGTGTAGGAGAGTTCTAGAACTGAAAGTAGTTTCAACCAATCAAAAGTTGTGTTTCATGATCACATGACCCACCGTACGCTTACGGTGCGCTTACGGCAAAAGTACGCATGCGCGTAAAAAAGACACGCGCTCGCGCGCATGCGCATAACAGTCACTCCCCGACACTTCCGCGTAACGTGCGCGTGTAGTGTACACGCGTACGCGCCCCACGCGGAGTACGCGTGGCTACGCAAATTGCGTAACTATACGCAAACAGCGTAGATAAATTACGGACATTGCGTAAACCGTATGCTTACCGTAAGCTTACCGTACGCGCACTAAAAAAAAATTTAAAAAAAGGAAAAAATGTATTGCTAATACATTTTACCTGTTTATTTTATAAAAAATGTAAAATAAAAACATATTGTAGAATTTTAAAAATTTAACCATAGTCTTTAAAAAAGGATAGAAAATTAAAATAAAAATATGTAAAAAAATAAAGAAGAAAAAAAAAAAAATTAGCATTTAAAAAACCTTGCAAATTCACTGAAAAAACCATGGGTTTCACACACGTTATAGTTAGGAATTAGCATTTAAAAAACCTTTGAAATTCACTGAAAAAACCATGGGTTTCACACACGTTATAGTTAGGAATTAGCATTTAAAAAACCTTAGAAATTCAATGAAAAAACCAAAGGTTTCACACATGTTATAGTTAGCTGGACATTTCACTCGTAAAAAAGCAATGAAATTCCCCCGTTATAGTTAGTTCAGCTAACTATAACTCGCGCGCCCGCAATGCAGTACTGATGACGTCACATATTACATCACTCATGACATGGTCAGTGACATCACTCATGACATCACTGATGACATCTCAAATGACATCACTGATGACATTATCCTTGTGACAGAGTGGTAGACCTCCTCTCACCCTAATATAACCTTTGATACAAACATTCAAAAATAGAGCCTAAAATTTTCAAAAAAATGGACATACCAATAACAGTTACAACAACCTATTCAGTAATTCTAAGATCCACATACACATCCACTCATCCACCAACAATCCTATACAGTCACTCATACATGTACTCACACATCATATGTACTCATACACCTAAACATCCTGTAACACAATGCCACTCATCCATAGAGTTACTCACACATAGTCACTCATGCTAATAAAGAATCAAACATCCATTTACTTGCATATACAGTTATACACACACCACCACACTTACTTTTACAGAAACTTACACATACTTAGTCTTTTAAACAATCACTTATATAAACACATACTTATTCATACAGGAAGTCTACCAATCTCTCACTCTCACATATACTCACTTATAAACACCAATAGTCACATATACTAGTTTAAAACATATGTAGTTACTTATGAAGACACTATTGAGGCAGTCATTCACTCACTAATACATCCATGCACACACTCATCCACCCATACAGTCCTGCACACATGCTGTCTTCAACACATACAAACAGTGAGTCACTCATTCATGCATCTATGCACTACGTAATACCCCCCACCGCACCATGAAGACACTCAGACACTCATACTGATACTCAAAAAACCAACTATTAACCTATATAGACACTCATGTAGCTACTCACCAACCCATGCAGCCACTTATATACAAAGTGAGAGACTGATACAGGTATTTACACATTTAAACATTACTCACTAAGCCATGTATTCAAAAAGATACATTTAATCAGTCAGTTATACAATCAATTTTTCAGAAACAAATCAACAATTTAGACACTTATATACTCATTTATTCTTCCATCGACCTTGAGATATACATATATAAAACTTATTTAATTTTCCGAAAAACACACATTCACTGGATGATGTCATCAGTGATGTCATTTGAGATGTCATCAGTGATGTCATGAGTGATGTCACTGACCATGTCATGAGTGATGTAATATGTGACGTCATCAGTAGTGCATTGCGGGCGCGCGAGTTATAGTTAGCTGAACTAACTATAACGGGGGAATTTCATTGGTTTTTTACGAGTGAAATGTCCAGCTAACTATAACATGTGTGAAACCTTTGGTTTTTTCATTGAATATATATATATATTCACTGAAAAAACCATAGGTTTCACACATGTTATAGTTAGCGGAAATTTTACTGATAAAAAACCAATGAAATTCCCCCGTTATAGTTAGTGCAGGCAACTATAACTCACGCGACCGCAATCCTCTGCTGATGCTAATACTGTATTTAGACACTTATTTGCCCATGTCTTCTTCCATAAAATTTTAGCTATACATATATTACAAATATTTTTTTTTCATAAAGACACATATGTCATCAGCAGAAGATTGCGGTCGCGTGAGTTATAGTTGCCTGCACTAACTATAACGGGGGAATTTCATTGGTTTTTTATCAGTAAAATTTCCGCTAACTATAACATGTGTGAAACCTATGGTTTTTTCAGTGAATTTGCAAGGTTTTTTAAATGCTAATTCCTAACTATAACGTGTGTGAAACCTATGGTTTTTTCAGTGAATTTGTACGGTTTTTTAAATGCTAAGTTACTTTACGCCATTCGTGGCGTGCGCGCCCACTTAACGCAGTTCGTTCCGTGCGCGCACGGTGCGCTTCGCGCACCGTGCGCGCACAGTGAGCACGCGGTGCGCTTCGCGCACCGCGCGCCCACTTTACGCAGTTAGTGCCGTGCACGCACGGTGGGCAAGCAGTGCGATGACAAAGCAAGAAAGCACGTCAACAAATCTGTTTCTGCTTTCCTCCGTGACTATGGTATGGGTGCCATTTACCACAACAACTTGCGTTATGACATGCAAGACATTTATAGAGGAGATGGTGTGCACTTCAATGATGAAGGGAACAGAGTCTTCCTCTTGAACCTTAGACTCTGCATCGGTACTTACTTGTAGGTACCACTAAAAAATCATTTCATAAACACAACGGCTCTTTTTAGAGCCCCCTAATATCTAAACACTTAAATCTGATTTTCATTTTTTTTTTTTTTTCCTACCGTACGCTTACCGTAAGCTTACCGTACGCGTACCCCGTGATTTTTTTTAAAATCAATAAATGTTTTCTTTGTACTTTTCTGTCCTTCTTTGACCCCCTTACAAATGTTAGGGGGTCTGTAACTCTCCTCATTGCCCCCTTTCCTTGTTTTCACTCTTTTTTTTCAGAGTGAAATACACAAAATGGCGGCCGCCGCTTCCTGGTTTCGGCCGATTCGAATGTTTACTAAGATCTAAGAGCCAATCAGAATCGCGCTCGCGCACGCCACCGTACGCTTACCGTAAGCGTACGGTAAGCGTACCGTAAGCGTACGGTAAGCGTACCGTAAGCGGGCTCAGATATATATATTGATTTAAAGGCTATTTTCTCAGAATCTACTGAACAGATTTACACCAAACCTACAAAAGGCACTTCCTTGACCTAGGGACTACCTCTCTGCCAAATTTTGAGTAATTCTGTTCAGCCGTTCGGGCTGTAGCTCGTTCTAAAGGTCCTATGGAAAAATGCATGGGAAAAACGCGTTTTGGGACCCCCCTTTTATCTCAGCCCCCGCTTGACGGATCCCCCCGAGACTTTCAGGGTAGGAGCGGAGCGTAGCGCCCCACCTATTTTGAGAAATTCGCGAGGATTCGTCGACCGGCGCCAAAGTTATTCAAAATAGAATGTTGAGGTTTTCCTATGGAAACGTGGTCCTAACTATAACTACCTACTGGCGACCGCCAGTAGGTAATATATATATATATATATATATCCTGCACATAAGTGCTCCTTCCAGGATACTTAGCCCAAGGCAAGTGGCACGGTATGTTGGAGGAGCAAACCAACATTAAATGGCACACAAACAAAAGAGAAAATATTCACGCTCTCGGGAAGTTCCAAAGTTGGTTTATTGCACAAATGTGTGTTGGCTACACTTAGCAGTTTTAGTATTGTGAACTTTTTTACGATCGGTTCAGCAGCTTGTGCAATAGTATGTTTTCCATTTCTATGCATTAGGCACTATATACTTAATGTATAACATGGCGTCTGTCAAATCGATAAAGGCTGTCAAAGCTGAGACACATCTCTCCTTCACATTCTGGTTTGTGAGGGGCCCTTTTAATTAAAAGAAGCTGTAAACATACAACCCTCATGAACGTACCTTTTTCCTTTTGGAGTAAGGACTGCGTGTACATGTCTTGTCTGTATATATATATATATATATATATATATATATATATATATATATATATATATATATATATATATATATATATATATATATATATATATATATATATATATCTACTGGCGGTCGCCAGTAGATAGTTATAGTTAGGACCGTGTTTCCATAGGAAATCCGCAACATTCTATTTGGAATAACTTTGGCGCCAGTTGACGAATCCTCGCGAAATTTTCAAAATAGGTGGGGCGCTCCGCTCCAATCCTACCCTGAAAGTCTCAGGGGGATTTGTCAAGCGGGGGCTGAGAAAAAAGGGGGGTCCCAAAACATGTTTTCCCCATGCAATTTTCCATAGGGACCTTTAGTCCAAGGTACAGCCCGAACGGCTGAACAGAATTACTTGAAATTTGGCAGAGAGGTAGTCCTCAGCTCAGGGATGTGCCTTTTGCATATATGGAGTCAATCTGTTCAGTAGGTCCTGAGGAAATCAAAAGTAAAATCATATATATATGTGGGCGGAGCCTAACCACACATCTCATCCTGAGATATGATTGGCTGTCAGCACTTCATCCAAGAAGTGTTGGCAGCCATCTTGGGACCAATATAAATGATAGCACCTCATTAAAAAGCATTGCACTTAATAGAAGGTTTTAAGACTTTAGTTACATTATAAATCATTTGTTGATGGTACCATACTCATTTTAGGAATTGTGGTATGTTCTAAGGTGATTTCACCATGTGAAAAAGCCTTCTGCTGGGATATCATGATTGAGAGAAAAATATTTTCTCATGCTTTTCCCACAGAGGTTTGGAAGGTGATCTATAAGCTAAACTGAGAGCTTATTTTCTGTAAATTCACATTATCTTTCTCAGTCATGTGAGAATGAAGTCTGACATTCTCAGTAAAACATGTACATCCAACAAGGGCAGAGACTGTCAGTTGATTCCTTTTTGTTCTACTGCAGCTTCCCAGAGTGTTCCAAAGAACAACTAGAGCACTAACAGTCCTACTTATGATAAACGTATGGCACACCTGAAGCCATCTTGCTTGGATTAAAGTGGTAACTCTTAAAACATTTAATTTAAAAAGGAACAAAATGAGGGGGTTCATTTTTCCATACAAAGTATGATTAGTGCTGCAGAAAGAAAAATTAGGGCACATTTTGAGTGACTTCTCAAATCCTCTTCTATTTCATAAAAAAATTCTGACATGCAGACTGAAACATGCACTTTCAATACCAGCAGCAGTTTTCCCTGGTGAGCAGTAGCTTTACTACAGTGATCTAATGAGCAAAAAGAGTGCTAACATTCTGAATTTATGGCAAATGTGTGACACATCTGAATGCCTTCTTGATGGAATCAAAGTAAAAAACTGAAAGTATTTCCTACTGAGGAGACTGCAGTAAATGAGGAAATTAGGAAACTTCATAACAAATAAGCCTCCCAAGATGGCCACCAGAGACAAAAGAGCCCAAATGTAGCCCAAATATCACCCAGATGTAGCCCAAGTATAGCCCAATGACAGAATGTCCCAGAGTGTTCTTAAAAACAACTAGAGCGCTTACTGTCTTCATTATGACAAAAGTATGGCACACCTGAAGCCATCTTGGTTGGAATAAACTGGTAACACTTAAAACATTTAATTTAAAAAGGAACACAATGAGGGCGTTCATTTTGCCATAGAAATTATGATTAATGCTGAAGAAAGAAAATGAGGGCACATTTTGAGTGACTTCTCAAATCCTCTTCTATTTCATTAAAAAATTCTGACATGCAGACTGAAACATGCACTTTTAATACCAGGAGCAGACTTCCATGGTGAACAGTAGTTTTACTACAGTGATCTAATGAGCAACTAGAGTGCTAACATTCAGAATCTATGGCAAATGTGTGACATATCTGAATACCTTCATGATGGAATCAAAGTAAAAAACTGAAAGCATTTCCTACTGGGGAGACTGCAGTACATGAGGAAATTAGGAAACTTCATAACAAATAAATCTCCCAAGATGGCCACCGGAGACAAAAGAGCCCAAATGTAGCCCAAAATCACCCAGATGTAGCCCAAATATAGCCCAATGACAGAAGTGTGCAAAACACTTATTATTTTGTGTTTTTGCAGTGTTATATAGTGCAGACTTGTCAGGTATTGTAGTGCTTTACATGAGCATTGGTTACATCACACAAGAACAAATTCATTTTGGTTGTAGACATGGGGAGACTACGTGATTTGACCAGAATCACAGAATGTCGAGCTGAAGCAGAAACTCCAACCTGGTTCCCCAGTTGCAAAGTCTGCAGTTCTGGAAGTAACACCACATCCTCTCCCCTAAGTGCAACATTTAATCAAGTGGTCAACTGGATAAAAAAACATAAAGATAACAAATAATTTAAAAGTGCTTTGTCGCTACTTGAAAACTCAGAAAATATGTCCTTATTTTAGTATTTTAGAGCACTAACCATAATTTTGAAATTTTGATGCCAATAAGACCCTCTCATATATGTAATTTCTAAAGGAAATGCTCTAGGTATTACAGTTTTGATTACATCAAGATGACGTCAGGCGTTCCACACTTTTGTAATAAATATAGAATGTTAGCAATCTAGTTGTTCATTAGGATTCTGTTGAGAGGCAGAGGCCAGGGGCACGGACTCTGAAAATTGAAGGCAGGTAGGAGGGTGCAAAGGCAACAATTTAACCACACTGAGCAGGCAGGAAGGGCCGTGGCAGCACAACAGACTATGGAGGGCAGTGGAAAGGGGGGAAGGGGCAACAAACCAACAATACAGGACTTGCAAGAGAGGCTGTGGCAATGTAATAGACCATTGTGGGCAGAAGGAAGAGGCAATGGTAGTACAACCATACATGCCAACAGACCCGATTCAGGCAGGAAACGTCCAATGTCTTTAAGCTCAAATGGGCTTTATTTGATCTGTCTCCTGTCTACAATCTCCTCTTTTTCAATGTAACTCAAAGGGGAAAATCAATACCCTAGTTTTTTTTTCAAAATCTCCCTCTTACCAAGTTCAAAATGTTCGCAAGTATGGTACATTGGATCATGGAAGGAAATGGGGTAGGGACATGGACTTGGATAACAGAGGACAGGAGGGACATGGAGAGGTGCACCAAACTGACCCTGCAGGGCAGGCATCAGGGGTTGCAGCAGCACAATACACCACACAAGGCATGTGGGACGGGAGTGCAGCACAACAATCCATAGAAAGCAAGAGGGAGGGGACAGGACCATGCACATGGACAACAGAGAACAGAGGGGCAAGAGGCAATGGTAGCTAGCTGACCATAATGGACAGACAGGGGAGAAAGCTGCAGCATAACAGACCATAAAGGGCAGGAGGGATGGATCAGGGGCATTACAATGGAACAGACAAGCCAGGAGGGAGGGAGTAGGGGTCTGCACATGTAAACAGAGGGCTGGGGGCAAGGGGGCAGTGCAGGAGCAGCAAGATAACCATGGAGGTCAGGCAGGATGGGCACTAGAAGCAAGACACACCATGAAGAGCAACAGTGAGACTGTGATGGCATACACACAGACCATGGAGGGAAGGTGGGAGGGGGTCAGGGGCAGCTAATTGACCACACAGGGAAAGTGGAAGGGGCAATGGCAGCACAAAAGATCATGCATGGCAAGTGGGAGGGTTAGTGGCAGCACAATGGCTATGATGGGCAAGAAGGAGGGTGCAAGGGCATGCACAAAGGATGATGGAGGATAGAAGGGAGGGTCAGGACCTGTGCACAGACAAGAAAGTTCAGGGGAAGGGGCCTCACAACAGACCGCACGGGGCAGGCAGGAGGAGCAGTTGCAGCACAATAGACCAGGGAGGGCAGAAGGGTGTGGCAGTACAATGGACCATGTAGGACAGGAGGAAGAGGATGGGGCATGGCATGTGGACAGGCAGGGTGGAGGTGGCAGGGACAGGTTACAGTCATCTGACAATGCAAGGCAGGTGGGAGGGGAGTGACAGCTCAACAGAACACTCAGAGTAGATAGGAGTGGCAGGTCCATGGAACATGGTGGGCAAAAAGGATGGAGCAGGGAGATGCACAAAGACATCGGAGGGCAGGGGGAAGGAGAATAGGGGCAGCAAGCTAAGCACAGAGTTTAAGCAGGAGGTCAATGATGGGGCATAGAATTGGGCAATGGAGGGCAGGAGGAGTGGACTGGTACATCATACTAAATTGAGGGCAGTGGCAGCACATTAGACCATGCATGGCAGGAGGGAGAAGGCTAGTCCATGGATTCACACAACAGAGGATAGGGAGGAGGGGGATGGGGCAGCAAGCTAACTGTTCAGAGAAGGCGGGTATTAGGAACTTTATTGTTTTTAAAACGTGTGTCTGTGCGAACTACTTAAAATATGAACAAGTATGCAGCATAATCTCACTTTTATTCAGGAAGAAGAGGACGTTTGTGACTGTGACTCTGGGCTCACTTGGCAGAAACACCCCCTGACCCTCCACCCCTATCGCAAAATGTAATGCCCGTGAAAAGGGTAGGTGAACACAGTGTTATATAGAACATAGTCCTGAGAGCACGATTGAGAATGAAAACTAGATATAGTGTATGGTATAAACTATGCACCAAAAAGTGTGATATAAGATGAACCGGGCGTGAAATATAATATGCAATACATTGTGCGCAATGACAGATTCATTGGAGAGCGCGAGATAGCACAGGCACTGGCGCGTGCTATGCGATATGCGCCTTGGAGTGTAATATGCACAGGGCAGTGTTGTGTAACCTAACTAGTCTCTAAAGTTGTAATATAAAATATGTGCTGGGGAGTGTAACGTTGCATATGCACTGTGACACAGATATGGATCCCAGATTATAATATGTATGGCATAGCACTGTGCGTTATAACATAGGCATCGAGGAAGGCACGTTAGATGGGGCAATATAACCCGTGCGAAGACAAGTGTGGCATGACATATTCACGTGGTGGTGTTACAGTGCACATGGGCTAGAGAGTGTCATAGCATATGCACTAGCTAGTGGAATACAACACAGAGGTGTGTGGCACTCAGCAGGCAATGGTGGGTGTAACACAGCATTGGGCTCTGCCAGGAGCGCGCAGTGACTCTCAAGTGATGTTCGTCCCCTTTCCAGAGAGTAAAATAAAAAGTATTACACATCCGGCAGTGGATGTGTGTTTTATTAATCGTGAGGGGGGTTTCTTGCATAGTTTTGGTCGAATTCTTGTTAAATCCCCTTTGAATGGCTTGGTGTGCATGTGTATTAAATGTGCCCGTCAATAGCTACCCATGTTTGTATAAATAAACGACAAGGGTGTCTACCGGGATTAGGCACGGTAGGGCATCAGACATGTCAGAGCTTCACTAGTGGTGTAAATACTAGGCCTGGGCAAAAATTTCGTTCCGTTCGCGGAAATTGCGATAATTTGACATTTTTGCGTTCCGCGGAGAGCGCGAAAATGTCAAAAATTCCGGTTTCCGCAGCTTGGCGATAATTTGTTTCTTGCTCGCGCTGTAAAATGATACATTCTCGCGCGCGCGCGATCGCCTTACCTGAATCCCTGCGTTCGCCGACAAGTTTTCTTGATCCGGTCGCGTTCTCCATGAGATGTTGTATTGTTTTTAGCCATTTGCGCTGTCTCGCGACAGTTCGCGCCCGCAGTGACGTCATGCGTCGCGCGATCACGTCTTTCTTCTCGCGATCATGCACCGCGAGAACAACTCAAAACAAGATGGCCGCGCCCGCAAGCAGCCACATGGGTAAGTTGGCGACCCGCAACCATGCAGAAAATCGCGCGAACATGCCGGAAAAAAACTTCCGCATCTTCGCGATATTTCTGCTTGTTTGCGATAATTTTAAACATTCTCGCGATAATTTGCGAAGGTTAATTCCGCAAATTCCGCCCACCCCTAGTAAATACATTCCGCGTGGATTCATTGTATGCATAGTCGCCTTTTAATGAATATCACGCAAATCGTCATGGTGATAGGTACGTACGGTTTGTCCAGCATGTCCTAGGTGTGTCTATAAATATATATTTTTTAAAATAATAAAAAAACAGTGGCCGGCCCTGGGGATTGGGGTTAAAAAAATATAATTAGGAGACAGGCCCTGGGGGATGGGGTCATCAGGGCCAATAAATTAGAATAAGAAGGGGAACCACACAGCCCCCCTTCTTAAAAAATTAAAATAAATAAAAGACTGGCATCGCGCCGGAGGCCACGCCCCCTCCTTGCAGCACTCTGCAAACGCGCCCCCTGGCGAGTTGTAAGTTGGGGAATTAATTCCTCTTCAATACTGAGGGTCCCTGAGGGCCAACTAGCCCAACAGGCATCTCCAGTATGCGCCAGGGAGCTGCGCTGCAGACAGGTGTTCTGAGGCCAAGCCCCTTTTTACACCTCTCTGCAACGCAGCTCTGTGGCGCTTACTAGAGGTACCTAGTGGTCTAGTTTGACCCTAGGGACCCTTAGGATTCAAGAGCACTTAATTCCTCAACTTAGAACAGCCACAGGGCGCGTTTACACAGTGGTGAAGGGAGGGGTCGGGGCCTGAGGTGACTTGTGCAAACACGCTCTATGGCACGTTTTAAATTGGGGATATAATTTCCCTTCAACACTGAGGGCCCCTGGGGGCTAACTAACCCACCAAGTGCTTCCAGTAAGCGCCACTGAGCTGCATTGCAGAGAGGTGGTCCAGGCCGTGCCACTTTTTACACCTCTCTGCAACGCAGCTCTGTGGCACTTACAGGAGGTACCTAGTGGGCTAGTTGGACCCTAGGGACCCTCAGGATTCAAATGATTGTAATCTCCCAACTAAAAACGGACACAGGGCGTGTTTACACAGTGGTGGAGGGAGGGGACGGGGCCTGAGTTAACGTGTGCAAAAACGCCCTGTGGCCTGTTTTAAGAGGTAGTTTTAATCCCCCTGCCCTATTATATACTAGGGGCTTACAGAGGAGGTCATGCTAATCACAGGGGGACCCCAACGCATAATGTTCCCTTGTGTATGTAGGTGTTTTCACTGTATTCTAAGTGTGTTTTAACATAGCACTGGCTCTAGGACTGGTTAGTCAGACTCAGTTACCACCAGTATCTGTCTGAAAAAGTTGAGGGTACAGGATGATTTTGCAACAAGGCTTCTTTCTGCTCTTCTTTTTGTTCTTTCTGCACGTTATCCTTCTTCCTGCACTTTTCTTCGTCTTTGAGGACTTCGGTTACTTCTTTCTGCACTTCTTTTTTTTCTTTCTGTGCATTTTTTCTTCTTTCTTCACATGTCCTATCTCTGTAGGCATAGTTAGAAATTAGCATTTAAAAAACCTTTGAAATTCACAGAAAAAACCATAGGTTTCAGGCACGTTATAGTTAGGAATTAGCAGTTAAAAAACCTCAGAAATTCACTGAAAAAACCATAGGTTTCAGGGGTGTTATAGTTAGCTGGACTTTTCACTTGTACAAAACCATTGAAATTCCCCCGTTATGGTTAGTTCAGCTAACTATAACTCGCGCGCCCGCAATGCACTGCTGATGACGTCACATATTAATTCACTCATGACATGGTCAGTGACATCACTCATGACATCACTGATGACATCTCAAATGACATCACTGATGACATCACTGATGACATCATCCTTGTGATAGAGTGGCAGACCTCCTCTCACCCTAATATAACCTTTGATACACACATTCAAAAATAGAGACGAAAATTTTCAAAACAATGGACATACCAATACCAGTTACAACAACCTCTTCAGTAATTCTAAGATCCACATACACATTCACTCATTCACCAACAGTCCTATACAGTCACTCATACATGTACTCACTCATCATATGTACTCATACACCTATACATCCTGTTACACAATGCCACTCATCCATAGAGTTACTCACACACATAGTCACTCATGCTAATAAAGAATCAAACATACATTTACTTGCATATACAGTTATACACACACCACCACACTTACTTCTACGGAAACGTACACATACTTAGTCTTTTAAACAATCACTTATAGAAACACATACTTATTCATACAGGAACTCTTTCAATCTCTCACTCTCACATATACTCACTTATATACACCAATAGTCACATATACTAGTTTAAAACATATGTAGTTACTCATAAAGATACTTTTGAGACAGTCATTCACTCACTAACACACCCTTACACACACTCATCCACCCATACAGTCCTGCACACATGCTGTCTTCAACACATACAAACAGTGAGTCACTCATTCATGCACCTATGCACTACGTAATACCCCCCACCGAACCATGCAGACACTCAGACTGATACTCAAAAAATCAACTAATAACCTATATAGACACCCATGTAGCTACTCACCAACCCATGCAGCCACTTATACACAAAGTGAGAGACTGATACAGATATTTACATATTTAAACATTACTCACTAAGCCATGTATTCACTATGATACACTTAATCAGTCAGTTACACAATCAATTTTTCAAAAACAAATCATCCATTTAGACACTTATATACCCATTTATTCTTCCATCGACCTTGAGATATACATATATAAAACATATTTAATTTTCAGAAAAACACACATTCACTGGTTGATGTCATCAGTGATGTCATTTGAGATGTCATCAGTGATGTCATCAGTGATGTCACTGACCATGTCATGAGTGATGTAATATGTGATGTCATCAGCAGTGCATTGCGGGCGCACGAGTTATAGTTAGCTGAACTAACTATAACGGGGGAATTTCAATGGTTTTGTACAAGTGAAAAGTCCAGCTAACTATAACACCCCTGAAACCTATGTTTTTTTCAGTGAATATATATATATATATATATGATGGCTCCAACTGCACCTTAGACCAGCGCACTCTCGGACGGGTGCTTCGTAGCGCGGAGGTGCATCCGCGTTAAAATGCTCACTCCTTTCATCCTTCTGGCATAAGGAAAGCACTCACAGGGGTTTTCTTTCGTATTTCTTTTTATTTTATCCGCTTTGAAACATGACGCGTTTCGGCTGACGCCTTAATCTAATGTTTTCAAGTTTCGCGCCAAGAAACGGCTAACATTTAAAAGTACGTCAATGGTCACGTGATACACTTTCCTATGGAAAACAAAAAGGGACCACCATTCTCTCATATACAAGCGCCATATTGGAGTGCATAATTCTCCATCAGGTCGATATGTTTTTTTTTTTTTTAATTTTTTTTATTTTTTATTAATGTTCCACAAACCGACCATTACAATGTATCACAAACATAAAACAGATTAAATCACATATATCTCATTCTGTCATATCAACTGTATAAGTTAAACATCAAGATAATCTTTTAAAGGGCGCCAAATTGTAAGACCTAAAAGTCTTTTGCGAGGTTTTTTTAACAAATATATACTAGTTTCAATATTATACAAATTAAATAGCTTAGATCGCCATATATCAAAACTCGGGGCTTGAGGTTGCAGCCAGGCTGTTGCTATGGATAAGCGAATTGTAGCAGCAATAATGAAAAGAAAAAAACGAAACTCAAATAGAGGATGCCCCACAATAATTTCATCCCCTATACCCAGTAGGATTAGCTTTGGTGAAAATACTACAGGTTTCCTAAGCACACAGCCGAGAAAGTTTAAAGTTTGATTAAAAAAAGATGTTAAAGACGGACATGCATAAAAGACATGCACTAAGTCGGCTTCACCGGCTTTACAACGAAAACATTCACCAGAGTTAGAATATAAAGGTGAATTACCCCATTTCATCATCACAGCCGGAGTGTAATATAAATTAAAAATGGTTTTATATAATTGTGTTTTTAATGACACGGAGAAGAAAATCATATGGGGCATTTTAATAGATTCTTGAATATTGATGGAGGCAGATGTTAGCTTGCCTAACCATTTCTCATTAGTTTTGTCAATGTCATCTGTACGATATGCTAGTAAATGTTTATAGATAGTTCCAATGGGTGGTTGTAGTCTGATAGCATCGATAACGTCATTTGAAGACAACGGCATGGTGCGTTTATATAGAAAATCCCGAATCTGTAAATATTTAAAGAATTGATTGTTATCTAAATCGAATTGTACTCTAAGTGTATCGAAAGAAAGAAGGAAACCTTCAGCAGAAACAAAGTCGCCAAGACATGTAATACCTTTGGAATACCAGTATCGTGCGACTGCGTCGCCAAAAATTGACGGCAATAAGTGTGAAGCCCTAAATGGAGTATATATTGTAAATTTAGGTATATTACACATTTTCCTGACACTTTTCCATGTGTTAAAGGCAGATATAATAGTTTTGAACCGTGTGTGTTTGTAATAGCTACTGTCAAAGTTAGAAATCAGACAGCTTTTTGCAAATGAACCAAGAGTTATATGGTAGATCGATGGGTTTTCTGCCATATTGGATATTTCCTCTCCGGTCAGGAGGGTACGCATTCTTAAAAGTAAACATGACATCTGATAGAGGGCAAAGTCCGGTACTCCCCAACCCCCACGAACAAGGGGGAGCATCATATAGCGTGAAGCTCTGCGGATTTTTCCTGGGGCCCATAAATATTTTTCACAAATTGATTGTAACTGGCGAATTTGGGACCTGGGGATTAATAAGGGGACACCACGAAAAAAATAAAGTACTCTGGGTAATATAATCATTTAAATTAACTCTGCCGACCAGAGTAAGGTGTAAACTCTGCCAAGATTCCAATGCATGTTTCGATTTATCCAATATCTTAGTCCAGTTGGTATTAACGAGTTCCTCCAAGTTAGGCCTGATCTTAATGCCCAAATAAACAACTTCTTCCATAACCCTATTATCAAGTGCAAGAGTTTGATCTGTAGACAAACATTGTGTTTTGGATTTGTTAAGTTTATACCCAGAATATTTCCCGAAAGATTCCGCTAACAATTCTATAGAGGGTAAAGCCATATTCAAATCAGATGTAATAACGGCAATATCGTCCGCATACGCGAGAACATTGTACTTCACGTCGTGATCTATGAAAGGGGGAATCTGTAGGCTAAGCTCGAGCATTTTAACAAAGGGATTAATATAAAAAGCAAAAAGAATTGAAGAACAAGGACAGCCTTGTCGGGTCCCTCTACTGATCTGAACGTCCTCAGATTTAAAGCCCATGGCACAAATCTTTGCAGTTGGGGACTGATAAAATATCTGGAGAGCCCGGAGAAAGTTAGAACTAAATCCCAAGCGAGTCAAGACCTCCCACAAAAACCTCCAGGAAACGCGGTCAAACGCCTTCTCGGCGTCGAGCAGGGCAAGACCCAGAAATCTGGACTCAGCCTGCGCGGCGTCGAGAAGTGCGATGACCCTATTAACATGATCTACCGTCCCACGCCCTGGCACAAAACCATGTTGTTGTAATGAAACCAGTCCCGCAACGAGAGGGGCCATGCGGTTTGCTAATAATTTCGCATAAAGTTTGCCATCACAGTTGAGCAATGATATCGGACGGTATGACCCAGGTTGATCAGGGGATTTCCCCTTCTTCGGGAATATGACTATATGAGCAGCGGCCCAAGATTCAGGTGGAGTACCCAACCTAGCTGCCTGAAAAGTGTTCAGCAAATCAGGACGAAGTTCCTGAAAAAAAGTCTTATAAATCTCTGATGGAAGGGAATCGGGGCCCGCTGCCTTACCAGAGGGTAGATTAAACACTGCACGCTCAATCTCATCATCAGAAAATGGAAGATCCAATCTTTCTGCGGCGGCAGGGTCAAGTCTGTCCCATTCTAGAATAGGAAGCCCAAGGTCAGGTGGAATATCATCCACATCCAACTGGCTGTACAGTTCAGAATAGAATTGATGAAAGACTTTCATGATAGCCCCGGGATCTTGGACTAGTACCTGTTGGTCATTATAAATAGCTTTGATGTTGGATATTTGCTTTTTCGCCCGAATCCTTTGAGCTAAACATCTCCCGACTGTTTCACCATATTCATACATCTGTTTCCGGTAAAGCTGATATTTAAGCGCAATCTCTTGGGCCCAGACAAGATTAATCTCAGCCTTGCAGTGAGCTAATTTATCAAGGCTATCCTTGGGATCTATGGCTGCCTGTAGATTAGTTATAAGATCCAATTCCGCTTTCCGTAAATGAGTGTATAACTGCATCAGATTTTGTTTCCGCAATTTTTGCAAATGAAGCGCAAAGCTAAGGACCTCACCTCTGAAGCAAGCCTTAAAGGAGTCCCAAACTACAGCGGGTTCTGCTGCGCCACGGTTACGCTGAAAGAAATCTGGGATCCACTTTTTCATATACGACACGAAGGAAGTGTCAAGCAAAAGCTTCCTATCAAAGGTGAAGGTTTTATTAAGTCGTGTGATAGCAACAATAGGAAAGGAGATGGTTACAGGGGCATGGTCGGATAGCAATCTAGGGTGAATTTGGATTTGACAGCGGGAGGCCCAAGCAGCGGGGATAAGAAAATAATCCAACCGAAAAAACTTGGTGTGTGGAGAGGAGAAAAAAGTATAGCCGGGTGTCTGTGGATGTAAGAAATTCCATCCATCAACCAGGCCGTGGTCCGCCATCAGATTCTTTAATGCCTGAAAAACCTTGGGTTTACGACCCCGATATGGAGTCGAAGAAGGGCCTGCCCAATTACTATCTAGATGGATGTTAAGGTCCCCACAACACACAACTGGTGAAGGCCATAAAGCGAGCTCACCATTTAGGAAATTAAAGACCTTTGCATCATCCACATTAGAACCATAAATTGTACAAAGAGTGAACCGGTTATTTCCAACTATACAATCAAGAATAGCCCATCTGCCCTGTGTGTCTGCTGAAATACGCTCAGTTTTAATTATAGAAGAGCGAGCCAGAATAGCCACTCCCCGCATTGTGTCCGATTGTTTAGAGGCAACTCACAAAACGTACCCCAATTCATCTAACTTCTGTCGTACCGCCCACAAAATATGTGTTTCCTGGATACATACAATGTCAGGATTGATAAGTTTCAGCTCCCTTTGCATCTTCCTACGTTTTTCATATCGATTAAGACCACAAACATTATACGTGGCGATTAATAAATTCAAACTAGCCATTCGGTTGGAGACCTAAGAGCCCTTTAATCAAGCCAATCATAAACAGCCCAAGTGACAAAACATAAAAATGAAAAAGACGGTTGCGGAACAAATTACTTTTTCCCCCCATTTCTCCCTACACCCTCAACCCAGTCTTCCCCCCCTCTACTGTGCCCCCCCGACCCAACCTCTAACCTCCCCCCTCCCAGCCTACCCACCCAATGATGAGGCATTAGGACCGTGGTCCTGGTGATGGAGAGCTGGATGGACTCACCCGCGGTTCCCCATAGGCTAAAGCGAAGACAAAAAATGACTACGTAACTACATAGTGTAAATTGCAATCTTAATCTTAATCAGTATGCTATCTTCAGCCCAGAGGCGCCAGTTGTTGCAAAAATTCCTCTGCGGCTATTTCAGACAGAAAGAATTGATTTCGACCCTGCGCCACCACCCTTAATTTAGCAGGGTTCATTAAAAACGCCTGTGCCCCCTTTGCATGAAACATAGGTATTAATTGGCGCAAATGCCATCGGCGAGAAACTGTTTCATGGGAGAAGTCAGGTCTAACAAAGAAGTGGATCCCCTTAGCCAGGCGCTTACGGTTGGGGCGAGCTAGATCAAAAACAGCATCTCTTGCTAGGAAGTTATTCATAGAGATCAAAATGGCACGGGGGTATTTGGGATCTGAGCCTGCCTGGGTAGTTTGCTGTTTTTGACGGAAAGGGAATCGATGAGCTCTCTGAATCTGAGTCCCCCAGTCCCATTGGGAGAGCTCCGGAAAAGCCTCAGTGAACAATTGAATTATAAATTGTCTCGCATCATCCTCCGGAACACCCAGCACGCGTAGATTATTCCGTCGCATTTGGTTTTCGAGCTCAGATAACTTCCAAGTGACATCATCTTTTTGCTTTTTGAGAGCAATCACCATATCTGTCTGCGTAGATAATGCATCTTCCAGAGTAGAGATACGATTCTCAGTCTCATTAACTCTAATACCTATCTCAGCAGTTGACTTATTAATGCGTCTGATAGCATTTTGAAGTTTACGACAGGCATTTTGGGTTCTGGCATTCTCAAGCCGAGTCTCCGCTCTGTGTGAGATCATAGTCTCATAAATCATTTCCAGTGTTATAGGTTTAGAAGTGTCCGATGGTTTAGATATAGTAGAACTCACAAGGTCTGCTCCTTGACTGTTGGAGGTAGGATTCACTGCAGAGAAAGAATAATCCCATACGAGATTCTCCCCCAGATTCTCTCCCAAAGTATCAAGATTGTTATCTGACGGAGTATCGCCTATATTCCTCCCTACCCCGTTTTTATTATTTCTGCGAATAGTCCCGGGAGTCTTATGCATGGATCGAGCCTCATCTTCTCCTCCGATCGCAAACTCTGCCCAATCTCTACTGATCCCTTCTTCATCGGAAGTGGTAGATCCGTCTGATAGTGAAAAGAAATTATCAAATAATTCATTATCTGTGATATGACCAGTCTGAGCCATGCTTGACCCATCTTGAACAGCCAATGATTGGGAGACTACGTTGGATTTGGGAGAGAGAACTACAGGACCCAAAATGCATCCTGATAAACCATCCACCACGTTTACAGTCTCAGCCCCAGCATCTGATACATTTCTAACAGACTTACCGTGACCAGCTTCTGCTATGTCCAGCGAGTTAACTGCTTCCATGGGGCGAAGGATGGCGTCTGAAGTCTGTTGACCCCCGTTATTTACTATTTTATCCAAGGGTTGTGTTACCACCTTCGTTGCACGTTTAGCGAACAACGGGGCCGTGTTTCTGACACCGGATGGTGAGGTAACAGGCAAAGAGCTCCCGGACGCCGAGGTTTTCATACGGGGTGAGAGACCGGGATTGGAGGGATTGTTCGATCCTGCGCTTACCGCCGATGCTTGTCCGCCAGAGATGGAGTCGGTAATCCCTGTCAGTTTGGTGGTTCCGCGGGGCTTCGGGTTTTTCGCCGAGACTTTTAGGGCAGCTTTCGGAGGCATTGCAGTGCTGTTCCGGGAGATACTGCAAGACGCAAATCTAGAGAAGAAGCAGTCCCGGTATAATGGATGAAGACGCCAAAACCCTCCACGAAGCAAGGTAAGTGTAAACGCCACTGTGAGTATTTTCATTGCCAGAATGGGCAGCAACTGAGTGCATTGACGTTATTTTCCCATCTTCTATGATTTGCGATATCCAAATGTTTATCGCAGCATAGTCATAGTCATAATCATTGTCAATAGGGGAAAACGCCACGAGGAGTACAGCCCAGCTCACTCGGCTAACGGGTCAGCCGCCATCTTGCCTCCAAGCCAGGAGTAGAGCAGCCCGAATAAACATAAAGAGTACATGAATCTGACTTCACCATTATTATACTGTCAAACAATCATAGAATCATTGGTTCACACTAAAATTGAAATTGAGATTAATCACCCAGATGCACTGCCAGTTCTTCCCCTACATTCATTCCTTTGGGTATCTTCGTGCCTAGGTCTATGATGTACCTCGATTCCAGTCTACGTAACTGTTTAATTCTGTCCCCTCCCCTGATGTTCATGGGGATCTGATCTAGCCCATAAAAACGCAGCAGCTCCCTGTTGCTTTCGTGTTTCTCAGCGAAATGTCTTGCCACTGAATAAGTAGCGTCGTTCTTTGCTATTGCTCTCATGTGTTCTAAGATTCTTACTTTTACTGGATGGATAGTACTGCCAATATAACGCAGACCACATGTGCATTCAAGGCAATAAACCACATAGGCGCTATTACATGTTTGAAACTTGTTTATAGATTTGGGCTTCTAAAGGCCAATTATCCCATACATGAGTGTCCTTCTACTGCTCACACAGGCCTTACATTTCCCACAAGGGAAAAAACCCTTAAGCTCCCTTAAGGTCCCCCCTGTGTGAAGTTTAGGATAAAATTGGCTTTGGACAAGACTATCTTTTAGTGATCTGGCCTTCCTATAGGTTAACAAAGGAGTTGGTGGAATGTCTGAGCCAATAACGTTATCCGTTTTCAAGATGTGCCAGTTTTTTCTCATAATTGTTCTTAATTCATTGGCTTCACTTGAAAAAGTGGTTATCATTCTGAATTTATTCATTCCCATTCCCTCCTTCCTGACTTTCTCCTTGGTAAAGAGGTCTTCTCTGGGCATATTCCTAACCTTATTAAAGGTTATGTCCAGAAGATCCCTACTGTAACCTCTGATCAGAAATCTGATAACACTGGCTTGTGCAGCTTCTTCAAAATCCACTTCCCTAGTGCTATTCCGTTTCAATCTTAAAAACTCCCCATAGGGGTTACTCTTGACCAATCCTGATGGATGGTTACTTGCCGCATGTAATAACGAGTTTCCGGCCATGGGTTTACGGTACAATGACACATATATGCTGTTGTTATCAATGCTCACTTTAAGATCCAAAAAATTCACTGTTTCTGAACTGATTTCCCCACTGAACTCCAAATTCACTGCATTCCTGTTTAAGTCATCAATAAATTCCCTGGCTAGTTGCTCTGATCCATCCCAGATTATACAAAGATCGTCTATATAACGATACCAGGAGATCACCCTTTCCATATTGGTACCGTCGGGTGTTCTGGACACCTGCTCCTCCCACCAGCCCACGAATAAATTTGCGTAGCTGGGAGCGAAGCAGGTGCCCATCGCCATACCAGAGATCTGACGATAAAAATCCTCACCAAAGACAAAAATATTATTTTTCAAACAGAATTCTGTGAATTGAAGAATCATTTCATTGTGTTCAGTGAATCTTAATAGCTTCTTTTTCAAAAAATGTGCCACTGCTTTGAGGCCATGTTCATGTTGGATCCGAGTATATAGACTTGTTATATCTAATACAATTAATTTGTATTCTGGATTCCATTGTTGTTTTTCAATATGCATGAGGAAGTCCCGTGAGTCTTTAATTTATGCAGGCAATGTCTTAACCAAAGGAAAAAGGAAAAAATCAATGAAAGTTGACAAATGTTCCGTAAGTCCACCGTGTGAAGAAACAATGGTTCTTCCTGGTGGTTGTGTACTGTTTTTGTGTATTTTGGGGATGTGATAGAAGGTAGGCACCACTGGATTCAAACATCGGAGAAATAAATATTCTTCCATGTCAAGCATAGATTTATCCAACCACATCTTGATCATGTCGTGGTATCTTTGTATGCTGTCCAAGTATACTTCTTTGGAGACTTTCTGATAACAGCTAGTATCAGACAGTTGCCTTAATGCTTCAGTTTTGTAATTCTCTCTGGTTTGTAGAACTATATTGCCACCTTTGTCGGAGGGTTTGCAAATGATCATGCTATCCTTGCTCAGACTTTCAATGGCCTCTCGTTGTTCTTTAGTTATATTTTGGATATTTTTCAAACCAGATTGTTTACTTCGCAGTCGTATAAGATCTTTATTGACTGCCTCTGCGAAGACATCGATTGCATCCGGGGGTAACTGAGGCAGAAATTGTGAAGTTGGCTTGAAACCACTTGTGTCTTTTTCTTGGTCAAATCCTAGTTGTAATGTTCTCTGTAATTGATCCCCTTTTCCCAGAGTGTTGTCGACTTGATTGTCTACTCTCAGTGATTCCATAACTTCTAAGGCCGCCAAGTCTTCCCCAGTTAGTGCATCCGTTGTTCGTGATTTGTTCTGATGTCTCCCTTGTTTGAGAAAGTTAGGTTTGGATTTAAAGTACTTATGAAGGTTTAACTTGCGAGTCAATTTAAAGAGATCAATACGGGTTTGAGCATATTCCCATCTATTAGAGGGGCAAAAAGTAAGACCCAATCTTAATACTTGTTGTTCCGTGTCCGTAAGGGTTTTTGGTGTCAAATTGATGATAGTAAGTTATCTACATCCATTTCTTCCCCTTCCTGTTGCGGGTTGATCTGGTTGGAGCGTTTGAGCCTCCTGCTCCAGCCGCCCCTCCATGTTTTTCTTTTTCCGCCTCTGGCGGTCTGCTTTTGCCCCCTCTCAGCCACGTGTGCCTCATAATTCAGAATTCCTCCTGAAAAGGAGTCTTCACCATCGTCTGATTATTCCCACCATCATCCGAAGATTCGCCTCCTGTAACCTCAGACTCCGAGGTGTCGATTCTTACTGTTATAGGTCTGTTTGCATTTGCTCTTAATTCCTTGCGTGGGCCTTCAAATTTCTTCACAAACGTGAGTACTCTTCCCTGGGCATAATCACGCTCATCCCGTTCAAACTTCTCCTGCTTCCTTTGTTTAATTTTAGCTTCATATTTGACAAGTCTTTTCTTCATCTGTTCCTTTAATTCCTCAATTTTCTTCTTATCCTCCTCTTTCTCAATTTCTGTCTCCATCTTCTCAATCTCCAGTAGTGTTTTGTCCCTATCACTCCAGGCAAATTTAACTAGTATGAGCAGCATCCCTTTGCTTGACTCAGCTCCGTGGGCTGCCCATTCATCCAGAAGTTTAGGATCCGGGTTTTCATAGGCCGGGATGGTATAAATACGCAAACCTCTAGGTATCCGATTGATATCAATATAACTTTGTAATGAGGTTGCCTCCCACCACTTCCTTTGTTCTCGCTCATACAGTCTCTCTAGTGCTGTAAACTTCGATGTTAAATTCGTATTTGTCAATACTCCTTTACTACCACCTTGTTGTGGGTCAGTTGATGTACTCCTCTTAAACATGCCTTCCCCCGCCTCGCGGCGCTCCGATACATTGAACATGGTTCAAAAGCGGGTTTGCATTAAGTCTTCATAGAACCCCTTCGTCCTGCTACAATTGTGTAACGAAACTGCGAGTTGAATAATTAAACCCGCTTACCAGTCCTCGTCGCTCCGTCTCGGGCGTCCTCCGACACTCCGATACTGCCGCTTCTACGGATCCGGCGTTTCCACAGGCGGTGTCGCTGGTAATAACAATAATGGCTCCAACTGCACCTTAGACCAGCGCACTCTCGGACGGGTGCTTCGTAGCGCGGAGGTGCATCCGCGTTAAAATGCTCGCTCGCTCACTCCTTTCTCCCTTCTGGCATAAGGAAAGCACTCACAGGGGTTTTCTTTCGTATTTCTTTTTATTTTATCCGCTTTGAAACATGACGCGTTTCGGCTGACGCCTTAATCTAATGTTTTCAAGTTTCGCGCCAAGAAACGGCTAACATTTAAAAGTACGTCAATGGTCATGTGATACACTTTCCTATGGAAAACAAAAAGGGACCACCATTCTCTCATATACAAGCGCCATATTGGAGTCAGAGGCAGTCAATAAAGATCTTATACGACTGCGAAGTAAACAATCTGGTTTGAAAAATATCCAAAATATAACTAAAGAACAACGAGAGGCCATTGTAAGTCTGAGCAAGGATAGCATGATCATTTGCAAGTGGCAATATAGTTCTACAAACCAGAGAGAATTACAAAACTGAAGCATTAAGGCAACTGTCTGATACTAGCTGTTATCAGAAAGTCTCCAAAGAAGTATACTTGGACAGCATACAAAGATACCACGACATGATCAAGATGTGGTTGGATAAATCTATGCTTGACATGGAAGAATATTTATTTCTCCGATGTTTGAATCCAGTGGTGCCTACCTTCTATCACATCCCCAAAATACACAAAAACAGTACACAACCACCAGGAAGACCCATTGTTTCTTCACAGGGTGGACTTACGGAACATTTGTCAACTTTCAGTGATTTTTTCCTTTTTCCTTTGGTTAAGACATTGCCTGCATACATTAAAGACTCACGGGACTTCCTCATGCATATTGAAAAACAACAATGGAATCCAGAATACAAATTAATTGTATTAGATATAACAAGTCTATATACTCGGATCCAACATGAACATGGCCTCGAAGCAGTGGCACATTTTTTGAAAAAGAAGCCATTAAAATTCACTGAACACAATGAAATGATTCTTCAATTCACAGAATTCTGTTTGAAAAATATTATTTTTGTCTTTGGTGAGGATTTTTATCGTCAGATCTCTGGTACGGCGATGGGCACCTGCTTCGCTCCCAGCTACGCAAATTTATTCATGGGCTGGTGGGAGGAGCAAGTGTCCAGAACACCTGACGGTACCAATATGGAAAGGGTGATCTCCTGGTATCGTTATATAGACGATCTTTGTATAATCTGGGATGGATCAGAGCAACTAGCCAGGGAATTTATTGATGACTTAAACAGGAATGCAGTGAATTTGGAGTTCAGTGGGAAAATCAGTTCAGAAACAGTGAATTTTTTGGATCTTAAAGTGAGCATTGATAACAACAGCATATATGTGTCATTGTACCGTAAACCCACGGCCGGAAACTCGTTATTACATGCGGCAAGTAACCATCCATCAGGATTGGTCAAGAGTATCCCCTATGGGGAGTTTTTAAGATTGAAACGGAATAGCACTAGGGAAGTGGATTTTGAAGAAGCTGCACAAGCCAGTGTTATCAGATTTCTGATCAGAGGTTACAGTAGGGATCTTCTGGACATAACCCTTAATAAGGTTAGGAATATGCCCAGAGAAGACCTCTTTACCAAGGAGAAAGTCAGGAAGGAGGGAATGGGAATGAATACATTCAGAATGATAACCACTTTTTTAAGTGATGCCAATGAATTAAGAACAATTATGAGAAAAAACTGGCACATCTTGAAAACGGATAACGTTATTGGCTCAGACATTCCACCAACTCCTTTGTTAACCTTTAGAAAGGCCAGATCACTAAAAGATAGTCTTGTCCAAAGCCAATTTTATCCTAAACTTCACACAGGGGGGACCTTAAGGGAGCTTAAGGGTTTTTTCCCTTGTGGGAAATGTAAGGCCTGTGTGAGCAGTAGAAGGACACTCACGTATGGGATAATTGGCCTTAAGAAGCCCAAATCTATAAACACGTTTCTAACATGTAACAGCGCCTATGTGGTTTATTGCCTTGAATGCCCATGTGGTCTGCGTTATATTGGCAGTACTATCCATCTAGTAAAAGTAAGAATCTTAGAACACATGAGAGCAATAGCAAAGAACAACGCTACTTATTCAGTGACAAGACATTTCGCTGAGAAACACAAAAGCAACAGGGAGCTGCTGCGTTTTTATGGGCTAGATTAGATCCCCATGAACATCAGGGGAGGGGACAGAATTAAACAGTTACGTAGACTGGAATCGAGGTACATCATAGACCTAGGCATGAAGATACCCAAAGGAATGAACGTAGGGGAAGAACTGGCAGTGCATCTGGGTGATTAATCTCAATTTCAATTTTAGTGTGAACCAATGATTCTATGATTGTTTGACAGTATAATAATGGTGAAGTCAGATTCATGTACTCTTTATGTTTATTCGTACAATATGGTCTACAGTGAAATGTGGAAATATAATGGTTAAGCCGATACACGGCATAATACAAGTGAACACAACTTAGGATTTATAGCCGATACACGGCGTGATTATATTGACCGCTACAAACAGAAATTGTTAATTGTATGCAACATTTTTTACAATTTTGTTTACAAATAATGTGATTCACACGTTTTTGTGAAATGTACATACTTTATGCTGCAAATAATTCAGCTATGTTTGTCCTTACATATCGACCTAATGGAGAATTATACACTCCAATATGGCGCTTGTATATGAGAGAATGGTGGTCCCTTTTTGTTTTCCATAGGAAAGTGTATCACGTGACCATTGACGTACTTTTAAATGTTAGCCGTTTCTAGGCGCGAAACTTGAAAACATTAGATTAAGGCGTCAGCCAAAACGCGTCATGTTTCAAAGCGGATAAAATAAAAAGAAATACGAAAGAAAACCCCTGTGAGTGCTTTCCTTATGCCAGAAGAGAGAAAAGAGTGAGCGAGCGAGCATATATATATATATATATATATTTTCAGAATTCCCCCGTTCTTCCGTTACACTGCTGAATTCGGCAAAGGATCACAGCACCACGACCAGAAAGGTATTCCAAAAGTGCTTTTATTAAACCGTAGTGCAAATACAAATGGTAGAGGATGGTCTATATATATATAACTGATATTTAAAGCAGCTGACTTGGCGCCCTTGTGAATCTGCCAGAAAGGAGCACGCAAGCCCGTGAACAAGGTGCAGGTGCACTGAAACGCGTAGGGCATTTTAAAAGAGATTTGGACAGGAATGCCGGTTTTGCTTAAATAAAGGACTCTGTAATGAATAATGGGGTCCTGCTTGACTACTGAGTGCGTCTCCAAGCAAGGGATGAAAACTGTGGAGAGACATATGACGGCCATTTCTCGGTCGTGGAGACTGCACCGCCACTATAGAATAATGAGCTGCAGCGAGGCACCGGAGTCTCAGCTACTAGCAGAGTGTCAAGTTTAAATGCGTGATTTTGAATTGGATTCCTTACAAACGACCCACTGGAGGGTATCACAAATGTTTGCATAAATGTGCTACGGACGACAGAACTCACTGCGGGGCGAAAGTACTCCAAGTTCCAGAATGCCTTTCAATTGTCCGCACAGAAGCAGCCCACCAGGGGGCAGGTAACTGATATTTAAAGCAGCTGACTTGGCGCCCTTGTGAATCTGCCAGAAAGGAGCACGCAAGCCCGTGAACAAGGTGCAGGTGCACTGAAATGGGTAGGGCATTTTAAAAGAGATTTGGACAGGAATGCCGGTTTTGCTTAAATAAAGGACTCTGTAATGAATAATGGGGTCCTGCTTGACTACTGAGTGCGTCTCCAAGCAAGGGATGAAAACTGTGGAGAGACATATGACGGCCATTTCTCGGTCGTGGAGACTGCACCGCCACTAAAGAATAATGGGCTGCAGCGAGGCACCGGAGTCTCAGCTACTAGCAGAGTGTCAAGATTAAATGCGTGATTTTTAATTGGATTCCTTACAAACGACCCACTGGAGGGTATCACAAATGTTTGCATAAATGTGCTACGGACGACAGAACTCACTGCGGGGCGAAAGTACTCCAAGTTCCAGAATGCCTTTCAATTGTCCGCACCGAAGCAGCCCACCAGGGGGCAGGTAACTGATATTCAAAGCAGCTGACTTGGCGCCCTTGTGAATCTGCCAGAAAGAAGCACGCAAGCCTGTGAACAAGGTGCAGGTGCACTGAAACGCGTAGGGCATTTTAAAAGAGATTTGGACAGGAATGCCGGTTTTGCTTAAATAAAGGACTCTGTAATGAATAATGGGGTCCTGCTTGACTACTGAGTGCGTCTCCAAGCAAGGGATGAAAACTGTGGATATATATATATATATATATATATATATATACTGAAAAAACAAAAGGTTACATGGACGTTATAATTAGACTTAGATTTCACTCATAGAAAACCAGTGAAATTTGTCACTTATAGTCACCTGAGCTAATTATAACTTACGCCCCGCAATGCACTGCTTATGACCTCCCATATTACATCATTCACGACATGGTCATGCTTCGAATTAGCGAGACCATGTAAAATGCTCTAGTTTACATAAAGGAGAGCTGAATTGCTTTTAGAGAGCAAGAGCTGCATGTTCAGCAGCTTCCAAAAGCAATGCCAGCTCCCGCAGGACATGGGGAGCCAGGAGGTATGGCGTGGTTCCCAATGACAATGACTGGGTGCCCTGGGTGGGACCAGGGCACCAAGTATAGAGGCTAGGCCATAGGGGGTGGGATCCTCAGGCCCCCTCCCTTTTAAAAAAAACCTGCCAGGCCTCGGGGATGGGGATCTCAGGGCTGAAATCAGCCTGCAAAGGGGGACCCACCAGGGCTGGCTCCAACAATGTCCCATAGGTGCCCGCCCCTGGGACATTACTGTTTGCTATGGCTTGGTGAGAGCACCGCTTCCACCAAGCCACAACAAACATTTCTTTCTGAAAGCAGAGCATGTCTGTTTCCCTGCCCTCTGTCAAGTGAGCAGGAAAACAGACATTGCTTTGAGATCCAGGAAGTTGCAGGTTCAGCAGCTCCCTGGGTCTCAAAGCATGCAGGAGCCAGCAGGGACCATGGGGGCCTTGCGGCTCCCCCTTTGTCCCCAACATTCCAAAAGTGGGAGACCTGGGTAGGACCAGGGCACCCACACTCCAGGCTGAGCCCTGGTGGTTGGATTCTGCAGTGCCCCTCCCTTTTAAAAAAAATAAGATAGGCCCCAGGGATGTCCCATTCAATAAAAAAAAAAAGGCTGGGCCCTCTGAAAGATTCAAAAGGGGGAGGCCCTTCCTCAAAAAGATGAAAAAATCTGGCATCTCGCTGGAGGCTCCACCCCCTTTCTCCACCAATCTGCAAACGTGCCTCCTGGTGTGTTGCTGGTTGGTTGATGAAGTTCCCTCGGATACTGAGAGTCCTTAGGGGCCAACAAGACCTCCTCTTACCTCCATTAAGCTCCACACAGTGGGATTGCTGAGAGGTGATCAAAGGCCAGGCCCTCTTTAACTACCACTCTGCAAACACGCCTCTCGTCACACTGCTGGTGGAGATTGAGGTCCCCTTGTCTCCTCAGGGCTTCAGGACTAAAGCGGATTTCTTTCCCCAACCAGCAGTGTGCCAGAAGGTGCATTTAAAGAGTGGTGAAGAAAATGTCCGTATCCTCTGACGACCTCTCAGCAATCTAGCTGGGTCTTACTGAAGACAACAGAAGGGCTAGTTGGCCCCCATGGACTCTCAGGAGCCAAGGGGACTTCCTCTCCAAGCAAGTAGTGTGCCAGGAGGTGCATTTGCAAAGTGGTTGAGAAAGGGGTCATGGTCACCAAAAACCTCTCAGCAAACCCACTGTGTGGTGTACAGTTCAGTGGCATGCACTGCAGTGTTTTAGAGTGCAGTGGTGTACAGTGGAATAGCATAGAGTAGAGCGATGTACAGTGGAGCAGCATAGAGTGGAGTGGTGTACAGCGGTTTCATGTAGAGTGGACTGGTGTAGAGTGGAGTGAGGTACAGTGTAGTGGTGTTCATTGCAATAGCATGGAGTGGCGTGGCATAGACTGGAGTGACATGTACCGAAGTGGCATAGAGTGGAATAGCATACACTGGAGTAGGCTAGACAGGTATGTCATACAGTGGAGAGGCAGAGAGTGTATAGTGGATTGGTGTAGAGTAGCGTGGCGTAGAGTAGAGTAGGGTACAGTGTAGTGGGGTACAGTGTAATAGCGTACAATGGACTGGCATAGAGTGGACGTTTGCAGAGTGGAGTGGCATACAGTGGAAAGCGTAGAGTGTAGTTGCATAGAGGGGAGTGGCAAACAGTGGAGTTACAAACATTAGAGTGGAATAACTGGCATACAGAGAGTAGTGGCATATAGTGAAATAGTGCATAGTAGAGTGGCAAAGCATGGAGTGTCATTCAGGGGAATAGCACAGAGGGTAGATACAGTAAAGTTAATTGGTGTACAGTAGAGTGGCATACAGTGTAGTGCCGCAGAATGGCGTGATGTACAGTGTAATAGCGTACAGTGGATTGTGGTAGAGTGGAGTGGCATATAGTGGAGTGGCATACACTGGAGTGGTGTAAAAGTGAAGTGGCATATAGAGAAATAGCATATGGTGCAGGGGGATACACTGAAGTGGCATACAGTGGAGTGGCATTGACTAGAATAGAGTAGCGTGTATTGTCATAGAATCAAGTTGCTAATGTGGAATAGTGTATAGTGGAGTAGCATTGAGTGAAAGGGCGCAACGTGCATTTGCATACACTTGTGTGTTGTAAAATGGAGTGGCTTAGAATGTAAAAGCAAACACTGTAATGGTGTAGACTGGAGTGGCGGAAAGTAGGGTGGCGTACAGTTTATTAGCATAGAGTGGAGTGGTGTATAGTGGAGTGACTTAGAGTGGAGTGGCGTAGAACGCAATAGTGTAAAGTGGAGGGGCATAAAGCGGAGTGTGGTAATTGAAACCGATATAGCATTAAAGTGTGTTAACGTTTGTAGATCTAATGTGACAGGAAAATATATAATTTGGTGCAAATGGTAATTTTTGGTAGTAAGTGTGAATAGTGTAAGTAGATTTATAGTTATAGTTTTTAAAATAGTTATTTATTGTGCAGTGGCATACTGTGGTTAGTTCATTGCTTACCATGGTAAATGAGCATGATATATCAGTATGAGATTGGCTAATGGCTGTGTTTTCCAAAGGTAAAAGGCAGCCATGTTGTTTTCAACACCTTTTGTATGTGTTTTGCGATTCACTGAGTTCTGGATTAGGATTTCAGATAGTAGTAGGTTTTATTGTTGTTACATATCTATTACCACTTTTTTTAAAAGTGTTAATAGGTAGAGAAGAGTACTTATTATTTTCTGTATATTTTTACAGCAGTTTAGGGAGAACTGCACATTTCTACAAATATATTTATGTAGCATGGTGACTTGTAGATATTACTGTGGTACTCCGCAGAATATTTCCTAATGATTGAATTATGTCAAAATTAGAAAATACACTGTAGTACACTCTATTTATGAAATATAGTGTATTACAGAGTATTTTTACTTTTTAACATTTTTTACATTTTGTTTTGCATTATGGTGCTCCTGAGGCAGTACTGCGGTACACTGTACATTTTAAAAAAAAATATATAGACACATACATATTTTCCCCTAACTATTATTACTTTAATAAAGTGGTAATTGTTAGGGAAAAATATCAAACCTAATACTTACCTGCATCTAAGGGCGAAAACCAGACCACAGGTACCTAAAAAGAACATGGCTATCTTTAACTTTTGTAAAGGCAGTAATTAGCCAATTACATAATGACTTGCCATTGCCATGTTCCCAGTTAGTACTACAGTACTACATCAACAACAGATCACTACTTTTCTGGTCCTGATAATTTCAGAACCACTTTAGAACATCACTTACATTATCAAAAAGTATCATCTAAACACTATGATGTTTATTTGTAGCATATGTATTCAAAATTGATTTAGCGTTTTCTGCGCTATGTTCAATACAAAAATCTAAGCCAAATAATTTGGGGAATAGATCTGTTTTGGGACTCCCCCTTTTATCTTAGCATCCCATTAATGATTCACCACAAAAGTTTCCATCAACACAATATATAGAAAATGCTAAGGGTCTGGAATGTTTTGTGGAGATTCGCCAGTCAGGTGGAAAGTCATTAATCAGCAAACATCTGAGGAAATTCTTTTCTCTGGGAATCCTAACTATAACTACAGAGTAGCAGAGTGGAAAGTGCATATATTTATATGGATCGCACCAATGCATTATGGCTCTGAAATGAGCGATGTTCACATCCCTACTTCTCACACATTGCCCAGTTTCCTTTTGTCCCAAAGATATAATCTAAAAAGGAAGAGAAGTCCTCTCTATTTCATGCATATAGCTCTATGTGCCCACCATGCCTATGTTGTCTGATAGGTTATTTAATGCTTTGCTAGTTGCTTTATAAACTAGGGCATAATTGTTAGAATGGTGTAGGCTATCATCCCACACAAGGTTAAAGTCTCCTCCACCACTGTTTCTTCTTTTAGCAGCTGTTCTATGGACTATAGGCACTGGTTTATATATGTGTTGGAAATGAACATCTTTTGTATGTTGCCACCTCAGATTTGTGCCTTGAGTGTTCTTGCTGGTTTTAGAACTCCTCGCTTTACCCCTGCTAACAATGGGTAAAGTGCCAGTGCTTTTCATTTCAACATACGAAAATTTTGCCCCAATTGTACCATCCACTACACTGACAGTGTAACTATAAATGAAGACCAGCGAAATGTAGAATGGCAGTGCAACTTTAAACTGCAAATTCAACCTGTCAAGACAAGACATTATGACTTCTAAAGCTTCCCATTAAATATTTGTAACTCACTCCTAAGTAGGTGTTACTGACCTTAAGGCTGGGTGCATGGTATTCCAAAGTTAGGTAGGTAGAATTTTAATCTCCCAGCATTGTTCCACTTTGGGAGTGTGATCTTTATTTTAGTATCCCATCTAATTAAAATTGTTCTATTAGGTGCAGAGGAGTGGGCTTGATACAGATACTTTTTGTTAGTGAGACTATTCTGACAGTACCTTACTAGATGGGTTTCCTGCAGTAGTACGACATCTCCCTACTGCAGCTTCAAATGTCACCACAGTCTTCACCCTTTATTGGGTGAGTTAAGGCCCATCACCTTCATCCACAATGTTTTAAACATTGACCATAATCTTTGAGATGTCACTGATAATTAAGCCTGATCATTTTCATTCCCAAATCTTTCCAGGGTGTATCCGAGGCTTCAATGGTCTCTTCTTCTGACTGTGTTCCTGACCTTTGGTATGCTGAGCAGCGGGTAGATCGCTGTCTATAGGTTTGTTGGTCCTCCTAATTTGGGATTTTTCCCAAGCAGGGCTGATGAAGAGGAACGAGACAGTATTGAGATGGCCCCTTAATAATAGTAAAGCAATATCATCTGTATTTTTCTTGTATCAGTCACGTTTTCTATCCATTATTTAACATTGCTACAATCCCAAAGGACAGCAGAAGATTTTACCCATTGGCTTCTTGCATTGACTTTGTTGTTTCTGGGACAAGTAATTTTGGACGTGCTGGACCATCATATATCTACTCCTTTCATGGCCATTTAGGTTTGGAGGTCATGCCTTTCCTTGAATTTTTCAAGTTTTTTCCACCCCATATTCTTTTTCGAAAAGTATGTTGACTTTCTCCTGGATGTCCAAAATTCCTTTGTCCTCAAAGGTAATTTTGGCCATTATGAATTTGCCCTTGCACCTGAATGTGATGCCCACTGGTAATATCCACTTGTAGCCAATTTTCTCATTGATCAAATGATATTGTCTCCCATTGGCCAAAGTGCTCAAGGTCAGGTCCTGGAAGGGGGTGCCCTTACCATCTCTCCATGGTGCAAAATTCTGAGATCGCTACATCCTCAGAATTTTTCTCTCATTGGATCAACATCTGATGTCATTTTATGACAATGTCTCTTTGTCTTGCTTTCATATCTCCTGGCTTTTGCCACTCTGTATACTCTCTCTATTCCAATCTTGAAGTCACCTTCATTTTGCAGGATCTTTCAAAAGAGGTTATGAATGTAGGATTTAAATCGCTTTCCAATATGTTTCTATTTCTTACTATATCAACTCTGTCTGTGTGCAAACCTGTGTCTTATTTGCTTGCCAAATGCTCGCCAAGGGGTTGGACTGGGAACAGTGTAGTCCCTATTGGACCTTGGTGTGGCCAGATGGATCCATCTCTACTTGATTAAATCTCATACATTAGAATGGAGCTGTAAACAATCTTGATAAGAATGACAGAGTAGGGGTAAAGTTTAAAAGTTTACACAGGGGCGTGGCTAAACACCGAAGATGGCGGCTACCTGATTTGTGAGCGCCCGAACTGGGCCCCGGAATCCGCCCTTATTTGCCATTTCTAAGGGCATCCCAGTTGGAGAAGTGTGCTGTGGGAACCTCCAACCATCAGAGAGCCTGATTTTGGTGTTGGCGGGTGCTAGATGGCAGCTGGGAGACCCGGTGATACCTGAGTCCCACTGCGAGGAACACTGCCATGCTGTTGTGGCCTACAGCCACGCTCGTCCCACTTACTGTGGTGGCATAGTGTTCATGCATGTGGTGCTGCCCCCCCCCAGCCAACTGGTGTACTCTGAGAGGGCGAGAGAACCTGCCTCCTGCATAGTGCTGCGCTGGAACCAAGGGCGCTGACAGCTCTGAGAATTGGCGATCAGCTGTGCAGTGACTTCGAGCCAAGGGCCGAAAAGTTATTTGTGGTAATGTGCCAGATGCAGCCACTCCCCTTATTCTGCTCGTCTGAGCCACGGATCTGAGAAATCATCAGAGATTGTGGATGCAGAGGCAAGGTGCAGTCTCTCTGCATGGTCGACTAAATTCACTTGTAATTGGCCCATTGACTGAGTCACGTGCTTGCACAGGCCACACCTGCAAGATGACCTCTTGCCTGTGGAGGTGGCCAACTCATACTAATACTGGAAGAGCAGTCTGCTCGGCCTAGGATCAGGTTTTCAAGTCGTTGAATACAGTATTGATTGATTGGTGTGGGGCACTAGATGGCGCAGGGTTAGCATGACTAAGATGCAGCTGCCCCCCGATAAGGGTGGGATGGGTGCTCTGGATTGTAAAGCTTACTGCCTGGCTGGACAGCTACAATGGCTATCCTATTGGCTGGTGGGATATAATCTGACTGAGACTCAGTATACGAACATTATACTTAACCAGGGTAAACTATACAGTCTGATCTGCCCTGACACTAGTTCAAACTCATCTTGTCCTTTCACACTGTGTATAGTTATTGCATACTGAAAAGTGGCCCTATGTTATACTGCCCCATGTGCTCATTATGCTCCAAATATTTCTTTGCAAGGTCTCCCTATGTCTTAGGTACCCTGATGGTGAGGAGGCTGCATCCCTGGGAGCAGGCTGGAGTGATAACAGTCGGTGAGCTCTTTGGAGGTGGCACTCTCATGACTCCTTCCAATTTCGTCTGTGCTCATGGTCTGCCAGAAACACTCTTCTTAACACACACTAGGAATATTAGTTACATCCATCAACATTGGGCTCCGTGCGGTTCTGAACCGGTTACTCTTGACTTTATACAGACCATGTATGCTATGTGTCATGGTAGCTCCCTGATTCGCTGGCTGTACTGCGGTCTGCGTACACATCTGATGGTTTCCCTAGCTCCCCTGTGGACCAAGTGAGAGGAGGACCCCGCACAGGTCTCCATGATACGGAACGGGCCTTCCTTCTCGAATAACCCAGTAAAAGTTCTTGCATCTCTCGCTTCAAATTCATACAGTTTTCCATCTTACATTGTGCCTATCCTATGCCACGCAGACTCCACACTATATTCCCCACTGTATCTTCTGTCTGCCCTTGTTGCTGCACTCCGCATGCAGATTTTGTGCATATGTTCTGAGTCTGTCCCTCGTTATACTCTTATTGCACTGCTTTCCGAATTCCTTAGTCGGAGTTGACTGAGTTGGATCACTAGCAGATGGTAGAACACTGTATTCTAGAATTATATCCCAGGCCTAAGGGCTCCAGAGTGATGACTCATTTGAAGATTTAGCACTTTTACTGGCAAAGCACCTCATAATGAGGTGCTGCATGTCCCCGGTGGCACCCAATGTCTCCCAGTAGTGGGAGGAGATGCAGAGGTGGGGGAACGGCTGAACATGGCACCTTGCGTATGGAGCAGTACTGGGGCTCGCTGAGCTATGGAGTTGGATACAGTCCTTGAATCCTTCAAGGCTCAGGAACCTGCTTCTGAATAATTTTAATTGGTGTGTGCTTTCTCTATTGTATGCTCTATCCTCCATGGTCTAGTGCCATTGCTCTACTCTAGGATGTAACACCCCTAGCTACCCTGCTACGTTTCTCTAAGCAGTCTTTTGGCTTGAATTCTTGCTCATGATACCCTCTGCTATCAATCCATGTTACCTCTGGTCCCACTAATCATGTCCCCTAAGGATGTCTCCACCCAGTTGCACGATGTAAATATATATATATATATATATATGAATACCATGACAATGTCAAGTTTGGGGGTGGGCAGGGCTGTGGTTGGTTACTTATGTTTGACGATCATTCTGATTATAGTTCAGTGTGCCGTATGTGTGACAGATTTGATTTCCATAACATTTTTGCTACCTTTACTGTAATTACCGACAATCCCTGCTTTTGCTTCCATGGTTCAAAGATTGGTAATTGTGTATTTCTTTACATCACCTTACGGTGGTACATGTTTGTATGTAAAAATGAAATAAAGTTTGTCTAAAAAAAATAAAGAATGTAAGCACACAAGTACATAAGCTGGACCAATCAATTAAGAATATAAGTATATTTATCATAAAGTACAAGAAGTATTCACAAAGTTATACTAAAATTCAGCACAGATTCACCTTCTAAGAAAGGGGAAGGGGAATCCCCTAACATAGAGAAATTTCTGTTACAGGACTTTAGACAAAGGATTTCATACATTTACATGGTTCACAGGGCATGCACCAATGAAGAACAAGCAAGTGGAAACATTTTACTCTACAATATATTCAATGATACCCACTCCAATCCTACTTCATGAGACTTGGGCACTATCAGAGTCTATTTTGTATTGCATGATTTGCTACATAGTATGTAATTGCTCTGAGCAAGTTAGGCTGTCACTGATTAGGTACATTGTATTCAGTGTGACTGTGAAAGACTTTTAGCGGGACAAACCGACAACAGTGATCACATGATAGGTTACAGTGTCACATCCGAAATGGAAGAAAGCACAAAGTTACCTTAAGTTAGCGTGAACTTGATTTCTCATATGTTAAACACTACAAATTAGAAAAACAGATCCCACGACACCCAGGGACATATTTTCGACACCGTCACATTTCAATGACAACTGTTTGACTTGGTTTTCTAGGGAAACAATGAATGTTGTTGCTACTTGTCGGTGTCTGAGAGTGACTAGTGTTTGTTCTGCATCTTCTGTTTTCCCTCTGAGATTTTGCATGTAACTTTTGATCTCCAAGATGTCTGCTCCCAATTCTGCTATTCCAGGACCTCTGATAAAGATTTCTTGAGGTCTTTTTAAGGTCACCTTGGTAAGTCTGGACTACAGCTCTTCCTTTAACAGTAAAGCATTTATTGCTGTCATGTCTTAAAGCACTATTGTCATATTCTGATGAGTCAGAAAGGCTGATAAATGGAGAACGTTTGCTTCTCATGCCTCAACATAAATGTTCTTTTGCAGGTGGTTTACTGATTTTTATGTGATTCTTATGCTTTTTCTAGCAATCTGAAGTCTGGTTCTGGCTCTTTTGGCACTAACATACTTTACATATACTTCTACTAGTTCAAGCATTGATGTTGTAGCATGAAATAATTAAGTAAACATAGTACAAGTATCCGATTTATTGCATCAGCATTAACAACTGACATCCATAACCACAGAGAGGAAACACCGTTGGTCAGTCACTGTTGGTGCAGGGAGTGCAGGTAAGAATTCTCTGAACATTCTAGGGACAGTCCAAAGGGAGGAAGGGTGAGGGAAAAACCAAAGGGAACAAAATGAAAGATACAACACATCTCCTTTTCCAGGTGAAAAGGAACAGAATTGAAAGACTATGCTGAAAGGTTAATACATGACATAGCCTCTATTGCCAACTTGGTTTAGAATGAACATTTCTCAAATACTCCCTAGTGTTGGGAGTGACGATTTTGTTGTTTGCATTGTCTCTTAGAATACAATTCTTATCAGGAACACCATCACTGTTGTCTTGGACAATCCTGTCAACACTCCAATATTGTCCATCATTTAATTGCCCAACATTTTTGAGTACTTTGCTTACCACCTTCCTGTCTGAGAACTTCGAACAACCAGACTCTACAAATCTAGGTAGCGTTATTCTTACCACATCTCCTTCCAATGTTTTAGTAGGTTTTTGTACATCCTCAATTGTACCTCTCCACATATTTCTTTTGATGAGCATGTATTTTCTCCATGATCTTGTTTCTATTAACCTCCTCCATCCTGTTACCAACCAGCCACATGGGGCATAACTTGGTCCCAGGTTCCCTTCCCTTGATGGACTTGAATGGTGACACTCCGTGATGGAGTGAGGAGTGACAAGGCAGGACCAGACCATTTCGTCAAGTGCTTTTTCAACATTATTTCCGCTGCAAACATTAAGTTGAATACAATCCTTAATCATGCGATTGATGCGTTCCACCAACCCATTTGCCCTAGGACAATATACGGCCGTTTGTGGATGGTCAACAGAGAATTGGTGTAAAAACTCTTTCAATAGTGTAGAGGTAAATTGGACAGCATTGTCCATTACTAAGATTTGTGGTACACCTTCAGTATGGAAAACTTCTTGAAGGAAAAGAATTACAGTGTTGGTAGTGATATTATCTACTACCTTAATGATGATCCATTTAGAATGGTAATCCACCAGTGTAAATATGAATCTTCCCCTTAGTCCCTTTACATTTAAAGGTTCAATAATATCCATAGCTACTTTGTTCCAAGGGACAGATGGGACTTCTACCGCTGAAATTTGGCCCTTACTCACAATTTTAATTTTGTCGCTTACCGCACATGGCACACACTGTCTTACTTTCCATTCAACCATAGTGTCCATGGTTGGCCACCAGTAATGTAGACAAATCTTGCTCTTAGTTATGCTGCATCCTAAGTTGCCTTCGTGAGCTAAACTTACAATTGTCTCTCTCAAACTCTAGGGAGGTACTAGTTTACTCCCCCTATATAAGTTCTGCTCACTGAAGTATAGTTCATTCCTGACTTCCCAGAACACATCCTCACCATTCTGTAGTTCAGAGGACTTAGTAGGCCATCCATTCAATATAAGTTGCCTCACTGGACAAGGCTTCCTCCCATTCCTGTTTGCTTATCCCTTCAGATACATTCGCCACCACTACTTCATCACTTAAATTGCTTTCTGGTTCAATATTTTCCAGGGGTAATCTAGACAAACAATCAGATTAAATTCTCCAGGTATGTATACCTCCTTGAAATTGTACCCTTCCAGACCTAGCAAACATTTAGATATTCTAGGTGTAGTTCTTTCTATGTTCTTTGAGGAGAACATACTTACCAAGGGCTTATGATCTGTCCTAATTGTGAAAGGTATGCCCCATATAAATGTGCGAAAATGCAAAACTGCCCAATAGCACGCAAGCGCCTCTCTTTCTACAACAGAATAGTGAGATTTGGCTTCCGTCAAGGCACTAGAAGCGAAAGCCACAACCCTCTCTTCCCCTTCTGACACTTGACTGAGAGTGGCTCCAATACCTTTCGTGCTAGCATCAGTTGTAATTATAGTACGCTTGCTGGTATTGAAACATCCCAAAAATGGTGCATTGATTATATGATGCTTCAGTGTCCCAAATGCTTCAGAACACTGTTCATCCCACTCAAACTTAACCCCTTTTTTCAGTAAATTCCTCAAAGGATAAGTAATGTCTGCAAATTTTTTGATGAACTTAGAATAGTACTCTGACAATCCCAAAAAAGATGTTACCTCTTCCTTGGTGCTTGGTTTAGGAGCTAACTTAATGGCATCCACTAAATTGACTTTTGGCTTAATTCCTTTTTTGAAAATAACATGCCTTAAATAAGTTACCGAACGGACCCCTATTTGACATTTTTCTTTCCTTAGCGTAAGTCCAGCATCTCTCAACTGGGTCAATACCGTGCGTAAGTTAGGATTGTGCTCACTTTCATCCTTTCCATAAATTAACAGATCATCTTGGAAACACAGTACATGTTCCATCCCTTCCAAGATGTTTTGCATAGCCCTCTGGAAAACCTCCGCAGCGGAGGCTAACCCAAAGGGCATCCTGCAGAATCTAAAAGCTCCAAACGGCATGATAAAAGTGGTTAGAGCTTTGCTCGAAATTTGAAGTCTTACCTGGTGGTATGCGGAGGATAACTATCACCATGAAAAACTCACCCCACAAATTTGGTTAAGCATTTCATTTAAGTTAGGCAGAGGATGCCTATCAATCCATATGTTACTGTTCAATTCTCTCAAGTCAATACATAGCCTGATGTTATTAGTATTGGCCTTAGAAGTAATTACAATGGGTGCAACCCATTCCGCACACTCCACTGGTTCTATAACTCCCTGGTTTAACAATTTGTCTAGTTCCATTTTTAAAGGTTCTTTCATCATTAGGGGAATGTTCCTGCATTTATGTGCCACTGGTTTGGCTCCATCCTTCAACTTAATTCTATGCTGATACTCCTTTAAGGAACCAAGTTTGTCTGTGAACACTTCAGCGAACTCTCCAAATACTTCCATCCCACATACAGTTCTCTCTACAAGCATTACAGGAATTTCCGCTGTGGGGTCGAGTTTCATCCCTAATTCTCTCTGATGGGCCCATCCTAGCAAATTTGCACCATTCTTTGCTATATAAACCTTGCCTACAGTACCCCTGTCTTTAAATGTAATCTTCATGGTAGCAATGCCTTCTAAAGGAATAGGATCCTTATTGTATCCTACAGGGACTACATCAGGTCTTGCAAGAGATAACTCCTCCTCCTTGAAGCTTGTATGGTAAGTCTCACTATTAATAAACGTAACTAGTGAACATGAGTCTGCATACACTTCTAGTTTGTGCCCATCCAACCCAATTTCACATTTAGGTAAATCAATTTTATACACATTGCAATGTTCTTAACATCTACTTGCAACACATATTTGCTTCTGTAGTCTTCACTAGTCTCTATTGCATTCACAGTTTTACCAGACATATCCTTGCAAGCACGTGCAAAATGACCCTTACGATTATAATTTCTGCACGTGGCTGTTCTCACTAGACAGTTAACATTGTTTGCTAAATGCCCACTACTACCGCATCTGAAACACCTTACTCTGTTTTCTGTAAACATTTTCTCCTTGTTGAACTCTTTTGTTGTTTCTTTCCTCTTTGTACTTTTGATGGCACACACATTCTTTAATTCTTCACAAACTTCATTTACACTGTTATCTCCTTGTGTATTCATTTCTTTCATACAGTCTGCAGTGTGTTCCACACTCTTCGCAATGTCCAAGTGCGGTTTTTAAATCTGGATTTCCAACCAACAATTTCCCTTGAATCTTTTTGTTGTTGGTACATCGTACTAATCACGGATCAAAGATTCAGTAAGTTAGTCAAATTCACATATATTTGCAAGTCCCCTTAGACTGGCCATGTAATTTCCCACCTTTTCATTTTTACCTTGAACTCTTCCAAAAAATGTATGTCTGTCTAATACGACATTAATTTTATCTGCAAATTGGAGTTCTAATTTTCTAATACTGTAATCATACACATCTCTACCTTCTTCTCCTACTTCTTCTTCTTCCAATTCTGGAAGGCTATCAAAAGTTTTCCTCCCTTCCACACCCAGGTTGTGTAATAAAATGTGCTGAGAAACCACTAGCACCAATGGCAATAAGGTAAGATTCAAAGGCTTTCCTCCAATCTTTCCATGGTACCATTGGTTCCCCTGCCTCGGACAGGAATGGTGTGTGTTGAATCATACTAGCCGCTCCCATACTAGAGTTGGAAATGTACAAACCAGTTTGCAAAATGTTGTAACAAATAAAGGTTATAGGGAACACTGCTACCAATAAGCACTAAAACACATGACAATATCAATGTTTCTGCGTAGATGATTAGCACAAAGAGTACAATACATTTCTGATTCTCCACTATATATAGCAAGCTATTAAAATTTGCTAAAATGTAACAACTTTCAAGACTAAATATGTCCCCCAAAATGAATGCCACACGGAATACCACCAGAATTACTATAATGTCAGTCTCTCAAATTCAAAGTTACAATATGTTATCATACAAACTTCACTGGAGCACGTTAGTTAGTTAATACTTTATTCGAATTCAAAATTCATGAAGTCATAAAAGCAACAGGTTCATACAAAGACAAAAGTAAACCACAATAAAAAATTGTTAAATAGGACATACAATGATTACCTAAAAATTAATTAAACTTTTCCTTTTCCTTAAAATACTTTTTAAAAAGCCCAGCATAATCGACACACAATATTCATCCTGTAAAGAGACTAAAAACAATAAAACAGGGCGACAATGTCTCCATGAACCATGTTTTTTTAAAAATGGCTTGATCCATCTTGATCTTTCCTTCGAGTAAAATTTACAAAAACAAATTACATGCAGGGTTGATTGGGTAGAAAGATTATCACACGGACAATTACAAAGATTTCTCGCCCAATCATTAACTGCGGGAAAGGAGACTAAACGGAAAAAGACATCGAACCTAAGTCTAGTTAATAAAAATCGGTCAAAGGCCACCTGACACCAGGTTAAGTAAGGCTGAATATTATAGGAGACCAGTGTACGTTGGTGTTGCAAAACAAGATTCTTATTAAATTCAACGCCTAGTCTAAGTGAATCAACGTGAGACCAACATAGCTCCTTCAAGTCCGTTCTTGTTATCCTGCGCAATGACTCTGGTTGATGATAAAACTCGGGTCTGCCAAGATCCCTAGTGAAATTGCAAATATACTGCAACCAGGGTATCCTGAGGGCCCTATCCAAGCCCATGCAATCCTTGAGGATATTTCTATTTAACGTTAGGTCCGGCGAGGTCCATACTCTATACCATAGCAAAACTGGTTGTATGCTGATCAGGTCACTCACATAACGCACGCCTATCTCAGCATGACAGTTAAAGACAGGGGAACTAACAGGGGTTGCCAGAATAAATCTCAAAAATGCATTCTCAACTTTTTGTATAGAGGAAGAATTACAAATCCCCCAAATACCTGCCCCATATGTGGCTATACTGATGCACTTGGCTTGATAAATTTTTAGCAGAATCACAGGTGGTCTCTTCCCCAGCTTTTTTGAGAAAGTCATAAGTGCAGCAGTGGCTTTCTTGAATGACAATGTCCTGTTTCTGATGGCTGGCCCCCAGGACCCCTTTTCCTCAAGGACTATACCCAGGTATGAGAAACCTTTTGTTGTGGCCAATTCCTCCATCCCAACAAACAGGCGGCACACTCTTTTCTTACTACTACCACAGGACATTACAAATGACTTGGATACGTTGAGTTTTAACCCCCTGTTGTCCATAAAGTTTAAGTAAGTGTCCAGAGCAATTTGGAGACCTCTTTGAGTCCGGGACATGATCACTGCATCATCAGCATATAAGAGGGACGCAATTTGGTGCTGATTGACCTGAGGGGAGTCGCGTGCTGCAGCAACTAGAACTTTTTCTAGGTCATTAATGTACAAGTTGAACAAAAGTGGGGCGAGTACGCACCCTTGTCTCACTCCCCTCTTTACATAAAAAGGCTTGGTGCATTCGCCATTGATGCCGTACCTAACTTTCGCCCTGGCACCGGCGTACAACTGTCTTAGGAAGGAAATAAGTACTTCATCTACCTTCAAGTCACTCAGGATCTGCCACAATCGATTGTGAATAACACAATCGAAAGCAGCGCTTAGGTCAACAAAAACTACAAAAAGTTTACCTTCTTTAGCCTGGGTATATTTACCCAATAGTGATGTAAAATTAAGGACCTGTTCCACGGTGCCGCAGCCCTTACGAAAGCCATATTGAACCGGCGACAAAATATTGGCCTCAGCAGCCCATAATTGTAAGCGATTCAAGCTAACTCGCCCGGTGACTTTCATAAAGGAATCCAGGAGGGATACGGGTCGATAACAAGAGGGTTTATCCCGGTCCCCTTTTTTAAATATAGGTATGATTATGGAGTCTGCCCAGGTGTCAATAAAGCCCCGCGCACAACTAGCCTCCAATACACGCGTGAGTAAGGGCGACCAGAGCTCAGGCTGATATTTGAATAGATCTATGGGGACACCATCTGCGCCTGGCGCTTTGTTACCTTTGCTCTGGGTGATTGCATCTGAGATTTCATTTACGGTAACATCTAACTTGATCGGAGTAAAATCGCCCACCTTTTGACCCTGGGTAACAACCATCATATCAACCAATTTATCTTTCCCTCCTGGGTTATAAACCTCGGCGAAGAAATCTATCCAGGAATCTTCTGTGATAGCCACTTCCATCCTATCAATTTCCCCTGTAGTAAAGAAAGGTGCCTTGACAGCTAACCAGAAGGCAGAGCAATCCTTTTCCAAGGACGCGTTATATAAACGTTCCCAAGCATCATTCTTAATTGCGCATTTACGTGACTTCCTAGCCTGATTGTACACACGTCTAAGGTATATAATTTCAGATTGATTCCTCGGGTTATTCCTTAAAGCATTCTTTCACTGGAGCACGTAAAATGGTACTGCCGCTTTAATAATTCCTCACAGAACCTGAAGAATGTGGTCTCACTAGCGTTACACACAGGCAGTCTTATGATCTTGGACTGGAATCAGGATGCTGTACGCCTGTACATGAGTCACTAGACTTACTGCCGATGCCTTGAAGATGTGCTGCACAATCTTCAGCTCCTTCAAACTGTTACACAAGTTCCAACAAAATCTACTTTCTCCTCAGTCAGAAATTCTCCCGATGGCTCCACACCACCGCGATGCCAAAAAAATAACTGTGCCTTCAACTGCTGCCGCAAACCGGAAAAACATGTGAGCCGGTATTATTCTCCTCACACTTCCTGCACATGAGCGTTAGAAAAACACTCTCCGGTCCGGAAGATGATGGCTCAATACCATATTTCAAGTTGGGTTTTGCAAGAATCACCACGCTGTCCCCGAAATGAACACTCGACCAGCATAGATGAGAAGGATTCCTTACAATCTGAAGCACACACTCTCGATGAGAAGAGATTTACGGCAACAACAAATGTAAGATATTCTCCGCCACTGTGCGCTGATCCTTATCTCCGTCTTGTCTCGGCTTAGCGTTTCACTTCCCGTCAAGCGAAGTGCTCCTCAGCAACCTCTTCTCGCTTTCAACACCGATGACTTCCTTAACGTGCTTCCTGAGGAAATCCTTGTTTCCACTAGAAATTCAAAATTCCTCTACGCTTCTGGTAACTCACGGAGGGGATGTCAGTTCGTCGTCCTCCGCCCGACACTCGTCGCCAATGAAATAATTAAGTAAACATAGTACAAGTATCCGATTTATTGAATCAGCATTAACAAATTACATCCATAACCCCAGAGAGGAAACACCGTTGGTCAGTCACCGTTGGTACAGTGAGTGCAGGTAAGAATTCTCTGAAGATTCTAGGGACAGTCCAAAGGGAGGAGGGGTGAGGGAAAAACCAAAGGGAACAAAATGAAAGATACAACATAGCGCTAGGCAGAGACATACCTCTCTTTCTGCTCAAGGGCACGTGTTCACTTTCCAATTGTTCCTGTTCACCTTAGTTTGAGTCAGTTGTATTCATATTGGTGCATGACTGGTCATCTCTTCTATAAAAACATTTTGTCTATGCTTAAGTGTGCGGAAACACAGTTGCAGGGTCCTTGATCTGTGGTAGTTATCTATGTATGCATTGATTTTCTTGGTGCTCTTTACCTGCCTTGTTGCTGGGTTCTGCTAATGCACTACAGGTCTATAACCTTGTGCATTTAGCCTGTGTTGTAATACATTGTTGAGCACCAGTAGAAAGTGCATGCATGGTGCTTGTTTCTTGTTTTCAACTCCCTCCCTCCCTCTTCACAACTTCCATGGCTATCTGCAGTGAGATGCAAGCTGTGCACCACTACTCTGAGTCATTACACCGCTGTTAAACCTGTCAGCCTTAGGCTGGTCTTCCCCTAAAAACATTTTTGCCTTCCTCCTCCACTTTTTCTTACATTGTTTTTGCTGCTATGAGGACTCTGTGCACTTTATTACTGCTAACCAATGTGATCTTTCCTATAACCATGATAATATTGGCTTATCCCCATTGTGGCATTTACTTACAAGTCCCTAGTTGAGTGCACTGCATGTGACCAGGGCCTGTAAATTAAATGCTACTACTGAGCTTGCAGCACTGATTGTTCACCCACTTAAGTAGCCCTTTAAACATGTCTCAGGCCGGTCACTGCAGAGCCTTTGTGAGTAGTTTTAAACTGCCATTTTGACCTCGCAAAATAAACCTTTCGCCGGGCCCAAACCTTCCTTTTTAATAAATATAAGTCACCCCTAAGGTTGGCCCGGTCAGCCCAGAAGGCAGGATTCAATGCATTTAAAAAGAAGGATATATATTATTAGGTTTTACATGTCTTGGTAGTGAAAAGCTCTTTAATTCGTTTTTCACAACTACAAGAGCTATCTCTCCCATATGATAACATCGGAGTTGCCGAAAATATCACTCCTTCAAGTTTGGTGTCTCTGGAATCACAATTTAAAATCTTAACTCATGGTGAAGTCGGATTTTAAAGTGTAATTCTGAAAATGCCACTCTTTGAAGGTTGGCATTTTCTTGCTTTAGTCATTTGATGCCTGCATCCTGTCTCTGGTCACAAGACTGGTTGTAGGTGGAAATTGGGCTTTGTGTATTCCTCCTTGACAGCAACACACAATGGGAGCTTAGGTGTGTCTCAATGGCAGGATGGGAGTGAGGAGCTGGGCACAGCCTCACTTACACCTGAATAGGCTGTGTTCTGTCCCCACACAAAGGGCTGTATACAGTTACAGTTAATCTGGAGCAAGAGCAGGGATTGCAGGACATCTGTGCACCTCAAAGGCCTGTATTTTGAAGTCTCCCCCACATCAAAGGCATCACTGGGTATAAATACTGGACCTCAGACACCACCACTTCAGTACACTTCCGGACGTGTAGATACTCTGCCAGGAAGCAGAGCAGCAGTGCTGCTGAAGGACTGCCACTCTGCTGGACTCCTGCTTTGCTGAGCTGATCTGCTGCCTGCTGCTCTCGTACCTGGATGAGAAGGACTGGAATTGCATCTCTTGAACCCAGAACCCAGAGTGCCTCCAAGGGCTTGTTGGCTAGCCTCCTGATCTAAAGTCACAGGGACATTACAGGCTTCCAACCTCCTTGGCCCTCCACCTGGACTTAGCCATCTGTGGGTCTACCATTCCAAGGGGTGCCACCCTAGTCCTGGACCCTTGGAAGCAGGCCTGAAGTGCTTGTCAACTAAACTGATGCATCCTCTATGCTGAGCGATGCATCCACAAACAGACCCAATGTATATTCTCTGCTGAGCGGCACATCCCCGAGCAGAACCATGGGTTGGACCTGTCGTTAAAAACTTACATCCCTGGCACAACCCGCATCTTGGGACTGATGCATCGCTTTCAGACCACTGTTGTGTGAGGCTTTCCTCCCGTCGACAGCAGCTATAACGACAAACCTCCTCATTGCATCTTAACCACACATTGAAATCGACACATTGTCTTGACTGCACATCCCATCCCCGACACTGGACTTTGCATCACAAGCCCCATCGAAGGGATCCTCGATGTCAATGCAACAGGGCCTCGCACCTCAGCCTCCCCACATGACCTAAGGACCAATGCATTGCTTCGGCTGCACGATGCATCTTTGAGGCAGATCCACGCAACGCTCTGCAACCAAGATTTAAGGTACTCTGTTCAACTGGCCTAATTGGGTACCTGAGGCTGCCCCATGCTCCATCGCGTTTGGACTGAATTTGTTACTTTGTCCTGTCCCGCGCAACTAGATATCCCCAATAGTACTTAGTTCGTTTTGATGCTATTTTTCACTATAAACTTTAAACTTCAATATCTCCGATTCTACTAATGGGATTTTTGGTCTTATTTTATTTATTAAGGTCACATCAATTTTGTTACCTGGTGTGTGATCTTTTATTATGGTATTTTCACAGTTTTACTGTTTGAAGTGTTGCACAAATACTTTACACATTGACTCTAATTTAACCCTGACTGCTCTGTGCCAAACTACAAGAGAGTGAGCACTGGCTAATTTGGGGTTTGCTGGTGCCTTACCCTGACTAGGATTGGGAGTGCAGCTTGACCAGGGCTCTCACAAGGTCAACCATTAACCCAATTTCTTACAACCTCCTAAAGCACAACTATGCCCTGCTCTCCCTCATACCAATGGAGATCACCTCACCCTGCATTACAAGTGCTTTGAAGACTATTATCTAGTCTGTTGTTGAATAGGAGCTGAGGGTAAACTACGGAGACCAATCAGTGGTCGCTGCTCATACACACTATCAGTAGACTCCAAGGTGTGTCTCCCATGTGTCTCCTCCTCCTGGGCTTCATTGGTTAACTCAGCCTGGTGCCCCCATGCTGTGGATGGCCGCGGTGTCTTCAGCTGCCTCACAAAGCTGTCATCATTGATGGGACACAGGTGAACATTTTTGTAAATTCGAAAAGTATGCTGGTAGAAAATCAGTCAGGTGGTAACCCTGTTCAAAATGCACCACAGAACGCATATTACACGCCCACCATCCTCTTGCTGAATGGCGGTGGTGCAGTGCTACACCTATCCTTAACCCCTTCAGTGCCCCGCCCTTTCCCCGCCCTGTGCCGGGCGTTGCATTAGCGGGCGGGGTTCATGACGAGATAGTCTCGTCATGGGCACAGCGCAACCGTGCTCCATGACGAGACTATCTCGTCATGGGCATAGAAGAGGTTAAAGTAGCGCTTTGACTTCACAAACCCTGTGCCTTCGGTGTCATAACACAGTGCTTTAAGTGGGCAGGTACTGTCCGGTACTGAAAACCTGCCCTTATTTGATTTGAAGGGAATAAATACATTACAATGGAAGAGTCCCAGCACTTCTTAGGAACATACAGGTACTCTAATTTGAGAGAGTTCCTGCACTTCTATATTTCCATTTGAAGCACTGACATAACACTAATAGCCGCACCCCCACTACTCTTGCTTGTTATGGTTGTGTTGCTTGCTATAATTTGTGATTTTCTGTGCCTTTTCCATTTTAAATGACAATTGTGTTCTCCCTTCAACTGGTTCTAAAGGGAATTTCAAAGTTTACATTTTAGTTTTGTCTTCTTATTACGGGAGCATACCTCTTGTTTAGCCAAGTATTTTTTGGTCGAGCCTGGGCAGCGCGATGCATGTTGTATTGAGGTCGGGACTTGAAGCTCTGCCCACATTTTTCATTGGTTTGTGTCATTGTCTATTGTAAACTGTGGCTGTTCATTGGTCAATAGGGTTAGTAGTCCCTCCTTAGTACCGCCTTGTCTCATTTTGTAACCTCCCATGGCGACACCGCCCATTACGTGTGCTGTTGCTCTGTAGGCTTTAATTACAGCCTCCGAGCACTATTTTCTAAAAAAAGCATTGTTCATGGTCTCGCCTAACGTTATTTTTTATTTTTATCGCACTCATTTCTAATACAAAAGGTCTCTCATTTGCGAGAGTTAAGCTATTGGCATTGTAAATAACAATGCCTTTTATTTATCTGTTTTAAAAACAACACATACATAAAAGGCATTGTCATTTGCAATGCCAATAGCTCAAATTATCATAAATGCGAGACCGATTAAGGCAATCGGTCTCGCATTTATGATAATGCTTGTTGTAATTTTAATGACAGATTATCCACTTTATAAGTCACTGCAGCACCTAGACATGGACCCTGTGAATTGAGGGTGGGTGCACATATTGTACTGTAACACCAGTGGGCACTGAAGGGCGACATTACAAGGCCTTGGAAGCTCATGTTGTAAACTAATCAGTGCCTTGTTCAAAGCTCGCATGGGGAGGTCACAACTGAGGTGTGGGGAGAGCAGAGCTAGCTAGCTAGATCATCTGCGAGGTCAAAGGTCATTGCAATGGTTTTCCATTCTGGTGCCATCCAATGTGCAAAGGCAATGCTTTGGAAACTGCACAGAAACCCTCGAGGCGCGGAGCACGCGAGAGTGGCGACGCTAATGATGGTTAGAGATTCGCACGTGCCTCAGAGAGCCACGGGCGCAGAGGACGCGCTGTTCCTTCCTCCCGTCACCCGGCTCCTTGCCTCTCCCTCCGGAGCGCAGGACTTTGTTGAGATTAGTTCGTGATGCTGGCGCGACGCGGGCCCCTCGAGACCCCTGATAATGGTTACAGTTTGAGACCAGAGTTGCTCTGGGCTTTATTAAAATAAACAACAGTGTCTCCTCGTTAGCGCCCTCGGCGGGGCTCGTTAGACGGAGCCTTGTTTACGGGCGGGGGCTCCGGGGAGCCGCGCGCAGGGGCAGCTGATTAACAGCAGGGGACGCTTGTCTCCCGGTCTGATTTTTACAATCCATCTACGTTAATAAGGACACATACTTTTCTTAATCAAAATTGTGTGTTGTGCCTCTTTAATTGGCACCCGTGTTGTTTAAATCAAACCATTCGAGTGATGTACACTTGGGATCACCGCACCGCCACGCGGGCAAGACACCTGGCAGCCCCACGCTCTCCTTCCATATATTTTAATATTAGGAAATTCGATCAAATGAAATAAACAAACACTGGTTCTTAACTGAAATCCCAACTCCGGACGTACACTTCCATTGACTGAGTCAATTGGTCCAAACACACCAGTTCTGCCACCTGTGTTGCCTTCTCGGGGGCTGGCACATGCCTTTACAACCATTGTGTAGCCCTGTCCAGTAAACAAAAACATAACTTGCCCAACACACTAGGAAGATTGCAACGCTGCACTAAAAGTATAAATATATGTCATATAGATGGATGCATGCTTGCACGCCTCAATGTCGCGCCCTGTTGTCTCACCCCGTACTCCCACACAATTCACCTTTGACCGCACAACTATTTTATATGGCACAATTCATGCCGTCTTTTATACCCAGTGTCTTTTTTATGCTATCGCTTTTGTAAAAGATTTTAATTAATCATATAATAAAGAAAATACACAACAACTAAATATGTGTCACACACACCAAAAGACCATGATTCAGGAGAGAGACTCCCATTGTTTTTAGCCAAACAATATCTTTATTTTAGCTGCACCCCCGCCTGAAATTGCTTCCGCTTGAATAAAAGTAAAAAGGGCAAAATACATTTCCCCGATTTGTTTCTCCAAATCCCCCACTTCCTGTTCTAAAAAGCTGGCATGCATGATAGAGGACACAGCGACACAGTGTCATCACTGGATAGTTACTCGCCATTGAAAGAAAAGGCTGGATCGGCTTCTACCTTTTCACCCCGGTGCTGGCTGTGAAATCAGCTACCTTCTGACCTGTGAAGGTTCTTGACGAGCAGTCCATGGTAAAGAAAGTTACTGGAGGGAGAAGTACCTGCACCCATTTTAGCTCCCAAAAGGAATGTCCCTAAAACAGGAGGAGAAACTACTGTGCGAGTTACACCAAACTTAGCAAGAACTTTACTCAACGTGTGTGGTGTGGTGTGGTGTGTGTGTGTGTCCACACAGGTTTTGGAATAAATCAGTTCAATAATATTTGAGATAGCCACAGGGGGGGGGAATGGCATATCAATATTTTTGTACATCTTTTCAGTTCAAAAGCCATTTGTTAATTTGCTTACTTCTTTGACACGGACGAATATCACTGAAATTTGGCAGACACTTATTATGTTCAGATTACTACTGGTATTTTCACATTTGTGAACGGGCATATGGGCCCCGGGAGGGGTGGGGGGTAGATACATAGGGTCATGGGCAACAATTGTTTTAATTTGCTAATAAGTGTGGAAGTAGGTGATGAATCTGCACACAATTGTTGGTAGAAGCTGGAAAGGATGTGTTTCTATTGGTTGTCAAGTTTTGTGCCAATCTATAAAAGGGGGTATGTTTAAAGGGGGTCTATTTTAATTTACATATCATTGTGTTGGTGTTTGACCAATCAGTCAGAAGTAGTTGAAAAGTGATATCCGGGGCAGGTTTTATTAAGTTTTGTGAAGAGCCAAAGGGGGAAAATGAAAGTTAAGGAGGTGGGTGATAAAAAATATTTTTGATTTACTCATAACTTTGGCATCATTTTCTGATCTGCATGAAACGTGGCAGGGACTTGCCACATTTAACCTTCGTTTAGTATTTTTAAACTTGTGCATTTCCACCAAGGAGCGGCGGAGGAAAGAAAAACAAGCATTGGCATAGCCAATAGGTCTCGCCTTTGGAACCTTACAAGTGTTTAGCCATGCAACAGTTGCATAACTAAATACTTATAAGGTCCCAAAAGCGAGACCTATTGGCTATGCCAATGCTTGTTTCGGTTTATTACTGCTCTGTAGTAATGGCGGCACCCGATAGCTTCAAAAGTAAAGAATTGTCTATTTCTTTACTTTTGAAGCAATCTCAGCACCCGACTTTAGCCTAAGATGTTTACGCTAAAGCACGGGTGCCGCCGTTACTACATAGAAGTAATAAACATAATGGCTCACGGAGAACATCAAAGCAGCCGTGAAAGTGAAAGTAATAGTGACCAAGCACGGCACCCGCGCACATGCACTGTAGCTCTAGGCTGGCCACGGTGGCACTTTTTGGAGCCCTCACAAACAGTCTCGCCAGACCAGCGCATGCGCTGGGTCAGGCAAGACCTAAAAAAAAAAAAGGGGTGGGGCGGGGGAGTGAAAAAACGTTGCTAATTACATTGGCACTGTATGACAAATCTGAGTAAAATTTGGCAGAAGGTTGGTTTTTCTTTGGGCTTTCAAGTGTTGTGCTTATCCATCGAGGGGGTCAAAGTTAGAGGGGGCAATAAAGGTCTCAATTCTATATAACTTTAACACTTTGATAAATCTCCATCAAGAATGGGAGTCAGTTAGTTAGTTACATCCAGTTCATATGTTACAGGTTTTGTGCAGTTCCATAGTTGAGAGGAGATAAATAGATGGTCCAAACGGTTTAGATTTACTGTCAACTTTGGCACTGGCGGATGGATCTGCACAAAATGTGGCATAGACGTAGACAGTATGTTTAGCCTACTCTTGGTTTTCTCAATTTCATGCAGGACCATCAAGGGGGCGGAGACTTCAACACCGGTGGGGGGGGTGGGGGGAGAGATGCATTCAATTGCTAATAAATCTCGCACAGTTTGTTGAAGCTACACAAAGTGTGGCAGATGTTTAGCAGGTTAAGCTGGCTGGTATTGATGTAACGTTTTTAGCAGACCCATCAAGGGTGAAAAGAATAGAGCAATAAGAGTTTTATTCAGTAATGACGTTGGTGCTGTTCAATTAATTAGCATGAAACTTGGCAGCTAGCAAATTGCCCTGCAGCCAAAACCCACTACACAAGGCCAAAGCTAGTTTACCATAGGGCCTGCCTGAAGGCTACGCACAGCACAGAAAAAATACATGGCAGGGTGTGCACAGTGAGGGTTGGATAGACATAAGAGAATGGGCAAAGGGCCTAAACTGGGCCTGAAGCTAACCCTGGCAGCACAGAGCCAAAGGCCATCCAGATCGTAGGTTGAGCAGGCAAAGCGAGCAGGGCGTGGCCACAAGCCACACTGTTCAGAGCCAAAGGTTGTTTACAGCAGGGGTTGTAAACAATAATAATAAAAAAAAAAAAATGAAAGTCACTAATAATGAAACTGGTTAAAAGAGTTGCAGTTCTGGCTCAAACTCTGCAAACCACTGGAAATTCCCCAATTTTGGTTAACAACTCTCACAACACACGCCGTAATGTACGCCATCACCATGGTGTTCTGCTGCTCACTCTTGTTGATTTTCTTTGGCGAATCAATGTTCCAAGAATAGTAGGTGGCGCGAGTTCTAGTGTATTGTATGCATTGCTAACCATAACTGATACATTTCAATGGTTTGACGAGTTTGAGCCAGAATCATAACTCACATTTGTAACTGTGTGTATGTATATATCTCTCTATCTCTCTCTCTCTCTCTCTATATATATATATATATATATACGCGCGTCCATTTGAGAAAGCCCTATCTTTTTCAAGTGCCAATGCTCATCAATGGTTGTCACAGTACAGTTTCCACTGGGGTCATTGTCATAACCATAGGGTTGTACCACTTTCAATTGTAGATACATCAGCTGCTGGTTATGTATTTTTATGAGATTGTATGAACTTCAAGTCACAATGAGCACTGCACTTTGAGTTTTGAATACATTGAGCATGCATCAAATAGAGTGGCCCTGTGATTTGTTTTATCAAAGCATTATATGATTAGAAAACACATAACTGCAGGCATGAACTATAGAAGTGTACCTGAAAATGAATCTCATTGGACAATTGTGTTTACTATAGTTTGATTGCACAAATTCGGTTGGGGGTTATATAGCCCATGCTCCTATATAATAACTATTTATAGGGAAACAGATTATGGAACTTGTTGTCACTCTGTGTTACAGTTACAGTTTCATCTACATACATGTCTCCAGACCATGGAGATGTGTGGTCAGTCTGTCCTACAAGACGGTCTTAAGTTCCCCCAGACTATGGTCTTATTATACTGCACTGGTGACTCATTTGAGGAGCTTCGGCCAGGACATCTTGTGTTTATTCCTCATTACCATAACATGTCCTAGTACAAGTCCACGTGTGTTCTCCAGGGGTGCAGCCATGAAAAAGGTGCACTGGAATGTGGGTCAACGGGGACGAGCAGCCCACAGCACCCAAATTATGGTTGGCTTTTCATACCAAACTGTGTGATGTGGTATATTCCTCAGTTCAATTAGGGCCTCATGCTACTGCTGTTCATTACTTATTATAGGGATATTTCTATAGAGGGTCAAGTCAATGGTGTTGTATTGTCCCATGGGCTCTTTTATTACACACAAAAGCAATGTAGCCTCCATTCACTCAGATTTACAGTGGTATCGTGCTACAAGGCAACGACGACACCCTGTGGTACTTAGTTTTACAGTGGGATTACCCTAAGTAACCACCGACTATGCAACATTATCATCATTCTGCTTTACTGTGGAATCTGCCCAATTGGCTGACACCATTGGAAGAAATGGCTTCTCTGTTTTAAAGTACCATCTCCCCAATAGCCTACACATTGTGGTGTGGTACAAAAGTTAATGTTCCAGTTGAAAACAGTCAAACCACATGCAAATACAGAAAAAATCTTTAACTAATCAAATTTAGACATCATTAAATTATATCAAATAAGGTTGTGATTTTATTTCATCACAAACCAAGAGATAATCAATTCATAAAGCACAATGTATTTCATGTTTAGACAATTTGTGAAAGAACAGGTGCACAAAGGATAGGGTGGCAAGTGCAGGGGAGGGATTTGTGATAGTGATGTGAAGAGGGAAGGTAGTACGCATATATACATCCGCAATCAATATTTACAACCTAACCAGCCAGATGACTGGCCTGTACACATATGACAAATCATAAGATAGTTGATGCAGAAATTAAATCTCCGTCATCCATGTTTGACAATAAAGCAAAAACTTTTCCACCCCTATAGAGAAAAGGAAACTTTACGCATTGGGGGTGGGATATTCATCAGAACTGAGGTGAGGGAGAATGGGAGGCACCTATGGACAATGGGATGAGGTTAGTGAGGTGATGTATCCAAGGTGAGAATATCAAAAGGTTATCATTTGTATGATTTGTTTACCAATAAGCAGCAAGATCACTTCAGGCTGAAGATATGGATGCAGGGCCTCATGGGCTCCTACAGAACGAAAGGGAGACAGAGACGGAACCACTAGGATATGAATTTCATACTAGCAGAAGGAGGAGTATATAAGCAGAGCCAAGGCTCACACGAACTTACTCAGAATGTTCGTCAGTGTTCGTGGGTTAGATTACGAAGGCCACGGTTGATTAGTAACCTGTGGCTAAAAGGAAATGAAAGCCACGTCAGAAAAACCTTTGTAACGTAACATACCTACAGACAAAAATGTTACACGTGCCACAAAATGACTAGGGTTGTGTAAAACTACGAGGTACTGTCAATGGGGGTGTGCTAACCACCGTTTTACTAAGCTAAATTAATTAGAGTGTGAAAAAAGCTCCGCGCGTCTGAAGCAGATGCTGTTAAGATACCAATACATCAGATGTTTATATTCAGTTGTAAAGGTCAGGAAAGTGTCAAAAAATGAAATAAAGTCTAAAGGGAACGTTCAATAGGTAGCGCCCAGGGCTAAAGCAATAATAAACACCAGGCATAATCTTGATCCTGTGGGAGTTAGCTTAAGATTTACAGCGCGTTTCAAACAAAGGTTAAAAGCAGACTGCTTTCGAGGATCAAAAAAGTAACAGCTATGAAATGCGTGTTACAGGAAGCTCTGTGCTTCACAGGGTCAAATCGCTAAATGAGGCACAAACACCAGGCGTGGGAATATACCCGAGGGCTGCTGACAGGAACCGGTTTGGCAGCTAAAAACGTGGCCATGTCTGACTCACTAGTTAAATACTCAGGAAGTGGCGTGCACCTCAGGCACGTTTTTTTCTGAAAGGAAGGTTGTACGACTTATCGCTTGGGGGGTGATGACTTCGAGAAGTCATGCTGAAACATTTTGATTATTCAATAAAGGTAAATAAATGCAAATGCTATTCTGCTTGATGTCCTGCAGTGGCCTGAACGCTGAAGGAGAAGTGAATAGTCATTATGCAGTCAAAATCCAAGTTTTCAAGGCCTCCCTGAAGTCCAGAGGATTGGTCATGCATCCAAGAGGCAAAGGGATGTCATTCCATGCTTTGGCTGCACCTACCACAAAGCTTCTGCCACCCCAGTTAACTTTTTTTTTTTTTACAAAGGGCACTCAGACTAATTTAGCTTCTGAGGATCACAGTGATCTAGGTGCATACCAGCGGGAACATTGTTTAAAGTGAAAGGGTCCATTTCCTTGAAGGGTTTTGTGGACCACGCACAAAGCTTTAAACAGAACACGCTTTTTAACAGGCAACCAGTGGAGCTTTTTAATTTCAACCGAAATTGAGGCATATTTTGGGGTGCCAGTGAGAAGTCTGGCAGCTGCATTCTGCAGGAGTTCAAGTTTTTTCATGAGCCCCTCCTGGATATTTAGATATAAACTGTTACAGTAATCTACTCTGGACATGGCTAAAGCCATGATCAATGTTTGTTGGCTGTCTTTCGGCAGGAACGGCAGAATTTCTTTGCAGGATCTCAGAGTGAAGGATGTAGCGGAGACCACTGCGTTCACTTGATCCTTAAAACTGGGTTTGTTGTCTATATAGACTCCTAAGTTTTTTACCTTCCTAGTGGGAGATGGAACGGAATCTAGTGAATCCGGCCACCATGCCGGGGTCCAGAAATTTAGATCATTACCGAAAAGTACCACCTCCGTTTTACTGGAGTTAAGTTTCAGGCAATTTTGGGCCATCCAGTTACCTACAGCTGTCATACAGTCATGGAAGAGGGACACCATTTCCTGTACTCCAGCTGGTTGCAGTGACACTACGATTTGGGTGTCATTAGCGTAAGAAGTTAGATTGAACCCGAAGGATTCAATCAGGGGAGCCAACTGCGACACATAAATGTTAAAAAGAGACCCCTGAGGGACTCCACAAGGCAGTGAGAAGGGTTTGGAAGTGAAATCTCCGAGGGAGACTGTCTGTACTCTATTGGATAGGAAAGATTTGACTAAATACCAGGTCGTGCCCTTTACTCCAATCTCTTATAGCCGGTCTATCAGTAAAACATGGTGGACCATATCAAAGGCAGCAGAGAGGTCCAGCATAATCATAGCAGCTTTTCCTCCCTGGTCCAATGTGGTCCTGATTTCTTCAGTGGATTTAAGAAGTGCGGACTCCGTGCTGTGTTCCCCCCGGAAACGATACTGGGTGGGATCCAGCACCTGCCCTTCCTCCAAAAACCAACTGAGTTGGGTATTCATTATTGTTTCTGCGATGCACTTTTCCATACTTTGGGGAAATAACCTTCCACAAACATAGCATTAATGATGGACGTCGGAGATATAGTGACTGGTTCAGGTGCTAGCATTAATATAGAGGGTGGGCACGGATCAGAGGGTGACCCCCATTTTGCTTTCATCAGAAGGTTAAAAGTATCTGAGACAGTGACTGGGGTAAAATCATAAAAATGTGGCAACATGCTTTTTCCAATCTTAGGATCTTCTGTTTCTACCAGAGGTGTCTTCGTAGTTGAGCCTGTGAATGTTGTATATGTGCAGTATACGTGCAGTATACGTGCGTTTACCTTCTGAGTCGTTTGGCCTAAATAGACTTTGTCACAGGGACACAGAATGGCATAAATTACATTGGTTGTGTTACAGCTATTTCAGATCAGTTGAGCAGTTGTTGCAGTTAAACTGTTTCGTCTCAATTGTCATGCCACATGCCTTACAGTTACCACATTTGTGATGACCCGTTGCCACATAGATTGAATGGTTGGTTAGGGCGTGGGCTCAAGGAATGACCTGACCACATGGTCACGGACATTCTTACCCTTCTTAAAAGAATGCATGGGGGGTTGGTAACTGCAGATAGTCTGCAACCAATTGCCAGTGTTTGTTAACAATTTGCCTGATTTCATTACTCCTTGTGTTGAAGGTTGTCACACAAATCAATCTGTCTAGATGGTCACTAGGACGTTCTTTCAGTGTTAGGAGTGATTCCCTCTGGTTGTGCCAAGGCAGTTTTCTGGCTCGCTGGACCATTCGCCTGGTGTATCCTCATTCTATCAGTCTGTTGATAAGGTCATCTGATTCTGCGAAGAAGTCTTCCTTTCATGTACAATTCCGTCTGATCCTCAGGAATTGCCCGAGAGGCAAATGGTCACGTAATTCCCGTGGATGGTGGCTACCATATCTTAGTAGGGTGTTCCGCTCTGTAGGTTTCTGGAATAACGTGATGTACAGGCAAAGGCGAGCAGCTTTGATTGATATATCCAGTCAACGGTCCGTTTATCCATGTGAATGGTAAACTGGATGTCCGGTGATTTACCAGCCAAAGAAAGATCGGAGTTCAGTCATTGCCAGTCCAAATCATGAAGATTTCATCTATGTAATGCTTCCAATATGTTACCTGGTGTCGATAGGGGTTCAGATTGTTGTAAACAAAATATTCTTCAAAATTATCCCTGTACAGGATAGCCAAATCTGGGGCGAAGCTTGCCCCCATCGCAACTCCCTTAGTCTGCATGAAGTGGTGCCCCTGGAAATAGAAGAAGTTTTGTGTCATAGCTATTTCAAGCTGTTGTAGAATGTTATATCCTGCTAATGCAATGCCATTCTACCACCAGTGGAATGTTAATGTGAGGATGCTGTCAGAATGTTGGGAATCTGTAGAGAGTAATGACAGTTGACTGGGCTGAGCTGCCTGCTCCTGGTGGGGTCTAGTCTTGATCTTACCTACTTATTTTCTCCCGGTGATCTTGTACCATCTTCAATAACTCTTCCTTGAATCATCTGAACTGAATGGACTTGATCACTACAGAATTTTGGTGACGATGTTCAAAAGAACCTACATCTTTCACCTAATCAAACTTCAAGCAACTCAATCTACAGATTCTACAGTCTCTCAAGCTTAACATCTACCTTCAACTGGCATCCTCGACCCCACCAGGGACCTCCCATTGGTCGCCCACTGCAACCTGCCATTTGAGTCTGGGGAAGTGCTACTACAGGAGCTACCCATTCACACTTGGACGTCTACTCCCCACTATCTCTGCGCATCTTGTGCTGTGCCTTCAGGGAGGGTAAGCCTGGCACTCTTCAAGCCTGCCAACATCTGGGTCTATCAACTACTGCATCTTGTGCTGTGTCTGCGTCCTGTGCTGTGCTGTGCCTTCAGTATGGTGGGGGGTAAGCCTGTCATTCTTCATTCCCGGTGTCCTGTGCTGTGCTTTCACTGAAGGTAAGCCGGACGCTCTCCAAGCCTCCCAATGTCTCTGTCCTATGCTCTTGAGGAAGAGTGCTGTATGCTGTGCTTTTAGACTAGCAATGTTATTTTCTTTGGACATCCTGCGTGTGTACTTTATACCACTACCAAAGACTCTGCTGTCTTTCGCTGTCACTTGGATTGCAGTTTCTGTCCGGCAGTCTCCCGAGCGACAACCCTCTCAGGCACAACAGAGCTTTTCATAAGCTTGGGTGAGCAGTTTCTCTGCGCTGGTTTGCCCTGACTGATTTTATCAGCGGAAATTAGTGGTTGGTTGCTGCCACCTACTGGAGGTTACTTTATTTGCACCCGAGAGTCATCAAAGTCATCGGCACATACGATCGTCAGTTCTTTTATCTGCATGGTGCCAGGAATCTATCACCGTTAAATTTAACGTGTCCGTGATGGTTCAATATTTTTTTTTAAAAAGGATACCTGATCACAACGGGCTTGAAATGTAATAGCTCAAGTTGCGCTTCACAGATTATGGGACAGAAAGGGCCAGCATGCCAAATTTGATGAATTGTACAGATGGCCGTGAGTAATTTATAAATTTCTGTTTTGGTAGTTTCCTATATTGAATTTGAAGGGGTTTTTATGTGCCATTGCCATTTTTAACCTTAAAAACAGTTGAATCGTCATTATCAAATTTTAAATATTTACTCATATGCACACATATCCTGCGTGTGCTCTTTGTCTTCTTGCTGCCTTCATGTCCTTGTGACGTCTATCGTTCTACATTGCCTTCTCTGGATGCCTGCGAGCTTCTACGTGCCTAGAGCCATCCAGAACAATACCACGTTACTTACTGCTATCTTGCGGTTGGAGGCAGAATTTCTTCTCTGGAGTCACTCTGTTCCTCCTTTGCGTCCTTTGCCAGTCACGTTTTTTCCCCTCAGAAATGAACTTTATTGCACTCGACGTGTGTAGTGCCTCTTCAGTTTAACATATTTCTCCACTGCATCTCAATGGTACAATAGACCTCCTGCCTTATTGCATCAGTTTGCCTCAAGTCTCCTGGAACGGTGTATTCTGGAACAAATGTACGGTGACCATATTTACTGCCTCCTGCCTGCAGCCTTGTTATTTGGAGGGGGGGGAGGGGGGGCTCCTTGTGTTACACCTGCCTGCCTATACATTTCCCAGTGACAGGCACACAAGTGACTATAACATTTTACTTCTTTTACGGTGCAGTTTGTTGGCATTCAAATGTTTATTGGTACCATTTTCTCGCACACAGTCACATCTACGTTGGCAGCAATGTTATCTCTGTATACACCTGACTTACGCAAGCTAGGAGTATGTTTAAAATGTAACAATGTCTGTTTATTTTGAATTTTATGCATACTGGTATGTCACTTTTGATGCATTATCTTAGTACTCTTGCCCTTTGTTCTATGTTTAATTGTGTTGTTTCAAGGCAATTATGCATAGGTTCCAGTCTTCTTGCATCTTTTATGCATCTCTTTCCTAAGACATAAGTCTTGGGTTTCTACCCATTTATTTTGGGTTCCTACACGAAAAGCTAACGTTCACGTTGTTTTAGTGCACAGTGTGAAAGCTCCACACAAGTTGTCCATACACGGACACCTCTCGTTTTAAACCGTTTACCCTACATAGGGTGTGTATTTCTTTTGTACACAACTCTGTTCTACCTCCCTCCTGGGAGCTATGCAAGGGTGTAGCCCCTTTGCATTAAGTAAATGGGTTCCCACCCATAGACTGTCAGTTCTCATGCAAAGGTCACAGTCCTTTTGCATTAGCACAGGTTCTTACCCAAATATTCAGTTTATTGTTTGGAATATGTCATGAGTACCTACTCATATGTGCTGTTTAACAGTTACATTTCTACAGTGCACAGTGTGGGTTTTCCACACAAAGTTTGTCCTTACACTTAGAATGTGTATGGGGAGTGTTCCCAGTTTTGTGGACAACGCATCTCTTTCCCAAGAGATTAGTCATGGATTCTCACCCATGCATTCTAGTTCACATATTTAGCTTACGTTTTTACCATATTTGAGTGGATTTTCAGCTTTCATTGCCAAGTATGTTCCGGTTATATTGTATTTTTATTGCTATTGTTGCACGGTTATCTTTGCATTACATTTTTGTCATTGCATAACGATAATGGTGTTTAGATGGGGAATCAGCCTTATTTTTCCCTCATCTTCCTTTTGTTTTCCCGTATAAGAAAGGGGGATATGTTATATCCTGCTAATGCAATGCCATTCTACCACCAGTGGAATGTTGATGTGATGATGCTGTCAGAATGTTGGGAATCTGTAGGGAGTAAAGACGGTTGACTGGGCTGAGCTGCCTGCTGGCTGCTCCTGGTGGGGTCTTGCTAGTCTTGATCTCATCTACTTATGGTATCACTGTGATCTTGTACCATCTTCAATAAAACCTCCTTGAATCATCTGAACTGAATGGACTTGATCACTACATAGAATAAATTCCTTTGGGACTAAAGCAGGTAGCGGTCTTCTGTTCAAAGATTTTTGAATGACCTCAAGGGCATGGCATTGGGGGATACTCGTATACAACAAGACGATATCCAATGTAACCAAGATTTGGGATTCAGGATCTTAAGGCATGCCATCAACCAAATTGATCACCTGCATGGTGTCACGAAGGTAGGACTCGGTCTTTTCCGGTAGTGGCGTTGTTCCAAATTTTTGTGGACCTGGGGTAAGGTGTAGACAGTAGGCAAACAGGGCTGTTTTTGGCTTAGGTATTGAAATTCCAGAGCCAATAAAAAAAACGGCCTCCTTGCCTATTTCAGTAGTCCGTAAGATCATAGTACTGATCATCTTTGTCAGGTTGTAATTCAATTTAGCATAGCTGACCTGATCTCGCAGTTTTGAGTAAATCTCTCATTTGTATGCATCAATGTCGCGGACCACAATGGCCCCGCCCTTATCGGCAGGTTTGATCACAACCATAAAGGTTATTTTTAAGGCCATTCAAAGCTTCACATTGCCCTTAGACATTTTAATTTTATGCTTTTGACACGCCTGACCTTTACAATTGAATATAAACATCTGATTTATTGGTAACTTAACAGTATCTGCTGCAAAAGGTACAGAGCTTTTTTCGCACACTAATTAAGTTAGCTCAGTAAAACGGTGGTTAGCACCCCCCATTGACAGTACCTCATAGTTTTACACAACCCTAGTCATTTTGTGGCACGTGTAACATTTTTGTCTGTAGGTATGTTGAGTTACAAAGATTTTTCTGTTGAGACTTTCATTTCCTTTTAGCCACAGGTTACTAATCAACCGTGGCCTTTGCAATCTAATCCACGAACACCAACAAACATTCTGAGTAAGTTCGAGTGAGCCTTGGCTCTGCTTATATACTCCTCCTTCTGCTAGTATGTAATTCATATCCTAGTGGTTTTGTCTCGGTCTCCCTTTCCTTCTGTAGGAGCCCATGAGGCCCAGCTTCCATAACTTCAGCCTGAAGTGATCTTGCTGCTTATTGGTATATAATCTTACAAATGATAACCTATCGATATGCTCACCATGGATACATCACCTCACTAACCTCATCCCATTGTCCGTAGGTGCCTCCCATTTTCCCTCACCTCAGTCCTGATGAAGACCCCACCCCCAAGGTGCACAGTTTCCTGTTCTCTATAGCGGTCGAAACGTTGATAGTTGTTTGCTTTATTGTCAAACATGGATTACAGAGATTTGATATCTGCATCAACTATGTTATGATTTGTCACGTGTGCAGGCCAGTCATCTGGTTGGTTAGGTTTTAAATATTGATTGCTGGTGTATATTTGAGCACTACCTTCCCTCTTCACATCAGCATCACAAATCCCTCCCATGCACTTGCCACCCTATCCTTTGTGCACCTGTTCTTTCAAGAATTGCCTAAACATTAACTACATTGTGCTTTATAAATTGTTTATCTCCTGTTTTGTGATGAAATACAATCACAACCTTAGTTGGTATAATTTAATGGTGATTTCTAAATTTGATCTGTTAACAAAGAATGTTTCTGTATTTGTATGTGGTTTGACTGTTTTCTACTGTGACATTAACTTTTGTACCATATTTTCCCCGAGTCCAGTGGTCTATCGGGTTACCCAATTGCTATATAACTTTTACACATAGTGGTAGTGCGTAGTTACTCTGATTTACATTTGCATCTATTTAAAGGGTCCCAGCATTTGGCAGTGTACGGTCACTATTAATGACAGGGTCTTTTGCTATGAAGAAAGTAACTACCTCAAATCACCACAATCAGAGTCTAGGTGACCACTTAAAGTCTCTAAATTAACCTGAGCTCAATTCCATAGTAGCTATGGCACACAGTAGAGAGGTTTGACTTAGAGGCAATGTATAAATGATTGATACAATACTCAAACAGTAATAGCGTCAAAATACAACACAAGAAAAATCCCAAACCAATTTAGACAAAGAGTAAGTTTAAAAAATAAATATGATAAATGTAATCCATAGAAATGGTAGGAATTTTTAAGGTTTAAATTCAACAATAGCACCAAAAAGCATTAAATGACAACCAAGTTAAGTTCGACCACAATGCAGCATGGGTCATGTACAGGATCCCGGTTCTAGCCTGTGAGAACTTTTACCTATAGATTTAGTCCCTGTGATAGAAGTCAAAAATCCTCAGTAGAGCAAGGAAGCAGGTTGTGGTTGAAGAAGGCTCCATGTCATTAGATAGCCCTTGGACAAACCAAAGCCAAACTGGGAACTCGAAGCAGCCTTGGAAAATTTTGGGAGCCCAGCCCCATACAGTACACAGCAAGCCTGACCACTATAAGGGGCCTTTGGGGTGGAGGTTCTATGAGCAATGCTGATGGTGTTGCTGTCGCACGAAGAGCCAATCGTCACTTAGACAGGTCCAGGAGTGTTCTGGTGAGAGATTCTAAATGTTCCACTTACATACCTGGTGCAAGCCTTTGTGTGGGAGAACTCCCTGACCAACCCCAAAACTGGTTCTGCTCAGTTCTTCCCCCTTCTCCTTGGTCTGGCTCCAAACTGTGGTGTCAGGTTCCCTTGTGTGTGCTGCAGGGACCTTTCAAGCGTAATCGGGGCTAGGCACATCTCCTGCCACAACAACTTGTCAGAAGGCCATCTCCCCTCAAACATAGGTCTCTTTTGTCTCTGTGTCTGGAGAAACACACAATCCTAAAACAGGTGGGCTATTCACTGTTATATGACACAGGATGAAGACCTTAAAACACATTTGGTTTTGGCAGAAAAAGGCAAACTTTCTAACAATAAAAAAGCCATTTCCTGAATAGTAGCTTAAAATCCAGTTTGTTTTTTAAAGGACAAGGCACCGTGCCCTATGAGCATTTAGGTAATATTTTAGTGGACACATAAGTATTGAAAAAAAGATTTAGGCCTGGCAAAAGGATAATTGTACCAGATCAAAATGGTATAGTAAAACCGTGCTACAGGTTGCAGTGGCAGGCCTGACACGTTGACAGAACTACTTTAGTGGGTGGTACAATACATGCTGCAGCCCACTAGTTGCATTTAATTTACAGGCCCTGGGTACATTGAATACCATGTACTTGGGACTTACAAGTAAATTTAATATAGCACTAAGATGTAAACCAACTTTACCATGTTTTCAAGCAACAGCAGAAATACTTTACCACCGATTAGCAGGGAAAAAGTGCACAGGGTGCTAAAGGCCAACAAAAACTGGTTCAGCAGATGTCCACATGAGGTTAAGAAACAAAATAAGACATTCAATTATCAAGTCATTTTTTAAGGTTTACTTACAGAATTTATAAGTCTCTAAAAAACATCCCAACAACCATTAATAACATCCATGCCTAGTCCCCAATTACAACCCTCTCATCTTACATAAATCAAATAAGATGCAAGACCCGCGAAGAATTGTCATAACGGTAACCACTTTGTAGAACCTCAAACCTCCTTTCTTAAACTGTGCATGTTGTTCTAAACCCATTTCATTGTCCTTGTCAAGGGGGTAAAAGATAGAGAACATCTGAGGCAGAAGCTCAAGAACAAATGAGGCTCTGCGATACTTGTACCTGTAAGAAGAGAACACATTCCTTTTAAAAGGTAATAGTGGATGAGCGAGAATAGTAAAAATAATGTGTTGTCCAAATTGTAGTAATCCACAATCTAGTGCATTCCTTCCACATACAGACACTCAAGTTTTGAACATTAATGTAAATAAAGGAGAGTGAGTGTTAACAAATATTTATGTACTACAAATGCCATCTGACCTACAATTCAGGATTCTGTGTAGAGGATGGCTGGGGTCTAGGGCCAGTCTCACACAGCCCAAGAGGCATTGGATAGTTTTGTCCAGCTTTATTGGTTACAGTAGAAAACAGGTTGACATAAAATGATGCTTTTTCATCTTGGTTACAGTACTTAACATGTTACATAGATAATTAAGAATGGCAGTCCGCCATGATGGAATGTGATGCGAGAGAAGGCTTAGTGCAGCTCTTTGGTGTTACAGGATGTTACAGGGGTTTTCATCCCGTAGATCTTCTTGCTTGACCTCCAGGGTAACATTGTCATACACCAGACCCTTCCACTTGCCATTCTCATGTGTGATTACAGAGTTGCCATCTGCCCTCACCTTTTTCACAGTGGCCGTGAATGGCACCTCTGCATTCTCTTGCTTGGACACCACCAAGTGGGCGGTGGCTCTCCTGTTTGGAAGCACATTGACGGTGGAAGACCTTTCCTCTCGGATGTTTCTTCTGAAAGGAGCAGTCTTCTGGTATGTGCCATTGTAGGAAACGGTGCCTTCAATTCCCAGCAGTGTAAAGTTGAAGGTACTCTTGGAATCCATACCCCAGGCCCTGGACCAGGTGGTCGTGTCCACAGTTTTCATCTCCCACGTCAAGTTGAAGACATGGTTCTGGGGCATCTCTGTTCGGTTGACAAAGGTTTCCTTCTTTACAATGCATGTTTGACATTTGACTTTGGAAAGGCTGCCAAGGTCCACTTCAGTAATTTCAAATGCTGGGCACAGCAGATCTCCAAGCACAAGCCTGAAGCGGCAGCACTCATCTGGGTTCAGTCGTGAAGGCTCAATATAATGGTATCGATGGAACACGCGGCAGAGGAACATACCATTAGCAGCCTTGAGGGCTACTTTCTCATCTTCATAGTAGGGCTCAAATTCACACAATGCATCAGCAGCAGGGCAGTCTGGCTCCAGAAAGCAGACACCATTGGGTGGGACAGAGCTCAGATACAAGCCTCTGTAGTCCTGCAAAAGAACCTTGCCGGAGGGCACCAGGGACAGTTGGAACTTGCAAGAGGGGTCTTTCTGCTCCACTGTATGGATAACACTACAGGATAAATCTCCATTGCAGCTCATATACATGTCATTGTCAGTTATGAAGGCTGCCCCTTCCTCAGTATCGAGGAATACTTCCAGAGCTCCTAGACCCCTTGTCATTACCTGAAAAATAATTATAAAATCAGATTACATTTTGTTTCAATACTTTAAGGCCACTTCCCTACTGTCCTATTCCCAAAGGCTACGAATGGCAGAGAGTTAAAATTGCATTTGTGAGAAACAGCATACACCCATAGTAGTGGCTTCGGTTTGGGTGCAAGGGGTAGAAGAAGGGGTGCACCAATGCAGATGCTGAAGGAGCAAGGAGGCAATACTGAAAACAAAAAACAGACAACACCTTGCCAAACAAATGTATTTGACCATCAAGCTTCAATGCAAAGTAATGTTTGAGGCAACCAGAAGCCAATGTTTGCTTTAAATGTTTACTTCCGCCCCAGGAGTGTGTGTGTGTGTGTAAATGTGCAGCTATATATACACACACGCACACACACACTAGTTATATATACACACGCACACATATCTACACACTTTGCATTTGACCTTCGCAGATGGCTCCCCCAATTGCATCTGTGGCCCAGTGTTTGCTTCATCCCCTCCCTCCCAAAAAGAGTCACACCTAGAGACCCCGAAGTTGTATCAACACAAACAATAAAAAACTGAACAGGTGTTACCAGATCTTTCAGAATGTACACTGAATGAATTAAGGGATGTCCCAGGTGTAAGAAAACAAGATTCTGGTATTTGCAAGGTACCAGCTCTGAGGGATGCTGTGTTCGAGCGTTCAATGATCCCACATGGTGATGAGATTATGGTGCTTGCAGAGCAAGAAATGCGGACACAAAGACAACTACACCATTTGTAGGGTATAGAATACTAGTCAAAATAAGGTCTGGCAAGTTGGGAGTAGGAGGGGCGGTTGAGAAGGAAAGTGGCAAATCCCATGGAAACACATATGAAGGTAGTCAAAACATTTGAATCGTGCAAACATTTAAGCTGTAAATGCCCACCTTAGAAAAAAAAAAAAAGGCGGCAATATGAACCATAAGCCATTCGCTACATGCACTTTGTGATGAGCTGCACAACAAATAAGCTCATGATTTTGTTTTCTGGCTTGAAGCGGGAAGTGTGGGAGATGGGGAGGAAAAAGGAGGAGAGATGATCATTACAGGCAGAGAGAATTGAAACATACCATTTTGATGTTCGACGGCGTCGCTTAACAGCAAGCCCCCTTTGCAGAGCCCTGTGGAACAAATTCAAGATTCATCAACCAGATTTTCTCCTCAAAATCTGGACCACCAACTACATCAAACATTAATTCTCACACCTTTCATAAATTATCGCTAAGACATTTAACAATACAATCATTATTGAGAAACTGCACTGATAATCAGGAGTCTGTCAGTGATTTAGAAAATGCTCCAATACCTAGATTCATCAGTCTCTTACCACCCATTGTCCCAGCCAGCACTGCCAATGAATGACGGTACCAACACCACTACTAACCATTGCACCCCTACAAGAGTAGAAATTCAGATTATTCCGGGGTGGACTGCCAAGTCTAAGCTGCCCTGGCAATTTTTTATGGGCAGGCCCCCACCCTGAGGGAGAAGAGTGGGGGGGTGGAGAGGGTGTACAAGCATGAAGCACTGCTCATTAACGAAACCGCCACCACCAGTAGTGCTGCTTTTGTTACTGGGGTAGATATTGCAGCATCGCCACAAAACTGGCCCCCACCTCTCCAAAACTGGCCCGACCCTTCCAGACTCCCAAGCAAACGCCCGATACCTGCTACGACAAGTACAGCCCAGAGAATATTCCAGGCCACCTAATACCATAACAATGGCATGGACAATAGGAATTATTCACTTTTAATGTATATTGAATTATTAAACATTGTTGTACTTAGCTCAAAATTGGAAAAACAGCGTCACTGTGTGGTGACTGTCTTTAGAGTGGTGCTGATCACTGGAAACCATCGGGCAATGATCCGCTCCCCACCCAAAACAGCCTAAATCCAGTGTTCATTATATAATTTTACTTACCCCGATATGTTTTCTTGCTCAGTCTGACGTAATACCCACACTGAATGTTAAACCATAAGAAAAAAGAAAAAAGACTCAAGACACAATTAATGCCCAAACTGGATGCATGTTCATCAATGCCTGGAAAAAAACATCAAATTACTCCACCCACTTTAGTCTCACTGATCTAACTCCAACAAGTCAAATAAAAATAAAATTTAAAAAAGTGCAATGAGCCAGGTTCCTCTGCCAAAGAATTTAAACTATATTTGCAGGATTGGCTATCAATCAGAAATGCAACCTAAAAATTAAGAGTGGGCAATCAGACACCACTTAATGGCAGAACTCTGAAGTTTCATTGTGACCAGAGAGAGAATGCAGGCAGACACAAATGCTCATACCAACCAATAAAACTAATAACACACATACACATACATACATACACACCTTTCAGCTAGTTGTCTGTATATGTGGCACTTTCTTCATAGCTAGTCAGGGTGAGTAAAAAAGTTGATTCACTAAGGTAAGTTACAGTTCAGTAATTTGCACATTTGAGTAAGCTTATCACTTTGACTATTGACCAAATCAGAGTGTAAAGTTATTCAAAAGTGAAATAAGCGGTGGGGTTCAATATATGAGTGCCTGTTACTACTGCTAAATTAGTGGTTAGTCCAGCCCCACACACAGCCACTGGGACTGCAACACCATCCCATGGGGGGGGGGGGGGGGGGGGGGGGGGGAGGGGGGGGGAGATAATAAAATGAAATGAAATTTAAAAATAGTTAAGAATATTGGTATTTATTTTAACATGTTAAAAAATATATAAACACATTTAATTAACAATGTTGTTTATGTAAAAGTTTAATTTATGTAATTTAAAAAATACAATTAACTTACTTCTAATTCTATCGATCACTTGAATAGGTATCAAAGCATATTCAAATATCTCTCCTTATGGGGGAAATTCAATTATAAGTTTATGTCTCTCCTTTTTCACTCGTTTTTTTCCCCTCACGTCTATCTCCCCTTTCTCTTCTTCTGGGTATTTCCTCCGTTTTCTGTTTTCCCCTCATTTCAAGCTCCCCCCTTCACTCTTCTTCTATCTCAATCTCCCCCTTTCACTCTCCTTCTGTGTCCTCTGTCTTTCCTCCACTCTTTCTTGCACTTTTGCTGCCATATTTGCACTTTTCTCTCTCTTCTTGCCCGTTTCCTTTTGCCTTTTTCAGCCTGTTTTCCCCCGCCACTGCTGCCCCAGCAGCCACTCTCCCCCAGAAAGACCAGTGCAACCGCTTCCCAATCCAGCTCCCCTCCCCGCTCCCGCCTCCCAGCTGTCCAGCCCTCCCCGACCCCTACTTAATGATGGTCGCTGCACGGCTGCGCTGCCGGCGCGCAAAAGGAAAGCCCATCAGCTGCTGTCTGCGACCCGACTGTGACCAGCACCAGGAACCCTGGATCTCTGCACCGCCAAAGCTACGACCCAGCAGCACTCCATGCTCTCAACCCAGGCCGCAACAACAACTGCAAGCTAGCATCACCAGCTGACACCCACGAACCCTTTTGCTGTCACCGTTGCCGGCACACCTGCAGCACCGCCAAGACCACGGACCCATCACAACCCACCCACAAGAACACAACCGAACCGAAGACCCTGCAAAGCATCGTTCTCAATGTCCGATCCCTCCACAAACACCACCAAAATCTGCGACCTCCTCAACGGCACCACCCCGGACCAACACCACCTCGGGACCGGACATCGCCATTCCCCATGGAAACTAGATCTCCAGAAAGGACCGCACCACCCGCCCGGGAGGAAGAATCACCATTGTCTACTAATCCACCATCCGCCTGAGCACACTCCCCGACGAGCCCACAGACCTGATGGAACACCTTCACTTCAATATACTGGCCAGCCCTACCTCCACCCTCAAAGGAACCCTCATCAACCGACCCCCTGGACCCCGGGGACTTTTCGCCAACTCCATAACTGACATCATCTCCCCGTATGCCATCGCATCCACCAACTACACCCTACTGGGAGGCCTCAACTTCCACCTCGATAACCAACTGGACCCCAGCACCACATCCCTCCTGGACATCATCCGACAACATTGGACTCCGCCAGATCGTAACCGAACTCATGCACTCAGCAGGACACACCCTCGACCCCCTCTTCACAACAGGAAACTCCCATCACCTTCAGCCACACCATCAAACTCCCATGGATTGACCATCGATACGTCCACTCCACCTTTAGAACACCCACCATCCACAGACACCAGCACCTGCTTCCACAAAGAAACTGGACCAGAATCACAGATGACCAGCTAACCTCATCACTCAACTCCACCGCAACCATCGCGGAAAACGACAACCCCAACACCGCAGCCCGAACCCTGCACAGATGGATCTCCGATGGCGCTAACACCATAGCGCCCCCTCAAGAAAAAAAACAACACCCACGCCAACAAAGCTAGATGGTTCACCACCGAACTTCGAGAGTCCAGACGCACTTGCCACCGCCTCGAAAAGGCCTGGAGGAACACCAAATACACAGAATCCCACAAAAATTTCAGAGCTGCCACCAACGCCCACCACCAACTCATCAGAAAAACGAGGAAAAAAAACGATTGAAGACAGAATCTCCACTCATGCACACAACAGCAAAGGACTCTTCAACATCATCAAGGAGTTCACCCAAGCCACCAGCGAGTTCACCGACATCCCTCCCTCACAAGACCTCTGCGACAAACTCAGCACCTTTTTCCACCACAAAATCAAGAGCATCTACAAAAACTTTGACAAAGACAACCAACAAAACTGAACCCTCAGCAACCACCCCCGACACCTTTAAGCCAGCGATTGACAACTGGACAGCCCTCACCACCAAAGATGATGAAGTCAATCCACTCCGGGGCCCCCGCAGACCCCTGCCCCCACCACATTTTCAACAGAGCCGCCACCACCATCGCATCCATGATCTGCCACACCATCAACCGCACCCTGGCAACCACCTCATTCCCCGATGACTGGAAACATACTGAGATCAACCCCCTCCTGAAGAAACCCTCGGCGGACCCCACCGACCTCGAAAACTACAGACCCATCTCCCTGCTCCCGTTCCGAGCGAAGGTCACCGAGAAAGCCATCAACAGCCAACTCGCCACATTCATTGAAGAGCACAACATCCTCGACTCATCCCAATCCAGCTTCAGAAAAAAACAGTACGGAAACCGCCCTCCTCGCCGCAACAGACGACATCTGCACCTTACTGGACAAAAGGAGAAACAGCAGCCCTCATTCTCTTCGACCTCTCAGCGGCGTTCGACACAGTCTCTCACCGCACCCTATTGCACAGACTCCACGACGCAGGGATCCAAGACAAGGCCCTCTAATGGATCCGCTCCTTCCTCTCTGGCAGAACGCAGTGGGTCAGACTCCCCCCCTTCCCTCTTGGACCCTATAGTGGAGAAGTGTGGCTCACTGGTTAGAGCAGGCAGACCCTGAAGCAGAGGTCAGACCCGGGACCAGGGTTCAATTCCCGACGCGGCAGGGTCTTGAGCTCAAAATGTCCATGGACTCGATAATTCTCGCTTCGGTGCCTGACCTAATCATGGGTTCACACTCTGCAACTCTGGGCATTAAGCTTGCTTAATCTCCACAACGGCCCCCTGCGGCGGGATGCCTGACTTTCACCTTGGGGATGCCCTGTAGGGGCTATCTCACAGGGAAAAAGCCAGGACGGGTTCCCAAGGCAAGCGCGGAGATACCCCTTCGGGGGTCGATTCAGGCGCTATATAAGAAACATAATAATAATAATAATACTAATAATAATAAAAACTCATCATGGGCCCAAACCCCAACGCCGGAACGACACCTGGTGGCCCCACCCGCCCTCGGAAGTCTGCCCACCTCCATGGACCATGCACGCAACCTGGGAATCCTCCTCAACTCAGAGCTCAAAATGAACCGCCAGATCAACTCTGTCTCGTCCTCGTGCTTCCACACCCTCCGCCTCCTACGTAACACCTTTCAAATGGATCCCCCTCGAACACAGGAGGACCGTCACTCACGTTCTGGTCACCAGCAGGCTCGACTACAGCAACGCACTATGCCGGAATAAACAAAAACCTCGCCCGGAAGCTACAGAACATCCAAAACGCCGCAGCAAAAGACTGGTCCTCAACCTACCAAGACACTGCCACATCTACCAGCACCTGCGCTCACTCCACTGGCTCCCCATCGAAGATAGTCACCTTCAAGATGATAACCCACGCTCACAATGCCCTCCACGACACCAGACCAGCATACCTGAACAGCCGACTCAAATTCCACGCACCCCAAAGGACCCTACGATCAGCCCAGCTCTCCTACGCTGTGGTCCCCCGCACCAGAATGACCAGATCAGGAGGCCACTCCTTCTCCTTCCGCGCGACCAGAGCCTGGAACGACCTTCCGCTCCACCTCAGACAGACAACATTGCTCCCCATCTTCGCAAGAAACCTCAAAACCTGGCTCTTTGACAGACCCCCCTCCTTGATGGTCTGGAACCTGTAAACCCCCCCCCCCAGCACCTTGAGACCCTTACGGGTGAGTACTCTCGCTTAAACACAGGATTGATTGATGTCAATTAAAGAATTTTTAAAATCAACTGAATTTCTCAAATCAACTAAACTTATTTTCCCTCTAGGATTTCACACGCAGAAAAATGTGGAGAACTCCAACCCAACTGAGGAATCTCTTTTTGGTAAGGTATTGGGGAAAATTGTAAAGAAAAAAAAATCCTACAATATTATAAATGTTTAATATCAATGTAATATTCCACATAATTTAAATGTCAAAAGAAAAAAATGCAACAGAACGATTACCTTTATCTTGAAAAAAACTATTTATGTACAAAAATGTCATTTTTCTAAATAATAATAAATAGCCCATCTAAATAAGAATCTTTCAATATGCTGTAGTAACTAATAAATATTCTATTTTGAATTTATTTAATTATATTTAAACAGTTATACTAATTTAAAAAAAAATTAACAACATATTTGGAGTTTTAAAAAGTAATGTTATATTTTGTATTAAAATAGTTTATCCATCAATTCTAAATAATTAATGCATCTTAAAAAATGAATTCTATAGGTGGGAATTATTTAATTTAAACAAATAAAATAATTCTAATATTTTTCCATTCATTAGTTTTAATTCAAAAAGAGCTGTAGCTTTTGTTTGGTCTACATTGTAAAATTATAAAATGAGTAAATTCATACTGAAATTAATAATTGTAATATTTCTTTTCTAGTTAAATAACCTTAATTTTCTAATACTTTACAACAATGATCTCATGCCAAGACTGCAGAGTCTCCCAATGGTAAAGTATAGGAAAAAAGTTAACAATTCTTTAACTCAAAAAGAATGTTAATATTTAACATATTTTAATTGCAGAACAAAAATAATATATATATATACTAGAACACTATTAACCCCTTCGCTGCCAGGCCTTTTCCCCTCATGTGCCAAGCCCTTTTTTGGCTATTTGGGGTAGTGCACGCTGAGGCCCCTGTAACTTTTTGACCACATAAGGTATCCACGCCAAATTTGCGTCCTTTTCTTCCAGCATCATGGGGATTCTAAAGGTACTCAGGGTTTGTGGATTCTCCTAGAGGGGTCACAGAAATTAGCCAAAATACAACAAAATTTTGTTTTTTTTCGGAAAAACAGGCTGCAAATGAAAGCATCTGGGTTTTTCCCTGCAAATGTTATCAAAAAAGGGTTTGTGGGGTTGAAATCACAATTTTCCCAGCTTTTCGGGGATACAAGACTTTTGTCAGAAACCCAACATTTTTTTACACAGTTTTGGCATTTTTCTGGGACATAGCAAAATGTTGCTATTTTTTGTGCTTTTGACCTCCTTCCAGTTAATGGCAGAAATGGGTACAAAAGCAATTACGGATCCTGGAAAGCTATACATTTTCGAGAAGAAGACAAAATTCTGAATTCAGCAAGGGGTCATTTGTGTAGATCCATAAAGGTTTTTTTATAGAAACTAACAGTTAAATATAGGATAAATTGACAATTATTTGAAAAAAACAGCCTTTCGTGTCAACGTTTTCACCTGTAACTTCTTCTAATTATGACAGCTCTTTGAAAGCAATATACCATTACATCCGCTGAACATTATTGGTTGTGGGAATATATAGGACTTGTAGGTTCACCAAGAACCCGACGAACCCAGAGCCAAAAACTGAGCAGCAACTTACAATGGTTTTTTTATTATGTACCGGGTATATAGTAAATATTCTGTAAAAATGTGTACATGGAAAAATCGGTATGAAAGACACCTATGTATTTCTGAAATGGGAACAAAATATAGAGTTTAGAAACAGTAGATATTTGCACATTTCTGAAATTGGGAATACTCATACTAGCATGAGAATTATCAGTCATTTTTTAGAATGACTTCTTTTTTACACAATATCTTTCATTTGGAAGGCAGAAATGCATCGAAAGTCAATAGATAATAACAGTTCCTTTACAAATCTGAATTACCCTAAGTCTCCCGATAAAAATGGTACCTCACTTGTGTGGGTAAGCATAGTGCCCGCGACAGGAAACGGCGCAAAACGCAACGTGGTCACACCTCAATTTCGCAGTGAAAAATGACCCTTTTTTGGCAAAATGTCTAGCTGTAGTTTTTGAACCCTAGCTCTGCGGGCACCTTGGGAAACCTAGCAAACCTATACATTTTTGAAAACTAGACACCCGTGTGCTTCCAGGGAGGCATGGCTTGCGTGGATCTCCCAACGTTTCCTTACCCAGAAGCCCCTGCAAACCTCAATTTTAGCTGAAACAAATATCACATTTTTCACACATTTTTGTGTGGGAAAGTTGTGGCATCACCGGGCTCACTCAAATTTCCCACCACCCAGCGTCCCCCTGGGTCTCCCAATAAAAATGGTGTCTCACTTGTGTGGGAGGCCCAAGTACCCGCGACAGGCAAGGGCCCAAAACGCAGTGAGGTGACATCAAAATTGCCTATCTCAAAACCACCTGGTTTTGCAAGGGGGATCACTTGGGTTTTTGGCCCGGTGCTCGGCGGCCATCTAGGGAAACCTACAACACCCATAAATTTCTGAAAACTAGACACCCTAGGGCTTCCAGGGAGGTATGGCTTGCGTGGATCCCCCAACGTTTCCTTACCCAGAATCCCCTGCAAACTAAGGGTGGGCGTAGTTCGCGAAGTAGCACTTCGCGAAGCTACGCAAAGTGCAGTTCGCACTACGCGAGCTTCGCGTAGCACTTCGCGAACTGCGTAGTAACATGTTCGCACTGTGCAAGATGTTGTTTTCAATGATTGCACAGTGCGGACAAGCAACCGGCACTGTGCAATCATTGAAAATGGCATCTTGCACAGTGCGAGCTGTAGTTTTCTGCTGCTCGAGGAGATTTTTACTCGAGCGGCAGCTTTCTCAAGGCGAACTGGTAGTTTCTCATCGCGAGCGGTCGCGAGCATACGAGACACCTCGCAATGAGAAACCTGACCTCCTCGCATTGGGAATCTCGCCGGGATGTCATTTTGCTTGCTCGCGGTCGCCAACTTGACGTTGAGGACCGCGAGCAAGCAAAAAATGACCGCAAGACTACGCTACGCGTGTTCGCACTGTGCTACGTGCAATTCGCGTAGTGCGAAGTAGCGCGAACTTCGCAAACTTCGCGAGCGTAGTGCTTTGCCCAGGCCTACTGCAATCCTCAAATTTTGCTGGAAAAAAAAATCACCTTTTTCACACATTTTTGTGAGGGAAAGTTGTGGCATCACTGGGCTGACACAAATTTCTTACCACTCAGCGTTCCCCCGGGTCTCCCGATAAAAACGGTGCCTCACTCGTGTGGGAGGCCCAAGTACCCGTGACAGGCAAGGGCCCAAAACGTAGTGAGGCGCACTACGTTTAGGACCCTTGCCTGTTGAGGTGCACTACGTTTTGGACCCTTGCCTGTCGCGGGTACTTGGGGCTCCCACACGAGTGAGGCACCGTTTTTATCGGGAGACCCAGGGGAACGCTGGGTAGTAGGAAATTTGTGTCAGCCCGCTGATGCCACAACTTTCCCACACAAAAATGTGTGAAAAAGGTGATTTTTTCAGCTAAATATGAGGTTTGCAGGGCATTATGGGTAAGGAAACGTTGGGGGATCCATGCAAGCCATACCTCCCTGGAATTCCCCGGGTGTCTAGTTTTCAGACATGTGTGGGTTTGGTAGGTTCCCCTAGGTGGCCGCCGAGCACCGTTCGAAAACCCAGGTGACCCCCCCTTGCAAAACCAGGTCGTTTTGATGTAGGCAATTTTCATGTCGCCTCAATACATTTTGGGCCCTTGCCTGTCGCGGGTTCTTGGGCCTCCCACACGAGTGAGGCACCGTTTTTAAAATCGGGAGACCCGGGGGAACGCTGGGTGGTAGGAAATTTGTGTCAGCCCGGTGATGCCACAACTTTCCCACACAAAAATGTGTGAAAAAGGTGATTTTTTCAGCTAAATGTGAGGTTTGCAGGGCATTCTGGGTAAGGAAACGTTGGGGGATCCACGCAAACCATACCTCCCTGGAATCCCCCGGGTGTCTAGTTTTCAGAAATGTGTGGGTTTGGTAGGTTTCCCTAGGTGGCCGCCAAGCCCGGGGCCAAAAACTCATAGGACCCCCTTTGCAAAACCAGGTTGTTTTGTGATAGGTAATTTTGATGTCTCCTCAATAGGTTTTGGGCCCTTGCCTGACGCGGGCACTAGGCCTACCCAAGCAAGTGAGGTACCATTTTTCTATGAAGACTTTGGTGAACGCAGGGTGGGTGGAATTTTGTGGACCCACGCAGATTCCAGAACTTTCCGACAAAGAAATGTGAGGAAAATGTGTTATTTTGAACACATTTTTAGGTTTGCAATGGATTCTGGGTAACAGAACCTGGTGAAAGCCAGTAAGGTCACCCCATCCAGGATTCCCCTCGGTGTCTAGTTTTAAAGAATGTACAGGTTTGCTAGGTTTGCCTACTTGTCAACTGCGCTAGGGCCCAAAATCCACAGGTATGCACATTGCGAAAATAAATTCGGAGCCCAGTGGGCTTTCTGCCGCCCTGGGGGGGGAAATCGGGGAAGGGGGTTTCATCCTGATATGCCCCTAAAGGGGCAGAAAGACTGTGGCTATTTTTTATGGGGGTGGGGGCATTGGTATGACCATTTTGGGCAGCACCCACCCCCACGCATAAAAAAAGCCTGCGTACTCGCTGGCACCTACTGTGCTTTCTGCCCCTCCAGGGGGCAGATCAGGGGCCACTGCCACCATCTTCCCTCCCGGGGGGCAGAAAGACTGGAATTTCTCTGGGGGTGGGGTGGGGTATTGTCATGCCCATTTTGGGGAGCCCCTAACCCAACAAAACAAAAAAATCAATGGTTTCTAGTGGGCATTCTGCGCCCCCGGGGGGGCCAGATTGGGGGCTACAGCTCCCATCTGCCTCCTGGGGGCAGAAAGACTGTCATTTTTGTGGGGGGGGGGGGGGGGGGGAGTGGGGGCATTGGTGTGCCCGTTACGGGCAGCCCACACCCTAAAAACAATTGCGCAAAAAAAATTCCTGGTGTTTAGTGGGCTTTCTGCCCCCCCCCGAAGGGGCAGATTAGGGGCCAATGCCCCATTTTCCCCCCGGGGGGGCAGAAAGACTAATAATTGGGGGGGTGGGGTGGGGGCATGGGCCTGCCCAATTTGGGCAGCCCCCAACTCTATTTTTCTTTTTTTTACAATTCCCTGGTGTCTAGTGGTCTTTTTGCCCCCCGGGGGTGGCAGATTGGGGGCCAATGCCCCATCTGCCCCCAGGGGGGGCAGAAAGGCTGTAATGGTGGTGGGTGGGTGGGGGCATTGGTGTGCCCGTTTCGGGCAGCCCCCACCCTAAAAAAAAGAAAAGAAATCCCTGGAGTCTAGTGGGCTTTCTGCCCCCCCGAAGGGGCAGATTATGGGCCAATGCCCCATCTGCCCCCCAGGGGGGGCAGAAAGACTCATCATTGGGGGGTGGGGTGGGGGCATGGGCCTGCCTGTTTTGGGCAGCCCCCACCCCTATTGTTTTTTTTAAATACATTTCCCTGGTGTCTAGTGGGCTTTTTGCCCCCCCGGGGGGGCAAAAAGACTAAATAATGCCCAAAATAAAATGGGGGGAGCAAAGGCCCTTGCCCAAGGGGCCGCTCCCCCCTCCCTGGTGTCTAGTGGGTGGATCCCTGCTTGGGGATCGCCCTCCTGTGGCGATCCCCAAGCAGGGATCCACTGGGGAGGGGTACCATTGGTAAGGGGAGATTCTCCCCTTTCCAACGATACCTCTCCCGTCTTTATATGTGCTCAGGGGGCTGAGATAGCCCCCTGAGCACGTAGAAAGTGAAACTGAAATGAGCCTCTTGGCTCATTTCAGTATCACTTTAACTGTAATGACGTCGGCGCGACGTGCGCGCCGGTCGTCATTACAGTGAAAGGGGGGGGGGGGGGCCCTCGGGAGCTGGGGAAGCTCTTCCCCAGCTCCCGAGGCTATTTTGGCAGAAAGGGAATCCCCTGGTGCCCGCACCAGAGGGATTCCCTAGGGAATGCCTCATGACGAGCTGGACTCGTCATGGGCACAGCGCGACTGTGCTCCATGACGAGTCCAGCTCATCATTGGCATACAAGGGGTTAACGTATTTAATTGTTAATTAAAAATGTATTGAAAGGAAAATATTAAGGAGAAATAATCTTAAATTTAAAAAAAATCCTTTAAATGGGAAAAATGTTAACCTGCATTTACACAAAGTTACTTTAAAATATTAAAAACGACCGTCAAAATATTTTTTTGTACAAATAAGGAGTTCTTTTTAAAACAAATTCACATGAAATTATATTTATATTTTTAACTAGTTTAACTAGGCCTGGGTGAAATTTTAACTACGCAGGAGCAATTGCAGTAATTGTGTGTTGTTCAAAGCCGGTTCACATGATTATAAGTAATAAGGCACAAAAATCCTACAGCAGGAATAATTAACTCGGCAAGAGGTTGCAGCTGCTGCAGTGGTTTGTGTTCTGTTACATTTGACACTATTTTGCAAGTTCTGGTCTATTTTGGACACAAGGGTGCATTTTGTGCGAATAAATGGTGCAAAGCGCTGGGTTACACTCTTCACGTAATCCTGTGTAATCTCACATACTTTTGCCGTAAATGCACTACTGTAAATTATGCCCACCACTAATTTAATATTTCCTATGGGATTTTATTTTGATTCTTTACATCCATTGTTTCGATGGAGAGTATACCAGTGCCAGTGGTTGGCCCTGCATGGGGCTGGACTACTCACTCAAAAGTATAAAGTACCCAAAAGTCTAAATTACCATTGTGAATCAGTCCCTATGTATCATCATGTACCCAGAGTCATTATAGATTTGGGACTGTTTTTCCAACAGCTCCAAAATCTCACTAAAGTGCAAGCAAAACGTCTTGCTGATCTCAATCTAAGATTTCACTAGCTCTCCCCTCAGGGTCACCACTGCTTCTATGGGGTCTCTGATCATAAATGCAAGGCAAGAAAACACCCTGCCTCGGAATTTCGTCAGGGCACGCATTCCCTATTAAGGGGCCGATTACGATCTCGTCCGGAAAGCATGCCTACCGAATTAGTCTAGGAATGCTTTCCGGGCGACTCTGATCGGGTGAGTTGGACTGAGCTATTTGGATATATCTGCATACAATTTGGTCAGACTCCCATCGACTTCAATGGGAGCCTGTGTTCCAAACAAGAACACAGGCTCCCATGTTCCAAACAAGAACACAGGCTCCCATTGAAGAAAAGGGTGGCTGGGGAAAACCTTGCACCCTGTGGCAGGCACTCCATGATGCCTGCCACACTGTGCATGGTTGGAAAGGGGGGGGCCTGCTACGGGACTCCAAAGACAGATTCCAGCAGCTGATTTGTTCCAGAGAAACCAAAATCGGTAGGCTGTCCGAATCCATCATTGTAATTGCTCGCTCGGAAACCGAGTCCATAGAGCTGTATGATTCGTCTCCGAAAGACGCAAGCTGTCCGAATGCCTTTCGGAACAAATTCGGACAGCCCTACCGGTTTAAAAGCATCGTAATCAGTCATTGGGAACTGTGTAAAATTCAGTCAGAAACAAGGGTTCTAAATCGGATTCCGCAAAGCTGAATCAGATTCAGAGCACTTCGAACAATCGTAATCAACCCCATAGTCTAGTGCACATAACCCAGTCAAGGAGGGTTTACAGTTCAGCTGCACCCATGTTAACTGGGAAGTGGTATAAGCATGCCACACTGAAGTGACCTGTAGGGTATGCGTGTCTGCTTCTTTCATCGATTGCTCCATGAAGAAGTTAGAGCATTTGACCTGCCAGCAATGTGTGAACCAGTCATTCCTCCAGGAAGAGGAGCATGTTAGGGCAGTCTAACAATGTGAATGTCAATCAAATGCAAACGTCGCTCCAAGTCTTCAAACCTCATGCACAGTTGATGAACCTAGATATGAAGGGCCTTTATTTGTGACTGTGCATCTTTAGAAGAGGGACATAGGGTGGCCATGGTAGATTCACTTTCAGTAAACCCCTTTCAGCTTTTTATGGTCTGCACGCAAGATTCCAGGAGCTATGATGAGAGCATCCAGCTAGGGTTCCAGCAAGGGTTTAATGCCCTGGATCTATGCAAACTTTCCAGTGTATTCTTGGAGCATCTTCTCTACTGTTGTGGTTGTGTAGGACCCTTAGGCCTCATCGACCAAGATACTGTCTCTCCCACCATGACATGCATTGCCCCTCCACTCCCCAACACTCTTTGGTTTCCCCATCGTACATTGTGTGGCCCTTGTTGCAACTATCTGATCTCCTTTTATGTGAGGGTGAGGGCAGAGGGACATGGCTGCAAGGTGCACTGATCTGGGGTCTACAGCAGACAAATTGCACCCCTGCAAACACACCAAACCAGCAGTAAGTTAGTCATGTGAGCTGGGGCACAGAGGGTCAAGGAGCATAGACAAGGAAGGAAGATTTGCCTCCAATAGCCCCCCCCGTCCCCCAGAGCAGGCTGCACACACAGTGCCACCAGTACCACGGCTGCTGGAGCCAAGATAGCCGCAGTACCAGGCAGAGAACTGCACCGATCGAACAGCCTGTGCTGCTGGTTTCTGCCTGGAGAGACTGAGGTGTAGGGGATGCTGGAAAATCTAGATGGTAGACGAGTGGCAGGAGATGCCGCACTGGAGGGTGTGGTCTCCAAGCACTGCCAGGCCACACCCATGGGCCAGAAAAGTGTTTAAAGCCTGCATCAGAAGCTGGGGTGATTTCAGATGGGGCAGGGGAGTCTCAGTGTCCAGTGCTAGGCAGGGGGTGAAATCAGGATGCACTGCAGGAAAAGTCACGTGGGGCTGTTAGCCAGAGCTCAAAACACTTTCTGTCCCAGCCACCATCTTGGCCACGCAGACTGCCTTCATCATCTAAACTTGACCATTTATTTAAGGAATCCAGTGTAGAAAAAGTAGTCACCTAACTCTGGTACTTCTATGACATACGAGTCACAGCATGGCTATTGGATTTACATGATGTCTTCTCGGCCAAAGGAGGATCTGAGAGTTTGTGCTTTTGATTATCACTTAGTAAGAAAGCACCTCCAGCTTCAGTATGCATCGATTGATGCCCGAAAGAAGTTAGTGACTTACGGTTAGTTATTGTGCTAAGCGACTGATCCACAGTGCATTAAATCAGAAAGTTTCAATGGTAGACAGAAACCGGTTAAGATGAATCGAGAGTAGTGAATTTTGTTCAAAACCAGTCTAGATACCCAAAAATAAAGAAACTAGTAATTATATACCTAGCAACATGTTTGCATTAGAGGACATTGAGGAGTCATAAGAATGAAATAGCAATTAGTTGAGCCACTTTCTAGCTATATGTGATTTGTGGGATGACTTTGAAGGACTGATGTCCTAAGTAGATTAAACAGAAAATGGAGATTTCAAAGAGAGAAGTGTGCTGGGGCACTCTGCGATAAGCCACACAGTTTATCAACATATAAAGCTAGTTTTTCAGGACACAAGGGGAAACAATGCACACACCAGACATCCTATTATAGCTAAAGTGAATGGTAAGTAAGCAGCCCTAGGCAAAAACAGTCAATTTCCCTGGCTCAGCAAGGCAAGCAATTAAGGCGATAATGAATGGTTTGCAAGGATGGAGTGAGGATTGCTTGTTCGCTGGCACAGATCTATTCCAGACTGATGGGTCCTAATAATATAGTGATACCACATAAACAGGCGATTGCCTCACTGTTTGGTAACCATACATTTAACTAGCCCTGAAAATATAGCTAATAGATCTCTGCTACAGTATGGAATTCAAACTTAAATAACAAGCTTGTGTTTTGTGTGCCCATGAGAGCAAGATCTGTGGTGGTATTTATGTTCTTGTTAATTAAGGAGAAGATCGTCTGCTGACTAATACCAAATTTGACCAGAGTACGTCAGGCGCTGGTGTTTCTAAATGTAAATTCTACAGAAATCCACTGCTCCAATAGGCATGTGGGCCCAAAATACTGAAAAATAAAAGCAGTGACAAGAGAGAAAGTGTCTGCTTTTCTTAATATAATATGCAGGACCTCAGTCAACCAAAGGCACCTCCTGAGTTAGAGCAAGTCGTACTAAGATCCAACAAAATATAGGTCTTTATAAAGTTGCTAGCAGACTCTACAGCAGATTGGTTGACAAGCTGGAAAGCCACTCATGCTGGAAGCATGAAAATGCCAGAGGAGGAGGTGTCATTTTGGGCACATGGCATCTATGTTCACTAAAATCTACTCTGGAAAAAGAGTGGCCTGTTGAATTAAGTGAGCTAAAAGTCAATATTTATATCCTAAATCTTCCTGAACCATCAGTATTGGTGTATGCAGCCATCCTGCCGACTCAAAGTGGCTCCTCTGGATCCCTGGCCACAAGTGGTCATCTCCATTCATTATAAGAGGAATAGTATGGTGAACAATTATAGAGGATTATGAAAGTAAATGGTTGCTTTTCCCTTTAAGGTAGGAGTCATGAAATTGTTAAGAACTTACTGTATTGTTCCATTCAATCAATAGTTTCTGCAGAGGTTCATGGACATCAATCCTCTCCCTGTCTAAGTGCAATGGCAGAAAATTAAAAGGAGAGAAAAAAAAAAGAATTTTTTTCTGGATTAAAGAAGAGTGAAGGATCTTCTGTCAATATTGCCACAATGTACTGTGATATGTAGACAACCATGAGCACTGATATTTAGTATCCGAGAGGTAGATGAAGAACTCTGTACTAGCACCCATTATTATCTAGAAAACCAGATCACTGCTTTGATTCAGGTCCAGCTTTCTAAAGCAGAGACCAGGCACACAGTCTGTAGAAGCTGGCTGAAAATACTATACATATTCATCCTTCCTAACGACCCAGCTCATTATTGCACGCACAACAGCAGACGTGGTTCCCAAGAAACAGAGGTCATATTTGTCCCTCCTTATTTGCCCCCAGTTGAATGGTTTCCTTTTGCTTCTGCCGATTGTGGACACTTTGTAAAGGTGCTCACCCCACCGCATCCATTTCAAAAGTGGGAAGGAGAGCACAGAAGAGTTCAAATGCAGAACCTCAAGTTACCCATTGAGAGATTAATTGGGAGAGATTATAATACAAAGGGCCCGTTTCTAGCAGCTGTTGCTATAAAGTCACTGACTTCTCAATTGAACTGGATTTTTAATAGTTATTAAAAATTCAATTTAATGGGAGTAATCAGATTTTTAATAAATGTTAAGGAAAAGTAACTTTTAAAAAAGTGACTATTTTCCCAACTGAAGTTCCTGGAGGCAAATTTGCAATAATTCTCCTGTAAATCTGAGCCAGTGTCGACCCCGGGTAAAGGCGTGAAATTCCTCATAAAAGAACACAATGGGCTACCCTGACTGGGTAGAGGACACTTCACTCAACTCAGAAGAATATGCAGGATGGGGGCTACGGGCATTCGGTCAACACCAGTGTCAAAACCGTCCTGATAGATCTGTTGAGTCACATGTAACACTTTGGCATACTTTAATGAGAGAGAACAGGATGCCAGCACAATTCTTGCATTTCCCCGGTCTCTTGCTGAAGCCCCATTCTTTTTTGTCCTACCAGTCTCTGGATTATTTGTGGGTACAGTTCCTGCTTCAATCTAGATATTAATATAAGATATAGAAAGACAAGTGAGTACTATAGAGTGCTGCCCTACACACCCTGCAACCCTCATAGCCCAAGTTTAGCGAGGCAGAATAATTTTGCCCTCTTAAAAATTCCCTGACAAATGGCATTTTGGGTTTGCTTACAGTAAAGTAAACCGGAACTACTGAAAAAGTGGGTAGGCTTGCCCCCGGGAATTTATGCTCCATTGGTTAGGCAGTGCCCAGTACTCACTTCCACCACAAGCTGAAAGGCTCATATATGTGGCATCCAAAGAACCCTCTTCTGAACTTTTTCTGGACCTACAGAAGAGGTTTTGACCTGCTGTCTGAGTTGTGTGGAGCTCTGAACATTTATACCTGCTCCCCCTATGTATCCAGGGCAAAGAAGTGGATTCCAAGGCTCAGTTGGCCGACCACCTGTGTAGTGTAAGAGTCACAAAAAGCTGCAAGAGACATTTTCATACAATTCCCCACAGACCAGTGACAACTGGAACTTGGACTGGATTTAAATGTTAGCCTTTGCCAGACACCAAGAGAGTCTCCAGGTGCCCCTGCCCCATAGTCCCAGGGGGCTTAGACGTGTACTAATGCTATCATTTGGGCACCAAGAAAATGTTTGAACATGTGGCGTGGCTTCGGAGCCAAAGAAGATGACCGCTCTTGCGCGGAGCTCTTTGACGGGGTCGGATCTCCTCCCGGTGTATCTTCCACCTAGTTGGACTCCACAAATGCTGGCAATCCTACATTAAGCCCAGCGCTACAATTTGACCTGCCTTTAAAAGCCCAGGGTGAGCACTTTCTCCATTTTACTCCTCATTTTCAGACGCGCTCGTTTTCATGCTGCCTGAATACTTTTTAACGCCTTTATTAAATCTTAACCCTATTCATGCCATTTGGGGAGTGCTCATATGTAATTATTTTCCAATGATGTAAATCTTCCTCCGTCTTGGCTCTTTATATGTTTTTGAAGAAAATTAACGGCAGCACTATTTTCCTTGTCTTTTGTTGCAGGGATTCTGCTCATGCACAGAACTATGCGCAGGAAATCAGGACCTCAGTGAATTGTGGTGTACCAAAAACTCACCTCAGTACCCAGAACCCCTATCCGACCAGCATCAGTGTCCCATTCGCTATCCGTATTATCTCGGAGGTCCCAATGTATAGGCGACCCAGAACAAGTGACTTAGAGTACTCCCAGGAATGGTGGGAATCAGAAATACCTGTTCGTTATTATTCTCATATCAGTCCACAACAAGAGTAATCAGAGACACAGTAGAGTTTAAAAGGTTTATTTTATAAACTGTGTGTCCTAAGATGCAGTACTTTGGCTAACATAAGCAGACAAATGATTATAATTAAAACCATCAGCATTGTTACAATACCATACAAAATGAAGGGCGAAATATTACAAATGACAGTGGAATACAACTACCTTCCCTTAGCTAGTAGGCCAGTATTATTAAACTAAGAGAAGGTCTCTAGGCTTGAATGGGGAACCCCATACCGTAAAGATCAGCTTAGGTGAATCACATCACAGGATCAGCTTTGCTATGCGCCTGGAAATGTTCTTCTCCAGAATGTGTTTCCAACGTATGCAAACTGTAATATTAAAGGCTCTCGACATTCAGGTATTTGCAGCTGTGTGCATATTATGACTAGACAGTGGGCCGATCAACCTGGACTCAAAAACATACATTGTCTGGCGGCTCAGAGTGTTTTGCACACAATGTTCAGACCAAGGTCGCAGTGCAGACCAAGGTCGCAGTGCACGTCTAGGGATGTGAACAACAGACAGTTCTCATGTGAAGAAAAGGCAAGCAAGCAGTTTTCAAATAACATGTCTCTGCAGTGTTGTGTGCAAAAAGCAGCAAAAGTGGCAAGATGGCTTTCTAACATCTAACGCGCTTATGCTAACATAGCAATATATGCATCTAAATTGCTGCCTTCACTTCACCCCCCCTTGATCGGACCATGAACAAAAAGGGATACAAAAGGGAACGCAGAGTTCAAGTTCTTTAGAGCGTAACCAAGTGCATGTATTGCAAAACCAAAAATGAAGGGGAAAAAAAGAAAATGGCAAGTCAATACATCATGTAAAGCCTCAACGAGCCTGTATGTAGGAACACACACGAAAAATGTGCGGTTTGTGCAAGGGAAGCTGGACGATAATCAAGTTAATCCATCAATGTGTAAGCACAGTAGGTAGCAACAGCTTCCAAAAGTAAGTCATTGGAACAAGTTGCAAAAGTGTCCGCCATCCAGTCTAATAAGGTAAACGAACAAACATGTTCTTCGACCACTGGAGCCTCCAGAACATTCAGAGGACAACTGGCGTGTTCTTCCAAATAACTTTGTGCCAAGAAGTCTTACGCTGCCGTTCCGATGTCCCAAATCCCTAGGACTCCATGTGCCGCTCCACAGGCCATAATCCTAACACCAGAACAGTCCAACTCATGAGCCACTAATGGACTCATCAGTCGATCATAATCCGGGGCAGGAGACACAGAGTTTGACAAGCAAAAATCCAGAGCCCATTCGAAAGGACAATCTAGGCAATGAAAAACAGGTTGTATGCATGTAAAGTAGGCAAACCGGAAGGATAATCCATAGGCTATGCTCAGGGTTGCCAGTGGTAAAGTTCCATAATATTCAAGCATCCGGTTACAAAGATGGAGCAGCCGGGATAGGCTGTCGTGTGACACAAAGTGGGCAGCCATTGCGCAATATACAGACCAACAGCAGCACACCAGCCGCGAGGGCGAGAATCAACGGGAGCCCTCCAAAGACGCTGGAAATGATAGAATGTAAAAAGGCCGGTATCACACCAAAAATAGTTTGGAAGGAGGTCACGAGGCCGGAGCCCACAATTTTGAAAAAATGCGCCAAGCCAGTTGTTGACGAGGCGTTAAATATAGTTTGAATCAGGGCACCAAAATGAAGTGGGAGATCAGTATTTAAAAGCGCCTACACCTCGGTACGGGTGTTGGCTACGTGAAGGACAAATGTTTCACGGGACAAAGTCAGAGCGACTTCTTTTTGAGACAATAGAGCCCTTATTCTACTCATCTTGTTGAACTCTGCTTTCAAGGTTGGAATGGAAGGCCAGATGGATACATCCAGCCGCCCATGCGGGGGTGGGAAAAGGACATTTTTACAGCAGACTACTCTCTGTGATACAGTCACAATTTAGGGAATTCCCACTAACATCCCGCAGCAAGCCTCGTTATTCAAAAGCAAATAACTACAGTTAGCTAGCAACGTGAAAGAAGGTGTAATAGCTGGCACTGGAATCCCTTTCAGGACACATGCTAAATTAGGCGCTTGCACATTGCACGCGCCATGCAATTGGATGCGCCTACAGACTACAGAGTGATCAGGTGTGGAAGAGCATTCCTCATGCTTCAATAAACTTCTTTACCTTCTCTCATGCACCTGTATGTAAATGGGAGTGACCATACTTCATGCAGGAAATCAGTGCCCAATGGTTCATATCTGCCTAGGGCATAATGTTTCATGCACGAACTGAATTGAAACAAAGTAAATGGCAATGTGATTAACCCGTGGATAAGCCACACAGCTGAGTTGAATTCGGCCACTGAGAAAGGCAAAGGTTCTAACTTTTCAATATGCAGTAATGAGTATGTTGCATCTTTCATGGACATGAATTGTTGTTTCGCAGTTAGATTAAAAGGAAGGAATAACGATGAAGTATTCATGTAGTCCCAGGGGACTTTCCCAGCTTTTAACGTTTGCAATGTCCATGCAAACTGCATTATAGAACGCAATTGATTCTGACCATGATACAAAACAGACACATCATCCTGCACGATATCAACAACAGATGAGATAATATTATCTAATATGTAAATTCTGGAAGAAAGGGCGTTAATGCTATTATCTATAACAGCTAGCACTTTTTCCATATTGGCTTGATCAATAGCTCTCAATCTGGAAGCAGCTTCAATTTGTGATAATTTCCAAACCTCGTTATAAATATCATACACCCATCCTTTGGACCTGCCACCCACAGGACCCTTAACAAAATCATTCAAATCTATTTTGTCATGTAATTTAGATAAATGAACTTTAACAGATGCCAAGGTGGAGTGTTGCAGCCAAGAATGGCATAACTTCCCAACTGAGTAGGTAGTAACAGAATGAGAAGATTCAAAGCGGGGGTCTACGCGAACCTGCGCATACCCAGGCAGCAGACCCAAAAAAAGATGTTGACAGGAATCTGAGCTTGTCTGCCAAGTCAACCATCCTTCCGAATTTAATTTGGAAATATTGAATGATGTGTTAGTAATGTATGACTGCAACGCATCAAGGGACAGATCGGTAGGATTATCCCAATGTGGATAAGCACCCAGATCTGGAATAGAGGGGGAATTCAGCTTTTTAGAAGTAGCCAATCCAAAACAGGTCGTCTGAAAAATAGTTGAATTAAAAAACAAGTGGTTCGGGATGAGGCAGGCACGATGCAAAGCTTCTGTTCCCTGTACCCGCCATGGTTTAGTACCCCAAACAGATTTAAGATCAATAGTACCTTTCCACAGATCATAACCCCTGACCGCTAAATCATCCATAAAGAATTTGGAATACAATAATTTAGTGTGCATCAGCCTAACCTTCGAGGCAGACTCCGCTGCCATTTTAAAATAATAGGCGGCAGGTTTTGAAACACTAAAATAGGCAAATTTGTTCACCAATGTGCTTGAGCTGCCCAACATTGGCATAGGACAATGTTCCCATTGTGTATAATTTACAAAATCACGAAACGTATTAGCTTTATGTAGGAAATGAATGCCATAATGTTGTTAGCAAAACAAATCTCCGTAATTAGCAGTGTCTAAATACAAATCTTCAGCATCAAAAGCGGCATAATATTTCAAATCAGAGAACAGTGCTTTTATTGCCTGAACGTCCCAATCATCAGAGCGGATTTTTTTTTAACCACATCACCCATAGAAACACGAAATACATTTGGAACATTAATAACCTCAGTGGGTCCATGAATTTGAAATTTAACAGCATCCCACGCAATCCCATCTAACACAGGCCAGGCAGTAATATTCACAAAAGTCTGGTCTCTCTTCATGATGTGTGATGAGGAGTGGGGGGCCAAAGTTCCATCAATTAGCATTCACAAGACGAAAAAATACCACTACAAATCCGATCGACAAATAAAAAAAATACATATGAGCATTAGCCAAATGTAAGTCCAAGGGGGAAATCAAAAAATGTCTTGTAAAATCAAACAGCAAAAATAGAAACTTTTGATGGGGCCCTGGAAGTCATGGAGTTAGTATCAAAGGAGAAACGTGGCTGGGTAACTGCGGTTGATTGTAAAATATGTAACGTTACATCTGCAGGATAAGCATACTCAGTATCTTCAGGTAGACCAACAGCCGGTGGTAGCAACAAAGGATCAGTAACTGTATGCATCTCGATGGCAACATCAGGCATGGTGGTAGGAGCCGGAGCCAAAACAGAATTTCTCAGCATCGCAGGGCAAGAGACTGCTGGAGTCATACTAAGAAGAATCGGCCACTCGCGGTAGTTTGACATTGTCAATGGAGATGTACCTGTTATCCTTGCGACCAGGAAGTGGAGGTAAAATGACTGTTCTTGTACCCTGCACGCCAAGCACTGGAACCGGGGCACGATAAGAGGGGCCGAACTACTTCTTGTTCTCCACCTTCTCACGGACCAGGTCACCAACTGGAGGTAGCCAGCCGACTACCGGAATCTGAAGTTCAGCATCAGATGTGGAGGGCAAGTGTTCCTTCGCAAGACTATCTCTAGTCTCTTGTAGACTCTGTAACACAGCACAGTGATCACCTACGTCAAAGTGTGCGGCAGACGCCGCCATGTCTAGACCAACTAGGTCCGGGACAAACATGTTTATGCCAAAGAGCATCATGTATGGGGTCCGCCCAACCAGAGACCTTCTAGGGAGATTATTAAGTTCACGTTGGACGTTATACAAATGGCCTAACCAGTTCCAGCCAGTGCCTAAAACCCTAGCTGTCAAGGATTACTTTAAGTCACGGTTCATCCACTACACTATTACCCTCAGGTCGGTATGGAAACGAAAATTTGACTTGGACCCCCAAATTTTTCATGGCTTCTTTGTACGCCTTAGAGGTGAACGCAGGGCCCTGATCAGAATGAAAGGTACCACACGCAAAACTTACCACAAAGACACGCAAATCCCTGATGACAGTACGGGCGTCAGCACTCCTTTGTGGCCATACCCACAGAAAACGTGTGCACGAATCCACTGCAACTAAGATATATTTGTACGCAGTATCAGAGGAGAATGGACCGCAATGATCCAGATAAACACACCCAAGTGGTTTATTGGATATGTACAACTGAGTTTGTGGTGGACGCGCAGCAGTTGAAGGTTTACTCTGCTGGCAAATGTCACAATCAAGAACATAAGTGCGAGCCTGTTTATATAACCCGTGCCACCAGTAACGTGGTTGTAACAGAGAAACAGTTGCTGCAATGCCGGCATGGGCAGACGCCATACCCTCGTGAGCTGCTGATATCAACGATGGTCTGCATTCCATGTTGGGAATCAATCTCTCAACTACGGCGTTAATTCTCACTAATGGGACGTTATCAGGACTTAAGTGATAATGGGAACGAGAAGGGAAACCTCTCGGGTAATTACTTCACTTCTCTGTTGCAGCGATAGCTGCCAAAATGTCATCATCAATCTTACTTTTGGATGTTGTAACTGCTGCTACTAGATATGTCGCCACTGCTGTTTTTGCTGCTTCGTCAGCTAAGCTGTTACCGACAGCGTGGACACCAACTCACTGGTGCCCAAGAGTGTGAATTACATTCACGAGTGGCAGACGGTCTTTAAGTTCTGCCACTCGAACCCAAAGCATTTTATGCTTAATTGTGCTACCTTTGGAATCACGATATTCATTTTGAGACCAAAAGAAGAGATTGTTGTTAAAAGACTGAACACAGTAAAACGAGTCACTTACTATAAGAGTAGTGACTCGAGGATCAGCAAACTCCAGTGCAAGCACCATAGCACGAAGCTCCGCTAACTGCGCGGTACAATCATCCAATGACTGCGTATGCACGACATCAGATTGGAATTCACCATGAACTAAAGTACCTGCCACGGTAGCGCAAGCCGCTGAATAGGCGTGCTTCGATCCCATCGCCGGTTGCGCCGAACCGTCAGTATAAATGACACAATGGTAATCTTCGAGCGGGCGCAAAGACGGAGGAGCCGGATGAACGAATTCATATTGCAAGTACTCCTGCGTCTGTAATGAGGCATCAAAGATATAAGTGACATCTGGCGATGTCAGAGAGGTGGCCCATTGTATCCAACGTGGATGCAAAGCTTTTGAATTGGGTACACTAGCTTTCGTCACTGCTTCTAGGGCAGGATAGGGAGTGACCACCAACATGCGTTTTCCTTGCGAGAGCGCTCGTTCTTCAAGAATCGCCATCTGCACCGCAGTCAAAACTTTTTCAACAGAGGAAAAACGCAGTTCAGCCGAAGTGTACAGGTGTGATTTGTATGCAATGGGGACGGTGTCGCCCTCATTGAACGCTACGGACGTGAAACCCACTGCGCTTGGCACATATTACCAGGTTTGTGTGGTTATCACGTGTCAGTAAGTATTTTAAAGCAAGAAGATCAGCCTGCAAAGATTGCAAAATAGCTGAATGCTCTGGCAGCCAGCTCGATTTGGAAAAAGTTGGTTGTACCAAGGTATATAGCGGCTTGATACGCTGGGCATAATCGGGAATGTACGTACGACCGAAATTCAGAAAGCCCAGCAAAGATTGTAATTTTTTCAGTGTTGTTGGAGCACGCAGACATGCTCACTTCTCCAGCGAGTGAGGAGCTAATCCTCGACCCTCATTGTTGAGCTCATAGCCCAAAAACAACACTGTATACTCTGCAATATGAGACTTCACAAAATTCAATTTGTAACCGAAGTCTGCAAACATAACAATAATGCGATCAACGTGACACAGATGCGGCCCCAACTCGTCGTCCGTGAGATAGATATCATCAACATACGAGTACGCATCTGGGTCAATGCTCTCTAACAGAGAGACTACACGTGTGGCAAAGACGCCAGGGCTGTTTTTATAGCCCATGGCCAATCTTTTAAATTGTTTTTGCTTGCCGCCAGAAGTAAACGCTGTCCACTGACTACTAAAAGAGGACAGGTTATGGCTGTAAAAGCCATTGGATATGTCAAGTGTGGTTTTAAACCTATTACGCACAAGACTATCAACTAGGGCAGAACTGTGGGTATTCTGTACCGTGCACGTCCGGCAATGAGAGTTTAAATGCCAGTAATCCAAAACTAGGTGGTACGACCCATCAGGCTTCGTTACAGTGAATAAAGGATTATTCATTGGTGACACACATGTTTCAATAACTCCATGATATTCCAATTGCTCAAGGATGTCCGCCACGTGAGATCTAGCTTTGCGACGCATGGGATATTGGGGTTGTGGTTGAGGTTGAGGCATAGACCACAAAGGAATCTCATGGCTGGGGGACAATTTATCCCAGCCCTCCTGAGTACAACACAAAGCCGGTGCAAGCACCTGAGCCCACTCTTCGGCAAACCTTTCAGCATGCTCCTTTGGCACTGTATGCGCCAAGGATGGGAAGATTACCTCCTCCCCTCTAGGAGCATCTAAAATGAAAGTCTGGGGCCAGTCTGCCTCTGCCAAGAGAATGTCATAGGAAGAGGTCAGATTATCCCAAAAAATGCCTTGTATTGTGCGTTGTATGTCACCTTCAATTAAGAGGACTATGTCATATAGTCTGTCAGGGGGAGCCACTCTAGTGTCCACAGTTTCTACAGTAATGAATGTGTCAGTTGCTGTCGCCTCCAGAAATGGACGTAGTGCTTGCCGCACTACTGTAACCTCCGCTGCGCTGTCGAGCAGCGTTAGTGCCCATGTCAATTTCCAAAGCTGCGTCGGCACTATCTGTGGCATACCTCGCTGTTAGCGTAGCAACCTTCTTCTGAAACGGGGGACGTTGACGTGCAAACTCGTCTTGCTTGCCTTTACCGTCAGCCTGACGGGCTTGCTCACGTCCTTGTTGGGCACCCCGACCTTTGCCACATTCACCGCCACCGGACTGCGAGGCCGATGTTTCCTGTGAAGAACGAGGAGAATTTTGTTCAGTGACCTGAAATCTATCAGGTGACTTAATACTAGTGCGATCGCACAAATTGTATGTGCGTTCACTAGTCGGCTGTACGGGAGATGCAGGACGAGACCCCTGTTTCTGTTGATGCTTTCCCTGTTTCTTTGTCCGCCAATTCTGCTTTGGAAAAGTTGGACGATCGTCTTTAACAGACGAGCTCACTTTAGTTTGTTGTATCAAGTCAGGAATGTCTATAGTTAGTTTAATCCCTAAACTACTGTGGCCAATAGTTCTAGAAGCCTCCGCAATAATTTTAGGCAACTCTTTGGGCTTATCGAGTTCATCGACGCGGGCTAAGCCATTAGCCACTTGGAATTGCACTGCATCTCCCTTGAAATTACCAAGGACGAGAGAGGCAACTACGTTGAATACTCCGACAAGACGCATTCCTAACTCTACAGCCGCCTCCGGACTGTGGTTATCTTGAACACGTTTAATAACGGTGGGAAGCACAGCCATAGACATAGTGCCAAAGCACTTCGAGTAGATCGCGGCAAAAACCTTACCCCAGTTGTCACAATCGGACACTTCTGGGACCAAGCCTTTTGGCAAACTAATGGTGAGTATTCTGTGTTTCTCCACAGAGGTAGAGTGTGGAAACACTGCTTCCATTTGGTCAAATTTCTCGTCAAGCCAATAAGGCAAATCGTCCTTATTCTGGGGGCACTTGCCCATCACCGAATTAACTATGACAGGGCTAATAACAACCGCAGGTTGACCAGCTGGTAGTCCCGCAACAGCAGGTGCCCCCACCTGCACATTGCGTGAAACGTATTGCACCAAAGCCCTATATACTGAAATAAGGGCTGTATGGAGTGTACGCAATTCATCCACCGCAATAGTCAAATAGCGGGGGTGAGGCGTAAATCCGGCCAGAACCGGCAACGTGGCCCCTGGAATCGACAAAGGGCAGAGTCTAGCCGGTGCAACCGCATGGGGAAGGGTGCCATTAAACCAAATGCTATGCTGCCAGGCTGAAAGGGGAATCTCCAGTGTCCTGTATGGCGTATTATTTGCTGGGACCCGTGTGTGAGTATACGAGCGAAACATCTTAAAATCCGCATTCACTGCCGGCAGTGTCACCCAAGAGTAAAACAACTCATAAGAGTGGGACGCGTCGGCACTCACCACAAAAATTACAGCCATCCCATCGTCCGGTACCCCATACTGCGTCAAATGACGCCGCAAAGGCGTACGACTATGTGCTGCAATTTCGACCGCCATAAGGACACAGAAAAGAACAACAATGGATTTTACAGTAGCACAAGGGTTCAGAAATATAAAACACCTTTTTAATTTACAAGCTTCTATGAACCTATTTGGTTACTAACAGGTAGGTGAAATCCGTCACTCCCGTTATCCGGAAACAAGAGTGAGGGTGTTGTGGATTAATATAAGCACTACTAAGGCGTTTGAAATCAAAAGACCAAAAGGTTAGGTGCGCCATGATGCAGTGATTCTGCTCATGCACAGAACTATGCGCAGGAAACCAGGACCTCAGTGAATTGTGGTGTACCAAAAACTCACCTCAGTACCCAGAACCCCTATCCGGCCAGCATCAGTGTCCCATTCGTTATCCGTATTCTCGGAGGTCCCAATGTATAGACAACCCAGAACAAGCGACTTAGAGTACTCTCAGGAATGGTGGGAATCAGAAATACCGGTTTGTTATTTTCATATCAGTCCACAACAAGAGTAATCAGAGACACTGTAAAGTTTAAAAGGTTTATTTTATAAACTAAGTGTCCTAAGATGCAGTACTTTGGCTAACATACGCAGACAAATGATTATAATTAAAACCATCAGCATTGTTACAATACCATAGAAAATGAAGGGAGAAATCATATTACAAATGACAGTGGAATACAACCACCTTCCCTTAGCTAGTAGGCCAGTATTATTATACTAATAGAAGGTCTCTAGGCTTGAATGGGGAACCCCATACCGTAAAGATCAGCTTAGGTGAATCACATCACAGGATCAGCTTTGCTCTGCGCCTGGAAATGTTCTTCTCCAGAATTTGTTTCTAACGCATGCAAACTGTAATAGTAAAGGCTCTCGACATTCAGGTATTTGCAGCTGTGTGCATATTATGACTAGCGAGTGGGCCGATCAACCTGGACTCAAAAACATACATTGTCTGGCGGCTCAGAGTGTTTTGCACACAATGTTCAGACCAAGGTCGCCTTGCACGTCTAGGGATGTGAACAACAGACAGTTCTCATGTGAAGAAAAGGCAAGCAAGCAGTTCTCAAATAACAACATGTCTCTGCAGTGTCATGTGCAAAAGCGGCAAGATGGCTTTCTAACATCTAACGCGCTTATGCTAACATAGCAATGTATGCATCTAAATCGCTGCCTTCACTTCACTTTACTTTCTGACCTCCTGTGGCAAAGGTGAATTACTCATTTCACCGATTTCACACAGGAACTGCTGATACGATTGTTCTATGGCAATAGCGCGCTCTACACACAATTGTGCTAATTCTATGGACAGCAATTCAGTGGAAGACTATAACCCTTTCAGTGTCTTACAAGAATGCATGGAAGGTATAGATTCTAGTCTTCCTCACACTGGTAGTGTGATGCCTACTATGCCTCGTAACATTTCTAAGCAGTCATCTAAGATTCCCTCTGCCTCAGCCACTGTTTCAACTAAACGTGTAAAGAAGGATCCACCTTCGCCTTCTAATTCTTCCACATCATTATCTATGAAATTACTTTTTGAAGAAATACGTTCTCTCAAGCCTTACATGGAGGAAACAAATATCCGTCTACAAGGTCTTGAGGATAAATGGTCCCACATGGAACAAAAAAATGATACACCTCGAACAACGTGTTGACTCTGTTCAAGCTGTTACTAGTCAAATTCCTCCTTTGCATTTGGAGATTTCACACCTTAAACAACAAGTAGAACATTTGGAAAACCGCGGTAGGCGTAATAATTTATGCATTTATGGTCTTGTGGAAGGACTTGAAGGTTCAGATTCTCTTTCCTTTTTTCAATCCTTTCTCCAGACTCTTCTGGGTCTTCCTGAAGCTCCAAAATTGAACATCCAAAGAGCTCATCGCTTGGGGCAAATCCCAAAATTGGCATCTTCCACCACTTAAACCAAGTGGCGTTATTCTATACTTTTTAGAATATACAGATTTGCTTAAAGTCCTACATGCTGCCAGAAGTAAAGGGAAAATCTCCGGGCAAGGTTCCAACCTCTTCTTCGCTCAGGACTATGCCAAAGCGACTGCAGACCCACAGAAAAAGTTTTTGGACATGAGACGCAGTTTGAATGCTAGATATGGGTTGTTCCATTCTTGTCTTATGAAGGTGACTTTTACCAACAAAACTACGGCCTATGAAGATCCGGCTCGTCTACAACATTTCTTCGACACCTGCAAAGAAGAAAGCATGGAAATTCCGTGTTCATCGTGGTTTTGAATGTCTTCTGTATTCTATTTATCTTGATATCTTTTATTGTTATTATATTTCCTGTAACCATTTTTCTTTTCTACTGTCAGGTGCGGTTTACCATGGTCCTCGGTTATGTCATCCCATTTTGTCGCCTGAATGATGTCTCCATTTCCTGTTTTTCGTCTTGGAGTTTTCCCGCTTGATCGTGCTGTTTTCCATATGTGTTTCCGTGTATTTTTTTTTTTATTGTATTTTCATTTCTTTTTGCTCTGTACTTTTTTAACTCATGTTTCCTCCATTACCTTTCCTACTTGCTTTATCATTTCTGCTCTTCATATTCCTACTTTCCTTTCTTATTCCATTTGCTGGTCTCTTCTTTCTTTTCAGCATCTCATTTTTTGATTCCCTGTAACTTTTCTTCCTACTTTATAACCTTCTTTTTCTATATTTATAATTTCTCTACCGAATTCCTTCTAGTTGATAATCTGACATATGATGTGTCATTATATTTACATACTTGTAACTGTTCATATCAGAGTTTACCATTTATTCTATACATTTAGATGTCGTTAAAAATTATATCTTGGAATGTTAAGGGTTTGGGTTCTCCCATCAAACGTCAACATGTTTTATCGCATATTGCCGGTTTAAAGGGTGATATTGTTATATTGCAGGCGATTCATGTGACGGATATTGAGATAGCCAAATTGCACCGCCAATGGGTAGGTCATGTTTTTGCATCCCCAGGTTCAGGGAAGGGAAATGGTCTAGCTATTCTTTGCCATAAAGTGTTAGATATTCAATTTATACAACAAGATAATGATTCTGAAGGTAGATGGGTTTCAGTGTCTTTACTAATTAACAAAATTAATTTAACCATTTTTAATGTATAAGCACCCACTAATCATGATAAGCTTTTCTGGCCTCAAATGCTCTCTACATTGTTGACTTGTACTGATTATCATTTAATCTTTGGTGGTGATTGTAACATGGTTGTGGATCCTTTCATAGATGGACGTTCCAATTCTAGATTTTCTCCTTCTTAAACACACAACCCATTGACTTCTACTATAACTACTATAACTCAAAGATCTCTTGTTGATTCTTGGAGACTACGTCCCCTACTCTTCAAGAATACTCTTATTTCTCACCAATACACTCCTCTCAATCCCGGATAGACTATATTATTTCCAAAGCCCTTACTCAACACATTTCCCATTCTGATATAGGGTCTATTTTAATTTCTGATCATGCCCCGGTCTCCTTAGGTCTGGATTTACTCCCTCCCATCGAAGTAACTGGGAGATGCCGATTTAAAAATCCCCTTCTATTAGACTCAAAATTTACACCTCGCTTTTCAAGATTTTGCCACCACGTTCTTTACAGAAAATGAAACCCCTCAAACATCTTCTCAACTTATTTGGGATACTTTTAAAGCTGCCTCTAGAGACTTCATTATTTCTTTTGTAGCCTAACAGCAGATAACATCCTCTCAAGGCATACAGCTACTTGATGCACAAATTAAACAACTGGAACATTCCTACTATTCTACAAAATTCAGTTTGATTTGAATTAATTAACTTATCAAAGCCAAGCTTACTTTTAATAAACTTTCAACTGAATCCGTGAATTTATACTTACTTAAATCTATCGTGAAGTATTAGAGAACAAAATAAATCTGGTAACCTTCTTGCTAATTATCTCAAGATTAAAAAAAAGAGCACACTAAAATTGAATCTATCTTAACCTCATTTAACACTACAGTTCATAAAAATGAAGATATTCTGCTAGAATTTGCAAAACATTTTCAAACGCTTCATACCCCTGAATCCCCTTCTCAACCGACTGCTATTTCACAATATTTATCTTCCATTCCTCCACCCTCTTCTCACGAGTGGATTTTTCTTGTTTAGAAGAAGATATACAAATTAAGGACATTCTTAATGCCATTCACCGATGGCTTTACAATTGAGGTTTACACACATTTTTCTCATCATCTTCTTCCCAAATTACATCAGTTATTTTTTATATCAACCCAGAAATCAGAAGGTTCTTTTCCTGAAGCTTTGATCTGTCTTCTCCCTAAGGAAAACAAAGATCACACATTGTGTAAAAATTATAGACCCATTTCTTTAATTAATTTGGATAATAAGATATTTGCGAAAATTCTTGCCTTTCGTCTAGATGGTATCCTACCACAATTAATTGGAAAAGAGCAATGTGGTTTCATTAAGGGACGACACCTATCTGACAATACTCAACTCTTTTTTAATCTTCTTAGCAAATCTAAGTCACATAAACAATCATTTGCAGCTATTGTGTTAAATGCTGAAAAAGCGTTCAATACAGTCAATTGGCAGTTTATTTTTTCAGCACTTGTTTAGTTTGCTTTTGGTCCCAAATTTATTGCTTCTGTTTCCTTACTCTATTCTTCTCCCAGGCCTTTTATTCTAGCTAATTGTCTTATATCTCCCTATTTTCCTCTTCACAGAGGAGTTCGACAAGGCTGTCCACTTTTATTTATTCTTGCCCTGGAACCCTTTTTGGTAAACATTTGTTTGAATAATGAAATTACAGGTTTCCCATATGGTGATAAACATTTAAAACTTTCTGTATATGCAGACAACATTCTCCTATTTATTTTCAAGCCACAAAATTCCTTACCGGCATGCTTATAAGATTTTGCGTTAGTTTCAGGTTACAAAATCAATGTTGACAAACGTGAAATCCTTCCTTTAAACAAACATTGCTTTCATGCAGATTTCTTACCTTCTTCTTTCCACTGGAATCCTACTAAGATCAAATATCTGGGATTATGGGTCACCCCTTCTATTAAAGAAACAGTTGCATTGGATTTGAAGAACTTACAATGAATCTTAACTACTTCCACAACACGTTGGCATCCCTTATTTTTATCCTGGTGGGGTAGATTAGCCTCTATAAAAATGATGCTGGTTCCAATAATTTTATTTATCCAATATTCAAATCAATATTCCTAAATCCTGTTATAAGAATATTTACATAATTCTCTCAAAATTTTTATGGCAGAAAAAAACAGCTAGGATTCCTCTTGCAAACTTAAAAAACCTAAACACATGGGTGGAGTTAATTTTCCAGTTTCTCTTCTGATCAGACCTCATTGTTTCTTAAACATTCTTCTTTTTTTGATATCTGATAATGTAAATGAGTAATCTTCAACCTTTGTGGGTAAGAGGTCGAAAATTCCTATTTTCACCCGTTTACCTTTGAAGAATACATTTCTTTATCCCATGTTCCAGTAGCATTATACCTTCCTATTCTTAAAAATGCCCGTAAAAATGTCAACCTCTCTTCTTGGGTGGCCTAGACAAACGTACTCTATTTCTAAAATCTCCAATCTGGTATAATAAACATATTAAACCTAAAAATAGGAATCTTATGGAAAGATTGGTTAGATTTTGGACTTAAATGGACTCATCAACTCTTTCAAGATGGTATCTGTATCCCCTTTTCCGTTATTCAATCCAGTTTCTCTTCCTCCCTCATACTACTCCAAATAGATGTCTTTGATTACAGCTGCTCAAGCTTCTTATAATGCTTTTGTACCCTCTCACACACTTACTATTTCCTCCCCTATCACAGCATCATTTTTACACGCCCTCCCTTCAGCATCTCAAACATATAAGAACTTAATGGATATCCCTATCACTCGTTATAAATCTACGGTAGAATGTAGTTGGGAATCTGACTTGGGTGAATCTTTTCCTATTCTAATATGGAACAAAATCTGGAATAACATAAGGAAGACTTCTAGAGCAGCAAACACTTCCCAAAACATTATTTTTCATAAATAATAGACTTCTGATTACTCCGGATAAATTACATAATATAGATCCTACCATCCCCTCTACCTGTTGGCCTTGTCCTGCCCAATCAGCGGATCTTAAACATATGCTTTTTGATTGCCCATCTATTCACAATTTCTGGATCAGAGTGTTGCAACAAATTATTACTATTTTCCATACTCATATCCCTTTCTCTCTTTCAGATATTTTTCTAGGCAGCATATCAGATGTGTGGGCCTCTCATGATACTAGTGTCAGCATTACTGATTTACTTATAGCTGTAGCATTTCAACAAATTACCAAGTCATGGAAAAATACTTCAAATGTTTCATTTCAAGCATGGTGGTATGGAATTTGCTACAATCATAGACTGGATAGGGCTTATGTTCACCTAATCACACTTGCTATTAAACGAGACATACTGTGATTACCTATCATTAATTTCCTAAATGTGTCAGCTCAAACCCTACCCTTGCATAATCCACGCAATGAAGAAATACCCAAGCCTCCTTAATTTAATAGTTAAATATTTTTCTAACATATTTTATCTTATGGTCAAATACTAAGTGATTACAGTAGCAATTATTGTTACATAATTGTTATGTAACATTTATAAGAGTCAATATAGAGTGATATCCCCTCTTCCTCCTTACTATCCCCCTTTCTTATCCTTTCATTTTTTCCTTTTCCCATTCCTATATGAATTAACTGCATTATTCTACAATTATGTAATGTACTATGTTTTCTTTTTTTTAGATGACTTAGAACTTTTCCTAGTGAAAACCTCAAATGTTACAGAGCTTTAGAGGGGCCAATCTGCAGCAGGTGTATGACCAGCAATTCAATGGTGGGGACTACAATTTCAGATCAGTCCCATTGGACAACTACTGTTTGGATTAGGACGTTTATTGCTTAACTTTTGGACTTGCACCGGGACCAATCCACTTGCTGTAGCCAACCATTGCTGTTGGCCTTGAATCATGCCTAGGTCCCTGTCTACCATTTCTATAAACTATCATTGACGCTCTGGTATCATTTTCACTTAAATCTTACAAAACTCTATATCTCCAGATCACCTTTTTGGATTTCTGACACTTTTTCCATTTACATTTTCTTCCTAGGTTTCCAACTCAGTTTGGGATTTTTGGCACTTTGTCTTATCTTTCACAGAATTTTTTCTCTCTTCATGTTAAAATTTGTTGTGAACTTTTATAGTGTTGTGTGTGAATATTTCTACTGTCCATGCACTACGTAAAAACTACACATTGCCTTTTGATTTGTCTGACCACTTTCTACCATGTAACCAGGGATTGAGACGGGTTTTTTAAAATTTAAGTAACATCAATTCCTCTTCCCTCCTCTCTCTTCTCGATCTGATTGCCGTCCCTCGAAGCCTCTCGGTGCCTAATGCAATTTACCTGTGGGAGCTGTGAAAAGCGACAGAGGTGCCAGGAGTGGCCCCGGGTATTCAAAATTAGCCTCCGAGGACTTCAGCTCTGAGGGGAAATGCTTGGTGGATAAAAAGACCTGTCTGGTCCTGATCCGGAGTACAATGGGGGAGGGGTAGCCAAATAGAAAGTTTGCTGAGCCTATTTTCTGTCCTTTCAGCAAAAGGTAATGGTGTATTATATATAATGCACTCCCCATTAATGATAAACAGATGAGTTAAACTAATCTGTGGAAAACCTTTTTTTATAAATGCTCAGTTGGTTAATACGATCCCTTCGGATGTCTGTGTATCTCCCTGAAGGGTCACCAATCTGATGTCAGAGTAGTGCGCTGGTGAATAGTGACGTGCATTTACAATGCTAGGAGGTCCTCGCCTGTGAATAAGCATGAATGTGCAAGTCTTTTGTTAAAATTATATTATATATACACACACACACAATGCACAGTACAAGATAGATAGTACATTAGATTGGCTTAAACAACATTTGAAAAAAAGTCTCAGTATGCAATTGCTTACACTGCTTTCAAACTATATTAATAAATACACAATCAGACTGCACCTACTGCAAACCTTTCTTCATAGTTTTCCATTAAAATGACACATTCTGGAGCTGAAAACACTCTTACAGTACCCCTCAGCTACTGTGTCATTTGAAGGATCGAATTATTCTATCAGTTAACACCTATTCCAGCCCCCGAGCAGACTTTAGATTTTTGGATTAACCAATGTATATTTCTTCCAGGTTGCAGGCGCCCTGTTGAGCAGCTTGGCTCTTTTTAGCTGTTTGTGCTTCCTTTCCATTCATGGGAGACAAGATCCCCATCTTCCATTTGAATCCGAAGCACATTTTGATTGGCATTACAAGTCTTTGAGAAAATTAATAAAAAGCTCAGGAATGTTGTTCCCAATTTGTCCTCCCAGTTCAATCCCTTGAGGTTACTCACTTCAAGTTTTCAAATCCAATCTCTAACACCATTTACTTAATGTTATGTGTATGGCACACCGGGAGGGATTCTGGTACTGAAGCAGGAGCTGCATGGGTCAAGCAAGGGCTAGGTGAAAAGAGTTAGGTCTTCAATTACTTGCAGAATTCAAAACTGAGGAGGCAGCTCTGCTGTGCAGGAAAGGGGAGTTCCACACTTTAAGAGCAATGCATGGCCATCAGACCCGGTTCTCAATGGGGACCAGACGGGGAGGGGGGGGGGGGGAATAGGTAGTCCCCATGAGCTCGGGCATCTGGCAGGTTTGTGGACGTTTATACAGCTGTTGAGGGACAGGAGGCAAATATTGTGTAAGGCTCCTTGTGTGAGAAGTCAAGTGCTTGTTTATGGATTGGGAGCCTGTAGAGCTCTTTGAGGTGTGGGGAGAATGAGAGCAGGTTGAGAGGTGCATCCCGGTAGCTAAATTTTGTATGGTCTGGAGTTTTGTGGTACGAGTATGCTGCTGTAGTCCAGCTTGCTGGTGAGGAGGGCTTTGCTGAGGGTTCTGAGAGTATTGGTTGGGAGCTATTTGAATATGTTCTTTATCATTTTGAGTGTGTGGAAATCAGTGACGAAAAATGTGTTCACTTAGCCAGTCATGGGGAGTTGTTTGTCAATTACTATCTTGAGATTCTTGTCATAGGTTGCTACAAGGGGTGTTGGTCGGAATTAGTCAGGCCACCAGGTGGATTAAGAGAGTGAGGTATATTTGCCAAACATTACTCCTTCCATCTCGTCAGTGTTGAGCTTGAGGCAGTTGATTTAGATCCATCTAGCAATGCAGGTGGAGAAATTGATCCAAGTCTCTTATTTGAGAGCACAAGTATGAGCTGGCATCATCCACAGTGTTGATTCTGCAGTCTATGCTCTCCCTGCACTCGCCATGTCTTCATCAAAAGGACTGCACCCCATCAGCTCAACCCTGGCTCCAAACCCAAATGACTATCATAGCCACCTACCCGGGACCCTGGGAATATGCCACAGTACTCCACTCCCAAAGAAACCCATGACAGACCTAACGCTAGACTGCTACTGGCCTATCTTCTTACTAAAACCCTACCCAGCAAAAGTGACTGGAAAGATGATAAACTACCCACCTTGACAAGAACCACGTCCTTGATACCACTCAGCCCAGATTCTGTCTCCACCACCGTACAGTGACAACCCTCTTTGCCACTTGCGACCACATCCTGATCATGGGCAGAATTGACACCACAGCCCTCACCCTAATTGACCTTTCTGCAGCCTTCGACACTGTCTCCCACCCCATACTTTTCCAACTACTGTATGAAGCGGACAATAAATGACCTGCTGTTTGCTATATTTGCTCCTTCCAGACAGGCCACACCCAGTCGATCAGCTTGGCCCCCGTTACCTCACACACTGTCAACTTCATTCATGGAGTTTCACAAGGATCATCCCTCTGCCACACCCTGCCCAATTAGTCTGCGCCCAGGACTTAGAGACTGTAACCTTTTTTCGGCAGGACTGACATGGTCCCTGTATCTGGCCCAAACTCTTGTGGTCGGTCTTAATTTATTACTTGGTCTAAGTCTAGCGACCAGATACCAACATTTAGAGCTTTGTTTCTTGGTACAATTTTCACTTAAACTTTTCCAATTGTATTTCTTTAAGTCTACAGAATGGATTTTTGTCATTTTGTTCTCATTTCGTTTACTAATACTTGCTCCATTTTGGGAATTGGTGTGGGGGTATCGTGCGTTTTGTTTTCACTTTATTACTGTTTGTGTGCTGCATAAACACTTAACCCAGGCTTCTAAATTAAGCCTGACTTCTTTAGTTCCAAGCTACTACAGGGTTCAGCACAGGTTAATTTAGGGACTTTTGTGGTTCAACGCGATCATAAATGTGGTTGTTGCTTGAGGAGGGCATTTTCATCAGAACCTACCCCATTATGAATGCAGTGCTGTGGGCAATGTGGAACCAGGAAACCTTTTTATTCCCAGCATGCCTGTTGAAAATGTGTATGCTCAGGGTCAAACATATTTTCAACATATAACTCTGCTGCCATTTGCTTTAGTATTGCATGGGGGGGGGGGGTGAGTGGGGATACTACCATAGAGTTGAAGTGTATTGCTAGCTCTCCTGTGGCTGGAAGCTGGAGACAGAGTTACTGTATGCACTCAGAGCAGCTCATATTACAAAACACAATTAAAAAAATTTTTGAAAAATAAACTTTGACCTTTTGCTGTCTAATCTGCAGGAAGAATTACTTCAGATGGAAAACATGTGTATAGTGCTCAAAAACTGAAGCTGATAAACAGGTCATTAAATATGCCTTCCGTATAATATGCTCACAAAAAAAGATGCACGGCGTGTGTGTATTTGAGATAGATGCTTTAAGAATGTGAAAAACCTGATGTAAAATAAACCGATACATAAAGCGTGATATATGAGATGCCTTCGAAAACAAAACGCGGTTTGTGTGTGTGCGCGCATGTGTGCGATAGAGGATGAGTGGTCATACAAATGCATGAAGCTTGCTGTGCGAGCCGCATCGTATCCTACGTCGTGCTATGTCTGAAACAAAGAGAAATGTGGTAGCGGATTGCGAAATGCTCAGTGAAAATCAATATAGTGAAATTTGCAGAATGAAATGAGTTTGGGTGATGCTTGGCTACCTACCCAATCTATGGTCTTCTTTGGAGCCAGTACAGGCTTTAACTCATAGAATCATTTGTGCCTTCCTAGTGTCAGAGAGCTATTTTTTTTTTTAATGCACCTCAAAGTTTACCGGTCCCGGAAAGGTTTGCACTTGGTACAGTCCGAATGAGTTGTACTAAAGAAATTGCTTTTCAAAGAACTTTAAGCAATTGGGGGCGGGGGGGGGGGGGGGGTTGGTATAGCGTGAACTGGACCCAAAGTTATCAGAGCGCTTTACAGGAGTACCAATTGCATTTACGGGTGGACGCATTCATTTTGTTAGGCACGGGGAGATTAAGTGATTTGTCCAGAATCACAGGCTGTTTAGCAGTTTAGCATCCCCGCCGAGAATAGAACCCAGTTCCCCAGCTTTGAGGTCAAACAGTCTAGCTGTTAGGCCACATCCTCTGAGGGGCAAATTTTTAACTTTTGATACAACTTAGTACAGTAACCAAAGTGGTAAGCAAGAATAGAACAGCACCTTATCTACTAAGGTATGATGCAAGTTTTGTCGCTCCCAGCGCCGTCGAACATTTAGGTGCAATGTGCCAAGGCTCACAGCCATACACTTTATTACACGGGTGTGTGTGTGTGTGTGATGTCAAGTCAAGAATATGTTTTTGTTTTGGAAAGGTACCTTTCTCGCCAAAAACTATGCTTTAATGGAGTTCAATATTTTTCACACTTTATGTATGCTGTAAAGTTCTGTACATGCACAAATTTGTAAAAGTATTAGAGAAAAGAAACTGTGCTCATTCTTTATGCCAGTCTCAAGGTGGTGTAACTTTTTGGTACAAGTCCTATCTACCTTCTCTTTTAGTAAATAAGGCTTTGCATCAAAAAAACATGGATCATTGTATGAGAATTAGAGGTTGGAGAGTCACTGAAAGTAGGAGCCAGGCTCGAGCTTCAAGCCTGGCTCAGCTCAAGTTACTATTGGAACCTCAAGCCCGTAACGAGCTGAAGGTTGACTTGTGCCTGCCACACTCCCTCTACTCAGGATGTGGCATTATGGTCAGAGCTGCAGACTTTGGGGCAGACTGTGGGACTGGGGAACCAGGTGTGAGTTTTGGCATTGGCTCAACACCCAGTGATTCTGGGCCAATCACTTAATCTCGTTATGCCAATAAACAATGCAGGTGATCAGGTGTGATGTAACTGGTGTTCATATAAAGTGCTACAATACCTTGGGGTCGACTTTGCACTATATTCTAACAACTGTACAAAATCCACTAAAAGGTACAAACATAGGGAAAGACAAAGAGATATCCATTTACTGGCTCATTTGTGCAAAGTGAAACTGGAAAACTTGAATAAGTTGTGGCTTCCTCAAAATGTGCGCTTTAGGGCAGATATTATTACCCAAAACGTTTTCCTTCATCATCGCCTTTGGAAACTGTTATGATTGATACTGGTGGAATTTGTGGGTGCACTGTGGAATCTTCTCCATGTAATGGAGTGGAGTGATGCATGGTATGATGCGTCACTCATTCCAAGAGAGAAGAGACAAGGATTGAACGGTTGGTGCTGCTTTATGGATCTCGCTGTACCAGTGAATAAACCACCACTTCAACCTTAAGCGGATTCAGACCATTATTACACTGGCGATGAGGAGACTATGCCTGATCGGGGACAGGTAACACGGCAAAGCACCAATTCCCCTACGACGGTGACGTTCTCTAAGGAATTGGAACGTCTCTCCTTTGGAATCGGAGTGGCAGTGACTCGTGGTTGGCAGCGGAGGATCACACCACTTTCTGTGAGTTTGCTGGACAATTTTTTGAAGTATTAGTAACGGTTGAAAAAAAAAAAGAAAGAACCGTTAATCTTCACACGCCGGTCTTCGCGTGCTGCTGCTGTTTGTTCGTATCGTCTGGAACGCATGTCTTGAAACGCACGCTCCTGCACGCCTCGTCATTCCGTAGCACCACAGTGTCAAGTGTTACCCTGGCAATGCCACAACGCTCCTGCGTGCCTCGTCATTCCGTAACACCAGTGTCGAGTGTTACCCTAGCAACAGCACAAGCGGAGATACGAACAAAGAGTTTTTTGTGAAAATAAAACTTTAAGCAGAAATGGACACGTAGTAAAACATTGCTGGGGGATGTCAACAACGAACTTTTGTGTATTTGCACTGACGGTTGGTATATTATACATGTGAAAACACGAGGAACAATTGCAGCAGTCATGCTTATAGATGGTGTTTTATAAGGAACAGATGCACATCATTTTTTCCATAACATTATTCTGACTGTTTTCTAGAGTTGCTTAAAAATGGCATTAGCCTCGTCCTCTAGCATGTCACAGCCTCCGCCCTTTTTGTCAGAAGAGGGTGATACCATTCTTCCCTGGAAGAGGTGGAAGAATCTTTTTGATTCCTATATAGTGGCCATTGGTGGAGAGAAGTTTTCGGCTGTCAGGAAACAAGCTATCCTTCTTCATAACTTGGGCGTGGAGGGAAGAAATACTTATGACAGCATGGACATCATCCCAGTGGGTGATGGTGATGGATCTCCTGGTGATGTATATGAGATGTCTCTGATTATGCTGGAGAAGTATTTTGGTCCCCGTATCAATGTAGTCCTAGAGAGACATACATTTTTCACTAGGATCCAGGGTCCTGTAGAACGTGTAGGCAGCTATGTGGCAGCCTTGAAAACTCTCGCGCGCACGTGTGAGTTTGGTGATCTCTCGGATTTGCTAGTGAGAGACCAATTAGTGAGGTGCACTAACAGCGTTCAAGTCCAGGAGAAACTTTTATCGAAAAATCCTTCTTTAGTTGAAGCTGTGGCCATTGTGGAGGGTATGGAGAACACTTCCAAGTGGGTTAAGGAAATCAGGAAGAACAAAGAAGAAAAAGATCAGAAACCTAGTGAGGTGCATGCCATAGAGGAAGAAGAAAACTTTGAGACTTGCAACAGTTTGGCGAAGGTTTCTGTTTCTAATAATAGCAAGACTGTTGAAAAGGACACGTGCATGCGTGCTTCTTCGAGGGGGGCTCAAAGCAGGGTGGAACGTGACATTCATCCCGCTGTAGGGAGTAGTAATTCTCTTGACAAGGCTGCATCTACTGGTACTAAACCAAAATGCATGAGGTGTGGAAGTTTTTCACATTTCTCTAATTACACACATTGTTTTGCCAGGGAGGAGGTGTGTAACAAGTGTGGTGTTAAGGGGCATTACGCTAGAGTCTGCAGAGCTTCTGACAAAGCTCGTAACCCTCAGAAAAATTTGGATGTAGTACGCACCATCCTTTTGAGCGTTAGAGCTGATGATGGGAAAATAGATGCTGATAGTATAACAATGCCAGAGTGTAAAATTATGGTTGATGGGTTTGATTTTTCTGTTTTGGCTGATTCTGGTTCACCTTTTACCAGGATTGGTAATAAGCAGTGGGATGAGTGTGTAGGTCTTGACAATGTGATCTTGTCGAGACCAGATATCAATCCTGTCAGCTATGGGGGTTTCAAAATCAATGTCCTAGGTTATATTCAAGCATCTATCCAATTTAAAGACAGAAGTACCATGGGTAAAGTTTATGTGGCTGAAAGAAGAGACAATTTGCTTGGATGGAGACATCAACGTGACCTTGGCATCATGCTTAACCCTTGTGCTAAAAATCCTGAAGATCAAGTTATGTTGGTAGATTCTTGGGATTCAAGCTGTGAATGCTTTGAGAAGTTACCCGAGGTATTTTCAGATACCCTGGGTTGTCTTAAGGGGTTTGAACATCGCATTGTCCATAAAAAAAAAGCTATCCCTTTTGTGCACAAGGTAAGGAGGGTACCAAACATGATGGTTGAACCACTCAAGGTTGAGTTACAGAGATTGCTTAAGTTAGGAGTTATTGAGGAGATCGAAGATTCGGAGTGGCTTGCCCCCATTGTTCTTGCCCCTAAGGATGGGGGGGCAAGTGTCAGAATGTGTGTGGACTTGAGAGGGTTGAACGAATGGATTTGGGTGGATCGCCAACCATTGCCCAATATAGCCGAGTCTCTTAGTGTTCTTTCTGGGGCTAAAATTTTTAGCGTGTTGGATTTATCCTCGGCTTACCATCAGGTCATGCTGCATAAGGACTCAAAACATCTCACATCTTTTGTGACACCTATGGGGGCTTACCGTTTTTTGCGAATGCCCTTTGGGTTGGCGTCTGCTGCAGCGTGCTTCCAGAGGGTCATGAAGATGGTGTTAGGGAAAGTACCTAATGTAATGTTCTTTCAAGATGATATCTTGATATATGGGAAAGATGAAAGAGAACATTGTACAACCCTTTACGTGGTGTTGGAGAAATTGAGGGATGCGGGACTCACAGTTAAGAAACAAAAGTGCCATGTAGGAGTGAGTTCAGTATCGTATTTGGGTCATGTAATCTCTGGAAAGGGCATACAACCTAAGTTGGAGCTAGCAGAGAGTGTAGTGAAAGCTCCTGTTCCTCAAGACAAGGACCAGGTGAGGTTGTTTTTGGGACTCGCTGAGTTTTACTCAAAATTTATACATGGGTTTGCAAGTGTTGCTGAGCCGATCAGAGTCCTGCTTAAAAAGGGGACACAGTTTACATGGTCTGACGAGTGTCAAAAAGCTTTTGATTGCATAAAGGCTGGAATAGGTAAGATGCCTACTCTAGGACATTTCGATGTTAATCGCAAGACTATTCTGACAACTGATGCCAGTCTTAAAGGGTTAGGGGCTGTGCTTTCACAGGTTGTAGATGGGGAGGACAGGGCAATTGCTTTTGCCTCTAGAGCTCTTAAGGATGCGGAAGCCAACTATTCTTGTATTGAGAGGGAAGCCTTGAGTGTGTTCTGGGCTGTACAACATTTCAAGTTTTACCTTTGGGGAATTCCTTTTATGGTTCGAACGGATCATCGTCCCTTGGTGCAAATTTTTTCATGCAGGCATAATGAGAACATTACACCCAGACTCAAACGCTGGAGTGAAGGTCTTCAGGAATTTAACTTTGTTGTTAGGTATATTCCTGGTATGAACAACAAATCTGCGGATTGCCTTTCTCGTCTGCCAGTTGGACAATCCACAGATTGCAGTGAAGTTGAGTGTATATCTTGGATAGCTGAGCCTGCCTTTTCATCTGAAGAGTGGTTGGAGGGTGTAAGTAGTGACAAGGATTTTGTTTTCCTTAAAAGGTGGGTGAGTCATGGATGGCCTGATTACAGGGATTTGGATCAAGATATGAAATCCTATTGGGCTGTGAAGGAAGAGTTGTCGTTTTGTTGTGATAACCTCATGAGAGGCGATAGAGTGATTCCTCCTAGTGTGTTTAGAGACAAAATAATCAATCTTGCTCATGAGGGGCATTTGGGCAGAAGTCTGACGAAGGCTCGGGTGAGGGAAACGTATTGGTGGCCTGGTATTGATCGGATGATTGAGGGTGTGGTTAAAGATTGTACGTCTTGTGCTTCCAATGACAAGTCTCACATTCCTAGCAATGCTCCTTTGTCCCCTGTGTAAGTTCCTGACAAAGTGTGGTCGAAATTAGACCTGGACATTTTTGGGCCGTTTGAACTTTTACCTTCCTATGAAAGGTTTGTTCTGGTCCTTGTGGATTACATTTCTAAGTGGGTGGTCACCAAATGTGTGTCAGTGGCCAATACTAGGACGGTTATTGATTTCCTTAAGGATGTCTGTGTCTGAAGGGGTTCCTATGTTTTTAGTCACTGATAATGGAGTGCAGTTTGTTTCCCATGAAATGTGCAGCTTTCTAAAAGACTTTAACATTGTCCATCAGAAGACAGCCTTATATTCGCCTCAGGCCAATGGGTTAGCTGAGAGGATGAACAGAGTGGTCAAGGGCTGTGCTCAACGGGCCCTTGAATCGAGGATACCTTTTAGCACTGTTTTGAGAGATACTTGGTGGGCTCATCGCACCACACCTAATGCTGTTACTTTAAGGTCTCCTTTTGAAGTTTTGAGAGGGAGGAAAGCTTCTTCCAAATTAAATCCTGGTTGGCTACCTTCTAGTTTTGGTAAGAAGATGTCTGCTGAAACTAGACGAGCTAGGATTTCTGACTATCAGGACAAGTACAAGTCTAGTTATAATTCCAGAATGAATGTTAGATACAAGAAATGGTGTGTTGGTGACCATGTGCTGGTGAAGAACCCTAGACATACTTTCAAGGGTAGAACGGGTTTTCTGGGTCCCTTTACCATTGTAGCCATCAAGAAGAATGTGGTAAAGGTTAACACGGGCTGCTGGTGGAGTATGTCTAGGCTGGTCAGGCACACTGGTGGTTTCCAGAATGTAGAGAGTTCTGGACCTTCCTTGTTGGGTGGAAATCATTCTAATGAGGAAGATATTGTGGATGGAAAGGAATCTGATCAGTATCCTTCCAGGTGCAGGTGGGTGCCTGTTGGGATGAAGGACTATGTATTGTATTAATGTTATTTTTTTTAGTTGGGTACCATACTAGTGCTTACATTTATTTTGAATGTTTATTTGATGCTGTTTTCTTATTAGTTGTTCCTTATGAGGTTGTTTTATGCTTTCTTTGGAATAGTTTTTAATGTTTTATGCATTTCTTTTCTTTGGGCGGGAAGGGGATGTGTTATGATTGATACTGGTGGAATTGTGGGTGCACTGTGGAATCTTCTCCATGTAATGGAATGGAGTGATGCATGGTATGATGCGTCACTCATTCCAAGAGAGAAGAGACAAGGATTGAACGGTTGGTGCCGTTTTATGGATCTCGCTGTACCAGTGAATAAACCACCACTTCAACCTTAAGCGGATTCAGACCATTATTACAGAAACCCATTGAAATGAGGGAGTTAAGATGACCAGCGGTAGAAAAGGATCACTTTTAACAAGTACACCTCAGTGAAGTGCTATAGTGTTCAATGTTAATATGATAGCTTCCACATCATTAACAAATTTTGGGATTTTGAGGAGAATTTATCATATTTTATGCAACATTTGTTGTACGATTTACATAGCAAATATTTTCAGGGCTTAGCTAAGATCAGAACCAGACCCTTGGCTCGGCTCTCCCGGTTATTGGGAATGCCCTTGTACAACCCATGGAACGTACCCTTGCTGAAAAGTAGTGCTTAGCTGTAATTTGCTGCATGTTAGGTAACTTTCCAATGCAAATCAAGAAATTTGAGTTGTGCTGAGAGTAAATTCCATTTTTTTTTTTTTTTTTTTTTTTTTTTTTTACACACAAATCTGGTGGAAAAAAGTTAGTACATTTTTCCTTGAATTTTTCTGCACATTTTCTTGTAGTCTGTCTTATACTGCGCATAGCCTGCAATACATTTTTAAATTGTCAAACCTCCACATTGCTTTCACTAGTACAGTGCATCAAGGTACATTGTAGGTCTATAAACACAAGTCACTAGCTCCAAGGGCATCAACCAGTATACATAGAGATATCTGAAGTAATTATATTAACCTAGAGGTGGGTGAGCCACTGAAAGCTCGAGCAGGTCTAGAGCCTGAAGCCTGGCCCTGGCTCAGGTCAAGGTACTGTTGGAACCTCAAGCCCAGTTTTCCTGTGGCTTCTGCCTGCCACCCTCATGCACAAAAAGCTAAAAACAAAACATTAATATTGGAGGTAAGAATGAGAGACCAATAAATACCAACGTAGTTGCTCATATCTACAACGTGAAACCAGAAAACCTGCATTTATCATTACTTCCCCGCTTAACCAAATTGTGTTATCTTAGGCAAATATGTCGTTTTACCTATCTTCCTTTACCTTCACTATTGTATATGAAAGCATCTTCTAATACACGAGTTCAGAGTACCAACTGTACACAACCTATTTTCTTTCATTTAACAGACTATAATGTTACTCTATTAATAAGATTGTGGGTTGCATAAAGGATTCACATGACAATTGTCTGGCCAGGAATGTCTCTAAGCTCGTGTTTAAAAACTAACACTTTTAATAAATACTTCTCAGTGCAGAGCTATAATGGCACATGTTAATGTCAAAACGTCCACATCTTAGAGAAATACATCGGTTTGAAATTTGAAGAGATAGTATCATACTTTAAGTGATGCTTGGTGTAGGATTTTCATGGCTTGGCTCGTGCACGGACTCTAAGAGCTAAGCCAGACCTTTGGCTCGGCTCGCCCTGTTCATTTGCTGGCTCACCCACCTCCATATTAATCAACTGAGTTTTACTCTCCAAACAATGGATTTCCCATAGATTAGGTAGGACCAAATTATGGGACAGCATTGACTACCTTATGAAGCAGTAAAAATCACATTGTGCTGTATAAATTGATGGGTTTTGTGATGTTATTACTTCATTGTATTGACAATTTTACCAATCCTAACAGTATAAGCAAAGGTTTCACCTCATTAGTACCCGTTTAATGTCTGTAATTTGCATATATGTTGTATGTGGTGATCTCAGCTGTGCATGTACCATGTGGTTTTGCTGCTCTTATGCAAGAGTTTGAGGTGAAAAGGAGTGAGAGGTTGTTCTAGACTGATTGTATTGTATGGAAAGATAGAGGTGTGTGTGCCTTGTGGCCTATGTTTGGACTATTTTGGTGTGAAACGAAGGTACCAGCCTCAGAGATGCAAACCCAGTGCTTCAAGTACTTAAAAGGCCCTTAACTTCAGCCAATCGCCCTCAAAGCAGCTTCTGTAGAAGGAAAATGGGACATGCACTTACAGTGCAACAGGGTCTGCAGCACCCACAGTACACTTTTCTAAACACAAAAACTACCCGAGAATGAGAAGAGCGGTTAGACATGGAGGGCTGGGACATTAAATAAATCACTTATTGAACCCGAAGACAGAATATTACTTTTTTCATTAAAAGTTCTGTTTAAATAGTGTCTTATGAATGGTTTCAAGGCTCTAAGAAAGAAAGAAAAAACAAATAAAACGTATATTCGGTCACAAATATTTATGTTACAGCTTCTTGGGACTCACAAGGGTTAGGAAACCGCTATAGAAATGCCAATATAATAATGTACCTGTCTTGCTCATTTATATTTTAAAGGAAACTTGCATAACCTCTCCTTTGTAGTAGTTAAAAGTGTGACATGGTACTACTGCAGTGTATTGGTCAATGGAGAGAGCTATGCTAATGGGGCCATTCATCCCTGCTTATCTGCCCCCACCAAGGCTTTAGTTGACATCGTGTAAATTGGCTGAAGAGAGAGGGTGGGGGAAGGGGGTTCTCAAGAAGCAATTAAAAAAAAGCCTCCTCTACTTTGATAGGCCTTTGAATGAATGTGTACTACCAGAGCCCAGCACTCACAACAGATAAGAAAACTGTCAAAGCTGAAGTAGCCCAGCACAATGGGCAGGAGCTCTGAAGTCCTTTTAGTGCATTGGGAAAATAGGCATGCTGAATTGGTCAGCAGCCTGTTTAAAACTTCACTTTGTTTTTCTGTTCCCATGCTTTTAATGGACTGAAAAACAAATGAAGTTTAAATAGGGACTGCATCACTGTCTCTTTTTAAACTTTAGAGTTGTTTATACCGCACGTCCCACCCCTAACCTTTGTCCCATGCCCCCCTCAATCTCCAAAATCCCCAACAGCCTGCCGCTGCCTTCTCCTTCAGTGAGAAGGGATACCAAGGCAAAGCCAGGAACCCAAAGCGGCGCCTTGGCAATTTTTTTCTGACATGCCCCCACCCCGACCCGCTCATGAACAAAATCCCGCACACAGCTTTTGTTACTGGGGGCTGATATTGCAGCATCTCTGCAAAACCAGCCCCGCCCTTCCTAGCACCTGGGCAAACGCCAGATGCCCGCTACAGCCAGGGGCCCTGGGCAAAGCCTGTGAAGGGAACCAAAGAGCAAGCTAAAGGATAGCATGCATCGCTTACCCCGGCTACCCTCAGGTAACACCCACACGGAGGTCACTCGTTTAGACACCCTTTTTTGACACTTTACAAATATCTGCAAAAACATTTTCACAAAAGAAAATCCCACAAAAGGAAATCCCTCAAAAACACACACAACTTTTCAAAACTCCAAAAATGATCAAAAGGGAGCCATAAATTCCACAACTTGAGTGTGACTGGCAGGCCAGTGTCTGCAGCAGGCCTCATTTCACCGAGAGTCATTACATATACCAGTAGGGTGACAGACCATCTGAAAATGTCACGGACCGTCCGTAATTTGAACTACACTTCCGTCGTCCAGGATGATCCCTTTTACGGACGCCTTTGGTCTGTAATTTTGGGCATTGGGAAACAGCACTGTTCCCCTGTGAGTAGCCTCTGCTCCCTGATGGGGCTGCCTCGCACTCATCCTCTGAGCACAAGGCAGCTGCACTGCTCTCAGTGTAATGCTGTATGCCGGCTGATTGTCACATACAGTATGACTATAGAATGGTCTGGGCTGTAATTGCATGTGGTTGGCCTCCTCCAGCCTTGGTCTAGGGCCGTGCATTCTGTCTTAACAGTACATAAAGAAAAAGTTGAACCTCACCAGATAGAAGAGATGTACAGTATCCAGTTCATGAAAAGTAGCCAGCGAAAGAAGTTAAAAATAAGTGGTTATAGTTCTTTCACAGTCTCATTTTAGAACTGAAGCATTTTCAATATTATTGACAATGAATCACTAGTTGATGCTTTTTTATTTTATGCAACAATCATTGACAAAGCCAATAGTCCTGGCTTGTTGTAGGTGTAATGTATTTATATATCTGGATGCAATAACAGAATACGAGTCGGGCAGCACACTACGCTAAGCACATATTTTTAGCTCATGTGTTTTAAGCCATACCCTTAATTACATCGGACACGCCATTTGGACAGAGCCCCAAATTTTGTCAGCCCACTTAAAGCCCTGGAAATACCACCATGTCACAGTCACCTCATGTCCTCCTGGCACTGTGCATCATGCATGACTCATGACTTCCACGTTTTCAGATTGCCTATGTGCAGGGGCATGGTGAACCCTACCCTGCCCAACCCCTTGCTTTAGGAACTCCAGCAGGGGTGAAATTCTTGATAGGCCTCTTCTGTCACAGTCTGCGGACAAAGGCTCAGCTCATAATTAATGTGAAAAGGTGTGCGAGTGAGTAAGTGAAGGAATGGGTGAATGGCTGGATGATGAGAGAAAGGGTGGATGGATGAGTGGAAGAATGGATGAGAGAACAGGTAAATAAATGGAAGTATGGGTAGAATGGTGGATGTATGGGTGGATGGCAGATGTATGGTTAAAAGGGTGGATGGATGGGTAAAAGGGTGGATGGGAGAGTGAAAGGGTGGATAATGGGCGAGTGAATGGGTGGCTATATGAGTGAAATGATGGATGAATTGATAAGTAAAAGGGTGAATGGATGGACAAATGAGTGAAAGGGTGGATGTAAGGATGGATGAGTGGAAGGGAGGATGGCTGAATGAGAGAAAATGATGGATGGATGAGTGAAAGGATGGATGCGTGATAGGGTCAATGGATGGATTAATGTGTGGATGAGTAGATGGATGGGTTGATGAGTGAAGGGATGGCTAAGTGAAAGGGGGATGAGAGAGAAAGGGTGGACGAATGAGTGAAAGTATGGATGGATGATTGACAGGATGGATGGGCAAAAGGGTGTATGGATGAGTGAAAAGAAGGATGTAAGGATGGATGAGTGAAAGAATGCATAGATTAATGAAAGGGAGGGTGAAGAGCTGGAAGAAAGGATGGATGAGTGAAATGTGAATGGATGGATATACAAGTGAAAGGTCGGCTGGATGGGTGAAAGGGTAAATAGTTGGATGGATGAGTGAAGGGGTGGATAAGTGAAAGGATGGATGGGGTGAAAGGGTGGATGGATGAATGATATGATGGATAGGTTTGGATATGGTTGGCCACACAGATGGAAGAACAGAATGAATGGTAAAGACTGAATGATAGATGAAGGAATGAATGGAGTTCCCACACCCCCCGTTGATGTCAGGCAGCAAGCATGGGATTCTGGCTTGGAATACTCCTTCTGCCTGCCATACATCAGAATCTAATTCCTTGTATGGCACCGTGGTACCACAAGAGACGTTGTGCCGCTGGGCGTCACTGTTCCGATGCCACCAGGAAACAGCGTGAGCAGTCCTCTACCTGCACAGAGGCCATGAGAGATGCATGAGGGCATGACTCATTGCAACCCTTCTGTGGGGAAAGATGGGCAAGACAACATAACCTGCACTTGCAGACAACAGCACCGATGTTGCTAGAGTCCCTTCCACTACAATTTTTATTTCTTTTAAAACTGTGCACCACTAAGAATATAGCACCCGGGGCAACTGCCCCTGTGGCCCTGCCCAAGTTACACCACTGCCTACCAGTATGGATGACATCTGACTATTACACCTTGTAGCACCCAATGTCTTAAGTAACATTTCCTATACATTGACTTTCACATTTATGAGTCATCATCTCTATAATATGTGTGTGATGTAACGCTCTCCAACACACTGGCATACATACTTTGGATGAGTAGCACTATAAAATAAATTAAATACACATGAGAGAGGGTCTATGTGAAGATGAGGGGCCCCATTGGAGGGTGGTAGCAAGGCCCGACTGGCCATACCCGCATCGGGCGTTTCCCTGTGAGGCTGGAAGTGTGGGGGGGGAAGTTTTGTTACTGGGGGCTGGCACTAAAGTTCCTTGTCTATCCAGCAGTTTTCAGGCAACAATAAAAGTGTCACAATAACTTTGGTGACTGATGTACCTGCAGGAAAGAGTTAGGAGTTTTGTTTAGTGGCAGTTTTGAATCATAAGTTAGCACAGAGGGTTAATATGCCTGCTGCAAAGAATGTGTATCCTGCATATCAAAACAGTATTTTATGTGAGAGCTCAGTGAGTTACTGCTTTTGTCACTGAGATTCTTTTGTTACTGTGCAGTTCATAAGTTACATACGTAATCTAGCAAAGTGAGCTAAGAACTGCCATCAAAGAGCTGCCTGGTATAGGTTACAAACTTATGTTTTCTTCTCAGTTTTTCATTATCCTGATGTTGCTAAAAAAAAATTTTTTAAAAAAGAGAAGGTTTGTTTGGGTAGTAATGCATTCTTATCATTAAAGTAAATGCTAAACTACTGTGTATGTTCTGAATCCTGAGTTCCTGCTTCTTCAGACCAACCACTCTTACAAAATGCCTACCAGTATGGGTGACGTGCATCTTACACCTTGTAGCCTCCTTTGCCTTATGTAACCTTTTCTTCACACATGTATGATTCATTGTCTTGGTTTGTGTGTGTGATGTAGTGTCTGGCACCATACAATGGTATTAGAGGCTCTATAAAACAAATAAAATACATGTGAGAGAGGCACTGTTGATGATAGTGAGGGAATCATTAAAGAGCCCCATCAAAGATTGTTGTATTCTGGTGACCTGTAAAGACATAATTTACTATGCTTCTGATACAATTAATATACAATGACAAATATGTTGAGGGTTGGAAGCCAAAGGCTTTCCACCCTAAGGCTGTGAGTTTGTAACTCACAACTTTTAAATATCTGCAAATGATGTTTCAAAACATATCAGCTGTTAGGAAACCACAAATGGACCACTTGTGTCTAATTCAGAAGTGTGCTGGAAACAGTTTTAACTGGATCAAAACAATCAAGACACTTTACTTGGTGATGTTCAAACGATACATGTTTGCTGTAGGAAAGTGCCCCTTTTTTGCATGGTTGCTCCGCTTTTTGCCAAACTTATGCTGTACTTTCACAGAGTGTGCCCTGGGTTCCTGCCAACCAAGTGCCCAAGGCCTATGATCGTTCCCTAAACTGTACTGTTGCAAAACCCAAATGATAACTCTCTGGCCACATGCAAGTCCCTTGTAAAAGGTACCATAGGTACCAAGGGCACTGTGACCAGGGAAGGCCTCTAAGGGCTACAGCACTTATCGTGCCACTCTTAGAGGCACTCTACCTTTACACGCACACACAGCCATTGCAGGCTGCGTGTTTTGGTGCAGAACAAAGTTAAGAGTCGACATGGCACACATTCCTGTGTGTCATGCAAACACACCACTGCCCTGGCATAGGTAAGCCCCACCTCTAGCTGGGTGCACTATACCAGAGGTGAGGGTACAGGTGCATGAGCCATACAGAGGCTAAGTTTATTCTTAGACATTGTAAGTGCAGTAATGGCATAAAAAGTATATGGTCCGGGAGTTTGTCATTACTAACTCCACGTCACCATAATGGCTTTACTGAAAACTGGGAATTTTGGTATCAAACTTTTCAGCACAGTGTGGGATTTAATGAAAAATGCACTCAGAGGGCATCTTAGAGATGACCCCTAAAAAAAAAAAAAAAACTCTAGTGTCCTGGCTGAGTGGATGCTTGCCAGCTGTCACCATCAGACATGTTTCTGGGCCCCTGGGTCGAGAGCCTGCCACTCCTGGGGTCCTGAAACAAAGCACATCCTGGGACGAGGTGCCAAGCCTCTTCCCCCAGGATGGGCAGGGTCTACAAAGAGGAAGCTTCGATGGCTTGCCGCCTTTGTGAGCTACCCCAGCCATTTACTGCTCCCAGCAACTGGCCCCCACCGGTTCTGACCCCACTTTGGATGGGAGAATCATGGGAAAACCAAGTTAGGAGTGCCTACCCCACCCCTCAGGTGGGGCAGGCGTGGTGAAGCACAACGCTCAGTCCCCACCATCTTTCAGAGGGGGGACCCAGACAACCAGGGGGAGGCTTATGCCCCCCTCCCACTAGAGGAAGGCATAATAGAGGGTGTACCCACCCCCTAGGAAAGGACCCATTGGTCCCAACCTGTACTTACCTGTAGCGCCCCTAAATTTAGTATTTATGGGCAACCCTGAAACTTGCCTCTTCAGAAAAGAAGAAACAAGAAGTAACGAAGAGCCGTGCTGAAGAAGGAGGAGGAGGACACCAACTGACTTGGCCCCATCCCTACCGGCCTGTCCCAACCTCGACCGACTACAGCAAAATCCTGGTGTGTCCTGCAGCCAGCAGTGACCAAGAACCCGAAGTACCTGCCCTGCCTTCCCAGACTGTCTCCCATGAGCACCGGATTTACCCACCATCAAACTCTGGCTCCAGCCAAATCCGCAAGTCTGACCACTCTGCAACTGACGCCCAGAGCCAGAGTTCAAGTGGCCCAACACCACAAGGAGATCTCCCCAGCAATCCTGACCTGGGATCTGGTGATTGCTGACCTGTCCCAAGTCTCCAATTGACACCTGCAGCCCCTTTCTGGAGGATACCCCACGACCAAAGCCAGTAAGAAAAGCCCGAAACCAAAAGACACCTCTGCACCAGACGCCCCGTGGCCTTGGGTGGCCCAACCGACAGTGTCCCAGCATCCCAACTTACTTCTCCAACTGCTGGTCACCGCCAGAAGATCTTTGTCCCCGAGCCAGCAGTGTTTGTTGCAACTGGAGCATCCCCAATGAAATCAACAGGGCACCCAACGCCAACACAGTACCCTGCACTCGGCCGCCCCGGTGGGTGCACCTTGTTTGCTAAATCAGATCCCCCTTTGTCCTGAGCCTAACACCAGGAGCTTTGATCCCACAACCTGTGGCCTGCTCATCACCAACTGGAGGCCCCCTATTCTCCATTGGATAAAATTTAGCCTGTGCACACTGCACCCGGCCACCCTAGTGCCGCTGAGGGTGTTTTGAGAGTGCATCCTTAAATCCTGTGGGAACCCTGGTTCTAACCCCAGAAACCAACTTCCAAATCCAAGTAGTTACTGTTAAGTTGATAACATTGTTTTCTCCCATAGGACTTCTAAGTATGGAATTGCTTTTTATGAAACCTTGAAAAATTACAAATATACAAAATCTGAATTACTTACCTTTTGTCTACGAAATGTCCCAGTGTGATATTTAGGCATATCACACTGAATAGCAAAAGTAACTTAAAAAGTAATTCAAGAAGAAACGTGTAATCTACAAAGTAACTGAAAAGTAATTTTTACTGTTGACTTACCTGTAAATCAACCAACTGCATTTGAACCTGCACTCAACTGTAATTCACTGCATACATTTTGCATAGTATTATTTCACTTACCTGCACCAGGCCTTGCTTGGTTCTAGAAATAAAATAACTAAATATTTGTATACAAACAAATTGGTCTGAATTTGGTCTTTGAGTGCGAGACATCATTCCTTGCTTGAGTGTGTACAAGAAATGCTTAACACTACCCTCTGATCAAGCCTTATTGTTCGCCCACACTACCACAAATAGAGAGTAAGGTATTATCTACTTTTACCTCTGCCTACCTTTGCGGTTGCACTGGACTCTGTGCACACTGTACCTTACTTTGATATAGTGTATACAGTGCCAGCTTCATACATTTGAAGAAACTACATTTCCACACATCAGTATTTGTGTTCTGTATGGTTTTATCAGTAAATCTGCGTGTTGGCATTTTGCTTCCATTCAACGGAAAATGTTGTGTATGTAAAAGACAGTGCCTCCGTAGTTTACAGCTCACAGAAATGAAACCGCCCAAGCAGTATGCTATTACCAATATACAGGTAAAATAAGGAGGGCTGACATATGGCCAGCCACTGGCCAGGTCATTATATAGTGATGTCAACTCCTATCGAACCACTCTGACCCACAATAATACCAGAACGCTCGGCAGTGGGCAGCCAATCATAGCTCATGCAGGCTGGTCAATAACTCCCTTTTCCTGCTAAATGCTCTTCCCTCGCACAAGACGTGTCTGCTACGGGTATCACACATCACCAGCTGAACAGGAATGGAATGCTTGAAGCCATCTGACACATAAAGCTGGCCACTCTGAGGAATTTGTCCTGCATTTTGACCCTTTGTCCTGAATTTTGACACTCACCGTCCCGAATTTGCACCCATACCAGTTGGTCACCCTACCTACCAGCCCTTTCCACAGAAGGGAGGCCCGTGGCTTTTGAAGTTAGTTTTGGCGGTAAAGTTACTATTTACTAATAGACTGTATGGATAGCAGGGTTGCATTAGGACAATAGATTTAAAAGAAATGTACCCACCTTCGTTTAATGTGCCGCCATGTAAAATGACAACACTGGAACGTGGTGTCTCCAGGTCACACAGTAACTAACCTCAGACGTTTTGCACAGCAGTGTATTGGGCGTGCACTAACAAGAAATATTTTACTGCATTAAACAGGAGCCACGTTTACTACGCGCTACATATGCACTGCACTCAGTTTTGAGACACCTTAACATCTATAAGCTGCCAAGACGTAGTGCTTGGGAAGAGTCGGTTTAGCCTTAGTGAGCGGCACACGAGTCCGAGTTCCCGCGGTTCGCTCAGGGCAGTTAACGCAGCGGCGGAGAAAGACTGGTGCAGATATAATTTCTATTGATGGTTGATCTCAAGTTGTTCTGTTGCAGGGACGCGTAGGCGATGCAGAACTTTTTAACCGTTGCATTCTGGGCCTTGTAGTCCTTTCCCAATGAAAACTATATCAGAATACAAAGAAATTAGGAGTGGGTGAGGTACACATGCCCGCCACCTGGACACGTGGAAATGTAAAGTCGGAAAGACGGAGGAGGAGGGATGGCTTACAGTTTGTATACAAAAACGATTCTGTGCGTCAATGTAACGAGGCAGCTACTATACTGGACGAACATCGGTAAGGATGACTTTGGTTTTACTGATTAATATACACAACGATAATACACTTATAGACGTTTGCAGTGTTTAATTGGTAAAAGAAACACACACACACACCAAAAAAAAAACAGCTGTCTGTGACCAAAACTGGGCTTCGAAGCGCGCGGCCGGTGCAATTGAAAGTCGGTGCACCCAATCCAAAAGCTGCGCAGTTCTACATTCCCCTCATACCTCTTTAACCCACTTCCAGACAGCCCCTGCACGTTTTTCGCACTCTTACAGGTTCCTGCTTTCTCCCATAGTGACGGTTGTCCCTCTTGCTGTCAGAAACGTCTGATGAGTCAAGATGAGGGAGGGTGGCTACCACCGGCTCAAACGAAGCACTGGGTCAAGTTCGACCCAACCAATTCAATCTTGGCCCTCCTCTTAAATCCAGTCCACGGCGCCACTGATTTCCAAACCATAGCTTAAACGCTAAAAAAACACATATAACGACACGTTTTTCAAGACTAGCTAAAAATACGTCGGTTGATCCGAGCAAAGCAGTTGTGTAAATGAATACAAGTAGGAGGAATTGTGATGGGTTTGGGTCTATAAAAAACACTTTATGCTGACAATAAATACGTTGAAATGAAAATACGGGTATCTGAGGCACTTTTCCAATCAAACAAGTGGGAGAAGTAAATATTGTCAGGTCGCTCGTGTTTTAACGAACCCGTCTCATGCTTTCGTGTACTCAACTAAATGAAGCCGACTTTTGTGGCAAGTGCACTCACCCTGGCGCTCTCCCTCGACAAACACAGCCCCCCTCTCTCAGCAAGCAGATCACCGGGCGTATGTCTGCGTTTGTCCCATGCACTTCCCTCTTGACCATTAAGGTTCGTCTACCTGCACGTGTACCCAATCAGACCGTCCAAGTGCATAACACTACCAGTCCCAGAATGCAACACGGGTTAACAGAATGCTAGAAGACATATTCTTTTTCCTAAACGAGGGTTGGCTGGGCTATTAGTTTAGTGACCCCACGCCCAGTTCGCACGAACACAGTTCTTTCTTTCAGCCGCCAGCTATGCCGACCTGCTGTTGACTTCTGAAAGTAATATTCTCGCGGAGCGTCCAGGAGGAATTTTCTGGATGTGAAAGTGAACGCGGATAAGCCTGTGCTTCCAAGTCATCCCAGGGTTTGCCAGTATAAACAGCCCAGCTCCCACAGTCCAATGCTGCCGTCTGCCGAGGTAACACAAAAAATCCATCGCTGTGTGTATGAGGAAAACCACCCACCAGGTGACGCTAGAACCTCACACTTAAAGAGAGCATGCCTCCTTTCCATTCTCCCTGCTTCCGAGAACGCAGACTCTGCTCAGGTGTCAGATCGGTCTTGTTCCAGAGCTAGTGGAAGCCACTGAATGATGGAGGTATGGCTGTTGTTATGAAAGAGGTATGCACCAACATTGTAAGTGGTTTTTGGGAAAGGTGATGGTGTGACCAGGTATTATATGGGATAAAGTACCCCTTGGTGTACATGATAGGGATATTGCAAGTCTTCAGCCTCGTTCCTCTATATGGTTATGCAACTTCTTGGTGACTTGCAATAAATAGCCTCATAATTTACAGCAGGGGGTACTTTACACCTTACATTTACACCTCCTCCCCATGCAAATGATGTAGCAAAAATCTCATTTTAATTGTAAGGGTGCATCATGATCACGTGTAGAACGCATCTACGTATAATCATACAATTATAGTTAACATGGTGCGTTAGAATTGTGAAACATATTAGCATAATTATATGACGTGCTTTAGTTTATGGATCAATGTCATGGAGGATTAACGTAGAAAATAAATGCAACTAGCCGGAAACGTTAACACGAAGAACTCGTATTGTGTAACAGACACTTATATGTATATTGAATGTGATTATTCATTATGTCATTTCGCATGTACGTAAATGTACTAATTGAAATGCTACCAATGGTTATGCAATCGGATTGATGAAAAGAGACACGTCTTATGTTAGCTGAAGTCCTAGGCCTGAAATGCAAGTCCCTGGAAACTTCTCTTTAACGATTATTAGTTGCATTGCAGATTCTGTTTTTTCACTTTTCTATTGCAGGTGGAGAATGCATTCTTTAGGAAAAGTAATGTCTTTGTTTTAGTAAGCTAGGCAAATAGAGAAGTTACAAGCGTGTGCCTTGGGTCGATAAAGGAAGGCACATAAGAGAAGCATGGGAACCAAAGACAAACTGTATCAAGGAAGGTACACCATCGACATCGTGGAAGGTATTCCTTCAGAGCATCACCCAGAATGGATGGTGTGATCCGAACTGCACCATGGGAAGGTTACAGCTGAGTAACAGGTCGTTGAGTGGGGATAGTGCGCCACTCTTTTCTTGCCTTCAGAGGGAGAGCATCTTAGAAAGAGCTCTGTCTTCCGTAGCTTCATGCTACTTGACCCATTGATCGTGTGATCCGAACTGCACCATGGGAAGGTTCCAGCTGAGTAACAGGTCGTTGAGTGGGGATAGTGCAACACTCTTTTCTTGCCTTCAGAGGGAGAGCGTCTTAGAAAGAGCTCTGTCTTCCGTAGCTTCATGCTACTTGACCCACTGATCGTGGAGAGGTTTCTTAGGGAGACTCCACGTGCTGACACCTTTTACCCTTCTATCTGAAAATGCTAATTTAGGGATGACACTTTAGTGCTAGAGTAGGGATACATTTATGCTTTTCACTCACCAACCCTCGATTCAGGGAAACTCGGACTCGTGCTTCCTGATTTTCTGCATTCTACTTCTTGAATTAATTGTGTTGTTCTTGCTGCATTGTCTAAACTGGATGCGCAGATTTCTCTCTATGCTGATTCCTATCTACTTATGCACTCTTGTGTTGTGGTGTCTCTACGGTTAGTTGTTCTTTACCTTGTCATTCATTAAGTAACCTTAAGTAATTGTCAGTGGGTCATTAGGTAGCCAGGAGAGCTATTGGCTAATTGGTTGCTTCTCTAATGAATTTCCTCCCCTCACCACTTTCATGCTGCTAAAAAGAACCATCAGAGTTAGACTTGAGAACGCCCTAGAACTTATGGGCCCGCCCCTTTCACAAACATACAATCAATCAATCAATCAAATTGCATTTGTAAAGCGCAATACAGCACCCCTAGGAGCATATGGGTGCTGTGACTGCTTCCGTTTTTTGTGTGCATTTTCCTCCTTGCAAGTACATAACAGTGCTGCAGTACCATCATTCTTATAGCATGCAGTTCTTGCTTTATGGCGTTAAAACTGTCATTTCTAGTGTTAATGACTTTAAGCAGTTCCCGCCGTGCCATCGAGCTGATGCTTTAGCTAGAACAAACAACATAATGCTTCCAAAGAATATTTGTGCATCATTGAATAGGCAGTACTCTTGGGGAACATCCCTATAAGTGCTTGTACCATAGTACTCTGCAGTTCTCTTTCTTCGGCTACGGTGTAGCAAGGTCCTTGGATGGCTCATGGGGTGCTCATGTAAAGCCACTACATTGATTCCAGGAATTAGCAAAACCAGAGTGTGCACAGCAGTGCTTAATTTGAGCCAGTGGTTTCCAGTGCTTGGCACTGGCATTTAATTGCTCTCCGGTGTCCGGCACTAGCACCTAATTGTAAACACCACACTTATGACCGTCTGCCACATGGTGGTTCTGTTCACCTAATTTAGAGATGAGCTGAACAGCGGTTGTTTATGAATACCATGTATATTAAAAATGACTAATACCTGCCTCCCCAGGCATTCTTTTAGCTTTGGGAACCTGGAACAATGTGAGCTGTTGTAGTTGCGGGTGAGAGAGATAGTAGTTGTTTTGGCAGCAATGACAGGGGCGATGGGTGGTGCAAGCTGCAGTGGCCTCTTAGTCATGGCCCTGCCACTTATTATTTTACAAATTAAGCACTTGTGCAAGGTCACAATGAAGCAGATTCAACCCCAGTTTGGTGGTGACTGGGCATACAGCAGTTCTTCGCACTGCCTGTAAAACCCAATGAGGCTGGAGGTGCCCCCCTGCCTGTCAGACTTGTGAATTGTGGTCTTACAGCCAAATTCTGGCCTAAATTAACAGTGTCATTCCTTCTGAAACATAACGAAACAGAAGTTAGTCTCATGACAGTCTGCAGAACTTATTATGTTATCAGCCCAAGGGTAACGTGGAATGTTTTCATCTCAGATATGTGCACATTTTCCTATTGCATCAGGGACATCTTAAGGATTTTCGGTGCCCTTAGCCAAACGTATTTTGGGGGCCCCTGTTTGTTACAGCTTTGAATTTATGATCCGGTTTCAGCTCTTTCATGCCCTCTTTGGTCAGGGACACTCATCCAAATTAAAAATGTGTTTACATCTAATATTCAGGGATAGTGGTGTGTTTTTTCAATACTGTAACACAGCAGGAGCTCCCTAAGATTACAGTATATATCTCTGTGGGCCACTCCCAGTTCTCATATGGGAGGTCCTGTTCTGATCTATAAGTAAACTTTCTTTTTAATGGAAGTTGCATGAAACACCAACATATTTCTCTGCAAAATGTTTCTTATAGACTCTCACACATCACCCACATAAACAAATAAATAATAGGAAAATGGTATTTAAAACAATCTGTTTAAGAAATATTCAAAGTCATCAGGGCAAGACTTCCTAACAGAGCTGGCTCTATGTGGGGGCCCACTGAAAGGCTGGGGTCCTGGGCCAGAGCCTACTTTGCCCATGCCTTAAAATGTCCATGTATTGCATCCTGACTGACATCAGTGCCATTTCATAAAGACAAAGCCCTACAGTAAAATTCAATATTGATTTTGCACCTGATCATAGGCAAAGACTGTCCCGGTGACTTTAAACCCTGGCCTACGAACACAATCTGAGGGTAAGGGGTTTATACAATTGCTCTTACACTGAATAGGCGGGTGTTTTAGTCCTAAAAACACTAAATCTAGAACCATCTGGTCCAATCTACATTGGTAGGACGGCCTGTCTTCTTCATAAACAATATTCCTCCCTGAGGTCCTGTCTATCTGTGAGAATGCATAGCACTTTCGCTAACGAGTTATATTTTGTGGTGTTCACTAAAAAACACACTAATCCTAACATGTTTCAACTGCTACACAAATAGAGATGTAATAGACATTGAGCTGTACTTGGGGTTGCTTCTTTCGTGGAGTGCAGTCTATCTGATCCAGTAGCATAAGGAATTAGGGAACACACACAACAGGACTCATTAGTGTTTTCTGAACTTATGTCTGATATATGATGATACCTCATATTGTCTGACAGGTGGGTATGAGCATTATGGGTCACATTATTGCTAGATAATTTTCTTTGTTCATGAAGAATATTAGGACTTAATGGTACGTTGCAAAAGACGGAAAGGTAGTCAAAAGACAAATGAGAAGCATAAAAACAAAACTACATATATTTTGTGCTGCTTTTTGAAAAAATTGCAAAGGTGGTGGTGGAGGGATTTTTTTTGTGATGTCAATCTTCTTCCCCCCCTTGTTTCATTTAGATTGTGTATGATGTTTGGAGAGGTGCTGAGTTTAGAGGAACGTGGCTGCAATGGAACCAGGGTTTCCTGCCATCCACCTTGAGGGCGATGGGAGTCACCATGTAGAAGCCATTGAATTGTGTTTCCCTCCAGTTTCAAACAAAGTCCTTTACAAATGCTGTATCTCCAATGTACACAGCTGGGAGGTCGACCTCGGCGGTGGTGTACTTCTCCTTTGTTACCCGTGTAGCGCTGAATATTTACATTTCATTAGTTCACACTAATACATATGCATCTCATCCTTTAGAATCTCTGCAGAACTTTCTCCCTGTGCACTACATCTAGTGACAAGGACTTTAATATTGTTGGACCTCCCTATTACTTTTTGATGGCGTGTCAAATGATGGTCAGAACTGGGTATATTCTTGAGGGAAAAGAGTGTACAACTATTTTTTGTGCGATGTAGCACATAACTTTCTGATCTTACTCTTCAAGAGGCTGTTCAGGCGCTCAACAATACCATGACTTTGACGTTGGTACATGGGTACAGTTTATGCTTTATCCCAAACTGTGTTATGATATATAACATTTTTGTTCATGAAATGAATGCCGTGGGCTAATTTGTGAAGCTAACTGCTCAGTCCAATTCACCAAATGATCTACATGTGGCACAACTTCGTTCCAGCCAGTCTCACCTTCAGCGACTATCTCACTAGGAGTGAGATCTGCACTGGGTAGAATTAATTGAACACTCATGTCAAGTCAAATTAACTTTATCTGGTCATGATGAGCAGACAATAAAATAAAACAATTTAAATAGCACCCACCTAAGAAAAATCATGTTATTCAAAAGAGTGAAGAGTAGTCAATTCCACATACAATTCTGCAAAATTCAAGCATCTATCATAAAAAGATAACAATACATGGGATTAAAAACAATTCTACCCTGAAGCAGTGTAAAAAGGCCCAAAAGGTAGATTAAAATGAATGGTAATGCACTAAAGTGTTATTACTATTTACTAGGTTCACAATGCCATTTCCTTTTTTAGGCACCAGCCTCAGGAAAGAATATACAGTGAAGGCAATCTCATAGGATCCCACAGATTGTAAGAAGTGCAGGACTTTCATTAAATGGCGCAGGGAGTCCTTAATAAAAAAAAAAAAAGAAGAATCATAGCTCTGTAAGCAGCATAAAAAGTACAAAAAACATAACTTGCAAAGTGCTTTGGACTGACACCTGATCACAAGGACAGGGTACTATGTTACACAAACAGTCATTATACTTAGGAAAGGTAACCAGTCTGTGAAATATATTAAGGCAAAACCTAAGGGGAATAAAGTGCATGTTGTTTATCAAATGTTAGGAAAGTTTGCAAATACCTGGGGGGATTGAGGAGCAGATATTGGGTAACAGAAGTGAGTACAGACACTCTTACCCATCTTTTTATTTCCCAGAACATTGAGCATGTGTCCCTCAAAGTCTTTTTGGGGATAGAGGGCAGGAATCGGAGGGGCTATTAAAAAATCCTGCCTGCCCAGGGCCAATGTCAAGTCCCTAATAACTATCAATCAGGGAATCTCCAAAGACCGGGAGAGAGACAGGCAATCCTTAATTAGCATTCTATTTAGGGTAAGAGCCTCACTCACCCAAATCCCATGCCACAACAACAGTGGATGAGTCCTTAGAATATCCTTGAGGTAAGTATGCTCTAGCTCCCTATGTGAAATAAACAAAGAGGTAAACGGTGGTAGACCCAGAAGGCATTGTGTACATTTATTTTGAGTAATCTGTAGTGGCTTTAACACCCGAGATCCCCACATCCAGGCACCATAGGTGGCTAGGTCTGCACATTTGGCTCGATACATGGTCAACCTGTGGGTGAGTTATCTTTTACCTAGCTTAGATACATAAAATAAGACTGCATTAATACTTCTTCCAAGCTGGTATTACTGTTAACTATCTGCGGGGATCAAGACCACCAGCAATTAAAAGTTACCCTAAAATATTTAAATGTTGCTACATCTGCGACACGGGATGCTTGGCCCCAAACTATAACCGCAGGACATTACAAAAGGCTTGCTGGTAATAATCTTCATGTCTAGTCCATCCATGAAGGAGGCTAAGGCATTTAGAAGGGGCTGCAGAGCTAACAAAGTATGATGAGAGCGTTGTCTGCATACAATAACACTGGCATAGGATGGCTGCCAATCTGGGACATGTCCCTGCACCTTAGTACTTGGTCCCTCGCTAGATCATTTATATACAGGGAAAATAAGAAGGGTGCATGGACACATCCTTGTCTGATGCCTCTGCTCAACCTAAAATATGTTGAGCCCTTCTCACCTAGCCCAAACCTAACAACAGCAGTGGAGTCACAGTAAATTTCCCTGAAGGTGTTCATGACTGCTCTACCTATACCCACACTGATGAATACAGGCCCCAGCTAGGCCCGCAGAGTACAAGGGTTCGCTCTCCTGTAACAAGAACTAGAAGGAAGTTGGCACGGAAACTGCAAAGTACAAAGACAGAGTTTATTAACCCTTAAGGGTGGTCCTACAACCTATACAACACTCTTCAGTATTGCATAGAGTAGCACAAAGAACTTGCATACACAGTCCCCTTTTATACACAACAGAGGGGCTCATAAGTGGGTGGATACAGCATGAAGCAGAATTCATTACCTTTTATGGTTATTTTCGATACAGAACCAATATGTGGGCGGAGTTAACACAGTCCTTAAGCCCGCGAAAACATGGTCAAGCAAGGACTAACTGATAACAGATGTGGTCAAGTCTGGGCATGCGCCAGACGGACAAAGGAGCTATTTATAGACTGTTACTAGGCAGATTACAAGAACAACTAGCGAAAAGGTAGGACTCTTCTCATGCTGAGCACTTGGAGACACGACAATACAAGATGGAGTCCGGACATTAGTCAACATAAGACAAGAAACATGTTTTAACTGGAGAGAATTCATGTCTTTAGTGAATGCTTAATCATATCGCTGTTTTAGTTTTCAACAGACGACCCTTTCAGCATTTACTGAAGACATTCGGCTTATTAGGATAATCATCATATATGTCAATTTTCATCATCTCTTCTACCTCTTTAGTTAAATGTTTCTGATAGGTGACATTGGCAATAGCTTTCTTATCAGGAATACAGAATGACACACATAGGGAACAAAGTAAAGGACCACATTGGACACAAATGCAACAAGAAAACAGAATTGCTACAATAATACAAAGACCAGTCAAAACCTTCCACCCCCATGTGGTGATCATTGCCCAAAACCATCCAGACAACGTCCAAGTGCCATTTTCTGTATGGATTTCAGCTGCAATTTTATGTAATTTATTGATAGCATTATAAACTGATGGCGTATGGTCAGGAATAAACACACAACAACTACTTCCGATAATTTTACATGCTCCACCTCGGTCAGCTAACATAACATCTAATACCATACGATTCTGTAATGCAACGATTCTGGTAATTTGTAATTCTTCCGTAAGATTCCCAAGAGCAGCAGCGGTTTGATTTGTCACAGCCTCTACAACTCTTGTTAATCTTCGAACTTTCCTACTATTTAGGGCAGCTCCAACAAAGAAAAACAATCCTAAATTAAAATCAATATACTGCTGCAAACTAGTATCAGTTTGGTCAACATCGTCAATAGATAGAGTATGTTTATACCTATTTACAGTCACATTGTTCAACAACTTCAAATCTTTATGATAAGATGCAGGTGCCAAAAATACAGGATGTAATAGGAATGCTACATAGCATACTCCGGACCAACCGGCTGGCAAACGATAATAACCCTTATTCCCACATACGAAGTATGTGTTATGGAAAGCTAAGAAAGTACTATTATTCAACCCGTCAATGTTCAGGATAATGATACAGTCACTAATACCAACAGGAATATAACCCACACTCTGGACACACAGGTCCGCTTGAGCTTGTGCCACTTGAATCACAAACCGTTCTCTCCCTACAGTGTCTCTAGTGTTCGTGAAAATGTAGGGGATCGATTCATTGTCTGGTCGATATTCTTCCCATTCCCATATTGTCCCATTCGCTTGTGGATAACCATCTTTATCTTGATGACATTCCCTATTAAGTCTAAAGAGTAATCGTCCCACTGTAGGTTTCCGTGTGGCAAAAAGCAAAGTGTACCATGCTCTACAAGAGCCATTATGAGAAAAGGGAAGAGGTATGAATGGCGTTCCTCCTTTCTTCTGATGAGCTGGCATCATACCACATATCCAACAGTTCGTAGCATTAGTAGCAACATGGGTGTGATGCAACATCTGGATGAAAGTGTTATTCAAATAAGACTGACGATGCTTCAATTCTTGATACGGAAGGGTATAAAAGTAGTGCTCCTCAGGCACTGGGGTGGTCAAAACAAGCAACTCACGGGCAGGAGTCACATCCTCAACAAACCATGTGGTTATACCAACAATAGCCACAATGATAATAAAGCTTGTCGCACAAAGAATCTTCTTCTTCTCCATCTTGTAGTAAGAAGTCAATATCTTCCTGAAACTAAAAAGGTTGTCAGAACTCTTCCCCTTAGGCAGCCGTTGATTTCTTCACCAGCGGGCCAAGACGGGTGTCGCTACACTAATGCAGGGCTGATCCCCCCCCCCTTGCCACATTGGCTCTCCGTTTCACTAACCTAAGGGCCGTTCTGACAACTTTGGATACAGCAATCACTTTCTTGGTCGGAGGTGATATCTTCCTCCTCCAGGAATCGTTTGGTTCGGGAAGAGCTCCTCAGTGTCGTTCGGTTCCACAGCACGGCCTTTCTCCGCAGTCAGGATTTCTCGATGGTTGGTCAACACAGCAGGCTCCACCAATCCAGGCGGCACTTTACGACAGTGCAAGGAGTGGATCCAGTTCTTCCGATTAGAAACCCGCACAGCTGTCCTCGTTGCGAGCAAGACTTGCTCAGGACCAACCCATCTCGGCTCCAGACTGTTCGTCCTTTCGAAAACCTTCAGCATCACCTGGTCCCCAGGTCGGAGATTATGACCTTCACCTGTGGACCGATCAGGGAGCGCTTCTCGAACCTGTTGATGAATAGAAACCAAATTATCCGTTAACTGTGCCAGATAATCATTCATCATTACACAAGGTACATCATGCAGTGATTTAGGTTTTGGTGGACCCCAAATATTCATTGGGCGTCCAAAGACGATCTCATAAGGTGTGAGACCGGTCCGAGAATGCGGTATTGATCTAATTGACAATAATGCCAGCGGTAAAGCGTCTGGCCAAGTCAAAGAAGTCGAAGCTTGGATCTTAGCGATCTTAAGCTTCAGAGTACCGTTATACTTCTCTACCAATCCCGCAGACTGAGGGTGAAATACTGCATGGAACTTCTGGGTAATGCCTAGACCCTTCAGGATATACTTTATAACGTCTGCTATAAAATGAGGTCCGTTATCACTCCATAACAATCTGCAAACACCGTATCGAGGGAAGAACTCCTTCAATAGCATCTTGGCTGTAGTCATTGCAGTATTGTCTTTCGTAGGGTATGCCTCAACCCATTTGCTGAAGGCACAAACCACTACTAGAACATACTTCAGATTGTTACAGCGCTCAAGCTGAATGTAATCCATCTGCAAAACCTCAAAGGGTGCAGTAGGTGTTGCAAATCCTCCTGCTGGAGTTCGTGTACCCTTTCCTGGGTTATACCTCAGGCAAATCATGCAAGTCTGCACTACCCTCTTTGCCGTACTAGCGATCTCCGGATGCTCCCAAACTCGTGTGAGTAATTTAACAATTGCGGAAGCTCCGACATGCGCTAGTCCATGTGCCATCTGAACCATAGGTTGTACGAAGGCTGTGGGTAACTTCCATTTATCCATCTGCTTATTTCTCCAACACCCCTCGTCATCTAATTCTCCATCGTTGGACCATTGCTCCCGTTCCTTATCGGAAGCGGTCCTCTGTATTTCCAACACTTCTCTCCTAGCATCGTGCCATCTTTCTGCCTGTGACTTCACAACATACATTGCAGTAACACCAGGCTGCACCGCAGTCTCTCGTGCCACCCGGTCTGCCAAAGCATTCCCTTCTCCAACTTTATCAACCACTTTCTTATGGGCACTACATTTAATTATAGCAATCTTCTTTGGATATGTTAATGCAGTCAAAAGGTTGTGAACTAACTCCCCATACATTATCTGCGCTCCATGGGACGTTAGAAACCCTCTCTCCTTCCAAAGTAGGCCGAAATCGTGCGCTACTCCAAAGGCATAGCGGCTATCTGTATAGACATTCACACACAATCCTGCACTGAGCTCACATGCTCGTGTTAATGCTATCAGTTCCGCTGCTTGAGCTGATTTCTGCGGTATGCGTGCTGTCTCCACTATTGTTTGCAGTGTGGTAATTGCATACGCTGCTGAAGTCGTACCATCTGGTAGCTTCAGGCATGATCCGTCCACCCACAGTTCTTCATCTACATCTGTAAAGGGCGTATCCTGGAGATCAATACGACCCTTTGTCTGTTCCTCAGTCACAAGAATACAATCATGCGCTTTTCGTGCTTCACACTGAGTTTCCGGGAACGTCAACAATGTAGCTGGATTTAACGTTGCGCACCTCTTTAACGTAATATGAGGAGCCAAAAGCGTCAACTCATATCCCGTTAAACGGGCACTGGTCAAATGTTGCGTCTTTGTCTGATTAAGCAGGGCATCAACAGCATGGGGGACTAATACCAATAGCTTATGAGATAGCACAATTCCCTCGCTTTGGCGTATTGACACAGCTGTCGCCGCAACCGAGCGAAAACAACCAGGCAACGCTCGGGCAACAGGATCAAGTACAGCCGAAAAGTATGCACAAGGGCACTGCTTGTCGCCGTGCATCTGCACTAAAACTGATAATGCACATCCATCTTTCTCATGCACGTACAGTGAAAAGGGCTTCGTATAATCAGGGGTACCTAACACTGGTGCTGAACAAAGGGCTTGTCGTAATTGCTGAAAGGCAATTTCACACTCATTTGACCAGGGAAGAGGAATTGGTGTGTCTTTTGTCAAAAGTGCTAACAATGGCTTAGCTATGTGTGAAAACCCCAATATCCATTGCCTACAAAAAGAGGCAAGACCCAAAAATGCACGCACGTCCTTCTGTGTGGAAGGCACTGGCGTGTCCAAAATTGCTTTAATACGATCTGGTGTGAGTGCACGCCCCTCCTTAGACAAAAGGTGACCCAAATAAGTCACCTTTGGTCTACAGAATTGCAATTTCTTCTTCGACACTTTGTGATTGTGAGATGCCAAAAAAGAAAGCAAGGATAACGTACTCTTCTCACACAGCTCAGGAGTGTCAGCCGCCAACAAGATGTCATCGACATATTGTATAAGGGCGACACCCTCGGGCAGAACAAAGGAATCCAATTGCCTTTTCAATGCTTGACTGTAAATACTAGGGCTTTCTGTGTAGCCCTGAGGGACTCTACAAAATCTATAAGACCTATTATTCAGAGTAAAACCGAAAAGGTATCGGCTATCAGGGTGAATAGGGATCGAAAAGAAGGCATTTTTCAAATCAATAACTGAAAACGTGGTCGCCGTTGGCGGGACCAAAGTGAGTAACGTCGTGATGTCAGAAACCACTGGATACTGAGGTATCACAATCTTGTTCACTTCCCTTAAATCAATGATAAACCGATAAACCCTGGTATCCGTATCTTTCTTCAAAATGGGTAAGATAGGACTGTTGCAAACATTATAGGGAACTTCTTCCACTACCCCCGCCTTAATCAAATCCTGCACAATCTGTATGAGTGCCTCCTCCCCCTCTGGGAAATACGATACTGAGGGAGGCGTGGTAGCACCGCACCCTCCTGGACACTAATGTGGACAGGCGGAATCACCATCTGTCCCACATCAGTATCCGAAGTGGCCCACAAAGAACGAGGGAGGGAAGCTAATGCAGTATCCTCCGCAACCACACACATCCGGTCTGTCATCGGGTGATTATCGTTTAAAATCACCCGTACTCCAGCGGGGGAACAGCGGATCGTAGCTCTGAAATGCTTGAGCACATCAAGACCCATAATGTTGTCAGGCGTGTTCGGGGCAAGCAGAAACGGACAGGGTGCAGAAAAGGGAGCAACATGGAATGCAAGGGGTCGGGAAAGAGGGCTTCGAGAGAGTGTACCATCAAACCCTACCGATGTAACCATTAAGCCAGATGGGGGAGCCCTCGGAACCAATTGCTTGGACAGCGCACTGCGGGTAGCTCCTGTATCAACTAGGAACCGATCAGTAGAACCCAAAACATTTGCTGAAACATAAGGACCCTTTTGATCAACCGGCACTTCAACTGATTCTAACCCCCATCCAACGCAATCCTATGCATGCTGTGAGTCATGATACCCAGAACGGTCGTTCCCAGACATTTGATACTGATGTTGCCTATCAAACACATTAGGCCTATCCCGTTGCTGTACGCTAGGCTCAAATCGAGTACGATCATTAGATTTCCCTCTATAATTCGAAAAGCCCCCTCTTCCTCTCGGCGGTCCCTGACCACGTCCCGGACGAGATGCATACAACACCGGACAATCTCTGGCCCAATGACCCGACTGTTTACAACACGCACATTGATTTCTATTGACATCTGACCGACCCGAAGGGGGACCATAGAATCCTCCCCTACCTCTATCGACACCCCGACGAGGCGGACCATACACTTGCGCTAACATCACCTTTGTTTTCAAATCTTTCGATTTCTTCTCCTCCTGCCCCTTCGCTTCTTGCTCCTGACGCTTATAATACTGAGCCATAGTCAGGAGGGATGCCGGAGACGAAGTGGACCAAGAACTCTCACTCGCTTTTAAACGAGCTGCTATTCCCGGTAATAAGTTCGCCACATATTTATCCACAAAAAGATGGCGACCCGTATCATCCGTAAGTGACTGACCACTGAAATCATGAAATGTCTCCTCAAAGCGCGTAAAGAAATCTGAGACTGATTCATCAATCTTCTGCTTACACGATGCTAACATATTCCAGTCAATCTTTTTAGGGGGAATAATCGTTTTCAGCTTAGTCAAAATAGCAGCAGGAAGATCTAAAATAATCCGCGGTGGTTTTTGCGCGGGTTTTCTCTCCTCATCCTCAATCTCGGACCACGTAGCCTTAAAAGCGGGAACATCATCCACCTTCCGCACAGATCTCCACATATCCGGTGGTAATATGAGCCCAAAAAACAAGTCTATATCTGCTAAAGTCATAGTACAAGAATTCAAGGCCCCCTCGACCTCTTCATAAAAGGCCGCTGGATTCTTGCGGGGGTCAGGCAATGCATTCTTTAATGCCATAACATCAGCCCTATGCCAGGGAGTATAGACCCAGTTATACACAAAATATCCCTTAGCATCGGCGGAAGTAATATCTGAACTAGTTCCCGCTCCTTTAGGAGGAACATACAAAGGTGCCGCCTCTCGCATCGGTTTAGTATGCACTAGTTCACTCTTATCTGAGTGGGAGGTAGATGGTTGATCATCGCCGATACGTGGATCCAACTGCTCCTCCTCCCCTGCCTTTAGGCGCGCTCTCTCTTTAAGGTCACTCGCCGCGTCCCGCAATGCAAACAGTCGCCGGACCGCATCAGGTGCCTTAGAGGGAGAAAAAACACCGTTACGCAATGCTTTAGCATCTAATACTACATCATCAGGCTCAAAAACTTCTGAATATTTCCGAAAGGCAGTAATCACTTCATCAGAAAAGGTTTCAAGAAAATACAACTTCTCTCTATCCCGCCACTTTTCCAAAGAGTCCAACAATTCAGCCCTTAAGTGCACGAAGAGAAATTTTCCGAAGCTCACTCATACGCTCGACTGACAACATAGACCGCGTGTCTACCTTATCCGAAACCACTCCTGTGATCTCGGGGCGGACGCGCCAACATAAGGGGGCGGAGAACGATCTAATAAATAAAAATCATCTTCAAGATTAGTAAGGACAGGATAAAGTGGCTGGCGGACAGCATATTGACCCGAGACTTGCAACCTACGCTCTTTCTCTTGTCTCTCCGCCAGTTCTCTTTCCTCCCGACGCTTCGCTTCCTGTGCTCGCACATGATCATTTTTCCGTTGCTCTTTATCAAACAGCGCTTTCTCACGTTTCTCTCGCTCACGCACTTCCTTCACCCATAACCGTACACATTCAAACATGTCTTGCCGAGCACGCCGTTTACACATACACTGTTCCACATACTCAATCTTACGCATATCAAACGATCCATACAAAGGCCATCGTAACTCAGGATCCTTTTTGGTGTATCTCCTCCACACTGTGCTGTACATTATAGAGGAAAGACCATGCTTCACATACATATCCCTATTAGGAGTCCCCTCTGGGGGGGCTGGAGCAGATTCCTCAAGATTTAACCGGTTTCCAAAGCAGCAGCACCACTTACGGAGTGCGCTAAAAGCAGGCATGCTCAAAAATAATGCAAAATATGCAGTATTATCAAAAAAATGGCACTTAAACTTTGCGCCGTTCAGATTTAAACAACTCCGGAGAAATATCTCCACATTACCTGCCTATATGTGTTGCAACGCATATATTCTCACAGTAATCAATACAAAATATGACCGGTCATCACAAATCAAACTCAAATAGCCAACCCAGGCATCAAAACTCGGAGCAAGTACCGTACAACGGTTCTTACCAATCAAGAGTGTCCAGGTTCCAACTGCCAAGTTCCAAAATTCGCCCAAACGGCTGTCACGGCTAACCGACAGAAGAGGTCTCAGTCGAGGACCGGCGCCACCCAGAAGGTCAGCTCGGAAGGGAAGGAAGAAAACCTCGGGATGCCAGGACTAAAACGCCACTGGCAGTGATCACATCCCCGGCAAGATTCCTCACCTTCGTCACGACCAGTCCTTCGAGCATCCGAGTCGCCGATGAGCCCCACGTGACGGGTGCCAATTGATGAATACAGGCCCCAGCTAGGCCCACAGAGTACAAGGGTTCGCTCTCCTGTAACAAGAACTAGAAGGAAGTTGGCACGGAAACTGCAAAGTACAAAGACAGAGTTTATTAACCCTTAAGGGTGGTCCTACAACCTATACAACACTCTTCAGTATTGCATAGAGTAGCACAAAGAACTTGCATACACAGTCCCCTTTTATACACAACAGAGGGGCTCATAAGTGGGTGGATACAGCATGAAGCAGAATTCATTACCTTGTATGGTTATTTTTGATACAGAACCAATATGTGGGTGGAGTTAACACAGTCCTTAAGCCCGCGAAAACATGGTCAAGCAAGGACTAACTGATAACAGATGTGCTCAAGTCTGGGCATGCGCCAGACGGACAAAGGAGCTATTTATAGACTGTTACTAGGCAGATTACAAGAACAAATAGCGAAAAGGTAGGACTCTTCTCATGCTGAGCACGTGGAGACACGACAATACAAGATGGAGTCCGGACATTAGTCAACATAAGACAAGAAACATGTTTTAACTGGAGAGAATTCATGTCTTTAGTGAATGCTTAATCATATCGCTGTTTTAGTTTTCAACAACACCTTTCATGATCCCTCACAGTTTTGAGTGGGATACATGGTCAAGCACGCAGTACAAATCCATAAACCCAGATACTAAGTGCCATGCTTGATAAATTGTATATTTCCCCATTAAAAGACTTGGGTTGATACACTAGTTTTCTGCTCCCATACCTTTCCTGAGCCCATACTGGATGTCTGATAGAGCGCTCCTGTCCTCCGCCCAGTTTTCCAGGCAGGCTAGGATGATGCAGCCTAATACCTTCACAGTAGAGTCCAGGAGACAGATGGGGTGGTAGCAGCCAGGGTCCTCCCGATTACCCTTCTTGAAGATCAGGACATTAAGAGAGGTAGACCAAGAAGGGAGCTTGGTGGATAGACTTGCTACTCTAAGGACATTGGCAATGAGAGGGGTCCATTATTCTAGGTTGCTCTTAAAGAGGTCCAAAGAGAGCCCATCCAGACCAGGAGTTTTGCAGCACAGACTGGCCTTGATGGCCATGGTTACCTCTTCCAGTGATGAGCAGTTATTTGGGCAAAAGCCCATCCCCACCGGGACAACAGATGAAGCACTTTTTTTGCCAGGTTTGGTGGTATAAATCTCCTCTAAGAAAACAGCCCAGTCATAATAGGTAATGGCAGAGTCAATCAAGGGAGCATTGTTATCTTTAAGAAAAGGCTGATTGATGATAGACTAGAATGATATCTGGTCATTCCTAAGCAATGCTTCCTGGATCACCTCCCAGGCTTGTAATCTGAGGATTTCTTTCCAGGCACTAATTGCTATCTCATACAGCGTGTAACCTCAATACCGAATCTGGGTTGAACATGGAGTGCAGCCATCAACTCTTTGTGATACTTTCAGCAAGATGCTTCAAACTAGCCCTTTGCCCTCCCAGGGCCCATGTTGGGAGCTATGTGTAGTGCACATGAGACTGCTTCCAAGAGGTTGGTAAATGCATCTCTAATGCTGTCTATGTCAGCTTCTGCATCCAGGTAGATCTTCAGTAAGGCACTATTGTCTTTGACTGAGATGTAAAAAAGTCAGGATTGGCAAACTTTTATTTAATACAAGAACCCTTTGTCTTGTTGGCAGTGATACCAGTGACTCTCCTGGGGATATCCACTCGTGCCCGCCAGTCACTAATATCAAGGGCAAGGCTTTGGGGAAGATGATGGCTCATGGTGAGATTATGAATAGACTGCTCCCCAACCCAGGAAGCTAAAGTGGAAGATAGTAAAATAAAATCAATTGCTGTACTTAACCCTTTACCCACATAGGTCAAGGGAAACAAACCTTATTCGTTTGCAAAGCACTGTTTGAATTTTATCATTAAAAGTGCTGCAGAGAGCATCATAAGAGAAATAAGGAGAGGGGTTCCTGTCAGTCAACAATTCCACAAGCATCTTTGAGATCGGGGGCGGGGCAGTTGTGGACATTGAAATTGCCTCCCCAGATCATACTCAACTCATTGCCTATTCTGGCATTAAGAGTCCAGGTCATGATCACATTTCATCAGGATGCTTCCACTGTCCCCAAATAGAATGTTATTATAGATATTCAAATGCCCAATTGTGAGCCTGAGGTAAATTCCAGTCCCAGAATCTAAAATGAGTATCTGCTGCATGGAGAAAGGGCTTTGCATTGACCGTAGTAGAAATATAGATGGCCAAGACCTCTTTAGATGAGCCTGAGGGCGGTGGAGTGGCCGGTAAATTGAATGTGCTGTACCCATTGATATGGATAGGCAAAAGAGACCATGTTTCCCGGAAATATAATCAAGTGAGAATACATATTCAGTTCTCTATTGGACTTCAGTTTTGTCGTTGATTCTGGCCACATTTCACACTAACAAGGACATTTTGGAGGAAGGGATTCTTCCAGCACTACTACCAGGCTATCTCACGTGTACCTCCCATGCTGTCTCTGAAGCCGGGCAGTCAAAAAATTGAGTAGGCATGATAGCAGTAGCCTAGCCTTGCTTCCCATCTGTAGACCTAGTGTCAAGAGATGAAGAAGGAGATGTTGGAAAAACACACATAAACCTTGAGACTGTTCTTAAAAAAGGGCCTAATGGTACACCTGATCACCACAAAGTGCCTATCCAGAGTTCCATCCTTGAATCATTGGCCACTGGACACCAAGGGACAACCGTCGTTCTTATGGGATTTTCAATGGAGGTCTGAAACTGTGAGGTAACATCCAGCAAAGGCCCTTTACTTCGACATATATAACTGACAGTGACCCCGGCAGAGACTTGCAGAAATTGGACCCAATTGCACCTCATAGAATTCCACCTATCAAAGCACGAGAACCACTTGAATTATGGAGCAATGGGATAGGGTAACAAGGTGGTAGGATGGTGTAAGCTCGATTCCCCAAGAGGAGAAAATATCCTCAAACTTCCAAACAGAGTTAGCCAGCTCCAGGGTGCTCCAAGTGATGATAGTAATTTTGCTCCCCCGTTGAGCAGGGTTCTCTCTAAATTCAACAGACTCCAAGTGTGAGCAGTTTAAATGGCCATGCCAATGGCCACCCCAAGCAGCTTCAAAATAGTACTCCTATTGAGTACATCATACTTGCCCCTGAAGACATAGACTAGAAACTCAAGCTTGTCCGTGGGGAAATTGCAAGTGAGGACTATTTTCGATGCCACTCTTTCTGGGGGTTTGATATCACTAGTCTGCATAGTCAATGAAGTTGCAGTTACCATCCTTGTAGAGGTGGAAGAATGGTTAATACCAGCAACCCCTTGAGATACTGGAAAACGGGTGGTCTAAGCCAGATTGACTACAAACATGGGCAGAAGCAGTAACAGGAATGAAGGGCTGGCTCACGGGACCTGGCACTACAAACAGATTATTTGCTGACTCTGCTAGTAATCTGGGCCGAGAAGGTGTTGTATCTTCCCTCCTTAGAGGGTAAGTATTGGGACCAGCAATGGAAGGGTCAGAATCAGTGGTAGACAGAATGCCAGCGACGTTGAGGGTAGGATACCCATAGACATACAGTCACTAATAAACCCAAACACCTCCTCCCAGAAGTGTTGTTGTCTAGGACATGTAAAAAATATATGTATCCAGTCACCTGCCCCAGCCAATTACATCTAAAACATTCATCCGGGATTGATGGAAACCATTTATGAAGTCTGAGGGGAGTCTAATACACCAACCACCTTGAAAGAAAGAACATTCTTTTGAAATTGGCCGTCCTCAGAGCCCTATTCCCGAACTCACACACTTGTTGCCATTCCTAATTGTTAAACCAAGAATTAGTCTCCTGTGCAATTTTAGGAAGCATTGCCTCAACGAGACTCTTATTCGTACCCTGGCGGCGTAATCGATACCAATTTCCAACACCTCTTAGATGCAACTCAAAGGCTGCTTTTAGGATTATTCTTTCACTCTCATTAATTATTTTTTACTTATTTGCAAGAAAGCATTTTATCTGCCTACATTTTAACCAGAGATCACGACTTTGGGGTTCGAATTGCAATGCAAATGATTCCCACGCTATGAGATAAGTACCGGTATAGAAATCACCTAACTTACGAAAGCCTAGATCGTTATGGGACTGCAGTCCCTGTTGTGAAAGCTGGAGACCCCATAGCTCACAGTCTTGAAGAGAGGTGTATGCATGGCATGCTGGAACATTGTAGGATTTTTAGAACCGTTGTATATGATTTACAATTATATTCACAACCTTATATCTTGTCTTTTTAAGTAATTTCGTAGCAGGTAAAAATGCTGGTAACTTAATTGCACTTTCTATTACCATGAGAATTAATAAAAAATGGTCAAATTGCGAGTAAGGGGCGCTAAGTGAGTTAGCAAACTGACTAACGCAGCTTGATAATAAATAGATTAGTGAGGTTGTGCAAGCCCCCCCTGCTCTACATTTAATTGTAAAATAGATTGCTAGAGTTGAGGTTCTTTTTTTTTTTGCCCATACAAACTCACGGATAACTTTATCCACTTCATTAAAATATGAGATTGGTATTTTTAAAGGAAGATTTAGAAACAAAAATATCAACAAGGGAAGAATAGACATTTGAACTAGGGAGACTTGGCCTACTATAGACAAAGGTAGAAGCGCCCGTCTTTCTAAGAGGTTTTTTATTATAGTAAGTGTTTTTCCATAGTTTAAAGGAAACAATTGAGAGATATCAGCTGTAACGTATAAGCCCAAATATCTAATAGGTCTTAATGCAGAAATGTTAGCCCTTCAGAAAGATCAGCCTCCAGTGAGTTAAAGAAAAAGAGCAGAAGGCATTTGTTGAGAAATCCTTCCTTTCAAAGCCTTTTGCATTCCCACTTCATCTGTGGTCTTTCAGTGATTGTTATCTCTGATGAAGGGTCACTAATGGTAGTGCATGGGTTGAGTGGGACAACACTGGAGGCACCTTGAACACTCATTTGGTGTGCTGGTCTATTCTATAGTGCCAATCCTCCCATGGCCTCACAGGATCCCATCCTGGGGTCTGGCTGGCGATGAGTACCTTGAAATTTCAACTGCTTAAGTTCTAGTCCACAAGTATTCCCACCTCTACAAAGCACATCCTGCCCTCCATCTCTAATATCAGTAGGTTTAGACAATCTCCTTGCATTCCTTGTGTGGCCCAAATCAATAAGTGTTTCTTGAATATCATAATCATAGGTAAGGTAGCTGTCTTTTGGTGTTTGAAGCATCTCACTCATACAATACACACATATATAAACTCTCTCCTATCTGTCATTCTCCCAAAACCTCCTTGAATTTGTCTTGAAAAGTCATAGTGAAATCTCTTTCACTTCTGTTCGCTGGCATCTCTCCTACTCTCACTTTGCGCTGACCATTCTTGAACACTTTCTGGTGAACCTACTATGTCCTCTTTCTTCTTCTGCCAAGGTGGTACACTATCTCCAGAACTTCTTAATTCCTCTCTCTTCCTTGAAATATTGGCCTTTGTGCCATACCTGTGGCCCTACCCACATAGTCTCTCCATCTTGCATCATCTGCATCACTCTGTTGTTGGGCAGACACTTGATTCCTAACTACCCTTCCTCTGGTGTCACATCTCTAAAATAACTGTGAAATGGCTGTTGATACATGTGACTGGGCATCACTATCTCATGGGCTTTGCTCTTCACTTTTATCATTCTGGGAAGAGGCTGGGCCTAAATGCAGTGTAAACTGCACATCTAGCTGTCCAGAAAACTGGGAGTCACCTACTCTGGTTTGCTGCCTAGGTGTACTCACATGGTTTGTCTTTGGCATTCGTGGGGTGACATTAGGGTGGCTTTTGGAGATGGTGGAGGAGTCCCAATCTCAGTGTTCTCAAATCCTACTGCAGCTTCTTGTATTTGTACCAGTGGGTACATACTTGGTACGTTGGGGAGGTGCCATGATATCGTATGGGGGTGGGGTAGCAGTTGGGGTACTAGAGGCATTAACTTTTGGAGAGTGTTTGGATTTTTCACAAAAAACTAGCCAAAGAGCTAAAATGGCTTCATTCTTATGTAACTTAACTCACGCATATTTACTCCTAAAATAAGTAGTAATATGCTTGATTGTTGTGTCATTGAATGTTCCATATTTTGGTCAGGGATACGTCTGTTTTTGGGTGGCTTTAAACATTCTAAGTTACTTTGTTGTAAATTTCTCTCATCATGTAGAAAATTCTTTTGCATATGTGCTAAGGGAGTCTCCATGATCATTTGTGTTTCTAATGCTTTCTGCACCCCCATTTTTTAACCATCTGGACACACACTATAACTCTTTCAGTAGCTTACACAAGTATTTACAGGAGAAAACAGGGATGTTGAAAATTATAGGATGCACATTAAAACATCAGTTATTTATTTAACCAATTATGAGGGGCACATTAAAATATCCAATTTTGTCTTACCAATTTACGCAACGCATACTAAAACATCAACTTTAGACTTTACCTTATATGTGGTGTACATTAAAACGTTAACCTTAGTGTACCCAATTTATGTAATGCAAGTTAAAACAACAATTTTAGGCTTTACAAACTATGCAGTGCACATTGCAACATCTAAATTTGCTTTACCAAGTGATGCGATACACATAAAAAACATCAGTCTTGTCTTATCAATTCATGCGGTAAACATAAAAATGTAAATTTTAGACTTCACCAACTATGCGGTGCACATCGCAATATCCAATGTTGCTTTACCAATTTATGCAATGCACATAAAACATCAGTTTTGTCTTACCAATTTATGTGATGACCATAAAAATGACAATTTTAGACTTCATCAACTACGTGGTGCACATCACAATATCCATTTTTACTTTACAAATCTTTGCAATGCACATAAAAACATCAGTTTTGACCTACCAGTTTATGCAATTATACAATATTTCACCACAAACTTCATACTGTGGCCATGTTTCATTAACATACGCATACACTCATCATCAAAAATGATGAAAACTTCTACTTGTTCTAAGCAATAGTCAACATCTTTATTCTAGTTTTCGTAAATGCAACCGGAAACCCCAGGCCACTTTCCTTCTCGCCTGTAAGGAGATTCCTTTCCAACCATGAGTCTTTGAGACTATGGAGTGACTTTCTGGACATTAGTTCCAGGGCAGTAATTTGAGTGTGCAGCTTGTATCTTGTAACACATGAATACACAAACCAGGACCGTTATCTGCTCTGTCTTCACTTTTAAAAGACGGCAGTCCCCGAATTCTCCCCAACCCCTGTGCACAGGCAGCACTTCAGTGGAACACAGTGTCTGCTTAACTCACCAAAAAGTGCGCAATGATCTATGGTGCAGGGAGTAGGCAGTCTTCTGGTTCCAGAGTCTTGTGGGGGCAAAAAGGGATATCTTAGCCTGGCTTACCAAGTGTTGCAGAGTCACTTGACACAGTCAAAATCAAAAAATGACACAGGCTCCTCTTGGCAATGAAAAACTCCCAAGAATGCTTAACAATCGAAGCATTCTCCTGCTTGTGAATGTATGTGTATCAGCAGTAAAAGTAATTTAAATGGAGTGTGCACTTTAATCATTGTGCATCTAAGACCTCCATGTGTTCTAAGCTAATTTAATTTACCTGCACCCATTGTCTAAACAGGCTAAAAACGGTTTGGAAGCACAAAGTGCATGCAGGTGATCTCATGTTCTACACCATAAATATTGTCATGCTTGCTAAACATGAATTGGTCTTTAACTAAAAACCTTTCAAGTTACTTATTCCATTGTGTCCACAAGTGACTTTTTCACCTTGCCCTTGCCAAGACTTGGGCATAAACTGTTTTTTACCCATGTACACCTGCTTGTTTTCTACTTGTGTTTGTTGTTGCCCTATGTTCTTGTGTTTTACTTTGTCTGTGGTGTGTTTTACATTTTCTGTGGTGTGTTCATAGTTTACATTTCCTACAACACCCCAACTACCCAACCTAGCTGCCATAAAGCCGGCTGGCACTCGTAGCTCCTTCTGTAACTATACAAGCCTAGTCAAAGGACTGAAAAGAGGGTAGATGGGTGGGATATACTAACTGTGACAAGGACGATATGGACTAAGGGTAATGAAGATTAGTACTAAGTAACAAAAGCTGTACCGCTATGTCCCTCATCCGCTCAGTCTTTACTAATGAGGTATACCAAAGCTGACGTCCTTTGACCCATCAATTAAACAAGCCAAAATAAATGACAACGTTTCAAATATACAACACCTTAATTTTAATGCATATAAAGAAACAAAATCAGATGCAAACGTCACACATTATAATGCACAATTTAAGACCCCTGTCCCCAGATTCAATTGCAAGTTTGATAGAGTGTGTAGATGATTATGTTCAACAAAAGTATGTTCTGATGAACAAGTTGCCACTCTGCTAATCTCCTGAATAGAAACTCTCCGGAATTCTGATCAAAAAGCCACCACCACTGACAGCCTTCTCTGAACCAGAAGGCTTCCCAAACTTCCCTATCCTACTAGCAAATCAGTTGACTTAATCCATCTTCTCAGTCATTGATGTTGGCTTTCCCCCCCCCTTCAGATTGATCAAACATCACAAACAAGCAATCAGTCTTTCAGTAGTTCTTAGATCTGTCAATATAAATCAAAAGAACTCATTCAAATTATTAAAACATACTTCTTCAGGTTTGGAAGGTGAAGGAAAAAAGGAAGGACAAATTAACCCCTGAAATCTATGAAAAACAGCACCATCTGAATAAAGGTAGATTCTGGTTTTAGACTTACACCATTCTCCACATACCTGATAAAAGCAGGATGATAAAGCAAACCTCAGATCAACTGCTTCCAGTGGTTCAAACTTAGAAAGATCCTGACAGGAGAAATAGAAGTCGGAAAATGTCTAGACACAGCAAAACTCCAGACAAATATAGAAACTTGTGATTCTATCTCTGATCTAGGTTTGTAAAATCCCTAAAAGCCTTAAAGGCAAACCGTGGACACCTCATAGTTCAAAAAGAAAACTGTTGACACCTCATAGTTAAAAAAGATTGATTGAAACGAAACCAATCCAAGAGAAAGTGTCAAACTTCTGAAATTTCACAAATTGGAGTAGAGAAACTGTGCAAAGAGCACCACATGTCAAAGGAACTCCAGTGTTTAGAAAATGTTTCCATATGGAACATCTCCTAGAACTCAGAATAACCTCACCAAAGTTAGAGAAATGCCTTTTGCTAAGAGTTTGGACTTATCAACCTCCAAACCAATAGAGTGAGTTTCAAAGAAGAGACAGAGCAGAAGATTTCAGAGCAGATGGAGATTGCAGAAATACTTAAAACGGAAGAGGTGCCATGGATTTCAGCAGGGGAAATCAGGACCTTAAAGGCCAATACAGAGCCACCAATATTAGTTCTCCCTCCTTTTCTTGAAATTTGGAAAGAACATTCTGTATAAGTGGAAACTGTGAAGAAGGCATACATTAGACATTTCGGCCATTTCATCACTAGAGCATCCACTCCTCAGGCTTCCTCCTCTGGAAACCTGGAGCAGAACCTCTGGACAGAGCATTGTTCTTTGACACAAAGAGATTGAGGAAAGGGACACCAAACCTTTTGCAGATTCTCCTTTCTGGAAAAAAATGGATCATGTGAGGCGGCAAACCTTTTATACAATGAGTCCGCTATCATGATGCCGACCCCCTAATTGTGAATTGCTGAAATATTAAACAAGTTCTTCTCCATCCAAGTGCTCATTTGAATTGTCACTGAATTGAGACTTTCTGAGCAGATACTTCCTTGTTGATTTATGTAGGAGAATGCACCATGTTGTCTGCCTTGACCAACACATTCCTTTGAACAAGAAGATTTGAAAGAACCTCTAGGCCTGGAAAGTTTTAATCATTCTCTCCAGTTTGAAGATTTCCAACTCTCCGGAAATGACCACTTGAACTTAAAGCTTTTGTTCAAAACTGTTGCGCCCCATCCCAAATTACTGTCATCGAATATCACAACCACCAGAGACTCTTGATACATTCTACTTTCCTTACTAGATTTTGAATTTCTAACCACCAGCAAAGACTTTCTTTCACTTCTGATGCCAGAGGAATCAGTTTGTCCAAACAATAGATGGTTCATGAGCATCGATTTTTGAGATGCCACAAGAGAGGGCATATGTTTAGTTTTTGTACAGGGAGCCATACATTTAAATGTTTCCATGTGGCTCTGTACCTCTAACTATAAACTATCAGGAGCCTCTGGGGTGGACATGAGTCTTGTATTGCCAAATGGAGCTGTAAGATAGTCTTTTCTGGAAGGAGGACCTTTCCCAGATCTGTTCTGATATGGGGTCTAATGAACACTGGACCCTTGAAGCGCAGAGTTGGCATTTCTTGATATTGAGGAGATGTCCTATATAGGAGATTATAAATAGGGCTCCCGGTTTTATGGTATTATTTTTTGTGTGCACATTTCCATCTGTATTTATCTATATTTATTTTTTGTTAGTTTTATCTGTATATATCCATATTTATTTTGGATTTTGTGAAAAATCTTGCTGAAGGTAGTCATCTAGTTAACCAATAAATATGGGCTCATACTTGGATGCCTGATGTTTCCTTGATACGAACACCCACAGATAATAAATCAATGCACTTATATGAAAAATATGGACAATTGAGTATTGACTTTGTGCACATCTACTGCTGATTAAGACTCATTATTAAACATCCTTTTTTCTTTAACCCCCTTCCTTATCTGTTAATCCATACAGCAGTTGGCCAGTCAGTCATGACTGACAACATTGAGAACTGACTCGTAATCGACATTTACAAATAAATACAGACCGGAAAATACATGTTTTTATGTCTGTATTTATCTGTAAAAATTAGTATAAAGGGAAAACTGGAAGCCTTAATTAAAATGCACATTTGTTCATGGGCTGCATGGGCTGATTCATTGTTGGAGGATGTAGTAACTAGTCCTTTAGATACGGGAAATCTGGAATCCCCTGCAGATGAAGATGAGCAACAACTGGAGCTATCATTTTTAAGAAGTACTTCAGCAGTGACGTTAGTTCAAAGAGGGAAGAAACTTGAACTGCCACTCTTGGTCATTCACTGCATACCTCAGAAACCTGTGATGGTGTGTAGCAATCGGAATATGAAGATACACATAAGATCAAAGTTTATTAGGAAAAGGCTGGAATGAATCAACCAAATAATCCTTTGCAAGGTTTCCATCTTGAACATGATATTCTGAGGAAATGTGTTGAGGTTTTTCAAGCTGAGCACTAGACAGAAGTCTCCCAAAGACTTTGGAACCAGAAAGACAATTGAGTATACTCCCATACCGCTCTCCTTTGTGGGTACTGGAGCAATTTCTCCCTTTATCTAAAGAGCAGAAACTCACTTTAGGAGAGCTTCACTTTTGTTCTGGTCCTATGGAACTGGATGTAAGAGGATCTTTTGAATCGTTTGAAGGCCCTTGCTGGCCTTTGGAAGTACCCATTAATCCATTGGGGTTCTTTGCCATTCAGAATTGAACTGCCAAATCCGATCTCCAATCCTCAAAGAGAGTTGTTTGCTGCATCAGCATAGTCAGGAACACTGGTTATTGGCACACGTATTTTGTTTTTGTTTCTTGTAGGACCTGAAGGAAGATGATTTCCCTTGAAATGTGGAACACTTATCTTGTGATTACTGTCTTTTCGAGGGTACGCAAAACAAAGATTTTGATGAAGATGAGATTGGTTCTCATGTTGATTTACACTGAAAAGTAGAAGAATGCTTTCTTTATCTAAAGATATGATAAGAGTTTGTCCTCAAGTGCAAAGCCAAACAGACTGGAACCCGCAATAGGCATTTTCAATGCTGTTGTCCTCTGAGCAGCATCACTATACAAGTCCATGGCCCATAGGTTTCTTCTGGATGCAATAGAGCCCCCCTGCTAAAGGCACCACCCTAACCACGTCAAATGAAATGCCCAATAGAATATGTATTTGGTGTTCCATGTCTTCCAGCAAAGGTAAACAATCTGATCCATTCTGAATAGCAGACATTAGAGTTTTAAAATCAGCAATCAATGGTTGAGCCCTATCAGATCTATAATTTGCTGCACTCATGGCCACATGGGATCTTCAGATTACTTTTTTTAGTGCAGCATCTACTTTTCTATTAGCTCTGTCCTTTAGTGTGTTTTTCTTCTGCCATAGTAAGGAAGTTCACCAAACTGGCAACATATACATTGTCCAGTAATATATTATCCTTCTATTCAAGGAGATAAGGCCTTGCCATAAACCTTGAGTGAATAATCCTCTCTGAACCCTTCGACTCCTACATCTAAGAAATAGTGGTGAATTGATAAATGCACTTTAGATGGCTTCTGGAATTGCTTGAGAAGATTGTTGTTTGAGTTTCCTGAATCTCAACAGGAGGGAAGCTCATATTATTCCTAATGTGGCTAAAAGGTCATGCATAAAATCCTTTGAAATATATCTTCCCTTTTAGGCACTAGTGGGAGGAGGTTCATCACCACCTCTCGGTGTCCCCAGAATCCAGTAGAACCACACTGAACAGCACTTTAAGTGATATATGAATTTTAGTCTAGTAGTGTTTTGTCCCAAACATCACCCCTGGCAGTTTTTTCACGTAAGACTAAATGGGATGCTTACATATCTAATGTACGGGATGCATTCTAAATACTTTAGGAACTCCAAAGCTGTGTGTGCTTTCATCAAATCAAAATCTTTTCTGAATTGATTATACAAAGGCGATTATTGAATCCCTTTATATGTCATTTAATTGCACTATTGGACAAGGTTTTAGAGATTCAACCTTTTTGTACTCTACCTACCACCAGTCCAAGGGTGGTATCCTGAAGCTGGTCTGTACCCTTATGCTGAACAGGAGTCAGGTGTGAGTCCATCCTCCCCCTGCTCCTACATGTGGGTTTCTGTACCCCCTGTTTGGGAGTGGTACCTCCAGAAAACTGAACTGGCAGGACGCCTGTGGTGGCCATCCCTTCCCGTTCTCCTGACACCAGTGGCAACTCATTCCCCAGAATGCAGTCAATGGGCATCTGGGGACTAACTATGACCCTTCTCTGAGTCACCTGCCCACCCCACTCCAGGAATACCAGGGTCATGGTACAAACAAAGTCCTGCCCCTGGGCCTGAGTTACCCTACACACCTGCCCAGTGCACTGCTCTGGGGAGACTAGCCTTTCCACAACAATTGTCTGGCTAGCCCCGGTATCCCTCAGAGCAGTGACTGGGACTCCATTCAGTTTCATCATTCAACTCACCTTCTGAGTCTGACTCCCAGCTGCAGGAGAACAGGGCATGGTATACGTCCTGGCCCTTGGGACTGCTTACCCCTAAAACCACATTGGGCACTCCTGTAGAGTTCCCACCAGTGGGTGGTTTCTTTGGACAAACAGAGTCCCCCTGCTTGTGTCCTAGTTGAGAACCATAAACACAGCAGAGTTGGAAATAGGGAATCCTGTGCCACTGCCCACCAGAACCTCTCACCTTCTTTTCAGAATGGACCTCAGAACCTATTTCTTCCCCTTTAACTCGAGGCTTGCCTGGATCTCACTTTAACCTCCCTCGCTCTGTTGGGTGGACCTAAACCACCCTTTTTGGTACCTTTTAAGATACTCATGCTGACCCAGATGTCCACCTCCTCAGCAATCCTCCTGGGATCAGTCAGCTTGCTCTCAACCAGGTGTTGGCGTTGTTCAGTAAAAAAAATATCAAGCATGTGCTCCCTCAAAATTAGGTTGTACAGCTCTGCATAATTTTCTACCTCCTTTCCCTTCACCCAGCCCTTCAGTGCATTGCTGGAATAATCACAAAATTCCACCCAGGTCTCTGTGGTAAGTTTATGGCCACCCCTGAACATCTGTCTATACCTCTCAGGGGTTAAACCAAACTTATTGATAAGGATGGTCTTCAAGGGAGTGTGGTGTGTCTGGTCCTCTACCACTAGTGATAAGAATGTGTCTCTCCTCACTGTGGTCATGCACCCCCGCAAGCTACCCCCCAGTACACCTCAGAAACCTTGTGCACTACTAGAGACACTTTATAGGCTGAGAACCACTTATCAGTATCATAACCCACCACAGATTCTCCATCCAAATCTTTTGGGATGCAGACCTTCCCTTCTCCATCAGACACTGTAGGTATTATGCCACCATTACTGCTGGAATCCATCTGTTGAGATCTGAAATCCAGCACTCCATTGTCCATTAGTCCATGGCCAGCCTATTTTCTTACAGAGCTTGTTATTTATCCAACTTCAATTTGGCAAGCTCTTGTTTACATTTTCTCTCATCCCTCCTGTCCACCAGCTCCTCTGGGGACAGTTTTCTTGAAGACCCACTGCGCCCTGCACATGGATGGATTGTGAATCCTGTGAAGATGTTCCCACCTCCTTAACAGGTCATAGTTTAAGGCCCTCAGGCAGGTCCTGCTTGAATTCTTCCTCAAATTCTGACCCTTCTTCCTCATTGTCTGAGGGGGCTGGTGAGCCTCCGCCCATGTCCTCAAAGCATTTTGAAGCTATGCCTTCTTAGTTTTTCTCTTGGTAGGCAAACGCTTCTTCCTGACAAATGTCCTTGAGCTGGACCACAGTGTAGCTCTCCAGGTTGGCTCACAAAAACTCCATCTTTGCAGATGTGGTCACAGACGCACCAGGCAGATGGGACTGAGGAAAATTTGGAAACATCAAAAAGTATCAATGTGGAACAGTAATGTACACCAATTACTGTATGGCACTGCACAAACACAAGTCCGATCGCTGATCACCAAATCTAGAAATTGGGTTTGTTTCTGTTCACCTTCAGTAAAGCTTTGAGTACTTGCAAGGAGAGCTTTTAAACGGCAGCCTCCATCCCGGCAGGGAAATTCTTGTCCCTTTGTAATGAATCTGCAGCAATCTCGCTGCCACTTGTGGCATCTTCTTTTGATGTTATCTTTCTTTGATAGTCAGTTTAGTTTGTGTCATGACCACTTGCTTTTGGTTTTAAAGTTAACTCCTGCTCATCAAGTATTTGCTTAGCATTTAGCCGCTTCGGACATTGTTGAGGCTTTAGGAATATCAGAAAAATATTTCATACTCAAATGCTTTTTCCATTCTCAATCTCTTTTTATTGTGGGCCTTGCATTGTCATTTCCCTTACCTTTTTGCCTTTTTGTTATTGCTTGCTTTACATTAGATTTTACCTCAAATCTCTCTTAATTTTCTAAATTTTGATTATATTCTACGATAGGGAGCAAAATATAAGTTTTTGCAACTCTTCCCTAGAGTTTATGACGTCTATAGAAGTGTTCAAATTTTGACTGTGCCCATTGGCCAATATTTTTATCTCATTACCAGACTTAGGCGCTGTAATTATAGGTGGTATGCACTGTTTCTCTAAAGGTTGGTGCAGTTGTTTAGTACCCCTTGAGTTTGATGAATTTTTAAGCTGTTTCTTTATCTCCAATAAAACTGTATCCAAAATTGTTGTTAATGTACTAAGTTTATCTATATTTGGAGAGAAAGGGCAGTTTGATCGATTAATTGCTGAATCCAGCTGGGCTTGTATTATAAGGCCATAATGATTAGCAAGTTTAGTGTCGATGCCATAGACGAATATGGCTAGCATGGTAAACAAATCCACCTGCAAGTCTATCTTTTTTTAATCTGGTAGTATAGGACATCCACCATCGAGGTTTTTTTAAAAGTATATCCCATGTACTCTTTATTGGGTCTGCTGCTGGGCTAGAGTCGACCTAGTATCGGTCCAGGCAGCACTCTCCCCGCAGCTCCACCAGCTGATACACGCCGCATTTGACGCCCAGCAGCAGAGTTTGAGCCTCATGCCCGACTCTGCACCAGGTTTTTGGTGTGATTGTGTTTCCGCGCTCCTGACATCAGCGCGTGTCTTGGTGTATCTCTGTTTTGGTATTTTGGTATTTCTTCTTTTACAGGTTGTTTCCCCACGTTAATCCAGCGCCATAGCGCCTTGCCGCCTCCTGCACCCGAGCCCCGGTGATCGCTTGCTCTTGCCCTGCCCCCTCCACACTCCCGCCCGCCTCCTCATCAATCCCGCCCTCCTCCCCTTTAAAATGGCGACCGCTGCGGGGTAGCGCTTGTGCTGACCAGTCCTCGGTCCAGACAGCACTCTCCCCGCAGCTCCACCAGCTGATACACGCTGCATTTGACGCCCAGCAGCAGAGTTTGAGCCTCACGCCCGACTCTGCACCAGGTTTTTGGTGTGATTGTGTTTCCGCGCTCCTGACGTCAGCGCGTGTCTTGGTGTATCTCTGTTTTGGTATTTTGGTATTTCTTCTTTTACAGGTTGTTTCCCCATGTTAATCCAGTGCTGTAGCACCTTGCCGCCTCCCGCCCCGAGCCCCGGTGATCGCTCGCTCTTGCCCCGCCCCCTCCACACTCCCGCCCGCCTCCCCTTTAAAACGGCGACCGCTGCGGGGGAGCGCTTGTGCTGACCAGTCCTCGGTCCAGACAGCACTCTCCCCGCAGCTCCATCAGCTGATACACGCTGCATTTGACGCCCAGCAGCAGAGTTTGAGCCTCACGCCCGACTCTGCACCAGGTTTTTGGTGTGATTGTGTTTCCGCGCTCCTGACGTCAGCGCGTGTCTTGGTGTATCTCTGTTCCGCCCGCCCGCCTCATCATCAATCCCGCCCCCCTCCCCTTTAAAACAGCGACCACTGTGCGGTCGCGTCACTGGCGTGCCTTAGGCGCGCCTAAGACAAGCCCGTGTGCGCCCATCCGCACCTGGACCGCACCCAGCACCAGGACCCCTGGTCCGCCGGGCCCCCCCCTGCTACACCTTCGGCAGCCTCCTCGCACTCAAACCCAGCCTCCTGAAACCCTGCATGCGGGCCTCACCCCTCAACACTCAAGGAGCCTTCTTGTGCGCCCACTGCCGCAACACTTTCTCCGTGGACCCCCCGCACACAACCGACAAAGACTCACCGGCAGCCAGACCCGCCAGCACCATAAACTGCATCCTTCTCACCGCACTCTCCCTACACCGGCACGCCTGAAATCTGGGACCTACTAGACACTCTCGCTCCCGACGTCGCCTTCTTCACTGAGACCTGGACGAATGCAAGCTCCAGACCTGACATCGCCACAGCCATACCAGATGGCTACAAGCTCAAGAGGCTAGGCCGCCCAAACCGACCAGGGGGGGAATCGTCATTGCACACAAATCCTCCCTGAACCTCAAACTCACCGTACCTGGCCCAAGCAACGGGCTTCCCAGCCTGGAACACCTCCACTTCCAGGTACACACCAACCCCAGGACAACGCTGCAGGGCACTCTCATCTATAGACCACCAGGACCTCGCACCCAACCCATTGCTACCATCATAGAACTCGCCGCAGCCCCCGCCATCGCCTCCACAGACTACATTCTGCTCGGAAATCTAAACTTCCACCTCGATAACCTTCAGGACCCCGACTCCAAAGTGCTACTGGAGTATCTCGCCGACCTAGGACTCAAACAGCTAGTCAACACACCCACGCACAGCACGGGACACACTCTGGACCACATGTTCACCGAAGGGCCGAACATCCGGTTCACCCACACCACCCGGCATCCCTGGACAGACCATCACTGCATCCACTTCACCTTCAATTCCAGCACCACGCCCAAACCAGCCCCACGCCCACCTACATGGAACTGGAGCAAGATCACTCCAGACCTCCTCAACACTACCCTCCTCCACAACCCTCCTGCAGCCACCACCGACCCAGACACCGCCGCCAAGGAACTCCGCCAGTGGATTACCAGCTGCGCTAACACACTAGCCCCCACCGGCAGTCTTCCACGACATGCCCCGCAAAAGACGGCTGGTTCACCACCAAACTCCTAGAGACTAGACGTGCCTGCAGGAGACTCGAGAAAACATGGAGGAACCAGAAGACAAACGAAGCCCTCATCAACCACAAGACCGCCATGAAGAACTACCACCAACTAATAAGGGACACCAAAAGAACCTTCATCAGGGAAACAATTAACGTCCACGCAGCAAACTCTAGTGCACTTTTCAATGTCATCAAACCATCATGCAAAGCCACTGACATCACACCCACCCAAGACCTCTGCAACAAGCTCAGCACCTTCTACCACCAGAAGATTATGACCCTTTACGACAATTTCAACGAACCAACTACGGCCTTCGCCCCTACAATCCCGACCAGCGCCAACCCAACACTCTCCACATGGAGCCCCGCTTCAGTCGAACTAATCACCACCACCATGAAGAAGGCCCACTTGGGCGCCCCCGCGGACCCCTGCCCCCCACACATCTTCCACAGAGCCATCACGGCCATCACTCCAGAGCTAACCCACACCCTCAACTCCTCCCTGGCTTTGTGCACCTGCCCCATGGACTGGAAGCGCGCCGAAGTAAGGCCCCTCCTCAAAAAACCATCGGCGGACCCAACCGACCTCAGGAACTACAGACCTACAGACCTACAGATCTACCTCCTTCCTTTCACGGCCAAAGTCTCAGAGCGAATCGTGAACACCCAGCTGACAACCTTCATCGAAGAAAACAACATACTGGACCCTTCCCAATCTGGTTTCCGCAGCAACCACAGCACCAAGACAGCCCTAATCGCGGCCACCGATGACATCCGCATGCTGCTAGATCAGAGACACACCGCACCCCTCATCCTCCTCGACCTCTCTGCAGCCTTCGACACCATCTCACATCGCACACTGACCACTAGACTCCACAACACGGGAAAACGCCCTCAACTGGATCCAATCCTTCCTCTCCAGCAGAACACAGAGGGTCATGCTCCCCCTTTCCTCTCCAAACCCACTGACATCATCTGCGGGGTCCCCCGGGATCCTCTCTGAGCCCGACCCTTTTCAACATCTACATGGCCCCCATCGCCGCCATCGTCAGACAGCACGGACTCAGCATCATATCCTATGCTGACGACACCCAGCTCATCCTCTCCCTCACCAGCAACCCCGAAGATACCAGAATGAGCTTCCAGGACAGAATGAGTGGAGTAGCCACCTGGATGAAGGACAGTTGCCTCAAACTCAACTCCGAAAAGACCGAGGTTCTCATCTTCGGACCCAGCCCCTCAGCCTGGTACGACTCCTGGTGACCTCCCGCCCTCGGCCCCTCTCCGACCCCAACAGACCACGCTCGGAACCTCGGCATAATCCTCGACTCCTCACTCTCTATGAACCGCCAAATCAATGCTATTGCCTCCGCCAGTTTCAACTGCCTCTGCACCCTACGAAAGACTTTCAAATGGATCCGCTCAGACTGCCGAAAGACCATCACACACACACTCATCACCAGCAGGCTCGACTACGGCAGCTCCCTCTATGCCGGAATCAACAAATCACTACTTCCCAAACTTCAAACCATCCAAAACGCCACCGCCAGGCTCGTCCTAGGACTACCACGCCGGGAACACATGACGCTGCACCTACGAGAGCTCCACTGGCTCCCCATTGAGAAGAGGGTCACCTACAAACTACTCACACACACGTACAAATCCCTGAACAACATCGGACCCAAATACCTCAACGATCGAATGAGTTTCCACAACCCCCAGAGGAACCTTCGCTCTTCCGACCTCGCCCTGGCAGAGTTCCCCCGCATCCACCAAAGCAGAGCCGGAGGGAGAGCCTTCTCCTACACCACCGCCACAGCATGGAATGCTCTCCCAGTTGAAATAAGACGCTCGACTACCCTACTCACCTTCAGACGGGCACTCAAGACCTGGCTTTTCAACTGATCGGAGCTGTTAGACTTATCCCTCCCCCAGCGCCTTGAAACCCTCACGAGTGAGTAGCACGCTTCACCAACCCCTGATTGATTGATTGATTGATTGATTGAGATAAGTGGTGCTTCTTGCTCCATAGACTCATTCTGCCTTTGTTGCTCCTCCGATAAGTTGAGAGCCTGATTGAACTCTAGGTCTTTGTGAAATGTTTCAGACACAAATTCTAGAGCTTGGAGAGAGGAGTGATCAAACTTATGGTTCACTTTAACTTCTGTCGTTATGACTCTATCGTTGCCTACCAATATTAATGTGGGCGGTACTGTTGTGAGGATGCCAATAATAACCTAGCTTCGGCTTTCATAGATGACTTGGGCACCTTTAATCTCCCCCTTCTTAATTCCGTACCTACCCGTCCTGTGGGGCACCTTCTAGACCCTATTATTTCTAATCTCTCTACCCTATCCTTCATTCCAGAGCTTCAACTCTGCTGGACAGATCATTTTGCAGTGCCGTTTAGTATTAAGGTCCTTTCTATTCCCCTTACCCGACCTGCTCTGCAACCCATAACCAGAAACTGGTCTAAACTTGATGTGGCTGAGTTAAATAAACTGCTTCTTAACAAAATCCCCACCCTCATTTCCCAACCTGATTCAGACCAAATCTCCATGCACCCAGGCTACTGACTCGGTCCTGCCACTTGCATCTAAATTGCAATGCAGAATGCATCCTCCTACTCCTTGGCTCACTGATGTCCTCAGATTTGAAAAAAACTGCTGTAACGTCTTGGAAAGACATCGGAGGAAACATTACATGTCCAAGGCTAAGTCGGATGTATGTGGCAACTCTGAAAAGATACCATGCCTCGTGCAAATCTGCCCATACAACGTACTATTCAGAGAAGATAATTAACTCCCAACACTGACAGAAGACTCTGTTTAAAGTTGTGAACAAACCTTCGGCAGCTAGCTACATTCTGCTGTCCTCCTTCTCTTTCTCAACATAAATGTGACGAGCTAGCCACCATTTTTCGAAGTAAAGTAGAGTCAATTTACTGTCACCTAGATGCTCACACTACTAAATTAGTGAATCTGGCATCTCCTGCCATCCAAGCAGATGGACACCTGCACTTAAACCCCTCGGACTATAAGTCGGATGAACTTTCGAAAATTAGGGATTGGTCCTCTTTGGGCCTGGCTACATTACAAATGGTACTGGGATCAATCATGTCTGGCTCCCCGCTAGATTCTCTTCCTCATTCAAAACTGAAACTTTTAAACGACGTCCTCACTGTGATTCTTGGTCTCCTCAACTCATCCTTGAGTGCAGGGTACATACCTCAGAATTGAAAACACACTCTTGTCCTCCCTTTGGTAAAGAAGGGTGACCTTGACCGTCTCTGCTTGGCAAATGTTCGTCCAATCTCCCTTCTTTCTATCTTCTCTAAGATCCTGCAAAGGCATGTTAATACCCAACTTTCCTCCTTCGTTGTGACTTGCAACTTGATTCATCTGACGCTGTCCGGTTACATGGCAGGCCCTAGTACTGAATCCGCTTTACTTGGGGTCATGGAACTCCTTAGGCAACAACTCTACTCTAGCGGTGCTGCCGCCTTCATCCTGTTTGACCTGGGTGCGTCTTCTGATACAGTATCGTAACCCATCTTGTCAGACAGACTTGAGGCTTCAGGCATTGAAGGCTTAGCCTTGAGGCCGTTGACCTCCTTTTTGAAATATCACACTTTTCAGGTCTCATCAGCCAACACTACATCCAGGACCTTAGCACTGACCTCTGGTGTTTCTCAGGGATCCAACTGAGCCCTATGCTCTTCAACATTTACATTCACCCTTTGGCGGACATAATTGAGAAGTCTGGACTTACCCTCTTCTCTAATACTGATGATACTCCGATTATATTTTCATTATTACCTACTCAGAGTCAAGATCTCTCGCTACTCTAGCTTGGTCTCAGAAATGTCTCCCTCTGGATTAACAGAAATGAGCTAAAGCCTAATGGCAAATAAAACTGAGGTCTTAGTTCTGGGAAATAACCCCGAACTTTGGGGAGTTAATCATTGGCCTGATTCGCTGGGGCCACTACCTACTCCGGTAACTAAGTTTAAGAATCTCGGCTACATCATCGATAACAACCTCTCCCTTAAGCCTCAGGTGTCGAAGGTGATGGAGCAGGTAGTGCAAAATTTTGTATACCTCCTCTATTTTTGCATGAAAATACTAATTATATAATCTATTAATTATAATATTATTAGACGAGTGTTGCATGCATACTAATTAACATTATTAATACTTAAACTACACATGGGATTTGCTAATTGCATGGCTAAATAACTCTTATAACTAAAATCTGTACGCATATTAACAATAGTATATGTGGTAATAGAATACTGCATGATATGTTGCTTTGTGATGTTGCACCCTTGAGGACGTTCGATAAAGGTGAATATAATTGCTTTAAATGTCGCTATGTGCTAGATAAATACAAGCACATGGAGGGATTAGCAAGAGGTTAACATTAGGATCACCATTTCTATGAATTAATTATTCTGTTGTGTTTGTTTCGCTTAAGTTGGCATCTGGGCCTAAATCCAATATGGCTGCTGTCACCACACGCAGAAGAGGCCACTGTCTCATGAGGTGCGGAGTGAGCTGCGCATGTGCAAGAAATCTCCTAATCCTCGTAGTGACCTTTGCACAAAGTGTCCCCAGTCAAGGATACAAAACGGGACACTCGCCAAGACAGGGGAACAATCGACCTTACAGTAAACCGGAACAAGCCGATACTTCGCTAACCAATGACCTCACCCCTCGAACTGTACTGAAAATCTGGGAATACAAGTCGTACGATCTCAACCAGTCCATCACGACTGTTCTAAAATTTAAAATTATTAAGGGAAATTTAAATTATTAAAATTTCCCTTAATAATTTTAAATTATTAAGGGAAATAAGGATTCTGAGTCTTAAAATGTGTTTTAGCTGGTTCTAAATCACCATCAACCAATCCAACTAAATTGGTCCGTTGACCAAGTGGGTGGAGTGCCTTGATGTTTGGGACTAGGGAATCTATAGGCGAAGGATGTTAATGTATATTTTGTAAAATAACATTTCTCTCCCTGTAGGTTATAAGGTATTTCCCCCCACATGTCCAGCGCTTGAATTACTCATCCCTCCTGTGTGCAGACTCGTGAGAGAGACATATGAGTGTTGGTGTTATGGGCCCCACCAATTAATGCATGTATGAATGAGCTAGAGTGACGTCAGGTCTGCGACGCAGGGAAAATATCAGTATATGTTGTTCCCCATTTCCCAGTCTTGCGCTGGATCAGTTTTTCTGGTAGCAGAGTTATGGTTTTTATTGTTTTGGTTTGGTGATTATTGCTTGTAAAATTGCTTATTGATTGTGGGAAAGTATTGGTTTATGTATTAACACTCTATGTTGAGTCGCGTCGAGTTCTGTGTTGTTTGACAGCTTCTGGGATGTAGGAAGTCGGAAGTTTGTAACGGTTCCGTAGTAGAGCAGAGGTAAGCACTGCTCTCGGGAAAGACTGAATTGTTGTTGCCCTGTAGGTACACAGGGAAAACGTGTGACGATTGAAGATGAACGACGCATTGTCTGGGTTCGATTCGGTAACATCGTCGTGTGTTGCCATTAGGGACATTTTCTGTATGAGAGAAATGTATGGTAGCGCAGGTCACCTGTGAAATTCTGGTCTTAGGTACCAGGAGTCCAAAAGGCACTCTGATTACGCTTATCACTGGAAAGGTAATAGGTGTTCCCTAAGCTTGTTAGAAGGATAAAGTAGAGGGAAGTGCTACTTTGTTAACGAGTGTAATAATTCTGTAGTAGAGCAGACTGTTCGCTGCTCTCGGGAAAGACTGAATTCTGTGTGAATGAACTACATTTTCCGTATGAAAGTGCGTGAATGAAATAGCATTCAGGTTAATTGTGAAACTCTGGTTTTATTTCTCAGGAGCAGAGCGTCTCCAACTATGTGTCTTAATTCTGGAGAAACGGTTAGCTAATGCTTGCTAGAAGGGTAAGGTAGAGGGATGTGCTACTTTATCAACGGAAGTAACGATTTTGTAGTAGGGCAGAGGTGCGCTGCTCTCGGGAAAGACGGAATTGTTGTGAGAAAGGTCATTAACTATTCTTTTGTTAGCGAAACAGATAATGGTGGCGTTTCTATGTCATTACTAACAGATCTGTAAGACAGAAGAACGTAAGAAAGTTTGCCGATAAATTTTGTAAAGGAGGGGTCAGCAGAAGCAGGTGACCCCTGTGCCCCACACAGCCGGTCGCTCCTCGCCCTCTCTGCCCTGCTAGTGCTGCCTGCCTGACGCTTCCTGCTGCCTGCTTCCCGCACTTTTTCGCCACCGACGCCGCCCAGTGACTTCTTTCCCGCCGCTGACCCTGCTGACCCGCCTCCCCTTCCGGCCCATTGGACACCCCGCTCCCGCCTCCCAGCGGCTCCTCCCCCCCGGCTCCTTACTTATGACGCCCCCAGAGCGACCGCGTAGCGGACGCGCGCAGCGGGAGCACTGATTGAGCGCTGAAGGTGCGCCAAAGGTAAGCCTGTCTGCGCCCGTCCGCGCCTGGACCGCGCCCAGTGCCAGGACCCCTGGCCCCCGCAGTCACCCGCCCACCCGCCGGACCTACGACGCCACCGAACTCAACGCACTCAACGCCGGCCGAGTCCCGAGCTGCTACCAAGCCACCCCGGGACGCAACCACGGACCCTTCTGCTGCAACGCCTGCAAATTCACCTGCATCCAGACCTGCACTACACCAGCACCAACCAAGACCAAGACGAGCAACAGCAACAGCCACCTGAAGTGCATCCTGCTCAACACCCGCTCCGTCCACCGACACGCCATCGAACTCTGGAACCTGCTCGACACCGCAGCCCCAGACATCGCCTTCCTCACGGAAACCTGGATGAACGCCTCCTCAGCGCCCGACATCGCCATCCCAGACGGCTACAAGATCATCCGAAGGGACCGCATCAACCAGACCGGAGGAGGCATCGCCATCATCCACAGGAACACCATCCGTATCACGACCAACACCGACGACACCCTCACACCCACCGAGCACCTGCACTTCCAGATCCACATCAACCCCAAGACCACCCTCAGAGGCACCCTCATCTACAGACCCCCAGGACCACGCACACAATTCAGCGAAGACATCGCCGAGTTAATCAGCCCGCACGCCCTTGCCTCCGCTGACTACCTCCTCCTCGGGGACCTCAACTTCCACCTGGAGAACAACAACGACCGCAACACCACCACCCTGCTGGACAATCTCGCAAACCTCGGACTCAAGCAACTGGTGACCACCCCCACCCACTACGCGGGACACACACTCGACGCCATCTTCTCATCCAGGAAGGACATCTCCTTCAGCCACGCCACCGGACTCCACTGGACGGACCACAGCTGCATCCACTTCAGCTTCAGAAGGACCACGATCCACCACCACCAGCAACAGGTTGCACGCCGCAGCTGGAACAAGATCACAGCCGACCAGCTCGCAACCTCCCTGAGCAAGAACCCACCCACCAGCGCAACGAACCCCAGCCAAGCGGCCACCAACCTCACGAAGTGGATCAGCGACTGCGCAGACGACCTCGCCCCTCTGAGGACCCCGCCTAGCAGCCCGGCAGCAAGACAGCCCCATGGTTCACCGACGAACTCAAGAGCTCCAAGAAGAACTGCCAAGCCCTCGAGAGAGACTGGCGCAGAGACCCAACACCTGACAACATGACGGCCCTGAAGCTCGCCACCCGAAAACACCACCAACTGATCCACGCCACCAAGAAAACAGCATTCAAGGAACGACTGGACAACAACGCACACAACAGCAAGGAACTCTTCAACATCGTTAAAGAGCTCTCCAACCCCAACGCCGGAAACAACGACATCACCCCTTCGCAAGACCTCTGTAACTCCCTCGCCTCCTACTTCCACAACAAGATTGCGGACATACACAACAGCTTCAGCACTCTACAGTCGCACGCCACGTCCGAACCACCGCCCCCCACCACCACCCTCCGCGCCTGGACCCCGATCAGCTCCGAAGACACCGTCCGCACGATGAACACCATCCACTCCGGGTCTCCGACCGACCCCTGCCCCCACCATGTCTTCAACAAGGCCGACGCTGTCATCGCACCCCACCTGCGAGACATCATCAACACCTCCTTCGACACCGCTACTTTCCCGGAGAGCTGGAAGCACGCCGAACTCAGCGTTCTACTAAAGAAGCCATCAGCCGACCCCACCGACCTCAAGAACTACCGCCCCATCTCGCTGCTCCCGTTTCCAGCAAAAGTCATCGAGAAGACCATCAACAAGCAGCTGTCTGCCTTCCTTGAGACAAATGGATCCCTCGACCTCTCGCAGTCTGGCTTCCGAGCCAACCACAGCACCGAGACCGCCCTGATCGCAGCCACCGATGACATCCGAACCCTGCTCGACAACGGAGAAACAGCGGCCCTCATCCTCCTAGACCTCTCCGCAGCCTTCGACACGGTCTGCCACCGTACCCTAGCGCAGCGCCTCAACAACGTCGGAATCCAGGAGAAGGCACTAGAGTGGATCATCTCCTTCCTCACCGGAAGGACACAGAGAGTCCGCCTCCCACCGTTCAGATCAGAAGCCACCGAAGTCATCTGCGGCGTTCCTCAAGGCTCCTCGCTTAGCCCAACCCTCTTCAACGTCTACATGAGCCCCCTCGCAGCCATCGCACGCCAGCACAACCTCAACATCATCTCTTACGCCGACGACACCCAGCTGATCCTCTCCCTCACCAACGACCCCGACACCGCCAGAGCCAACCTACACGAAGGGATGAAAGAGGTAGCCGAATGGATGAAGAACAGCCGCCTGAAACTGAACTCAGACAAGACGGAAGTCCTCATCCTGGGTTCCTCACCCTCCGCCTGGGACGACTCCTGGTGGCCCCCCGCCCTAGGCAACGCACCCAAACCAACAGACCATGCTCGCAACCTGGGCTTCATCCTGGACGCCTCCCTCTCCATGACCAGACAAGTCAACGCCGTCTCCTCGGCGTGCTTCAACATCCTGTGCATGCTACGTAAGATCTTCCGGTGGATCCCCACCGAGACCAGGAAAACGGTCACCCAGGCCCTCGTCACCAGCCGTCTGGACTATGGCAACTCCCTCTACGCCGGAACCACCGCCAAACTCCAGAAGAGACTCCAGCGGATCCAGAACGCCTCTGCACGTCTCATCCTGGACATCCCCCGCCGCAACCTCATCTCCGGACACCTGAGAGACCTGCACTGGCTCCCGGTCAACAAGAGAATCACCTTCCGTCTCCTCACCCACGCACACAAAGCCCTACACAACCAAGGCCCAGGATACCTCAACAGCCGCCTCAACTTCTACGCTCCCAAACGCCAGCTTCGATCGACCAGCCACGCCCTCACTGCCGTCCCCCGCATCCGAAGAGCCACCACAGGAGGAAGGTCCTTCTCCTACCTTGCCGCCAAGACCTGGAACTCCCTCCCGACCCACCTCCGCCTTACCCAGGACCACCTCGCCTTCAGGAAGCAGCTCAAGACCTGGCTGTTCGAGCAGTAGCGGACCCCCTCCCCTAGCGCCTTGAGACCCTCCGGGTGAGTAGTGCGCTATACAAATGCTTTGATTGATTGATTGATTGATAGTGAGAAAAGCTGACGTCAGAAAGACCGCGCTGGGATTGGCCACTTAATAAGAAACGTAGGTGCTCCTGATTGGTGCGTTAGTGTATGCCGCGCTGAGAGTGGAGAATTACTGATGTGACATAGACGCTCCGGATTGGTGTGTTAGTGTAAGTCGTGCTACGATTGGTTAAAATAACAGAATAGTCGTAGGGAAAATCTAGCGATACACAGAAGGCAAAATGTCGTATTACGATCCACCAGAAAAGGAGAAAAAGTCCTGGTTTGGAAAGATCAAGAGTTTATTTAAAAAGGACAAACCGATTGTGACTAGAGAGGGACAGTTGCTTCCCCCACTAAAATCGCCCACATCCTATATGGTTGCGAAATACGGATATCATACATGTATTTGGTTGGACAATTGGGCAAAGTATACAAAAGATGATGGAGTTTTAGCATTTCCAGAACATGGTTCATTTAATTTAGCGGTTTTGAGAAATTTGAGAGAAAGAATGATGAATCTAGAACCGAGACCTAGACCAACACAGTTTGAGGCATTGACAGAATGGGAAGATGAGATGCATAACAGAGAACGACAGAGGAGTGGCGGAAGGTACAAATCTATGTTTGGTAGATCATATGGACAGGAGAATGATGATGATAGAATGAGGAGATGGTGAAGCGCAAATATGACTGAGGGTTTGTTTCCTGTAAGAAATGAGCAATAGAAAATGTATGGAAAAGAGAAATAATATTGAGTCAAGAGGGTATGGTGTGCATGAATCGGAGGATGATGTTCTTGACGACATGTTTTATAAAAATCCACCCCCTTATCAATCAGATTCCACATTATTGACAACAAGTGCCCCAATGAGAGAGACTCCACGAAATAAAAAAATTTGAATCAGTATCACAAGAAACATGAAGAAACGATCCTTTTAGAGAAACAGAGAAAACACAACATGGTAAAATAGGTAATGAAAATTCAGCTGATCTGGCGAAAACCACTTTAGAATTAACTGAGAAAATTCTGGAATTGACACAAAATTTGGAAGCCGTAACCGTTCCAGTAACTATAGGACCTGTAATGCCTATTTTTGATAAACAGAAGGATAGTGACGATTCCTTTTAACAGTAATAAACAAAATGAGAGACCAGAGAAAATTGTAGATGAGAACCCATGGAGACAAACAACCGGTATTCCAGAACAAAGTACGCATAAAAATTTGACACAAAATCAAAGTCTAGTGGATAGAATAATAATGACGACAGAATCAGTCCCAGGATTACCAAAGAGATTAGCACAACAAACTACTGAGAAAGATAGTGTAGGGCCTACTTCAGATGAATTAAGTGAATGGCTAAGGAGTTTGCAGCAGAAAGATAAAGAATCCCAATCTATAGATGTGGTCAAACTGAAGATTGTTTTGGAAGAATTAATAGTAGGGACTATCCCCACGGAGAAGTTAAAAGCCTATCAGGATGAAGAAATACTATTTTTATGTAAAAGTATAACCTGGAGAGCAAGAAATCTACATGAGAGACTAGAAGAAGTAGCAAATGAAATGGGTATAGACTTTGAAAAAGTAAAAGCTTTACAAAAACCATACAGAGTAGATTTTTCTGAAAACGATATTGAAAATCAGAATACCGCAGGAAGAACAACTCAGATTAAAGACATAATCATTCTGTTAAGAAAATGGGGAGATGTAGATAAATGGAAGAGTAGGTGGTTCCGAAAAGGAGATGATGCCTCGGATAAAACATTTGCAGCTTTCCCGGTAAGAGAAAAGGAAAAGGTAGTAACAGAATGTCCCATGAGATAAATTCCAGGAGGAGGATATGTACATGTCCCTTGGACTAGACAAGATATTTTGTCATTTACCAATGATTTCCCTCGACTACGCAAACAGCCAGTCGACTGGTATAGACAAGTGGATAGGTTCGTAAAGTTATCAAAATTTTTATGGATTGATTTAAATAGTCTTTTTGACATAATAGTACCAGCAGATTTATGGACAGAGTGCAAAACTAATGATAAATTGGCCTACACAAGAATACCCTTGGGACCCAAAAACAGGTGCCCCTGATCCCGAAGTTATGAAAAAATATGAACAAGTAATTACCTTTCTGAAAAACAAAGTACCTCCCAAGGAGACTGATTGGGTAAAAATTGACAGGACTCATCAGAAAGCCAAGGAATCAGTACACGCTTATTATGAGAGGTTGATCCTCGCCTTTAAGCAATTCAGTGGTGATGGTAATTTGAGTAAAAGGATTTAAGCCACCTTGTATACCGATTTGTATTTGGGCTGCGTCCAGAAATAAGTGAAATGATTAAACAGCATACAGTAGACTGGCAAAATAAGAAAATAGATGAAGTACTGAGACTTGCAAAATATTTTTGTGATGAAATTGAAGCCAAACAGCGTAAGTTAAAAGAAAAAGCTATGTGGGCACAGGTAAAGGTGGCAGAAAGACAGGAAGCTCAATTGATTGAACAGGCAAATGGTACAGGTATGAAACCTAAATTTAATGTTGGAAAAGGAAAGGGACAATTTAATATAGAAGAAGCCAAAAAGAAGTGGCCATGTCATAATTGCTGAAGAGTAGGGCACTGGAAATCCGAGTGTAAATTTCCCCCGAGTACAAATGGTGATAATGCATCATTGAATTCGCAGGTGCAGAAAGAGGTGAGCTATCAACCACAGCGACAGCAGCAGGTTGTTGTTATTGTTATTGTTATATTGGATTTATATCGCGCCCAATCACCTGCAGGTCTCTAGGCGCTCGGAAATCGATGGTATCAACAATAAACTTGGCAAAGGAACACAGAGTAAAAGACACTCCCTGGTCTAGATTACACTCCGGATTCTTCTAAACAGCAATGTTTTTAACATCTTTCTAAACCGCAGGAGGTTCCCCTCCCTGCGCAGCACCTCAGGCAGCGTGTTCCATAGTTGAGGAACTAACACAGAGAAGGCTCTTCCTCCCTTAGTTACAAGTTTGTAACGGGGACAGACCAATAGCTGAGAATCTGAGGATCTAAGTGTTCTCATTGGGCTGTACACCTCCAAACGATCTGTAATGTAGGCAGGTGCCTGACCGTAAATTGCCTTATGAGCCGTGCATAAGTTCTTAAATTCCACTCGCTCTTTAATGGGGAGCCAATGCAGGCTATGTAGCAGGGGGGAGGCCTTAGTTCTCCTTGGGAGTCTAAAAATAAGTCATGCAGCGTCATTCATCACGACCTGTAATCTGTTAGTCAGAGTTTTAGGTAGGCCGAGATAGAGGGCGTTTCCGTAATCTATCCTTGAAATGACAGTTGCTGCTACGATTGAGCGCATCATCGATTGAGAGAGGACAGGGGCTAACTTCCGCAGCTGTCGGATGATATTTGTACAGCTTCCCACCACGGAAGAAATTTGACTGGCCATTGACAGGTCACAATCCAGCTTGATCCCCAAGCTCTTTACAGTCAGACTTGGTTTTGGAGCAAGGCCTAATTCCGCCGGCCAATAGAGGTCACTCCAAGGTGAGGCGGTGGATGGAATCACCAATACCTCAGTCTTATCTGGATTGATCTTCAACAGATTTTCGGTCATCCATTGTACAGTGTACCTCAAGATGTTCTGGGCTTTGAGTTGTGCGGTCCTTGTATTGTCGACACTCAGCAACAGCTGCGTGTCGTCCGCTTAATTAAAGACTCTACAGCCCCTGCTGGCCAATGATGCAATCAGAGGTTGTAGGTAGAGATTGAATAGAAGTGGGGATAAGGCAGAGCCCTGTGGCACCCCACATTCCAAAGTCCCCACCTCAGATGTTTCATCCCCCAGTTGTATCCTTTGTGTCCTTCCCAAAAGGAAGGATTGCAACCATTTAAAGGCCAGGCCTTTGATCCCAAAGTCATTCAGTCTATCCAAGAGTAAGGCATGACTGACCGTATCGAACTCCGCTGATAGATCTAACAAAATCAGGGCGCTCGGTTCCTTACAGTCAGCCATGCCTCTTAATTCATCCAGCACCGAGAGCATCACCAACTCGGTGCTGTGATGAGCTCGGAACCCTGCCTGTCGCTCATGGAGTAGATGGTGAGACTCCAGATACAGGGACAGGGACTTTAATACATGCTGTTCCAGTATTTTTGAGAGGAAAGGCAGCTGGGAAATAGGCCTGTAGTTCTTTAACACTGCAGGATCCGCACCAGGTTTCTTCAGTAGAGGCCTTACTCGTGCCTCCTTGAATTCCATCGGTAGGTACCCTATTTCCAAGGATCTATTGAGGAGGGAGATAATACATTCCTCCAATAATGGACGAGCTACACGAAAGACACTGGGTGGACACGGATCTGCTGGAGAGCCAGATTTAATTTTACCCATCAGTTGCTCCAGACTCAACGCATTCAGCTCTGGAAACACTGTGATAGTGCAGTCAGCTGAGTTATAGGGGGCCGAGGTTATGGTAGTCCCATTTACCATACCACTCTTTATTTCCATGATAATGGTCTTCAATTTTTCTAAAAAGTACCCCTGAAAAGAATTACAATTTATAAGGGACTTGGAGTTTTCAGGTTTTTTACTCAGCTCTGACAGAATTTTAAACGTCTCTTTCTGGACGTTAGCTGCCTTACTTAAGCGGGACTCATAATGTTCCGCTTTAGCTAGAGCAATGAGCTTTTTATATAAGTGAAGGGAGGCTTTATAAAGATTCCTAGCTGTATCCTGCTTAGTTTTCCTCCAGCCTCTTTCCAAGGCTCTGAGCTTTCTTTTGTGCTCCCTTAAAGATGGCGTAAACCAAGGAGCCCCCTTACCAGGTCCCTTTATTAGCTGTGATCTTACTGGCGCTATCTGGTCGATAACCTGAGCCAAGCTCCGTGTTAGATCCGCGTATTCTCGGTCCAGACTACCTTCCAGAACCAAGGACTGGTTCATTGGCGATAGCGCCTTGGTCAGAGTTATTAAGTCAACCTCTGCCCATTTACGGGTTCTCCTAGTTTCCAATGGTAGATTGTGTATATGACCGTCGATGCGTATCTCGCAGGACACTAGATGGTGGTCTGACCATATGCATGGTACAACATCTTTGAGGGTGACATTTGAGTCTGTAGTCCACACGAGGTCAAGAACATGACCTTCAGTGTGTGTGGGAATTTCCACAAGTTGTTTAAAACTCAGGGCAGCCATCATGGTGTCCAATTGGCGAGTGGCCAGGTCCCAGTGGGGGTTATCCCAGTGCAGGTTAAAATCTCCTGTGACTAAAATTTTCATGTATCGGGTACATAGGTCCGACATAATAGGCCCAAAAAAGTCATAAAAGAGTGGGGTTGAGTTTGGTGGGCGATAGACTGACAAAACCACCCAACAGGAGTTATTCAGGGTTATCTTTACCCCAAGCAGGTCAGCTAGGTCTATTGACTCAGATAGCAGTCTTTCAACTGACAGGATCTTTTTAAAAAGGATCGCTACCCCTCCCGGGCGGTTATGCCATATGGCATCATAGCCCCTGGGAGAGCGGCAATGATGTCAGGCATCGAGTTATCACCCAACCAGGTCTCCGAGAGGGTCAGGACATCGATATCATTGTCCTGAAGCAGGCTATAGACTTCCACATGATGACAGTGGAGTGATCGAGTGTTTAAGCTAACAATCTTCAGTGTAGAACGCCGGCCTGAGGGGGTAGCCTTATGAGGGCGAGATATAGCATAGTTATTAATGTTCATCAGGGTTACGCAGTCCGGGCACCGCTCACCTTTATCCAGACTGCGCAGCTCCTCTGAGGAGTAAGTACGCGCGGACGGGCGCAGACGGGCTGGACTCTGGCGTGACTCCGGCGATGCTCTGGCGAACCCGCCGCGCGTGCCCGCTGCGCGTCGACATGACCGGCATAAGTACCGGTCTAGCGTCCTTGTGACGACTAGACCGCTCCGATCCTCAGCCCTCACCCAAGATGTCCGCCGTTCTGGCAGTGCAGTGTGATTTAAATGGGGAAAGGGACCCGCTCCAAACGCGGTGTTCTCAGATTTTTAATGTGCAAGTATGTGACAGGTATATAGCAAATAAAAGCAGGGTACAATGGTAAAAATTAATTTCTACTCAAAAAACAAAACGAGAACTCTAAAAACAAGCTGTAATGCTCCTGGTGAGCGCGCTACGCTCTTCGATGTGCTAGAGCTTCTCTATGTTGCCAGAATAATAATCTCCAAGTAACCGGCCGCCTGATTTACCCGGCTTAAGTACCGGTCTAGCGTCCTTGTGACGACTAGACCGCTCCGATCCTCAGCCCTCACCCAAGATGTCCGCCGTTCTGGCAGGGCAGTGTGATTTAAATGGGGAAAGGGACCCGCTCCAAACGCGGTGTTCTCAGATTTTTAATGTGCAAGTATGTGACAGGTATATAGCAAATAAAAGCAGGGTACAATGGTAAAAATAAATTTCTACTCAAAAAACAAAACGAGAACTCTAAAAACAAGCTGTAATGCTCCTGGTGAGCGCGCTACGCTCTACGATGTGCTAGAGCTTCTCTATGTTGCCAGAATAATAATCTCCAAGTAACCGGCCGCCTGATTTACCCGGCTTAAGTACCGGTCTAGCGTCCTTGTGACGACTAGGCCGCTCCGATCCTCAGCCCTCACCCAAGATGTCCGCCGTTCTGGCAGTGCAGTGTGATTTAAATGGGGAAAGGGACCCGCTCCAAACGCGGTGTTCTCAGATTTGTAATGTGCAAGTATGTGACAGGTATATAGCAAATAAAAGCAGCGTACAATGGTAAAAATAAATTTCTACTCAAAAAACAAAACGAGAACTCTAAAAACAAGCTGTAATGCTCCTGGTGAGCGTGCTACGCTCTACGATGTGCTAGAGCTTCTCAATGTTGCCAGAATAATAATCTCCAATAGAATCAGGCATCTAAACCGCCTTTTCCACAGAGCGTAAATCCTCAGAAATACAGTAATGAGACAGGATTCTGCCGCGCGCTAGTGCTGTTTCGCAGTATTGGCTACAACGCGATGAGAGTGAGTCAGAAGAAAGCTATTGACGGTGCCGAGGGGAGGAAGAAGAGTGCGTACTTGGCACAACTCTAGAAGTAGACCAGACAGGCCCTTTTGTCGATGGAAAGGTAAATGATGAAGATATTACTTTCCTAGTTGATACTGGTGCTACTCGTTCAACTGTCAGGTCAGCTGATGTTAAAAACCTTCCTCTCTCGGATGAAACAATCCAAGTAGTTGGGGTATCCAACAGACAGATTAAAACATATCTCACAGAACCAGTAAAAGTTAACATAGGGAAATTTTCTGAAATGCACCGCTTTGTTGTGTGTGATTCAAGCCCTGTAAATTTGTTAGGAAGAGATTTGTTGTGCAAAATGAATTGCACCATATTTTGCACTCCCGATGGTATAGCATTTGAGACCCCTGATGAAGATGTACTTATAAAATGACAATGGCTAATATGGAACCTGAGATTACTGAGGCATTTGCTGTATTTAACCCTGAAGAACTACCAAAGGAACTGAAAAAGACAGTAAAGGCAGATGTCTGGGATTTCACAGGAGAAGATGTAGGCTTAATGAAAAATGTGGATCCTGTAAAAATGACTATAAAGGAAGGAATAAGTTACCCAAATATTCCTCAGTATAAATTGAAACCCGAAATAGTTGAAGGAGTTACTCCTATAATAGAGAAAATGATTAAACAAGGTTTTTTGAGAGAAATAATGAGTAGTCCATGTAATTCACCAATTATGGGCCTGAAAAAGCCTGATGGAACGTTCAGAATAGTTCAAGATTTTAGAAAAATAAACAAGATAGTTGTGTCATGTTGTCCTATTGTACCAAATCCGTCTGTGATTTTGTATCAGATTCCACATGATGCAGAAAGGTATACAGTGATTGACCTGTGTCATGCTTTCTTTTCCATCCCATTGCATTAAGACAGCAGATTTTTGCGTTCCGGTTTAGGGAACGTATTTTGGCATGATGCCGTATCCCACAGGGGTATACAGAGAGCCCCTCAATATTTAACCAGATATTGAAAAAGTCCTTAGAAGATCTAGAGATGTCCGAGAGCTCAATATTAGTCCAATACATTGACGGCCTGCTTGTGGCGTCAAAAACACGAGAAGCTTGTGTATTGGATACCATAGCATTGCTAAATCATTTAGCAGATGGAGGACTTAAAGTATCCCCATCAAAATTGCAATTTTGCCAGCATGAAGTAAAATATTTAGGCCATGAAATTGAAAAAGGATTGAGGAAAATAACTGCAGAGAGAATCAAGATAATAAAAGTAATGAGAGCCCCAATGACGCAAAGAGACGTAAGAATGTTGCTTGGAATGGTAGGATATTGTCGCCAGTGGATAAGTAACTTTTCCCTGATTGCAAAACCTTTGGTACGCCTGACAAGAAGTGATGTAAAAGATCCCATTGAATTGAATAAAGAAGAGTTAACAGCCTTTAAACAATTGAGAGATAGTTTGTGTGAGGCCCCAGCACTTGGTATGCCTGATTATGAGAAAGAGTTTGAACTATACTGCAGCGAAAGGAATGGATGTGCACTCTCTGTATTATTACAGAAACATGGAAAACTGAGAAGACCAATTGCATATTTTTCAGCTATACTTGACCAACTAGCTGTAGCGTTACCTGGATGTCTGAAAGCAGTGGCTGTCACTTGTAAGAGTCTGGAACAGAGCGAGGGAAATGTGATGGGATATCCTGTGCGAGTATTTGTACCTCATGATGAGGCAATCCTTTTAACAAGGAGCCGTACTCAGTTCATGACACATAGTCGGCTGACTAAATATGAAAAAGTCATATTAGGTGCAACGAATGTGAGCCTTGTAAGATGTCTGAATGTAAATCCTTCAACATTATTACCAGATGCTGAGAATGTGGAAGTCAGAGATGATGTGGATCATGACTGCTTAGATGTGCTTTATTTTTGTACAAAAACACGACCTGATATAAAAGATCTACCTCTGACAGAAAGTGACTATGTGATGTTTGTGGACGGATCATGCTGGAGAACAGACGAAGGAATTCTGAGTGCAGCATATGCAGTGTGCACAGTGCCCTAAGTGGGATGGGTATTCCCAGACGTGGGACCCGTGCTCACTACACCACTGGAGTCAAGCTATCCTGGCTGATGACGGCTGATAGCCAGAAACCGGTCCTAGGATGCTTGTTTCCGGTCCAGGGAAGACATGGCTTGGCAGTTCGGGCTGGACTGTTCCCATGAGGCACAGGGTCAAGACTGATTTGCATATGGCCATGTCTGAACTGGGGTGGCGTAGTGGGCAAAAGAACGATGGATTTAACCCAGATCTCTTGACTGGGGGAGAATGTCTGCATTGTCAGCATTCCGTCCATCATTTGTTTGTTGTAACGCTTTTCGCCCTAAGTGGGATGGGTATTCCCATACGTGGGACCCGTGCTCACTACGCCACTGGAGTCAAGCTATCCTGGCTGATGACGGCTGATAGCCAGAAACCAGTCCTAGGATGCTTGTTTCCGGTCCAGGGAAGACATGGCTTGGCAGTTCGGGCTGGACTGTTCCCATGAGGCACAGGGTCAAGACTGATTTGCATATGGCCATGTCTGAACTGGGGTGGCGTAGTGGGCAAAAGAATGATGGATTTAACCCAGATCTCTTGACTGGGGGAAAATGTCTGCATTGTCAGCATTCCGTCCATCATTTGTTTGTTGTAACGCTTTTCGCCCTAAGTGGGATGGGTATTCCCAGACGTGGGACCCGTGCTCACTACGCCACTGGAGTCAAGCTATCCTGGCTGATGACGGCTGATAGCCAGAAACCGGTCCTAGGATGCTTGTTTCCGGTCCAGGGAAGACATGGCTTGGCAGTTCGGGCTGGACTGTTCCCATGAGGCACAGGGTCAAGACTGATTTGCATATGGCCATGTCTGAACTGGGGTGGCGTAGTGGGCAAAAGAACGATGGATTTAACCCAGATCTCTTGACTGGGGGAGAATGTCTGCATTGTCAGCATTCCGTCCATCATTTGTTTGTTGTAACGCTTTTCGCCCTAAGTGGGATGGGTTTTCCCAGACGTGGGACCCGTGCTCACTACGCCACTGGAGTCAAGCTATCCTGGCTGATGACGGCTGATAGCCGGAAACCGGTCCTAGGATGCTTGTTTCCGGTCCAGGGAAGACATGGCTTGGCAGTTCGGGCTGGACTGTTCCCATGAGGCACAGGGTCAAGACTGATTTGCATATGGCCATGTCTGAACTGGGGTGGCGTAGTGGGCAAAAGAACGATGGATTTAACCCAGATCGCTTGACTGGGGGAGAATGTCTGCATTGTCAGCATTCCGTCCATCATTTGTTTGTTGTAACGCTTTTCGCCCTAAGTGGGATGGGTATTCCCAGACGTGGGACCCGCGCTCACTACGCCACTGGAGTCAAGCTATCCTGGCTGATGACGGCTGATAGCCAGAAACCGGTCCTAGGATGCTTGTTTCCGGTCCAGGGAAGACATGGCTTGGCAGTTCGGGCTGGACTGCTCCCATGAGGCACAGGGTCAAGACTGATTTGCATATGGCCATGTCTGAACTGGGGTGGCGTAGTGGGCAAAAGAACGACGGATTTAACCCAGATCTCTTGACTGGGGGAGAATGTCTGCATTGTCAGCATTCCGTCCATCATTTGTTTGTTGTAACGCTTTTCGCCCTAAGTGGGATGGGTATTCCCAGACGTGGGACCCGTGCTCACTACGCCACGGGAGTCAAGCTATCCTGGCTGATGACGGCTGATAGCCAGAAACCGGTCCAAGGATGCTTGTTTCCGGTCCAGGGAAGACATGACTTGGCAGTTCGGGCTGGACTGTTCCCATGAGGCACAGGGTCAAGACTGCTTTGCATATGGCCATGTCTGAACTGGGGTGGCGTAGTGGGCAAAAGAACGATGGATTTAACCCAGATCTCTTGACTGGGGGAGAATGTCTGCATTGTCAGCATTCCGTCCATCATTTGTTTGTTGTAACGCTTTTCGCCCTAAGTGGGATGGGTATTCCCAGATGTGGGACCCGTGCTCACTACGCCACTGGAGTCAAGCTATCCTGGCTGATGACGGCTGATAGCCAGAAACCGGTCCTAGGATGCTTGTTTCCGGTCCAGGGAAGACATGGCTTGGCAGTTCGGGCTGGACTGTTCCCATGAGGCACAGGGTCAAGACTGATTTGCATATGGCCATGTCTGAACTGGGGTGGCGTAGTGGGCAAAAGAACGATGGATTTAACCCAGATCTCTTGACTGGGGGAGAATGTCTGCATTGTCAGCATTCCGTCCATCATTTGTTTGTTGTAACGCTTTTCGCCCTAAGTGGGATGGGTATTCCCAGACGTGGGACCCGAGCTCACTACGCCACTGGAGTCAAGCTATCCTGGCTGATGACGGCTGATAGCCAGAAACCGGTCCTAGGATGCTTGTTTCCAGTCCAGGGAAGACATGGCTTGGCAGTTCGGGCTGGACTGTTCCCATGAGGCACAGGGTCAAAACTGATTTGCATATGGCCATGTCTGAACTGGGGTGGCGTAGTGGGCAAAAGAATGATGGATTTAACCCAGATCTCTTGACTGGGGGAGAATGTCTGCATTGTCAGCATTCCGTCCATCATTTGTTTGTTGTGACGCTTTTCGCCCTAAGTGGGATGGGTATTCCCAGACGTGGGACCCGTGCTCACTACGCCACTGGAGTCAAGCTATCCTGGCTGATGACGGCTGATAGCCGGAAACCGGTCCTAGGATGCTTGTTTCCGGTCCAGGGAAGACATGGCTTGGCAGTTCGGGCTGGACTGTTCCCATGAGGCACAGGGTCAAGACTGATTTGCATATGGCCATGTCTGAACTGGGGTGGCGTAGTGGGCAAAAGAACGATGGATTTAACCCAGATCTCTTGACTGGGGGAGAATGTCTGCATTGTCAGCATTCCGTCCATCATTTGTTTGTTGTAACGCTTTTCGCCCTAAGTGGGATGGGTATTCCCAGACGTGGGACCCGTGCTCACTACGCCACGGGAGTCAAGCTATCCTGGCTGATGACGGCTGATAGCCAGAAACCGGTCCAAGGATGCTTGTTTCCGGTCCAGGGAAGACATGGCTTGGCAGTTCGGGCTGGACTGTTCCCATGAGGCACAGGGTCAAGACTGATTTGCATATGGCCATGTCTGAACTGGGGTGGCGTAGTGGGCAAAAGAACGATGGATTTAACCCAGATCTCTTGACTGGGGGAGAATGTCTGCATTGTCAGCATTCCGTCCATCATTTGTTTGTTGTAACGCTTTTCGCCCTAAGTGGGATGGGTATTCCCAGATGTGGGACCCGTGCTCACTACGCCACTGGAGTCAAGCTATCCTGGCTGATGACGGCTGATAGCCAGAAACCGGTCCTAGGATGCTTGTTTCCGGTCCAGGGAAGACATGGCTTGGCAGTTCGGGCTGGACTGTTCCCATGAGGCACAGGGTCAAGACTGATTTGCATATGGCCATGTCTGAACTGGGGTGGCGTAGTGGGCAAAAGAACGATGGATTTAACCCAGATCTCTTGACTGGGGAGAATGTCTGCATTGTCAGCATTCCGTCCATCATTTGTTTGTTGTAACGCTTTTCGCCCTAAGTGGGATGGGTATTCCCAGACGTGGGACCCGAGCTCACTACGCCACTGGAGTCAAGCTATCCTGGCTGATGACGGCTGATAGCCAGAAACCGGTCCTAGGATGCTTGTTTCCGGTCCAGGGAAGACATGGCTTGGCAGTTCGGGCTGGACTGTTCCCATGAGGCACAGGGTCAAGACTGATTTGCATATGGCCATGTCTGAACTGGGGTGGCGTAGTGGGCAAAAGAACGATGGATTTAACCCAGATCTCTTGACTGGGGGAGAATGTCTGCATTGTCAGCATTCCGTCCATCATTTGTTTGTTGTAACGCTTTTCACCCTAAGTGGGATGGGTATTCCCAGACGTGGGACCCGTGCTCACTACGCCACTGGAGTCAAGCTATCCTGGCTGATGATGGCTGATAGCCAGAAACCGGTCCTAGGATGCTTGTTTCCGGTCAAGGGAAGACATGGCTTGGCAGTTCGGGCTGGACTGTTCCCATGAGGCACAGGGTCAAGACTGATTTGCATATGGCCATGTCTGAACTGGGGTGGCGTAGTGGGCAAAAGAACGATGGATTTAACCCAGATCTCTTGACTGGGGGAGAATGTCTGCATTGTCAGCATTCCGTCCATCATTTGTTTGTTGTAACGCTTTTCGCCCTAAGTGGGATGGGTATTCCCAGACGTGGGACCCGTGCTCACTACGCCACTGGAGTCAAGCTATCCTGGCTGATGACGGCTGATAGCCAGAAACCGGTCCTAGGATGCTTGTTTCTGGTCCAGGGAAGACATGGCTTGGCAGTTCGGGCTGGACTGTTCCCATGAGGCACAGGGTCAAGACTGATTTGCATATGGCCATGTCTGAACTGGGGTGGCGTAGTGGGCAAAAGAACGATGGATTTAACCCAGATCTCTTGACTGGGGGAGAATGTCTGCATTGTCAGCATTCCGTCCATCATTTGTTTGTTGTAACGTGTGCACAGTAGCAGCAGTAATGGAAGCATCTTACCTAAAGGGAGTAAAGTCAGCCCAAGTTGCTGAACTTTTAACCAGAGCATGTAAGTTGGGAAAGAATGTGAAAGTGAGTGTGATAACTGATAGTCAGTATGGCTTTGGTGTTGTGCATGATTTTGGCCAAATTTGGTCACAGAGAGGATTTTTGACTTTAAGTGGAACCCCTATAAAGAATGCTGAAGTGGTGGGAAATCGCTTGAGGCGATACAGCTGCCTAAGCAATTGGCTGTAGTGAAGTGTGCTGCACACTCCAAGACCGGAGATTACATCGCAGCTGGCAATCAGTATGCAAACGATATGGCTCAATATTGTGCGCGAATCCGGAATTCGGTAAACAGGGCAAAAGAGAAGGAAATGAATTCATGTCCCTTGTTTACTAACATTGTGAATACATGGGAAGAAGTGAGGCAGTTACAGGAAGAAGCAAGAGATGAGGAAATGAGACAATGGGTCAAGGCAGGATGTGCACCAAGGGAAACAGATCATGTGTGGGTCTATCTGGATGGAAGACCAGTTATGCCTGATAGCATGGTGTAAGCCATGGCCCGGATGTATCATGGACAACACACATAGGGAGAGATGCAATGCTTAGATTATTTAAGCAGACATGGTACAATGCAAAATTCAGACTTGTAGATGAGAGTCTTTGTCAAAGATGCCTTATGTGTCAGCAGTTCAATCCTGGAAGAAAAACAGTGGTAAGTCTAGGAACGATAGGTCGAGAAGGAGGGCCTTTCACTAGAATGCAAATCAACTTCATTGAGATGCCTCTCTGTAACAGGTTGAGGTGTGTTTTAGTGATGGTCTGCCTGTTTTCTAGATGGGTAGAAGCATATCCCACAAGAAGAAGTGATGGAATAACAGTAGCAAAACTGCTTTTGAGGGAATTCATCCCAAGATTTGGGTTTCCAGTCACAATTGATTCAGATAGAGGAAAACACTTCCATAATGAAATCATAAAGCTAATTTGTGAAGCATTGAATGTACAACAAAAACTGCATTGTGCCTATCGGCCAGAGGCTTCTGGTGTGGTAGAACAGGTAAATGGCCTGGTGGGGTCGGCTCAATTCTATAAAAATGATGTTATCGCCTCTTCTCCTATACACCACTTCCATGCTTCCGGTTCATATTCCAGTTTCCTTTTTTAGACGAATTGATTCCTTGTTGCTGAAATTCTTATGGAATGGTAAACGTTCTCGGATAGCTTTAGCTACATTGCATAAGGATAAGGCTCAGTCTGGTGTGCGTTTCCCGGATTTCAGAGAGTATCATCGAGCTTTTTCATTGAAGAAATCGATCCGTTCGTTCTCTTCTGACCTTCCATACTATCCGCCCGTCTGGTTAAGTATGGAATCTTCTTTTCTATCCCCTTTTACATTTCGCGAATTCTTATCCTTCACGTCTCCTTTGGTTCGCTTTCGCTCTCCTGTTATTTCTCACTCTCGCACTCTTCTTCTCCCGTATATATCATCATCTTACCCGTCTTCCCTTCCCCTTCACGAACAGCCGATATGGCATAACTCTCTTTTCAAAATACGCAATCGCACTATTTATTGGAAGACATGGTACTCTAAAGGACTGTGTTGGATCTCCCAACTAATTTCTCATGACACTCCTCTCTCTTTTCAAGATCTTAAATCCTCTTTTTCTTTGCCCTCCTCTGCTCGAACACAATATAATGCCCTTCTCCAGTCCTGATCTTATATCTTCGCTCCTTGGCTCCATCTAATGTTATTCCTTTGGATCGCAAAGCCACCTCTTCATTATTGGAGACGTCTCCATCAGCTTCTGCCATCTATAACTCTTTTCGATACTCCATTAACAGACTTAAATCTAAAATCGAGATTGCTTGGGAGTTGGATCTTTCTCAGGATTGGCCAGTACCTTTTTGGGACAAAATATGGGCTAAACTCCACAAGACCTCTAGAGCTGCTAATACTACCCAAACCTTATATTTTATTTATACCAGAACTTTATGCACTCCACACACTTTATCCCGTTTTTCACCTGACACATCCTCTATTTGTTGGTCCTGTCCCTGTCCCGATGCAGATCTCAAGCACATGTTGTTCGAATGCCCTTCTATCTCCACGTTTTGGTGCCTGGTCTGGGTGCAATTACAAAAGATATTCCACTTTCAGATTCCCTTCTCCCCTTTGCAAGTCTTTCTAGGTTCCCTATCACCAAACCTTCCACAATCGCCTTCCCATTACTTATTACTTGACCTTTTAATTGCTGTGGCTTTTCATACCATCACTTCTAATTGGAAGCAGGCTGCAAACGTCTCCTACAACTCTTGGTGGAATGCAGTTTGCTTCCATCATCGCCTAGATACTAATTACGTATCCCCTATTTCCCTAGCAGTTAAATGCGACTTGATTTGGTCCCCTTTGGTATCCTATCTTTCCTCCTCTGCTCCATCACACGCTCCTCCAGACCCTGACATCGTTGAGTGCGTAAACCACCATGATTTGATTTTCTTGTTACATGAATTGATTTCTTGCTACATTATTGCCTTTTGTTATGACTTCACGTTTTATTGTATTATAAGATATTTTTCATTCTTATATATAGATCTGTTTGTATTTTTTTTCATGCTTGTCATATTTGCTTTTATTGAGAGCTTCTATTGTATTGCTTATTATATGTATCGCTTACCATGATGATTAAATTCCCTTCCCCTTCCCCCCCTCTTTTTCTTTTTCCTTCAATATACTCAAACTTAGAAAGAACAGGTAAATGGCACTATTAAAAACAGATTAGAAAAGATGTGTTTAGCCACAGGACTGAAATGGCCTGATGTCTTGCCTCTGGTATTCATGACTATCAGATCAATTCCAGACAGGAACACAAGTTTGAGTCCCCACGAGATTGTGATGGGGAGAGCAATGAGGTATGTATTTATACCAGTCAACAAGTTATTGCCAATCTCTGATGACTTGGTGTTGGATTACTGTAAGGGGCTGGCTGATGCCGTACATTCTGTGTTTCATCAGGTTGGATCGGACGCCACCACCCTTGAAAAGAAGCCAGCTCATGATCTGAGCCCAGGTGACTGGGTGAGAATTAAAGTGCACAGAAGAAGAAACTGTTTGGTCCCACGTTGGGGAAAACCACGACAAGTGATTTTAACTACAACAACAGCTGTAAAGTGTACAGGAATAAAGAACTGGATCCATGCTAGTCATACCTTGCGAATTCCAAACCCAGTGGATAACAAAGAAGGAGAGTATTTTGAAGAATCAGAAACTAGCTCTGAATCTGATACTGAAGACAATAGAACAGGACAACATTCTGAAAGAGGGGAGACAGAACCAAATTTGACCGTTGCCCCAGAGAACATTCCCTTGAGTAGAAAATTGCAGATCTCAGACACCAGCTCAGACTCAGAGACTGAACAAGCACAGGTATATACAGGAAAAGAGAAAAGCAGTCAAGAGACAATTAAAGAAGTTCTTGATAAAGAAATTCCTGATGGAAAGTTGAGAGAAATTCCACCTGAAGTAACAAAAGCAGATGGTCAGTTGACAGATACAGAAAGTGAGGGAAAGGTTTTTGCGGAAGACCCCCGAGGAGTTGTAGGGAATTCAAACATCCAGTTAGAGGAAGGGACATTTAGTCAGCAGGAAGATTGTGTGCAAGAAACAGGAGGAGGGACAGAAGTAGGGAAAATAAAAGAAGTGGTGGAAAGAAAAACAGTTGAAAGTAAAAGTCAAGTTGAAACCGAATCAGAGGACAGTGATGAAGAAGCACCAGAAGGTCGAGTCCTGAGAAAAGAGCATGGAGAGCTGAGAAAAACGAAAAGGGAAATAAATTGAAAAGATCAGCAAGAGATGAAATCTGGCCAAACAAAATAAAGAGATTAAGATGCCGACTGACACGAGTAAATTCATCCAGAGCTGAACAAGTGAATGAAGTATCTAGTCAAGAAAAATTGAAAGACGAGGGAAAAACTACAACAGAAGAAAATAAGAGAACAAGAAAATCTAACCAGAAGTATAAGTCACCGGAATGGTCATATGTGGCGCTGCCTGAAATAAAAGAAGAGGCGGATAGCCAAGAAAATCCAGAGGTGACTGTACCAGAAGTGGTTGAGGAAGACGAAGAATCGGAAATCCTGAGAGTTATCTTGTCCGACATTGGAGAAGAAACGGATGTTCAGGAAGTTCTGTATCAAGATTGTGAAAGAAAAGTGAAAGACGATCAAATGCCAAACTGAAAAGACCAAAAGTGATACCAATGGAAAGACAATAAAATTACTGGAAAAGACATAACTGATAGAACCAAATAGGTGCTTAGAGCCTTGGGTTAGACAAAACTAGTTGTGAAGTAGAAGAGGCTAAGTCAAAAGACACTGATCATTTTTTGAAATGCCAAACACAGAGAATAGGAAAACTAAATGTGTATTTCTTAGAAGGTGGTTAAAAATGTGTTGCTGTTGTACAGGATTACTAATGCTTTTATGGAGCGCTTTGGCTTTAATGATCTTTAAAGTTACACTAGAAACAATAGAAGGACATAGTGAGAATAAAACTAATGTAGAAAAGTTTCAGAAAGTATATCCGACTAATATAGATAGAAATTATTCACATAAAGACAGGTCTATAAATGATTTCTCTAACAATGTATTCTCAAAATTATTGTATGAATATGTAAAGACAATGGACGTAAGGGACTGCTACGTCTGCATGCAGTTACCTGCATCTGTATCTGAAGGATTGACCTATCATCACCTCCCATTAACGTATGGAATAACATGTAGTGTAATAGCAAGTTTGTTTTACAAAATAGGGAAATTAGAATATTACTTTTCAGATGTAGATAACATATTTTCACAAGTACCTGTAATTAACAAATTGAATAATGTAAAACCTGCAATGGTATTTGGTGAATATTTCTTAGAAACTAAAGAATTAACATTAGAATCCATATTTAGAAATAATCTAACTTGTAGTTTAAAGAAGGAGGAGAAAGTGTTCTTGGATATGGTTGAAGAAAGGAGATTGAAAATGCAAAAGAAAGTATCTGAGGGAAGAGAGGAAAGGACAGTCTGGGATGTTGAAAATGAAAAACATTTGAAAGGAGAAGCTAGTCCAACAATGGCTTTAGATTGGCCTCAGAAAGGAAAGTTGTGTATTAGAAGGAATCAAACTGTATATGATAATTATTTTGTAGGTAACAGTGATTGCCATGATACATATCGAATCATGGGTGGATGGGGATTTAAAGGAGGAAATGATCCAGTTTTTCCTGGATTATATTTTATCTGCGGGAACAAAGCATATTATCGATTACCAGATCACTGGTTTGGCACATGTTATGTGGGGCTGGTTTTCCCAAAGATATTCCATGTGGGAAGAGGAAGAGATGGTGTACATGAGTTAGGTAGACAACTAACACGTAGAAAGAGAAAATCTTGGTCAGAAATTGTGGGAGACATTTTTGGAGCATTGATACCAGCAGTGGGAATATCTCTGAATGCACATAAAATTAGAAAATTATCAACAGTAGTGGATCGCTTGTCAACAAGCACCGCTGGAGGATTTTTATTGGTAAATACAGAGATGGTTGCCATGCGCCATGGTAATGCAAAATCGACTTGCCCTTGATATAATTTTGGCAAAAGAGGGTGGAGTCTGTGGAATGCTGAATGTTCAACATTGTTGTACTTATATTCCTGACGAAAGTCAAGATCTAAAGTCATATATTAAAAATATAACTGATTTGCATGAGGAAATTGCACCACTGGAGGTTGAAGGTGTTTGTGAAAAGATTGGAAAGAAATTATCTTCTATTAAAGATTTCCTATTAAAATTAGGTAGTACATTTATAGGTAAAATCCTATTTCCACTAACATGTGTAATTTTTCTAGTATTAGTTATAAGATTAGGATGTTTATGTTGTAAAAGAAAGAAAATACAGAAAAATATAAAGAGAGAAACTTTGCGAAAGAAAGAAAATAAAAGACGAGAAAAAGAATTTGAAGAAGTAGAATAAGAAGAAATGAAAGATAGTATGTATAAAAAGGCAAGAGAAGAAGAAATTGGGGAAACAAAAATGTGAACTAAAATTCTATGAATTCATTTTCTTTTCATAATAAATTTACAAAATGTTAGGTATTGTGGTGATAAAATCACCAAAGGGGGGATTGATGGAGCAGGTAGTGCAAAATTTTGTATACCTCCTCTATTTTTGCATGAAAATACTAATTATATAATCTATTAATTATAATACTATTAGACGAGTGTTGCATGTATACTAATTAACATTATTAATACTTAAACTACACATGGGATTTGCTAATTGCATGGCTAAATAACTCTTATAACTAAAATCTGTACGCATATTAACAATAGTATATGTAGTAATAGAATACTGCATAATATATGTTGCTTTATGATGTTGCACCCTCGAGGAGGATCCGAAAAGGTGAATATAATTGCTTTAAATGTTGCTATACGCTAGATAAATACAAGCACATAGAGGGATTAGCAAGGGGTTAACATTAGGATCACCATTTCTATGAATTAATTATTATTTTGTGTTTGTTTCGCTTAAGTTGGCATCTGGGCCTAAATCCAATATGGCTGCTGTCACCACACGCAGAAGTGGCCACTGTCTCATGAGGCACGGAGTGAGCTGCGCATGTGCAAGAAATCTCCTAATCCTCGTAGTGACCTTTGCACAAAGTGTCCCCGGTCAAGGATACAGAACGGGACACTAGCCAAGACAGGGGAACAATCAACCTACAAGTAAACCGGAACAAGCCGATACTTCGCTGACCAATGATCTCACCCCTCGAACTGTACTGAAAATCTGGGAATACAAGTCGTACGATCTCAACCAGTCAATCACGACTGTTCTAACGTTTAAAATTGTATCTTCTTTGACTTGTTTTATTATAAAAAAGGGTAGTAGAATAGGGAAGGCGCGGATGATCTATCTTTCTTTTCATTCATCATTTTTCCATGTTTGTTCGTTGTGACGCCTATTCAGAAGATCCAGATTCTGCCCGACCACTTGATGACTGCAGACTTTTTCTAAAAATCCTCAGGCTGTGATCGATGCTTGCACGATTTCTGGTCCTTTGACAAATTGGGACTGTAGCGTGCTGAGCAGCAGGACTTTGAACTTTGGCTTGCTTTTTCGGACAATTTACGACAAATTTTGGTTATGCAGAGCCAATGAATTAGAGGACTTCAAATAGCCAGAATAGGTAAATATGATGTTCTGCGATTTATTTGAATTGATCTAAAAACTCTAAAACTTTGACGAGACAAAAGCAAATACTAATCATCATGAAAATTTAGATAAACAGATATTGATTAACAAGAAATTATTAAGGGAAATAGGGATTCTGAGTCGTAAAATGTGTTTTAGCTGGTTCTAAATCACCATCAACCAATCCAACTAAATTGGTCCATTGACCAAGTGGGTGGAGTGCCTTGATGTTTGGGACTAGTGAATCTATAGGCGAAGGATGTTAATGTATATTTTGTAAAATAACTTTTCTCTACCTATAGGTTATAAGGTATTTCCCCCCACATGTTCAGCGCTTGAATTACTCATCCCTCCTGTGTGCAGACTCATGAGATAGACATATGAGTGTTGGTGTTATGGGCCCCACCAATGAATGCGTGTATGAATGAGCTAGAGTGACGTCGGGTCTGCGTCGCAGGGAAAATGTCGGTATATGTTGTTCCCCATTTCCCAGTCTTGCGCTGGCTCAAAGGTCACAGCCAACTGTTTCTCTGCTCTCAAATGGCTTAAGAAGATCTTCTAGCTAATCCCTTTGGCTGCCCAGAGTACACTTATGCAGGCTCTGTTGACATCCAGATTGGACTACGGTAATGTACTATATCTGGGTGCTGACAAATCCTTGATCTTCCGCTTGCAGATCATTCAGAACTGGGCCGCTTGCCTTCTTTTTCAGTTACCTGGATATGCCTCAGTTTCACCACTGCTTCACAAACAATACTGGATTAGGGTCAATACCCTGCACCCCAAAACCTAAACGCACCCTGAACTCTAAAAATGCCCCAGCACCCCAAAACCTAAACACACCCTGAACCCTAAAAATACCCCCGCACCCCAAAACCCTAACTCACCCTGACACCTAAAAATACCCCAGCACCCCTAAACCTAAATGCACCCTGAACCCTAAAAATACCCTCTGCACCCCAAAACCCTAACTCACCCTGACACCTAAAAATAACCCAGCACCCCTAAACCTAAACGCACCCTGAACCCTAAAAATACCCCCTGCACCCCAAAACCATAACTCACCCTGACCCCTAAAAATACCCCAGCGCCCCTAAACCTAAATACACCCTGAAGCCTAAAAATACTCCATGCACCCCAAAACCCTAACCCAACCTGACCCCTAAAAATACCCCAGCACCCCAAAACACAAAAATACACTTTACACTATAATTTCCCCAGAACCCCAAAACATATACCCCTATACCCATACTTACCTTATACTTACATATAAAAAATATATGCTTTTTCTATTCATGCATTGATCACGAATTTCGTTGTAAATGTATGCGTGGTAAAAGCAAATAAAATGTAATGCCATGCGTTGTAATGGCATTGCGGAGTCATGGTAGATGCGTTATAATAGTATGTGGGGTGATGGTATGCGGGGTGAAAGATTCTTGGTAATGGGTGTTTACCGTGTTTTGAAAGGTATTATACTCATTTTAGAACTCAGAAAGGTCCTTGTGAGTCATAAAAATGGGTTTTGCTACTCATTAAAAATCGCAAATTAGGTGGAGGCATGAAATGGGCACCCACCTCTTATTTGTAAGCCACAATGAAGTCTGTCAATGCTTTGTGACTAAAATTTGGATCACAAACCTTCGAGCAGATACCAACACCTGCAGGTGGGAAGATGCCTCTTTGGGACATATTTCCCTTTGGGAATCAAGTCAAGAATCATTTCATGCAGTCTGAACCACTCTGGTCCCCCAAACGTGTTCCAAATGGGTAATATGTTTTATTTGCAAGCGGCACTGGTCCCTATAACTGACATGGACTGATTAAAAAAAGAAAAAGTATATGTTGCAAGCACAGTTTTTTAAAAATTAGACGGTGTTGATTAAAGGGACAGATGCTGCTTTTAATAATAATGGAAAAGCAAATGCAAGAATCTCTGACTGCTGTCCCTTAAAATAACCCATCCTGAAATCACTGCAGATCCCAGGCAATCACAAATTGTAACCTTCTTAATTAGTATTCATTTAGGGCGGTGATTTTGTAACCGCCATTGAATGCTCAGTTTGAATTATAACCTATTGTCACATATGTCATATCTCAAATTGCATAGCCATGCCCAGACCAGTGGTCATGTAAATTGCACATCCTGGCTTCCAAATGGGATTTTGCACAGAAGGCCCCACGTTTGCTCTATTGTTTCTCTTTCTTAAATCATGTTAGTTCATTTAAATTTGAAAGATGCACGATAAAGAGGTACATCTCTATACCCAATATATTTAGTTAAAAGTAAAATAGTTGTTTATACTGTTATTCTGTATACCGCTGTTCAACTTATTTGAACCGACATGTGCACCAAGATATTGTTTAATTACTCAGGCAAATTAAAAAAAATTACCTTTTAAAATTAAAATGTGTAGCATGGTAATTAGCATATAAATTCCAAATATCTACTTGCAAATTATGAGAGTTCCTTTGTTGGCTTCCAGCTCACACCATGTTTCAATATTCACTATAAAATTACATTAAAAAATCTTAGAGCAATAAAAGAAATTTCGAAGGTTTTGCCCCACCATACAACAACCCTTTTCACTCCCTCTGCCACAGAGCAGTATCTGGTTATGATGATCATTGAAACAGGGCCAGATTTGCTGATGTGACTATAGATCCATTCTGAAAGAAAATGATAGTAACCCCATTTTTAATAGCAACAACTTTATTTTTAATCCCCCAAACTTTCTAACCCCTTGAGCGAATGAATTTCCTTCACAAGTCATATTTATCTTCTTTGACGCCATCCATCTTCAGGAGTTGTCAAGAGGAAGTACAGAGGTTATTCAGTTTGATACTGAGTGACATAGAGAATAACCTGCTAATTTATCTTAGAAGTCAAAGAGTAGCAAAGGAACATACAAGGTATGTGACATACACATTGAAGAAACAGTTATAAGAAACACATTGAAATAAAATTGAAGTGGCACGAGGACACACTCTGAGTTATCTCAACAATGTCTTTTACAGACCTCTGGTTTCTGAGTTCCCTTCATTGGTATCTCAGCATCTTACTCATCCCATGAAAGAAGACACCTGCAAGGAACAGGGATCATGAAGAACATGACTTGTTTAATCGAACTCGGATGGATTGAGCGGATTGTGTGTTCTTGCCCATCACTCTCCAGAGAGCACTCTTCACCTGGTTGTTCCTCAGGCTGTAAATGAAAGGGTTCAACATGGGTGTTAAAATGGTGTATACCACAGTCACTATTTTGCTGTCATTCTGTAAGTGGGGTACAGTAGGTTGTATGATGTACGTAAACATGCCAGTGCCATAAAAGAGGATCACCACCACCAAGTGAGAGGCACAGGTAGCAAAAGTCTTTTGCCTGCCCTGGGTGGAGTGAATCTTAAAAATAGCATTGATTATAGGGACATATGAGACAAAGACAATCAAGAAGGGGAGCAGTCCAACGAAGAACCCCACTACAAAAATGACAAGTTTGTGGACAGAAGTGTTGGAGCAGGATAACTTGAGGAGTGCTGGACTCTCACAGAAAAAGTGGTCAATGAGATTTGGCCCACAGAAGTTTAACGAGGAAATTAGGGCTGTCTCTATTAAGGAATAAAGACCACCGACTATCCAGCACCCAGACACAAGGAGAAGTTGAACCTTCTGGCTCATAAGAAGAGAGTAATTTAAGGGGTGACAAATAGCTAAGTACCGATCGTATGACATAGCAGCAAGGAGGAAGCATTCAGCGATGATGAAAATCTGGAACAAACACATCTGGGCGATGCAGGCATGGAATGAAATGGGCTTCCTCTCTGCAAGCAAGTTGTCCAACAACTTCAGGACAGTTGTTGACACGCATACAATATCCAGGAAAGAGAGGTTTGCCAGGAAGAAGTACATAGGAGTGTGAAGCTGAGCATCCATTGTGATGAGGAACATGATGGTAAAGTTGCCCAGCAGCGTTGTGATGTAGATGAGAATGAATGCACTGAATATCAAATGCCTCAGCTGAGAATCATTGGAAAAACCAACCATGAAAAAGTATGACACAGTGGAAGCATTTTCCATAGCTTTGTTTCACATACGACCTAAAAGAGATTGTGGGTGAGAAACTAAAACAATAGCATTAGAAATCACAAATTGAATATAGGTAAAAGCATCAGAAAAGTAGTGTATTATTTAGAGTTTGATTTAAATGAAGACCCCCTAAAATTTGTAAATGCCTTTTCAGCCCCACACTAAGCTGCCCCACCCTATTTAAAGGTGGGGGAGCACTGTATTTCAGATGGTGATACCGCAACTTGCTCTGCATTAAAAAATGCTATAGTCAAGGAAGACCACTGCTGACAATGGTGTCGGAGGCTTGCAGCCTTTAGGATGGGCAACTCAATAGCATTTCCAACAATTTGTCTTTGCATGTGCGGGAGAAAGGAACCCCAATATCTCGACACACCCGTCACAACCTGACTTATTAAATATAATTCTTAAATTACTTTCCAGATTGTTAGGAAGGGAGAGTTACGGTGGATGGCATGGCTTGGTAACTGCAATGAGAACAGAAAACATACTATATACAGCATTTTAATGACTTGCGTGGTAAAGGAATACGTGGTAACATCGCAGTCAGGAAGTGACTGAGTTGTAAAGGCAGGTCTTGGTAGTGACGGTGTGGTAAAGGATGTTTACTGGCTAGAATGCTAGACACTGAAATATTGGAATATTTTATGAGATTCCTTTCAGGGCTCAACTTAAAACCTGTGGATTTGAAACTTTATAAGTGACAACATTTTCAAGCTCAAAAAGCCTTGTATGCTCTTTTTCTACCCTTCGCTCAGTGTCACTTTTCCCCAAAAATTTACAGGTTCATAAGCAAAATTCTTCTTCATCATAGCAGGTTCTACGATTAATATCAAGTCTGACAAGAAATCCTCTGTTTGGTAAATATATTATATTCTATGTTTAAGAAGGACAAGTATATCTGTAAATAATAGCATCTACCAGCAATATATTGCAATAACTTTCATTTGTATTTCCCATACATGTTTAAGAGGCACAATTCAGCTGCGGTGCATTGGAGTACTGAGGACAGAAACCCCAAATAGTTTAAAAAACACCACCAGGAATGACATCCTATTTAGTATCACCCCCACTACTGAATATTTGAAGAGAGAGAGAGAGAGAGAGAGAGAGAGAGAGAGAGAGAGAGAGAGAGCACATTTAATCGCTGTAAGGTATACTTACCTTTTGATATTTCTGATTCTATAATTTGTCACCTATATTTGTACATCTCGATATTCTGGCTTCGATGTTCAGGAGGAATACCTAATTAAAGGTCCACCAAACTCAAGGTTGGCATGAATAATTAGAACATACTCTAAATATATGTTGACATATAGAGTAGAAAAAAATCTCCATGGCAACTCAGCCAGTGTCTGTTCACAAGATGGAATTTATTCTAATGTTTCTGTACTGGCATATGCGTCATATAAATGGTGTCACTGAATTAGCTTCTTGTGTCCCTAAAAATTGAATAGGTACAGTAGGTTATAACATCCTTTAAGTCTAGATTTTCTGAGTGCGTCCATGATCTTTCTGGTCATCAAAATGGAGCACAGAAGGGCTTTGAGGTGCGTGGTGAAGAAGGTGGACTCACCAGCTCTGAGTGTGCTGTGGTGGTTATTGGCGCAGAGACTCACCATCATTTCATGTTGATGAACTTGGACATAATGCTTTTAAGCTTGGAGTTTTTGGTATCCTGCGAGCAAAATAAAGGTGAACCCTGGTGTAGCTGTGGCAGCACAACTGTGAATCATCTGAACTGAGCAGGATATATAATGAGTGATGTCTCGACAGTGCTCTCAGGAGGGACGTTTTCCCCAAGGGAGGGTATATGTTCTATTCTCTGGGATGCAATCAGGGCACAGGATGCCTGTTGCTATCTTCCTTCTGTTCTTATCTCCACACCTGGGTGTGTCACTGTTCTCTCACTGTTTCCATATTAATGTATTCCCAATTCGTGCTCTTCATTAAGTGGTTTTAGCCCTGGACCCAGGAGGCAGCTGTTAATCAGGCAGAAGCTGAGATGAGATGTAAATGTAAATCCCCCCTAGCAATTCATTCTTGGGTCCCACACTCTGCAGATGCTCCCTACTCGAGGCTCAGAATGTGCCCGTATTTAAGTGTGCTTATACGACTAAATACTGACCTGTAACCACTACTACTTTTTCATTACCTGCATGGTGTTCCATAATTTTTCACCTAAGCACACCAGCAGTGCATGCTGGTGTGCTTTCAAAAAGAGTCATGAACACAATTCTACCACTACACATCCAGCAGTGGTCTTATGTTCTTTTGTAATATGCAGGTTTGTAGAGTGCACTATCACTAAGAGGGTATCCTGGGAATGAGCTGGTGTGAGTCTAGGAACACAAAGGTCCTAGCCCTAGATGGACTACTCTGAAAGCCAGGTTTTCAACTTCTTGAGGAATTCAAGAAGTGAGTAGGAGGCTCTCATGTTAGTGGCAGGTCATTCCATGACTTAGGAGCGATGTGGGAGAAGCCTGACCACCAGATCTGGTTTTCCGTATATGTGGGATTTGTGTAAGCAGGAGTCTGCACCAGTGGAGGTGTCGGGAAGGTTTGTGAAAGCAAATACGATTGATCAGGTCTGCTGGGCCAGTGCTTTGTAGTGCCTTGTGTTGCACCAGTATCTGAAAACTGAATACAAAAATAATTGTAAATTACATGTAAAGACAAAGCTGTATGCTTTTAATTTTGCCTTTCACCTCCACTTGGCAACTCCTTTTAGTACACCTGCCTTCTTTGACATAATCTTCAGAACCACTGCACAACTGCAGCCTACAGCCCCCTTCCTTCTTTCCACAGTGACAGCCAGCACAGGTTTATATGCCTGACACAGTCTACACAAAGTCCAGCTGACACAGTGGAGGTGTAAGTAGTACGGAACCCCCAGTTTATTTCTAGTTGTGGCATCCTGCCATCAGGTTGATGGCCTCTCAGGATTCTTTTCAGACATCAAAGTAAGTTTGAACTGGAGAGAGTGGGGGAAATTGTGGTTGGGTAGATCAACCTGCTTCACCGTTTTACACAGACCCTTAGCAAGGCCCCAAGGAAGGACAAGAGCACAATAGGGGCTTCCAATGCTTCTAAATGCTACAACACACTGATATTTAAAAAAACATGATACAACATGGGTGTTTGTTTAAATTATTAGCATTATTCTACTATAAATTGGGAAAATTAGTAGGGAAAGAGGCATTCTAAAGCACAATAAACCAGGAACATTGGTCAAAATGAGGGAGCATATTATAGAGTGTGAGAGAGAAGAGAACTAAGAGGGACTTCTCCCCATTGTAATTCTATGAAATTGTGGCAAAGGCAGGGTCTTTTAAAGCAACCTAGGCTGGTACCGTTCGTGAGTACTGGATGGAATGTACAAACAAGTAAAGAGGGCATTGGGTGTTCTAACTATAGGAATGTTTGAACTATATGGGAAAGAAAGTTGGACCAGAAAAACTGTTCAATTCAAAGTTTATATTGATTTTTTTTAAACCGTACAAGTATTACACCATTTAGAGGATTACAAGCATGTTTCGTCATCATAAATGAAAATGCACATGATTAATCTGTATAACAAAATTTGGGAGAGGAGTTGGTGTATATATAATAGTCAATGAGTGTAAAGTACCTTGTACATGGAATTTGCAAAGTTAACAAGTTCCTGTGGTCTCAAGGTGGGAGTGATTGGTGTTGGTGTAGGTTGATGACCAACTAGGGCGCAGTCACTCGATAGGTAGAGCCTCTTTAGTGCCGTTCTGAATGTAGTATAAGTTACAAGATTATCATTATGCATACTTGAGCTTGGTAGGGTGTGTCAAAGAACGAAAAATGCCCATAAAAACGAACAGAAAGGTAGAAAAGAGTATCAAATAAGAGGGGAAAGTTGGAGAGGAAGGGAGAAGGGACAGGGGTACAAGACCCTAACATGGTCAGATAAGTGCTGAAGCAATATGTGTTGGTATGCCTGCTGAATTAAATTTTTATTAGTCAGTCATTTTATAGCTGTCAGAGGATCCCTCTTAGAATGTTTTGGAAATGTGTGATACATGGTGCAAAGACAATTGTTTCAAATTCATCATAGAAAACTGGATTTATGTTGGTGCTAGTTGTAGCCACATAGATGCAGAGACATGGTGGGAACACAGCTGTGGGCATACAGACATACCCATGCCTTCTGTTGCTCACTGTCAGCCTGTGCTGCAACTACTACTCTTGGATCTTGCAGAGGATAACTTGATAGGAGAGCCATCAGAAGGACAGATGAACACTGTGGGACTAGACTGCTGTGAGACCAAGAGCAGGTCATGGGGATTGCTGTGGCTAACTTAAGGTGTACTGGCTCCACCTCAAACTCTCCTGTTAGCAAGAGCGGCCCACAGTGCAGCCAAGCCCTCGTTACAGAGCTCCAAGTCTCTAGCCTGAGTGACAATGTCACAGAAAGTGTTTTGACCACCACTCTGTGCTGGGCTCTCTTTGTCTTTAAATGTTCCCAATGTCACTGTATCTGTGGGAGGGCTGGTGATATGCTACACAATTGCATTCACCTAGGAAAAAAGAAGTCTTTCTTCTCCACTGCATGCAGTAGTCCTAGCTCGTGGCCCATCTCATGGTGAAGCCACAATAGATAGCTTCAAAATTTGCCTGAGCAGATACACGCACGTTGGGATTGATCAAAGTTGCCTTTTTTCTTGCAGAAGTAACATGGCTTTGCGCAGAGATGGAATTGGTAAATCAGTGCTGTGTGATCTGAGGTTTCAAGGTGTCAGGCAGCAGATAAGTTTCTGAGGTGAAATTTACTTCCGGAACCCATTATTTCACCCTCAAGACTTTAAAAGAAAAATCTTTTTATTATTTTATTTATTACATTGTATAAGAAAAACAATACATGATCAACATGTGGCAATAGTAGACACCAGTTGGTGTATCCCACTACCACATAGTATTATTTATCTATTCTGGATGATCCTTCTCTAAATTTGCTTTCAAAAACATCAAATATTTATTTTGCCATACATGCAACTATTCATTGATCCTTTTTTAATTCGCACTCCTGTCGTCACCACAAAAATGAGGCAATTTTTCCCTAGTTATCCAGTGTTTCTGAGGGTCTACTTTCAATCAAACAGAATTTATAGAGTGTTGCTAATCACCCACGAGGGTATCCAGGTGCCAAGAACCAAACAGCTTTGGTAGAATCAGTTAAACAACCAGGTCTTGTGTTTCCCTCTGAATTCCTGAAGACAAGGTGAGATCCGAAGGTGGATGGGAAGGCTGTTTCAGGACCTTGCGGCAAGGTTGGCGACAGAACGTTCGCCACTGTTGCTTCCGCGGATGCAGGGTGTGTGAGCGAGGCAGGTGTCTTGAGGGTTGGTGGAAGCTCAGGCGGTTGTTGATGTATGCTGGTCCTTGATTGTGCAGGGCTTTGTAGACGCAGGTTAGCATCTTGAATTGGCATGTCTTGCAAACAGAAATCCAGTGAAGGTACTTTTGGTGAGGGGTGATGTGTGTTTATTCGGAGAATTTGAGGATGAGTCTGCCTGCTGAGTTCTGTATGATTTGCAGTCTTTTTAGTAGGTGTGTAGAGTGTGTTGCGAGTGACGGTGCATCTGGTGGGGACTGGGAGCCATAGGAAGATCTTTTGGAGCATGTGAAGAGTGAGGAATCAGATGGAAGAGACTGCTTTGATATGGTGTTCCACAGTGAGCCTCATTTGTTGGGCGTTTTAAGATGGACTGTGTCCATGCTTGCTTTCCACTCCTCTACACTTGAGGCAGTTGGCTCTCTCCAATGTTATGCAATATTTATATTATTTAGAACGAACCCTAAACACAAGAAGTAATTTTCACTTGTGTGAGCCATTCATTCTCTATGATATTTAGTGAGGCTATGTTTGAACGTAGTTCTAGTGGGTAGCTGGGATTTACCTGTAGTGTATTCAACAAGACTTCCCAGAAGAGACAGATTATCCTACATGATCAGATCATGTGAAGGAAGTCTTCCTCATTTTGACATCTTAGGAACGACAGATCAGGACTACAGTGCACAGCCTAGTCTTTGTGGGGGCTAAGTGGTTTCAATATAGCTTCTTAAATTGTTTTCAGTAGGTAGCATGATTTCTCAAGGCACCAATAGCACAAAGGCCTAGTCTTTGTATTTGAGGGTGCCTATGCCCACCTCCCACACCTCTCTCAGTTTGTTAAAGGTGTCTAATGTGTGAATGACAAGCATCTTGTGTATAGATGAAATTTGGCCTTTCTGTGATAATTGAGGCATGATGACTTCTTTCTCAATTGGACTGTAGTTGGGGATTTCTTCGACATCGGTCAGGTACGGTGTCATGGCATATCTGAGTTATATGATTACCTTCCTTGGTGTGGCATTATATGTATGGAAAGTCTCTTTACTGAGTGGGTTGGATTGTTTACACATGCCCACGTACCTAAATAAAAAATGTTTTTTGGTAAACTCCTAAAATATTAGAAACTATGTAACATGATCAGGGACATTTCAGAGGATGTTATATTTGCTTGTGTAGCCCTCTTCATCAAATTGTCTTTTCTAAGCAAATTTTGTGAACAGAAGAGAAGTGGCCACCTGCAAAAAGAGCATGTTTCCAAACCAAGTAAAGCATTTGCTGAGGTTAGGTAAGACATTCATAATGAGATTGGATCTAGAAAGAAGATAGCTCTGTCTGGTAAGGACAGAGTTGGCTTTGTTCAGTTTGAGGTAAGCCCATGAGCCTCTTCTGTTTGTTCAAGTGACCAAACTAAAATATTGACAGCATGGCTAAAACTGTTCAAATGTTTGGGAAAGCTCTGTTGTCCTGGGCAAGGATTACTGTAGTTAAATTCCAAGGCATGGTGTCTTCTAGCAGAAACAAAGCACTCTGGACATATATCCGGATACATCTGGGAAAAACTATTTGATTTACTGTATCAAAATTCTATGGCATATAATCTGTGATGCCCTAGATTTAATGCCCTTGTTCCACCCATCATTACGAGTGCCCTGTAATATGCCTGTTATGTCCTCAGCCCTCATGCACCATTACCCGTAGTACTAGTAAGTCCTGGTTAGAGTAAATAAAATTAACATTAAGAGTTTTTGAGGAGTAACATGCACAAGTCAGGCTCAATGTTTAGACTTGTACATGTTTACCCCTGGTATTTCACAGAGCAGCTTTGCCTGCTTGAAGAATGTGATAAAGAGCATTCTCTTTTATTAAAAGTGGGAGCTTATTGTAATTAACAATTTTGTACTAAAATGAAAATGTTGCACCCTGTAAAAGTGTATTTTCTTATGCTTGGCTGAACTAGTCCCCAAATGGACGTAGACACCGTCTTGAATTCTATCATAGCCATGAGATGTGTTTTCATTTCTCCTCTGTTCACACTTAGCAAAGTGTGCACTGTTATAATGTTCTGTGTTTATTGTGCTGTTCGAGAAGAACTCCAGAGGAAACCGTTTTGATACTTTCAAGGCTCTTCCACTCTGTAGGCCTATTCTTAAATTGTGACTGCCATTGTTTTGAGTGTAACTGGATTTGTATGGCACATCTGGTGACATTAGGTCAAAGGGTTTGTTCTAAGTTACATTAGAAGTATTGTGTCAGGATGTCACTAAATAATGCTTTATTACATTTTGTATTCTGATTTGTCAATTTGTGAAATTATATATGATCACCTTATGCTAACACTGAATATTTTCTATAAACATGGCATTTCTAGTAGTGATCAAGAGACTTAGAAGTATTTCACTCTGAGATTTTACTTTTTATTATTCTCTTCGCTGCATTTGATTGAGCCTTACTCCAATTCCCTACACAGATATTCCATGCATTGTGGCTAACTTTTTTTTGCCTTCTGAAATGAACTTTAATTGTTTAATAAACTTTCATCGTTTAGAACTTTAAGAAGACTTCATGTTTGTTCTTGCTTCTAGTGTTCCTGCTTACCTCATAGTTCAAATGGGCCCACTAATTCCTGTAATTGGACCCTTTGGAAATAGCTGTCCACTCGTACTAAGGAAATTAGTGGTAAATTTAGGAAGCTAGTTGGGCATAATATGCTCTCAAGATACGTAGAATACTAAGACTCACTTTCTGGAAAAGTGGAGAGGATGGATCTGTTTACAATATTATCATTTTTTTTTATAATCAATTTTTATTGACATTTTCAATACTGAGAACAAAAGAAAAGCAGCCATGAAGTACACAATATAGCAATACTCAACACCTTCGGACATTAGGAGACACGAGCCAAGAAAAGCGTCCATAAGTACAATGTGTCCTGTGAAGGGGAAAAAAACAAAACATTTGTAGGAAGGAGGAGCTGACACATACTCCAAAACAATACATTTAACCACCTGCCCCATATCTTCTCAAAATTTTCAGGGCATCCCCTGCACCACTTATGAACAGTAGGAGGCTTAGCTTGGGACCAAACCACGGCAATATCCCTCTTAGCAACTGCCACCTCCGTACCCAAGAAGCGTTTGTCATCCCGAGAGTCGTCCAATCCATCAAAGACCCCTAGGAGGAGATGTAGGGGTTCATGGGGGACCTGCCAGCACAATGTTTGTGTAAGTTCAGATTCTACACCCGCCCAAAAGGAGGCAAGACCGGAACATTGCCAGACCATATGATAGAAATCGGCCGGGGCATGTCCGCATCGGGTACAGTCCGGTAAGGGACGCAAGCCCGCCCTATGTAGAAGGACCGGAGTCAGATATGCTGTGTGGAGATAGTATAGTTGAATAAGGTGCAATTTGGAGGAGGTAGTTAGGGTTTTGGGTGCCAAAAGGGCGTCTCGCCGGTCTGCCTCCTCTAGGAGATAAACCAATCAATCCCTCCCAACGTGTGCGCAGCGCATCTAGGGTAGCTCCCCCCTTCCCCAAGTCGCCCATCATGACCTGCGCCTCAAGCGGGTTGAACTCGGGAAGAGAGTTACCGTGGGAAACGTGCAAGGAGAGTGTGGCGAAATTGCTAATATTTGTAAAACTGTGTCAGGTAGAGGGAGTGGCATTGTTGCAGATCCAAGAGGGCTTGGATGTGGTCTCCAACCCAGGTGTCTCCGAGAAGTGTAATTCCAATTCGGTCCCACAGGCGAAACCCACTGAAGGTCGATACCTCCGGCAGCCAGGTCCCGTGCCACAAGGGGTTGTGTTGGGTGAGTGTCTTGTCCCATCGTGTGAAGCGCAGGGCCGAGCGCCATGCCGTTAAGACCGCCCTGGTGATGGGAGGAATTGTCTGCGGGATAGGGGAGCCGTAAAAGTAGGCCTGCAGTTGTGGAAAGTCCATGACCCCGAGTTCGACTCGGTAGGCCGGATCAGACCATCCCCCAGTGAACCAGTCGTGAATAACAATAAGCCGGGTAGCAAGATAGTAGAGATGGAGGTTGGTCATTCCCATATCTCCATCGTAGGGAGGTATCCAACAGTGGGCCAGGGACATACGTGGTCTACCACTTCCCCATAAAAACTTTGTAATAACCCTGTCAAACTCCCGAAACCAACTACCTGGGAGGTGAAAAGGGATGTTCTGTAAAATATATAAGAAACGGGGAAGGATCATAATTTTAAAAAGGGCCCCTCTACCAAGAGGATTAAGCGGGAGGGATTGCCAACGTTTGAGATCAAATTTGGCTTTTGTAACCAGGGGGTTGAGGTTGAGAGCCCATTCCAGTTCAGGGAGTAGGGTTATCCAAATCCCCAAATATTTAAATGACTGTCTTCGCAGAGGGATTGTAGATTGCCAATAGAAGCAGGATCGAGAGGGGTGAAGGGGAACCAGAGTGGATTTCGCAGGATTGAGTCGAAGCCCAGAGACGTCTTCGAAGGACCGAAGCACCTCCAGACAGCGCGGACCGGAAGTCCCCAGATCGGCCAAGAAAAGCAGAACATCATCCGCATATAAGGCAATCAGTCTGTTGGGAACCCCAATACCACCCTTGAATTTGGGGATCAGCGTGGATGAGACATGCCAGCGGCTCCATCGCCAGAGCGAATAAGAGTGGTGAAAGGGGGCAGCCCTGACGGGTGCCTTTTCGGACAGGTATCGCCTCGGAAATGACGCCATTAATCAGGACTCGCGTCTGAGGGTTTGAATACAAGACCTGAATGAAGCTCTGAAAACCGGGGCCGAAGCCCATCTCGGTCAAAACATCCCCTAAATAGGACCAGTCTACAGTGTTGAAGGCCTTCTTAAGTCTATTAGCAGCAGGGCCAAAAATGGGGCGAGTCACTGGTGATGCACTAGGGCCAAGTGGAGGTGTCTTATACAGTGTCGGGTACCGCGTGCAGGTATGAAGCCGCACAGGTCGGGGTGGATCAAGTGATGTAACAAGGGGCGAAGACGTTGGGCCAGGACAGTGGCAAAAGTTTCATTTCAGTGTTAATAAAGGATATTGGACAATAATCCGCACGAGAGGGAGGGTGGTTGGGTCTTGGGAATGACCACGATGGTGGCCATATCAGTCTTGGGAGGAAATGGCCCTTCTTTGACCACATGTTGGAAGAGATTGGTGAGATGGGGAACCAGTAGATCTCGATACGCTGCATAGTATTCTTGAGGGAAACCGTCCGGCCCTGGCGTCTTCCCGGATTGTAACAAGGATATGGCACCTTGAATCTCCTCCGGAGTGAAGGGACAGTCCAGGTCCGCCGAGTCAGGTTGGAAAAGACAGGGAAGTCGAATGTCCGCACGTCCCAGTACCGCGGCCAAGGAGGCCGTGGGAGGTCGGGTCGTGTAGAGCTGGGCATAATACCCAGCAAAGGCCTGGGCTATGGCTGCGGAGGTACAGCGATGTGTGCCAGCAGCATCTCGGACCTCTGGGACAATTCTGTTAGCTCTAGGAAAGAAGACCAGGTTATGAAGCAATTTACCATTTTTGTCTCCCAACCCGTAAACACGGGCCACAGAGGAACATCACAGCCGAGTCGAGGGAGATTTGATGGATCTCCTTGCGAAGCAATGCGAGTTGTCCATCTGAGTGGGCGTCCGCCGCAGCGCCAGAAACAGCCTCCAATCGCATGGCCTGTGCTTCAAGCTGGGTCAGACAAACGGTCTGCTCTGCCCGTTTTGAATGGACTAGACCTCTGGCCACTCCACGTATGGTGGCCTTGCCGGCCTCCCACAGTGTGCCGATGGAGGGACCTGAACCTGTGTTGGCCAAGAAGTAATTTTTCAACTCTAGTTCGAGCGCGTCCTAGGATGCTTGATTCCGCTCCAGGGAAGACTTGGCTTGGCAGTTCGGGCTGGACTGTTCCCATGAGGCACTGGGTCAAGACTGATTTGCATATGGCCATGTCTGAACTGGGGTGGCGTAGTGGGCAAAAGAACGATGGATTTAACCCAGATCTCTTGACTGGGGGAGAATGTCTGCATTGTCAGCATTCCGTCCATCATTTGTTTGTTGTATAGCCTCCAGATGTCGCAGAGGCCAAGTGCAGATGACCAGTCCGAGATTCGTTTCGAACAGGTGAGACGTGAGTGGGAAGGGGCCCCCGTGGCATCCAGGGCAGGCTGCAGTACCGCATTAAAGTCCCCGCCGATTACGGTATGTCCGTGGGGTAAGGCAGTGACCACCTCCTTTAGGCGGCGGAGGGTAGAGGAAAGCATGGTGGGGGCATGTAAATTGAGAGAAAATTAAAGGGCTGTCCCTCAAGCCGTCCGGAGAGGGAAATGTAGCATCCCTGCGTATCGGTCGAGACTTGGAGAGGTGTAAAGGGGAGTCCGCATCGGAGTAATCTTGCCACCCGCCGGAATCCCCGCGTTAACCCGGTATGTCAAACCCTATCAAACCCATATCGAGCAAGAAAGGAGCATTGGGTTCCCAAGAGGTGTGTCTCCTGCAGGAGGAGGATGTCGGGGGACTGACGCGGACTGCTCCTAAGGACAGCAGTGCGTTTAATTCGGTCTAACAATCCATTGACGTTCCAGGACTTGACCTGGAGAGATCTACCGTGCAAGTGCATCCGTGGAGTGGTTGGTAGGGGTGACTGGGGGCCAGTGGGGATCTATACTCAAAGCATTAGGGTGTAGCGAGATCATAAGGAAAGGTCAGGGCCGATGCCTGGTCGTGTAGCTCCTACCGAAGGAGACGGTGTGAGTGTGAAGTGGGTTGACGTAGAAGGATTGAAAGCAATGTCAAAATAGGGCTGCATATAATAACTCAAACAAAAACAAAGTAAACAATAAACAGAGGTTAATACCTCCCCCAAACTCCCCCAACACCCCCCACCCTATACTTCCAACCCCGAAGCATCTGTCGCCCCTAACTAGAAAGAAGAAGCTATCCTAAAACGGCTAGCAGGGCAAGTTGTGGCAACGGCGGTGAACCCCTCCATATAGTCGGATAATACACTATCAGCATTGAAATAAAAACTGCCACAAGCCCTATGAGGTGCAAGTCAAGGCTGTCACCATGGGACCTCCCAGTCAGAGCCCAGCCTCTTCTCCGGACCCCTGGAGCGCCGTCCTTCGAGATAGATCTGAGTCGGAGAGAGCTGGATGCAGCGTCGAGGTGGGATCTCGGTCTTGCGCTAGGCTCTGCAGGGAGCTGGTCCGGCTATGGTCGCCCAGGGTCGAAGGAACCGCAGTGGAGAGCAACTGTTGCGGGCCGCTTCCAGGTGATCTTGAGTGGTCTCCTCGTCGTTCTCCCCTCCTACGGGAGCGGTTGTGCCTCCGCTGCTGCTTGGGCAGAGAGTGAAGTGGTTGGGAGGGGCCTGACATGGGAGGAGGAGAGACAGGATGGACCCTCAGAGGCCGCTCCTCCATGAGCCATGTCCAGGCCGCCTGAGGTGTGTCAAAAAAGATTGTCTTGTCCTGAAAAATGACTCGGAGGTGAGCTGGGAAGAGGAGCTCATAACGCAAGCCCAGATTATGGAGTTTTTGCTTAATGTCTGCGTAAGTACGGCATTGGGCCTGAACATCTTGTGTGTAATCTGGAAAGATCATTATAGTATTGTCCTGGCATTTCAGGGGACCACGGAGTCGGGCTTCCCTCAGGACAGTGTCCCTGTCTCGGAAATTGAGGCTCCGGATGATAATAGGAGGAGGAGGTGCTCCGGCGGGGGGTTTAGCCGCCAAAGAACAGTGTGCACGCTCGATGGCAAACCACGGCGAGAAGTTTTCAGCGGGCATCCATGACTTAATCCATGTCTCATTGAAGGTGTCCACGTGGCCTTGTTCAACATTTTCAAGGAAACCAATGAGGTGAAAGTTGTTCCACCTCGAGTGATTTTCTGCGTCCTCCACCCGGCGGTGCAGCTCCGAAGTCTGGTTTTGTAGGCGGGCCACCTGCGTTTTCAACTGGCTCAAGTTGTCCTCTGTGGCGGAGATGCGCGACTCCACCTCAGACAACTGTGCCATTGGGTTACGGCGGTCCATGCGGATAAGGGCCACATCGACCTGCACCTCCCCGATTTTGCTCTCCACAGAGGCTTGAGAGGTGCCAATCGCCTGGAGGATGGTTGAGAGGTCGCCCCCCACTAGGGGGGGGCCAGCAGACACTCCCCTTGGTGGACTCCGGCCGGCGGTAGTCTACTGGTCCATCTTGGTCTGAGTTTGTGGTGCCAGCGTTTTCGGGGCACGGTCTCTACCCAGCATCACTGTGAGGGCCGGGCCCAGATGATTCTCCAAATGGATGGAAGGAGCACAATCAGCCAAGTCCTGTCTTGGCGGGGGGAGCCGGACAAGCGCCCAGGCCGTCAATACTAGGGTCTGGGCACAGAGTTCACCTTGATCGGTTGTTCCAGGCCAGGGGGGCGGTGGCGCTCAGGGACGCGGCACCCCCTCCCCGCCCCACCGCCCGAGAGGGCGACCGATCACACTGAATATTATCATTTTCAGCCTACCCCATACAGTGCACCGCTTGCTTTTGTGAGAGACACTTGCTGTTTGCTGTTTTGCAAGTCACACTCACCTGCTGAGGGGCACATTAGTAGCTAAATCTGGCACAGTAAAGGCTCAAACGTTTGGGCATGGAATTTCCAAAACCAAGTTGCAGGTTCTTTAGAGTGTAGCTAGCTTTGTAATGGCACATCTGGTGAAATTAGGTCAAAGGGGTTGTTCTAATTTTCATTCAGGGGATGGTTTTGGGATGGTACTAAATGATGTTTTATCACATTTTGTATTCCGATTTGTCAATTTGTGAAATTATGTATGGTGGGGAGTATTCTGGTGATGGAACAGTAACCATTTTTAACTCCTTATATTTGATGGATATGACTATGGAGCATCATTTGAAAGAAGTATATGCCTTATCATTGAAATATGGATACAAATAGCAGCTCAGCAGATATTTCACTGAGCAAGTGCCAAGCCAGTAGAATTTGAAGGCTGGCATATTGATTAAAATAGGCCTCTTCTATGGTGTACCAATTCTGATATGTATACACATTGAAAATGGGTGTCAGGGAGCGGAGCCTGATGCATAGAAACATGGCGGCATCCTTTTAGAGCTCCCGGCTACCTGGACCCTGGCCATGGGAAAATGCATTGCCCACAGAGGTGAACTATTCGGTGCCCATCTATACACCAGTAAGGGGCCCCCTTTGACTACACCAACTTTCTCCGCTTTACATTCATACACTGTTAGAAATTAAGTTGTAGTTTTACAGGGGTTTTCAAGAGGCAACCATAATCCTAGTCAGGGTAAGAAGCAAGCAAACCTTAAATTAACCTGTGTTCACCCTCTGGTAGTTTGGCACAGAGCAGTCAGGCTTAACTTAGAGGTAAGGTGGAAAGTATTTGTGCAACACTTTAAACAGTAAAACAGTGAAGACACCAAACAGGAATATTCCATACCAGGTTAGAACAATAGAACTCAATTTAATAAATGAAACAAGACTAGACACCATGAATTGAGATTTTAAATTTTGATTCCAGAGACACCAAACTTGAAAATTATTACTCTTCACAATTGGGAATTACATTTAAGTATGTAATGAGGTAATCCCATAGTTAGCTTATGGGAGAGACAGGCTTTGCAGTAGCAAAAAACGACTCTGCGAGTTGTTTACTACCAAGGCATGTAAAACTTAAAATACATGTCCTGCCTTTTAAATGCCTTGCACCCTGCCCTCTGAGTTATCCAGGACCTACCTTAGGGGAGATGTATATGTATAAAAAGAAAAGGTTTGGGCCTGGCAAGAGGGTCAGCTTGACAGGTCGAAATGGCAGTGTAAAATCAATCCACACACAAGCCTTGCAATGGCAGGCCTGAGCTATTTTAAAAGGCTACCTAAGTGAGTCACTAGTAGCATTTAATTTACAGGCCCTGGGCACATGTTGTGCACTTTACTAGGGAATTGTAAGTAAATTAAATGTTCCAATTGGGGATGAGCCAATATTTCCATGTTTAGGGGAAAAAGCACAAGCACTTTAGCACTGGATAGTACTGATAAATTGCAGTCCTAGAGTCCTAAAGCAGAGATCAGAAAAGTTGAGGAGGTAAGCAAACAGGTAGGGGAAAGACCGACCCAAAGCTGTCAGTTTACACACATGCCCTCCCCAGCTGAAAGTGGGGAGAGCTAACCAACCCCTTGGGGGTTCTCTTCATTACAGCTGAAAAACCTGTAGAGACCCTCACAATTAGCATGGTCTGACCCCAGACACTGTTCCACCATAACATCCATTCCCAGTAGGAAGATGAACATCCTTAACAGTTTTATTTTTCCTCTCATCTGCACGAGCCATCTGAGGTGTCTGTGATCCATCTGAACCAGGAAGTGAATCCCAAACAGATATGGTCTTAACTTCTCAGTTTTCGGACCACAGTAAAAGTTTCCCTTTCAAACCCACTACACCTCTGTTCCAATGGAAGTAACCTCCTGCTAATAAAGGCCACCGGTTGACCTAGGCCCTCCTCATTCAGCTGTGCTAAAACTGCCCCTATGTCATGCCATGAAGTGATGATTGCACAATGAATTGCTTGGAGAAATCAAGTGCCTAGAGTATAGGTCCTATACACACATGGGTTTTTGAGGGAATCAAAGGCTCTTTGACATGCCTCTGTCCAGATCACCAATCTGGGCTGCTTCTTGGAAGTCAGCTCAGTTAGGGGGGCAACAATGGCACCCTGCCCCTTAACACATCTTCAGTAGTAGCCTGTGATGCCTGGGAAGGCTCCCACTTCTGTTTGAGTTTTAGGTTGTTGCAAGGCCATTATAGTTTCAATCTTGACCTGGAGGGACTGCACCTTGCCCTCCCTACAAGGTGAGCCAGGTTCACCACGGAACCCTACCCAATCTGGCACTTACTGCGCTTGATGGTCAGGCCTACCTGTTGCAGGACCTGAAACAATTTTGAGGCAGTGATACAGGTGTTCACCCCAGCTGGAACTGTAGACAGCAATGTTGTATAAGTAAGCGGCACAAAAGGCCTCCTTACCAGCCAGGACCCTGTTATCCAACTTTTAAAAGAAAGCAAGGGCATTTCTCAGTCAAACAGCTTCACACAAAACTGGAAGTGATCCTCTAGGGTTAAAAATAATAATTTCTCTTTGGCTCCCTGAGTCAGAGCAATATGCCAGTACCCTGATGTAAAACCAAAGGTACTGGGGAATTTGGCAGCACCAAGCCAGTCAAACAGCTCATCAGCTGGGGGATGGGTTGAGAATAAGTCCCGGTGATGAAAATGAGGCCTCGGTAGTCCATGCAGAACTGGAGTTTTTGTGCGGTGCCTGTGGGGCAGCATTTGGTACCAGCACCACAGGGCTGGACCAGGGTCTATTAGAGGGCTTATTTACCCCTAATGCCAACATCTTGAGACTTCCTCTTTGATACTGGCCCTCATCCTGTCTGGCAACCTTCAATTTTGTTCTTCACAGGTAGATTGCCTCCAGTGTCAATATCATGGACTCATAGCTGGGTGAGTCCAGGGGTGAATGAGAACTGGGGAGCAAACTGTCTAGCAACTAATCATAGTCACCCTGCTGTTTTAGAATCAGGGTGGAAGAGAGGTTGACACCCTCAACTGACCCATCGAATACCAGTGCAGAGAGAGGTTCAGGGAGAGGTTACATAACATAAGTATTTGTAAAGTGTACATTCATCCAAGGGTATCTTGGCAATGAATCATATATTTTTGTTACCCACCTCAATGGTACTCATTTTATCGACATCAGAAGGATGAAAGGCTGGGTGGGCCCTCCCAGATTTAAACCTGTGACCATGAGGTCAAACACAGGCCCCTAAAGTGGATGCATTAGTCTTACTTAGCCACTAGACCTAGCTTCACAGAGGTTCACTCTCCTCTTCTTCACCCTCATCTGTCACAAGGAGCATGCTCACTTTGGACTTTTCACAGTGAGGCTTGAGTCTGTTCACAATGAACACCCTTCGGGGTTTTTTTGGGATCTGGATATTTGGAGTTTGGAGTTCTGGAGAGCTCTGGGCTCTACTGCTTCGATGACCCAAACTTTCTGGCCAGGTTGAAACTCCATGAAAGTGGTCTTCTGGTCATACCAGAGCTTCATGACTTCTTAACTTGCTTCTAAATTGCATTTGTCCTTTTTCCAGAAGTGATGCATCTAGGTAATGAGGGCTAGCACGTAGCTGACCACATCCTGGAGGGGTTTCTTGGCAGCTTGCTCCCACCACTCCATGACAAGGCTCAGAGGTCCCCTAACAGGGTGGTCATAGAGGAGTTAAAAGGGGCTGAACCCTACTCCCTCCTGTGACACCACACTGTAGGCAAAGAGAAGGCATGGCAAGAAGATGTCCCACTTACATCCCATGGGCTCAGGCAGGCCCATAATCATGCCTTTCAACGTCTTGTTGAATCTCTCCACAAGAACAATGTTTTGGTGGTGATAGGGTGTGGTGAACTTGTATGTTACACCACACTAATCCAACATGGACGTCTTGTATGCAGACCTGAAGTTAGTGCCTCTGTCAGAGGCAACCTCCTTGTGGAACCCAACACAGAGACTTCCTCCTTGGGAAACCCAAAACTGATAGGGTCAGAGCTCTAGCCATCACAGCTGCAGTCACTGACATCAGGGGGATGGCCTCTGGGTTACGGATGGCATGGTTCACCAAGACCGGACTACACATTTTGCCTAAGTCTTTCTCTGGGTCCAAAGGTGTAATAATGTTGATACCCATCCTTTCAAAGGGGTGGCAACAACTGGTAATAGGATAAGGGGAGCTTTTTGCTTTTCCCCTCATTTCCCACTGGCCTTGCAGGTGGAACAGAATCCTCAGAATGCATCTGAGGCTCTCTTCATTCAAAACCAATGAAAGTAGGAGACAAGCCTGGTGAAGGTCTTGTCTTGCTCTAATTTCCTGCCAGGGGTGTCTCATGAGCAAAACACAGTAGGAAGGTCCTGTAACAGTGGGGGACCACCATCACATAAGCTGCCCAGCAGCAGGAGCCTTAGGCTCGCTTAGAGCAGACCCTTCTCCCAGTAGATTAGGTGATCCCAATAGGCTTCACATGCTGCATGGGCTGAGGCCTTTCACCTCAATCCCTCAAGAGTGGGACACTCCTTCTATGCTCCCCAGCGCGCAGCTCCGTGGATCACTCAGGCAGTGCTCTGTAACTGCACCCGCTTCAGACCACGGTTCTAGCCCATGGTTCTCCCCTGGACTGCACCAGCCTTCAGTTTTCTTTTTTCTCAACCAGGTCCCAGGTTGATTCCTTTCATTATTTTATTATTTTAAATAGGGCTGCACCCGCCTCCAGCTGTCAGTTTTCTTTTTCTCAACCAGGTCCCGGGTTGATTGATTTCATTGTTTTCTTATGTTAAATAGGGCTTCCCTTTCTGCTGACTGCCTTACTGCTGTGCAGCCTTCAGCCCTCAGCCTCCCACCGCTTCCCGCTGCTGCCCCCGGGGCACCTCCCACTGCCGTTGCTGCCACCCAGCTGCTCAGCCCTCTCCCGACCTCTAATTAATGGAGGCCACTATGCGGCCGCATGCAGTGGGTGTGCCAAAGGCAAGCCTGTCTGTGCCTGTCTGCGATACGACCGCGACCAGTGCCAGGGACTCTGGATCTTAGACCTCCCACCGCTACAACTCAGCTGCCCTCCTTGCACTCAACCCCAGTAGAAACAGCAACTGCCAGCTGTCAATGCCGAACACCACCCATTGCCAATTCTCCTACCAACACTGCAGACATTCCTTCACCATCCACAGCACACCCACGACCTCTGCACCCACACCGCAACCCCACACCAAAGAAGCCTTGAAATGCATCCACCTCAACGTGCGCTCCCTGTACAAACACGCCGTTGAGATCTGGGGCCTCCTCGAAACACTCCCGGCAGACATCGCTTTTTCATGGATACCTGGACAAATGCCACATCTACGCCAGACATCACCACCTCTATTCCCATCAGCTACAAGATCCAGAAGAAGGACCGCCCCTACCACCCAGGAGAAGGACTCGCCATCGCACACAAAAGCTCCCTCTGACTCCACACCTCCAGCATGAGCGACTGCCTCTTCAGCACCGAACACCTCCCCTTCCAGGTCCAGACCAGCCCCAGAACCACGATGCGTGGTACCCTTGCCTATGAACCCCCTGGGCCCCGTGTGCCCTTCACCACCGCCATTGTCAACCTCATTGCACCCCACGCCTCCACGGACTACATACTCATCGGAGACCTGAACTTCCACCTCAACAACTGCAGTGACCCCGACTCCACCACCCTCCTGGACAACCTCGCCAACCTCGGACTGAAGAAGCTTGTCACTACTTGCACCCACAAGGCTGGGTACACCCTCGACCCAATATTTGCAGGAGGGAAAAACATCCACTTCAGCCACACCTCACAGCCCCTCTGGACAGACTACAACTGCGTAGACTTCTCTTTCAATACCACCACCGCACACAAGCCCACCCCGTGCCCTCCACGAAGGAACTGGACCAAGGTCACAGAGGAGCACCTAAACTCTACCCTCGTCCACGACCACTCCTCCACCACAACCGACGCCAACTCTGCAGCCACAGAACTACACCGCTGGATCACCATCTGCACGGACAAGCTCACACCCAACTCCTCTTCTCCCTCATGAATAACCCTGAAGACACCAAACTCGGCTTCCAGAAAGGAATGAAAGACGTTGAAGCCTGGATGAGCAACCGCTACCTAAAACTGAACTCGGAGAAGACTGAGGACCTTGTCCTCGGACCCTCCCCCACCACTTGGGATAGCTCCTGGTGGCCCTCCGCCCTCAGAAACCCTCCCACCCCAACAGACCATGCCCAGAACCTCAGCATCATTCTTGACTCCTCCCTCCCCATGACTCACCAGATCAACGCCGTTGCCTCCGCCTGTTTCAACTCCTTGCAAGTCCTCCGCAAGACCTTCAAGGGGATCCCCCCCGAGGCCAGAAAGACCGTCATGCATGCCCTCATTACCAGCAGACTGGACTACGGAAACGCCCTCTATGCGGGAATCAACAAATCCCTAATACACAAACTCCAGACCATACAGTAATCCACAGCCAGACTAGTCCTCGGCACCCCTCGACATGAGCGGAGCAACACCTGCAAGACCTCCACTGGCTCCCCATCGAGAAGAGAGTAACTTTCAAACTACTCGCCCACGCCTACAAATCCCTCCACAACATCAGACCCAAATACCTCAACAAAAGAATCTCTTTCCACGCACCCAAAAGCCTCCACTCCGCCAACCCCGCGCATCCGCAAAACCAGAGCGGGAGGAAGAGCTTTCTCCTACGTAGCAGCCAAAGCCTGGAACGAGCTCCCAGCCAAAATCGGATGCTCCCCTACCTTGCACACTTTCAGGAAGAGCGTCAGGACCTGGCTGTTCGGCTGACCAGGAGCTGCAACCCCCCCAGCACCTTGAGACCCTCACGGGTGAGGAGCTCTCTTTAAAAAAAAAACCCTGAGTGATTGATTGAAATCCTCCCTTATGGGCCTACCCTCAACTTGCCAGCTATGGTTCAGGTAGGTCACCTAGGGCAACAATGTCCTCCCCGGTTGGCATGGTAGCCTCTACCTCAGGTACCTCATTAACGTCCACCACAAAAGCTTCAGGAGCTGTTTTGCCACGCCCCTTGACCCTCTCTTTGGCAGGTGTTTGGGCCATTGGTCCAAGCACCAGACGCCCTTTACTCTCCTCGCAGGCAGCTATGGACTGCATGGTCATTCAGACCCACTTAGGCACTCCCATCATCTCAAAGTGAGCCCTGAGATCTACCTCCCTCCAGGCAGTGTGCTTCAGGTCCCTGCCTATATTTTGCAAAAAACAAGGGAACCCAAGTAATCTGAGACGGACCCGGTGTACAAGTAATTATACAGGAACAATGGTCCCATACAACAAAGATAAACGTCAATGATCAACACAGTGATAAAATAAAGACTGTGTTATAGGAATCCCAATAGGAATATAAATACTTTTATTTACACCATGACTAAAAGGAAAAGCATGGAATGTGGAACAGTATTCAAGAAGAACGATTCGAAGAACACAGGCATAATCATATGCGGCCACAGTACATTTAACAGTTAGGCCACATGCATATTTTACAGCACCATTACACAGGTGTACAGTAGTCATATAAACAAATCAGTGTCAAGGTGCTAAGGTCAACGGCATTTTGATCCCTAACATAATAATAGGATCATCATCAAGACAATAAAAATATGGCCTGACAAAAATGCCGCCTGAAAAAGGGAAGCAAAGGAAGAAAGAAGGTAAAGAAACAGAAGATAAGGTAATTATATGGTGAATGAACAGCACTGTAATATACGAATAGTGGATGGCAAGGTGCGCACATGCTGGTACGTGCCTATAATTAGAGGATAATGTTAGAATCTAGTCCCTGGGACTGTGGTTGAATTATGGTACCTTTAATTGTATGGGCCAAACCACGACATAAGTAAAAGGTAAAGTAACTGACCTAATCGAACCATGCAATGAGAACAACCAATAGAAATAATGGAGGAGACAATCATATCCTCCCTCACTATATACACTTACCAGCATGTGCTAGAGATGAGGTTTACCCATGTGAACTATCTTAACTCGTAGAGCCAACATAATATTGCTCCAAAGTGACTACAAATCAAATGCAGGCACTACCTGCATGAGCAATTGAAGTAAAGGCTTCTTGAACTGTCTTTATGTGCTCTTGTTATATCACATTCAAAAACGATTGTCCCAAATATTTGCTAATACATATATGTTTATAGCATATATTTACTAAGTCAGCTTTGAAGAAGAGGCTATAAACCAATATAAAAGTCAAAATTGTTACCGACAATGGTTTAATATATTTGTCTGTGCTTCTTTTTTTTATTCTATTCTATTCTATTCAAGCTCCTTTTACTGTCTGAAAACATGAACTAACCAATTTCCTTCACATCATTATGTTTATCTCTTTTGGTACACACATGTTGAGGAGCATGTCAAAAAGATTAGTGATTTTTCTGGGGGCATTCAGTATAGCATTCAGTGGTACAGACAAACATTATGATAATTTATTGGAAAAGTCAGGGCCTTATTTAGAATTTGGTGGATGGGATACTCTGGAATTAACAAAATATATTAGTACACTATGTGATACACATTTTGATGAAAAAGTGAAGAGTAGTGTATTGAAATAACATTGATGTGGCATCAAGATACACTTTGAGTTTTGGTATCTGATTTCCGCCATTGGCATCACAGCACCTTTTCCATTTCATATAACCCAACACTTGTACGAAAAATAGATTCAGAAGAGCATGGCTTGTTTCATCGGAGTTCTTACCCATGTCTTTCCAAAGAGTGCCCTCCACCTGTTCATTCCGCAAATGAAAGGGTTCAACATGGGCGTTGAAATAGTGTATACCACAGTCACTATTTTGCTTGAGTTCCGTAAGTGTGGCACAGTTGGCTGAACAAAAGCACACATAACAAATGGTTTCTGCCTATCCTGTTTCAAGTTTATCTTGAAAATAGCAGAGACTATTAGGATATGGGAGACAAAAACAATCTGTAATTAAAAAAGTCCAACAAAGAAACCCACCACAGAAATTACCAGTTTGCGGGCAGTGGTTTTGGAGCTGAATAACTTGAGGAGTGGTGGGCTACCACAGAAAAGGCAGTCAATGATATTTGGCCCACAGAATGTTATGGAGGAGATTAGGACTGCTTATCAAGTCCACCAATGATCCAACATGCGCAGAGAAGGTGATGTTGAATCTTCCGGTTCATGAGGATGATGCCATTCAGTGGGTGACAAATAGCTAAGTATCTATCATATGACATGGAAGCAAGGGGGCAGCATTCAGCAATCATCAACATCTTGGCTCAACTTATCTAGATGATGGAGTTGTCTCGAGAGATGGGCTTCCTCCCTGCCAGCAAGTAGGCCATCACCCTGAGGACTGTCATGGACGCAGAGGCAAAATCCAGAAAGAAGAGATTTGTCAGGAAGAAGTGCACATGGGTGTGCAGTTGTGTATCTGTTGCAATCAGGGACATGATGGCGATGCTGCCCACCAGCGTTGTGACATAGATGAGAGTGAATGTGCCGTATAGCAAATCCCTCAGCTGAGGATCATCAGAAAGGCTAACAATGAAATCTCTGCTACTGTTGATGCATTTTCCATAGCTTTGGTTCATTATATGTCCTGCAGTGAGATTGTGGGTCAGAAAAATAAATAATGGTATTGGAATTGACAAATTGAGTAGACATGCAAGTATTTAAAATGTAGTCTCATTTAGAGTTTGATGGTTATACATTGGCAGATGCCCGATCTGTTAAAGTCTCATTTTCCCACCTCTATTAGAGGGTAGGGAATGTGTTCCTAATGAAAAATTAGCTGCTGCCTCCGTGTTAAGCTGGAAACACCACAGAAGTGATGATGTTGGTTGAAGAAAGTATTGTAGATGCTCACATAACACCACCAATATCTCCTTTCTGTAGCAGCTCCACTCAGCTCCCTTGTCAATTGACTGTCATTCCTGGAATCCTCCCCCACTTCTAGAACGTGAACCTCTGGTACATGCACGCAATTTCAAACCCTAACACATCCCTCTTTGTATAAATGAAAATATAAATGTGAACAATCTAGTAAAAACAACTTACCTCTATAACTATAGCAAAATAATACTAAACAGTACTAACTTTTGCAAAAAAACTGTGAAAAATATTAATGGGTCACTGCACACAACCACTTATATAAGAATTATTAACACATAACAAAATGATCAATACATAACAAAATCATCATATCTTGTGGGTCTCCTTCTCAGCCTGGATGTGTTCTTGATTTGATGAATGACAACACTCACCTCAGATTCCATCTTGTTTTTGTCTTGTTCTTTTTGAGATATACTGTCAATATTACCTCATGAAGTTTGATTACTGATTCCATTGTCCATATATTTTACCAATCTGGACATACTCCCTTTGTCAACAGGGTCTACCATGACTACATTTCTCTTTATAGACACAATAAAAAAAAGTACCCAGAAACTAAGTGAACAATTTCTTGTTACAACCCAATGTCTTAATCCAGACAAAAACCCCAACATTCTATGTCTTTTACTTTACATAGTTTTTCCTATCATACCGAATTGTGTACTTTTGTTGGTACATCTCAGATCAAAACCTGCACATTTCTCTTCTCAACATTATCTATCCTTCTAGAGGAAATCCATGCGGGACTGAGCTTAGACCAAGCCACCCTACCCTTCAGAAGCTCAAAAGGAGACTTCAGCATCATCCCATTGAGAGTGGTTAGATGTGCCCACAAACTCTCCCTGAGAACATCTTTTAGAGGTGTTCTTTTCTATACTGCCATCTGAGCACACAGTTTTACTACTCCATTCATTCCCCCAGCTGAGCCATTTGCCCCTGGAAAAACAAAGATGTAATGAGATGACTGATACTCAAATTCTTCAAAAAAGCAACATTTCTTGAGACACAAATTGAACTCTAAAAAATCACCAACTGTTTCAGGACACCTTCATGGGCAATTTCATCCCTCAAATAAAACTACATCCGTGCCTATTGTACTCACTTTTCACCTTGTAGAGACCCATTTCGACATACAATCAACAAGAAGTAGCACATACCAATCAGCTGGTGGCAGCAGTTCAAATGGGCCCATGATATCCAGGCCCAACATCTCCCATGGTTTTTCAGGTGTCTCAACTGGTTATAAGGGGACTTTTCAAGTCACTCATGACTTGTCATTGGTAGCACACATGCAGCACTCCTGGACTACACTCTCCACTTCTAGGTCTACACCTGGCCACCAATATCTTTCTCTCTCTTTTGATTTGGTCAACTTCCTTCCCAAATGCCCCTTATGCATTAGAGTAATCACTATGGATCTCATCCCTGCAGGAGGAATCCGTCTCTCACCCCTCCACGACTCTCCACTTTCAACTGTCAATTAATCCCTCACATTTAAAAAGGAGCATACACTGCCTCATCCAATGACCTACGATCAGGCCAACCTTGCACAACATCATTTTGTATGACCAACCAAGTGTCATCACTTACCTTGCTTTCTTCCCATTTCTGTTGAGACAAGGAAATCTCCTTGACCCAACACACTGTTAGAGTCTCAATAACTCCAACATCATTCTCTCTCTCCACTGGCAGTGGTTACAAATGATCAGCAGACTTATTCTCAAGCCCTGGTATGCATTGTACTTTGAAATTAATTTCTTCAAATTCCTCACTCCATCTCTTCAGGCTAGGTGTCAGCCTCTCACTTTCCTTACAGGAGAATATTTGAACAAGAGGGCGATGGTCCGTTTTGATATAAAAAAAAAGCAAATCCCACAGATAGAATTTAAAATGATGCACAGCCCACACAGCCACCAACGCTTCACTTAATCACTAAGAAGTGACTCTCTGCCATCTTCAGTGCTCTTGAACCAAACACTGCTGTCCTCTCTTCACCATCTACCACTTGTGATAAAATTGCCTGAAGTTATTTAGACTCACATCTGTAGTCAAAACAGTCTTCCTCTTCACATCAAAATGCCTTACACTAGGCATCTTAGCAATCTCCTCCTTGACTACTTTAAACTCATCTTTGCACTCTGTTCACCAATGAAAGGTAGCACCCTTCATCAGCAATAACCTGATCTTTCCAACACACTTGCAAAACCGTTGATGGACTTGGAATATTATTCGGTAAGTCCAAAAAACCTTACCTACTGGTGAAGGAGCTTTCACTCTGCTATCCGCCAACTCACACTTTGACGTGAGAAATTACGAACTGTTTACAGTGTCCCCCCACATTATGACCCTGTTTTGACTACTAGATGCTGGTTTTCTGACTCTGATTGTGCCCTGGGCTCTGCTAGCCAGATCCAAGGCCTATACTCTGAACAAATGTACATGTTAATTAGTTATAATTACAATTGGTACTGACAACCTACCTGTAAGTCCCAAGTATATGGTAGTGCATGTTTTATTTATTATTTATTTTTAGTGTTTTATAGAGCATAAACTTGACCCGTTAGGGTATCAGAGCGCTTTACAGGGATCATAACAGTGTACAACAGGCATGGAATCACAAAGTATACAAAAGGTAAAGAGGGGTCAGGGGTGTTAGGTATCTAATGGATAGAGAACACGTATATACAGTTTACAGTTAAGTTACTCAAGATAAGGCCCCAGGTTTATTGGTGAGGTAGCTCGATACTCTGAAGGGAGGTGTTAGTCGGTAGCTGGTCAGGGTCTCTGTGTTGGTAGGAGGCAACATTTAGGAGAGGAATTTACCCATCAGGAAAGTTTTGGCCTCCTTTTTGAAGCGTGCCAGAGAAGGCATTCTTCTGATGGCAGGCGGGAGAGAGTTCCAAATTCTTGGAGCGGCTCCAGAGAAAGTCCGATTGAAAGTTTGTTTTTTCCGGAACCGGGCAGGTTGGAGAAAGAGGTCTCTGGTGGACCAGGAGTTTCTGCTTCCGCCAGATACCACAAGTTTCTGTACGAGGTAAGCAGGGTAGTTTGAGTATAAAGCCTTGTGTGTGAAGCAGGCCAGTTTGAGTTGTATTCTGGCCTCGAGGGGAAGCCAGTTCAAAGCTTTCAGGTGTGGAGATATATGGTCAAATTTTTTTGAGCTTGTAAGAAGTCTGGCAACAGCACTAAGGCAGGCTTTTAAGGGTGCCAGAGAAATCTTGGGTAAACCTGAGAGGGTAAAACAGCCATACACCAGTCTGGAGATTACTAGTGCTTGGACTGCACTTTTTAGGTCGGCAGCGTCGAGGAAGGGTTTCAGCTTCCTAAGGCAGCTCAAGTGGAATCTGGCTGATTTGGCCATCGAGTTAATGTGGTCTCGCATGTTCAAATTGCTGTCCAGGGTTATTCCCAAAGATTTTGCTGAGTCCACGATGGTCGGTGAGCAATCTAAGGCTGTGCTAGCCTTGATCCATACCTGCATCGCGGGATTGGTTTTAGGAGGGGAAATTAGGAGAAATTCTGTTTTCTTTGCGTTGAGTTTGAGTTGTTTGGAGGTGAGCCAATGGACGGTTGATTTCAGGGCCTCATTCAGGGAGAGAATCTCCTTGAGTGAAGAGGTTTTGATGTAGAGCTGAGTGTCGTCAGCATACATATGATAGGAGATATTCGCTGTGTGTAGTACTTTGGCATGTGTTTCAAGGTAAAGGTTGAAAAGGGTACGGGACAAGGTTGATCCTTGAGGGACTCCGACCGTGACCGGAGTGGGAGCAGATAGGTTGCCGTTGATTAGGAATCGCCGAGATCGGTTTTGGAGGAAGGATCTAAACCATTCAAGAACAGCGCCATCCAAACACATCCTGAGTTTGAGGCGTTTTAGAAGTTTTTCATGGTTGACCGTGTTGAATGCCGAGGATAGATCTAAGAGAATTAGAAGGCACGTTTTCCCTTGGTCCAGGGCTTGGAGGGCATCGTCAACGGTGTGGAGCATGGTCGTTTCAGTACTGTGCCCAGGTCTGAATCCAGATTGGCAGTCATCGAGAAGGTAGAAGTTGTTGATGTGCTGGCTTAGTTGCTGTTGTACAAACTTCTCCAACACTTTAGCTAGGAGGGGGATGTTGGAGATAGGTCTGAAGTTGTTGGGAAGGCTGGATCCAGCGACAGCTTGTTCAAAATGGGAGGACTTGGCCGGCTTTCAGAGATTCAGGTATGGAACCCTACTGGAACGAGGCATTAATTTTTGCAGTCCAGATAGGAATAATGGACTGGACGATGGCCGCTAGGCAGTTGGAAGGGAGCGGGTCGTTGAAATGGTTATTCGGGTTTAGGGACGATAGGATTTTAGAGACGGAGTCTTCGTCATATAGATTGAAATCCTTCCAGAGTGCTTGATTTTTAGGTGAAGTCTGTGGGGGCATCACAGGAGGAGGAGGAGGCAGGTCAGGAAGGGATAGAGAGTATGTGGCGGCACTAAGTTCCTTTCCTAAGGCTGTGACTTTGTCAGCGAAAAAGGAGGAGAATTCCTCAGATGATATTAAAGACTTGGGGGTTTCTTTTGAAGTTTTGGCCAGTTTATTGGATTGGTGTTTGACCTGTTCAAAGAGCTTGCGGGTTCTATTCTTGGCGTTCTCAAGTTCAGATCTGAAAAATTATTTTTTAGAGTTGAGGATGTTCTTGTTGTAGGCCTGGCAAGACGGAGAAGTTTTAGATTTGTGGCAGAGGGGTGCTGTCTTCAGATTCTTTCAGATTGCCGGAGGCATCTCCTCTCATTATTGAGGGATCCAGTGAACCAGGGGTTCCTGTCTTTGATTTGGGTTCTTTTTAGCTTTAATGGGGCTAGGTCATCCATAATGTTCGAAATAGTTGTAGAGTAGTGATTATTGAGGTCATTGACCGTTGTGATATGCGAAGGGGGGTGGTCAGATTTGCAGCGAGCCTTCAGTTCATTGTGGTCCAGGTTCTTAATGTCTCTAATCCAGTGCTTAGGAATCACTGGTTGCGGTGCTCTTATCTTGTGGGTGCCAGGTAGTAGGAATGCGATGGCGTGGTGGTCAGACCACTCGCACGGGTCTATAGAGATAAGCTTGACTGTTGATTCCTTAGAGATGATCCAGTCAAGGGTGGCCCCTTTCGAGTGAGTTTGGAGTGAACAGGCTTGAGTCAGGGCTTGATCGGTCAGGAGGTCTTTGATGGCGTTGACATGGGGGTCCTTGGGGTCGTTCCAGTGTAGGTTGAAATCACCTAGGAAAATATCTTTAGAGTTGAAGGAGAACTTAGCTGTAATGAGTTCCATGAGGTGGTCAGTAAAGGAGTTGTTCATACCTGGGGGATGATAAATGATGTGTAGATTGCACAGTAAGGTGGAGTTGCTACAAATGGAGAGTGCGAGGTATTCGCAAGAGTCAGTGGAATCCGCCAGAAGTTCTGTGACACTGAGGTTACAGCGGTAGATACAGGCGATGCCTCCTCCTTTCTTGCTAGATTGCCTGTCCAGCCTGGCAATGTTATAGCTGGTTAAAGCATTTAGGTTTAGAGACTCAGGAGATGTAATTTGCTTAAGTGAGCACTACTGTGGTGCCTGCTATCATTTCAAAAGCCAACTGTCCATTGCAGACTACTTGGAAAAGTTTAGGCAAATTTCACTTTGAATTAAAGGTATTTCCAAAGTCTAAAACTACCTTATTTTTACATATGTCACCCCTAAGGTCTTCCCTAGGTGCCCCAAGGGTAGAGTGCCTTGTAACTATAAACAGGGACATTATAAAAGATGTTTTATATGCCCTGATGAAGAAAAAATTATGAATTTTGTTTCCCTCATTGTAGTGAATGGCTCCATAGACTAACATGGGAATACTTTATTGACGTAAGACTATTGAAAGAAAGGAGCTAAAAAGATACTTCAAGGTATCAAAATGATAGAATCTATCCAACAACTTGTTATAGTTGGAATTATTATAACTATCACAGAAAAAAAGTTGTGAGAAGTTGGCCTGGCATATGCTGATCACTAGTTATAGTGGCCACCTTGCACCAGTCAAATTCAACTCTTATGGTAGATAGGTTTAAGGCAACCTTTTAAAGAAAGCTATCCTAGTGATAGCTGTGGAGAGCAGCCTTCAGTCTAAGTCTCAGAGGAATGTAAAGCAGCTTGTTTTACCTTATAATCTCTTGAATTACCAAATGAAAGGACACCACATAGGTATATATATCAAATATAAAAAATGTGCTGGTTGCGAAGACTGCAGAAGTGTCCGGTGGAATCCAAGGCTGGATTCACGATGAAGAAGACCTGAAAGCAGAAGGGACAGTGTTCACAGTCACTTGCCAGTGACCCGGGGCCAGGAAGATGGATGCCCACGGAAGTCGGGTGATTTCAGGTGATCAAGGGTGTTTTGACTCTTCAGCCATGAGGACCAGGAGGCGTCGAGGACAACCAGGAGCTGGATTCGGAGTGTCCCATAAAGTCTGCAGCTTACTGAGGTGTCAGCAACTGGATTGGAGCCAACAAGCCTTGGCAACAGCAAGTCTCGTGGAATGTGAAGAAAGTCAGCGGTGCAGACCAGCAAGGTCTGAGGGACTCACCCAGCGAGGGTAAGTGAGGGCGGACCTGGAGCAACCAGGGGAACGTTTTGGTTTGATGAGAAAGTCTTCAGGGGACCCACAAGCCAGCCGGCAAGGGATCGCAAAGACACCTCATGAGGATTCACTTAACAAGAACCCACCGTCACTCGGGGCAAGGTAGGCCTCTGATTTTCGGTGGAAATCCTGCTGGAGGCTGGGACCACATGTGGTCCAATGCACAAGTTTGTAGAATGTCTTGAAGGGATTGCACTTGACAATAGTACAAGGTATCCTGGTATTGTGGTTCCTCGTCACTCGTGGGATCCACTCGCCTCAGCTCTGCTGGGGACTCACAATGCCTGTCGAGAAGTCAGGAAATCCACTTCCGAGGCTGCAGGGACTTCGGACTCCAGCGGAGATTCTTCTGTCTTCCAAAGGTTGTGGAACGTTGAAGGGCCAGGATTCTTCTTGTAGAGCGTCGTCCAGGGATATCTGATTTGCAATGGCAAGGTTTCCCTATCTTATACTAAAGGAAAGGGAGGGACTAGCTCTATGACCACTCCTATGGGAGGGTCAGGGGAGTGGGTGGTTACACCCACTTCCCTTTATCCAGTTTCGCGCCAGGACAGGGGCAGGTAGCCCCTGAACCGGTTTGAGCTGGCATATGCACAGAGGAGCCTACTGCTCCCCCAGTGCAGTACTTCAAAGCACTCTAGGAGTGCACCCACCAAGCCCCAATACACTAAATCCTGTCTGGAAGGTAGTGACACCTCCCTGTGACAGGATGCCTATTGTTGGGCCTCCTCCACTGCGAAGTTCGGTCAGCAGCAGGAGGGCAGCCCAGTGTCTGTGCTGGTGGCATCCATTTTGGGATGCCAGGGCTCTTTCAGATTTCTACCGTGTTTCCACAGTGGGTACATGTCATCCCCTCTAGAAGGGCGGGATCATACTCCCACATCAGTTACTGGTGTGGGGGTATGATTCCAAGTTGTTTGACACCAAACACGACATGTTTTGATGCAGTCATTCCAAAGTTAGCATTTACCGGTAGGTTATAATGCACTTAAGAGTATATGGTTTAACCGCATCCACAAACAGCCACAGAGACTGCAGAGGGGCCCTGCTCATGCAGATGCACCCCCTCAAATTGTAAACCAAGCACCCTGCCCTCAGGATTGATAGGGCCTGCCTTAGGGGTGACTGATAGGTTTATATGTGTGTGTATGGTGAGATATAGGGAACCTATACCTCAGTGAGGAGTGCTAACACTACCTTACCCAGGCTGCAGTAGCAGGCAGACCTGTGGTGTCAGATTTAGTCTGCTTCTCAGGGGTGGCATAATACATCTAATATGCACACCAGTCATTTAAGGGAGTAAGCAGATAGGCTGGGGTCCTGGATAGCAGGATCCCAGCCAGACTAGTCAAAAACCATTCAAACACCAGAAAAATGGGGGCAACTATGCAGTCAGATTCCACCTTCCTACAGATGTTATAAAACTTTCTTTTCTGTATGCCAAAACACGTCTTTCAGATGCGCTTTGGTGGTTGGCAGCCTCTGTATACACAAAAGGCTTATTGAAAAACGTTTTTCATTTGCCAAAAGGGTGAAGAGGATTCTAGGTCAGAGTAATACCTCCCTATATAATCAGTGTCACTATAAATTTACTCCAACTGACCAATAACCGGTCAACATCAATATACGTAGATGGAATATTATGATGAAGCTACTGTGGGCAATTCCTTTTGATTTAGGTACCCTCACACACCCTAGTGGTGTCATGCTTCATCATCGGGTCACCCCGACGCCTAAAAGTCGGGGTGGGCTCAACCACAATGTTGGGAGCTCTTTGAAGATGTTATAGACCAGGGGGGCTAGAAATTTTAAAAACCTCAGACAGATGCCCAGTATCCCTTTATTTGCGGGTCTGTCTGGGATACTAAAATATTTCAAATAGGGTCTTCGTAGGATAATTATGGTCCTAAGACCCTAGTGCCAACATGTTTCAGTCCGTGTGTGGCCGTAAAGGTCCAGGACTTTCTTCAGGGCAAACTGAATGCCACCCAGGAAAACAGAGGAAGGGATTCCCTAACCTGTTTATTAACACAAGGGCAGAGTAGCTGCTCCTTGAAAAAGTGACTGATTAATTAATCTGTCATGCTTTGTATTCCATCCGATTTTCGAATGGGATCCGTTTCTCAGGGGATCGTAGGGCTATTTGGGGGTAGCTCTGTAGTCACACTTTCATCAAGAGTCCTGCCCCGTCTGTCCACCTACTTGGTCTTGACCCCCAGCGTTTCGTCAGTTCGTTTCGTCGGTTGGCAGCCTCTGCCACGCTGAGCCAAGCTGTTTTAATAAGGTGTGAAGTGGCCTGCTAGAGAGACAAAGGATTTCATGTGAGAATAGAACTGAAACTGCAAATGCAAAAGGTAGGATGTGGTGGAGATGCCTAACTAATCTTCAAAGGGGGAATGACAGTGTGGGACAGCACAGGCTCACCCCCACATCCTGCACCCCCAGCCAGACAGGAGATACAGTAATAAGATTAGTGAAGGGGCTAGAACGGGGGGAGTTAGAACATTTTAGCTACACCAGTGGGTTGGCTAAGCCACTTCTACCCTTCAGGAGAAGATTTCTCTATTTTGGAAAAATAGTTCTTTTTGGGACTCGAATATGCCACACTTTGGTGTAAGTGGTCATACCTGAGGGTGGCACCCTGCATACCATCGGTCTGGGGTGCCCCCCAACTGGATGCCCATGAACACTGAATAAATATAGAAGAGCTGCGTGGAAACTCAGATCTACTGTCTGAAACAAGAATCAGAATAAGTACTACCCTGCTGTAACCATGATCTGCACCCAAAGGATTACACTCTGAAAGACTTCACCTGCTGCACAATCTGGGATTACCACCATAACCCTTACCTAAACTATTATAAACAAATGGGATAACCCAAAAAGCCTTAGTACCTAGTTAGCACATACTACACTTAGCAGTGTGACTCTACTGGCATTGACTTAGAAAAGAAATGCAACATTAATTTGCATTGTCGGCGTGCAAGAAACACATTGAACAGAACACACTTAGAAATGTTTGAAATCATAAAGCAAATTCATATATTTTTTCAAAATCATTTATAACATATACATTTTTTATGGAGATTCTCTAAATTACTGTTGCTTAAAAAAATGTAAGAAGAAGTGTTTATAGAAGTGTTCATGTGACCAGAAAGGAAAGAGAAATAAATAAATATTAGTAATTCAAACAAAATTCCTATGTTTTCACCAATGATTATGTAAAACTCTAAATAGCCAAAGTCCCTAGCCTGTCTGAAAGAAATCAAATATCAATAATCCTTGTTTCGAAGGGGTGGTGGCTGAATCTTAGCACAGCCTTCATGGGGATGGATATAATCAGGCTTAGAAAATCATTGTCGACATTTCGACCCGACTGCTGCATGAGGTGAATCACACCCTTGCACGCGGATCTTCATTAGGACAGTAAAGATGGATAGGGCAACCAAAATCGTTGCAGCCATACCATTGGTGGGTATGTGTGTTCAACTTCGATACACCCACATTCCAGCTGAAGGTTTCAAATCCAAATAGTGCATAATTTCCTCACATCATGGGCAGCTGATTGGGGAGATGCAGCTTAGTCAGTTTCAGGTTCTCAAAATAATATGCCCATAAATTAGAAAAGCTTATTCCAACAGGCATTTTTTTTCTTATTATTCCTCTATTCTTAATGGCAAGTGGGAATCAATTTAGAAATGTACTGGCATAATGGCAATCCCATCGTTTCTCTTGCTCATTCAGCTCGGAGTGTCAGTTTGAATTTGCCTGTCTTCACAAGGATTAAGGAGTGGACTCCCTGACAGCAACACGTTGACAGAGCTCACCTTCACCATCTCCCCCAATACGTCCCAAGCCTGGAGCACACGCAGTGGACTTCTAAGGATTTGGCCTAGTACGTTGTGGAAATTGTAGTTCCAATATCCCAAGGGCCATCGCAGAGCTTCTAGACCCTTGGAGTGGTGTTTTTACACACTTTGAACCAACAAGTGTAACTTCAGGAAGAAGTGCCAGAAGCTTGGAGATTTTTAGAGCAACTTTTGTAAAAAGCTCCATAACTTGACCAGGTACACCTTGGGAGTTGTAGTCCTAGCTCCTAAGAGGCAAACCAGAGTATCTGAACACTTGGCAAGTGCTGTGGACCACTTTCCTGCATCAAGAAACACTTCTGGAAGTGAGTGTAAAGAACTCTTGACTTTGTCCCGGTCCAGTGTGACCTTTTTGAACCCTTTGTGCGCTATTTGCTTCCAAGCGCTAGTTTTACTTTTACATCTTTAAAAATTCATATCTCTGGTGCTCTACATTGAAGTTTTGTAATTTTGGTGTCTATTTGTTCATAAACGTATAATCTATTTTTATAAATTAATGGATTTTTCCTGTGTGTTGTGCCTTATTTAATGTATTGGTGTTTTTAAAACCAGCTACCAAAGATTGAGCAATGGAATAATGTTTTGAGACCTTGACTGAACCTTTTATTGTGTTTGTACGTTATTACTAGTGGTAGGTCCCTACTTATCTCTACTAAGAAACCACTTTCCAACATTTGGTCTTACTACTTCAGCCGAAATCACAGCCCAAGGTAAGGAAATGATGGTACTTTGAGTTTAAATTTCTCTCTTTCCCCAGTCCATACACTCTCAGGCCATCTCCTCAACATCGGTCACAGGGTCTCATCATTCATTCTAACTGTAAACCAAGATATCATCTTGGAAGACTAAGACACATGGAAGCCCTTCCAATACAACCTTTATAATTCTCTGGAAACAGGCATCCTCAGCCTGAACAACATCCTTCTGAATCTTTAGGCACCTAAAGGTATAAAAAAGTCAAATGTCTTGATTCCTCATCCAACATCACCTGGTGGTGAGCGGAAGACAAATCTAGGACACTAAAAACATTTGCCCCTGACAGCATGGTAACCATCTTTGGGGGCCAATACCATAGGAGCCAACCATTCTTAGGACTCAGTCTCTTTGATGATACCTGCCCTAATTAATCAGTTCAACTCCACCCTTAATGGTTCCCTCATAAGATTAGGCACTCTTTCTACTCTATGAACAATGAGTATAATATCATCCTTCAGGTCAATCTTGTGCTTGAAATTCTTCAGTAAGCCCAGTTCACCAGTGAACACTTGCGGACATTCTGTGAAAATGGTCTCATGGTCACCCCGCACATATGCCAGCATCACTTGCTCAACCACTTTGAGATTAAGAATAACACCCAAATGCTTTTGTGGCACCACTCAACAAACTATCACCCCTTTTGGCAATATATACCTTCCCCGTAGTGTCTCTGTCTTTTTAGGAAAGTTTCATGATCACATAGCCAAGCACATCAATTTTCATCTCACCATAACTCACTGGACTAATATCAGGAGTATTAACGACAAAATGATCATCCCCATCATTTCTACTCAGATTGTATCACCAATCATGGTGTAGAATGACCCAGAATCATCCAAAACCCCAAACCTCTTTCCCCTAAGGCCCACATCAAACACAGGCATCACCAAAATTCCAGCATCCACTGCAGAAGAATCATCCTTAACAATGAGGACTACTTTTTTCACACTAATAATAGTATTGTCAACCGTCTAAACTTTCTCAGCTTTACACATCTGACCATAATGTCCTCTGATACCACATTTCTGGCATATAGAATTCTTAGCAAAATTGTCAGATATATGAGGAATACAACCACATCTATAACATTTACTTTTGTTATCTCGTAAATCAGCAAAAGGCTTAGGTATGACATTTTTTGGCGATACTCGTTGAACATTAGTGTCACACTCCAGTTCCCACTACCATGGGAGACAACATGTATACTGCTGTCTACACAACTGCTATCGTACTTCTAAATTCTCAGTTCCTTCACCCACCCAGATGCATTCTCCATACTCTCTACAATTTTAAATGCATCCTTGAGCATAGGATTTTTGGCCACCAATTTCTTCTGTACCCTGTGACAGTTTGTACATCTCACAAGGTCCCCAAAATCACAAGTGCGGGCGGTAGTTTGAGGAGAAGCAATGTAAATGCCAACCCTTTCTGACTCCTCTTGAACTCTGGTGAAGAACTTGTGTCTCTTTAGAACCACATTTATACAAGGTCCAAAATATTGTTCAAGCATACACATGGAGAGTTCATAGATGTTTACAGGTTCTCCCTCTCCATTGCCCACAAATATGTTCCTGCCTTAAATCCCCAAGCTGTGCATTAAAATCGCTTGCAGGAGAAAACCTTTCACCTCCACTCACAATTAAGTAAGTAAGAATTAAATAATTCCATCCAATGTTTCCATGGCAAATTGTTCTACCTTTTCTGATACGAAGGCCGGGGTTGAGACATCTTAGGAACTGACATTCTGAAAAGAGATCTGTTCGCACCTAATTGCCAAAGTGGAGAGAACTAAAAATGTACATACAGTTCTTCTGTACCCGGTTATAATCTGGAGAACTACTGATGGAGACGGTACCTACATAACATGACATGAGCAGAGTTCCCAGCATCATCGTGTGAAGTATTATACAGTAAAACTTTGATTATAGGAAGTCATATGGAAAAAACCATGCAACACGAGCAGGGCTCCAAGTATCTCCATGTGAAGTTGAAAATGGCCTCTGACATGATGACTATGCATGTTGGTGGTGCAAGCACAGCTCCCAACATCACAGTTCACAGTGTTAACCTGCTCCCTGATGGCGATAAGTGCATTATATCCACGTGTTTGGGACTCCTCGCATTTCCGTAGCAACTCTAGATGTTCATGCACACTGCTCCATTCACTTCTGCCAGACAGATGAAGATGCGAGTGAGACTCCACACATCGTACGCATCCAACGGAGTCCAATCACAACAACAATAACATGAAGAACAGCGACAGCATGGTTGTACAAGTTACATAGTAGGTACTGAGCGTATTTGCATGCAGTGAGTTCAATACACTTCACTGTCCACAACTTAAGTTGTAGGGGAATTGGTGGTGTTGAAATCTGTCCCCTTCTAGATTTGCCTCATATCCATTGTTATGCTGGAAGCACCACAACACAGCAGTGACGATGATGGTTGAAGAATTTATTGTAGATGCTCACATAACACCATCAATAGGTCCTCTCCGTACCAGCCCCCCTCATCTACCCCATCATCTTACCAACTGTCATCCCTGAGATCCGCCCTCATTTCTAGACAATGAAGCTCGGGTACATGCACGCAACCGCAAGTCATAAGATTCTGCTTTTGGAAAGGTCATGATTGTTGCAGGACCACTGCTATCAAAAATTCCAAAACGTCTGCCCAATTAAGGCCCATTTTCAGTATTTTATTTTCTCACTTGAGACATCCCTGACAGCCTCATGTAGGAAAAAAAGACCTTATGCCCTTCACATAATAAATCCCAGCCCATCGTAGGCATTCATAGGTTTGACTTTGATGAAATCAAAAAACACATGACCTGTCCCTTATTCCTATATGTCGTCGCATGCGAACTGCTATTGTGAGGATTTGCCAGAAGACCTCCCACCTTACCATTGGATACACTTTAAGCAACATTTCTCCTCTGAACAGGTGGTGAATACTAGATTGGGCTGGTCTGCTGCCCCAGCCGCTTGGCAGCTTGCCTTCCCAAATTAAAAATGAAGCCCTTAGATTGCGGTCAGACGCTTTAAAAATGTGTCCAGGAAAAGACATATGAATCTGGCCGATGTGCTTTAGTGTTCATTGGTTGCCACTGGTAAGCACTACTGCACCACAAGTGAATGGATCAAAAGAAGCTTGTGTAAATGCACCTTCAACTCTGGCCTGGTCTCAAACCTGGACTCTTGCACCTCCCTCACTACAACACAGGATCCAGCCTCCCCTTAAACAGTCTTTCTCATTCGAAACAATCCTGAATATTAAGTCAGAGGTCCTGCTCTCTGTTCAGTGATTTGTTGCCCTCTAGCTTTGTTTACACAATACAAATGCTACTATATACATACATACATACATACATACATACATGCATACATACATATGTACATTCATACATACACACACACAAGCGGCACAAATGCAGTAGCCAGCTCAGGAAAATACAAAGATAGCTACAAAGACCCAGCACACCACAAGAGGTGTTTGACTACACTATCCTTCAGTCACAATGGCAGATCTAGTAAAGTGAGCAAAAGGGGCATTGCCCCCTCTGACTTAGTTTTTTTATTCACAAATTTCCCCCTGCACCCTTGGAGCCTGTACTGTGTTGTAGATGATGAGTCAAATAAAATTAAATTGCATTAATTTTAATGTACATGTATCAAAATTAGTTCTGTTAGCCTTTTTACTTCACCCGGTGCAGGCAGGACAATGATCCAGACAGGGACTGGGGGGCAGAATCTGGAAGAAGACTAGAGTGTAGCAGGTGATGGTGTTGTGTGGGGAGCTGGTAGATCTACTTTCTTACGAGATATATAATGCATAGGTGGGCAGCAGGGAGCATCCTGTGTTTCTGGAGATCTGAGGGCCTCAGTGGTCAGAGTGGCTACAGGGGGTTCAGGGGTAGACAACAGGGGGCCTTCAGACTGCCCCTTTGAGAGTAGGAGTATGTGGGCGAAATATGCCTGGTGCCTCTCGGAGCCAATCAGCACAGTCAGTAATAAGCATGCTGCTTACTACACAGTGGGCCTGATTCACAATGATTTGGTGAAGGGCAGCATCAAAAGAGCAGGAATGTGCCATATTAACAAGATACGGTCCATTTCTCTCCTTTCAGCCGACACACAATATGGGCCCTAGCACCAACGCAGGCACCCTTGCACAGAAACAATCCATGGAGCGTTTTTCTATTTCTATGTGTGCTTGTTACTCCTGCCCTGGGTAGGAGTACAAGTTTGACACACTCCCAGGTTTAAAGTTGCTTGTAATTCTGGGAATGCATCAAAACCCATAGATGTTGCATGGGAACACCCACCTCAACACCCATGGTACAGTTTCCTGATGCAGTGTATGGCAATACAGTGACTTGCTCTTCAATGCCTTTCACCATATCTGCGAGGCCATGAAAAGCCATGGAAAGTGGCTTTACGTGGCCTCGTAGATATGGGTATGGACTCTGCACTGCTGTAGCATCATAACAAGTGACTCCCGGCTGTGCAAGGGGTTTGTATATAAGCCCATTTGTTTCTATGGCTGGCAGGGCTGGTGCTGATTCTTTCAATTCTGTTTCACCAAAGTTGCGGGGACAAGTAGATAGTAGCATAGGTGGGGTAGCAGTACAATGGCTGAGGTGAGACAAGGTTATAGCTGTCAGGTGAGTAGTAATAATTAGAGGCTAGTGGATGGTAAAAAGTGTGATAGTGACAGGTGGAACAGACAAGTGAGGGCTAATGCAGGATCAGATTTGTAGGGAACAAAGGTAAGGCAAATGTTTTGGGCAGAAGGTAGTGCAGGCATTAATGTCTGGGTATAAACATTGGCAGCTGTCAAGTTGCCAGTGATAATTGTGATAGGGCAGTTTATGGGGGAAGATGAGTAATGACTGAGGTGGGGGCAGGGGAGTAGTGCCGGTGATGGGGGAGAGTGAATAAGGGTAGAATCGGTGACAAACGAGTTGTCAGTAGCATGTGGGTAGTGGCTGGAGAGGGGGCAGGAGGGCAGAGAATGAGGCAGGGGCACTGATGCAGGAATAGCACCTAGCAACTGGGAAGCGAATATGCGGCATCCTGGGTGGCCCAACAGTTTCTGCACCTGCTCCTTTCTCCAGAGGAAGCACCTGCACTCATCTTTTATTCATAGAGTATGTCACATTTATCAAAGGCAGAAAACTATTGGGTAGTGGTAATGTGATGGTACAGTGTGCTCTCCAAATTTCTGTCACTTTACCAGTTGGTATCACCTTCCCAAATCACGGTCACACTTCCAACTCCCATCACAATCTCACCCCAGTGATCTTCCTAATCCTTCCCTGTCACCCTCCCAATCCCTGTTACCACCACCATCCCCATTTTAAACTGCATCCCATTCAACCTTCCCATCAATGTCATGTTCTCAGACTCTGTCACAATCCCAATCCTTGCCTTATTCCCATTAGGGGTGGGCGGAATTTGCGGAATTAACCTTCGCAAATTATCGCGAGAATGTTTAAAATTATCGCAAACAAGCAGAAATATCGCGAAGATGCGGAAGTTTTTTTCCGGCATGTTCGCGAGATTTTCTGCATGGTTGCGGGTCGCCAACTTACCCATGTGGTTGCTTGCGGGTGCGGCCATCTTGTTTTGAGTTGTTCTCGCGGTGCATGATCGCGAGAAGAAAGACGTGATCGCGCGACGCATGACGTCACTGCGGGAGCGAACTGTCGCGAGACAGCGCAAATGGCTAAAAACAATACAACATCTCATGGAGAACGCGACCGGATCAAGAAAACTTGTCGGCGAACGCAGGGATTCAGGTAAGGCGATCGCGCGCGCGCGAGAATGTATCATTTTACAGCGCGAGCAAGAAACAAATTATCGCCAAGCTGCGGAAATCGGAATTTTTGACATTTTCGCGCTCTCCGCGGAACGCAAAAATGTCAAATTATCGCAATTTCCGCGAACGGAACGAAATTTTTGCCCAGGCCTAATTCCCATCACATGTAACTCTACCCATCTTTGGCCCTCTCCTAGTCCCTGCTATTCTCCTTATGCCAGTCACTCCCCAGTCCTTCTAATCCTTGTGTTCCCTGTCACGCTTCTAATCTCTGTCTATATCACAATCTTTATAATCTTTCTGTAGTGGGCTGACCCCACGCGTGCAGGAGGTACAAGTAGACACTGTAGACATGGCCAGGTAGTTAGATGAAGTTTATTAAGATCTTAGATGTAGATACAGTAAGCCCAAAACAGGCCCCAGATCAGGCTCCACAATAGGCCCCAGAATAGACCACACCAGGAGCAGCATCCCAGCTGCTCAGCACATCTTCCCAACTGCCGCAGTCCCACACAGTATCCAAGCATTCCACCCACACTAACATTCTACACGGAACACTGACACTGGCTGAGCAGCTAGGTACAGAATGAAGGGAACATAATAACATGACCTGAGGATACTACACATCCTCTTCCTTTACACAGAAAATTAATAAAACCTAAAATCAACCCAAACTACTAATAAGCAAACAAATAAATACAGAAAGGTACACAAGATATGAATAGTCCATAAACCCAGGAATGCATGTAGAAATACATCACGAGAGGGAAAACAGACACACTAAGGAGAAAGGAAAGATGCAAGCATAGATCAACACACTAACACCATCCCTTTCCCTAAATACTGAACAAAGAAAAATTTAAGAAGTGAAATAAGAGCTCACATACGACAAATGAATATGATACCCAGAGTAAAATCTTACGGGTAGAAAGCCTATGGGTAGAACAACACCCAAGGAAGTACTTCTCACGTGGGAAGACTGTGGCGACAAACCAATACGCCACCCCTCATGTGAGGGACACTATGGGACTAAAACCCACGTGAAAAAAAATACATTGCTTGGGACTGACACCCAAATGTACATAATACGTCACATGGGACTAAAACCCACTGACTTGTGCAGCATGAAAAACCGACATGCAGCACCGTGTGGCATCAAAAGATGGCTACCCACACACAAGACAGCGAATACGTAAATGAAGAGACTAAAACCCAACACAAACGTAAAAGGTGGGACTAAAACCCCCTTTAAACTTAGTAAATAGGACTGGCAGCCATTACTAATTACATAGGTGGGACTCTAACCCCCTATAAATAGGTGGGACTCTAACCCCCTATAACAGAGTTAATGGGACTGACACCCAAACTCAAAATAACAAAGGTGGGACTAAAACCCCCTTGGAGTGATGGGACTAAAAAAAAAAAAACCCATACCCATCCCTAAACAGGGATAAAAGTATCTTAAAAGGAAATGGGACTAAGACCCACTCCTATCCCTTAGGCAGGGATCACACATTTGAAATAAGGGTCATGGGACTAAAAACCCACTCCCATCCCTAGGAAGGGATAAAACTATCTAAAAAGGAAATGGGACTAAAACCCACCCCTATCCCTTAGGCAGGGATACAAAATTTGAAACAAGAAACTGCGTAAATGAGAGACATGGGACTAGTACCCACTCCCATGCCAACAAAACAAGAACTTTTACATAGCGTTAAAACAACGTTGGCATACAGCAATCACAAGACATTTTAGAAAGAAATAAACATTTTTGCGATAAATAAATTCTCTTGTGAAACATTTTTGCGTTAAATTCTTCCACTTGTGAAAAAAAAACATTTTTACATGAAATCTTTAAAACATGTCCTACAACTCGTATTTCTAAAGTCAATGGTGTGCCTGTCACCGCAACAGGCGTTCCTAAAAACAATTGAGCACTGAATGAATGTAGTGGCACACGCAGTTTGGAAACTTGAATACACCGCTTCGTCGCTTCATCAGCTAACAGTGAGTGCTTACTGTTGACCCTTTTTCCGCTGCTACCTTTTTAAACACAGTACCTTTTTAAATACGAAGACACCACTTCTCTGCTTCTTCTTATTTCGTAGTTCTTTTCCTTTTTATTTTCCGTTTGCTCTTGGTTACACCGATGCGCAAATTCCCCTCAGGCTCTCACTGCACGAGTACTGCAGCACCTGTGCCCAAACGTCGCAGATTTTTACAATTAACCTTATTTTTTGCGCACAAAACGTGGTTGGCAGATTATGAAACAAACGTGGTTGGCAGATGATGAAAAACCAGACGAATGAACACACATCACCAATGACAAAATGGAGGCACGCCGTCTGACGTTGTACCGGATGGCTCCCGGCATCACCCAGCATAGATACGACCTTTGGAAGCAAAACGTGCATTAGAATGAAATGGACGTCATAGGAACTGCTTCGCGCAACACACTGACCAGGTGAGGTGCACGAGCCATATTTGAATTTTTCAAATAAGCGCAACATTAATTTCTCACCAGCCAAGGAGTATAGAAAATGTATATTCCACTCACAGATGGCCCAAAGCGGCAGACTAGTCGAAAAGAGTCAAGAGTCAACATGAGGTCACATTTCCCCACAGTCCATCGCTCGCTTCATAAAACTTTCCGTATTTCACTCGCTTCCTTCAAACTTGACAAATAGTATTTTTTTGCATCCATTAAGATAACGCTGTACAAGTCAAAAAAAAACTAAACTTCAATAACAATTTGGGCACGAAATAACACACGCAGATTTGAATAACAAGTCACACTTTCAGAGCCCATGGGAAATTGAAGTCTAAAACTTCTGAACAGCCACAAATTTAAAACTGGTTTCCTTTCTCCAAAGAGAACATTTTAACCACGCACTGGTGGGCAAAGTCACAAACAGCCAAAGATTACCTTGTCACTTGTTGTTCAAAATTCCTTGGTTGTGGCACAATAGACGTTTTTGTAGACTGTAAAATAAGACTGGCTTGTAACTTTTTTTTTTTGATGTAGTAGATGATGAGATGAAGACACAGCATGCCTGGGCTGGACTGTCCGGTGAGATGGACACTGGTGGGGCAAACAGGCATGCTTGATATGTTTCTTTGACTTCAGCTGCGTCGCAAAATAGGTTTCTTTCCTTTTCTTTAAATCTCTTGACGCTTGTTTCTTTTTTTTTCATTTTACATGACCTTGGTTCTTTTCTACACGTTCTCTTGGTCCACTCCTCATTCTTGGTTGACTTCATGTTGCTTTTTGCGTGAGATGAGCTCCAGATCGTCGCCATAAATGTAGTGGGCTGACCCCACGTGTGCAGGAGGTACAAGTAGACACTGTAGACATGGCCAGGTAGTTAGATGAAGTTTATTAAGATCTTAGATGTAGATACAGTAAGCCCAAAACAGGCCCCAGTTCAGGCTCCACAATAGGCCCCAGAATAGACCACACCAGGAGCAGCATCCCAGCTGCTCAGCACATCTTCCCAACTGCCACAGTCCCACACAGTATCCAAGCATTTCACCCACACTAACATTCTACGCGGAACACTGACACTGGCTGAGCAGCTAGGTACAGAATGAAGGGAACATAATAACATGACCTGAGGATACTACACTTTCCTATCTCTTTCACACTCCGCAACCCCGTTATGCTACTAGTCCTTATCACTATGTTTACCTTTCTCACACTTCCAATCCCTGTCACCATCCCAGCCGTTGTCACCCTCCCTGTTTCTGTCACACTTCCAGCTTCTAACATCTTCACGATCACGTTCACTCTCCTAATGCCTGCAATGATTCCTGTCTGTCACACTGTCAGACACTGTTAGACTTCTAGTCACACTCCAAGTCTATGTAACCCTCACCATCCCTGTCACAATATTAGTTACTCTCACATTCCTAGTACCTGCCACCCAACGTTGCCACCCTGCACTGCCACCTAACCCAGCCCCGTCACAGTACCAGAACAGTGGGAGCACAAATCTGGAACTCTGAAGTGATCAGTGAAAGATAAGTTAAGCCACTGGGCCCTTTTTGGGGTGGAAGTACTAGGTCACTACAGACCTGTGATCGCTGGGTGAGGAGGGTTGATTGAGGATTGCAGTATAGGTGAGTGTGAGTAATGGCGCAGACTGGGAGAACAAGAAGTAGAAGAGGGAAGAGAAAGAGACATTTCTGATGGTGTAACACTGCATTTGCTGATCTCAGACACCATACCTGCCACATTGTAATATAGCAACTAAGGAGCCCCACCTTTCCCCAGAGCGGATATTTCTGGGATGGATTATGAGTGCAATTGCATCCACCCATAAAATGTTTTGCCTTTCCCCTCCACTTTTTGCTGAACTTAGTTTTTTTGGCTCTAGGATGCAGTGCACTTTTTCAATGCTAACCAATGCTAAAGTGCTTGTGCTCTTACCTTTAAACATGGTAAGGTTGGTTTACACCTGATTGGCATGTTGAATTTATTTATAAGGCCCTTGTAGAGTGGTATACCATATATCCAGAGCCTGTAATTTAAATGCTACTAGTGGCTCTGCAGCACTTCTTCTGCCAACACTTAAGTAGCCCTCAAAACATGTCCCAGTCCTGCCATTGCAGCCTGAATGCAGTTTTAAACTGCCAGCTTGGCTTGGCAAAATAACCCCCATTCTAATCCTTGAACTCCCTTTTTATTGCTCATGTCACCCCTAAGGTAGACCCTAGGTAGCCAAAGGGCAAGGTACATTGTAATTAAATGGTTAGACATGTACTTTTACGTTTTAAATGTCCTGGTAGTAAAAAAACCTTTTACATTTGTTTTTCACTACTGTGAGGCCTACCACTCTCATAGTAAGATTTTAAGTCACAATTTTGAAAAATGCCACTTTCAGAAGTTGGCATTTTCCTGCCCTAACCATAATCTTCCTAAAGCCTGTCCTAGGTCACAAGATTGTATGTAGTTGGCAGTTGGACTTTGTTTATTCCTCCCAGTCTGTCACATAAAAGAGTGGTTAGGTGTGGCTGGCAGGATGGGGGGGGGGGGGGAGTGCTGCGCACAGCCCCACTTGCAATTTAATAGGCCGCTCTCTGCATTCACACAAAGGACTTGGCACACCTGCATTGTTCTTGCAGCCAGCTTGGAGCCAGGACATGGAAAGCAGGAAACTACATGCACTTCAAATGGAATTCTCAAGAAAATTCTCCTACTTCAAAGAAGGCACCAGGTACGAAAATAGGACCCACTCTTCAGTTCAGTGTCGGGACCCGCAGATGAATTCTCAGAGGACATTCTGCTGCTGTGGCCTCCTGTGTAATCCACAATTCTGCATTTTTGCACATGGGCAGACTGCTTTGATGCATGGAGTCTGCTTTGAACCCTCAGAGGCCTGCATTGGTGTTTGAAGCCCTGTTTCATCACTTGAACCTAGGATAACCAGAATGACTCCAATGGCTAGTTATCTTGCCTCCTGATCAGAGCCTCAGGGACAGAAAATGCTCCAATCATCTTGAACCCGCTCCTGGACTCAGTCTGAGTAACTCCTAGATGTCTAAGTAGTGTACCTCAAGTCCTGGACCCTTGGTTGTGCTAAAGCTTCCCAAATAGCCAAAACTTGGGGCTTAGAGAACCTTTGACTAAAAACTGTTTTGAGAACCAAGGGAAGATCAGGACCAACCTCCTCATCTATCCCCGCAAGGTGCATCTCCAGTTGGCCTAATGTTGCAGTAGATCCTGCTACATTTATCCCTCCAGCAGCAAATCCTGTTCATTGGTCCTTTGCCCAAGGGGTATCCAGCCTCGAGAACACATGTCAGCTACAGCCTCCTGCTTGTCCTGCCGGAGACTTTCAACTTAAAAAAAAGTGACTAAGTATGAATGATGGAAACTTCACTGCAACTTTGTCTAGCAGCTACCCGACGACGATGCTCCATCCTCGGACACTATTTGCTGCCTTTCACCACTGGCACTTTACCTTCTCAGGACATTTTAATTAACATGTTTCTAAGTACCAAGGTAAGCACTGACTGGGCTCAAACCACTTTTTGTAGCTGACTCGTGCCCCATTACTGTCTGCCACATTTTAGACCCTGTGTAGCGTGACTAGATGTCCACGGTTGGCTTTTTGATATTTAGGGATAATTTTTCAAGATTGTAAAATAATTCCTCAATCCTGTAGCATGTCACCATAGCACGGCTCCCTTGGCCAAAGGGTGATAACAACTTGCTTCTTTTTTTAAGAATACAATTACAGAAATCCAAAGTAGTCTTACGACAATGAATCCTCCGATTTCTGCCTTCCTCCTCTGGATGCTATTCACTGCGAGCTTTTCTTCTTTGATCCAATTTTGCTACAGTACTCAAGACTGACCAACTCAAACCTCAGTTCTGGCTCTCCATCTGACCCCTGTCCCCCATCTGCTTTTGTAAAGGGAGTGGATGTCATCAACCCAGTGCTGAACTCCCTTTGTAATAGATCCCTAGCATCTGGTATAGTTCCCTCCACCTGGAATCCGGCTATAATTCTGATATTCATAAAAAACTAATACAGATTCAAATGTTTCAAATAACTGTAGACCCTTCTCTCTGTTGCCTGCTTCATCAAATTTGTAAAGAGGTTCGTCAATCGGCAGCTTTCAAACTACATTGAGGCAAATAGGCTCCTCTACCCCAGTCAGTCAGGCTTCAGACCCAAGTTTAGCACAGAGACTGTCATTTTGGAAGTTTCTGAAGAGATTAAATTCACCTTAGATCCTGGTGACAAAGCAATCCTGGTCTTATAAGACCTCTCACCACTTTCGATGTAGCCCGCACTCCAGGCTTCTCACCCGGATGTTTGACATTGGCATTAAGGGTCCGGCGTTAAGATGGCTAGCTTCCTTTCTTGAAGACAAACACCAAGATGTTTGGTTGCCACATTTGTCGTCTAGCAAAAGTAAAGTCTCGGTGGGAGTGCCCCAGGGCTCAGAACTCAGCCCAACCATGTTTAAAATCTATCTGGCATCTCTGGCTACACTGCTCGAGTCATTTGGGGCCAAGATAGTATCTGAATCCAATGATACCCAGTTACTCTTTGCCTTTAAGAAATATGAGCCAATCAATCAAGATGCCATTCAACCCTGTCTATCTGCGGTCTCAATTGCAACACAGATAAGACTGAGAATCTCAGCTTTGGCCACAATTTTACCTTTGACCTAAAAACGTACTGCCTAAATGAGACTCCTTCTCCTAATGACCAAACTGAAGTAGTGAAAAACCTGTCTGTCAAGATTGATAAACCACTAACTCTACAAACTCAGACTCTGTAGTCGGCACATGCTTTGGACTGTTGCTCATGGCCAAATAATTTCTGCAAATCCTCTCCTTTCCTGCTAGGATCCCTGTTCTTCTACCTCTGGTAGTGTCCCAACTGGACTCTGCCAATGCTCTTTAAGTAGTACTTCCACAATTCCTTCTGCAGAAATTACAAACTGCTCAGAACGCAACTCCTCGCTTGACTTTACACTTACCCAAGCAAAACTTACTTCTCATCTGAATAATCTGCATTGACTTCCTGTCAGAAATAGGATCTTTCTTAAGACCTTCACCCTTTGCACAGGGCACTGGACCAATGTGGCAGAGATTATCTGTCCTCCAGAATGCAATTCTACTGTCCCTCCAGATCTTTGCACTATTCAGTTGGCCATTTGGCCAAAATTCCGAGGTACCCAAGCCAGATCCGGAGGCAGTTCTTTTTTCACTTTTGGGCCCTCATGCTTGAAAGAGGTTGCCTGTTGAGCTACGCCAAGTGAACAACGAACAATTATTTCGAAAGCAATTTAAGATTTGGTTCTTCAATCTCTAATACATTTTTTCCTAATCTCTGACTCTTGCCTACCATTTAGCGCCAGGACACTCCTCGCAGTAGCTGCCTTCTTTAGAAATCCCAACATTTATTCAATCATTCATTTTTTATCTTAAACTTTAAACATTCACAATCAAGTTCTACTGAACTTTTTGTCATTTTGGTGTCAAATAAGTTATTTAACTTTACTCTATTTTTTCTAAATTGGTGTGGGATTTTTCTTGTGATGTGTTCTCACTTTAATATAGTTTTGTGCTGCGTAAATATTTTATACGTTGCCTCTAAGTTAAACCTGACTTCTACCAGAGGTTTCAGTACAGATTTATTTAGTGACTTTTCTGGTTCAGGAAGCAAAAGTATAAACCTCGGCACTCTTATTCTGTTTTCTATTGATTCATAAAGCTGTTTAGAAAAATGACTCCAAATACCAGCAGGACATAAGTAGGCCTGGGCTAAAATTCCGTTCCGCTCGCGGAAATTGCGATAATTTGACATTTTCGCGTTCCGCAGAGAGCGCGAAAATGGCAAAATTTCCGCAATCCGCATTTTAGCAGAAATGTTTTTCTTGCTCGCGCTGTAAAAAAGATGATCGCGTGTGCGCAATCGCCTTAGCTGAACCCCCGCGTTCTCTGACAAGTTTTCCCGATCCGGTCCCGTTCTCCACGAGATGTTGGATTGTTGGTAGCCATTTGCGCTGTCTCGCGACAGTTCGCGCCCGCATTAATGTCATTTGTCACGTGATCACGTCATTCGTCGCGCGATCACGTCTTTCTTCTCGCGATCATGCACCGCGAGAGTATGAGATGATTGAGATATCGCGCCCATGAGCAACCGCATGGGTAAGTTGGCGAGCCGCGATCACGCAGAAAATACCGCGGACATGCGGTAAAAAAACTTCTGCATCTTTGCGATATTTCCACGTGTTTGCAGAGATTTTTTAACATTTTTGCGATAGTTTGCGAAAGTGAATTTCGCAAATTCCGCACACCCCTAGACATAAGTATAATTCTTGCTGAATCCATTTAATATAAGTATATAACAAAATCTGAAGTTACAAAGTTAAAAAGCAGTGGCAACATAATCAGGATTAAACAGCTTGATGTGACAATCCATACGTTGAACTGGCAGCCGACACGTGTTTCGTTTCTTTAAACTTTTTCAAGGCTTTGATCAGTATTTGCATAGGCAACCAAGTAAATTTATATAGAAGTTGTTCAAGTCTTGTAGAAAGAAATCGTCTGTCCCTCGGTATATTATAGTACTCTGATATGCCTCTATTCGTATTGAAGAGTCCCTCATGGCGCAGTCGTTCCCAATATGGCACGTAACGCCGGCTCCCGTTGCCGGTACGGTTTTTAAAGCAACTACGTCGGGGACTTTTCTGGTTCAGCTTCACATAAATTGTGGCTGTTGCTTGAATCTGGGCCTCAACCAATAACCCCATTTCTCACAGCAGCGGATTGTACTCACCTGCTGCATTTACAGTTCAATTAATGGATTGCCAGCAATAGCATGATGCAGGCTTGCAAGGCTTTAGAAGTGACAGCTCGTCCATCTCATGTGCATGCAAACTCAAACTATTAGGTCTAACAGTCAGAGCATTCAAGCATATGAGTCCACATCATGTAGATGGGATGCCATTATCAAACTTTGGTGCTGAGTTTGAGAGTACTCTAGAACGAATCTTAAGTATGAGTTTATGACTATATTAGGCTGCTGCGTTCAGTAGCCACAGTGTCACATCTCAGACAAGTCTGTTCCACCTCATGTGCTTGTACACTCAGTCCCAAACTTGAGTTTGCAGATTTCCTCTGGACTGAATTGCCACAATCAGCATTCAGAGCATACATGCACAAGATGTGTAAGTGGAGCCACTTTTAGCCTTAGGCTGCTCCAGATGATAAGTAAGTGGTGTCACCTCCTGAGCATGGGAACTCCAGTTGATTTGGAAGACGAATAACTTATGGATATAGGTCATTCAACATCATGTTCAATGAGTCTAGTAGTCCTATCAAAAAGATGTTCTAAACGTAACATTTCTCTGTACAAGAATATTTGTCTGAGCACTGTGAGCATGCTAGCACATAAAATGTAAGGGACATCATCAACATGTATGCACAGCCTCAGCCTACTAAAAACTTGTGACTTACTCTTTACCGGCCTACTGGACTCCATAGTCTGAATAGACATGCTCATGACGTAGAACTGAAATATCTAGAGAATGGAGTGCACAGTAGTTTAACTTATTTTCAATGTGAAGCTGTCTTTCTGCTATCACTATGTGTAAAATTCTCAGGCGTACTGGGCAGGCCCCAATGTTTGGATGTAATCAAGAGAGTGGTTTTAATATCTGATGGTTTAGTTCACTTCTGCTAAGACCATATGGAAAGTCAGTTACCAACGAATTGCCTGTAACGGGAGAGTTGGGTCTGTGCCATTGTTTTATGTGGGGTTTCTGATATTCTACATAGCTCTTATCATTATGGGTATGTTTGTATTACTCAATATTTGTGGGAAAAGGTATTGCAAATGCTTATTTTTTACCTATGTTTTAAAAATTGTCTTTGGGGGAGAATCCCATAAAGTTTATTGAGCTAGTCAGACTTTCTAGTTGCATCATTCAACCTGTGCATGATAAAGCATGTGTCTGTGTACGATGAAGTCCCCCTCACACGTCAGTATCTTCTATCAGTGAACCTCAGCATATCAATCAAGGTGCTAGCTAATTTGAGACCATCTCTAGCTTGATGAGGGGCATCCCTGATATAATTGTGACACTTCATGGCATATTATGGTAGACACCTTGGCATAACCACTGTAATTCATTGCATAGTGTAAGGAGACAACACGCTTTGGTGCCCACTCCTGATGTAATACTCGCCCTGGCATAATGTTGGTAATTCCTGGCATACTGTAAGCATTATAGGCATGTGCCAAAATGGAGCCTACCCCTGGCAGAAAGCTGCCCCTATATGATGGCGTAGTATTCTTGGTATGCAAGCGGGAATTATGTCATGATTTTAATGCTATAAATATAATTTTGGCCATGAAATAATTGTAGTCATTATTTGGATATTAGTGGAAATGTTGTACTGGGGCAAGTAATATACACACCCCTGGCATAATGCTTGCCCTGGTATACTGATGGTAATTCCTAGTCTATTGAGGACATCCAGGGCACCCTGGTGTCAACACCTGATGCAATGTTGAGCATGGCATAACAGTGGTGATTCTTTTCATATTGTGGACATTCATGGTACGTGTCACAATGGTGCCCACTCCTCGGAAAATACATCCTGTAGCATAGTATTGATAATTCTTGGCATTACATGGGGCTCGCATAAATGATAGTACCCATGCCTGCCTTAATAATGATAGAAATATTTGGCTTGTAATAGACCTTCCTATCAAGTCATTGTCATTGATATGCATTTGAGGTAAAGTCTGTGCAGGTGTGAGACACAGATATTTAGGGATCCAACTTGTGTATAAGATGGTCAGCATTAAGTATGACTCAAAAGAAGCCTGAATTAACAATTGAAGAATTGAAGGATGGTCCTCAGGCTCACCCTATCACTAAAAATACACACACAGCTGGTCCCAGTAATTCTAGGGAGCTGGAAAATAATAGTAATTGTATGTTTTGGAGGAATTGCATATGAGAACATGTGTATTTGTGTTCATTTCCTCATGTTGTCCACTGGTATTTCACACTGTTATTTTCTCTGTTCAAACTAAATACACTTTCTGTGTGGAAAGCTAAAACTTGTACTTCTTTATGGTCCAGTAACTACTGTTAGATGTGGGGGGGGGCACCAGAGGGCGCACAGCGAGATGGCTGAGTTGTAACGCAGCTCCGCTGGATGGAGCAAATCATGTGTAAAATACTGCTGTTTCCTCGCCAAAACTGACCGAAAATAGCAGAACTGTTCAGCGGAAAACCCCTGGCTGAGGGGGAGAAGCAGGGGTGCCATGTAAATGCTGGTTTTCACTGTTATTATTGGTGTTTGAACATACGGACCGGCACCCGCAAGATGGCGGCGCCGCTCGGCTTGAGCCCTGAGCCAAGGATTATCTGCGGTGACCGCGGCCCCGCGCTGTGCCCTGCAGACCCCCAGCACACGCTACCTGCTGCTTGCCGGTGGTTGGATTGGCGAAGTGCATACACGCTTGATCTCCTCATCTTGGAGGTGAGAGCCTGGTGATTATGCCCCTGCACAGGGAAGGACCCGCGAAGGCGATCGTGCCGGGACCCGCTGTGATGAGGGCTTCTCTGGCGGGGTTGCCTATCAAGCAACTTGTGCCCCTGACCTTGGCACATCATGGCGCAGGGTTTGAGTTGCACGCCTGAGGGGTGGCGGACAACTGGTGGCCTAGTCCTACTGCTGATGATCATTTACGGTCCCCCCCCCGAAATGCCTGGATTGTGACTGAGTATGGGCACCAGTGAAGCTGCCTGGCCCCCGCCCGCATGATTCAATGGCCACCCACCCACACGTGTTAATAACTACTAGCTGGACATCTGCGAAGTTACAGTAAGGAGCTTGGGGGTGTTCAAATTTGCAGCCTAGTATATTGTGTGGAAGGCCTAAGTCTACGCTTGTGCCACGGCGCAGGCCGCGCACAACTGTGGCGAGTGACTGTGCCTAGCTTTGCAGAACGTAGAACCTCTAAGTGATAGCACAAGCCTCGGGGCTGGAGGTGCGGACCGTGCCAGGACTAGGCAAAATTTCCACGCGGACCGTAAGTGCTTAACGGCCCTTTGGTACAGTACACCGGAGTCGTACATAACTTGTACCCTCTGCACGTGTTGTTGGGACCTCGTTGACACATCGGAGGGGCAGAGGAGGTCTCCTTCATCTAAGATCTCGTTCGACATGCTGACAGCCCAGCTATCGAAGTGCAAAAAACAAAAGCCTCTGCATAGAGGTGATACTCAAACTGTGCTGTGGCCTAATGGTGTTGTGCAATATTGTGAAGACCGTGGTGTTAAGTGAAAGAGTCACTTATACACCTTGTTCCATGCGCAGTGGCTGCACACCAATATCAACATGGGGAAGTCAGAGCGAAACCAGCCCCGGTTAACCTTCTAGCCACGCTAATCCAGAAAATCCAGGCAGCAAGCAGCCTCGTATTCGGAGGTCGACACTCCCTCGGACAGTCACAATGCCATTGAGAAGACGCTACTAGCCGTACAAAACAGTCTGCAGACGATCAATGGCAAAATAGAATGGACCACATGTCCACTAAACTGGATAAACATTCTCTGCGACGAGGGGAAGCTGAAACCCACATTTCTGAGGCCGAAGATGATCTTCAGCAAACGGACGAAAAAGCACTAGCTATGGAATAGGTGCTTGTAGTGATACAGGCGAACAATGAAGATTTGGAGGCCAGATCCAGACATAACAACAAACGCATCACGGTTCTACCCGAATCCACCAATACTGGTTGTCTAGAGCCCTACATTGAAACTCTGCTACAGTCGATATTTAATGCTGAGAACCTGTCAAAGATGCTGATGGTGGAACGAGCACATGGAACATTGATTGCTCGACAGCGGCTGGGTGCTCCCCCGCGGCTTATAATAGCACGCTTGCTCAATTACAGAGACCGAGGCAGTCTTACGTCTGGCTAGGGAGAAGGGTAATATTATCCATGAAGGGAATCACCTTGCCTTTTATCCAGATTTTACAGCAGCAGTTCAGGCGGTGAGAAAGGAATATCTCCCTACAAAGAAGCTCCTCATCGCAGAGAGGATCCCTTACGCAATGTTGAATGCTGCGCGGCTGCACATCGATCTAGAGGGGAAGTCGGAGATTTTTCATAATCCAAAATCGGTATTGAACTATGCGAAAACCATCAAGCGTAGACATCGGGACACCTCCAACCAGCCTGTAGCGACGATGACGTGGCAATACAACAAAGCTCGGATTGAATGCTGCTGACGCCTGTCAAAGACTCGTGGAGCAGTCACCAGATGTACTGTATACCCCTGATGGGTGAACTGGACACTAGAGTTGCGATTTCTCTGGGTGGCCGCCATCTCCGGAACTGATGACCTAGACACTGGACTTGCAGATGAGATTTTTTAATTATCCAGGGGAACTGCCAAACTTGCCAGTTATTTGATGATAAAAGTGAAAGGACAGGAACTTAGCTCATATAGTCTCTGTCCACCGCCCATACACTTTGGGAGAGATACTGCGTCCCTATTCGCATCGATGGGATTGAGATGGTTTGGCAGGTTGGGGTTGCTGAAGTGGGTGGGGGGCTGGGAGGTCGCAAATAAGAATTTGGAACAAATGCGAATGACTGGGGGACCAGACCATGCTGTCGGGTGGGGGGAGGGGGACTGGAGATCTTTGGTTTCAACTTGGAATTGTTTTTTTGTGATTACATTGTTAGTAGTGACTTGGTCTGCATGTACTGTACTGACTGAGTGCGTACTATATTGCAATATGCTGTTACATACCCAACATCGACATGGCTATGGGTGATAGATGTACATGTCTGACATGGAATGTTCGTGGGCTCAACTCTCCTCAAAAGCAGCAGATATTTCAGTGTTAGAAACCAAAACTTGTAATTATTTTGGGTTCCGTACCTACCAGTATGGGTTGAATAACCTTCATGGGCCACTCATAATGAGGGCCTTATTCTTCACTCTTGATCCAGATTACAGTCCATTTATTTACATTGGTGCGTTGTAGTTTTTGGTGCTTTTTTACTTTTGATGGAGATGATGATAAGTATTTATATAGCGCAAATGATAAATCTCAAACACCTTGTCCTTGCCCTAAAATAGTTAAAGAACTCTTACTTGAAGAGAAAAATTTTAAAACCTTTTTTAAATTTTAAGCAATTTACAACAGAATGAAGAGTCACAGGGAGTGAATTCCATAATTTATGGGTAAGGTACGAAATGTCTCTTCCACCAATGTTGGAATGAGAGATCCAGGGCCATCCAGAAGAAAAGCATCAGTAAATCTTAAGGACCGTGCAGAAGAGTATGTCTAATTTTCAAATAATGCACTAGAAGGCCTTGCTTTTGTTATGCTCTTGGTGTCATGTGCCTAGCCTTGAACATCCAGCATATCCTTAACAGTGACCAAGATATGGCTATGTGCAACTGTTGTTACCCTCCTGCGGCGAGGTAGATTGAGAAGAATCCTTTAAAATTCTGACTATGTTAGAAATTGAAATGTAAACTGCAACAATATAGTTGCTGAACAACAGTTTGCCATACCTCCTTAGGCAGGAGTGGATAACTTTGCAGATCATTAGGAAATAGTAAAAAGAAGAGGCCATGGCAAAATAAATTTGTTTATGGAAGTTGAGGTCAGATCCACAAATATGCCAAGATCTCTAGCAGACTTTCAAGGACTGGGAGGTAGATACCAGCTCAGAAGGCTATCAGACAGGAGCCCGTGTGATAGAAAAGGGGCCAAAAATAAGAAACTATGTTTTATCTCTGTTAATTTCAGCAAGGTTAGGGTGATCCATTTAAAGATTTAAAATACATACCCCTTAATCCAATGTGACACTTTATGTGCAATTTCTCTTACTTATCCAATGTTTCTTCTTTAACCTAATTTGGTTTGAGCATTTTATTGATTGATTTTATGGATTTACTATTGATTTCATGCTGCTTAAGTACTTTATGTGCAGGAAAAAAACCTATTGCATTTTGCAACAGCAACAAAAGGTAAGCCAGGGATTCCTCAGGGAAGCTGCATTTTACCTAATATCACACTGATTGATTACCTTTGAGGGAGTTGCTGTCTTGCTCTACACCAACCCAGGAGCTCACTTACATCATGTATTGTGTTGAATATATACTTTGGCACAGACCTTTTGATAAACATTACAACACCACACACATTCCAGGGAACATATTTAAAATACAGGCAAATTAATTCAGATGTATGTGTTATTTGGCTCAACCATTGAGCTACTGACACAAACATTTATAACTAGAAGGTGGGCAGAGAGATGGCTATTTATTTACAACAGTCTTCTGTAGCACCAGAGAACTTGTGTATATTCATGACAAAACATTCTGGCTTGTCTGATGTATTAAATCTTCTAGAAATGTTAATTATAATTGCCAGTTCAGATTGAATAGTGTCTCAAGGCTTTTGTTACAAGTTCTAAAATTGGTAATATTGGTACATTGGAACAACATTTAAAGTAAACACTGTTTGATCTGTCTCAAAATGCATCCATTTCACATCTTGCAACAAAGTTGTGTTGCTATACAGAAAAGTACATCATGGAAACTTGAACTGGTTCTAAAAATACAGGCATTTTTTTTAGATTCCAAGGGCCAGATGTATGACGCTTAGTCTTAGACCCATTTGTACACTATAAAAAGCATGGGCCCATGTACAAACAGGATTTTGTGACTCGCAAATAAATTGCGACTCGCAAAATACTGTTTTGTGGCTCGCTATTAGGAAGGTGCGTTCCCTTCCTAATAGCAACCGCAAAGCTATGGACCAATGTTTTGTGACCACAATTGCAGTCGCAAATTACGACCTACTTCAAGTAGGTGGTAATGCATTTGAAAATGGGAAGGGGTCTCCAGGGGACCCCTTCCCCTTTGCAAATGCATGCAATATTATTTTTTAAGGGCAGACAGTGGTCCCAGGGACCACTGCCTGCCCTTGAAAAATGAAACAATAAAGTTTCTTTTATTTTTAAATGCGTCCCCTTTTCCTTTAAGGAAAACGGGATGCATTTAAAAAAATAAGAAAACTGTTTTGTTTAAAAGCAGTCCCAGACATGGTGGTATGCTGAGCCCAGCAGGCCACCATCCATGGAAGGGCCTGTCATCCCCAATGGGCTCGCAAATTGCGAGAGGCTCATTAATATTCATGAGCTTCACAATTTGAGACCCCATTGGGAATCTCAAACAGTGTTAAAACACACTGTTGTAAATGCCAAATAGCGCCTTGCAAATTGTGAGTCGCAAATGCGACGCAATTTTCGAGGTGCTATGTGGCATGTCATACATCTGACCCCAAACCGTTAGATGTCGGTTTATGTTGGCTTAACTGTACCCTTGTTCCATTTCTACGATTTACTTATAGGAAGGCTGATTATTTAATTTAAGGGCATGCCAGAGCTCCAGTGTTTCCAAGTGACCAACACTAGCATGTTGAACCAAAACAATATCACTTCAATGAAGGAAGTGGCCCAATTTGGGTCACTCAGAACACTCACGACTACCTCTCTGCCTTCTCGAAATGAAGAGTCGGTCAGAAGAGTAGAGAATAGAATACCAACCAATAACAGTTTATTCAAAGTTCGCTCAGAGTGGAGCCCTTTCTGCCCAGTCGCTAAGAGTGCTGCAGAGAGAGTCTGACTTCAGCAAGCATAACGATACATTATGTATATTTCAGAGTCAATGAAAACACGCCCACCATGGAATTTTCCAGCGAAATGCAGCTGGGCAGTAATTTACAAAGGAGTAAGTTTCAGTTCTGAAGCCGGGCACACATTATCTATCAGTCAATGCCATTCCGCCAGTGCCCGCCACTAGACAAGTGGGAGAAGGCTTACATCTAAAGGAAAGCTATGCGCTAATAAGAACAGTGCATTTGTTAGTGTGGCAGAACTCAGCTCCAAAGAAATACTGCAAGCCTGATCAATTGATACTTCGAATTTTGAAATTATGCAGGCAATGTTGATCAATATAACATACACATTTCTTTCCTTTTGTCAAATACATTTTGCTCTGTACTGCTGATCTTATCCTGTAAGAAATTTTGGTGAGGCCCAAACTGGTGTGGGTTCCTTGAGTTTACATTTAGAGGGGATATTGGGCCAGATGTACAAACATGAGGTGTACCGATTTCCTAATTGCAATTATCGCTAAATCGTAATTATGACATCGGCATTCCTAATGTATGAAATTTTGTATTCCCATATAGCGATTTCCAGTAGGTCACATATCGACCTACTGCATGAATTGCAATTTGCGACTTATTTAGAATCACAGCCATCCCAGGGGTGATGACCTGTTGAGGTCAGCAGACTACCATGTCTGTGATTGCTTTTTAAAAAGTGATCTTTTTTTTTTAATGCAGCGCATTTTCCTTAAATGAATGATGTGTTAAAAAGAAAATATTATTTCAACCTTACTGAGGAGATCCCTTCCCACTAGCAAATGAATTACAACCCCTTTTTAAATGGTGATAAAGTATTACTGTTTTGCGACCTGAATTTGGGTGTTAAACAGTAATACATACCAAACGGATACGATATTTAAAACGGAAACACAAAACACGCCCTTTCCAAACACCGAATTGTAAATGCAATTTGGTAACATGTTACTAAATCACATTTTGCAATTTGCACATTTTAAACAAGCATTTTTCTGCAAATTGGACCATTTTCAACTGGAAAGATGGTTTGTACATCTGGCACTTTGTTTGACAGTTCATGCTAGTCTCTTCCAGCAAGACCAAGAATGACTTGCATGCAACTGATTCCTGTCTGAGGTGGCATTGTAGCAAAAAAGAGATATGCTGGAATACAGCTCCCAGTAATTATCAGAGGCTTAGGTTAATGTAATGTGGGGCTGATGCACAAAACTGTTGTTGTTGCAAATCCTGTGATTCTCAAATGTGCAATGTTTTCAAATGAGTGTTTTGAAATATATAATGATCATTATGGAATTCAGAAACTTCTTTGTGACTCCTAAAAGGGGTTTTGCAATCTATTAAAAATCACAAATTAGGTGGACGCGTGAAAATGGAATTCACCTCCTATTTGGAAGCTGCAATGAAATCTGGCAATGGTATGTGACTAACATTGAGATCGCAAACCATTGATCCGATACCGACATCTCAAAGTGGGAATGTGACCCCTTGGGACATAATCCCCATTGGGATTCATGCCAGGAATCATGCCAAGCAAGTCTGGACCACTGCCTGCTCCTCCCAACATGTTCCCAATTGGGATTTTATTTTATTTTCAAGCAGCACTTGCCCCTTTAAAAGACATGGGTTGATTTGAAAAGAAAAGTATATTTTGTAAACCGATTTTTTTTTTTAAAAAGCTGACAGTGTTCATTAAAGGGACAGGTGCTTCCCATAACAATATTCCAAAAGCTAATGCAAGAACCTCTAACTGCTGACCACCGTCATCCATTCACAGCAAAACGCAGGAAGCTACAGTTTGTAACCTTATTAGTTAGTACTCATTTGGGCAGTTTTTTTGCGACTGCCAGTGAATGCATAATTTACATTACAACCTATTGTTATATATGTTGTAATGTAAATTGTACAGCCATTCGCAGACCAGTTGGTGCTTAAATTGCACATCTTGTCTTCCACATGGGTTTTCGTACAGCAAGTCCCACGTTTGGTCTCTGATTTCATAGTCTTAAATCACATTAGTTTAATTATGTTTGAGAGATACATGACAAAGATGTACAAATGTATACCCAAACATATGTAGTTATATGTAAATTTGATGTTTACACTGTAATACTGTATACAGAGTTTCTATGTATCTTCACACATAGAGCCACCAAAAATATTGTGCTGTTACACTGGGAAGCCTAGATGTAGATACTGAAAATTTGACCAATTTTTTTTTTTTAAAGTTAGCCCTATCTGCAAGGCCATACCCAAACATTTTACCTTTGCCCTCCACCTTTTGCTGAATTTGTTTTGTTGGCTTAAGGACTGTGCAGTTTACCACCACTAACTAGTGCTAAAATGCTATGCTCTCTCCTCTAAACATGATAATATAGGCTAAAACCCAACTGAAATATTTAGCTAACTTATAAGTCCCTAGTAAAGTGGTAATATACACACATAGGGCCTGTAAAATAAATGCTACCAGTGTGTCTGCAGCACTTATTGTTACACTCACTTAAGTAGCCCCTCAAACATGCCTCTGGCCTGCCATTGCAGAGCCTGTGTTTGCAGTTTTAAACTGCCATTTCTAATTGGCAAAGTAAACATCTTGCCAGGCCCGGACCCTCCTTTTTAATACATACAAGTTGCACCAAAGGTAGCCTCTGGATAACCCAAAGGGCAAGGTGTAGAGCATTTGAAACGCTTGAAATGTACTTTTAATTTTTACATGTCCTGGTAGAGAAAAACTCTTAAATTAAGTTTTTTGGTACCGCAAGGCCTATCTCCTCCATCTGATAACATTGAAGTTACCTTATTACATTTTATAAGTGCAATGTCCAAATGGGAAGAGATAAGCCTGTCTCTGGTCATATGACTGAGTGTAGTTGGCATTTGGGTTTTGTGTATTCCTCCTAGACAACCACACACAATTGGAGCTTAGGTGTAACTGGATGGGCCATCACTGGCAGGATGGGAGGGAGGAGCTAGGCACAGCTCCACTTGCACCTTTCACTACACTAGCTGCATACCCCCCTGTAGTGAATCTGAAGCCATGGCCGGAAAGGCAGGTCATCTAGGAACTTCAAAGGCATGTCTCTGGAAGCTTCTCCCCACTTTAAAGGCACATATGTGTATAAAAGAAGGACCTCAGACACTAACCCTTGTATACACTTCTGAAGCAACCCACAGCTAGCCCGTGTGTTCTCACAGCAGCATCCACAACACACGGGGGACCGCCAACATGAAGGTTCGGCCCAGTCAGCTCTTCACAAATGTTGGCTACAGCCTGCAACGCTTTCCGTCCTCCTCATGACCCTCTCCAGCATGAACTGAACTCTTGGCACAAAACTGAGAAGGGACTTCAGCGGGACTAATCTGGGACTGTGTCCAGACCATGCTCAAACACAGCCATCCTCAACTTTTGACTTTGACCCAGTCTAGTGTGCCCAGATAGCCACAGTTGACACTTTCTGCTTTGAGGTGCTATTTTATAGTTTATTCTTTAAAAATACATAACTCTGATTCTACTGATGGTATATTTCTCATTTTGATAATTTTTTTATATTTATTAATGTAAGCATTATTTTTCTAGCATGATGTTGGATCCTTTTTGTGCGGTGTTTTCACGGTTTGAAATGTTGCACAAATACTTTACACTCTACTTCTAAATTAAGCCTGACTGCTCTGTGCCAATCTACCAGGTGGTGAGCACAGGTTTGATTTGGGATTTGCTTGTGCCTTACCCTGATTAGGACTTCAGTTGCTGCTTGAACATGGCTCATACCCCAATCAACAAGTAACCCAATTTCCAACAGTATTGTTTGTTCATTTGCTTATAAATATCAAGTTTCCTCTTGCCTGTAATGACGGTTTCACTGTTGTTTTCAGTTCACATCATGGTTTGGCCCAATTTTCACTTATAAAAATTAAATACATTTCTATGCATTTTCCCCACAATGCAATAACCTTGATCACTCCCTATGCCACAGAGCAGGATATGATCAAGATGATCATGTGAACTAGGGCCATATTTGCAGTTGTACATTTAAAGCCATGCTGCAGGAAAATGATAGCAGTACCTATCTTAATGACAACACCTTTCTTTTAAATTCCCAAATACCCTGACCATTGGAGCCAATGGATTTCCTTCACGAAGTCATGTACATCTTCTTTGATACCATACATCTTCAGGAGTTGTCAAAGTGATCGGGGGTAGTACAGTGGCCATTCAGTTTGACACTGAGTGATACAAAAAACAGCCTGCTAATTTATTTGAGAAATCAAGGAGTAGTAAAGGAACATAAAAGGTATGTGACATACACATTGAAATAAAACTGAAGTGGCATATCTTATTGATGTCTTTTACAGAGCTCTAGTATCTGATTTACCTCCATTGGTATCTCAGCATCTTACCCTTCCTATGAAAAAAAACACCTGCAATGAAGAGTGATCAAGAAGAATGTGACTTATTTAATCAAAGTAGGATGGGTTATGCAGATAGTGTGTTTTTGCCCATCACTCTCCAGACAGCACTCTTCACCTGGTTGTTCCTCAGGCTGTAAATAAAAGGGTTGAACATGGGTGTTAAAATGGTGTATACCACAGTCAGTATTTTGCTGTCATTAAGTAAGTGGGGTGCAGTCGGTTGAATGATGTACGTCCACATGCCAGTGACATAAAAGAGGGTCACCACCACCAAGTGAGAGGCACAGGTAGCAAATGTCTTTTGCCTGCCCTTGGCAGAGTGAATATTAAAAATAGCAGAGACTATAAGGATATAGGAGACAAAGACAATGAGGAAGGGGAGCACTCCAACTAAGAACCCCTCTACAAAAATAACAAGTTTGTGGACAGAGGTGTTAGAGCAGGATAACTTGAGGAGGGCTGGAATGTCACAGAAAAAGTGGTCAATGAGATTTGGCCCACAGAAGTTTAAGGTAGAAACTAGAACTGTCTGTATTACAGAATTAAGGCCACCAACTATCCAGCACCCAGACAAAAGGTTAAGTTGAACCTTCTGGCTCATAAGAAGAGTGTAATTTAAGGGGTGGCAAATAGCTAAGTACCGATCATATGACATAGCAGCAAGGAGGAAGCATTCAGCGATGATGAAAATCTGAAAAAAAACTCATCTGAGTGACGCAGGCATAGAAAGAAATGGGCTTCCTCTCTTCAAGCAAGTTGTCCAACAGCTTCAGGACAGTTGTTGACACACATACAATATCAAGGAAAGAGAGGTTTGCCAGGAAAAAGTACATAGGAGTGTGAAGCTCAGAATCTATTGTAATGAGGAATACGATGGTGAAGTTGCCCAGCAGAGTTGTGATGTAGATGAGAGTGAATGTGCTGAATAGCAAATACCTCAGCTGAGAATCATTGGCAAAACCAACCATGAAAAACTTTGTCACTGTGGAAGCATTTTCCATAGCTTTGTTTTAAAGATGACCTGCAGAGAGATTAATGCTGTGAAATAAAAACAATAGCATTAGAAATTACAAATTGAATGTAGGCAAGAACAACAGAAAAGTAGTGCATTATTTAGAGGTTGATTAAACTGAGGAACTAACAAAAGTTAGAAGATTTCTTGCCAGCCCAACGCTCAGCCCACTCAGCTCCCCCACCTCATTTAAAGGTGGGGAGAGCATTGTGTTGCTCTGATTTAGGGCGCCCTATAGTCCTGGATGAACACTGCTGTCAGTGGTGTCAGAGGCATGCATGCTTTGGAAGAGCCACTCAATGGCATTGCTAACATTTTGTCCTTGTCTCTGTGGACATGGAGAAGCCCTAAAGTTTGACACCCCAGAGTATTACCTCAAGAGCACGTCCACAGGTGTATGAATCAGAGATGGTGGAAAACATCAATTTTATGAGACTGTGTGTCCATGGCATAAAGCATGTTCCAACATATCAAAATACAGTACATTTTACACATTAAAATGCACTAAATTGATTAAAGACAGACTCATTAACTGAGTTCTTTTTACATAAAGATTAAAAAATCAATGCCACGAATGCTCTCAGAGAGTTGAATATTCAGAATATAGGCAACATCCCAAGAAGCATCAGAATAACTTGAGGAAAGCTCTGGCTTACCCCCCAAATCAAGGATTTATATGCATTTTTTCAGAAGTAGGAAATCATCAACTTCAGCAAAATCATCATGGTTCGAGTGTGAGACCTGACAGACATGACAGAGGTCTTCCCCCAAACCTTTTACATGCTTGCCTCATATTTTCTGATTCATTTTTGTTGGCTTTAGTGCATGTGCTGTCTCCACTAAACGTGGTTTGATTGACTATTTCAGATTTGAAGATGAATTCTTCCTCCAGATAAAGTGGACCTCAATGGGATGTATTTATTGACAGCAACAATCCATTCTCGAGCCATATTGTTCAATGGCTGGGATATATTGATGACGTTTGTTGTCTATGGGAGGGTAATGAAGACCAACTTACAGCATTCCACGATTGGCTGAATAACAGGAGCCGTGACATACAATTCAGTATGACAAATAATAAAACTTGCTTGATATTCCTTGATGTTGAAGTGAGAATGTCCAATGACCTACTATTTACATCGTTACACAGAATACCTACTGACACGAATAATGCCCTAAACTACAGAAGCTTCCATCCAATGAATTTATGGGATAACCTCCCCCATAGGCATTTTTGGGGGATTCAAAGGAATTGCACCAGGAAAGAGGATTATTTTGTCCATGTGGATACTTTACAAGAAAAACTAAAAGAACAAGGTCACCCGCACAAACTTTTGAAACATTCTATGAAACGGGCCTGGTTCACACCATGGGAGTACTTATTAGTTAAAAAACAGAAGGAATCATTGAATAAACAGGTCTGTGTGTCAACATTTTGCTCCCAAACAAACAACAAAAAAAAAAGAATTCGCAGTAACTGCCATTTAATTAAGAACTCAGAATGTGGATTTGACCTCCCACTATTTGCCATGAAGAAAAATGCCAGCATATGGTCTCAGATACTGAGAGCATGTTCCAACCACTAAGCCAAAAAGGGAGACCTTTTGTCAAGATTGAACCTTAAACCTGTGAAGGGTCACCACAAATGTTGCAACTGCATTGTATGCAGCCAGACAATTCAAGGTAGATCATTCACAGATGGAAAGACCCGATGGAAACATAATGAATTTTCAAATTGTAAGACTAAGAACATGGTTTATGCAGTGATTTGTCCCTGCGACAAGTTCTATCTTGACAAAACCAATCAGGAAATCAAGCACTGCTTACTCCAACACAAATCCCATATCAAGACAAAAACAATATATCTCTGCACCATTGGTAAACCATTTAATTGAGATAAGACACTCTGAAAAAGATTTCTGATGGACTGTGCTGAACTTCATTCAACCCGATCCCAGAGGAGGTGATTTAGAAGCCAACCTAAGAAGGAAAGAAGCATAACTAATTTTCAAATCCAATGCAGTGAGCCAAGGCCTGAATGAGACGTCAGAGTTGAATAAACTGTAATGTAATAATCCTCACTCCTAACCTTCACTACCACAGTGTCACTGGTCTCACTACATGTACCAGAATGCATCAGGCTTGTGTTTCCAATATTGATTACTTGGGCCTGCCTCTGTCTTCAGAACAGAAAAAGGCCACCTCCATTAAGAATGAACTAAAGCATCCTAAGTAAGTTTGTCGTCTTCCTGTTCCTATTAACCCCGCCAGGATTTAATATGCAAAGCTTTACATTCAATTAATTTTTCTCAGTAAAACTTACTGAGCAAAACGATTTATACAATACATCACAGTTACAGAGTAGCATGAACCACGACAAGTCCCGAATTGTAAGCAAGACTGGGTCACACCAACTTGATTAAGCGAATGGGACTTTTTTTAACAAACCACAGTTCTGCATTCAAAATGCCTTCCTTGTCGTGTTTGATTTTTGGTGTATGACATGACTCTACCATGCAGGTTCGAACCGGCAGCCGTGCACGTAGATGAGACTCCCCCCCACCTGATTAGGCAAATACATTTACAATAGTTGAACAGTGTTCTCTACAAATTGTTAAACAATTACAGCGAAACCCTGATTCTAAACATATAGAACTAACCCGGGATTTCCTTTTCCCCACTGCTTTCAGATTGAGGACGCTCTTTATATTAAAAAAAGGATTGGTGAGGGGTGAAGTCCCCAGAATTGGTCCATGTCCATTGGTTCTCTATTATATGCAGATGACGTGACCATCTTTGATTTAAAGCCTATTGGCTTGCAATGTCGCTTGGAAGCCTTGACCAAATATGCAAAAGCCCATTTCTTGAAAATTAAAATCATCAAAAGTAAGATCTTGGTTTTCCGTAAGAAAGGGCTCAGAATAAAGAGGTGTTACCAGTGGATGTTGGGGTCTGAAAAACTGGAATTGGTTGATTCCTATTTATATCTCGGAAAGGTCTTTTAAAAAAACAGGCGAGTTATAGAGCATATTACATTTTGTATGAGCAGGGCTGTTTCACAGGCTAGCCCACTTAACAGATGGTACAGGATCTGCTGGAGACGCCACTTTGGCCTTGTTTTGTCAGTGTTCAGGGTTAAAATTCCCATTTCCCTGTCCTATGCTGCTGAGGTGCAGGATATGAACCATTGGCTTTCCTTCGATAAGGGTGAAGGTCGAATCCTGCGCCAAATCTGAAACCTAAACTCTCTGGCTGCCCCCCATGCTTTACGTCTTGAATTTGGCTTAGTCTCCTCATATTTTATCCTTGGAAGCCGTTTTGAGGTGGGGTAATTCCCTCCTTTGGGGGCAAGACAGTACACTTAGGTCTTCCTTGAGAGTGGAAATTTTTGTTTAGCTGAAAGAACAATCATAATTTTGTAGGTCCTTTGAGCGAGCAAACGATTCATTTGGGCTTAGCTGGAACACTGACTCCCCCATGCCAAAGTCCGTATTGAAGCTGTTTATAAAGAAGTCAGTACCTCGATAAGTCTGGCCAGAGAAATTACTTTAAGTCAGCCCAAGTCACATAATGAGGTGGTTTGTGGGAGCTCATTGGGGAACAAACCACAGCCAATTTAACTTGGAACCTACCTCATGGGATTAGAAGGTTGATGCTCTTGTTGAGACTCTATTGTTGCCCTTAAGAGAAATTACCAGCATTTGGGATAAAATACCGAAAGAGGAGAGAATTTGTGAAATTTGTTGTTTACAAGTTGAACATTTTAATCATGTGGTATTTGTGTGTCCGGAGGTGCAAAAGGCTAGGCGTATTTTTTAAGACCTTCATACATAAAATCCAACATTCCACCCATGAGGCCCATTTATTTGTCTTGTCCCCACCAAATGAAATGGTTTGTCATAGAATTTATTGAATTTTTAAAAAACTTTTTGGGCTGTTTATTAGGTAATTTTAAAGTTATTTCTTATGTTGTAATACTTTAATTTTTGTTTATTTGGTTGTATATGCGTTCTTATATTTTTTCTCGTGCTTTTTAGGAATGCTTCTTTCTATTTCGCTCCTTGTATGTTGACTTTGCACTTTATTGTTTTATATGACTGTTTTATTCTACCCAGCATTCCGTGTAGTATGTATGATAATAGATTTTAAGGAGGCAGCCTCGTACAAAGGAAGAACTATTTATTGAATGAAATGCATTTCTTGTTTTATCTGTTGTGTGTGATTTTGTAGAGCTCCATAGGAGTTCCATATCATAATAAACTTGACTGTAAAAACTGAGTACCAATTACTTGAGGACTAATAAGAGAATGTACTGATACGTTACTCAATAAGTTGGTTAGGTATAGTTTAAGTAATTTTAAGTTTAATGTGTTGTAAGTGTTCTGTGTTGTTAGATAGACAGACATATGTGATGTATGCCTGTTTGTGAAAGGTGGAGGACAGAGCTATTGTGGTGATACAGGAACTAGTTGCAAATGAGGTATGTTTATTTCATACCTTGCCTTACGCTGCCATTCCCTAAAGCATTCAGGCCATATAGTGGGCGGGGGTGCAAAGCTGTGGCTAGGTAATTTTTTTTGTTGCGGTCTCAAATAATGCATATTCGCCCCAAAGGTATAGGAGCATTTTACATGATCACTAATCACATTACACAAGGACACAATCGTTTTGTGTAGGCATGGGGATATTAGGTGATTTGCCCACAATCAGAAGATGTTGAGCCAAATTTGAGATTCAAACCTGGTTCACCAGCTCCAAAGTTGGAAGCTCTGGCCGTTACACCATATCAGCTCCCATTCCTTGAGAAGAATGAGACAGAGACAGGATCTAGGTCAGTGTCCAGGAAGAACATTTGGGCCTTATATTTAGCCCTTTTACTCGAGAGAAGTTCTCCTTCATCCACCTCCTCACATTCTGACACTTTTTTCTAGATTCCCATAGGGCATCCCTCCACTACTAATAGGCACCTTTCTGCTCCTGCCATATGGAACCATCTCGACTCCAATGAGAGTGTATAAAGACCGAAGGCCTCATGGTCTGTCTCTCATTAGTGATGTTCCTGTTCTTCTTGTGTGGCTGCCCACATCTTACAATCTGTAACTATTGTGTGGCATCCTGTAGGTTAGGCTGGCTGTATTTTTGCGTTTAGAGTGATAATATGTGCCAAGCATTTATGATTTGCATCCTCTGTCTGTTAGTGATCTATTCCCATCCAATCAGAGTTGTCCACACTGTTGGTGGAGATATGCACCACTGAAAGGCAACTCCTGCAACAGGTGTATAATAGGAATCTGGTATCTTGAGTGTTAAAATACACTATTTACCTGGCAGCTTCATGACCATATCTCACCCACCACTCTAGAAGGTCTGGATAGCCTTACCACCCAATACACATAGTAAAAGTGTAGTCTAGTAAACATGAGGTATGTACGATGCATGTAGTTAAATTGCAACAATCTGAAGTATTAATTCCTAAAAACTTTAGCTTTATGGTGGACAACCGCAAGCCAGTACCAATCACCATCAGAGAGCTCCACATCAATGTCATATTGGCTCTAAGGGCACAAGCAAGACGTACAACTTAGGGGTTTTCAATAGAAACGGACTGCGAGGATGAGGAAGGAGAGCGGCCATGGCAGCTAAGTGCCTTTTTAAAAAAATTATAATTAATTAGGGAAGGGAGCGGGGCGGAGTTCCACAGAGTTTTTTTCGTAGAGGCACTACACCAGCTCCATTCAGGCTTAGAACGGACCCCTTGCTGCACATAAACAATCATTTCCTGCAATGCAGGCACCCTTGCACTATGGTGCAAAGGTGCCTGCGTTGGCACAAGGCAGCTATATTTAGCTCCAGCACTAGGGAAAACAGAGGGGTACACCATATTGTAGTAAATACGGTGCATCCCTTCATTTTGAAAATGTCTGAGCCCGGCACTGCTAAAATTGTTGAAGATCCGCACTCCAACATTTTGTAGTAAATATGCCCCATTGTCTGGTCGTATTACGGCAAATGTGATACTGCTGTTGTATGTGCCCATGTTTAGAGGGTTAGTGTGAGCACACAATTAATGAACATGGCGGATCAGTCAATCCTTGCATCATGTGTGTGGTGCCCATCGAAGGTCAGAAGAGTGTGGTTGTCTATGGAGACTTCTCCAGTGTTTCCTTTATGTGTCCAGCTTTGGTTGTTTGGGTGCCTTATTGTGTGGAACAGATTTTGTCACGTGAGAGGGGTCACTCAGAGGTCTGATCCTTGAAGAACCATCTAATAACTTCAGAAAGAAAAATGCCTATATAATTTTCTTTATAATGCTAATATCCAATACATGTTCATTAAAGTCCAAACTGGACTGAACATTTATAAACAGCAGACAGACCGACAATTCCCATAATACTGAATTCTGAAATACCCACTAGTCTTCACAATGGGGCAGACATTCGACGGCTTAAAAATGCTACAAAATCCATTGTGAAATCATCTACTTCCACATTTACATAATGCATTCACCCCTGAAATTCGGACTGTTTTGTGAATTTAAATATAATAATGTTTGTCTGGCAATGTCCTGCTGCCACCTAAAGAGAAACAAGTACAACAGTTGTTCACTTTCCTTTGTCAACAGGACTTTTCTGCGCGGAATTTCATTTCCCATAAGAATAAACCACTGACAATCGAAATATGGCCTACCAAAATACAGGAAAACGTAGTGAAAGTAAAAATAAATAGGTAGAAATGTACCACACACAAGTCCATGTCTGTCTGTCTGTCTGTCTGTCTGTCTGTCTGTCTGTCTGTCTGTCTGTCTGTCTATCCGCACACACACAACAGCAACTCTGTTCTCTATGTCACTGTTGTATGATGTTTTGTACTCACTGTGGCTTCCAGGCCTTGACAGCCACTGTAACTCTCCCTGCCTAACAATCTAAAAAAAAATTTAAGAATTGTATTCAATAAGTCAGGGTGTCGAGATATTGTGGCTGTGCACATCAGAAGCTCTGTGCTTCATGGATGCACACCTCTGTGAGCTGCCGTGAGAATCAGGTGCGAGCCTTTCCGGCTGACGCAATCTGCATCCCAGTATTGTTCGCAAATGTTCGAGTACTATTAGCATTTTATTGGCAGAACCCAACATATTGAAGGCGCAATGACATATATACGAATCATCTGGCATACATTGGATTATCGTGACGTGATGTGACACAGGGAAACCGAAACCGACCCTGGCAAACTGCTCGGCTGCCCCCCCTGGGGGTTGGGGGGGTGCAGCCGACCTTTCGGCTGATTTTGTTACAGAGGACCGATATTGCCGACCCCCGGTAACGAAAACGGCCCCCACCCTGGCGGCCTACCAGGGAAACGCCCGGTGCCCGCCATGGCCAGTCCGGCCCTGATGTGACACCAGCAATTCTGATGTTATTTTATTTTCTGGCTTTATAATGTAACAGCTTCGATTACTTACTTACACATGAGCATTTATTTATATTTATGTATAAAGTTTTGTATAGGGTGAACAAGACCCTAAAGGGTATCAGAGCGCTTCACATTATAGGGTGAGTAGGATACAGTATCGTTGATGGGTTACTGACTGCACAGGAACAAAGATGTGTACAGTGAATGAAACTTGTGCGGTATCTCCTGGCATAGTATGTGGAATACCACTTTACTTTCTTGTTAGGTGCCGGCATTCTTACCTATGCAATTCTTCATATATTGAGGCGGATCACTTGTCTGCGGTGCAACCAGGGACGGCCTCCGGTGTAACCTTTCATGACGGGCACCTGAACAGTTTTGCTCCGGCAGATAATGTTGCCGCTGACTACAATGCTAGACACTAACATATTGCAATATTTTATGAGATTACTTTCAGGACTCGACCTAAAACCTGTGTCTTTTAAACCTTTTAATATTCAAAATCTGCAAGCTCAGACAGACTTGTACGCTCTCTTTTTCTAAGAGATTTGTAAATGTGTTCAACTCTACCAAACATTGGTTAGGTGTCACATTTCCAAAAATAAATATTTTCAAATGTAAAATTCTCCTTCAGCATAGCAGGGTCTCCGTCTAATATATAGTCAGTAATGGGCTGCTCTTTTAGCAACTTTTCAAAAATGTGTAAGAAGGACAATTACATTTGTAAATAACAACATTCACCATTAAGCTATTGTGATAACTTTCGTGTGTATTACCTATACAGGTTTAGGAGGCACTATTCAGCTGCGGTAGACCCAGTGCTTAATTTGTAAAATATTAAGTGCCAGGGCTCTGACCAGGAGGCCACTGTGGATTGCACAACCCCTCGCCTTGTTATTTCTGCAAAAACAACTACTAACCATCTCTCGCGCATGTGAATGCGACAGCTCAGATTATTCCAGGTCCCCAAAGCTAAAGGAATGGCTGGAGAGGCAGGTATGAGCAATTTTTTAATGTATATTGTTATCCTCAACAACTGTCATACTGCTCATCTCTAAATTACATGAGCAGCGCCACCATGTGCCAGACTGCTCTAAGTGTGGTGTTGACAATTAAGTGTTGAAAGCACCAGCTCAAATTAAGCACTGGGTGGACCCAAAATATAAAAAAACACCACCAGGAAGAACATCTTATTTAGTATCACCCCCAGCACCTCCCACTACTGAATATCTGAATATCAAGGCAAAGATATTTATGCATATATCTATATATCGTCAAGGTACTTTTGTTCGGTGTTAGGAATAGACAATCTATACTTACTTTTCAAATTTCGTATTCGATAATTTGTCCTCCATATTTGTACACCTTGATATTCTGGCTTCCATATTCAGGAGGCATGCCTAATTAAGGTCACCAAACTCAAGGTTGGCAGCAGCTACATCCTATAAATCTATTTTTTCTGTGTGCTGCTATCATCTCTCTGGACATCAACATGGGCCGTGCTGTGGAGTAGGTAAATTCACTAGGTGTTGTGGTGGTCGTTGGAACAGAGACTCACCACCATTTCGTGTTGATGGGCTTGGACATAGTGCTTTTGAGCATGCGGGTTTTGGATGCGTTCGAGCACAATAAAGGTGAACCCTGGTGTAGCTGTGGCCGCACACCTGGAAATCATCTGAATTCAGCAGGTTATATAATGAGTGATATGTCTCGACAGTGCCCCAGGAGGGGAGTTTTCCACAAAGGAGGGTATATGTTCAATTCCCTGGGATGCAATCAGGGCTTGGGCTGCCTGTTACCAGCTTACTTCTTTTATTATCTCCGCATCTGGATGTGTCACTGTTCTCTCACTGTTTCCATATTCATTTATTCCCAATTCATGCTCTTCTTTAAGTGGTTTTAGCCCTGGACCCAGGAGGCAGCTGCTTAACAGGCAGGAGGTAAGATAAGCAGCTGTGGCTGGTACAGGTAAGAGCGGTTGGGCTAGGGGCCATGTGAGGGGGGGATTTCGACAGACGATGACCAGGGCAAATTAATTATTTATTTAATTTTTCCTTGTCATCGTCCATCTAAATCCGCCCTCTACTGGCCCCACCGCTCTTACCTGCACGGGCCGCAGCTGAAATAAGATGTAAATGTAAATAACCCCTAGCAATTCAGTCTTGGGTCCCACGCTCGGCAAATGGCCCCTACTAGAGGCTCACAATGCGCCCACACCGAAGTATGCTTATGTGCCTAAACACTGACCTGTAACCACTCCTACTTTTACAGTACCTGCATAGTGTTCTGTCATTTGTCACCTGAGCACGCCAGCAGTGCATGCAGGTATGCTTTCAAAAACATTCACGAAAATAATTTGCATCCATCAGTGTTGTTATGTTATGCAGATTTGTAGAGCGCACTATCATGGAAAGGGTGTCCTGGCACTGAGCTGTTGTGAGACTAGGAACACATAGGGCGTAGCCCTAGTGGGACTACTCTGAAAGCCAGGTTTTCAATAGGGGTGTGTGGAACTTGCAGAGTTCCACAGAGTTACACAAAAACTCTTTGAAATTCTGTGAAGTTCTAGTCATAAGTAATGACAACACAAAACTGCATCTGCACTCCTGGAAAATTATCCCAGCATGCACAACAAAGCCGAACAATAGACAAAGGTTAGGTACTATTATACACATGTCCACGTGGGTTCCAACTCCAGAACCTGAAAAATGGAGAGCCGTGTGTGTATGTCCCAGTTCCAAAAATAGCCTGTGCAATGCTCGCTCGCAACATGGTGCGTGCTCCACCCCCACAAAAAGCTCATGCTATATACTCCAGCACACATGACTGCCAGGCCCCTGAGCACAGCTGGGCAGGCACACACATGGCATCCATTAGCACTTGAAGACCAAGCATTTGCAGCACAACCTAAAGTTCACAGAGCCCATGTGGCACATGAAGACACCAGCTCAAACCAGTGTTTCCAGGCAAAACTTGGAGCCATCATCAACCGAGTAGAGTCCTATCCTCGGCCCACCGATCTCCCTTTTGCAAACACAGGAGGCTGTGGACCACAAAGAAGCACCTGAGGAGGACAAGAAACACTCATATCTCCGAGTACACACACACAGATCCATTCACTCCTCAGCTGCAAACATTCAAATGCTTGACAAACCAATAACTCCAGCAAAACTCTGTTCACTCCTGAACACTCAGACAATTCCCCAATTGGCCCTGCAATGTGGCTCACCATGCTGAGGATTGTGGTCAAATAAATATTCTGAGATTGAAGACACTGCTGTATGGAGCTGTTACAGCTGGGAGAGGACAGAGGGAAAGTCACCACTCACCATCTCAATGATTCCCATCTGATGGGAATCTCAATGATTCCCATCAGTACGCCTCTTGAATTGATGAGCTAAACCAGCAAGACACCTCCCAGCAGCAGGGCGCAAACACCGCCAACAGCCAGGGCCCCAAAATGGTGGAGTTAAAAATTCCACCCACCCCTAGTTTCCAATTTTTGGAGGAATTAAAGAAGTGAGGAGGAGGCTCTTATGTGTAGTGGCAGGTCATTCCGTGCTTTAGGAACGATGTAGGAGGAGTCGGACCACCAGATCTGGTTTTCCAAGTCTGTGGGATTTGCGTAAGCAGGAGTCTGTATGAGCAGGGGTGTCTGGATGGTTTGTGAAAGCTGATGCGATTGTTGAGGTATGCTGGACCAATGCTATGTAGCTCTTTGTATTGCACCAGCATCTCCAAACTGAATACAAAAATAATTGTAAATCACATATTCCTTATGTAAAGAAAAAGCTGTAAGCTTAGAATTTTGCCTTTTAACTCCACTTGGCAACTCCTTTCGGTGCACCTGCCTTCTGTGAGATCATCCTCAAAACCATTTGAGAGAGAGTCTGGAGGTACTGCAGAGGTGGCCACCACTTTCTGTCTATGACAATTACATCCTATGACCCTCTTCCTTCTTTCCTCAGTGACAGCCAGCACCGTTTTATATACTAGACACAGTCTTCACACAGTCCAGCTGACACAGGGGAGGTGTAGGTAGTAGGGAACCCTTGGCTTCTTGCTAGCTGTGGCATCATGCTTTCAGGTTGATGGCTTCTCAAGAATAGTTTCAAACATCAAAGTAAGTCTGAACTGGAGAGGGTGGGGAAAATTGTGGTTGTGTGTATCAACCTGGTTTTCTGTGTTACACATGTCCTTAGCAAGGCCCATGAAGGACAAGAGCGTCCCCTGCTTTGCTCTGTCTATCTTTTAAAATGCTACAACACACTGATATTTAAAAAAACTAAATACAACATTGGTATTTGTTTAAATTATTAGCATTATTGGGAAAATTAGTAGGAACACATGAATTTCAAAGTTTAATAGGCCAAGAGCATTGGTCAAAATGGGGAAGCATATTATGGGGCGTGAGAGAGAGGAAGATTAAGGGGGACTTCTCCCCATTGGAATTCTGGGAAATTATGGCAAAAGTGGGGTCTTTTGAAGCAACCTAGGCTGGTAGCCTTGGTGAGTAGTGGATGGAGTGTACAAACAAGTAAAGTAGGCATTGGGGCATCTAACTATAGGAATGTTTGAACTATATGGGAAATAGTGTATTTAAAAGAAAGTTGGGCCAGAAATATTGTTCAAAAGAGAACCCAAATTTTTATTTAAACGGATTTTATTGATCTTCATTGGAAACAGTGCAAGTATTAAACCACTTAGTGGATTGCAAGCATGCTCTGACATCATCCACGGAATTGCTCATGATCATTCTGTATAACAAAGTTTGGGAGAGGAGTTAGTATATATAATTGTCAATGAGTGTAGAGTCCTTTGTACATGGAGTTCAGGTTTGCAAAGTCAATAAGTTCTTGTGGTCCCAGGTTGAGGGTTGTTCGTGTGGGTCGATGACCAGTTAGGGCACATAGTCTCTCTAAGGGTAGGGCATCTTTATTGCCATTCTGAATGTAGCATTAGTTATGAGATTATTGCTGTGCATACTTGAGCCTGGTAGAGTGAGTGTTCAAAAATCAAGAACGCCTACACCAACAAACAGAAAGATAGCAAGGGAGTGATAGAGATCAGGGTACCTAAAATAAACCCACTTCCACGGATAGAGTAATTTCACAGTTACACGCACATACATCCATCATACGCTGGGGCCCATTTCACTAACATACGCTCAAATACTCTACCAGCATAAGACCTGTGGGAAGAAAACCCTGCATCTATATCTAGGACGATAGGACCTGATTATAGTGGTTGTCCTTAAACATACTCTATACAATCTATACAACAACGATCAAAAATGTACACAATAATTGACAAGAAAGAATATTCAACACCATATTTAAAAGTTATAATGCTTTATCTAAAATTAGTCAAAGTAAAATCAGAATAAATCATTTCTCATAGTTACCTATTCTAACTAAGTGTCAGAACGGGTCAGGACCAGTCTCTCGATAAAGTCTCTCAAGACAGAGTCCTCAGCATCGATCCTCAGCAACGCAAGTTCACGCGGCAAAGGTAAAATGGCAAGTGGCAAGAACCCTCCCTAAGCTAACAATTCTTATAATGGAAAATACAATGGAAACACACATAAAGTTGGCAGGATAAACTGTATCACTGAGCAGAACGAGAAGGAAGAGATGTAACATTGCTACATCTGAAAATCTTCGCTCAGGAAAAGTCACAAGACGTGAACTACGGAACAGGAAACAAGAAACTATCAAAGTATCCAACTTGTAAAACTTCCCTCGGCAGCCAGGCCACAGTTCATTGTCTGTTTCTGAAGCTCCTTTGTTTGCCAAGGACGTTCCATTTCTTTTGGAGATCCTCCAAACTGCTGATGTCCTCATGGAAAAATACAATAAGGACCACGGTCAGTTGTCTTCGACCTTTTTCCAGCAGGGGTCTCTCTTGCCACATCACAGAATATGCCACAACCAGGCTTCGAAATACTGTCAGCTCGGCTAAGGCCTTCATAGGCCACAATAGACCATCTTAATTAAAGAGACAAAATAAACGTTACTACAGCATAATGATTAAACAGTGTAAACCCCACTAATACCCTTATGTGTATGCATTTATCTAGCTTTGCGACATAAAAAGCATTATTTCAGACAGCGTTTTGTGCTCAAAATAAATAGCACACAGCAACGTTTAAACATGAAAACTTGCACGTTATTGTAAATACAAGAACAGCACAAATAAGCTAACCCTCATGTAACTTTCTCTTGTGTTAGAACAAACGGGTTGATTAGTAAAACACACTTGCACAAGACAAATAATTAATTGTTAATTATTAATAAATTAATAAAACACATAGACATGCCAGAGCTTCAAAAGCCCCAGAATTTTCTAAAAGAAAACTCCGCTCCAGCAATCCCCCCTTTGGTGATTTTATCACCAAATAAACCCCAAAAAAAAATTAGTGAAAATTTAGTCCCATTTTAGGAAATCAGAAATGTCTTTTCCCCTTAGACAACATTAAACACCAGTCACTCTTTCATCATCTCTCTTTGTCTCTAAGTAAACACTCTCCCTCAATTCTTCTAATTCAATTTCTTCTGGTTCTCTTTTCGAAATTTTCGAATTCTTGTTTTTCTTTTCATTTTTCAATTTCTTTCTCCCTCCCCTGTTTTTACAACACACACACACCAATCTTATTATTAACAAAGCCACAATTATACAAGACAAGGGAAACAATATCCTACCTATAATTGTACTACCTATTTTTGCAATAAAATCTTTAACAGCTATCATTTTATTAGCTATTTTAGTCCACAAACTCCCAGCTTCAAGTGGTACTAATTCTTCATGTAAATCAGTAATATTTTTGATATAGACCTTTAGGTCTTTACTTTCGTCAGGAATGTAAGTGCAACAATGTTGAACTTTCAAAATTCCACAGACTCCACCCTCCTTGGCCAAAAGAATATCAAGGGCAAGTCGATTTTGCATAGACATGGCACGTACGGCACTCAACTCCGTATTCACCAAAAGAAACCCTCCTGCGGTATTTGTCGATAAGCGATCAACCACTGTGGACAGTTTCCGAATTCCATAAGCATTCAAAGAAATTCCCACTGCTGGAATCAAAACCCCAAAAATATCACCCACAATTTCAGACCAAGTTTCTCTCTTAAAACGTGTTAATAAGTTAATATCTTCTACATCTTTTACTTTATCTGTATGAAAAATCTTAGGAAAAACCAGGCCCACATAACACGTGCCAAACCAATGGTCAGGCAACTTGTAATAAGCCTTGTTCCCACAAACATAGTACACTCCTGGAAAAATCGTATCTTCTCCACCTCTGAAACCCCAACCTGTCGCAATGAAGTATGTATCATGGCACTCACTAGTTCCCACAAAATATGTATCATATTGGGATTTCCTTCTGGTAATACAAAGTTTACCCTTCTGCGGTGCATCTAGAGCTAAAGTTGGACTAGCCCCATTTTTCAACTCTTTTCCCATTTCAATGTCCCAAATTGTCTCACTCACTTCATATTTTCCCCCTTTCCCATGCATGTTCACTCTCCTTTCTTCTACCATATCCAGGAAAGCTCTCTCCTCTTCTTTCAAACTGCAAGTTAAATTATTCTTAAAAATGTAATCTAATGTTAATCCTTTTTCTTCAATAAAAATCTCACCAAAAGTGTTAGCTTCTTTAGCTGGATTCAGCTCTTTGTTCATTGGCAAGTGCCCAAAAATACTATCTCTGTTAGACATCTTATAATCTATCTTCCCTAACAAATAAAAAACACTACTTAAAATACTACAAGAAATACCATATGTAGCTGGTAAATGGTGATAAGTAACACCCTCTGAAACGGATGCAGGTAACTGCATGCAGACATAGCAATCCCTTACTTCCATTGTCTTCACATATTCATATAACAGTTTAGAAAAAACATTACTAGAAAAATTATTAATTGACCTATCTTTGTGTATATAACTACTACTTCTAATTGGAACTACTTTCTGTGAATTCTTCTCTATATTAGTCATATTCTCTGTGTCCATCCCAAATTCAACCTTAAAAGTTACTAATAAAACTAAAACACCCCATAGAAGCATTAATAATCCAGTACAACAGCAGCACATTCTGAACCACCTCTTAAAGAAGGCACATCTATTTCTATTTTCCTCTATGTTAGCCATTTTAGTTTAGCCTCTACTACTCCACTACTGTTTGAACTTCTTCAATTCTTCAGCAATTCCTCAGCTTTCAGTTTATCCAAATGATCTCTTCGTTCACTTGATCCAAGTGAATCCTTCTTTCACTCAGTTTGGATATTTGTCATTCTTCACTTCAATTTCTTCAACATCAAATTGTATCAGATCTCCAACGTCGGAATCAGTACCCGACTCTTCTCCAATGTCAGTCAAGAGTACTTTCAGAATTTCACCAGTATCTTCCTCAACCACTTTTCTCAAGACCACTTCCGGATTATCTCGAGTCACTGTTTCTTCTTTTCCTTCTTCAGACAGTGTCACATAAGACCATTCCGGTGATCTGTACTTTTGGTTGGGTCTTTTAACTCTTTTTATTTCTACTGGTTCTTTTGATTTCTTTGATTCTTCTCCTTCATCCTTTGAAGTTTGACTTGATATTTCATTTACTTGTTCAGCTTTCGATGAATTTGCTCTTATTACTCTGTATCTCACCCTTTTAGGCCAACGATCTCCTTTCACAACCTTTTTCGGCCTTAATTCTTTAACACTCTTTTCTCCAATCGAGGTTCTCTTTCTCAGAACTCGACCCTCTGTTCGTTCATCCTCATCATCTGTTTCAAGTGCCTCTTGTTTCCGTTTTCCAGCAGTTTTCTTCTTCTCCACAGATTTTTTCACCACTGTTTGAGACTTCCCTACTTCTGTCCCTCCTCGGGTCTCCGACACGCAATCTTCTTGCTGTCTACTTGTCCCTTCACCTAGCTCCTCATGAATGTTCCCTACACCTCCTCGGGGGTCTTCCGCAATCTGTCCCTCTCTATCTTCTTCTGACCCTGTTTCTTCAAGAATAATCTCAAGTGGTTCTTCAATCTCCTCCTCTTCTGATTCAGGAGTAGATTCTGTGTGATTTCTCTTTTCTTTTCTTTTTCCCCCACTGCTACTTGAAACTTCAGACTCTTTATCAGAATCTGATCTTCCTTCTGATACTCGCAGTGATTCTCTTGAAGCTCTCTCTGCTTCTTTTCTCACTGATTCCGTATCTTCAGGATCTTCACCATCACTGGAATCTGACTCTTCAAAATACTCTTCACCAGTTCCCTCTCTCGGGCTTGGAACTCTCAGAGTATGACTTGCATGTACCCAGTGCCTCACTCCAGCACATTTTACTGCAGTCGTTGTAGTCAGAATAACTTGTCTCGGCCTTCCCCACCTTGGAATCAAGCAATTTCTTCTTCTGTGCACCTTAATGCTCACCCAGTCTCCTGGACTCAGATCATGGGCTTGCTTCTTCTCAAGTGTGGTAGCTTCTTCTCCAACCTGGTGAAACACAGAATGAACTGCGTCAGCCAGGCCTTTACAGTAATCCAAAATCATGTCATCAGTTATTGCCACCAATTTATTTACAGGCACGAATGCATGGCGCATTGCACGTCCCATGATTATTTCAGTTCTATCTGGAGTAGATCTCATTGTCATCAGGACTAGAGGTAACACATCTGGCCATTTCATGCCAGTGGCTAAACACATCTTTCCAATTCTATTCTTGATTGTGCCATTGATCTGCTCAACCACACCAGAAGCCTCTGGTCGGTAAGCACAATGTAGCTTCTGCTGTATTTTCAATGCTTCACAAATTAAACCAATGAGTTCATTTTGAAAATGTCTACCTCTGTCAGACTCAACTGTAACTGGAAACCCGTACCTAGGAATCAACTCCCTCAACAGTAACTTCGCCACTGTTAATCCATCATTTCTTCTAGTCGGGTAAGCTTCCACCCACCTTGAAAACAAACAGACTACCACTAGAACATACCTCAGTCTGTTTACTTGGGGCATTTCAATGAAATCAATTTGCATTCTTGTAAAAGGACCTCCTTCTCTGCCAATTGTCCCTAGACTCACCACTGTCTTTTTCCCTGTGTTAAATTGCTGACAAATCAAACACCTTTGACAGATGCTCTCCGCAATTGTCCTAAACTTTGCATTGTACCAGGTCTGTTTAAAGGACCTTACCATCGCGTCCCTCCCCAGATGTCCCTGGCCATGATACATCCTTGCCATTGACGACAAAATTGAGTTTGGCATTACTGGTCTGCCATCTCTGTAGACCCAAACATGGTCTGTTTCTCTTGGAGCACATCCTGCCTTAACCCAATCTTGTTTCTCTTCTTCTCCTGCCTCATCTTGTAACTGCTTTACTTCATCCCACGTTTCTAGGACATTAGTAAACATCACAAGGGGAAAAGACATTTCTTCCATCCTATCCCTGTTAATCGATTGATTTGTTTTGGCACAATACTGTGCCACATCGTTGGCGTATCTGTTACCAACAGTGATAAAATCGTCCCCTGAACCATGTGCAGCACATTTTACAACCGCTAACTCCTTAGGCAGCTGTATCGCCTCAAGCAATTTTCCAATCAATTCAGCATTCTTTATCGGAGTTCCACCCGATGTCAAGAAACCTCTTTGTAGCCACAGTTGGCCAAAGTCATGCACCACTCCAAATCCATACTGACTATCAGTCAACACGGTTGTTCTCAAATCTTTCCCAATCTTACAAGCTTTTGTCAATGCCACTAATTCAGCAACTTGTGCAGATTTCACTCCTTTCAATGGTGATGCTTCCATGACCTCTGAAACTTTGCACACTGCATATGCTGCACATAACACTCCATTATCATTTCTCAGGCATGATCCATCCACAAACAACACATGGTCATTCTCAGGTAAGGGAATATCCCTTATGTCTGGTCTCGGTTTTGTACAGTACTCAAGCACATCCAAACAATCATGATCATCTTCCAACTTTATACCCACATTTTCAATATCCGGCAAGAGTGTCGCTGGATTCACATTCACACATCTCTCAAGAGTCACATTTGAAGCTCCCAGAATAACTTTTTCGTACTTAGTCAACCGACTATGTGACATATGCTGAGTTCTGCTTCTTGTCAAAAGAATTGCCACATTGTGAGGTACGAATACCCTTACAGGATACCCTATTATTATTCCCTCACTCTGTTCCAGGCTTCTGCATGTCGCAGCCACAGCTTTCAGACAACCTGGTAACCCCACGGCTACAGTGCCAAGTGTCGATGAGAAGTATGCAATAGGCCTTCTCAATTGTCCATGTTTCTGGATTAACACTGAAAGTGCACATCCATTTCTCTCACTGCAGTACAGTTCAAACTCTTTTTCGTAGTCAGGCATACCCAAAGCTGGGGCCTCACACATTTTAGTTTTGAGCTCTCCAAATGCTGCCAATTGTTCTGCATCCAGATCCAACGGATCTGTCATTTCACTTTTTGTCAATTTAATCAATGGCTTTGCTATCAGGGAAAAATTAATTATCCACTGACGACAATATCCCACCATACCCAGGAACATCCTCACTTCTCTCTGGGTTTTTGGAGCTTTCATTTCTCTGATTATTCTGATCCTGTCAGTAGTCACTTTTCTCAGACCTTTCTCAATATTATGTCCAAGATAATGCACCTCTTTCTTGCAAAATTGCAATTTGGCTGGAGATACCTTTAACCCTCCATCTGCCAGATGATTCAGTAAAGCTATGGTATCCACTTCACAAGCTTCACGTGTCTTTGATGCCACCAATAGGTCATCAATATATTGTACTAACACTGAACTCTCAGGCATGATCAGACTTTCCAACGATCTTTTCAATAACTGATTGAATATCGAAGGACTCTCCGTATACCCCTGTGGGATACGACACCATGCTAAAATACGCTGGCCAAACCTAAATGCAAAAATCGGCTGGCTGTCATGACGCAATGGAATTGAAAAGAACGCATGACACAAATCAATCACTGTATACCACTCAGCATCATGTGGAATTTGATACAGAATCACTGATGGATTTGGCACAATGGGACAACATGCCACCACAATTTGATTAACTTTTCTCAGGTCTTGCACGATCCTGAACTTGCCACTTCCTCACTTGGCATTCCCTTCTCGTAATTTGTCTGGAGTGGTGTTCTGTACTCCTGCTGAGGTGGTGTGCTCTATGGCCGCGAATATGGGCCCGTCTTCAAATGCTAAAGACGCAAAGGAATCTAAAGCGTCTCTTAAAAGGGCCAAACAGCTATCTCCTACACCTGAATCTCCGCAAAAAGACCCTAGTCCCACTCTTGAGACTATCCTGACGCGCCTTAATGAGGTCTATGAAATTGCGCAGTCTACCAAGACCAACACAGATTTATTGCAAGTGGAAGTGTTAGCTATCAGGAATGATTTCAAGGCCTTGTCTCTTCGTGTTTCGGACACGGAAGCACGTATTAGTGGCGCAGAGGATTCCATGCAAAAGCAGTCCAGATCTCTCTCACAACTTGAGCGATCAATGGTTGCTTTGCGGAAGGATCTCACTGAGCAAGAAGATCGTAACCGCAGATCTAACCTGCGCATTTTTGGGCTTCCTGAAGATGTTGAGAAGGATGCGTCTTCTATGATTGATTTCCTCTATCAATGGATTCCTTCTACATTGCAAATTTCCTTCCAAAGAGATTTTGAGCTGGAACGTGCACATCGTGTTCCCACTTTTCGTTCTAAGTCTGCTACGCAACCTAGGGCCATAATTTTTAAACCACTGCGTCATCAGCATACAGAACAAATTCTAGCTCATATGCGGAAGGTTAGAGTTGTTTCGTGGAATGGTCATCGCATCTCAATCTCTCAGGACTTTGCCAGAGACACGGTCATAAGAAGGAAGGGTTTTCTTAATTTGCGGAAGCGTCTAACGGAGATGAATATCCCCTTTTCTTTTGCTGGCCCCTCAAAATTCCGCATTACTTTCAAAGGTCGCTCTAGAATCTTCGATGAACCTGCTGACTTGGTCTCGTTTTTGGATAATCAGATGGAGCTTCAGATGGAACTTCAAATGGAGGCCTCGCTTGATCCTGGTTCTGCTGGCACCTGAGGCGCTTATGCATACTGCTATGTGTTTTTTCTTTGCCAGTGTTATTGAGCTTAGTCTCTCTTAGTCCTGCACGGTGGTCTTAGTGTCCATTGTTTTTGTTGTGCTCTTGTCGGCTGTTGGTGGTCCCTCCATATCGGTATGGTGCATTGGTCTTTTTTTGTTGTTAGTTCTATTGTATGACCCTTTCAAGATTTTGTGGTATTGTTTCGTGTTGGTTTAACGTCACTTTTGCGCGGGTGCCATCCTTTTTACTCTTTTCCTTCCCAAATTGTCTTTCCGCATATTAGCTCCCGGTCCGTTTCTTATCCTAGTGTATGAGGGTTGGGGGGGTGCAGCCGACCTTTCGGCTGATTTTGTTACAGAGGGCCGATATTGCCGACCCCCGGTAACGAAAACGGCCCCCACCCTGGCGGCCTACCAGGGAAACGCCCGGTGCCCGCCATGGCCAGTCCGGCCCTGATGTGACACCAGCAATTCTGATGTTATTTTATTTTCTGGCTTTATAATGTAACAGCTTCGATTACTTACTTACACATGAGCATTTATTTATATTTATGTATAAAGTTTTGTATAGGGTGAACAAGACCCTAAAGGGTATCAGAGCGCTTCACATTATAGGGTGAGTAGGATACAGTATCGTTGATGGGTTACTGACTGCACAGGAACAAAGATGTGTACAGTGAATGAAACTTGTGCGGTATCTCCTGGCATAGTATGTGGAATACCACTTTACTTTCTTGTTAGGTGCCGGCATTCTTACCTATGCAATTCTTCATATATTGAGGCGGATCACTTGTCTGCGGTGCAACCAGGGACGGCCTCCGGTGTAACCTTTCATGACGGGCACCTGAACAGTTTTGCTCCGGCAGATAATGTTGCCGCTGACTACAATGCTAGACACTAACATATTGCAATATTTTATGAGATTACTTTCAGGACTCGACCTAAAACCTGTGTCTTTTAAACCTTTTAATATTCAAAATCTGCAAGCTCAGACAGACTTGTACGCTCTCTTTTTCTAAGAGATTTGTAAATGTGTTCAACTCTACCAAACATTGGTTAGGTGTCACATTTCCAAAAATAAATATTTTCAAATGTAAAATTCTCCTTCAGCATAGCAGGGTCTCCGTCTAATATATAGTCAGTAATGGGCTGCTCTTTTAGCAACTTTTCAAAAATGTGTAAGAAGGACAATTACATTTGTAAATAACAACATTCACCATTAAGCTATTGTGATAACTTTCGTGTGTATTACCTATACAGGTTTAGGAGGCACTATTCAGCTGCGGTAGACCCAGTGCTTAATTTGTAAAATATTAAGTGCCAGGGCTCTGACCAGGAGGCCACTGTGGATTGCACAACCCCTCGCCTTGTTATTTCTGCAAAAACAACTACTAACCATCTCTCGCGCATGTGAATGCGACAGCTCAGATTATTCCAGGTCCCCAAAGCTAAAGGAATGGCTGGAGAGGCAGGTATGAGCAATTTTTTAATGTATATTGTTATCCTCAACAACTGTCATACTGCTCATCTCTAAATTACATGAGCAGCGCCACCATGTGCCAGACTGCTCTAAGTGTGGTGTTGACAATTAAGTGTTGAAAGCACCAGCTCAAATTAAGCACTGGGTGGACCCAAAATATAAAAAAACACCACCAGGAAGAACATCTTATTTAGTATCACCCCCAGCACCTCCCACTACTGAATATCTGAATATCAAGGCAAAGATATGTATGCATATATCTATATATCGTCAAGGTACTTTTGTTCGGTGTTAGGAATAGACAATCTATACTTACTTTTCAAATTTCGTATTCGATAATTTGTCCTCCATATTTGTACACCTTGATATTCTGGCTTCCATATTCAGGAGGCATGCCTAATTAAGGTCACCAAACTCAAGGTTGGCAGCAGCTACATCCTATAAATCTATTTTTTCTGTGTGCTGCTATCATCTCTCTGGACATCAACATGGGCCGTGCTGTGGAGTAGGTAAATTCACTAGGTGTTGTGGTGGTCGTTGGAACAGAGACTCACCACCATTTCGTGTTGATGGGCTTGGACATAGTGCTTTTGAGCATGCGGGTTTTGGATGCGTTCGAGCACAATAAAGGTGAACCCTGGTGTAGCTGTGGCCGCACACCTGGAAATCATCTGAATTCAGCAGGTTATATAATGAGTGATATGTCTCGACAGTGCCCCAGGAGGGGAGTTTTCCACAAAGGAGGGTATATGTTCAATTCCCTGGGATGCAATCAGGGCTTGGGCTGCCTGTTACCAGCTTACTTCTTTTATTATCTCCGCATCTGGATGTGTCACTGTTCTCTCACTGTTTCCATATTCATTTATTCCCAATTCATGCTCTTCTTTAAGTGGTTTTAGCCCTGGACCCAGGAGGCAGCTGCTTAACAGGCAGGAGGTAAGATAAGCAGCTGTGGCTGGTACAGGTAAGAGCGGTTGGGCTAGGGGCCATGTGAGGGGGGGATTTCGACAGACGATGACCAGGGCAAATTAATTATTTATTTAATTTTTCCTTGTCATCGTCCATCTAAATCCGCCCTCTACTGGCCCCACCGCTCTTACCTGCACGGGCCGCAGCTGAAATAAGATGTAAATGTAAATAACCCCTAGCAATTCAGTCTTGGGTCCCACGCTCGGCAAATGGCCCCTACTAGAGGCTCACAATGCGCCCACACCGAAGTATGCTTATGTGCCTAAACACTGACCTGTAACCACTCCTACTTTTACAGTACCTGCATAGTGTTCTGTCATTTGTCACCTGAGCACGCCAGCAGTGCATGCAGGTATGCTTTCAAAAACATTCACGAAAATAATTTGCATCCATCAGTGTTGTTATGTTATGCAGATTTGTAGAGCGCACTATCATGGAAAGGGTGTCCTGGCACTGAGCTGTTGTGAGACTAGGAACACATAGGGCGTAGCCCTAGTGGGACTACTCTGAAAGCCAGGTTTTCAATAGGGGTGTGTGGAACTTGCAGAGTTCCACAGAGTTCCACAAAAACTCTTTGAAATTCTGTGAAGTTCTAGTCATAAGTAATGACAACACAAAACTGCATCTGCACTCCTGGAAAATTATCCCAGCATGCACAACAAAGCCGAACAATAGACAAAGGTTAGGTACTATTATACACATGTCCACGTGGGTTCCAACTCCAGAACCTGAAAAATGGAGAGCCGTGTGTGTATGTCCCAGTTCCAAAAATAGCCTGTGCAATGCTCGCTCGCAACATGGTGCGTGCTCCACCCCCACAAAAAGCTCATGCTATATACTCCAGCACACATGACTGCCAGGCCCCTGAGCACAGCTGGGCAGGCACACACATGGCATCCATTAGCACTTGAAGACCAAGCATTTGCAGCACAACCTAAAGTTCACAGAGCCCATGTGGCACATGAAGACACCAGCTCAAACCAGTGTTTCCAGGCAAAACTTGGAGCCATCATCAACCGAGTAGAGTCCTATCCTCGGCCCACCGATCTCCCTTTTGCAAACACAGGAGGCTGTGGACCACAAAGAAGCACCTGAGGAGGACAAGAAACACTCATATCTCCGAGTACACACACACAGATCCATTCACTCCTCAGCTGCAAACATTCAAATGCTTGACAAACCAATAACTCCAGCAAAACTCTGTTCACTCCTGAACACTCAGACAATTCCCCAATTGGCCCTGCAATGTGGCTCACCATGCTGAGGATTGTGGTCAAATAAATATTCTGAGATTGAAGACACTGCTGTATGGAGCTGTTACAGCTGGGAGAGGACAGAGGGAAAGTCACCACTCACCATCTCAATGATTCCCATCTGATGGGAATCTCAATGATTCCCATCAGTACGCCTCTTGAATTGATGAGCTAAACCAGCAAGACACCTCCCAGCAGCAGGGCGCAAACACCGCCAACAGCCAGGGCCCCAAAATGGTGGAGTTAAAAATTCCACCCACCCCTAGTTTCCAATTTTTGGAGGAATTAAAGAAGTGAGGAGGAGGCTCTTATGTGTAGTGGCAGGTCATTCCGTGCTTTAGGAACGATGTAGGAGGAGTCGGACCACCAGATCTGGTTTTCCAAGTCTGTGGGATTTGCGTAAGCAGGAGTCTGTATGAGCAGGGGTGTCTGGATGGTTTGTGAAAGCTGATGCGATTGTTGAGGTATGCTGGACCAATGCTATGTAGCTCTTTGTATTGCACCAGCATCTCCAAACTGAATACAAAAATAATTGTAAATCACATATTCCTTATGTAAAGAAAAAGCTGTAAGCTTAGAATTTTGCCTTTTAACTCCACTTGGCAACTCCTTTCGGTGCACCTGCCTTCTGTGAGATCATCCTCAAAACCATTTGAGAGAGAGTCTGGAGGTACTGCAGAGGTGGCCACCACTTTCTGTCTATGACAATTACATCCTATGACCCTCTTCCTTCTTTCCTCAGTGACAGCCAGCACCGTTTTATATACTAGACACAGTCTTCACACAGTCCAGCTGACACAGGGGAGGTGTAGGTAGTAGGGAACCCTTGGCTTCTTGCTAGCTGTGGCATCATGCTTTCAGGTTGATGGCTTCTCAAGAATAGTTTCAAACATCAAAGTAAGTCTGAACTGGAGAGGGTGGGGAAAATTGTGGTTGTGTGTATCAACCTGGTTTTCTGTGTTACACATGCCCTTAGCAAGGCCCATGAAGGACAAGAGCGTCCCCTGCTTTGCTCTGTCTATCTTTTAAAATGCTACAACACACTGATATTTAAAAAAACTAAATACAACATTGGTATTTGTTTAAATTATTAGCATTATTGGGAAAATTAGTAGGAACACATGAATTTCAAAGTTTAATAGGCCAAGAGCATTGGTCAAAATGGGGAAGCATATTATGGGGCGTGAGAGAGAGGAAGATTAAGGGGGACTTCTCCCCATTGGAATTCTGGGAAATTATGGCAAAAGTGGGGTCTTTTGAAGCAACCTAGGCTGGTAGCCTTGGTGAGTAGTGGATGGAGTGTACAAACAAGTAAAGTAGGCATTGGGGCATCTAACTATAGGAATGTTTGAACTATATGGGAAATAGTGTATTTAAAAGAAAGTTGGGCCAGAAATATTGTTCAAAAGAGAACCCAAATTTTTATTTAAACGGATTTTATTGATCTTCATTGGAAACAGTGCAAGTATTAAACCACTTAGTGGATTGCAAGCATGCTCTGACATCATCCACGGAATTGCTCATGATCATTCTGTATAACAAAGTTTGGGAGAGGAGTTAGTATATATAATTGTCAATGAGTGTAGAGTCCTTTGTACATGGAGTTCAGGTTTGCAAAGTCAATAAGTTCTTGTGGTCCCAGGTTGAGGGTTGTTCGTGTGGGTCGATGACCAGTTAGGGCACATAGTCTCTCTAAGGGTAGGGCATCTTTATTGCCATTCTGAATGTAGCATTAGTTATGAGATTATTGCTGTGCATACTTGAGCCTGGTAGAGTGAGTGTTCAAAAATCAAGAACGCCTACACCAACAAACAGAAAGATAGCAAGGGAGTGATAGAGATCAGGGTACCTAAAATAAACCCACTTCCACGGATAGAGTAATTTCACAGTTACACGCACATACATCCATCATACGCTGGGGCCCATTTCACTAACATACGCTCAAATACTCTACCAGCATAAGACCTGTGGGAAGAAAACCCTGCATCTATATCTAGGACGATAGGACCTGATTATAGTGGTTGTCCTTAAACATACTCTATACAATCTATACAACAACGATCAAAAATGTACACAATAATTGACAAGAAAGAATATTCAACACCATATTTAAAAGTTATAATGCTTTATCTAAAATTAGTCAAAGTAAAATCAGAATAAATCATTTCTCATAGTTACCTATTCTAACTAAGTGTCAGAACGGGTCAGGACCAGTCTCTCGATAAAGTCTCTCAAGACAGAGTCCTCAGCATCGATCCTCAGCAACGCAAGTTCACGCGGCAAAGGTAAAATGGCAAGTGGCAAGAACCCTCCCTAAGCTAACAATTCTTATAATGGAAAATACAATGGAAACACACATAAAGTTGGCAGGATAAACTGTATCACTGAGCAGAACGAGAAGGAAGAGATGTAACATTGCTACATCTGAAAATCTTCGCTCAGGAAAAGTCACAAGACGTGAACTACGGAACAGGAAACAAGAAACTATCAAAGTATCCAACTTGTAAAACTTCCCTCGGCAGCCAGGCCACAGTTCATTGTCTGTTTCTGAAGCTCCTTTGTTTGCCAAGGACGTTCCATTTCTTTTGGAGATCCTCCAAACTGCTGATGTCCTCATGGAAAAATACAATAAGGACCACGGTCAGTTGTCTTCGACCTTTTTCCAGCAGGGGTCTCTCTTGCCACATCACAGAATATGCCACAACCAGGCTTCGAAATACTGTCAGCTCGGCTAAGGCCTTCATAGGCCACAATAGACCATCTTAATTAAAGAGACAAAATAAACGTTACTACAGCATAATGATTAAACAGTGTAAACCCCACTAATACCCTTATGTGTATGCATTTATCTAGCTTTGCGACATAAAAAGCATTATTTCAGACAGCGTTTTGAGCTCAAAATAAATAGCACACAGCAACGTTTAAACATGAAAACTTGCACGTTATTGTAAATACAAGAACAGCACAAATAAGCTAACCCTCATGTAACTTTCTCTTGTGTTAGAACAAACGGGTTGATTAGTAAAACACACTTGCACAAGACAAATAATTAATTGTTAATTATTAATAAATTAATAAAACACATAGACATGCCAGAGCTTCAAAAGCCCCAGAATTTTCTAAAAGAAAACTCCGCTCCAGCAATCCCCCCTTTGGTGATTTTATCACCAAATAAACCCCAAAAAAAAATTAGTGAAAATTTAGTCCCATTTTAGGAAATCAGAAATGTCTTTTCCCCTTAGACAACATTAAACACCAGTCACTCTTTCATCATCTCTCTTTGTCTCTAAGTAAACACTCTCCCTCAATTCTTCTAATTCAATATCTTCTGGTTCTCTTTTCGAAATTTTCGAATTCTTGTTTTTCTTTTCATTTTTCAATTTCTTTCTCCCTCCCCTGTTTTTACAACACACACACACCAATCTTATTATTAACAAAGCCACAATTATACAAGACAAGGGAAACAATATCCTACCTATAATTGTACTACCTATTTTTGCAATAAAATCTTTAACAGCTATCATTTTATTAGCTATTTTAGTCCACAAACTCCCAGCTTTAAGTGGTACTAATTCTTCATGTAAATCAGTAATATTTTTGATATAGACCTTTAGGTCTTTACTTTCGTCAGGAATGTAAGTGCAACAATGTTGAACTTTCAAAATTCCACAGACTCCACCCTCCTTGGCCAAAAGAATATCAAGGGCAAGTCGATTTTGCATAGACATGGCACGTACGGCACTCAACTCCGTATTCACCAAAAGAAACCCTCCTGCGGTATTTGTCGATAAGCGATCAACCACTGTGGACAGTTTCCGAATTCCATAAGCATTCAAAGAAATTCCCACTGCTGGAATCAAAACCCCAAAAATATCACCCACAATTTCAGACCAAGTTTCTCTCTTAAAACGTGTTAATAAGTTAATATCTTCTACATCTTTTACTTTATCTGTATGAAAAATCTTAGGAAAAACCAGGCCCACATAACACGTGCCAAACCAATGGTCAGGCAACTTGTAATAAGCCTTGTTCCCACAAACATAGTACACTCCTGGAAAAAACGTATCTTCTCCACCTCTGAAACCCCAACCTGTCGCAATGAAGTATGTATCATGGCACTCACTAGTTCCCACAAAATATGTATCATATTGGGATTTCCTTCTGGTAATACAAAGTTTACCCTTCTGCGGTGCATCTAGAGCTAAAGTTGGACTAGCCCCATTTTTCAACTCTTTTCCCATTTCAATGTCCCAAATTGTCTCACTCACTTCATATTTTCCCCCTTTCCCATGCATGTTCACTCTCCTTTCTTCTACCATATCCAGGAAAGCTCTCTCCTCTTCTTTCAAACTGCAAGTTAAATTATTCTTAAAAATGTAATCTAATGTTAATCCTTTTTCTTCAATAAAAATCTCACCAAAAGTGTTAGCTTCTTTAGCTGGATTCAGCTCTTTGTTCATTGGCAAGTGCCCAAAAATACTATCTCTGTTAGACATCTTATAATCTATCTTCCCTAACAAATAAAAAACACTACTTAAAATACTACAAGAAATACCATATGTAGCTGGTAAATGGTGATAAGTAACACCCTCTGAAACGGATGCAGGTAACTGCATGCAGACATAGCAATCCCTTACTTCCATTGTCTTCACATATTCATATAACAGTTTAGAAAAAACATTACTAGAAAAATTATTAATTGACCTATCTTTGTGTATATAACTACTACTTCTAATTGGAACTACTTTCTGTGAATTCTTCTCTATATTAGTCATATTCTCTGTGTCCATCCCAAATTCAACCTTAAAAGTTACTAATAAAACTAAAACACCCCATAGAAGCATTAATAATCCAGTACAACAGCAGCACATTCTGAACCACCTCTTAAAGAAGGCACATCTATTTCTATTTTCCTCTATGTTAGCCATTTTAGTTTAGCCTCTACTACTCCACTACTGTTTGAACTTCTTCAATTCTTCAGCAATTCCTCAGCTTTCAGTTTATCCAAATGATCTCTTCGTTCACTTGATCCAAGTGAATCCTTCTTTCACTCAGTTTGGATATTTGTCATTCTTCACTTCAATTTCTTCAACATCAAATTGTATCAGATCTCCAACGTCGGAATCAGTACCCGACTCTTCTCCAATGTCAGTCAAGAGTACTTTCAGAATTTCACCAGTATCTTCCTCAACCACTTTTCTCAAGACCACTTCCGGATTATCTCGAGTCACTGTTTCTTCTTTTCCTTCTTCAGACAGTGTCACATAAGACCATTCCGGTGATCTGTACTTTTGGTTGGGTCTTTTAACTCTTTTTATTTCTACTGGTTCTTTTGATTTCTTTGATTCTTCTCCTTCATCCTTTGAAGTTTGACTTGATATTTCATTTACTTGTTCAGCTTTCGATGAATTTGCTCTTATTACTCTGTATCTCACCCTTTTAGGCCAACGATCTCCTTTCACAACCTTTTTCGGCCTTAATTCTTTAACACTCTTTTCTCCAATCGAGGTTCTCTTTCTCAGAACTCGACCCTCTGTTCGTTCATCCTCATCATCTGTTTTAAGTGCCTCTTGTTTCCGTTTTCCAGCAGTTTTCTTCTTCTCCACAGATTTTTTCACCACTGTTTGAGACTTCCCTACTTCTGTCCCTCCTCGGGTCTCCGACACGCAATCTTCTTGCTGTCTACTTGTCCCTTCACCTAGCTCCTCATGAATGTTCCCTACACCTCCTCGGGGGTCTTCCGCAATCTGTCCCTCTCTATCTTCTTCTGACCCTGTTTCTTCAAGAATAATCTCAAGTGGTTCTTCAATCTCCTCCTCTTCTGATTCAGGAGTAGATTCTGTGTGATTTCTCTTTTCTTTTCTTTTTCCCCCACTGCTACTTGAAACTTCAGACTCTTTATCAGAATCTGATCTTCCTTCTGATACTCGCAGTGATTCTCTTGAAGCTCTCTCTGCTTCTTTTCTCACTGATTCCGTATCTTCAGGATCTTCACCATCACTGGAATCTGACTCTTCAAAATACTCTTCACCAGTTCCCTCTCTCGGGCTTGGAACTCTCAGAGTATGACTTGCATGTACCCAGTGCCTCACTCCAGCACATTTTACTGCAGTCGTTGTAGTCAGAATAACTTGTCTCGGCCTTCCCCACCTTGGAATCAAGCAATTTCTTCTTCTGTGCACCTTAATGCTCACCCAGTCTCCTGGACTCAGATCATGGGCTTGCTTCTTCTCAAGTGTGGTAGCTTCTTCTCCAACCTGGTGAAACACAGAATGAACTGCGTCAGCCAGGCCTTTACAGTAATCCAAAATCATGTCATCAGTTATTGCCACCAATTTATTTACAGGCACGAATGCATGGCGCATTGCACGTCCCATGATTATTTCAGTTCTATCTGGAGTAGATCTCATTGTCATCAGGACTAGAGGTAACACATCTGGCCATTTCATGCCAGTGGCTAAACACATCTTTCCAATTCTATTCTTGATTGTGCCATTGATCTGCTCAACCACACCAGAAGCCTCTGGTCGGTAAGCACAATGTAGCTTCTGCTGTATTTTCAATGCTTCACAAATTAAACCAATGAGTTCATTTTGAAAATGTCTACCTCTGTCAGACTCAACTGTAACTGGAAACCCGTACCTAGGAATCAACTCCCTCAACAGTAACTTCGCCACTGTTAATCCATCATTTCTTCTAGTCGGGTAAGCTTCCACCCACCTTGAAAACAAACAGACTACCACTAGAACATACCTCAGTCTGTTTACTTGGGGCATTTCAATGAAATCAATTTGCATTCTTGTAAAAGGACCTCCTTCTCTGCCAATTGTCCCTAGACTCACCACTGTCTTTTTCCCTGTGTTAAATTGCTGACAAATCAAACACCTTTGACAGATGCTCTCCGCAATTGTCCTAAACTTTGCATTGTACCAGGTCTGTTTAAAGGACCTTACCATCGCGTCCCTCCCCAGATGTCCCTGGCCATGATACATCCTTGCCATTGACGACAAAATTGAGTTTGGCATTACTGGTCTGCCATCTCTGTAGACCCAAACATGGTCTGTTTCTCTTGGAGCACATCCTGCCTTAACCCAATCTTGTTTCTCTTCTTCTCCTGCCTCATCTTGTAACTGCTTTACTTCATCCCACGTTTCTAGGACATTAGTAAACATCACAAGGGGAAAAGACATTTCTTCCATCCTATCCCTGTTAATCGATTGATTTGTTTTGGCACAATACTGTGCCACATCGTTGGCGTATCTGTTACCAACAGTGATAAAATCGTCCCCTGAACCATGTGCAGCACATTTTACAACCGCTAACTCCTTAGGCAGCTGTATCGCCTCAAGCAATTTTCCAATCAATTCAGCATTCTTTATCGGAGTTCCACCCGATGTCAAGAAACCTCTTTGTAGCCACAGTTGGCCAAAGTCATGCACCACTCCAAATCCATACTGACTATCAGTCAACACGGTTGTTCTCAAATCTTTCCCAATCTTACAAGCTTTTGTCAATGCCACTAATTCAGCAACTTGCGCAGATTTCACTCCTTTCAATGGTGATGCTTCCATGACCTCTGAAACTTTGCACACTGCATATGCTGCACATAACACTCCATTATCATTTCTCAGGCATGATCCATCCACAAACAACACATGGTCATTCTCAGGTAAGGGAATATCCCTTATGTCTGGTCTCGGTTTTGTACAGTACTCAAGCACATCCAAACAATCATGATCATCTTCCAACTTTATACCCACATTTTCAATATCCGGCAAGAGTGTCGCTGGATTCACATTCACACATCTCTCAAGAGTCACATTTGAAGCTCCCAGAATAACTTTTTCGTACTTAGTCAACCGACTATGTGACATATGCTGAGTTCTGCTTCTTGTCAAAAGAATTGCCACATTGTGAGGTACGAATACCCTTACAGGATACCCTATTATTATTCCCTCACTCTGTTCCAGGCTTCTGCATGTCGCAGCCACAGCTTTCAGACAACCTGGTAACCCCACGGCTACAGTGCCAAGTGTCGATGAGAAGTATGCAATAGGCCTTCTCAATTGTCCATGTTTCTGGATTAACACTGAAAGTGCACATCCATTTCTCTCACTGCAGTACAGTTCAAACTCTTTTTCGTAGTCAGGCATACCCAAAGCTGGGGCCTCACACATTTTAGTTTTGAGCTCTCCAAATGCTGCCAATTGTTCTGCATCCAGATCCAACGGATCTGTCATTTCACTTTTTGTCAATTTAATCAATGGCTTTGCTATCAGGGAAAAATTAATTATCCACTGACGACAATATCCCATCATACCCAGGAACATCCTCACTTCTCTCTGGGTTTTTGGAGCTTTCATTTCTCTGATTATTCTGATCCTGTCAGTAGTCACTTTTCTCAGACCTTTCTCAATATTATGTCCAAGATAATGCACCTCTTTCTTGCAAAATTGCAATTTGGCTGGAGATACCTTTAACCCTCCATCTGCCAGATGATTCAGTAAAGCTATGGTATCCACTTCACAAGCTTCACGTGTCTTTGATGCCACCAATAGGTCATCAATATATTGTACTAACACTGAACTCTCAGGCATGATCAGACTTTCCAACGATCTTTTCAATAACTGATTGAATATCGAAGGACTCTCCGTATACCCCTGTGGGATACGACACCATGCTAAAATACGCTGGCCAAACCTAAATGCAAAAATCGGCTGGCTGTCATGACGCAATGGAATTGAAAAGAACGCATGACACAAATCAATCACTGTATACCACTCAGCATCATGTGGAATTTGATACAGAATCACTGATGGATTTGGCACAATGGGACAACATGCCACCACAATTTGATTAACTTTTCTCAGGTCTTGCACGATCCTGAACTTGCCATTGGGCTTTTTCAGTCCCATTATCGGTGAATTACACGGACTACTCAATAGTTCTCTTAGAACTCCCTGCTGAAGGGGGGCGTGGCTTGCGCGCCGCGACGATATGGCGGTTTGCGTTTGAGCTCCGTGCTGAGCTGGAGGCCACGGAGGAATAGCGGTTGTTTTCGGCGGCCCCGGTCATCGCGGATATCGGCCGCATGGATAAGAACATGTCACGGATGTCTGGGAGAGGGTTTCCTGCTTTCTGAGGCTGCTGGAACTCGCACTTTGGTTCCTGTTTGACGGCGCTCGGTGGTTTCGCGAGCGGCCGCCATTTTGTCTCTTCAGGTGCGATGAGAGCTTTCTCCTCAGCGCGATGTTGACATTGCCACAGAAGGGCCAGGAATGCAGTTAAACAGATACTGGTGACGTTTTTTTTTTACTTCCTCAACTCATATTGCTTTTTCTTCTCTGCCTGCTGCCTTACTGCCTATTTTTGTTTCATCTTTGCGTTTTTTGCTAAGATATCGTCTGTCAGGAACTCCGTCAAGGACATTTAGTGGGGTTTCTTTGACTAATGCTTTCCGGCCTTTGGGTCATCCCTGACTGGTAGGACCCCTTTTGATATCTGCAAGGTGGGATATTTTTGTGAGGTGGTTCCCTTCCCTGTCCCTGGAATCTACCTTTAGTATTTCTCTGCTCTCTTGCTAAGAGTGCGCTATCCATTTTTGCTCGGTCCCTTTTGACATATTGAGGTTTTCCTTCCTCACTTGGCATTCCCTTCTCGTAATTTGTCTGGAGTGGTGTTCTGTACTCCTGCTGAGGTGGTGTGCTCTATGGCCGCGAATATGGGCCCGTCTTCAAATGCTAAAGACGCAAAGGAATCTAAAGCGTCTCTTAAAAGGGCCAAACAGCTATCTCCTACACCTGAATCTCCGCAAAAAGACCCTAGTCCCACTCTTGAGACTATCCTGACGCGCCTTAATGAGGTCTATGAAATTGCGCAGTCTACCAAGACCAACACAGATTTATTGCAAGTGGAAGTGTTAGCTATCAGGAATGATTTCAAGGCCTTGTCTCTTCGTGTTTCGGACACGGAAGCACGTATTAGTGGCGCAGAGGATTCCATGCAAAAGCAGTCCAGATCTCTCTCACAACTTGAGCGATCAATGGTTGCTTTGCGGAAGGATCTCACTGAGCAAGAAGATCGTAACCGCAGATCTAACCTGCGCATTTTTGGGCTTCCTGAAGATGTTGAGAAGGATGCGTCTTCTATGATTGATTTCCTCTATCAATGGATTCCTTCTACATTGCAAATTTCCTTCCAAAGAGATTTTGAGCTGGAACGTGCACATCGTGTTCCCACTTTTCGTTCTAAGTCTGCTACGCAACCTAGGGCCATAATTTTTAAGCCACTGCGTCATCAGCATACAGAACAAATTCTAGCTCATATGCGGAAGGTTAGAGTTGTTTCGTGGAATGGTCATCGCATCTCAATCTCTCAGGACTTTGCCAGAGACACGGTCATAAGAAGGAAGGGTTTTCTTAATTTGCGGAAGCGTCTAACGGAGATGAATATCCCCTTTTCTTTTGCTGGCCCCTCAAAATTCCGCATTACTTTCAAAGGTCGCTCTAGAATCTTCGATGAACCTGCTGACTTGGTCTCGTTTTTGGATAATCAGATGGAGCTTCAGATGGAACTTCAAATGGAGGCCTCGCTTGATCCTGGTTCTGCTGGCACCTGAGGCGCTTATGCATACTGCTATGTGTTTTTTCTTTGCCAGTATTATTGAGCTTAGTCTCTCTTAGTCCTGCACGGTGGTCTTAGTGTCCATTGTTTTTGTTGTGCTCTTGTCGGCTGTTGGTGGTCCCTCCATATCGGTATGGTGCATTGGTCTTTTTTTGTTGTTAGTTCTATTGTATGACCCTTTCAAGATTTTGTGGTATTGTTTCGTGTTGGTTTAACGTCACTTTTGCGCGGGTGCCATCCTTTTTACTCTTTTCCTTCCCAAATTGTCTTTCCGCATATTAGCTCCCGGTCCGTTTCTTATCCTAGTGTATGAGTTCTTATCTTCTATTGTTTTGGTTATGTGCATGATTTTCATCGTCTGTGGTTGTCTCATATTTGTGGAGTACGTTAGTGTTTATTAATGTATTGATTACATATTTGATTCATGGATGAGTATTTGTTGCTTATTAATTGCTATAGTTAGAGTTTTGTGTTTAGCTCTATGTCACTATTATAGCATTTATTGGTTTGTATCGTTATTATTATTAAGTGTCTTTCTCGAATAGGTCGGAATTTTTTAGCTGTTTTGTAACTGATAGGCCTATGTTTCTTCTCTTCCATGTTCCTATATTTAAGATATTCTCACCTCTCTCAGTTATATGGAGTGCAACGAGAAATATGTTTTTGTGGACAGTTATCTGTTAGCTTATTTATAGATTTTGCATTTTTATGGATAATCTCATTTATATTATGTATCTATCATAAGACTTTATTGTTTGATACATTAGTCTGTTACTATATGCCGCTCTCCCCTGTGTTTCACTTACTTTCTTCTGACTGTATTATTTAGTACTTTATTTATTATTGCTCTTTCTTTTTTTGTATCAGCTATTACTGTTTACATCTGTTTTTTCTCTCTTTTTGCTTTTTACACTTTTTATGATCCTGTTTAGGTGTTTCCTCTCTCTCAAATTTGATTATCATGTCGCCTGTATAGATTTATATGATGTACTGTTTCCAGAACGATAATTGATTCTTGTTCATATCCTTTAGACAGTTCTTCTTTTATAATAACGCATAATCTGTTCTGTTCTGTTTTGGGGCTATTTATGCTGATAGTTTCTATTCCTCATGTTGGGCTCTTTGCTCATTCCCATGTCCCCCCTTGTATGAATTCGGTCTTTTTCAGACCTTCCTTGTTGGCCCTTCTCTCCCTCTTTCTGTCTATCCTCTTCCTTTCTTCTTTCTCTCTTTTTTCCTTCTCTCTTTGGATTTCCTCCTGGGATTCTCCCGGTGTTGTGTTGATGTCTAGTGTCTGGAGGCGAGGTCTCTTGGAGGCTGTAGTTCATATATCATTTGTGCAATATCTTTTTCTTCTGCTATTAGATCTATGTCTGGATTGAATGTACTCTCCCTTAATGTCAAAGGGCTAAATCATCCAGTTAAAAGGTCGAAGATTCTAGATTATTGCAAATCTCTTTCTTCGGATCTCGTCCTTTTTCAGGAGACAAAGGTTTCTGTTAGGGAGGCGTTATTTCTGAAGAAAGAGTGGGTTTCTGATGTTGCTTGTTCGGATGCTAGTGGTAAAAGGAATGGAGTAATCACTTTAGTTTCTAAACATTCTGGTCTGTCTATCGTTTCCTCTGAACAGGATACAGAGGGACGCTGGTTACTATCTAAGGTGTCCGATGGTAATGCTGTTCTCTTTGTCATGAACATCTATGCCCCTAACAAGGATGATCCGGCTTTTTGGAAAACGATCACCAAAAAGCTAAATGACACACCTCATTCTGGCAATCTTATTGTTGGTGGTGACTTTAATTTACCAATGGACCCTATTTTGGATAGGAATTCTGCCTTTAACTTTCGTCCCCCTCAAGCACATAAACAATTGATTAATATGTGTTCTCTGACCCATCTTCAGGATGTTTGGCGTCTTCACAATCCCACTGGCAGTGATTTCTCCTTTTTTTCCTCCCCTCATTCGTCCTTCTCACGTATTGACTACCTTCTGGTTCATTCTTCTCTTGTTCAAGCTTCCTCATCTCCGCTTATTCACCCCATTTTAGTTTCAGATCATGCCGCGGTAACTTTCACACTTATGTCTTTTGCCCCTCGGGTAAGGTCTAGATCTTGGAGACTAAACACGGAAATTTTACATGATGTTTCCCAAGTTCGAGAGTTTTCTAATGATATTGAGACGTTTTTCCGTGAGAATGTTGGTTCAGTAAGCTCTCCTGTTGTTCTCTGGGACTCTTTTAAATGCACTTTTCGTGGTCAGGTCATTAAGTGTATGTCCAGGAGAAACGCTGCCATTAAAAAAGAACTCACAGATTTAGCGGATGAGATTAAATGCCAGGAAGATCTTTTTCGACAGTCTAAGGATAGGTCATGCTTACAATCTATTAAGAACTTAAAATATGCGTATAATACTATTGTCACTAAGAGAGCGCATATTGGTTTTCAGGCTCAGAAATCTAAGAGGCTGCTGTTAAAAAATCGTGCGGGCAAGACTCTTGCAGCTACATTAAAGTTTCAGGAATCTTCTAATAAATCCTCCCAAATCTCTTCTATTACTGACCATCTTGGTAAGAGAAAATTTCAGACTGAAGAAATTCTTGAGGTCTTTCGCGATTTCTATAATAATTTATATACCCCCTCTATGCAGGCGTCTTTTGAACAGTGCCAGGAGTTTTTGAAGACAGTACCGTTGAAAGCTATACCGGAGGATGATAATAATTCATTAAATGCCCCGATTACCTCTGATGAAATTACTTCCGCAATAAAAGCCACTCGTTCCGGTAAGGCTCCGGGCCCTGATGGGTACCCTATTTTGTTTTATAAGACCTTCTTATCTGTGATTGTTCCGAAACTTCAATCGGTCTTTGATGCGTTTGTCAAAGATGGTTCTGTGTCTGGCTCTGCTGCTGATGCTACTATTGTAGTAATCCCCAAAGAAGGAAAGGATCATTCAGACCCCAAGAATTTTCGTCCCATTTCCCTGCTTAATATGGAGGCTAAGATTTTTGCTAAAATCTTAGCTAGACGATTAGAATCCTTTATCCCTCAATTGGTTCATCCTTCCCAGACAGGTTTTGTAAAGGGTCGTCTTGCGCGTGATAATATCCGTACTTTTTGTCATATTCTAGGTGCTGCTAAGCGATCCAATCTTCCGGCGGCGGCCTTGGCCCTTGATGCTGAAAAGGCCTTTGATAAGGTTTCCTGGCCTTTTTTACGAGCTGTTTTATGTGCACATAATCTTGGTGATTCCTTTATCCGTATGGTTATGTCTCTTTACTCCCGACCTAGGGCTAATATAAGAGTGAATGGGGCTACCTCGTCTTTTTTTCACCTTTGCCAGGGTACTAGACAAGGGTGTCCTTTGTCTCCTCTTTTATTTTTGTTGTCCATTGATCCTCTTCTCCGACTGATTGACGTACATCCAGACATTATGGGATTTTCTTTTGGTTCCCATCAGTTAAAAGTAGCTGCCTATGCCGATGACGTTCTCATTTTTTAAGATGATGTTGTGCGTGCCATCCCGGCTATTTCTGAGATCATTTCCACCTTCTCAAAGGTTTCAGGTTATACACTGAACAGAGATAAGACAGAAATGTTCCCCTTAAATGCTTACTGCTTCTCCTCTCATATGGGTTCGGCGGGTTTTAAGTGGCAATCTAAGCAACTAAAGTATCTGGGTATTTATTTTTGTTCCACCCTCTATGCGACGGTTACTTATAATGAATCTCAAACTATTCTTAAAGTGCGGCATCTTTTAGAAAATTGGTCTCCGAAGCATATCTCCTGGTGGGGTCGGCTCCAAACTCTTAAAATGATGATAACACCTATTATTAATTTTGTCTCTTCTATGCTTCCAGTCAAGCTCTCTGATGCCTTCTTTCATGATCTTGATTTAATTACTTCCAAATTCTTATGGAATAATAAAAGGGCTAGAATTGCCTATAAATTCTTGAGGAAACCTTATGAGTTGGGGGGATGTAATCTTCCTGATTGGGGGAAATATCAATCTGCTTTTCTAGCCTCTCAAGGTGCGCTCTGGTTTTCCCCTCCCCTTATGCATGTTCCAGCTTGGTTGCTAATAGAACAGGAATTGGCCTCTCCTCTTCCAACTGCCTCTTTCTTAACCACAAATACTCTTTTCATTCCATTTTCTAGATCTATTATTTTGGATACTGTTGCTGCAATTCGTAAAATTGATATGAGAGTGGCGATTCCGTTGCATAAAACTAGATGGTCATCCATTTGGCGCAATTCCAAAATTAAGATTAATATTGATCCGGAATTGATGTCTTATTGGTCGGGGAAAGGTATCTCGCTTGTTAAACATTTGTATGGTTCCCAAAATGAACCTCTTCCTTTCTCTACCCTGGCCCAGCAATTTTCTTTATCTAATATAGATTTTTACACTTTTCTTAAGATAAAAGTAGCACTTGCTAGATTACAGCTTCAGCCTTCTTCCCCTATGATTATGCTTCTTCACTTATGGATTAAGTCTGGTCATGTTGCATCTAAGATTTATAAATTTTTGTCGTCCTCGTCACTTCCTACCCAAACTGTTGCACAGCAAAAATGGCTACATCATTTTGATCATAGTGTTACCGATCATATCTCTTCAGACACTTGGCAAGATATTGGTAAGCTTTCTCTTCGTAACAAAATCGCCCCCTCACTAATGCAATCTAAGTTTTTCTCTATTAATCTTCTTCACTGGATTCCCACTCGGTTACACGCGCTAAATCTCAAGGACGATGATCGATGTTGGAGTTGTGGGCTAGCACCTGGTGATTTCCAACATATGTTCTTTGACTGCTCTCTTCTCCAACCATTTTGGGGTCTAGTTCACAAACATCTCATGCTTATCTTTGATATTCAGTTTCAACTCTCTTTTCCACTAATTCTTCTTGGTCCGTTGGCTGCCTCGGTCCCGTTGCCCTTAGATACCATGGAATTACAATTATTGGATCTTTTACTATCTATAGCAGTCAAGGTAATTCTCATGGAGTGGAAATCTTTTTCTTCAGTCTCTTATCATACTTGGTGGGCATGGGTTTCTTTTCTGCGTAGTGCTCATACGTCAGTTGATCATGCTCACCTTTCTCCGTCTATATCTAATGATGTGTGGCTGACTCTAGATACGTATATGCAAAGAGCCTCAGAGGGTTTGGTGGCTCAATACCCGTTTGATGTGCCTGGTTAATGATGGTGTTGTTGTTGGGTGAATCCTTTGGAAATCCTTCTCTCTTTTCTCATCTTGTCTTTCTGCTTTCTTCTTTCTTTTTCTATCTTTGCTTTCTTTCCTTTCTTTCCCTTCATCCCTAAGTTAATATATGATGATGATACTTTTGATAAATACGTCTCCTGATTATCCATTGATTCTTCCTTATTCAATGCATTCCTCTGATACTTCCAAATTAATGAACTTTGTAAGGTGTTTTTCAGTTTTAACTTTCATTTTACCAGGTTGAATGTCTTTTAGCTGATATCATTTGTATCATTCTTGATTGTATTCTATGCTTGTTTTTACTCCCTTAAAATAATAAATTCTTTTGAAATCAAAAAAAAAAAAAAAGAACTCCCTGCTGAATCATTTTCTCAATTATAGGAGTTATCCCTTCAATTATTTCTGGTGTCATTTTGTACTGAGGAATGTTAGGATATGTAATTCCCTCTTTTACTGCAATTTTCACTGGATCTACATTATTCATCAATCCCACATCCTCTCCTGTAAAATCCCAGACTACTCTTTTCACTGTGTCCCTCAGCACTTGAGGCAAATCTTCCGGATTGAACACTGGAAATGCACCAATTAACTCATTTTCTCTATTTTCTAGAGTCATTCGGTAGAAAACATCATCATCTGGTGTCTCAAAAGCTATTCCATCTGGTGTACAAAAAATTGTGCAATTCATCTTACACAATAGGTCCCTACCTAACAGGTTCACTGGACTCGTGTCACAGACAATAAATCTGTGCATGTCTGAAAATTTCCCTATCTGTACTCTTACTGGTTCAGTAAGACGTGTTCTGATTTGTGTATTTGCTACACCAACTACTTAGATTGCTTCATCCGAGAGAGGAAGATTTCTAACATCTGTTGACCTGACAGTTGATCTTGTCGCACCTGTGTCTACCAAAAAAGTAACACTCTCCTCATTTATTTTCCCATCCACAAATGGTCCTGCCTGGTCTATTTCTAGAGTTGCACCAAGTATGCACTCTTCCTCCTCTCCTCGGCACCATCAATAATCACCCTCAGACTCACTCCCTTCACTCTTTAACAAGTACTGTTGTACTTTGTTAGTACGTCTCGGTTTGTTTACCTGCTCATCATTGAAGAATCCCGAGTCCTGATTGTACTTTTGTACCCCTCTATTCTGCGGTAAGGGCGGTTTTGGCTCTTGACTCTGCTGTCTCACAACTTTCTGCTGTTGTTGCTGCTGGTTATTCCCATCATTCTGCACCTGTTGATTTAAGGATTTACCCTCATTTAATGGTGGATTAGGACATTCCGATCTCCAATGTCCCAGTTGGCCACAGTTGTGACACGGGAACTTCTTTTTGGCTTCCTCAAGACTTCCCTTTCCTTTTCCTGCAAATCTCGGTCTATTTCCTGCATTATTTCCTGGATTATTTGCCTGTTCCACCAACTGTGCTTCCTGTCTTTCTGCAACTTTCACTTGTGCCCACATTGCTTTCTCTTTCAGCTTTCTTTGTTTTGCTTCAATTTCATCACTGAAGTATTTTGCATGTCTCAGAATCTCATCTAATTTTTTACTCTGCCAATCCACTGTGTGTTCACGAATTCTCTCACCAATTTCAGGTCTGAGACCATATACAAATCGGTATACAAAATGACTCAAATCCTTGTCACCCAGGTGTTCATCTCCACTGAATTGTTTAAAAGCCAGTATCAGCCTTTCGTAAAAAGCATGAACTGATTCTTTTGCTTCCTGTTGTGTTCGATCTATTTTAACCCAGTCTGTCTCTTTTGGAGGAACTTTACTCTTCAGGTATACCATCACCTGATCATACTTCCTCATCACTTCTGGATCTGGTGCCCCTGTTCTTGGATCTCTTGGATATTCCTCAGTAGGCCAACTCACAACTATTTTACACTCAGTCCACAAGTCTGCTGGAACAATTATATCAAACAGACTATTCAGGTCAACCCACAGCACTTTTGACAACTTCACAAACCTATTTACCTGCCTATACCACTCGACGGGCTTTTCTCTCAATCGAGGGAAATCATTCGTAAATGATAATATATCCTGTCTGGTCCATGGAACATGAACATATCCTCCTCCAGGTATTTCTCTCATGGGATAATGCTCCACTGGTTTCTCCTTTTCTCTCACTGGAAATGCTGAATACGTTGTTCTATCTTCAGATTCCTCTCTTTTCTTATACCACCTATCCTTCCACTTTTCTACATCACCCCATCTTCGCAATAATGCCACCATTTCTTTAATCTGTCCTGTTCTACCAGAAGTATTCAAATTTTCTATGTCCTTTTCTGTGAAATCCATCCTGTACGTTTTCTGCAAAGCCTTTACTCTATCAATGTCAACTCCTTGCTCATTTGCTATTGCTCTTAGTCTATCATGTGTATTTCTTGCTCTCCATGTTATGCTCTTGCACATGAACATTAGCTCACCATCATGATGACTCTTCAGGATTTCTGTTGGAACTGTTCCTGTCACAAGCTCTTCTAATTCTATACGTAATTTAACACATCAATAACTTGTGAATCCTTGTCCTTTTTCTGAAGAACCTTCATCCAATCATTCAAATCATCAACTGTTATTTCAGCAGTTTTTCTCACTGGAACCACTTTTTTCTGCGGTTCTAAAATTGGCATCCCTGAACAACTAGGTTCACTAGCATCCAATAGTTCACTACATGTGTCATGTCTGGTTTGTCTCAGGTCACTTTTCCCTGTTCTTTTATCTGAATCTCCTGAAGGACCAACTGAATTTGTCAAATCATTCCAAACATATGGAATCACCAGTCCATTTTCACCTGTCTTCTGTTTGTCAAACACGGGCATAACCGGACCTATAGTTACAGGCACTGTAACAGCTTCCAGATTTTTCGTTAACTCCCTAATTTTCTCAGTCAGTTCTGTTGTCGTTCTTGCTAATTTTCTGGCATTTTCCTCACTACCTCGATTCTCTCTCTCCCTGAAAGAACTACTACCTCTTGATTCAGGTGTCATTTTTTCTTTCTCAACTGTATCTCTTATTGGAGAAACAACTGGTGTACTCTCATCTGGTTCTGGTCTATATGGAGGTGGTCTCTTGTAAATCATGTCATTTAAGACCTCATCCTCATATTCTCCATATCTTCTCATATCTGACTCAGGAACCCTTTCTACAGAAGGAGCAGAAACTTCAACTGTTCTCATTGGATATAATCCCTCTGTCATACTAGCATCTCGCCATCTTTTCATTCGATCATGATGTGTCTCACGATCATGTCTCCTCCCAAACATGTACCTGTAATACCCTCCAGATCTTTGCTTTTCTCGGTCATGAACTTCCTCTTCCCATTCCACTAAAGCCTCAAACTGTGTAGGTCTCGGCTTCGGGTCTAAGCATAACATCTTTTCCCGTAAATTTCTCAACACGGCCAAATTAAATGAACCATGTTCTGGAAATGCTAGAACACCATCTTCTTTAGTATACCTAACCCAATTCTGCAACCATATACAGGTATGTAATCCATATTTCACAACCATGAAGGATGCAGGTGTTTTCGCTGGAGGTAGCAACTCACCCTCTCTCGTCTTAACCTCTTTATCCTTGCTAAACCACTTCTTAACTTTTCCAAAGAAGGTTTTCTTCTTTTTCTCCTCTTGATAATACATTTTAGCGCTTACTAAAACTCTCTACTCTCTCCGTATTATAAATATACAATACGAGCTTCTCAACCAATAGCAGCGCGACTCACACTAACGCACCAATCCTGGAGCGTCTACGTCACTAAACAGCTCTTCCAATCCCTGCGCGACTCACACTAACGCACCAATCCTAGCGCGAACCCTATTCTGATTCACTATCCAATCAGTGCGCGGACCTTCTGACGTCAACAGCCGCTGCAGTCTCTGTCTCCTGTCTCTGTCACTCGTCTACCCCTCCTTTACAAAAACTCTCAGTAGACTTCGTGTGTCAAAATTTCTACAAAATCTATTAGTTACAACATAAAAACATCTCCATTATCTGCTTCGCTAACCACAGGATAGTAAAAGAGAGTCTATTTCTCAAGAATCAACAACTTTCATACATCGCATAACTGTTTCCTCTAGGACTTATCCAAAGAGTCTTACAGTCAATAAATGTATATGCATTCACGCACATTCATACGAGAAAAATATAGTACATGCACACAGAATCCTGCTTCTCGAGAACAGCACAATCTGTCTCTGTACAGAATTATAACTCACAACAACTAAGCAGCTTACCTCTGCCCAGTTCCTCAAACAAGCTCAGAGAATACCTATTACCCCTCCCGCAATAAGCTTTAACGACAATCCTTACGGATCCCTGGGACTTAAAACCAGAGTTTCACAGATAACCTTCACTACGATACACACTCCTTATATACCAGAAATATCTAATAGTAACATACGATAATGTCACTGATTCCGAACCCAGACAATGTGAACGCGCAACTTCTATTGTCACACGTAATTCCTTACAATCCCGTCTTTCCCGAGAGCAGCATATACACCTTCCTCTGCTCTACTACGGAACTGCTACCAGCTTCCAAATTCCAGAAGCACTACATATAACTCAACATGACGACTTCAACATATAATATTAGTACATATACCAATAACATCAAAATAAGTCAATAATCAATAAGCTAATATACAAGCAATCTTATCTTATCAGATCAAGACAACCATCTATAACCATCCTCTGCTACCAGAGAAATTGATAGAGATCAGGGTACCTAAAATAAACCCACTTCCACGGATAGAGTAATTTCACAGTTACACGCACATACATCCATCATACGCTGGGGCCCATTTCACTAACATACGCTCAAATACTCTACCAGCATAAGACCTGTGGGAAGAAAACCCTGCATCTATATCTAGGACGATAGGACCTGATTATAGTGGTTGTCCTTAAACATACTCTATACAATCTATACAACAACGATCAAAAATGTACACAATAATTGACAAGAAAGAATATTCAACACCATATTTAAAAGTTATAATGCTTTATCTAAAATTAGTCAAAGTAAAATCAGAATAAATCATTTCTCATAGTTACCTATTCTAACTAAGTGTCAGAACGGGTCAGGACCAGTCTCTCGATAAAGTCTCTCAAGACAGAGTCCTCAGCATCGATCCTCAGCAACGCAAGTTCACGCGGCAAAGGTAAAATGGCAAGTGGCAAGAACCCTCCCTAAGCTAACAATTCTTATAATGGAAAATACAATGGAAACACACATAAAGTTGGCAGGATAAACTGTATCACTGAGCAGAACGAGAAGGAAGAGATGTAACATTGCTACATCTGAAAATCTTCGCTCAGGAAAAGTCACAAGACGTGAACTACGGAACAGGAAACAAGAAACTATCAAAGTATCCAACTTGTACAACTTCCCTCGGCAGCCAGGCCACAGTTCATTGTCTGTTTCTGAAGCTCCTTTGTTTGCCAAGGACGTTCCATTTCTTTTGGAGATCCTCCAAACTGCTGATGTCCTCATGGAAAAATACAATAAGGACCACGGTCAGTTGTCTTCGACCTTTTTCCAGCAGGGGTCTCTCTTGCCACATCACAGAATATGCCACAACCAGGCTTCGAAATACTGTCAGCTCGGCTAAGGCCTTCATAGGCCACAATAGACCATCTTAATTAAAGAGACAAAATAAACGTTACTACAGCATAATGATTAAACAGTGTAAACCCCACTAATACCCTTATGTGTATGCATTTATCTAGCTTTGCGACATAAAAAGCATTATTTCAGACAGCGTTTTGTGCTCAAAATAAATAGCACACAGCAACGTTTAAACATGAAAACTTGCACGTTATTGTAAATACAAGAACAGCACAAATAAGCTAACCCTCATGTAACTTTCTCTTGTGTTAGAACAAACGGGTTGATTAGTAAAACACACTTGCACAAGACAAATAATTAATTGTTAATTATTAATAAATTAATAAAACACATAGACATGCCAGAGCTTCAAAAGCCCCAGAATTTTCTAAAAGAAAACTCTGCTCCAGCAGGAGTATAAAAGAAGAGGGCAAGCTGGAGAATAAGGGACAGGGGTACAAGACCATAACATGGTCAGATATTCACTGAAGCAATATGTGTTGGTATAATTATTGAAGTACATTTCTATTAGTCGGTCATTTTATAGCTGTGTCAGTGGACCTCGCTTAGAATCTTTGGGAAATATGTGATACATGGTTTATTCACAAGACAATGTTTTCCAAATTTATCATTGAAAAGTATATTTATTTCAGTGTTAGCTGTAGCCACATAAGTGCAAAGACACACTGGGCATACAGCTGTGGGTATACAGACATACCGATGCCATCTCACGCTCGCATTCAGCCTGTGCTGTAACTACTAATCTTGGTTCATGCAGAAGACAACCTGGTAGGAGAGCCAGCAGTAGGACAGATTAACACCGTTGGACTAGACTGCTGTGAGAGCAAGAGCAGTATACGGGGAATTGCTGTGGCTAACTTAATGGGTACGGGCTCCACCGCAATCTCTTCTAATAGCAAGAGAGGCCCACAGTGCAGCCCAGCTTGCGTTACAGAGATCCAAGTCTCTAGCCTGAGTGGCAATGCCACAGAAAGTGTTTCAAGCACCTGTCTGTGCTGGGATATCTTTGTCTTTAAGGGTTCCCAGGGTGTCACTTCATACTTGGATGGGCTGGTGGCCAGTATTATGCTACACAATTGCAACCAGCCATGAAAAAAGAAGCCTCTCTTCTCCATTGCATGCATTAGTCCTAATTTGTGGCCCATCTCTTGGTTTTTAAAGGAGCAGACACACACACGTCGGCATAGATCAATGTTTCCTTTTTCTTGCAGAAAGGACATGGCTTTGGTCAGTGCCGAAATTGGTAAATAAGTGCTGTGTGAACTGAATCTTCAAGGTGTCTTGCAGCAGATACGTTGCTGAGGTGAAATTTACTTCCAGAACCCATTATTTCACCACTAAAGTAGAACGAGCACATCTAAGCAATCTTTGTATTTTTTTGTTTATAAGAAAAATATTATTATCAACATATGACAATAGTAGTCACCAGTAGGTGTATCCCACTACCACAAAATCGTAGTCCTTCTCCTAATTTGCTTTCAAAAACAAAACATCAAATATTTTGTATGCTGTGCCTGCAAATGTAAATTGATCAGTTTTTAATTAATTTCCATGTTGTCACCACAACAAGGAAACTATTTTGCCTGGTTTTCCAATATTTCTGAGGGTCTGCTTTCAATCGATAAATCAAACAGGATTTAGGAGTGCTGCTAAATCCCCTACAAGGGTGTTCAGGTGCTGAGAGCCAAGCTGCTCCGGTGGAATAAGTTGAACAAACTGGTCTCCGAATTCCAGAAGACAAGGTGAGGTCCGAGGGTGGACGGGGAGGCTGTTACCGGACTTTGCCGCAAGGTAGGAGAAGGAGCGTCCTCCACTGTTACTTTGACAGATGCGGGGTGTGTGAGCAAGGGAGAGCGAGGCAGTGCACATGTGTCTTGAGGGTTGGTGGAAGCTCAAGCCGTTGTTGATGTATGCTGACCATTGATTGTGCAGGGCTTGTAGGTGTGGGTTAGCATCTTAATTTGGCATCTCTTATTGAAAATACTGATCTCTCTTTGGCCCCCTGAGTCAGAGGGATCTTCCTGCAACCTGATGTCAAATCAAAGGTACCGAGGGATTTGGCAGTGCAAAGCACAGCAAATAGCTCATCAGCTCGGGGGATGGGGGTGTGCATCAGTCCTGGCGATGGAATTGAGTCCTCTGTAGTCCATGCGGAACCAGAGTTTTGATGTGGCACTCTGTGGGTTAGCCTTTGGTACCAGCACCAGAGGGCTGGACCAGGGACTATTAGAGGGATTAATTATTCCCAGTGCCAAAATCTTGGAAACTTCCTACTTCACGCTGGCCCTCACCCTGTCTTACAACCTATAAATTCTGTTCTTCACTGGTGGACTGTCTCCAATGTCAATATCATGGATGCACAAATGGGTGAGTCCAAGGGAGAGTGAGAACAGTGAGGCAAACTGGCCCAGTAACTGGTAACAGCCACCCTGCTGTTTTGTTGTCAAGGTGGAAGAGAGATTAACCCTCCACTGTTCCATTGTATTACTGTGCAGAGAGGGGGTCAGAGAGAGGACGTATAACATAACATAAGTATTTTTAAAGCGCATGTTCATCCAAGGGTTTCTTGTTACCCAACTCAATGGTACTCATTTTATTGACCTCAGAAAGAAGCAAGGCTAAGTGGCCCACCGGGATTTTGAATCTGTGATCATGAGGTTGAACACAGGCCCCTGCAGTGGACGCATTTGTCCACTAAGCCACCAGACCTGGCTTCACAGAGGTTCACTCTCCTATTCCACCCCTTCTCTGTCTCAGCAGAAACCTCCCTAGTGGGTCTACCCTCAACTTGCCAGCTAGCAATTTCAGGTAAGTAATCTAGGTCAGCAATGTCCTCTGCTGCTGGCATGAGAGCCTCCACCGCAGGGAACCCATCAATCTCCACCACGGCAACTTCAGGGTCTGGTTTCCCACAACCTTTGCCCCTCTCCTTGGCAGCTGTCTGGGCCACTGGTCCAGGCTCCAGATGCCCTTTACTCCCTTAGTGGGCAGCCATAAACCGTATGTCATACAGACCCACTCAGGCAATCGTATCATCTGCAAGTGAGCTCTGAGCATTACCTCCCTCCAGGCAGTGTGCTTAAGGTCACTGCATAGCAAGCAATAAACAGGCATGGCAGGGCTTCCAGCGACTTTCAGAGAACCTGAGACCCCATCTGTCTCACAGGGAACCAGAGCCACCGGTAGGTGGCTCTCTCGATCGTCAGGGATTGGAACTTGAATGTATTTGTGTAATAATCAAGGATGTCTCGTAGACAGGCCTCTTAGAACAGATTGTAGGTTTATTTGACAGGTAACAAAGTTCATATAAAGATCATCAGTAAGGCCTCAGATCTCCAGTGGAGCCCCACCAGGAGCAGCCTCCCTGCTGCTCAGCCCCATCTCATCCAACTGCCAACTCCTCCAGTCCCTCACACCCAACATTCTAAATGACATCACACACATGGCTGAGCAGCAAGGGACAGAGTAGCAATGAGGAAGATGCACATAACACAACAGGTTATAACACATCTCCCTTCCTTACGAAAACAAAGCATAAAGATACAAATGCATAAAATCAAGATGTAACCAAAATACCATTGCAAACATAAACAGAAAATTCATTATGCAAGTAAACATACAACAGATCAGAAAATACTTGCAAGACAATCCATAACGAACCCCATCCCCCTCCCTAGGGAAATAATTAGATGGTAAACACCACCAACAAACGAACAGCAATGGGGTAAACACACCACCCCATAGGGGAAAAACACCTCCCATAAACTTGGAAATAGGGAAAATAAACTTCCCTATGATACAAATTTCAGAAATAGGGGAACAACGTCACCCTATAGGGGAAAAAACACCTCCCTTAGACACAGAAATAGGGAAAATAAACCTCCCTATGATACAAATTTCAGAAATAGGGGAACAACGTCACCCTATAGGGGAAAAAACACCTCCCTTAGACACAGAAATAGGGAAAATAAACCTCCCTATGATACAAATTTCAGAAATAGGGGAACAACGTCACCCTATAGGGGAAAAAACACCTCCCTTAGACACGGAAATAGGGAAAATAAACCTCCCTATGATACCAAACACAGAAATAGGGGAACCCTATAGGGGAAAAACACCTCCCTTAAACTCAGAAATAGGGGAACTACGTCACCCTATAGGGGAAAAACACCTCCCTTAAACTCAGAAATAGGGGAACTACGTCACCCTATAGGGGAAAAACACCTCTCAAAAGACTCCGAAATAGGGAAAATAAACCTCCCTATGATACCAATCACAGAAATAGGGGAACCCTATAGGGGAAAAACACCTCCCTTAAACTCAGAAATAGGGGAACTACGTCACCCTATAGGGGAAAACACCTCCCTTATGACACACCGAACACTGTAATAGGGGAAATACACCTCCCTAAGATACTCCAAAACTCAAAACACTGAAATAGGGAAAAACACCTCCCTATAGGGGAATTCACCTCCCAGAAAAATACCGTAACAGTGAACACAACTCCCTTGAAGATTGTAAGTTAAACATACATTATGCAAAAAAAACATGTTACTTTGAAGACAACTACTAGAGCATAAATAAGTATTAACACAGCCATAATAGAGGGAAAAAAAAACAATGAACACAAAAACAAGAAAAGATACAGGGAACACCGGTGAGCGAAGTCTCACCCGAGGCTTAACATGAAAAGAAAACCTTTTCAAGAGCTGCATGCAACTGCCGCTCTCCGATTCGCTGCTGCGCACATAGTTCACCTCTGTCAGTGTCCCCACACAGCGCTAAAAAAAACATCTCTATTGGTGGCTTCTCAACAACTGTGCATGAATATCTTCTCTCCAAGATGAGTAAGGTGACTGCCTCAGATCGCATAAACACTGCATTGTCCCCGAAAATCATGTCATCATGTCAAAACTTTATTTAACTACAAAAAAAACAGCGTGGTTGGCAGCCAAAAGCATCGATGGCAATAACGAAGGCAAACACGGTAGATCGCCTCCAAACACAAGATGGCGGCACGTTTTGTTACGTGCGCCGTGTGGCTCACGGCGCGTGCATGCGCCAAAAACAACCAAGCAGCAAGAACCATCGGAGATCCTCGTGAAGGTAAGAACGCGCGCCAAGCAAAACACGCGCTGCATTTTCAAACCAAGACAGTGCGGTTAAACTGCCCAAAATGAGAGACTGCCAGGGACAATTAAAAATAACTTTAAAGTCTCACCATCCATAATTGTACCAATACGCCAAACTTCGGAAATGGCTGGAAGTGTCACCGGCAGAGAAATCGCCAGCATCAAATACACCACACTCACATCCATGCCAAATAACCACCGCTACGTTCCCCATGGAAAAACTTCTCAGGTGCAAGTCATAGAATTCCTGATATCGAGATCAGTACCAGCGTTAGTTTTTTCCAAGCTCCCAACACTCAGATCGCCTCAAGTCCAAAAACCGGGCATATATTTAGATGAGGCAAAAATTCCTTTTGTAGTGCACAAATATCCATTTAGATGTCAAAAGCAATATGCAGGCGCCTCTCAAATAGCGCTCACCACTGGCAGTAGACAGATTAACTGTAGGACAACTTTCCTTGTGAAACATGACATCTGCTGCATCCATGCTGTGTATACTCAATGTAGAAAAACATTTCAAAAGAGTTGACTTTCCAATTTGGATCAATACTTGTGGGTGAAACGAAATGTAGGGACATTGTCCAGAAATTTGTACCATGTTGCTTTGTATAACAACTTCCAGGCACATTATTGGACCACAACTCATATCAGGAACAGCAGGTCTTTTCCATAACAACGGTCACAGAATAAAGTAAATCTCTAGGTACTTGGCAGCAAAGTTGCACAGGCAGGAAACAAAACAGCAGGCAGGAAGCAGGAACTGGCACTTAAATGGTAGGGCGACCGATGGAGTGGTCACTGGTGGGGCTCAGGGGTGCCAGCTTCCTTAAATGTACAGCTAGTTCCAGTTCATAAGTTTCAATTTCTTTACTCACATCCTTAGTTCCAGTACAGTTTTCCTTCAGCAACACACAGGTTCTATAAACCAGTTTCCTCATTTACCAGTTTGTAAGTTCTGTTGAAGTTCCTTTAACTTGAAAGTCCTTTAGGTTTCACAAACCATAATCCATTGAAGTAGCACACGCCTAGGTTCTTCCAAATCGTCGCCAGTGTAATAATCAAGGATGTCTCGTAGACAGGCCTCTTAGAACAGATTGTAGGTTTATTTGACAGGTAACAAAGTTCATATAAAGATCATCAGTAAGGCCTCAGATCTCCAGTGGAGCCCCACCAGGAGCAGCCTCCCTGCTGCTCAGCCCCATCTCATCCAACTGCCAACTCCTCCAGTCCCTCACACCCAACATTCTAAATGACATCACACACATGGCTGAGCAGCAAGGGACAGAGTAGCAATGAGGAAGATGCACATAACACAACAGGTTATAACAATTTGGTAGCACCTGCTCTGCTGTTAGAATACCCCATCATGTTCATGCCATGGCACACCATAACTCCTAAGTGTTCTAGTTCCTCGATGCAGAGTTATGTCATATGTTTTGAAAAGCTGTACTAAGATGTATGTTAGGGACTGGTGTTAATTGGCACTAATGACTTGGGGTCCAATACTCACCCACCTGTGTATGTTATGAGGTTGATACAGTGTGTTTTCTTTTTGTTTGGCAACAACTTGCACGTGTGCATCCTTCTAGCATCTCCTAGCAGTCCTCTATAAAAGACCACCAGACTCCTCTCCCTTGCTTGACCTCTGCGAGCATTCTCCACTGACCCGTTTTAGCAAAGCTCCGAGCTCCTGAGAGACTGCAGCCTTCCTACAGACTCCCTCTTTATGTCTCCATCATTCCTAGCTCTTCCCTGCAGGAACTCGGACGTCCTTCTACTGCGTAATCTCTTTGGTTCTGGTCTCTCCTCACAAGCTTCAGCAACAGTTTCCTAGGTAACAGGAAACAAAGAGAAGATTATTTGAGTGGCATTTTTGGCCGGCACATGTCAGAATGAGGTATTTCGGACTTTGTGCAGTTAAGTTATAAACTCTCCGGAGAAACATTTCTGTGGGCATTTCTGTTTGTTATTGCTTTGTTGTTATTTTTTTGTTTTGTTACAAAGGCAGAAGGCAAAGACATTAAACAAAGACATCAAACAAGGAAAGTGACTTTCATGAGAAAGAAAGGAAGACAGTATTGGATTTTTTTCCGTTTTTTGTAGTACAGAAAAGTATTTGTGAATTCTGCAAAACTTCACACAAGAAATTCCTTCATTTGTTTCCATAAGTTTTAGATGTGCATATGGACAAGAAGATATAAACAATGTTATTGTGTATTTTCTTTTTTACATTGAAATATCTTGTAGGCAATGTATGCCTACAACAGACCGGGAAATGAAATAATTCAATTAGATTTATATAGTTAGTTCATACTGATTGTACCTACAACAAGAACTTAAGTAGTAGTCCTTAATATTGTTTGTTGTTTCTGTTTTCCCGCTTCACAGAATATGAGATTGTAGACTGGTAATTCAAGTCGCATTACCCAGGACAACCCTCTCCAGAGTTCCTGCTGTCGCCTGTTCCCCAGCAGCTCAGTGAGCCCAGTGCGGTTTGTCTTTTTCTGTTTCTCTGTTTCTCCGTCCATTCCCCCTTCCCCTTGGTCCCACTTTGGGCACAGTGTTTTACTTCATTGTTGCCAAAAGAGATCTCAGGTGGCAGGAACACGCTGGAATTCAGGTGAGTGGTCTTGTCACATCTGCAGACACCAGATGACACCTGACAGTAGTCATTCTGGCTCCTGTGTCTCACAGAACCTCTGCCCATTGCCAAATAATGTGACCCACTGCCAATATCTGGAAGTATTAGAAGGCACCTAGGATTTAGGCACCGTCTCTTTATCCCTCATGGAAACAGGGTAACATCTGTCTGTCCCCCGAGCACTACGAGCATCAACCCAGGTGCCTGCCCACAGGTGGCTGACTGTGCCCTCTTGTGACATTTGGAGTCCCCCTTGGAGCCACTGCGGGGGGGAGGGTGTCCGGATTAAGAACTATCACTTTGCTGTGTTGGCCAGCAGTTGCTGCTTCTCTCTTGGGCAAAGAAAGGACTGGACTGAACTTTCTGCAGCTCCTTTGTTTGAGTTTCTTAATGGGCTTGAGGTAGAGCTTGCCCTCTGTTCAAGAAGCCTCAGGAACAGCAAAGACTTCAAGTTCATTAGCTATCAGCACTGGGAACTGTGTGTTTTGCGTTGCAACAGAAGAAAAAGCTACCTGACGCTGTCATCGACGCCAATGCTGGCTCTGTGTCCTGATGGCACTGCAGAGGGCACCCCCACACTTTTCACTGCAACCCAGGTCAAACCAATGATGCCACCCAATGCTGCCACCGAGCCACTACTTACACCTGTGACTCATGGGCACCGCATTCACACCGCCTTGCTTCTCACCGCCACCTTGGTATCCCTACCACTAACATTGACGTTGCTGCTTGCAGCGTGGTTCGAGGGCACCGCTCATAAGTTGCCTGACATACCACACTCATCCCCCACTGCAGCCTTGGCCAACCGACACTGGCGCCATCGACTCCAGTTCGTCAGCCGACAACAGCGCTTCAGCAACGATGATGCCGCCGCTTGCACCATGACCTGCCAGCACCACGACGAAAACCGCATTACTTCGCACTACAGCCCTGGTCTTACTGGCATTGCTGGATGGCCATCAACGAGCTGCTACCTGCAGCGCGTACTGAGGGCACCGCACGCCACACCTCTACACTTCGCACTGAAACACCGATGATTACTGATGTTGGCACTCCCAACTTCAACCATGAGGAGTTCGATCTGCAAAGTGTGTGACTGCAAGAGCCCAATGACTCCGGAACCGACACCTGTCGACGCCAGCTGTTCAGAGCTCATAGAGAGGTCACCGATGCCCTGCATTTCTAAAAGTACTGTTTTGCGGGTCTTTCCGACACCATAGCTGGCCTGTGATGCCGCGGTCAGCCAGAACTGTTTGAATTTGTTGTTCACAATACCGTGATAGCCCCAAACGGAGCTAATGATTTCAAGGAACTGATTTTTAAGACTAATTTTGCTTATTGATAATTCTAATTAGTGCATAGTGGATTTTTATCATTTTTGGTCTCGTTTTACACAGATTAAATATTTGATATTTTCCTAAAACTGGTGTGTTGTCATTTTGTAGTGATTTCACTGTATTACTGTTGGTTATGTGCAAAACTGCCTCTGAGATAAGCCTGACTGCTTGTGCCACGCTATCAAGTGGGTGAGCAGGGGTTATTTTAGAAGTTCATCCCCCTTATCCTGACCAGGAAGACAGGTCCCTACTTGGACAGGGTAACACCCTGTCAACTAGAGAACCCCGTTTAGAAACAACTGGGCACCAAATCCTTGGGTACACACTTCCTTGTCTCTCCTTTCAGTGCTACAGGTATGCTGCCACCATCACTGCTGTACTCTGCCTGTCTGGCCTTGATGTCTATCGCTTTCAGGCTCATCTCAAGAGCCAACAGCTACGTTTTCTCCTCCAAGGCCATATTCAAATTGGTCTTGGGTGTGGAATGGTAGTGAACACCAAGTTACTTTATGAAACAGCACAATCACAAGTCCTATCCAACCTCTGCCACCAATGTTGGAAACTGGGTTGTAGGTTGACTGGGGTATGACTGCTGTGTGAGAAGGCATCATTTGTATGATGCCAAATCTGGGCGGTGACTCAAAGGATCCTACAGTACAACTTACCATGATAAATTCTGATGCCAAGATCTTTTGTAAGGTCCTGGCCAACCAGTGGAGATATGTGATGGAAGGGCTTGTGAATGATGAGCAGTCAAGACTTGTTCCTGGTCACAGCACATCCATGAATATTCTCAGAATTACCCATGTACTACATGCTATGGAAGACAGCAAGGAGGAACTCTCCCTGGTGGCATCTGACTTCGAGAAGGCTTTTGATACCATCAGCTGGAGCTACATGGTTGAGGTTATTACTCTTCAAGCAATGCAGTTTGCCCTAGTTTTCTTTGGCTGGGTTTGCTTGCTCTATAACGACTCCTGGGCCAGAGTTAAGGTGGGTGGGACTGTCTCACACTGCTGGAGTGTGAGCCAGGGTGCGCGGCATGGATGCCCACTTTTGCCCCTGATGTGTGCATTGGCTCTGAACTCCTTGGCCAATAAACTTTAGGTGGTCCTAGGTGACTGTGGAATTACTATAGAAGACACAGTCCATCAGATCTCACTTTACACAGATGATGCCCTATTCTATCTTCTCTCTCTGATATTGGTCTCCTAACTGATGCATCCCATTGACCAGTTTATCAAGGTGGTGGGCTTTCAAGTAAATAAATTAAAGGCTATTCTTTTCCTACCGCGAAGGCTAGAAAGGGGTGGCTAGCTCCCTGATTTGGGGCTTCAATGAGAACCTGATGGGTTCTGATATATAGGCATTCAAGTCGCCTTGGCGGAGGAGAAAAAATATGATTATAACATGTGAAGAGTTCTGGCAGGCCGAAATCCGCTATACTGTCCTGGAATATACTGCCTCGCTAAATCATGAGCAGTGTAGCAATTGTGCAAAATTGTCTTCCTGCTGAGATGTTTTTATCATATGCAGAATGCTCTGTGTCCCCTGAGGTCCGAAATGTTTTGACAACTAAACGGCAGATTAGTGTCCCTAGTCTGGGCAGACAAATGTCGTAGGGCCTCGCTAGTTGTGCTGAAACTTGACCGAGAGGAAAGGGTGCCTGTGCATACCCAACATAGAGCTTTATTCTTATGTGGCTCATATTCCACATGCTGCAAAGTGGTTTGCGAAGGATGATATTAGGGAGAGGTGGCTACTAAAGGAGCCGTGTTGAGAGACATCTCTGGCGATACTGCTCATGTGGGGCAGCAGAAGGGCAGCCACTCTCTCATACACAGTGCAACAGACTGCCAACGTCAGGGTAGTTGTCAGGGTCCTGAAATTACCACCCTCTGCGAGGGATCTAAACATTTGGGACCACTGTATCTCTAGAGACATGTCGGTTGGGAACTGGAAGGACCGGGACTGCCAGGTCTTAGTGGATTAATATACAGGAGAGAAGTTTATTACATTTCAGACGTTTATTGCATTTCAGAAGACATAGGAAGCATTTGGAGGGGTTCCTGGTCACTTTCAATAGTACGCTAAGCTTACTATCTTGGCTAGAGGGATCTGGACACAATTTTCAGATACTCCTTAGGTATCTAGCACGTGGATAGCATTCTGGAACTGGGGTTAGGGTGACATATCAACACTTTGTTTTAGAAAACCTTGAAATTGGATTAGCCTAATCCTGTGCTGCAGATGAACAGTTAACAGATGAGGATTGGGCTATAGCTTGTGAGCTGATGCAGAAGGTCTCAGGTAATGCCCACTTCAAACTGATTCACTTTATTTTTCTACAATGAACATACCTCCAACCAAATAATGCACCAAAAAATCCATCATTCCAAATCTGCAAGATGTCCCAGATACCGGGATGTGGGTGCATATTTCTTACATTCATCCTGGATCTGCCTGATGGTGGTTGGTTAGTGGTTGTAGGTCTCTACTACCCTGCAAGAGCCAACAGGAATTCAGATTTCCCGCACCCTACAACAGTGCAAACTGGGTATAATCCCCTTACTGCAACACAAGAAGATGCAATACAAATTTCCACAGTTGGCCTTTCTGCTGGCTAGAAGGTGGGTGGGTGGCTATGAAATGGATGGTAAGGAGAGACCCTAATATGCACCTCTGGGTCAGGGACATGATGGCGGTGGAGACAGCTTCACATTAAATGAATTATAAGGGATGACATGGTTTCATAGGATTTAAAGACATGGGCGGCTGTGGTATCAAGACTCTCCGAGGCATTGCCCCCTCCTGAAGAGGGGAACAAGGGGCCCTAGTAAGAGGCAGTCTCATCATGTGTGTGTGTCATACATTGGACCCGTGCGGAGAGCAAAGTCCAATGGCATAACAATAAAGTGCATCCATGATGCAGGGCACAGCCATGACAAAGATTGCATACGTAGATATTGAAAGGGAAGGTTAGGGACATGTGTGACTATGGTTGTAACTCTTGTTTGTTTGCTGTTGTGGTTATATGCAATTGTTTTAAAACACTGTAAGTGAATGACTTGAGATGAGGTTTACTCTAGTGAACCATCTTCAAATTGCCGAGCCAGCATAATATTGCTCCAAACTGCCTACTATTCAAATTCATGCACCAACTGCGTCTTGTGCTCTATTTACATTACATTACATTCAAACAGGATTGGCCAAGGAATTTGCTAATACATATATTCCTAGCATATAATTACTAATTTAGTATTGAAGTATTGAAGAAGAGGCTATAAAACAACATAACTGCCAAAGTCATTACTGCCAATTATGCAATATATTTTTCTGTACTTCTTATTTTTACTTTCATTCAAATATATTCTTATAAGCTCTTTTTACTGCCTGAAAACATGAACTCTCCAATTTCCTTCACATTGCCATGTTTATCTTTTATGATGTTGGGGAGCATGTCAAAAACATTAGTGATTTTTCAGGGGGCATTCAGTTTAGGACTCAGTGGGACAGACACACATTGTGATCATTTATTGGAGAAGTCAGGGCCTTATTTAGGATTAGGTGGATGGGATACACAGTCTCAAAATCTAAATTAGGTCAGGGACAAAAATAGCAGTTGAATTAACAAAATGTATCAACAAAATATGTGATACACATTTTGATGAAAAAGTGAGGAGGAGTATATTGAAATAATATTGATGTGGCATCAAGAAACACTTTAAGTTTGAGAATCTTTTACAGATTTCCACCATTAGCATCACAGCATCCTATCCCTTCGATATAACCCAACCCTTGCATGAAAAAGGGATTCAGAAGAGCATGGCTTCTTTCTTCCAAGTTTAATGCATTCTGTGTTCCTACCCATGTCTCTCCAATGAGTGCCCTTCACCTGTTTGTTCCTCAAATGGAAGGGTTCAACATGGGTGTGGAAATAATGTACACCACAGTCACTATTTTGCTTGAATCCCATAAGTGTGGCACAGTGTATTGAACAATATAGGTGAAATTGCCAGCGCTATAAAAGAGGGTCACCACCACCAAGTGAGGACATACATAGCAGGTGTTTTTTGCCTATCCTATTTGGAGTATATCTTAAAAATAGTAGAGAGTTTTCGGACATAGGAGACAAAAACAATCAGGAATTGGGCAGTCCAACAAAGAATCCCTCCACAGAAATTACCAGTTTGAGGACAGTGGTTTTAGAACAGGAGTGGTGGGCTGCCACACAAAAAGTGGTCAATGATGCCCACAGAATGTTATGGAGGAGATTAGGATTTTTATCAAGTCCACCAATGATCCAACACCCACATACAAGGTGATGATGAATCTTCTGGATCATGAGGATGATGTAATTCAGTCAGTGGCAAATAGCTAAGGGGGTCATTATGATGGCGGGTGGATTGCCACAGGCCGGCCGGCGGTGGCGGTCCGCCCGCCATCAAAACCTTATTTACTCCCTGCCATATTATCATGGTGGGTGTATCGCGGCAGACGCAAAGTGCGTCCGCCGGTTTTCCACCAGGATGGGTGTTCTCAAAGGCCTTTCCAAGGCGGCAATGCCACCATGGAAAGGCTGGCGGGAATTGCTTTTGGTGCCCATTGTGGGCCCCCAGAGGGGTGGGGGGCTGCACTTGGGCGGTACCTATGATACCCCTCTACATTGTCATGCACAAGGTGGCAGGCACAGCGCGGTGCCTGCGACGTTGTGCATGGCAATGCACAACATGCCATTTTGGCATTGTGGCGGGTGCTGCTTACAGCCTCACCTGCCACAATGTCAAGATAGCGGAATGCGACCGCCAGGATGCCGGTCGCATACTAATCAGTGGTACGGGACTGCCATATGTCTGGCAGATGGTCCCAGCACCGCTAGGGTGGCGGGCAGACAAAAGTCGGCCCACCATCCTAAAGGGGCCCTAAGTATCTATCATATGACATAGCAGCGAGGGAAAAGCATTCAGAGATCATGAACATCTTGACACAACTCATAGAGGTAATGGAGGCGTCTAGAGAAATGGGCTTCCTCCCTGCAGGCAAGTTGGCCATCATCCTAAGGACTGTCATGGACACACATGCATTATATTGAAAGAAGAGATTTCCCAAGAAAAAGTATACAAGGGTGTGAAGTTGTTTATCTTCTCTCCTCAACATTCTCCCTCCTTCCAGAGGAAATCCATGCAGGATTGAGCTTCGAACAAGCCACCTTGTCTATCAGAAGCTTGAAAGGAGACTTCAACATCACCCTATTGAGAGTGGTTAGCTGTGCCTACAAACTCTCCCTGAGAACATCTTTTAGAGGTATTCTTTTCTCAACTGCCTTCTGAGCACACAATTTCACTACTAGATTCATTCTCTCATCCAAGCCATTTGCTTGTGGCAAAAACAAGAATGGCTTGAAATGACTGATACCTAAATCCTTCAAAAAGGACCACATCTCTAGAGACACCAATTGTGCTCTATTGTCTGTCACCAACTGTTTCAGGACTTCTTCATGAGCAAATTCATGCTCCAAAAAAACTATAGCTGTGCTTATGTACTCACTTTTCACGTAGTAGAGACCCATTTCGACATGCAATCAACAAGGAGGAACACATACCAATCAACTGATTGAAGCAGCTCAAATGGGCCCATAATATCAATGCCCAACTTTTCCCATGGTTTGTCAAGTGTCTCAACTGGAGATAAGGAAACTTTACGAGTCACTCATGACTTGTCATTGGTAGCCCACATGTAGCACTTTTGGACTACATGCTCCACTTTGTGGTCCACACCAGGCCACCAATATCTTTCTTTCACTTTTGATTTGGTCAAATTCCTTCCCAAATACCCCTCAGGCGCTATAATAATCGCGGATCAAGGACAGAATATCGACGGACCGAATATCGACGTACAAGAATATCGAGTACAGAATATCGATGAATAGAATATCGATATCCTATCTCTACAAAGGTAAGTACAAAAATATCGAAACCAAAATATCGTTGTTTAAAATATCATTGTTTAAAATATCGTTTTTTTTAAATGTCTTAAAAATAATATAAAATATAATTAATAAAAACATAGTTATTTTACAAAGTTAAAAAGGATAAATAATAAATGTCATAAAAAATATTTAAACATACATATTAAAAAAATATATTTATTAACTTAATAATATTAAGACATTATAGTTTTATTTAATTATAAAATGTTAGAAACATAATACAAAATTTAAATACATATATATGAAACTGGGTTTTGCCTCACGGCAAAGAAGAAATCCCGTGATCAAGCCTTATGTGAAGGCGAAACGCATTGGGCGTGGCAAGATCATAAAATAAAACCGCAATAACTTCTATCTACAAGAGAGTGCGTTTTTCTTCTTTGCCGTGAGGCAAAACCCAGTTTCATTGTTTACCGGCGTGGCCCTGCCGGATCAAACGCACCGCCCCACCATAGAGCGCCGGCGTCTAAACTTGGGCTACATTGTGGCAATATATATATATATATATACATAAACCTGTAATATAAATCTAAAAATAAAATATATATATATTAAATTAAAATATAAAAATTAATATTCATTTGCAAACAAGTATTTTACACTACATTATAACAGTAGGGAAAAAGTTGGCTAGCGTAGGGGATAAAATTACTATTCCCACTCCGGAGAGTGCAACAGTAGAGAAAGTTTTGGATAGCAAAGGGGAATAATTTACTATTCCCACTCTAGCAAGTGCAACAGTAGGGAAAGTTTTGGATAGCAGAGGGGTTAAAAGTACTATTCCCACTGCAGTAATTGCAACAGTAGGGATAGTGTTGGATAGCGGGAGGGTAAAAATGACTATTCCCAGTCCAGTGAATGCACCAGTAGGGAAAGTGTTGGATAGCAGGTGGGTAAAAATTACTATTCCCACTCCAGCAAATGCAACAGTAGGGAAAGTATTGGATAGCGGGTGGGTAAAAATGACTATTGCCACTCCAGTGAGTGCAACAGTAGGGAAAGTGTTGGATAGCGGAGAGGTATAAATTAATACTCCCACTCCAGCAAATGTAACAGTAGGAAAAGTGTTCGATATCGGAGGGGTAGCATTTATTATTCCTACTCCAGTGAGTGCAACAGTAGGGAAAGTGTTATATAGCAGGTGGGTAAGACTTACTATTCCCACTCCAGCAAATGTAACAGCAGGAAAAGTGTTGGATAGTGGAGGGGTAAAATTTACTATTCCCACTCCAGTGAGTGCAACAGTAGGGAAAGTTTTGGATAGCGGATGAGAATAATTTACTATTCCCACTCCACCAAGTGTAACAGTGGTGAAAGTGTTGGATGAGAATAATTTACTATTCCCACTCCACCAAGTGTAACAGTGGTGAAAGTGTTGGATAGCGTAGGGGAATAATTTACTATTCCTACTCCAGAAAATGCACCAGTAGGGAAAGTGTTGGATAGCGGAGGGGAATAATTTAGTATTTCCACTACTGCAAAATAATTAACATTAATTAAGAAATAATTATTAGTCAAAACTAATTTACCTCCCACCATAATCCTCTATATACAACACTACCAATATTGAAAAATAATACACAATTAACAAAATTAATTAATAATTAATTAATAACAATTAAAAAGCAATGTAAAAACCATCAAAAATAAATTATATCACACAATTAACACTATAAAATAACTTTAAATAACTATTATATAAAAAATAAAAAATACATGTATTAAAATTAAATTACTTCCCACCCTACTCCCATATCAACCCACATCCCACTCCTAAATAAATTACACAATGAACATATTTGCCGATGAATTATTAATAATTAATATCCAATTAACAATTTAAAATATTAACTATGTAAATATTAATTAATACAATTCTTAATTAAATAATTATAATTAAATAACTTCCCACCCTACTCCCCTATACAACCACAACCCGCTCCTTAAAAAATACACAATTAACATATTTACCTATTAATTATTAATTATTAATAACCAATTAAAAATTAATTAATAACAAATGAATTAACACAATTAACAAAATAAATTATTAAATGCAAAAATATTAATACATTTCAATTAAATTACTTCTCACCCTATTCCCCTATAAACCCACAACCTGCTATGGAACTAAATTACAATACATATATTCTTTTAATTAATAACTTCTAAAAAATTATTAATTAATATATTATAATTACATTACTTCCTACCCTATTCCCCTATAAACTCACAACCTGCTACAGAACTAAAATACGCAAAAAAATTAACATAAAATGTATTACTTGTAAAAAATTCACACATACTTTGAAAATTAAGCTTTATGTTTAACACATACTAACATATAGAACACCCCAAAAAATGTGATGTTATAAACAACAATATTTTTATTTACGATATTACTAACTTCGATATTAAGTAAAATGATATTTCTTACCTGCATGTCAATATAATTGTTTAAGATATTCTTGCAGGTCGATATTCTGTCACATCGAAATTTAAACATCGGTATTATGGCATATTGATATTTAAAACTCGATATTATGTCTGCATACTGTTGTGATCTTTTGAGTTGTGCTGCATGCGCTTGCTATTCCATCTCCATGGCAGCATTCTGTTGAGACAGTTTACTCCTGGAGTAACAGCAGGCTGGCAGCAGGAGTTGGTGGTCTATGCCTCATGATAGAATAAAGCTTAAAAATCTACCTGAACGTGACTTCGTAATACTGGCGACGAGGGAAAACTTGCAGGGGACAAGTTACCACCATCTCTCCCCATCTTTGGTGAACCCACGGATGTCTTCTCTTCAGAGCAAGTTGCTGTGAAACCCGTGAAGCAGTGTTGTTCTGCCATCTTCAAGGAACTTCCTCCTGTGATTCCAGTTTCTGTCCGACGCTTTCTGTCAATTTCGAACATTTTTCAAGGTTTTCTCTGTTTTGAGCTGAGTAACTCGAGACAGAGCTCGAGACTTCCCCACCATCTGCCCGTCATCACACACGTCATCGCGCACGTTGCGCACATTAAACTACGTGCGTGCGTGCAACCATCTTGTTTGAGCTGTTACCTTAGCAACTCACACGGAGCCTCACCGAGTCTGAATTAACCGCGTCTGGATTTACGATCATACACTGAAGGAGTGAACAATTTCAAGTATGATTCTGCCGCTTAAACAATAAAGCTGCTTATGCCTGCACTTTCCTTTCTATTTGAAAACATTGGAACTATTTTATATCGTTTCACAAGGTTCTACCATTAAACTTTTTACCTTTTCTGCCAGCACTTTTATTATTCTGAAATCTTTTGAATTACCACACAATTATCTCTTTGACAAGACTGCCATCTACTGACATTTTGAAGTATGTATTATCTGTTTATTTTTCAACTTTAACAAAATGACAATTCTACAATCTGTTTTTCTATGCTGGTGGTAGTCCAATTTTTAACTACACATTATTTGACGGTGCAGAATTTATTTTGGAATTTATTTCTTTCACCTTACAATCCATTTGAACTTCACCTTGTCTGCAACTAGCATGAGTCAACCACCTCGGTTTTTCTGCGAAAAAGGTGAACTGCTTTTAGCCTGGAAGCGACGGAAGTTATTATTTGACTCTAACCTAGTTGCGATTGGTGGTGAAAAATTCTCAGCTAACAGAAAACAGGCAATTCTTCTCCATAAGGTAGGGATTGAAGGACGCAATATTTATGAGAGCATTGACGCAATTCCATTGGTGAAGGGAGTGGTGATGCTTCAGATGTTTTTGATATGTCCATGAAAATGTTGGAAAAATATTTCGGACCTCACATTAACGTCGTCTTAGAAAGACATAAATTCTTCAGGAGAGTCCAAGAACACAATGAAAAAGAGGGCAACTATGTAGCATCACTCAAAACCCTTGCTCACACTTGCGAATTTGGTGATTTAACGGATTCACTAATTTGTGACCAACTTGTTAGATGCACTAACAGCTCCAGAGTTCAAGAAAAACTTCTTTAAAAAAATCCTTCACTCAAAAAAGCTGTAGCCATTGTCGAAGGAATGGAAAATACGTCTGGTTGGGTCAAAGAAATGAAAGCCCAAAAATCTACTCCTGATGACACTCCGACACCGAGTAGTATTCACAAAGTAACCCAAAAAGAATCTTGTCCTTCTCCTAGTCATCCTCATGAATTTGTTGATAATGTGTCCAAAATTGTCTGAGGTCCTAAACCAAAGACATTTTCAGACTGTTCGAGAATGAAATGTTACAGATGTGGTAGTAACAATCATTCTTCCAATTATCCCCAATGTTATGCTAGGAATACTACTTGCCTTAAATGTGGAATCAAAGGTCATTATGCAAGAGTATGTAAGTCTGGAGGAAGAGTACGCACTATCGATGTCACGCATGAGATTGTTGGCTCAAATGTCTCAACTAAAACCACAATGTTAAATGTAAGAAATGATGGTGCAGTAGATGCTGAACATATTCACATGCCAGATTGTGACGTGATGATTGGGGATAAATTGTTTGTTGTTTTAGCTGACTCGGGTTTCCTGATCTTGAACTGTTTCTCCCTGATATAAATCCTTTGAGTTATGGAGGTTAGCATATAGATGTAACAGGTTATGTCATTTTGAAAATCCATTTTAAAAGTAGAGACACAATTGGGAAAAGGTATGTGGCCAAACGTGGTGACAACCTCCTAGGATGGAGGCACCAAAGAGGCTTGGGCATAATTTTGAACGCTAATGCTAGATGTCCTTCCGAACAAGTCATGTTAGTGGACCACAATTTATCATCTAGTAAGTTCTTTGATGAATTTCCCCAGGTATTCTCTGATAATTTAGGTGTACTTAAAAATGTTGAGCACCAAATTATACTCAAGGAAAGAGCCTTACCAGTAGTACATAAAGTTAGAAAGTTTCCCAATATGATGTTGATACCTCTTGAGTGTGAACTCAAAAGACTAGTTTTCCACAATATAATTGAGGAAATTGAATCCTCAGAATGGTTGGCCCCAGTGGTTTTGGCCCCTAAGGATGGAGGGAAGAGTATTCGGATGTGTGTTGACTTGAGAATCCTAAATAAATGGATATGGGTATATCGCCAACCACTTCCCAATATCTCTGAATCGATTACCATACTTGATGGTGCAAAAGTTTTTAGCGTTTAAGATTTATCTTCAGCGTACCATCAAGTTCCCCTCCATCCGGATTCCAGACACCTCACATCGTTCATCACACCACTCGGGGCCTTCCGATTTATCAGAATGCCATTTGGATTAGCCTCTGCGGCTGCTTGTTTTCAACGAATAATGAAATTGGTTTTGAAAGGAGTTCCCAATGTCATGTTTTTTCAGGATGACATTTTAATTTATGGCAAAGATGACCTTGAACACGATACAACTCTGAGAAGCACTCTTCATAGACTGGCCGACAGTGGTTTAACTGTCAATCGCATGAAATACAAAATTGGCGTGTCTTCTGTAACATATTTGGGCCATGTGATATCGGGGGAGGGCATTCAACCAAAGTTAGACCTAGCAAAAAGTATTGTTGATGCTCCTGCCCCAACTGACAAAGAGCACATTAGGTCCTTTCTGGGATTTGCAGAATTTTATTCTAAATTCATTCAAGGTTTTGCCTCCATTGTGGAGCCTATCAGAGTTTTACTAAAAAAGGGAGTACATTTTGCTTGGTCCCCTGAGTGTGCTTCTGCTTTCAGTCTTGTCAAACAAACTTTTGGTAAAATGCCTACTTGGGGTCATTTTGACTCCAAGAAGAAAACTATTCTCACTACTGACGCAAGTTTGAGTGGTCTAGGGGCTGTACTTTCACAAGTGGAGTGTGGAGAGGAAAGGGTTGTGGCATTTGCCTCCAGGGCATTAAAGAAACCGGAACAACAATACTCTTGCATTGAAAGGGAAGCTTTAGCCATAGTGTGGGGGATCAAACACTTTACATTTTATTTATGGGGCATTCCCTTTGTAGTCAGATCTGATCATCGGCCCTTAGTGCAAGTGTTCTCCTCTACAGAAAGTGAAAGACTCACTCCGAGACTAAAGCGTTGGAGTGAAGGTCTTGAAGAGTACAACTTTTCTGTGGAATATCTTCCGGGCAAGGCTAACAAGGTGGCAGATTGTTTGTCAAGATTACCTGTTGAGTACACTGGGGATTCCCTTGACAATGATACCTTCAGTGTTGCTTGGATTAAGGAGTCCACCATTCCTGAGAGTCAATGGGAGAGTTCCAGACTAGAGGATCCTTTGTTTCCAACATTAATACGTTTTGTTGTGGAAGGTTGACCTAATAGCAAAAGGGTGGATTCTGCTTTACTTCCCTTTTGGGCAGTCAGGTGTGAACTCACTCTTTGTCATGGACAACTCATGCGCGGTGAAAGAGTAATTCCTCCTGATGGACTTAGATCTAAGCTAATTAATTTAGCCCATGAAGGACACCTGGGAAGACGTCTTACTAAGTCTTGTTTGCATGAAAGGTATTGGTGGCCGAAAATGGATGGACAAGTTGAGAAAGTAGTTAAGGAATGCAATGAGTGTAGTTCTTGTGATAAGTCCCGGATTGTCAACAATACTCCACTTTCTCCTGTTGACATTCCCAAGGATCAACAAAAAGCGTATCCTGAGGGTAGGAGACGTCCCCCTGCGCACAGCTCGAAACCCCTAGAACAGGGATTGATGAGATTTCAACAATCAGTGTTCATAATTTTGAAAGAAAAAGATACAACAAACTTTGATTGGATGTTTAAGTCGATATTTAGTGAATCATATCAATAAACGATCATCCATTTGTATCCAAATGATAATCACTGAGGAGATTGGCCCAATGCATTTCGGTCCCTAACGGACCTTCGTCAGGGGACGTATCTATAAAGTATAGTAAAGCGCAAGAGTCAGGAAGTCAACTGACAAGAATATTACTATCTATGCATCAATAGACTGAAAATGTTGATGTGCTCAGAAGAATAGCTTTGTTGTATTAGTCCAACGTGCAAGGTGAGAAATAACAAAGCGTCTACTAGTCAAAACTGCAAAGTCCGGTTAATCCATGAATGTAACGGTGTGAGAGGTAAACCGAAATTAACAACGTGACCGGAAAAAATCATCATAATGGTGAGTTTGTTAGTGATAATAGGTAAAAACGTGACCCAAAAAAATCATCATAATAGTGAGTTCGTTAGTGATAATGGGTAAAAACAATGTTCTAAGCAAAAAGAGAATCCTGCGCAAACGGTTGTGCCGGTTCAAATATCTTAATGTTGAAAATGTGGTGCTCGAGAACAGAATGTTCAGTGCAGTGATACATTAAAAATAACGTGAATTTGAACACCAAAGCGTGTGATAAATATGGTCGAAAGTGAAAAACAGAATATAACGGCTGAAATGAGTAAGTGAAAAAAAACTTACGAAACGCGATGTGCTTCCATAGTACTCCGACTATCTCGTGGTTAACGTTAAAACGAACGCAGAAACGCGCTTCCAGGGTGGTTTTAGTAACGTGACAAGTAAACATAAAAAGAGGGCTTATGTCGACAAATAGATACGGGCGCCATATTGAAATTAAGAAAGTAGCAAAAAGAGTGACGAGAAAGGTATGGTTGAAATGGTGATGAATATAATTAAATGAAAATGATGAGAGAAGAGTAAAACAGATGTAGAACATAGAAGGAATAAGTTGATGAATAACAGTAAAAGTAAAGTGAAAGTAAGTGAGCCAAGAGTGAAACGTGACTGTGAGCAAAAAGGCATCAAACAATGTAGTGACATAAGAAGCTAAGAGTGAAAGAATCACAAATAACACAACAATTCCATGCGATCATTGAGTCCGTTCGGCTTCATGGAGTTCAACAGTTTGATCCAGTGGTTTTCCCTTTGGAAAAGCAGATTGTGGATGTCTCTTCCTTCTTTGGGTTCCACGGTTTCAAGTACCATGAATTTGAGTTGACTGATGTTGTGATGGAATTCAGTAAAATGTGTGGCTATGGTAGATTTTGTGTTGTTGGTTAAGATGTTGCTCTTGTGTTCTAGAATTCTAGTCTTCACTTTTCTTTCAGTTTTACCAACGTAAACAAATCCACAAGGACATTTGAGAAGGTAGATGACATTAATGGTGTTGTATGTGGCATTAACTTTGAGGTTGATTTTATGACCCTTCATAGGATGGTTAATGGAGGGACCGGTAATCACATTGTTGCAGTTGCTACAATTGTAGCAAGGTCTGGTTCCTTTGTATGTCGTAGATGAGGGTATGTCAATGGGTTGAGTGAGGATTTCCTTGAGATCTGAAAGCGAAAATGGGTTTGTCTTTGAATAACCCTCTGAAGTCCGGTTCTATGGCCAATATTGGCCAATGCCTTAGGATTGATCTTTTGTAATGATTACTCATGGTGGAAAATTTTGATACCACAACTGCTCGTTGGCTGATGGGTTTCACCGATTTGGTTAAGAGTTGAGTTCGGGAGATTGTGGAGCAACGTTGTATGGCTTGTGTTAAAACCTGCTGTGGATAACCTCTTTGAGAGAACTTATTGAGCATCTTTTCCATTTCTTGAGTGCAAATGTCAGGCTGTGATACAATCCATTTCACGCGGAGTAGTTGTGAGTATGGTAGATGGTTTTTGAGTGCTGATTGGTGAAAGCTGTTAAAGTGTAACAGGTTGTTACGGTCAGTTTTTTTGCGGTATATGGTGGTTTCTAGTTTATTTTTGATGCAACTGATTTTGACGTCAAGAAATGTAGCTGTATACTCTTGCATTTCAAAGGTGAATTGAATTCTTTCATTGATGGTGTTCAAGGTATTGAGTGCTGACATGAGTTCAGAGTGTGATCCTTTCCAAATGAAAAAAATATCGTCAATATACCTGAGAAAAATGATGGTGTGTTCTTTCCATGTGTTGTTGTTCAGTATGTTTTCAGTTTCAAATTTTTCCATGAAGATATTGGCATATGCCGGTGCGGCACAATTGCCCATTGATGTACCGGTGAGCTGTAAGTACAATTGGTCTTGCCATTTGAAATAGCTGTGATAGAGAGTATAGTATAGTAGTTCCAAAAGAAACAATTGTAGTTGAGGGTCCAAATCTGAATGTAAGAGCGTGTGTTCAATGGCTGAGATGCCTACATCGTGTGGAATGGATGTGTACAAGGATGTCACGTCAACAGTGCATAGCCAATATTCGTTGCTGTCATCCAAGGTGATGGCGTTGATTTTGTTGATGAAGTCTGTGGTATCTTTGACATAGCTACTCATGTTTAATACAAAAGGTTGTAGATATCTATCCAACAATTTGCCGATAGGTTCGTGAAGGCTACCTCTGGTGGAAACGATGGGTCGAAAAGGAGGTTTGTCAATGTTCTTGTGTATCTTTGGTAGCATGTATAACGAAGGTGACCGGGGGTGACTTTTCAACAAAAATTTGTATGCTTTCTCAGGGATCACACCATCGTTGAGAGCTTTCAGTAGAATTTCTTGGAGAGTAGATGAGAATTGTTCAGTAGGGTTGTGGGTTAACTTCATGTATGTATCAGTGTCAGATACATGATTTAGTACTTGTTGTGTGTAGAACTCCGTATCCATGATAACTAGTGCTCCTCCCTTGTCAGCGTTCTGACATGTTATATTGGGGTTGTTGTCTAGTTTGAGAAGGATGTTGTACTCTTTGACCGAAAGATTTCGATGTTTGGATTTCTTAGTGAAAGGCAGCGATTGTAAATCCTTTTTCACCAATGTCTCAAAGGTATCCAAGCTTTTGTGGCTGACAGGAGCCATGTAAGTACTGGGTGATTTGAGTCCTTTTAGGAAATCACTTTTTTGAGGTTCATCAGTTTGAGTGACATTTTCAAAGAAATTCCGAAGTCGTAGGTTACGCATCAGTTTGAAAAAACTGATTTCCAGTTCCAAGGTGTTGGTGTGGCAAGTAGGTACAAAAGATACCTACACCTTGGAACTGGAAATCAGTTTTTTCAAACTGATGCGTAACCCAGTACTTACATGGCTCCTGTCAGCCACAAAAGCTTGGATACCTTTGAGACATTGGTGAGAAAGGATTTACAATCGCTGCCTTTCACTAAGAAATCCAAACATCGAAATCTTTCGGTCAAAGAGTACAACATCCTTCTCAAACCAGCCAACAACCCCAATATAACATGTCAGAACGCTGACAAGGGAGGAGCACTAGTTATCATGGATACGGAGTTCTACACACAACAAGTACTAAATCATGTATCTGACACTGATACATACATGAAGTTAACCCACAACCCTACTGAACAATTCTCATCTACTCTCCAAGAAATTCTACTGAAAGCTCTCAACGATGGTGTGATCCCTGAGAAAGCATACAAATTTTTGTTGAAAAGTCACCCCCGGTCACCTTCGTTATACATGCTACCAAAGATACACAAGAACATTGACAAACCTCCTTTTCGACCCATCGTTTCCACCAGAGGTAGCCTTCACGAACCTATCGGCAAATTGTTGGATAGATATCTACAACCTTTTGTATTAAACATGAGTAGCTATGTCAAAGATACCACAGACTTCATCAACAAAATCAACGCCATCACCTTGGATGACAGCAACGAATATTGGCTATGCACTGTTGACGTGACATCCTTGTACACATCCATTCCACACGATGTAGGCATCTCAGCCATTGAACACACGCTCTTACATTCAGATTTTGACCCTCAACTTCAATTGTTTCTTTTGGAACTACTATACTATACTCTCTATCACAGCTATTTCAAATGGCAAGACCAATGGTACTTACAGCTCACCGGTACATCAATGGGCAATTGTGCCGCACCGGCATATGCCAATATCTTCATGGAAAAATTTGAAACTGAAAACATACTGAACAACAACACATGGAAAGAACACACCATCATTTTTCTCAGGTATATTGACGATATTTTTTTCATTTGGAAAGGATCACACTCTGAACTCATGTCAGCACTCAATACCTTGAACACCATCAATGAAAGAATTCAATTCACCTTTGAAATGCAAGAGTATACAGCTACATTTCTTGACGTCAAAATCAGTTGCATCAAAAATAAACTAGAAACCACCATATACCGCAAAAAAACTGACCGTAACAACCTGTTACACTTTAACAGCTTTCACCAATCAGCACTCAAAAACCATCTACCATACTCACAACTACTCCGCGTGAAACGGATTGTATCACAGCCTGACATTTGCACTCAAGAAATGGAAAAGATGCTCAATAAGTTCTCTCAAAGAGGTTATCCACAGCAGGTTTTAACACAAGCCATACAACGTTGCTCCACAATCTCCCGAACTCAACTCTTAACCAAATCGGTCAAACCCATCAGCCAACGAGCAGTTGTGGTATCAAAATTTTCCACCATGAGTAATCATTACAAAAGATCAATCCTAAGGCATTGGCCAATATTGGCCATAGAACCGGACTTCAGAGGGTTATTCAAAGACAAACCCATTTTCGCTTTCAGAAGAGGAAAAAATCTCAAGGAAATCCTCACTCAACCCATTGACATACCCTCATCTACGACATACAAAGGAACCAGACCTTGCTACAATTGTAGCAACTGCAACAATGTGATTACCGGTCCCTCCATTAACCATCCTATGAAGGGTCATAAAATCAACCTCAAAGTTAATGCCACATGCAACACCATTAATGTCATCTACCTTCTCAAATGTCCTTGTGGATTTGTTTATTTTGGTAAAACGGAAAGAAAAGTGAAGACTAGAATTCTAGAACACAAGAGCAACATCCGAACCAACAACACAAAATCTACCATAGCCACACATTTTACTGAATTCCATCACAACATCAGTCAACTCAAATTCATGGTACTTGAAACCGTGGAACCCAAAGAAGGAAGAGACATCCACAATCTGCTTTTCCAAAGGGAAAACCACTGGATCAAACTGTTGAACTCCATGAAGCCGAACGGACTCAATGATCGCATGGAATTGTTGTGTTATTTGTGATTCTTTCACTCTTAGCTTCTTATGTCACTACATTGTTTGATGCCTTTTTGCTCACAGTCACGTTTCACTCTTGGCTCACTTACTTTCACTTTACTTTTACTGTTATTCATCAACTTATTCCTTCTATTTTCTACATCTGTTTTACTCTTCTCTCATCATTTTCATTTAATTATATTCATCACCATTTCAACCATACCTTTCTCGTCACTCTTTTTGCTACTTTTGTCATTTCAAGATGGCGCCCGTATCTATTTGTCGACATCAGCCCTCTTTTTATGTTTACTTGTCACTTTACTAAAACCACCCCGGAAGCGAGTTTCTGCGTTCGTTTTAACGTTAACCACGAGACAGTCGGAGTACTATGGAAGCACATCGCGTTTCGTAAGTTTCTTTTCACTTACTCATTTCAGCCGTTATATTCTGTTTTTCATTTTCGGCCATATTTATCACACGCTTTGGTGTTCAAATTCACGTTATTTTTAATGCATCACTGCACTGAACATTCTGTTCTCGAGCACCACATTTTCAACATTAAGATATTTGAACCGGCACAACCGTTTGCGCATGATTCTCTTTTTGCTTAGAACATTGTTTTTACCCATTATCACTAACGAACTCACTATTATGATGATTTTTTCGGGTCACGTTTTTATCTATTATCACTAACGAACTCACCATTATGATGATTTTTTCCGGTCACGTTGTTAATTTCGGTTTACCTCTCACACCGTTACATTCATGGATTAACCGGACTTTGCAGTTTTGACTAGTAGACGCTTTGTTATTTCTCACCTTGCATGTTGGACTAATACAACAAAGCTATTCTTCTGAGCACATCATCATTTTCAGTCTATTGATGCATAGATAGTAATATTCTTGTCAGTTGACTTCCTGACTCTTGCGCTTTATTATACTTTATAGATACGTCCCCTGACGAAGGTCCGTTCGGGACCGAAATGCATTGGGCCAATCTCCTCAGTGATTAACATTTGGATACAAATGGATGATTGTTTATTGATATGATTCACTAAATATCGACTTAAACATCCAATCAAAATTTGTTGTATCTTTTTCTTTCAAAATTATGAACACTGATTGTTGAAATCTCATCAACCCCTGTTCTAGGGGCTTCGAGCTGTGCGCAGGGGGACGTCTCCTACCCTCAGGATACGCTTTTTGTTGATCATTTGCTTTGACACTCTGGATCAGAGAGTGATACCCCAGCAGCACGCCACAACCTTACAAACTGTTCCAATTCTGTGTTGTGCGCTTATCCATATCTTGCTCTTGATATTCCGAAGGAGCCATGTGTGAAACCGGGTTTAGATCTGATGGGTCCTTTTGAGCTATTAAGCCCTGGAGATAGGTTTGTGATTCTTTTAGTGGATTATTCATCTAAATGGGTCTCTACCAGGTGTGTCAGTTCAGTAAGTACGTTAAAGATGAATTTGCTACTGAAGGAGTTCCAAAGTACATTGTCACTGACAATGGGCTCCAGTTTGAGTCGCAGGAAATGCATGAATTTTTGAATGAGTATGGCATAGTGCATCAGAGAACTGCTTTGTATTCGCCTCAAGCCAATGGATTGGCAGAACGCATGAACAGGGTAATCAAAGCGTGTGTGCAAAGAGCTGTGGTATCGAGACTTCCTCTGAAAGGAATTTTAAGAGGCACATGGTGGGCTCATCGCACTGCTGTTAACTGTGTTTTGCAGAGGTCCCCTTTTCAGATATTACATTGCAGGGTTGCTTCTTCTAAACTCAATCCAAATTGGTTACCTCCAATCGAAGGTCCTATTTTAAGTGAGGAAGAGGTGAGTGGTAAAATCAAAATGTATCAAGACTCGTATAAACAAAGATTTGATGAGAAAAAATCCACCAAAACTGTAAAATGGGTGGTTGGCGAATGGGTGTGGGTCAAGAGACGACGCTGGCACAAAAAAGGTGTCACTGATTACATGGGACCTTTTGTTATTACTGCTGTTTACAGAAATGTGGTCACGGTACATAATGGTGGTAAGTGGAGTATGTCTCAGTTGGCAAATTACCATGGTGATAAATCTATGTTTCCATCATGCCCAGATGTTTCACCAACTTTTGAAGCAATTTCCAATAGAGACTCTCCTTCTCACCCTTCTAGAACTCATCGACTTCCGTTAAGGTGTGAGGATTATGAAATGTCCTAATTTCTCCATTTTACTTATTTTTGCAGGAAATTGTATTTGAATTTATTTTGTTTTTGATATTGTACAATATTTACTTACATTATTGTTTTTGTTAATTTGTTCTTTTTTTTCTTATTGTTTCCTCTGTAAGGGGGATGTGTTGTGATCTTTTGAGTTTTGCTGCATGCACTTGCTATTCCATCTCCATGGCAGCATTCTTTTGAGACAGTTTACTCCTGGAGTAACAGCAGGCTGGCAGCAGGAGTTCGTGGTCAATGCCTCATGACAGAATAAAGCTTAAAAATCTTCCTGAACCTGTCTTCGTAATACATGCCAATAATCGCTTCAGATCTCATACCCGCAGGAGAAACCTGTCTCTTTCTCCTACACAACTCTCCACTTTCAACCATCAATGAATCCCTCATATTCTAAAAGGAGCACGCTGCCTAATCCAATGACCTATGATCAGGTCAACGTTGAACAACATCGTATTTTATGCCCAACCAAGTAACATCACTCATCTTGCTTGCTTCCCATTCCTTTTGAGACAAGGAACCCTCCTAGACCCAACACACTGTTGGAGTCTCAATTCCTCCCACATAATTATATCTCTCCACTGGTAGACATAACAAACGATGATCAGACTTATTCTCAAGCCCGGTATGCATTGTACTTGGAAATTAATTTCTTCAAATTTTTACTCCATCCCTTTAGACGAGGTGTTAGCCTCTCACTTCCCTTGAAGGAGAAAAAGAGGACGGTGATCCATTTTGATATAATAAAGCAAACCCCACAGATAGAATTTAAAATGATGCACAGCCCACACAACTGCCAATGCTTCTTTCTCAATCACTGAGAAGTGACTCTTTGCCACTTTCACTGCTCTTTAACCAAAAGCTACTGCCCTCTCTTCACCATCTACCACTTGTGATAAAATCAACCGAAGCCCTTCAGCCTCACATCTGTAGTCAAAGCAGTCTTCCTTTTCGCATCAAAGTGCCTTAGACTAGGCATCTGATTAATCTCCTCTAAACCATCTTCACACTCTGTTGATCAATAAAAAGTAGCACCTTTCTTCAGCAATAACCTGATTGGCTTCAACACACTTGCAAAGTTGTTGATAACCTTGGAATAATATTTGGTAAGTCCAAAGAACCTTATATACTGGTGAAGGAGCTTTCACTTGGTTCTCGGCCAAATCAAACTCTGATATGAGAAATCAGGACCTGTTTGCAGTGTCCCTCCAATTTTTTCCACTCACTTTCCCTACTAGATGCTGGTTTTCTGACTGATTGTGCCCTGGGCGCTGATAACAAGACTCAGGGCCTATCCTCTGATTAAAAGTACATTGTGATTAGGTATAATTACAATTGGTACTGACAACCTACCTGTAAGTCCCTGGTATATGATAGGGTATGCAGGTTTAAAGGCCCAGTAGATTTAATGCACTTAGGTGTGCACTACTGTGGTGACTGCTGTAATTTAAAAGACTGCCGTGCCTTGCAGGCTGCGTTTAAAAGGACATTATATACAAGTTCGATTTTGGAATGAAAGAAACTTACAAAGTATCAAACTACCTTATTTGTACATATAGGTCACCCGTAAGGTCTCCCTAAGTGCCCCAAGGGTAGGGTGCTTGTAAGTATAAGCTAGGATATTATAAAATATGTTTTATATGCCCTGGTGAGGAAAAAACTGCTGAACCCGTTTTTCCCAATTATAGTGAATGGCTCCAAACGCTAACTACTTTATTAAAGTATAACTATTGAATGAAAGGAGCAAAAAAGGATACTTCAAGATATCAAAATGATAGTTAGAATAAATCCAACAACTAGATTTATTATAACTATCAGAAAACTTTCTTTTCTGCACGCCAAAATCCAGCTATCCAGCTGCCTTCCCTTGACTGGCCAGCTTCTGTCAGGCTGAGCCAAGCTGTTTTAATGGGGTGTGAAGTGGCCTGCAAGAGAGACAAAGGATTCCATGTGGGAGGAGAACTGAAACTGCAGAAGCAAAAGGCAGGATGGGGGTGGAGTTGCCAAAATGGTCTTCAAAGGGAGACAGACAGTTTGGGACAGCACAGGTTCCCCCCACATCCTGCACCCTCAGCCAGACAGTAGCTCCAGTAATTAGATTAGTGAAGGGGCTGGAAGGGAAGATTTCTCAATTTTTGATGAATAGTGCTTCTGGGACAAGAATCTGCCATGGTTTGGAGGAAGCAGCCATACCTGAGGGTGCCACCCTGCATCCCATTGGTCAGGGGTGCACCCCTGCTTGACTCCCAGGAACACTAAATAAATATGGGAGAGCTGCATGGCAACTCAGATCTGCTACCTGAAACAACAAGATGAAGGACTGCCCTGCTGTAACCCTGATCTGCACCCAAAGGATTGCACTCTGAAAAACTACACCTGCTGCACAATCTGGGACTACAGCCCTAAGGCCCTTACTTCACAAGGAGTAAGGAGTAGACTCCATGACAGCAGCAGGTTAACAGAGCTCACCTACACCATCTCCCCCAATATGTCCCTAGCCTGGAGTACGTCTAGTGGACATTTAAGGATTTGGCCAAATGCATTGTGGGAATTGAAGTCCCCACATCACAAGGACCATCTCAGAGCTTCTAGATCCTTGACTTGGTGTTTTGGACACTTTGAATCCACAATAAGAACTTGAGGTAGATGTTCTAGAAGTTTGGAGATGTTTGAGCAACGTTTGTAAAAAGCTTCATCATGTCACCTGGTGCATTGTGGGAGTTGTAGTCCCAGACCCCAAGAGCAGGGCCAGACCTGTGATGCCGGGCACCCGGCAATCCCCCGATAATCCGGAAGGGTGGGGGGGCGGTTTTCTCACAGGGGGCCGGTTTTGTTACTGTGGCATGATTTTGTTTGCAAAATCGGCCCTCCGTGTCAAAATCAGAAGGCCACCGGTCACCGTGACAGTCTCAGGCTCTGCACTCTGGCCTCTGTGAGGAGAAAAAGCATTTTTTCTCCCACCGCACAGAGGTCAGAACACACCCGCACTACTAAATTCAAGAAACAGTGCACTCTGAGTCAGAGCGAACTGTTGTTTGAATTTAGAAGTGCATGTGCAGTGCGCGCCACGTACACTTTCGCCGCCGCCTTGTGTAGGCAGGTGCAGTGCCAGCTACACCAACCATCGAGGATTGGAGTGCCTGCCAATGACAGCACGAGTATAGGGCAAACTTGGGGAGAGGGTGCAGATCATTGGTCTGAATCGCGTATCGCGCACTGCAACACGGTAGTCGGACCAATGATCTAAGCCCCTTCCCCAAGTTCGCCTGCTGGCACCACAGCAAAGTAGGTAGTGCGCACATCCTTCAGGCTCCACACAGTAGAATCAAGGGCCTGAGCAGGCCCCCAAGTCCGGTCACCACACAGCAGTTAACTAAAGTAAGTAAGTGTCCTTAAAAACATTACACATATTAGGGCAAAAATGCGTTAAAGGCACAGAAGTGGGTGCTGCCCTGCCAGTGAATATAAAGACCTTCAGGCCTGTTAGGCCTTGGAATTGGATCTAACTCATGACCTGGCTGCACATCTCCTCACCAGCCAGCAAGTAATGAGTGGCCCTGACCTTGCTCTTTTCACTCTCTGGTTCAGGGACAAACGTCATCATATCATGATGCTTGTCAGGCAGGGCCTTAAGTGGGATGAAAAAACAGGTTTCAAAAGGGCATGGACAATGTAATAAGGGCATAGTTCAAAATCATGAAACCTAAAAATCTGTGCTGAGCACAGTGTGCCGTCCAACTGGTATTTTGCGGTATAGTGCAACAAGTAACATTATACCTACAAGAAGCTATTGGCTTTGTCAATGGTTGTTATTTGCATTAGAAAAAAATCAGCAACTACTGCTTCAATGTATATAAAATTGAAAATGCTTCATCTCTGAAATGATGAGACTGTGAAAGAACTATACGAGTCTCTTTGAAGTTACATCAAAGGCAGTGAAGAGTGGTACCGCTGCAGAGCTAAGATTTATTTTTCACCCTGAGGGTGGGGGCAATAATGGAGAGCCGATGCTTTTAAGAACTGGCGGTGCTCCGGTGCTGAGCACCGGCAGAACCCGGCCCACGTAAAGACATGCTCTCATCTCTGCCACACCTACTCGCATTAATGTCATGTGGATCAGGCCCGTAGTTTGCAAGGGGCATTGACTGCTGTGATTGTAGAACAGAAATCCTAGGGTGACCAACCATTCGTAAATTTCACGGACAGTCCGTAATTTCGACCATCTGTCCGTTGTACGGACGCCATTTGTCCGTAATTTTAACCGGGCACCGGTCGCACCACCCTAAAGCCGGCACAGCTTCCAACCACCTCCCTTCTTGACTCCGATGCTGTTGAGGTCGGGTGTAACAGACTCCGATGCAGTAGCAAAGCTCAGACACCCAGCAGCATTGGAGAGGCACAGCGGGATGGCAACCCTCACACCTTCAGCCCTTGATGAGCTGTTAAGTGGTGCTTGAAAATGACTGAGAGGGTGGGGCTGCAGTTTCAGGAGCAGGGGCATCTATTCAGATGCAAACAGCCTTGAATGCGTCATGTCTCTGCAATTTAGAGGGGCCTCACACATTCCCTTTCTGCCCAGGGCCCCAAACATCATAGAACCGGCCCTGATTACACCGAGGCAGCACGTGGTTCTCTTCACAGAGCTTAATTACTGTCACTAAATTGTAAGCAAACCTCGGTTCTTCAAACATGCAGTCTATAATGTAATAAAATAAAGAAATGGCACAAATGCACCCACACTGATTACCAAAGTATGGAGGACAATCAGTTAAATCAGTTCTCTTGGAGTATCTCCTTTAAGTACTGTACATCACAGTGGGGGATGGCAAAACTAACATTTTGGAAAGAGCGCCTGTCTTCTCGTTGTCTTGCACAGGAGGGGGTGAGGAGCCCTACCCCACCCTGGAAGAGACCAAGATGATACTAGAATACTGCATGCCCACCCTGGTGGATCCTGTTCCCCCTCCTGTGATGGCTCCAGCCCCCCCCCCCCCCCCCAATGATGGCTCCTGTCCCCCCGCCTGTGATAGCTGATAGCTCCTGACCCCCCCCCCCCCTGTGGTGGATCCTGTTCCAGTCCTGGAATGGCTCCTGCAGCGAGGGTGAAGCTCTTGATGGGCCTCTTCTCAAAAAGGCTCAGCTCAAAATTAATATGAAAAGGTGGGCAAGTGATTAAGTGAAGGGATGGGTGGATGGCTGGATGAATGAGTGAAAGGGTGAATGGATGAATGAGAGATTGAATAGATGGATAATGAGAGAGTATGGATGGATTGATGAGTGTGTGGAAGGATGGATGAGAGAAAAGGTAAATAGCTGGATGTATGGGTGGAAGGGTAGCTGGATGGGTAAAAGGGTGGATGGATGAGTGAAAGGATGGATGAGTGAAAAGGTGGATGATGAGTGAGTGGGTGGATGGATGAGTGAAATGATGGATGGATTGATGAATTGATAAGTGCAAGGGTGGATGGAGGGATGAGTGAAAGGGTGGATGTAAGGATGGATGAGTGAGTGAAAGGAAGGGTAGATGGACAAAAGGATGACTAGATGAGTGAAGGAGTGAAATGATAGATGGATGAGAGAAAGTATGGACGAGTGATAGGGTCAATGGATGGATTCATGAGTGGATGAGTAGATGGATGGGTGGGTGGATGGATGGAAGGAAGGATGGCTAAGTGAAAGGGTCAATGGAGAGAGAAAGGGAGGATGGATGGATGGATGACTGAAAGGGTGGATGGGTGGAAGGATGAGTGACTGGGTGGATGGATGAGTAAGTGAAAGGATGGCTGGATGGGTGAAAGGGTAAATGGCTGGATGGATGAATGAATGGATGGGTAGAAGAGTGGATGGGTGAGTGTACAGATGGATAGGGTGAAAGGGTGGATGGATGGATAATGGATGGATGAGTGAAATGATAGATGGAAAGATGCATGATGGATACGTTTGCAAATGGCTGAATATGTTTGGATATGGCTGGGCTTACTTATATACTATTGCGCGACCTCCTCTGATGTGTCTGTAAAACGTACCTATTGTCCTGAAGTTTTGGCCTGAATTTTGACCTCCTGTCCTGAATTTGTGTCCTGAATTTTGACCCTATGTCCTGAATTTTTACACTCACCGTCCTGAATTTGCACCAATGCCAGTTGGTCACCCTAGAAATTACGCACAACTGCTCCAGACACAAGCCCTGTGCAAGTGCTTCAAGAGAGGACCCTCTTCCACAGGGATAGCCTACAAAAACTGTTTCCAGCAGATAAATTATTTAAAACCCCAAATTGCTTTACTATCTACAACTGGTGGACACACTGTCGCTCATAGCATGACGCACTTCCCTTGTGAGGGGCGCATGAAGATTCTGGACAGACCCTATGACCTCACATCTCCCTATACTGAAGGCGTGCAGTGCGTGGATTTACTAAGGTTAGCGACTTGGCATCTAAATATCCATTTATTTTGCAATTTTTACACCGCACGGACTGGAACCAGGAAGGGCGACAGCACGCTTTACAAAGGGAAGAGTAAACATGATTGTAATACAGAGAGGAACTCAAAAATGTTTGTTCTTATGATGCGCAAGGCTGATCTGTCACTTTCACAAATACTACGATTACTGCCCGTAGATTATTTTGCACCTGGCCTGTGGCCGAGGGCACAAATGGAGAGCATGATAGGGATCCACCTCAGCAGCTGCTTTTTAGAGCTGCCGGGCACCGGCAGGACCTGGCTCACTTAAAACCCTGTTGTCAGGTTTTCGAAAGGGTGCTGTTTTAAATGAAATGCATGATGTGGAAGGCCTGTCTTCTGATTCTCGTTCTTGCAGTTTCTGGTTCTTAGTATGACAATGCTAAGACTGCATGTGCTGTGCCTGCTGTATGAATATGAAGTCTAAAATATATACACAAGGTAGAGTGGCATGCAGGATGTAAATGCCCAGTCAATCTATAGAGTCATTTGATAAATCCGGTGATAACTCTTTTAGTGGTGTTGAATGGGTGTGTGTGGGAATGCTCAGATCTGCTAAAGAAGGGTCTTCAGCTTCCATTAAACCACCACAGATGGTGAATCTGTCACAGTATCTGATCTGTTCTGAAGGGGTGTTATGTACTGAGGTGAAATGTTGACCTTTCAAACTCTGAACCACACCCTCCCCACCTCCACTGGAAAAGGCAAGGCTCATTTGCTACCCTTGTGTTTTTGTGTGATTATTACATTTTTCGCAGTCCAATGACTTCAGTGATGGAACATTGATGGCAGCACCCACACTCTGAAAAGTGTTCCAGCGCCACTGGCCTGGGTGCCTTTGTGTGAAATTGTCATGCTTTCTTGCCTGGGTGCTTGCTTGTGTGTGACATTTCCACAGTTTTTGGCCTTGGTGTCCTGGGTGTTGATGTGTGACCTTCCCACGCTTACTGGCCTGGGTGCTTATGTGTGACGTTTCCATGTTTACTGGCATGGGTGCTTATGTGTGATGTTTCCTTGGTTTCTGGCCTCAGTGGCCTGTGTGCTTATGTATGACATTTCCACAGTTTCGGGCCTCATTGGCCTGAGAGCTTATGTGTGGCATTTCCACAGTTAGTGGCCTCAGTGGCCTGGGTGCTCATGTGTCACATTTCCATGCTTACTGGCCTGGGTGTTTATGTGCGACATTTCCATGCCTTCTGGCCTGGGCCTGTGCTTATCTGTAACGTTTCCACAGTTTCTGGCCTCAGTGGCCTGGGTGCTTATGTGTGACATTTCCACAGTTTCTGGCGTCAGGGGCCTTGGTGCTCATGTGTGACATTTCCATGCTTACTGGCCTGGGTGCTTTTGTGTCAGATTTCCATACTTTCTGGCCTGGGCTTGTGCTTATATGTGACGTTTCTATTGTTTCTGGCCTTAGTGGCCTGGGTAACAATAATGGAGGGTTTCGCTAGAGTAGAGGAAGAAATGGCGCTCAAGCGTGTGCGTCGTGGGTGTCACTAAAACTGGGCAAGAACGGTGCTAACAGGTCAGGGGAAACAAACCCAAAAGAAACAACCCCTGCAAGTGTGTCGGTCGAAACCCGCACCATCAAAAAGAAGTAAGGCCCTGTGCACACGTATCGGAATAATGGTATAGGTGTACCCGATAGGTAATGGAACAGATATCAAAATGTCTTGTTTTTAAAATTGGAGGTCGACATCAGGTGTATCATATGAAGGATCTTTTATATATATGTTAATCCAGATCAATACAGAGTGTAAAACAAACCAGCCGACACGTGTTTCGTCACAACGTATTACACTTGTGGGCTGTATGTCAAAACATGCCGGTTCTGTAGCCGATGAGCCGGTGTTCATTTGGTCCGGGTCATGGTACGGGTATTTATACAAGAAAAAGGGCTAGTACTACTACTACTGAAGAATCCGCCGATCCCTCACATGAGATCCTCGCATTGAGACCTATTTCAAGCATAAAGACGCACCCGTCTTTTCTGGTTCCCCGTTTTCCTGGGGGACACCTGGGAGGATTCCCTCCTACATTCCGCCCTTTGTCTTGTATAAATACCCGTACCACGACCCGGACCGAATGAACACCTGCTCATTGGCTACAGAACCGGCATGTCAGCTGGTTTGTTTTTCACTCTGTATTGATCTGGATTAACATATATAAAAAGATCCTTGCATATGATACACCTGATGTCGACCTCCATAATTTCAAAAACAAGACATTTTGATATCTGTTTCATTACCTATCGGGTACACCTATACCATTATTCCAATACATGTGGACAGGACCTTACTTCTATTAGTGGCCTGCGTGTTCATGTGTGACATCTCCACAGTTTCTGTCCTCAGTGGCTAGGTGCTCATGTGTGAGACATTAACATGCATACTGGCCTGGGTGCTTATGTAAGACGTTTCCATACTTTCTAGCCTGGGCCTGTGCTTAAGTATGACATTTCCATAGTTTCTGCTCTCTGATTCACTACTTTTGTGTCTATTTTTGATGTTCTCCGTAAGAAGGTCTATGGGTACATAGGACTGGGTAACCAGGTGTTCTTTAAGGTCATCATCTACTATTTACTGTGCTTTGAAAGTTAATACAATTAAATGTGTAATAAAAAATGTGCAGTAAAATGCACTGTTTTGATCTTTCTTTTTCCCAAATTTTCTTGGAGGGAGAACTGCCCCAAACCCCCGTAGCAGTGGTCAGGTATTCTCGCTGCGCACCATACAGGGGCCGGTCAGAAAAAATTCGCAAGGGCTGCTTTCAGTTCCCAGTCCGGCCCTGCCCAAGAGGCAACCTAGAGCATATGAAAACTTGGCTGGTATTGTCGACCACTTTCCTGCATCAAGAAACCCTTCTGGAAGTAAGTGTAAAGAACTCTTTGTCCTGGTCCAGCACGACCTTTTAAAAACCTTTGACTATTATTTGCTTCTAAGCGCTACTTTTACTATTACTCTTTGAAAATTCATATCTCTGGTTCCCTACATTGAATGTTTGTTGTTTTGGTGGCTATTTGTTCATAAAACTATAATCCATTCTTATAAATTGGTGTTCGACCTTTATTGAAAGCTGTGTCCTACTTATTTAATGTATTGGTGTTTTTAAATGCTTTACACACCTGTCTCTTAAGTTAAGCCTGCCTGCACAAAGCCAGCTACCAAGGGTGGAGCAAGGGTATAATTTATTGACACCTTTACTGAACCTTTTATTGTGTCTGTGGCCTTATTACTAGTAGTAGGTACCTACTTATCACTAATAGTAAACCACTTGCCAACATTTGGTCTTACTCCTTCAGCCAAAATCACATGCCCAGGTAAGTAACAGATGGAACTTTGAGTTTTCATTTCTCCTTTTTCACAGTCAATTCACTCCCCACAAGTCACAGATATTCATTATGCTCTCATTCATTCTTGCAGTAAACCAAGATATTATCTTGGAAGGCTGAGACACATGGAACCCCTTCCAGTATAATCTTCATAATTCTCTGCAACCAAGCAGTCACAGAAGCTAGCCCAAGCAGCATCCTTCTGAATCTTTAGGCAACCAAAGGTGAGGAAACAAAGTCAAATGTCTTGATTCCTCATGCAACATCACCTGGTAGTAAGCGGAAGACTGATCCAGGGCACTAAAAACATTGGCCCCAGACAGCATGGTAAGAGTCTCAGAAATGTTAGGCAATGGCTGGCGATCAACCCAATTACACCTATTAGTTGCTCTGAACTCAGTTCACATGTGTATGGCCTTCCTATCATCCTTGAGGGCAAATACTACAGACGCCAACCATTCTGAGGACTCAGTCACTTTGATGGCGCATGCCCTAATCAATCTACTCAACTCCACCCTTTATGGTTCTATCATCCGATTGGGAACTTACTTTAGGAACAATGGGCTTAGCATCATCCTTCAGGACAATCCTGTGCATAAAAGTCTTTAGTAAGCCCAGTTCACCAGTGAACACTTGCGGACATTCTATGCAAACGGTCCCATGTCACCACCCAGATCCGCCAGCATCACTTGCTCATGCACATTGAGATTATGAATAACACCCACATACCTTTGGTTGTACCACTTAACAAATTATCACCTCTTTTGGCAATATTCACCAACCCCATAGTGTCTCTGTCTTTGAAGGAAATTTTCATGATCACATAACCAAGCGCATCATCCCCAATATATTTGCTTGGTTTGTATCACCAATCATGGTGTACAGTGACCTTGTTTCAAACAAATCCACAAACATCTTTCCCCTGATCTCCACTTCACACTAATGCATCACCAAAATTCCTACATCCACAGCAGAATAATCACCCTTAACATTGAGGATTACTGTTTTCACATCATTAATACTATTGTCAACAGTCTTAACTTTCTCAGCTTTACTTGGATTTGACATTATTCGCCAATACTCTTTGAACATTAGTGTCACACTCCAGTTCCCCACTATCGTGGAAGACAACATGCATACTGCTTCTACACAACTCCTATTAGACTTCTGACTTCTCTTTTCCTTCACCCACCCAAATGCATTCGCCATACTCTCCACAATTTTGATCGCATGCTTGAGCTTAGAATGTTTGGCCAACAATGTCTCTTGCACCCCTTTACAGTTCTGCACATCTCAGAGAGATACCCAAAATCACAAGTGCGAGCAAGAGTTTGAGGAGACGCAATATAAATACCAACTCTTTCTGACTCTCCTTGCACTCTCGTGAAGAACTTATTATTCAAGCATACACAGTGACATTTCATAGATGTCAGCAGGTTCTCCCTCTCCATTGCCCACAGATATGTTTCTGCCTTCAATCCCCAAGTTGTACAGTAAAATAGCATGTTTCCTTGCAGAAGAAAACCTTTCACTTCCACTAACAACTTAGTAAGAATCAAATAATTTCTTCCAATATTTCCATGGCAAATTGTACTCCCTTTTTTAAAACAAATGCAGGGGGTTTCGACATATTAACCGTCATTATTAAAAGAGATCTGTTCCCTCTTAGTAATTAAAGTAAAGAAAACTAAAAATGTACCTACAATTCTTCTGAACCCTGTTAAAATCTTGTAAAATACTTATGGAGATGGTACTGACATAACATGACATGAGCAGAGCTCCTGGCATCACCGTGTGAAGTATTATACAGTAAAACTTTGATTACAGGAAGTCACATGGAAAAAAACTATGCAACACAAGCATGGTTCGCAGCATCTCCATATGAGGTTGAAAATGGCCTCTGACATGATGTTGATGCACGTTGATAATGTGGGCACAGCTCCCGACGTCACAGTTCACAGTGTTAACCTGCTCCCATATGGCGGTAGGTGCATAACACCTATGCGCTCGGGACTCCTTGCGTTTCCGTAGCAATGTTGCACATACACACTGCTCCTGAGCGTATTTGCATGCAGGGGGTTCAATACTCTTCAATGTCCACATAATACATTGTAGGGGAATTGGGGGCGTTGAAATCGGTTCACTTCCAGGTTCTCCTCATCTCCAGTGTTAAGCTGGAAGCGCCACAATACAGCAGTGATGATGATGGTTGAAGAATTTATTGTAGATGCTCACATAAAACCAATAGCTCCTCTCTGTACCAGCTCCTCTCATCAGCTTACTAACTGTCATCCCTGAAATCCCCCAACATTTCTAGAACACGATGCTCTGGTACATGCATGCAACCTCAAGCCATCATGATTGTTGCAGGACCACTGCTGTCAAAGATACCAAAAAGTCCACCCAAATCAAAGCCATTTCCAGTATTTTATTTTACTTACATTAGACATTCCTGACAGCCTCAGTTGGAAAAAAAGAGATGGGGCCAGTGCAGGTGCGGGGTGGCACACCACCGCCATGCCAAACCTCACCTCAGGCGGCCCGCTGGATTACAAATTGTAATCTGGGTGGGCGGTCCTATGGTGGCTGGCCCACCACACTGCCTTTCAAAGGCTCATAGGAGAACCTTTGAAAGGCAGCGACATGGAACAGTCACGGTGCATTCCAGCATGGCATGGAATATAAATTCCATACCGTGTTGGAACTGGGGGTGCAGAAAGACAAGGGGCACACCATGTACCACCATGCATGCACCGATGCACCAGAGGAAACTGTAAGGCCCCCCTAAGTTTCCTCACTGCCACAGTTTACATGGCACCATTACTGCCATGAATACCGTGGTGGTAAGGAAACTCCAAATATGTTTGGTGGTGCCGCAGCAGCACAGGCAAGCATTTTGGAGCCTCTTACCGTCGCACCACTGCCAGGGATCACAGATCCCTGGTGGTTGCGGCGGTCTGGTGGAAGTGGAGCAGCCGCACTCAAAATGCAGCGGTCAGACCTCCAGTGCGGAGGATCCCACCACGCCACCCCGAGTTAAGAAGTGCTACTGGATGATAAATTCCAGTGCATCGTGGGTATTTATAGGTTTGACTTTGATGAATGAAAAAAAAACATATGGCCAGTCCCTATTGACTATATGTCTGGGCATGCTAACTGCTATTGTGAAGATTTGCCAGAAGAGCTCCAACCTTGCTGTTAGGAGCGCGTATGCAACAACTCTACACTGAACAGGGGGTGAATTCTAAATTTGGCTAGTCTGCTGCCCAGCCATTTGACAGCTTTCTTTCCCAAATTAAAATCAAGCCCTTAGACTGTGGGCAGATGCTTTAAAAATGTGTCCACTGTTTGTCATAGTCTTATGGTGGCATTACATCTAAAGGGGAGAAAGGCTCATCGGCATTAACTATAAATCTATAGAGCAGTTGATTAAACATCCATCGCAGTAATAAGGCTTAGTAATGAAACTATCAGAAATACAAGAAGCTTAATGGATATCAATCACTGTGCAACCAGGGAATGTAAATGTCTAGATGATGATCAGAAAAATACGTGCCTGTTTCAGCCTACTGTCTAACACTTCTAAAAGCCTTAAGTGTGTAATATTCCTTGGGGAAATACATAGGAATTTGGTAGATGTGCTTTTGTGTTCAGTGGCTGCCACGGGTGAGTGCCACTGCACCACAGGTGAATGCATCAAAAGAAGGTTATGTAAATCCACCTTTCAACCCTGGTCCAGTCTCAAACCTGGACTCTTGCACCTCCCTCACTGCAAAAAAGGATCCGGCCTCCCATTGAATATTCTTCTTCATTCTAAACAACCCTGATTATCAAGTCAGAGGTCCTTCTCCCTTTTGAGTGCTCTGTTGCCCTCTAGTTTTCTTCACATAAACAATACAAATACCACTATATACATAAATACATACATACATACATAAATTCATATGTACATAAATACATACATAAAAACAAGCAGCCCAAAAAGCCTTGTCAGCCCAGGTAAACACACAGATAGCCACAAAGACCCAGCACACCAAAGACAGGATTTTGACTACACTATCCTTCAGTCACAATGGCAGGTCTAGTATGTGAACAAAAGGGGCAATGGCCCCTCTAGCTTAGTTTTAAATTCCTCAGTTTCTTACTGCACCTTTAGAGCCCAGACTGTGTGCAGGTGACAATTCAAATAAAATGTAATTGCGTGAATTTTAATGTAAACGTGTCACAAGTTGTAGTTTACTTCACTTGGTGCAAGGCAAGGCAAGGCAATGATCCAGTCAGGGACTGGGTGGCAAAATCAGGAAGAAGGCTAGAGTGTAGAAGGTGGCGGGGTTGTGTTAGGGTCTGGTTTGGTATTGATAGGGAAGATAGACCTTCAGGACAGGAGTCAGATAGATAAACATTTTCCAAGATATATTATGCTCAGCGTAGGCAGCTGGGGGCATCATTGCATTTCTGAAGATCTGCGAACCTCGGTGGTCAGAATGGCAGCAGGGGTAGACAACTGGGGGCCTTCAGAGCACCTTTGAGAGTAGGGGTCTGTAGCAGAAGTGTGCCTGGTGACTCTCACAGCCAGTCAGCACAGTCAGGAAAAAGCATGCAGCCTACTACAATAATTTGGCATAGGGCAGCACTGCAAGTGTTATTGCTGCACTGTACTACGCCAAATTGAAAGAGAAGGAATGCACTGTATTTATGAAATACAGTGCATTCCTGACCTGTCATCCAGTGCCGGTGCTCAATATGGTGCACAGCGCCAAAGCAGGCACCCTTGCACCATGCGGCAAGGGTGTCTGTGTTGTTGGCAGGATTGTTTTTGTGCACGAAGGGACACTGTCCTGCACAAAAACAACCCATTGAGATGTGTTCCTCTTTCTTTGTGTGCTGCACAATGCAGCACACATAGAAAGAGAAAAAAATGAAGAGAAATAAACACATTTCTCCTTGTTATGCCTGCCCTGGGGAGGCGTACAGTTTTGACACATTCCCAGGTTTTACAGATCCTTGTAAATCTGAAAATGCATCAAAACTCCATGGGTGTTGTTTGGGAACACCCACCACAAACCCATGGAATGCCTCCCTGAGGAAGTGTAAGGTAATGCGGTGACTTGCCCTGTGTTGCTTTGCACTATATCGGCAAGTGGCATTACGTGGTCTCGTGGATATGGGTCTGTATTCTGCGCCACCGCAGTGTCATAAAAGATGATTTACTGGTGGCTCAAGGGCATGTAAATAAGCTCCTGTGTTTCCAGCACTGGCAGGGTTTGTGCTGATTCTTTTAATTCTGTTTCACCAGTGTTGTGGGGACAAGTAGTTGTTAGCAGAGGTGGGGTAGCAGTATAGTGGCTGAGGTGAGGCAAGCTTATAGCAGTCAGGTGGATAGTAACAATTTGAGGCTAATGGATGGTAAGAGATGTGATTGTGACATGTGAAACAGCCAAGTCGAGTCTAATGCGGGAATAGAGTTGTAGAGAACGGAGGTAAAGCATAAGATGGGGCAGAATATGGTGCAGGCATTATTGTCTGGGGTATAAACAGTGGCAGCTGTCAAGTTGGTAGTGATAGGAGTGAAAAGACAATTTATAGGGGCAGGTGAGTAGTGCCGGCGGTGGGGTAAATGTGTCGGAATAGGGAAAGAGTGGGTAACAAACGAAGTGGCAATAGTAGGTGTGGGTAGTGGCTGGAGAATGGGCAGTGGTGTGGAGGCAGAAGGGCAGTGAATGAGGCAGAGGCACAGATGCAGGAATGGCACCTAGCAACGGCGAAACGAGTATGTGCCATCCCGGGGGCCCAACAGTTTCTGCACCTGTTCCTCTCTCCAGAGGGAGCACTTGCATTTATCTTTTACCCATAGAGTAAGCAAATGCGACAAACCATTGGGTGGTGTTGCAGGGATTCTGCTTATGCACAGAACTATGCACAGGAAACCAGGACCTCAGTGAATTGTGGTGTACCAAAAACTCACCTCAGAACCCAGAACCCCTTATCCGACCAGCATCAGTGTCCCATTCGTTATCCGAGTTTTATCTCGGCGGTCCCAATGTATAGACAACCCAGAACAAACGACTTAGTGTATTCTCAGGAATGGTGGGAATCAGAAATACCTGTTCGTAATTATTCTCATATCAGTCCACAACAAGAGTAAACAGAGACACGGTAAAGTTTAAAGAGTTTATTTTAGAAAACCTCGTGTGCTAAGATGCAGTAATTTGGCTAACATAAGCAGACAAATTATTAAGATCAAAACCATCAGCATAGTTACAATACCATAGAAAATGAAAGGAGAAATCATAATAAAATGACAGTGGATAACAGCCACCTTCCTCTCGCTAGTAATCTAATATTATTATTATTAGACTAATAGAATGTCTCTAGGCTTGAATGGGGAACCCCATACCGTAAAGATCAGCTTAGTGAAATCACATCACAGGATCAGCTATACTCTGCTCCTGGGAAAGCTCTTCTTCCGAATGTGTCTAAAGCATGCAGCCTGCAATATTAAAAGCACTCGACTTTCAGGTATTTGCAGCTGCGTGCGTGTTATGGCTAAATAGTGGGCCGATCAACCTGAACCCAACATCATGCACCGTCTAGCGACCCAGACTGTTTCTTTACACAATGTTCAGACCAAGGTCGCAGCTCACTGTTAGGGATGTGAACAACAGACAGTTCTCATGTGAAGCAGAGGCGAGCAAGCATTTCATAATTAATAACATGTAACTACAGTGTCGTGTGCAAAAGCAGCAAAAGTGGCAAGATGGCTTTCTAACATCTTACGTGGTTGTGCTAACTTAGCATTGTACGTATATAAATAGCAGTCTTCACTACACCCCCCCATGATCGGACCACTAACCAGTAGGGGCGCAATTTCAAGAATGCAGAGTTCAAGTTTGATAGAACGGAACCAAGGGCACAAATTGCGAATCCATATAAGGTAAGTGAAAAGTTTGAAGAAAAAAAAAAAAGGGGAGAAAAAAAACCATTTAAAGGGAAAAAAAAATATCATCGATGGATTGTCAACGAGAAGAAAAAAAAACAAAAAGGCTCCCACAGGAATTTCGGATGCCTTTCAAGTTAATCCATCAAGGTATAAGCACAATAAGTTGCAACGGCTTCCAAGAGGAAATCATTGGAACGTTCTGCAAAATTATCTGCCATCCAATTCAGCAAGGGGAATGAACACACATGTTCCTCGACAACCGGAGCCTCTAGTACCATCAGAGGACAACTGGCGTGTACTTCAAGATAACTTCTTGCCAAGAATTCAGCTGCAGCCGTTCCGATGTCCCAATTCCCTAGGACTCCATGTGCTGCTCCACAGGCCATAATCCTGACACCAGAACAGTCCAACTCATGAGCCACTAAGGGGCTCATTAGTCGATCATAATCCGGGGCGGGAGACACCGAGTTCAACAAGCACAAATCCAGAGCCCATTGGAACGGACACTCTAGGCAATGAAAGGCAGGCTGTACGCAAGTAAAGTAGGGAAACCGGAAGGACAACCCATAGGCTATGCTCAAGGTCGCCAGTGGTAATGTTCCATAGTATTCAAGCATCCGGTTACGAAGACGGAGCAGCCTGGACATGCTGTCGTGTGACGCAAGTTGTGCATCCATAACGTAGTACGTAGATCAACAAAAGTACCCCAGCTACGAGGGCGAGAAACAAAGGGAGACCTCCGAAGACGCTGGAAAAAATAGAATGAAAAAATGCCGGGATCACACCAAAAATAGTTTGAAAGGAGGTCACGAGGCCAGAGCCCACAATTGTGAAAAAATGTGCCAGGCCACTTGTTGACGAGGCGTTAAAGATAGTCTGAATTAGTGCCCCAAAATGAAGTGGTAGATCAGTATTCAAAAGCGCCTGCACCTCTGTGCACGTGTTTGCTACGTGAAGGACAAATGTTTCCCGGGATGAAGTCAACGCGACTTCTTTTTGAGACAATAGAGCCCTTATTCTGCTCATCTTGTTGAACTCTGCTTTCAAGGTTGGAATGGAAGGCCAGATGGATACATCGAGCCGTCCATGCGGGGGTGGGAAAAGGACGTTATTACAGCAGACTACTCTCTGTGATATAGTCACTATGTAGGGAATTCCCACTAACATCCCACAGCAAGATTCATTATTTAATAGCAAATAACTACCGTTAGCAAGCAGCGTAAAAGAAGGTGTTATAACTGGCACCGGGATCCCTTTGAGGACGCAAGCTAAATTAGGAGCGTGCACATTACATGCATCATGCAATTGAATGTGTCGACACATCACAGAGTGATCTGGAGTGGAAGTGCACTCTTCACCTTTTAAGTAAACCTCTTTTCCGTCCCTCACGCATCTGTACGTGAATGGGAGTGACCAAACTTCGTGCAGGAAGGCAGTACCCAGTTTTTCATATCTGCCAAGGGCATAATGTTTCATGCACGAACTGAACTTAAACAGGGGGAACGGTAATGTGATCAACCCGTGGATAAACCACACAGCGCAGTTTAATTCGGCAACAGAGAAAGGTAAAGGTTCTAACTTTTCAATGTGCAGCAATGAGTATGTTGCATCTTTCATGGACATGAACTGTTGTTTCGCTGTTAAATTAAAAGGAAGGAACAAAGATGAAGTATTCATGTAATCCCAAGGGACTTTCCCAGCCTTTAACATTTGCAATGTCCATGCAAACTGCATAATAGAACGCAATTGATTTTGACCATGATACAAAACAGACAAATCATCCTGCACATTGTCAACCACAGATGAAACAATATTATCTAACGTATAAATTCTGGAAGACAGGGTGTTAATGCTATTATCTATAACAGCCAATACTTTCTCCATATTGGCTTGATCAATAGCTTGTAATCTGGATGCAGCTTCAATCTGTGATAGCTTCCAGACTTCGTTGTAAACTGCATTTACCCATCTTTTGGACCTGCCAACCGCAGGACCTTTAACAAAATCATTCAAATCTATTTTGTCGTTCAATTGTGATAAATGAAGTTTAACAGATGCTAAGGTGGAATGTTGCAGCCAAGATTGGCATAACTTCCCTACTGAGTAGGTAGTTACAGTGTGAGAGGATTCAAAACGGGGGTCTACACGAACTTGTGTATACCCCGGAGCCAAATCCAGAAACCGATGTTGACAGGAATCTGAGCTCGTATGCCATATTAACCACCCTTCCGGATTTAATTTGGAAATATTGAAGGATGTGTTGGAAATGTATGTCTGCAACGTTGCAAGGGACAGATCCGTATGATTATCCCAATTAGGATAAGCACCCAGACCCGGGGTGGAGGGAGAATTAAATTTTTTAGAAGTAGCCAATCCAAACCAGGTGGTCTGAAAAATTGACGAATTCAAAAATAACATGTGGTTCGGGATGAGGCAGGCACGATGCAAAGCTTCTGTTCCCTGTACCTGCCACGGTTTAGAACCCCAAACCGATTTAAGATCGATAGAAGCTTTCCACAGATCATAACCTCCGATTGCCAACTCGTCCATAAAGGACTTGGAATACAACAATTTAGTGTGTGTCAGTCTAACTTTAGAAGCAGACTCAGCCGCAACCTTAAAATAAAAGGAGGCCGGATTCGACACACTTAAGTGAGAAAAATATGTGAACTTGTCCACTAACGTGGAGGAGCTGCCCAGCCTAGGGGCTGGACAGTGTTCCCACTGCGTATAATTTACAAAATTTCTAAATGTAATTGCTTTGTGTAGGAAATGTGTGCCATAATGTTGATAGCAGAATTGCTCATCATAATTAGCAGTGTCTAAATACAAATCCTCAGCATCAAATGCAGCATAATATTTCAAATCTGAAAACAGTGCTTCTATGGCTTTTACATCCCAATCATCCGAGCGGATGTTTTGCTTAACTACATCACCCATAGAAACACGAAATACATTTTGCACATTGATTACTTTAGTGGGACCATGAATTTGAAATTTAACAGCATCCCACGTGATCCCATCCAGTACAGGCCAGGCAGTAATGTTCACAAAAGTCTGGTCCCTTTTCATGATATGTGATGAGGAGTGGGGGGCCAAAGTTCCATCAATTAGTCTAATTGTAGATCTTTCTTTCAGGTAGTGTCCATTTACAAGTCTAAAAAACACTACCACAAAGCCAATGGACATAAACAGAAAAATACATATGAGCACCAGCCAAATGTAAGTCCAAGGGGGAATTAAAAAATTTCTTTTAAACCAGACAGCAAAAATTTAAACTTTTGATGGGGCAATGGAAGTCATTGAATTAGTGTCAAAGGAGTAGCGCGACATGGTTAACTGTGGTGGAGTGTAAAACAGGCAACGGGACATCCGCAGGATAAGCATACTCAATATCTTCAGGTAGACCACCAGCTGTCGGTGGCAATAAAGGACCAGTAACTGTATGCATCTCGACGACAACATCAGGCAAGGTGGTAGAAGCTGGGGCCACAACAGAATTTCTCAGCATTGCAGGGCAAGAAACCGCTGGCATCATACTAAGAAGAATTGGCCACTCGCTGTAGCTTGGCATTGTCAATAGAGATGTACCTGTTATCCTTTCGACCAGGAAGTGGAGGTAAAATGACTGTACGTGTACCCTGTACTCCAAGCACCGGAACTGGTGCACGATAAGAGGGGCCGAACTCCTTCTTGTTCTCTACCTTCTCATGGACCAGATCACCAACACGAGGTAGCCAGCCGACTACCGGAATCTGAAGCGCAGCATCAGATGTGGAGAGCACGTGTTCCTTCGCTAGACTGTCTCTGGCTTCTTGTAGATTCTGCAATACAGCACAGTGATCATCTACGTCAAAGGGTGCGGCAGACGCCGCAATGTCTAGACCATCAAGGTCCGGGACAAACATTCGTATGCCAAAGAGCATCATGTATGGTGTCCGCCCACCCAGAGACCTTCTAGGGAGATTGTTAAGTGCACGTTGTACATCATACAAGTGGGCTAGCCAGTTTTGGCCAGTACCTAAAACCCTAGCTGTCAAAGATTGCTTTAAGTCACAGTTCATTCGCTCCACCACACTATTACCCTCAGGTCGGTAGAAGGACGAAAATTTGACTTGGACCCCCAAATTTCTCATGGCTTCTTTGTATGCCTTAGAGGCGAACGCAGGGCCCTGATCAGAATGAAAGGTACCACATGCAAAAGTTCCAACAAAGACACGCAAATCCCTGATGACAGTACGGGCATCAGAACTCCTTTGTGGCCTTACCCACAGAAACGTGTGCACGAATCCACTGCAACCAAGATGTACTTGTACGCAGTATCAGAGGTGAATGGACCGCAATGATCTAAATAAACACACCCCAGTGGTTTATTAGATATGTACAACTGAGTCTGTGGTGGGCGCGCCGCAGTTGAAGGTTTATCTGCTGGAAAATGTCACAATTAAGAACATAAGCGCGAGCTTGTTTATATAAACCGCACCACCAGTAACGTTGTTGTAACAGAGATACAGTAGCTGCAACGCCGGCATGGGCAGACGCCATGCCCTCGTGAGCCGCTAATAGCAAAGATGGTCTGCAGTCCGCATTGGGAATCAATCTGTCACCAACGTCGTTAATCCTCACTAACGGGACGTTATCAGGACTTAAGCGATAATGGTAACGAGAAGGGAGACCTCTCGGGTAATTTGTTCCCTTCTCTGTAGCAGCAATAGCTGCCAAGATGTCATCATCAATCTTACTTTGTGATCTTGTAAATGCTGCTACTAAGTATGTCGCCACTGCTGTTTTTGCTGCCTCATCAGCTAGGCTGTTGCCGACAGCATGGACACCAACTCGTTGATGACCAAGAGTGTGAATAACATTCACGAGAGGCAGATGTTCTTTAAGTTCTGCCACTCGAACCCAAAGCGTTTTATGCTTAACTGTGCTACCTTTGGAATAACGATATTCATTTCGAGACCAAAAATGTAGATTGTCGTTGTAAGATTGAACACAATAAAACGAGTCACTTACTATAAGAGTAGTGACTCGAGGATCAGAAAACTCCAGTGTAAGCACTAGAGCACGAAGCTCCGCCAACTGTGCGGTACAATCACCCAATGACTGCGTATTCACAACATCAGATTGGAATTCACCATTCACAAAAGTACCGACTACAATTGCGCAGGCCGCTGAATAGGCATGCTTCGATCCAGTCGCCGGTTACGCAGAACCGTCAGTGTAAATGACACAATGGTAATCCTCGAGCGGGCGCAAAGACAGAGGAGCTGGATGAACGAATTGATACTGTAAGATCTCCTGACTCTGCAGAGCTGCATCAAAGATATATGTGACGTCGGGCGATGTCAAGAAAGTGGCCCATTGTATCCACCGTGGATGCAAAGCTTTAGAATTTGGTACACTCGCTTTCGTCACCGCCTCAAGGGCAGGATATGGTGTGACCACCAACATGCGTTTTCCTTGCGATAGCGCTCGTTCTTTCAGAATCGCCATCTGCACTGCCATCAAAACTTTTTCGACAGCGGAAAATCGCAGTTCAGCCGAAGTGTACAGGTGCGATTTGCAGGCAATGGGGACGGTGTCGCCCTCATTGAACGTTAAGTACGTGAAACCCACTGCGCCTGGCACAATTCTTATGACCAGGTTAGTGTGGTTATCACGCATCAGTAAGTATTTTGAAGCAAGAAGGTCAGCTTGCAAAGATTGCAATATAGCTGAATGCTCCGGCAGCCAGCATGATTTGGAAAAAGTAGGTTGTACCAAGGCATAAAGCGACTTGATACGCCTTGCATAATCAGGAATGTACGTGCGACCGAAATTCAGAAAGCCCAGCAAAGATTGTAATTTCTTCAGTGTCGTAGGAGCACGAAGGCATGCGCATTTCTCTAGGAAGTGCGGAGCCAATCCTCGACCTTCATTGTTGAGTTCGTATCCCAAAAACAACACTGCATATTCCGCAATGTGAGACTGCGCAAAGTTGAATTTGTATCCGAAGTCTGCAAACAAAACAATAATGTGATCAACGCGACACAGATGTGGCCACAACTCGTCATCTGTGAGATAAATATCATCCACATATGAGTACGCATCAGGGTCAATGCTCTCTAACAGAGAGACCACACGAGCGGCAAAGACACCAGGGCTGTTCTTATAGCCCATCGGAAATCTTTTGAAATGTTTTTGTTTGCCGCCCGAGGTAAATGCTGTCCACTCACTACTAAGAGAGGACAGGTTATGGCTATAAAAGCCATTGGAAATGTCAAGTGTGGTTTTAAACCGTTTTCTCAAGAGACTATCCACGAGAGCCGAACTGTGGGTATTTTATACTGCGCATGTCCGGCAATGAGAGTTTAAATGCCGGTAATCCAAAACCAGGGTGTATGACCGATCAGGCTTCGTCACAGTGAATAAAGGATTATTCATTGGTGACACACATGTTTCAATTACACCTTGATATTCCAATTGTTCAAGGATAGCCGCGACGTGAGGTCTTGCTTCGCGACGCATGGGATATTGGGGTTGTGGCTGGGGCGTGGACTGCAACGGAATCTCATGGCTGGGTGACAATTTATCCCAGCCTACCTGATTACGATACAAAGCAGGTGCAAGTACCAGAGCCCACTGCTTGGCGAACTTCTTAGCTTGGTCCTTCGGCATTGTGTGCGCAAAGGACGGGAGGATTACCTCCTCCCCTCTAGGAGCATCCAAAACAAAAGCCGGGGGCCAGTCTGCCTCCGACAATAAAATATCGTACGAAGAGGTCAGATTATCCCAAAAAATCCCTTGAATCGTGCGTTGTATGTCACCTTCAATTAAAAGGACTATATTATAAAGTCTGTCAGGGGGAGCCACTCTAGTGTCAGCAGTTTCTACAGTTATGAACGTATCAGTTGCTGTCGCCACCAGATATGGACGCAGTGCTTGTCACACTACTGTAACTTGCGCCGCGCTGTCGAGCAGCGTTAGTGCCCATGTCAGGTTCTGAAGCTGCGTCCGCACTATCTGTGGCATACCTCGCTGTTAGCGCAGCAACTTTCTTCTTCTGAAACGGGGGTCATTGACGTGCAGACTCGTCCTGCTTGCCTTTGCCGTCAGTCTGACGGGGTTGCTCACGACCTTGGGCACCCCGTCCTTTCCCACGGTCTCCGCCACCGGACTGTGAAGCCGATGTTTCCTGTGAAGAACGAGGAGAACGTTGTTCAGAAACCTGAAACCTATCAGGTGACTTAATACTAGATCGATCGCGCAAATCATATGTGCGTTCACTAGACGACTGTACGGGTGAGTCAGGACGAGACCCCTGTTTCTGTTGCTGCTTCCCCGGTTTCTTTGCCCGCCAATTTTGTTTAGGAAAATTTGGGCGTTCGTCTTTACCAGACGAGCTCACCTTAGTTTGCTGTACTATATCAGGAATTATTACAGTTGGTTTAACACCTAAGGCACTGCGGCCTATGGTCCTATAGGCTTCCGCGATTATTTTAGCGAACTCCTTAGGCCTGTCGAGTTCATCCACGTGGTCCAGCTTATTAGCCACTTGGAACTGCATGGCATCGCCTTTGAGGTTGCCCATTACCATGGAAGCAACCACATCGAACACCCCGACAAGCCTCATTCCCAATTCAACAGCAGCCTCCGCTCCATGATTCTCTTGAACACGTTTAATGACGGAGGGTAGTACAGACATAGACGGAGTGCCGAAGCACTTCGAGTAGGTCGCGGCAAAGACCTTGCCCCAGTTTGCACAATCGGCCATATCTGGGACCATGTCTTTCGGCAAACTAATGGTGAGAATCCTGTGTTTCTCCACAGGAGTGGTATGCGGAAAAACCGCTTCCAGTTGGTCAAATTTCTCAGCAAGCCAATAAGGCAAATCATCCTTATTCTGGGGGTGCTTGCCTATCACCGAATTAACCATAACAGGACTAATAACTACCGCGTGGTGGTTCATTGGTTGTCCCGCAACAGCAGGTGGCCCCACCTGCATGTTGCGTGACATGTACTGCACCAAAGCCCTATGTACTGTAATCAGGGCTGTGTGTAGTACCCGCAACTCCGCCACCGCCACCGTGAGATAGCGGGGATGAGGCGTAAATCTGGCCAGCACCGGCCATGTGGCTCCTGCAATAGACAACGGGCCCATTCTAGCCGGTGCAACCGCATGGGTAAGGGTGCCATTAAACCAAATGGTATGCTGCCAGGCAGAAATAGGAATTTCTTGTGTCCTATACGGCGTATAGACTGCAGGTAGCTGCGTGGGAGTAAAGGAATGAAACGTATCATCGTCTGCATCCACTGCCGGAAAAGTCACCCAAGAGTAAAACAACTCATACGGTTAAGACGCATCAGCGCTCACCACAAAAATAACAGCCATCCCATCATCCGGCACCCCATACGTCGTCAAATGACGGCGCAGAGGTGCACAAATATGTGCGGCAATGTCAACCGCCATAAGGACACACCAAAGAGTAACAACGATATCAACAGTAGCACTGGGGTTCAGAAAAGACCCTTTATAATGATCAAGCTTGAAAGAACCTATTAGTCGAGACACAGGTAGGTTAAACCCATCACTCCCGTTAACCGGAAACAAGAGTGAGGGTGTTGTGGACTAATATAAGCACTACTAAGGCGTTTCAAATGAATCGACCAAACGTTAGGTGCGCCATGTTGCAGGGATTCTGCTTATGCACAGAACTATGCACAGGAAACCAGGACCTCAGTGAATTGTGGTGTACCAAAAATTCACCTCAGAACCCAGTACCCCTTATCCGACCAGCATCAGTGTCCCATTCGTTATCCGAGTTTTATCTCGGCGGTCCCAATGTATAGACAACCCTGAACAAGCGACTTAGTGTATTCTCAGGAATGGTGGGAATCAGAAATACCTGTTCGTAATTATTCTCATATCAGTCCACAACAAGAGTAAACAGAGACACAGTAAAGTTTAAAGAATTTATTTTATAAACCTCGTGTCCTAAGATGCAGTACTTTGGCTAACATAAGCAGACAAATGATTAAGATCAAAACCATCAGCATAGTTACAATACCATCGAAAATGAAAGGAGAAATCATAATAAAATGACAGTGGATAACAGCCACCTTCCTCTCGCTAGTAAACTAATATTATTATTATGATTAGACTAATAGAAGGTCTCAAGGCTTGAATGGGGAACCCCATACCGTAAAGATCAGCTTAGTGGAATCACATCACAGGATCAGCTATACTCTGCTCCTGGGAAAGCTCTTCTTTCGAATGTGTCTAATGCATGCAGCCTGCAATATTAAAAGCACTCGACTTTCAGGTATTTGCAGCTGCGTGCTTGTTATGGCTAAATAGTGGGCCGATCAACCTGAACCCAACAACATGCACCATCTAGCGACCCAGACTGTTTCTTTACACAATGTTCAGACCAAGGTCGCAGCTCACTGTTAGGGATGTGAACAACAGACAGTTCTCATGTGAAGCAGAGGCGAGCAAGCATTTCTTAATTAATAACATGTAACTACTGTGTCGTGTGCAAAAGCAGCAAAAGTGGCAAGATGGCTTTCTAACATCTAACACGGTTGTGCTAACTTAGCATTGTACGTCTATAAATAGCAGTCTTCACTACAGTGGTTGGAATGTGATGGTGCAGTGTGCCCTCCAATTTTCTGTCACTTTACCATGTGATATTACCATCAGAAATCACTGTAACGATTCCAACTCCCATCACAATCTAACCCATGTGATCTTCCTAATCCCTGACACCTTCCCTTTCACTGTCACCCTCCCAATCCCTGTTACCATCACTATCCCTGTTTTAATCTACATCTATGCGCTAGGTAGCCCAAAGGGCAGGGCACATTGTAATTAAAAGGTTAGACATGTACGTTTTAAGATTTTAATGTGCTGGTAGTGAAAAAGTCTTAAATTTGTTTTTTACTACTGTGAGGCCTACCACTCCCATAGGATAACATTGGATTGACTTATTAACCCCTTCTATGCCCCGCCCTTTCCACGCCCTGTGCCGGGCGTTTCATTAGCGGGCGGGGCTCATGACGAGATAGTCTCGTCATGGGCACAGCGCAACCGCGCTCCATGACGAGACTATCTCGTCATGGGCACTGAAGGGGTTAATTTAATAAGTGTAATATGTTGCTTAGGAGCAGGCGAACATTTCATGTTTTGTGCTTGAGAAATTGTAGTTAAAATCCTCTTTAATGATAAAGTCGGATTTTAAGTTACGATTTTGATAATGCCACTGTTAGAAAGTTGGTATTTTCCTGCCCTATCTCTGTTTTTCCTGGAGCCTGTCCTAAGTCACAAGACTGTGTGTAATTGGCAGCTGGACTTAGTTTATTCCTCCCAGACTGTCACATAATAGAGTCATTAGGTGTGTCTGGTATGATGGGGGGTGGAGCTGTACACAGCCAGACTTGCAACTGAATAGGCTGCCCTCTGCCTTCACACAAAGGACTTGTCACCCCTGCATTGTTCTTGCAGCCAGTTTGGAGCCAGGACAGGGGAAGCAGGAAACTTCATGCACTTCAAAGGGAATTCTCCTACTTCAAAGAAGGCACCAGGTATAAAAATAGGACACACTCTTCAGTTCAGTGTCTGCATCCGCAGAAGGGCTCTCAGAGGACTATATGCTGCTGTGGCTTGTGTGTACTCCACAATTCTGTTTTTTTTGCACCTGGAAGGAATGTTTTGATGCATGTTGTCTGCCTTGATCCCTCAGAGGCCAGCTCTGCTGTTTGAGCCCTGTTACATCACTTGAACCCAGGCCTACCAGAATGACTGCAATGGCTAGTTGCTGGCCTCCTCATCAGAACCTCAGGGACAGAAAATGCTCCAACCATCTTGAACCCACACTTTGACTCAGCCTGCATAAGTCCCAGTCACCCAAGTAGTACCCCTCCAGTCCTGGACCCTCTGTGGTACTAAATCTCCTGAAATAGCCAAAAGCCAAAACTTCAGACTTGGAAAAAGTTTGACTAAAAACTGTTTAGAGAACCAAGGAAAGACCAGGACCAACCTGCTCATCTATCTGCCCAATGTGCATCACCAGTTGGCCTAATTTTGCGGTAGATCCCGCTACATTTATCTTTGCAGCAGCAAATCCTGTTCAGTGGTCCTTGGCCCAAGGGGTATTCAGCCTCATGAAACTTTTGTAGGCTACAGCCTCCTGCCTCATCCTGCTGGAGACATTCAACTTTAAAAAAAGTGACAAAGTATAAACAGTGGAAACTTCACTGCAACTTTGTCTAGCAGCTACCCAACAATGATGTTCCATCTTCAGACACCATTTGCAGCCTTTCACCCCTCGAACTTTACCTTCTCATAACATTTTAATTACAATTTTTCTAAGTCCCAAGATAAGCCCTGACCAGGCCCAATCCACTTTTTGTATCTGACTTGTGGCCCATCGTGGTTGGCCACATATTAGAACCGATGTAGAGTGACTTGATGTCCACGGTTGGCACTTTGATCTTTTAGGGGCTATTTGTCAAGATTGTAAAATAATTCCTCAATCCTGTACCATGTCACCATAGCACAGCACCCTTGGCCAAAATGTGCAAACAACCTACTTCTTCTTTAAGAATAAAATTTCAGAAATCCAAAGTAGTCTTACGGCAATGAATCCTCCCGATTTCTGCCTACCTCCTCCAGATGCTATTCACTTCGAGCTTTCCTCCTTTGACACAATTATGCTAGAGGACTCAAGAATGGCCATCTCAAATCTCAGATCTGGTTTTCCATCTGACCCCTGTGCCTCATCTGTTTTTGTAAAGTGAGTGCATGTCATCAACCCAGTGCTGAACTCCCTTTTTGAAAGATCCCTAGCATCTGGGATTGTTCCCTCCACATGGAAGCAGCATAAGATTCTGCTACACCTAAAAAACAGTAATACAGATCCAAATGTTCCAAGTACCTATAGGCCCATCCCTCTGTTGCCTGCTTCATCAGAAATTGTGGAGAGGTTTGTCAATCAGAGGCTTTCAATCTACGTTGACTCAAATACTCTCCTCCACCCCAATCAGTCAGGGTTCAGAGTGACCCACATTCAGCACAGAGACTGCCCTTCCAGAAGTGTCTGAAAAGATTAATTTCACTTTATATGCTGGCAACAAAGCAAGCCTGGTCTTATAAGACCTCTTGGCCACTTTCAAAACGGTCCCGCACTCCAGCCTACTCGCCTGGCTGTTTGGCATTGGCATTAGGGGCCAGGGGTTAAGATGGCTGGCTTCCTTTCTTAAGTACAGCAACCAAAAGGTTTTGTTGCCACTTTTTTCCTCTAGCAAGAGTAAAGTCTCAGTAGGAGGGCCACAGGGCTCAGCCCAACCATGTTTAACATCTAACACCTCTGGCTACGCTGGTCGAGTCCTTTGGGGTCAAGATAGTATCTTAATCTGATGATACCCAGTTACTCCTTGCCTTTAAGAAAGAAGAGCTAATTAATCAAGACACCATATAATAATAATCCACATTTGTAAAGCGCGAACAATCACCCGTAAGGGTCTCTAGGCGCTGGGGGCCGTCGGGAAGATTAAGCAAGCTATTGCCCAGAGTCACATGGTGCTGGGCTAATCTGCCGCCGGCGCTGAGGATCGAACCGCGATCGCCAGATTCCGGAGTCAGTCGCCCTGGCCACTGCGCCACACCTCTTCCACCATCAAACCTTGCTTATCTGCAGTCTTCTAATGGTTGGGTTTTAATCAACTCAAGTGCAACACTGATTCTCAGCTTCTAACACAATCTTTCCTTCGACCTGCAATCTCACTGGCCAGAAGTGGCTCCTTCTCCAAACGCCCAAACTGCACTAGTGAAAAACCTGGCTGTCAAGATTGATAAACTACTAAATCTACAAACTCAAATAAACTCGTTAGTTGGCACATGCTTCGGACTGTTGTGCACGGCCCAAACAATTCAGCGAATCGTCTCCTTGCCTGTTAGGATCTCTGTTCTTCTAGCTGCGGTGGCCAACTGGACTATGCCAATGCCCTTTAACTAGAACTTCCACAGTATCTGCTGCAGAAATTACAAACTGTTCAAAATGCAACTGCTTGCTTGGCTTAACACTTACCCTAGCAAACCTCTATTACTTCTCATTTTAAGAATCTGCAAAAGCTTCCTGTCAGAAATAGGACCTTGTTTAAACCTTGACCCTTTGCACAGGGCTCTGCACCAATCTGGTTTAGATTATCTGTCCTCCAGAATCCAATTCTACTCTCCCTCCAGTTCTTTGCCATTTGGCCACAGTTCTGAGGTTAAACCAAGACACATCAGGAGGCAGTTCTTTTTTCTATTTTGTACCCTCATGCTTGGAAGCGGTTGCCTGTTGAACTACACCAAGTGAACAACGAACAATTATTTAGAAAGCAAATTTAAGATTTAGCTCTTCACTCTCTAATGAGTTTTTTCCTAATCTCTGACTCTTGCCTTCCATTTTGTGCCAGGACACTCCTCAGAGTAGCCGTGTTGTTACGAAAACATTCATTCATTACCTTTTTATCTTAAACTATAAAAATTCAGACTCAAGTTCTACTGACATTTTGTCGTTTTGGTTTCAAATGAGTTATTAATTTTTACTCTATTTTTCTGAATTGGTGTGAGATTTTTCTTGTGTTGTGTTCCCCCTTTATTACTGTTTTGAACTGCATAAATATTTTATACATTGCCTCTAAGTTAAACCTGAATGCTACCACAGGGATAAGCACAGGTTGATTTAGTGACTTCTCTGGTTTATGACATAAATTGTGGCTGTTGCTTGAATCAGGGTCACACCCCATTCAACCAGCAACCCAAATTCTTAGAGCAGCTGATTTTACTAACATGCTGCATTTACAGTTCAATTGATGGATAATGGATTGCCAGCAATAACATGATGCAGGCTTACACGCCTTTAGAAGTGACAGCCCATCCATCTCATGTGCAAGCCAACTCAAAGTATTTGGTCTAACAGTCAGAGCATTCAAGTATACGAGTCCACATCATGTAGATGGATGCCATTATCATACTGTGGTTCTGAGTTTGAGAGTACTCCAGAACGAATCTTAAGTACGAGTTTATCACTATATTAGGATGCTGCATTCAGTAGCCACAGTGTCAATCTCAGACAAGTCTGTTCCACCGCCTGTGCAGGCACACTCAGTCCCAGACTCTTGAGTTTGCAGATTTCCTCTGGACTGAATTGTCACAATCAGAATTCAGAGCATACATGCACAAGATGTGTAAGTTGAGGCACTTTTAGCCTTAGGCCGCTCCAGATGATATGTAAGTGGTGTCACCTCCTGAACATGGCAACTCCAGTTGATTTGTAAGATGAATAACTTATAGATATTGATCATTCAACATCATGTTCAATGGGTCTAATAGTCCTATCAAAAAGATGTTCTAAATCTAACATTTCTCTATACACACACTCTGGGGGCGTGGGTACGGGCCGTACCACCATTGTTGGGGTGACGTAGGGGTATGGCCCGTACGCATGCTCTGAGGGCGTGGATATGGGTCGTACCACGCGTACCCCTACGTCACCCCAACAATGGTGGTATGGCCCGTACCCACGCCCTCAGAGCGTGGGTATGGGCCGTACCCCCACGTCACCCCAACAATGGTGGTACGGCCCGTACCCACGCCCTCAGAGCGTGTGTACGGGCCGTACCACCATTGTTGGGGTGACGTAGGGGTACGGACCGCATCACGCGTACCCCTAGGGCACCAGTACATTAGTGATACAAGGCATACACACGCCACGAATGTTGTCATAGGGCCTGGTGCAGCATCTAACCAGTATATTGGGGGGGTGTATGCCCAGGAGAGCAGTGTACTGCACCAAGGGTGCAGGCGGGTGGGTGGGTGTCTGCCTAGGATTCACATCAGTGGACAGAGACATGTGAGGGGTGGGTGCCTATCACCCCCAGCAGTGGACATAAACATGTGAGGGGTGGGTGCCTATCACTCCCAGCAGTGGACAGAGACATGGGGGTGGGTGCAGAGGACTCCCAGCAGTGGACTGAGACATGGGGGTGGGTGCAGAGGACTCCCAGCAGTGCCCAGACATATGAGGGGTGGGTGCATATCACTCCCAGCAGTGCCCAGACAAATGAGGGGTGGGCGCCTATCACCCCCAGCAGTGGACAGAGACATGGGGGTGGGTGCAGATGACTCCCAGCAGTGCCCAGACATATGAGGGGTGGGTGCATATCACTCTCAGCAGTGGACAGAGACATGGGGGTGGGTGCAGAGGAATACCAGCAGTGGACAGAGACATGTGAGGGGTGGGTGCAGAGGACTCCCAACAGTGCCCAGACATATGAGGGGTGTGTGCCTATCACTCCCAGCAGTGCCCAGAAAATGAGGGGTGGCTGCATATCACTCCCAGCAGTGCCCATACATATGAGGGGTGGGTGCATATCACTCCCAGTAGTGCCCAAACATATGAGGGGTGGGTGCCTATCACTCCCGGCAGTGGACAGAGACATGGGGGTGGGTGTAGAGGACTCCCAGCAGTGGACAGAGACATGGGGGTGGGTGCCCATCACTCCCAGCAGTGGACAGAGACATGGGGGTGGGTGCCCATCACTCCCAGCAGTGGACAGAGACATGGGGGTGGGTGCAGAGGACTCCCACCAGTGGACAGAGACATGGGGGTGGGTGCAGAGGAATACCAGCAGTGGACAGAGACATGGGGGTGTGTACATCATCCTCAGATGACCACAACTCCATGGGTGTTTGAACGCATCCCCAATGTGCGACTATGTTGAGAGTGCCATAACAACACATCACTGACAGCAGTGTCCCACTCCCATGAGGATGGATGTCCTACCCCCACTGCATGACACACCACGTGTGTGTAATGACAAATGACACATGCATACCCACCCCTGGCGTATGCAGCACAATACACACACTGAGATCATGCCACAAGGCTGTATAGTCATGTTAAAGCCTATTAAACTAAGAGAGCCAAAGGGAACACACACTGTCACGCACATTCCAGGACTGATAGGAATGTACAGGTGCTGGGACAGCCACCAAGCTGTTGTCTCCCATGGAAGGAATAGGGTGGAGTTCCCACAGATACAATGCCCACAATTGTGAGTCAGGTGCCCAAATACCCTGCAGAACAAGTAACATATGTGTGCTAGGCTGGGAGTACACACATGCATAGTGCGTAAAAGGGACCATTTCTACATGAAGCCATGGCAACATACTCTATACACAAGTACAGTGACTACCAAGGATGGCACAGACGATGCAGACGGAGACATTGCTCAGCAGGCATGGCCATAGTTGAAGGGATGCATCACCCACCAAGGAAATGTAGACACAGGTCAGCACAACAATTGTGCAATGCTTTGGGGTAACACGCTGGTAGGACGAGCAGAGTGCGGCCAATCGGATTTTTGTTTATATTCAGGCTCCCTTGAGCCGGTGGGGCTGACGAGCCCATGGCTACGCACCTGCGCGCCTTGAGTGGTACTTTACCTGAGAATATTTTTCGGCAGCCTACGCAGCAACCCCACACACATACCTACTCCCTGCTGACGAGAGGCAACTACCTCGAAACACGTGTCCAGGGATGGCTAACGCGACACTCATTTTCATTTTAAACTTTTGGCATAGGCGTACCCGCCGACGCTACTTCATGAACCACAATGCTTTGGGGTAACACGCTGGTAGGACGAGCAGAGTGCGGCCAATCGGATTTTTGTTTATATTCAGGCTCCCTTGAGCCGGTGGGGCTGACGAGCCCATGGCTACGCACCTGCGCGCCTTGAGTGGTACTTTACCTGAGAATATTTTTCGGCAGCCTACGCAGCAACCCCACACACATACCTACTCCCTGCTGACGAGAGGCAACTACCTCGAAACACGTGTCCAGGGATGGCTAACGCGACACTCATTTTCATTTTAAACTTTTGGCATAGGCGTACCCGCCGACGCTACTTCATGAACCACAATGCTTTGGGGTAACACGCTGGTAGGACGAGCAGAGTGCGGCCAATCGGATCCCTGCAGGGAAGATGTCAGGTGCCACAGAGGAAGGAACACTCCTTGGGACAATGTCTCCAAACACAAAGAGCATACATGACCAAAGAATCTTTGCAGAGACCTTGTGATGGCACGCAGATACCAGGGTCCACCCCATGAGCAGCAGACTACAACATTTCCCAGACACCTAACACATTATCACCACCCCAACTCATGGAGCATCAGCACCAACATCAATACCAGAAAATCAATAGTGTTCAAAGGAAAAACAAAATGCTTCATTCAGCATTATATTAAAACGTATAAAAGGATACTATTTACAAAGGCCATAGGCCAGTCCAGATGCGAAGTCCTGGGGGGGACACATGGCCACGCGTCTCCCCTAGCTTGCCTGCACATTAGACACTTCATGTTCATCCACTGGGGGGGGGGCATCATGTGGGGAAGGACCAGGCACCGCAGGGACAGGAGGGGGGAGGGTAGGTGTTGTGGGTGCAGGGACGGACGACTCCACCACAGGGGGTGGGGCAGCGACGAAGGTGGTGGTTAGCAGGGCATTGCACACTTAAGCAAGCTCGTCCAGCGTCTCCCCTGCACCCGAAGAAACCACAGGCCCAATGGAGGGGGGGTGTCAGAGGGATGAGTTGCAGCGCTACTGGGGGAGGTGGTGGACGGGGGGGGGGACTCAACTCCCCTACACGTGGAGTGCCTTGCCCGTTTGCGGGCTGGTGAACCAGTGGGGCTGAGGCCTGCACAGCCAAGTAGGTCTCCTTCTCAGATTGTGGGGCAGGGGAGCCGAGGGGAGTGACATTGGAGGGACTGGGGAGTAAAGAATGCGGACTCCGACTGTGGCTGCTTGTCTGCTTGTGTGCCCCAGACCCAATGGGTGTGCCTTCTTCCCCCTGAGTGTGCGTGACAGGAGGTGTATGCTTGCCCTTCCGTGTTGGTGTGCTGCCTGTGTCTGGTGGGGTGCGTGCCTGGGAATGTCTGGGTATGCTTGGGACAGGCATGGGAGTGGGAAGTGTGGATGGTACAGGGGTGGGGGGGACGAAGCGCTGCAGGAGACTCACTGCTGCCATCAGTGACGAGTCCATGGACCTCAGCAACATACGTTGGTCAGACATCGCTGATGACATGCCCTCCATGTACGACACCATCTGTGTCAGCAGTCTGGTGTGGCAATGGAGGACACTCAGCAGCGATGTCTGGCGAACCTGCAACTGCCGCTGAATGTCCACAGACTCCTCAGTTAGGGCAGCAGGGGAGACAGGGGCAGGTGGTGCGGTGCCTGGCATGAAGGAGACATGTTGTTGCCCTACACGGACAGAAGGGACCGGAGCAACTGGGAGGGCGGTGATGGGAATGGAGGGGGCGGTGACAGATGTAGTGCTGCTGCTAGCTGTTGGAGCAGCCTCCGCCCCCTCTGGGAGTTCAGCCTCGGACCCGTCAGCGTCGTAGTCGGTGTTGGTACTAGACAGGTCCTCCGCCTGACTCCCCTCGCCCTCCGTGCCACTTGCTGCACCAGACTCGAAAGCACTGGTGGCACCTGTGCTGGATCCCTCCTCCATGTCCCCCGATGATGCTGTGGGCAAGGTGAAGAGACAGAAAATAATCAGACACCTGTATACATATGACACATGAGTCCAAACAAAATAGGTCACAGTGCATATCATGAAATGCATCATGAGTAACATCTAGAATACTCCGCACATATGTAAGCCCTGCACTCCCCAGTTGGTTGACCCATCATGCCACTTGGAAACAACGAAAATCAGGACACAACAGCAAATAACTCGATATCCAATTAGACAGAGGATATGGTGTCTGGGAATTGTTGAGCACAGCCAGACTATGAATGCATGCCACCTCTTGTTCACTGTGAAAGAAACAGTATTGGTGCACCCAAGGGCAAATAACAGACGCCAATGCTGAAGGTGTCCCCACACTCAGAGACCTGTGAGTAATTTGGAAAGCCAAAAGAAATACATTGTGAACCCTTGGGAATCACAACACTTTACACAATCGATGTGTTTGGAATGTGTGAATGTGCCACTTTGTGAACAAAACACACATGTGCCTGTATAACAGAAGTCACACAAGGAGGTGCACACAAAACTACATTTACACAGTCATTGTATGAGCTGGCAGCCTAAATCAAATAAGCCACTGTAAAGAAGAAATGGGGTATCAGTAAGTACATATACATGGCACCATGGTGGTCTGGATGACATGACACTCGTAAATTGGTATCATCAACAACCAAGGACTTACCCAAATGCAACCACACAGTGGGAACATGTATATGTATAATCTCTAAACAAATATTTTTCAAAACTGTTCCTTTGTTTTTAATGTGCCAGCGTGTCCCAGAAAAGTGTAAAGGTGGTGTCTTGTGCACTTCCTTGGGCGACATCTGTCATGCAGGCACATTATTGTCATTCACCACAAAACATCAAAGTCATGCATATCAACTATTGACACATGTTGACAAGTGTAGTGAGTCCCAACGTACAAGACTTCTTGACTAACAACTTGAATCATGCCACCTGTCACATGGCCATCCGTACCATCATGACACATTTGGCAACACATCTGACCCACTACCTGTCATGTGGAGTGGCACACATGTCCAAACACAGGACAATGCATTAGCTAATGGCCCTGCAATTGTGTTGGAATAAGGAGCACCTGCACTGAGGAGACACCCTCATGGGAACCAAGATTGTCCACACAGATGTCAGCACACACAGACCAAACTACGTAGCATCTGGACCACACACCATTGCCAAAAATGGATGAGCAGGAACCATGTCTTTTGACTTTTGACACATGCTGCAAAGCACAAACATTAAACCCTGCACAACATGACTGGGTCACTGCATGTTGAGTGTCTGTCCAGACAATTATCACACACGGGTCAGACCTGGCAAGGAGACATAAGTTTTGGACATGTAGGCCTTGCCCGCTCAAACCCCCCCTACCTGAGACAATATGATTGAGACAGAGCAAGTACTTACACCTCTTAATCTGGGTTTACTAAAATGTGCATCAAGAACTCCTAAATGTACTCAACATCACCTCGTGAGGCTGACCACACATATTAGTGACAAACAACCATCATCAGATAGTTGTACATAGACACACAGGCACTGGCCAGTGTGATTATGCACAAGCCAAATGGGGTCACCCTGTACAGAGGACACATGTAGCACACTTTACGTAAATACAAATGAGGCCAGGGAACAATGCCACAGAGGTCAACCTATGCTGAACACACCGAGAATGTCCACATGGTTGGATGACACACATGATTCCTAGGAAAAGGTGTCTCAGGGGACTAAAGTGGGCACACTGCTCCATGGTCCTGGAATCATCTGACTGTAACAGGAGCAACCGTCCCGGCACTATGCATATCTCCCACTCATGCACATCATGTCTGAGGCCACAACACCGGTCATGCATGCTGCAAGTCTGTTCATTTTAAGCCTCACACTCCTATGTTGAGACTCAGCATCAGTGCCAACAATTATGGACCCCCAAATTACTGAACAGGACAGGGCACAGGCAAGGTACTAACACAAGTCACAGACCACCCCCACACATGATGCAGCAAGCATTGTGCACTTGGATTAACTGGCAGCCTAGATGACCATGTGCAAGAGTGATTACACACAGACCAGGGAACACATGTCAGGGGAAGGGAGGAAGGACAGCCCCGGTTGACTTGGGGCAACAGGTTATGCACTGCACATATAAACCCTGGCAGTGTATCCATGCGACTGAGCACTTCCTAAAGCTGGTGACACACAACAAACACACATGTACCTACCCCCTCCTTGCTGCTGTCCCTCCTGTAACCGCCTATCCATGTCAGGGAAGACCACCGCCAGGACACGCTTCATCTGGTGGGTCAGTCGTCGACGCCCGCTGTGGGGGTGTGGAGGTGAGTCCCCCAGCAGGACCCAGGCGATCCTCCTGGTCCAGCACCGGATGTCCTGCCAGCGTTTCCTCACTTGGGGTAGGCGCCGACAGCGACCCTCCACCGACATCACAGCCCTAACGGCCCGCTTCCAAATTCTCCCCTTCTCGTAGGCGGTTATCTGTGAGGATGACAAAGTGAGACAACATCACTACACCTGCTCCATGTCACAGAGACACACATTTGAACATCTTTGCTTTTTTGAACAGGGCATAGTTTGCTGCCAACTAATAGCACCTTTGTCATAGGGACATTAACCTCTGGGGAAGCCCCAATGCACTACATGGCATTGAAAGTACACAGGTGGCATGAGGGGTGCGACACACTCCCTGATCATGGCTCACACTGTGCATCACAAGCAACACAAGGCTGATGGACAGCACCTCAAAGCAGTCACATGCCCCAGGCCACTGACGCAACCTCAGCAGAGTAGACAGACACACACAGGCACAGATCAATCACCTGCCATTGGCAACAGCGGATACAAACCTCAGTCTGCACATGTGCCACTTGCCTGGGGGGTGTCACAGGTGTGGGGCTAGCTCAGCATGTCAGACACACAGCACAGCTTCCTTCTCACATCAGATGGGTAGAGCATTTGCCTCCTCCATGCAGGTGTGGTGCAACACTCCACATAGACACTCACCCACATGACAAGGAACATTCACACACATCAATGTCCAGGGGGCGTACACATCATTTGGACACTCTCACCACAGCTCCACTCAACTCACACACATCTGTGGGTACAGTCACCTGTCACACCGGGGGGACCACTGAATCACATCAGGACTATAGAACAAAAATGCCCAAGAGGATTAGCCAGGCTGAATGTGCCATGCACCATGCAGTGATTGTCACAGTAAGCACAATGCAAGTGAGGAGTGCAGACATGAAGTACATTATGCTCTGCATGAGAGACATAAGGCATCCCCCCCCCCCCCCGGGACCCACTCTAAACAACATTGCATGTCTGTCACACCTGGACACAATGCCAGAAGTGACAGTCACAAAAAAGGTGCATTGTCAAAGCTAGTGGAGTCAGCACTCACCTGCTCCCCTGGTCTCCCATACAGGCTGGGGTACTGTGGGAGGATGATGTCCAGCAATGCCTCATTCTCCTCCTGGGTGAATGGCTGGGCCCTCTCCACAGACCTGGACATGGTGACAGAGGAAGCGATGACAGCAGCAGTGGTGTCCAATGGCGTGTTGTGCAGGCAAGTGCCCTCTCATGGGTTCTGGCTGCCTTATATCTGCCTTGCTGGGCTGTTTCATTTACAGGAGTACAGAGTGATTGGTCAGACTCATTTGCATCCTATGTTTCCTCCAATCCCTTTAAACATACACCAGTGAGTGCCTTTGCATGGTTCAAAATTTGAGCATCATGTCAAGTCAACAACCACTTTGCAACATTGTATATTGTCTAAAACCGACTTTTGCTGGCCACCTGAAGAAAAAATTTGAACTGGAAACTCGGTCGCCATGACAACCAGCATGCATTTAGGCCATAATACTTGTCCCTCATATGTCCCCTATGTAATTTTACAATCCACACACAGGTACGGTGCGTTTCACTCGTACCCCTACGGCACCAGTTGCACAGTGCGTTTGACACGTACGACCAGTGTGTGCATGTCCGTGTACTACCGTAGTACACATCTGTGTACACACTGGTCGTACACGTACGTGTGTACGGTCCTTACACACGCGCGTACTCCTACACCAACACCAATATAGTGATACGTACCGTACACACGCCCTCAGAGCGTGTGTACGGTGCGTTTCACATCTTCCACTGGTGATAGGAGGCGCACAGGACAGGAATGGAGGTCTCAGACTTGCACAAGACTGTACATCAAGTCATTGTCAGTGCAGTCCTTCTTGTGCAGGGCCTATGTGTGTCAGGCAGTGATATGGCACATGTCTCCTCATGTTTTTGCACAATAGATGTGTGATGACCTGTGTACAGATGGCATGTGTGATGGGGCACTATGTGGCACACTTCCCCTTCACATTTTGCACATGTGTGCATGTAGTACAAACGTCTCAAGCACTGCATCACTGGTATGGCACAGTCACCAACACCCGCAACTGTCCCCTGATGCCAGGGACAGGGACACTGACACCTGACATCTCACTACCAGCGTGGCCCGATGTGACTATTTCGTGTGTGTTATGTGTTCCCATGAACACATGACACGCACATCTGCTGTTGCTGCATCCAACATGTGTCTGTGCGTAGATGGCCATGGCACACATCTACACACACCATGCCACATGTGGATTCACACGTTACGTGTGTCTGGATGCTTCGAACATGTTCTTTTGACATGAGGACATATCTGCATCGTCTCCATGTCTGTGTTTTCTTTTTTCACGTGTACCCCTTCATCGCAATGTGTGTGAGCTGCTAATTTTTAATGACATGTACCCTGTGCGTCTAGCTTGCCGCCAGATGTCTGTATGAGATGACATCCTTCAAATGCAAATATGTGGATGTATGTCACTCCTGTGATGTCTCTGGCTGTTCACTTACACTGGCCCACAGCTTGTTTCAGGGCATGTAATGTAGAACTTGACAATCAACGGTTGTAGCTGGCTCTTCGTAGGAGTCTCATCTGGCTGGCATACGTGTCCTGGATGTATTGCACAGACCAGACTCTGTATTTCGCAGATGTGTATTAGCTGTTGAACATGTGCTCAGTTTATTGACATTGGTGTTGTGATGTACTCACTCTTCGTTATTCCTTCCAAATTTCTGCAGGGCACCGCCTTTCCCCCAACCAATGTCAGACTTGGGTGCCATGAGGGAACGTGACTGCATAAGACGCTACTGCTTCTCGCAAGAGTTGATTGAGCACTTGACCGCCCGGCTGGAACCACACCTCCAACCGCTACACAGGTATCCTACTGCGCTGACCCCCAAGATGAAGGTGATGGCAGCCCTACATTTTTTTGCCACCGGTACGTTTCAATTCACCATAGCTGATGTGGGTGGCATGTCCCAGACCATGTTCAGCCGTGTCCTGCATGATGTTTTAGAAGCCATGTTGGAGCACCTGGATGAATTCATCCATTTTCCGACTCGTGAGCAGTTGACAGGTGTCAAGGGTGAGTTCTATGCCCTGGGAGGGATGCCCCATGTAATTGGGTCCATTGATGGGACACATGTGGCTTTGGTACCACCACAGGCACAGGAGGTAGCCTATCAAAACCGAAAACATTATCACTCCATTAATGCCCTTGTGGTGTGTCTACCTAACATGCTGATTTCCCATGTCTGTGCACGTTTTCCAGGGTCAGCACACGATGCCTACATCATGAGGCGTAGCAGGGTGCCAGAAATGATGCTGCGGCTGCACAACGAACGAGCATGTCTTGTTGGTGGGTATACTCTGTTTTTCCTGTATTTAGCGGTATCTTTGTATCTTACTGCATGTCCTGACCCACTTCTTTACATGATGTTTCCATGTAGGGGACTCTGGCTATCCCAACATGCCATGGCTGATGACACCTCTCCGCAACCCCAGAACAGCTGCAGATCACCGTTACAACAACACCCATGGGCAGACCAGGCGAGTGATTGAGAGGACGTTTGGCCTCCTGAAGAGCCGATTCCGGTGCCTTCACAAGACCGGCGGATCCCTCCCATATGCACCGGTGAAGGTCTGCAAAATCTTCATTGTGTGCTGCATGCTGCACAACATGGCAGTGGAGAAAGCTGTGCCACTCATCCTGGATCCGGATGAGCAGGAACATTCACCCTTGGAGGATGAAGGGCTTGGTCACGAGGCAAGTGAGGAGGAGGACGATGACATCTGGAGTCAGCTCATACGCAACTTCTTCTCATAATGGTGAGTCCCTGGGTCTGAGTGTGCACGCTTTGAGTCTTGTGTGGCATGTGTTGCGATGTGTGTGTCCAGCTGACTATATGCTAAGTGACTTACAGGTGTGTTCTGATGTGTCACTCGAGTGATGATGTCATTCCACACATTGTAGCTGAGACAGTAAATTTAAAACTAGCATGGTGACAACCTTATTCCTGTTGAGTCAATGACCATGTATGCGGTTGACTATCTTTTCGGTGACTTCTTGTGTGTCTGTCATCCCCAGGTAGTTGCGCATGCTGTCTGCTCGTGGCATCGTTGGGCTCCTGCTATTCCTCATGAGTATTGCAATGTGTGCTGAATCAGCGTTACATGCACGGACATGGTGAAAAGTCTCCTTTGGGTAGGATTGCAGCAAGGCATTTTGGGTGTGGTAGTTGTTTGGAATGTGTGGGCACTGCTCCTGTGCATGTTTTGTTACTATGTATACATGTCAACTCACCATGGGGCACCTGACATGTAGCATGACTCCCATGAATTGATAGTCACCCGACGTGACAGTCATCTGTAATGGGATTGTGGATTGTGAGGAAGGCATCAATGTGTGTGAAACTTCCCTCTGAAACATACGGGAGGCTACGGGACATAGTGTGGGACATCCCCATAAGAGGCTCAATGGGGAATTGCAGCCTCTCCGTGTGCAGCATGGGTTGTTTGGCTCACCCCCTTCACTTGTGTGCCAGTTCAATGGATTTACAGTATCTGTGGTGTGAAGGGGGTGTCCAGTGTTGGTCCCACATGTTCAGCCATGTGAGTCTGTTCATATTGATCCATTTCCCTAGGTGTGAACCTGAGTAATAAAGGTGTTCCTCACCCTCCAAGGTGCCTCATCTCTGTCAATGCAGGTCTCTTGCCACTGTGCATGTGGCATCTCTGGTATAGTTGTCAAAGATTGTGCATATGAGTCTATGTGTAGATTAGCAACATGCATGCTGTTCTTCATGGATTAGAATCTCTATTGTGCATGAAGTCCATGGTTGTGTATGTATTTGGGCATGTTGGTCCCCACAACGGGCCCTCAACACCTGCTGAGGGTTTGTTTCCTGTGCGCAGCTCGGCCTCCAGTTTCCTGATCCGGTGTCAGTCATCTTTGGTGGTTGTGCATCCATTGTCTCTGGGTGTGCCATGGAAAACTGGACACTCCTTCCTTTACATACGCCTGTTGCAGTTGGCCTTTCTGACATCCTTGTCTTTGTGTGCAACTTGTGGCATATTTTCCAGGACATGCCGCCTGCTGCTGCAGCCCCTGCAGCAAGGGCACACAGAGTTTCCGATTTGGCAACACACACGCCTCAAAGATGCTCCTCCCTTCCTCCCTCCACCCATTCAATTGGCTGTCATCAGCTTGTCTGTGCCACTGTTGCGGCCACGCGGTGCCAAAGGCTGGACCGTCTGCACATGCAACGTGCACATTGCACGACCCTCATGTCCTTCCATGACCCACATCACACTACAGTCTGATGTTGCAGCCACCCTCCATGCAATGTCCATCCGCATATCTACCGCCTGCTCTCAGGCATACACTAAGCGCACACATAACACCTTTGCATGATGAGTGTGCAACTCCGACTGCCTACACAGCGCTGCCACACCTTCCAGGCCCTGTCACACCCACCAGGTCATGTCCCTCCTACTCCCCACCGGCTCTGTACCCCAGCAAGGCCATGTGCGTGGGACTCAAGGCTTCTACATGTAGTATGGTGTCGTCATCTGGCACATGGCACAGGTATCATCTCTCAGCGTGTCAATCTACAATGTGTCCAGGACCCCCCTCACCACCATCACATGCGCACAGCACCTCATCATCAGCTCGTATGCCATTGACAGCCAGGGGCTCCTCACCAAAGACGCCGACATTGCCAGTTCCAATAATCAAGAATGCATGAGATCCATTGATGAATGGCTGAACATCAGCCACCTGAGGCTGGACTTGTACAGGACTGAGGTAATCATCTGCAGATTGTCCCCTTACAGCTGGGTCAACTGCTTGTGTCCCACCCGCAAGAGCCCTGCACAAGCACCCAGTGGGCACGCACACAAGATGGTGTGCATCATGTATTGCTCGCTCACATTTGCTATGGTAATCACCAGCATCTGTACCTCAGGCTGCAACACCCTCTGCATTATGTACATGATCCACAGATAGATCCACTCCAAGGAAAGACAGACCATCCCCCAGGTCCAAGACAACATCCATGTCAAATACTGCCCTGCCCTCTACAGAGCAAGTACATCCAAACTCCCGGGAAACTAGTACACATCCAGGGTGCATCTGAACACCTCAGCTTCAACATCCCGCGCCCCAGCACATCACCGTCCAGCAGAGATAGCTGCAATGGATCACTGTGTGCTGCAGGATGACCTTCAGACTCCCCACCCACACTCAGGAGGCAGGCCACAACCCGGACCCAAAACCAACCTTGTACCACTGTCATCCGAGACCCCGTTGGGCCATCTCCGTGCATCCAACCTTGCCCTGGCCCCCATTCTTCACATCCACCATACTCCAGCATGCAGGACATAGTTCTCCCACCTGGGAAAACATACCTGGGACTCCCTCCCCAGGAACCTCCACATGAGCCATGACCTCTACGCCTTAATGATACTCTTCCAAATAGGTCTGCCCGCACAGTATTGCAAGCCCACCCTCAGCAGCTTGAGGCCATCACAGGTGAGTATTGTGCTCCATGTCTGCACTGAATGATACATTGTGACTAGGCTTTCCTGTTTTCAGTTTCTATTTTTGGTAAATTCTGGTGGGGTTTTTTCAGTGTTTTCAAGTGATTTCAATACCTTAAAAAAACAGTGGTTATCAGTGGTTTCACATTGTCGCGCCATTAAAAACTACAGAAACAGTGTTTTTCTGGTGTTTATGGAATGTTTTGCTTTTATTATTGCTTGCTTTCTGCACTGATAGAGCATCGTATATAGACAGTGTAAGTATAGTGAATATGAGGTCCAAATAGATTTTTGAAAATTAAACGTATTGTAGTACACCATACAATACTTCTTCAGGGAGTCTTTGGTCATGTATGCGCGATCTTTCCTTCCCATGTAAACTTCTGTAAAAAGGCCCTCTCAACATTGGCACTTGAGATGGGCAACGCCAAAACAGCCAGTACACAATTTTTTAACTCTGGCCACTGACATAGCTTTCCATGCCAATACTGGTTCACTTGAAGTTTGCGATTCTCGGGGCAAGTTCTGCAACATTTGCGCTGATCTGGGCGCTTATGCCCTCAGTTGTCGAAGCGGTACCAGTGATGTTTCATTGACTTCAAATGCCATTGGTGGTGAAGGGACATTTCTATGCATCATTGCATGTAATTTCTCTTACATTGTAAAATAAAAGTTCCTGAATTGCTCTTCACTATTGCTTTGCTTGCCAAGCGGTTAGCACTCTAACATGGAACATGTTGCAGTGCAAAGTCACTAAAGGTGTCGCCCAGCCTACTCTCAAGGAGATGTTTCACATCTACACCAATTATGCTGAACACTTGGCAGACAAGAGTGTTTTCCGACTCTCGTTTTTTTTATTATGTTCACTACAGCAGTTATGTTTTCCTGTAAAAATCTAAGAATGCAGTATAGTGTACTTTTTCACATCACTATCAATATGTGACACAAGATCCTCACATTTCTTGCCTTTGGCATCCTCACTCAGCACAAAATCTGAAAACAGTTGCCAGATGGATAATATAGCATTCATAGCCCCTTGGACTGAGAACCCTCAGCTAAGGGACACAGTTGGGATGGCTCTTTCTTTGATGCCACACAAAGCACAAAATGATAAATATTTAAATTTTACTTCTTGTGCATAAGAAAACAGTGCACCGGAATGGACTAAAAAGTTAATAGCATTACTCATTAACTCTGAAGACTGTAAGGATGCTTTCAGCATACCATCTAACAAGTGGCAAGGATCTCTTACAGGGAGGCACTTCAGCTCAGGTATCAATTTTGACAGGTCATCACAAAACTTTTTCATACACATAGCTGAATGACTGCAAACATAAACAATATCACTCCAATCTTTGTTGAACTTGGAAAGATCCTTTTTTGCAGAGCATTCCAAGTGACACTGTGTTCCATGTTTTCTAAAAGTCTGGTGTCATGTTTTAACCACTATCCCAGATGCTTGGTGATAGCACTCTTTTAACTTATACTTGTCACTATACCTTGCATTAAAGACTGAGGTGTTGGCAATTCGCCTGCTATCAATACTGACTCACTAGAAAGTGGGAGCTGATGTATTAAGGGTTTTTACCCATTCTCTTTGTGTAAATGTGATGACACATATTAGGAGATATTCTTGTGAAACTAGCCATTTTACCTATCAGTGAAAGAGCCAAAATATCAAATATGATTTAGATATTTCCTGCTTCTTTACAGTTTATAAAATAATTAAACAAGACCTAAAACATGCTTCTAAAACCTGCATCTTTAGACCAAAGACCACAAAACTGACAAAAAAATAAAAGAAAGAAGAAACAATATTTTAGTGGCATCCCTAAACAACAAACCTCAAGCAGACTAATGCTAGCCCAGACTTTCTTACTGCTAGCTTGTATAACAAAGTTACAATGTATTGGCCCCTTCAGGAAGAAAGAAAATTACTCTTTCACTCTCTTTTTCCTTTCTTCGAATTGCATTTAGTTTGTGGTTGTGCAGGTGTTTTTTCAGTGTTTATATGTTTTCACCGGTGAAAGCTATTTCTCTTTCAGTGGGGTTTTATCAGTTATTATAGGTTTAAACCTAAAACCGGACAGCCTAATTGTGACCCATGTGTGTCCTGTACCAAACTCAGATCCAAAGGTATGGATGGGTGGAGTTAGTTCAACACTCAGGCATAGTTTGACATTTACACACACATATGTTGTGGACTAATGCAAAATGACTGCAACATCTCATAATACAAATAAATCTTTTTATTTGCGGTGGGGTACGTGTTTTGGTAGATAAAATAAGGTGCTCTATCGGGTGCATGGAATCCAAAGTTCACAGGGAGAGATGGTATCCTTGGCATTTGAAGTCATCAGAGTCCAGACCACAGTGTTGGTCATCATTGGTCAGACTGTGACCAGCAAGTCCATGTGGCAGAGAATGTCATTGGATGTGGTGCTGCTGTTGCGCCAGAGGGCCAGGTGCCAGGCCAGGTTACCTGGGAGATGTGGATGGTCCGCTGCCTCTCACGGTCTTTTCCGTGGACGTCCCACCTTCCTCCGGGGACCCTCAGATGCAGACCTTGGCGATGTTTGGGACGCTCCGTCGGATGAATCCTCCTCCTCCTCCTCGCTCCCTGTGGCTGGTGCTGGTCTGCGCCTGGTGTCACAGGGAGGGTTGCCCATGTTGTCGGCGATCCGACAGAGTGAATGGCTTATGTCCCTTTGCACCGCCAGGAGCTCACCCAGTCTTGCCTCCATCCGCCCTTGGTGTTGTTGTTGACTGGCATGTTGTTCGGCCTGCAGGTTCTTCATCTCATCGAGGGTCCCATTCATCTCTGTGAGGCTCCCCACTACCTGGCTGATGCCCCTGGTGTCACGCCGGTATGTGTCCAGGATGTGGCGTATGTGTGACATACCAGTTCCCTCAGCTGGCTGGTCAGGTTCGCGCCTCCACCTTCCTCCACTCCCACCACCCCTGCCCACACGAGCCTGGCCTGCCGTTGTGGGCACATCGGGTCTACGGGACACCTAAGGGATGGCATTTGCGGGGTTGCCTCCTGGGTGCCCGGGGAACCTTGTCCCTCCTGGTCAGACTGGCTCTGTTGTTCAGTGCGAGCAGGGCTCCTGGGTGTCTCCTGGGATGTGGCAGGAATGGGGGTGGTGGTTGGCACAGATGTACCTGAAGCAGGTGCTGCAGGGGCTTGGGCACCAGAGGGTCCAGGTTGGTCGGGTCATCCACGGAGTGTTGAGAGTCATCGCTGCCGGTGGGATCATCTTCACGCCGAGCCTGGGATTGTGATTGTTCCCCCCCATTGTTGGGGGGAGATCCATGACTTTGCCCTGTGTGTGAGAGAGAGACAATGTCAATGCTGTTTCATGCGACATCCATGTTTCAGACATATTCAAGTTGGCACAGTTCCTCCAGGTAGTTGGATGTGCCTAGCATTCCTCTCAATGTCCACTTGTAGATGGGTATGTTGCGGGGGACACATTGATATGTTCTCCTGAGTGTTTGACCTGTAGAATTGTGGCTAGGATGCTTATTTGGCTATGGATTGATCTTGTTGTGTCACATGTCCATTGTGAGAGTGGATGAATCCGTTGCCTGCCCCAGGGGTGTGTGCTTGTGTAAGGGGGGGGTTGTGACCAGGCCTGCTGTTGTGTGTAATGTGATTTGTCATTGGGTCTCCCAGGTGATGTGTCTGTCCCCTCATGGTGCATACTGGCATGACAGTGAGTGTGAGTTCCTTTGCTAGATATCTGAGCTAGTGGATTTGGTGTTTGAGTGTACAGTGGTCACAGGAGGGCCTTGTGCTGCATAAAGCAGGGCCAAGTGTCAGCTACCTGTGCCTTGGGCATGGTGCAGGGGTATGTACCTAGGCCATATGGGCTGAGGGCCTTGGTGTCTGCTTCTCAGTGTCACAATGTGTTTTGTGAGGCCCACCCTCCCAGCATCCCGGACATCCAGTCTTGGGTTTGTGGTTCGTGTAGCCTGGGACATGGCATGGCCTTGCTTTGTGAATGGGGCATGGACATGTTAGTGGCATGAGCATGCTTTTTGAGTGTGGTTGTGTCCGGTGAGGGCTTGGGGGTCGTTGCGTGCATTTGGTGTATTTGGGGTGTGGATGCCATTGCCCCCATGTTACGTATGTAGTTTGTGTACTCACCAGGCTCTGCAACTCCTTCGACTCCGTGTACTCCCACCGGCGGAAGCAGGGCCATCACCTTCTCCTCCCAGGGATGGTAATGTACGGGTCTGCGGGGCAGCCCACCTCCAGTATTGTTGCTCTGGGCGTAGTCCTCGTTCATTTTGCGCTTGACTGCCTTCCGCAGATCGTACCACCTGGCTTGGCATTCATGCCTGGTCCTTCGGATGGGCGCAACAGCATTCACCTTATCGACGATCCTCTGCCAAAGGGCTAGTTTTTTGGGCTATGCTGGTCTGTCTGACCAATGTTCCAAACAGCTGTGGCTCGACTCTGATGACTTCGTTGACAAGGATGTCCAGCTCCACCCTTGTGAACTTTGGATTCTTGTCTGTGGGCATGGTGTGGGGTGTGGGTGTGGATGGTTGTGGGTGTGTGGGTGTGAATGTGACGGTGTGTGTGTGAATGTGAAGAGGGGGTGTTTGTGAAGGAGGTTGTGTGAAGGTGTGTAAGTTAAGGTGTAGTTAAGGTGTAAGTAAGGTGCAGTTGTTTGTCTGTGGGGTCTGGCAGCAGTGGGTCTGTTGCAAAGGCTCATGGGTTGTGTGTGTGGGCCCTTTTTATTGGTCCATTTGTGGGTGTGGCTGGGTTTGAATTTTTGGTGGGTGTGTTATAAGAGGTGGTTGTGCTTTTGGGCCTCTGTTTGCCTGTTTGGATGTGCCAGGTCAGACTTTGATATGTATTTTGTCATGTAAACGTGTTTTGTGGTGTTGTGCGAATCGAATTGACCCTCCTTGTGCTGTTTTACAGTGTCCTGGTTCTGTACGAGTCTTTTTCACGTAGGTAAGTTCCGTACATACGAGATGCTGGGTGAGGGTGCTGGGGTACGGTGTTGGGGTACGGTGCGTACAGGTACGGGGCTGGGGTACTGGCCTGGGGTGCAGCACGTACAGGCACTACGGTCCTGGGGTACGGTGCGTACAGGTACGGGGCTGGGATACGGGCCTGGGGTGCGGCGCGTACAGGTGGGGGGCTGGGGTACGGGCCTGGGGTACGGTGCGTACAGGTACGGGGCTGGGAGACGGGCCTGGGGTGCGGCACATACAGGTGCGGGGCTGGGGTACGGTCCTGGGGTACGGTGCATACAGGTGGGGGGCTGGGGTACAGGCCTGGGGTACGGTGCATACAGGTACGGGCTGGGAGACGGGCCTGGGGTGCGGCGCGTACAGGTGCGGGGCTGGGGTACGGTCCTGGGGTATGGTGCGTACAGGTACAGGGCTGGTGTATGCGCCTGGGGTGCGGCGCGTACAGGTGCGGGACTGGGGTATGGGCCTGGGATACGGTGCATACAGGTACGGGGCTGGGAGACGGGCCTGGGCTGCGGCGCGTACAGGTGCGGGGCTGGGGTATGGTCCTGGGGTACGGTGCGTACAGGTACGGGGCTGGGGTACGCGCCTGGGGTGCGGCGCGTACAGGTGCAGGGCTGGGGTACGGGCCTGGGGTATGGTGCGTACAGGTACGGGGCTGGGAGACGGGCCTGGGCTGTGGCGCGTACAGGTGTGGGGCTGGGGTACGGTCCTGGGGTACGGTGCGTGCAGGTACGGGACTGGGGTACGCGCCTGGGGTGCGGCGCGTACAGGTGGGGTGCTGGGGTACGGGCCTGGGGTACGGTGCGTACAGGTATGGGGTTGGGAGATGGGCCTGGGGTGCGGCGCGAACAGTTGCGGGACTGGGGTACGGTCCTGGTGTACGGTGCGTACATGTACGGGGCTGGGGTACGCGCCTGGGGTGTGGTGCGTACAGGTGGGGGGCTGGGGTACGGGCCTGGGGTACGGCATGTACAGGTGCGGGGCTGGGGTACAGTCCTGGGGTACGGTGCGGAGGGGGGGTACTGTGCTGACATACGGGGGTACCGTGCTGACATATGCGGGGGGAGGGGGGCTGTACGACTCGTATCCAGGCACAAGTTTACCCGTGTACATGTGTGCTACTGCGTTCGCTCCGTACGGGGCCTTTTACATGCGGTTGTGTATTCGGACGGGCTGTACGGATCGTACTTGCGCGCTCGGACTTCTGTTTTACGATTTGCACGTAAAAATGTCCGGCTCCCTCTCGTACACTTTTCCCGACGCTATTCGTATGTATTTTTAACATACGAATCGTACTTCGCCGTTTGTAGGGCACTTGTACGATTCGTACGTAAAAATATACGGATACGAGTCGTACGCAAATTTTTTTTAACGGATCGGAATCGGCACCTTTATGTGCAATTTCTCTTACTTATCCAATATTTCTTCTTTAACCGAATTTGGTTTGAACATTTTATTGATTGATTTTATGGATTTACTATTGATTTCATGCTGCTTATTTACTTTATGTGCAGGAAAAAAGCCTATTACATTTTGCAACAGCAACAAAAAGTAATTCAGGAATTCCACAGTGAAGCTGCATTTTACCTAATATCACACTGATTAATTACCTTTGAGGGAGTTGCTGTCTTGCTCTACACCAACCCAGGATCTCACTCACATCAAATGTTTTGAGTATATACTTTGGCACAGACATTCTGATAAAAATGACAACACCATACACATTCCAGGGAACATAGTAGATTTTAAATACAGGCAAATTAATTCATATTTATGTGTTATATATATAACTAGAAGGTGGGCAGAGAGATGGCTATTTGTTTACAACAGTCTTCTGTAGCATTGGAGAACTCATGTATATGGCATTTCTGATGTATTAAATCTACTAAAAATGTAATTCTGATTTCCAGTTCAGATTGAATAGTGTCTCAAGCCTTTTGTTACAAGTTCTAAAATCAGTAATATTTGTACATTGGAACAACGCTTGAAGTAAACACTGTTTGATCTGTTTCAAAATGCATCCATTTCACATCCTGGAACAGAGTTGTGTTGCTGTACAGAAAAGCAAATCATGGGAACTTGAACTGGTTCTAAAAATACAGGCATTTTTTAGAATACAAACCTTTAGATGGTGGTTTACATTGGCCCTTCAATCACAAATATGTTACCATTACTTTTCTTGGGGTTAGCATAAACTGTACCCTTGTCCATTTCTACGATGTACTTAAAGGAAGGCTGATTATTTCATTTAAGTGCATGCCAAAGCTCCAGTGTTTCCAAGTGAACAACACTACCATGTTGAACCAAAATAATATCATTTCAATGAAGGAAGTGGCCCGATTCGGGTCACTCGTATCACCTCTCTGCCTTCCACGAAATGAAGAGTCGGTCAGACAGTAGAGAATACAAACCAATAACAGTTTATTCAAAGTTCGCTCAGAGCAGAGCCCTGTCTGCCCAGCCGCTAAGAGTGCTGCAGAGAGAGTCTGACTTCAGCAAGCATAACGATACATTATGTACATTTCAGAGTCAATGAAAACACGCCTACCAGGTAATTTCCCAGAGAAATGCAGCTGGACAGTAAATTACAAAGGAGTAAGTTTTAGTTCTGAAGCTGGGCACACATTATCTATCAGTCAAGGCCATTCCGCCCGTGCCCGCCACTAGACAAGTGGGAGAAACCTTACATCTAAAGGAAAAGTATGCGCTAATAAGAACAATGCATTTGTTAGTGTGGCAGAACTCAGCTCCAAAGACACATAACCTAGAGAAGGCCATTTCCGAGAATTGACAGAGAATTAGTTTTGATCATAATACAAAATGGCGCCGGTACATAACTTACGTAATTTTATTCTAACATCAAATAACCTGGCATTAAAATCGAACACTACCAGCTGGCGCAATTGATACTTCAAATTTTGAAATTATGCAGGGAATGTCGACCAACTTAACATACATATTTCTTTCCTTTTGTCAAATACTTTATGTTCTGTTCTGCTGATGTTGTCCTGTAGGAAATTTTGGTGAGGCCCAAACTGGTTTGGGTTCCATGAGTTTTCATTTATAGGGGATATTGGGCCAGATGTACAAACATGAGGCCTACCGATTTCTTAATTGAAATCGGCAGTCCTAATGTATGAAATATTGTATTCCCATAAAGCGATTCCCAGTAGGTCACAAATCAACCTATCGCATCAATCACAATCTGCGACTAATTTAGAATCACAGCCATCACAGGCATGATGACTTGCTGAGTATAGCAGACTACCATGTCTGTAATTGCTTTATAAAAACGCAATTTTTTTTTTTAAATGTAGCCCATTATCCTTAAATTAAAACAGGATGTGTTAAAAAGAAAACACTGAAACTTTGAAGTTTCACTTTTTAAGTGTAGGCAGTGGTCCTTGGGAAAATATTATTTCAACATTCTCAACATTACCAAGGAGATCCCTTCCCACTTTCAAATGGAACTACCAACCCTTTTTAAATGGTGATAAAGTATTACTGTTTTGCGCCTGGAATTCGGTCGCTAAACAGTAATACATTCCAAACGGATAGAGTATTTACAAGGGAAGCTCAAAACACGCCCCTTCCAAAGACCAAATGGTAAATGCAAACAGCAATTTTGTAACATGTTACTAAATCACATTTTGTACATTCAAAAAAAGCATTTTTCTGCGAATTGGACCTTTTTTCAACTGGAAAAATGCTTTGTACATCTGGCCCATTGTTTGACAGTTCATGCTAGTCTCTTCCTATTGCAGCAAGACCAAGAATGACTTGCATACATCTGATTCCTGTCTGAGGTGGTATTGTAGTAAAAAAAAGATAGACTGGAAAGCAGCTCCCAGTAATTATCAGAGGCTTAGGTTAATGTAATATAGTGCTGATGCATAAAACAGTGTTGTTATTGCAAATACTGTAATTCTCAAATTTACACTGTTCTCAAATGAGTGTTTTGAAATATATAATGATCATTTTAGAATTCAGAAAAGTCTTTGTGGCTCCTAAAAGGGGGTTTGCTATCTATTAAAAATCACAAATTAGGTGTACATTGATTTGAAAAGAAAGTATATTTTGTAAACCCATTTTTTTAAAAAGCTGACAGTGTTCATTAAAGGGACAGGTGCTGCACTCAACAATAATACAAAAGCTAATGCAAGGACCTCCAACTGCTGACCACCATCCTCCATTCACAGCTAAACGCAGCCAGACACAGTTTTTAACTTTCTTAATTATTACTCATTTGGCCAGTTCTTTTGCAACTGCCAGTGAATGTACAATTTGCATTACAACCTTTTGTTATATATGTTGTATCATGAATTGCATAGCCATGTGCAGACCAGTCGGCACATAAATTGCACATCTTGGCTTCCACATTGGTTTTCGCACAGCAAGTCCCACGTCTTAAATCATGTTACTTTAATTACATTTGAGACAAAGATGTACAGATTTATGCCCGAAGATATATAGTTATATGTAAATTAGATGTTTACACTGTAATACCGTATACAGATGTTCTATCTGTCTGCACACATAGAGCCACCAAAATATTGTTCAGTTACCCTGGGCAGCCCAGATGTAGATACTGAAAATGTGCCCAATTACATTTTTAAAATTAAAATATATTTGTTGGACTTGGCCCTTTCCACAGGATCATCCCCAAACGTTTTACCTTTGCCCTCCACTCCGCTGAAATAGTTTTGTTGGCTTTAGGACTCTGTGCACTTTACCACTGCTAACCAGTGCTACAGTGCTGTGCTCTCTCCTCTAAACATGATAATATTGGCTAATACCGAACTGGCATATTTAGCCAACTTATAAGTCCCTACTAAAGTGGTAATATATATACCCAGGGCCTGTAAATTAAATGCAACCAATCGGCCTGCAGCACTGATTGTGACACTCACTTAAGTAGCGCCTCAAACATGCCTCTGGCCTGCCATTGCACAGTCTGTGTGTGCAGTTTTTAACTGCCATTTTGACCTGGCAAAGTAATCCTCTTGCCAGGCCCAAACCTTCCTTTGTAATACATAAAGGTTGCACCTCAGTTAGGGCCTGGACAGCCCAAAGGGCAAGGTGTACAGCATTTGAAAAGCTGGACATATACTTTTACGTTTCACATGTCCTGGTAGTGACAAACTCTTAAATTCATTTTTCACTACCGGAAGGCATAACATTAGAGTTACCTTATTATATTTTATAAGTGTAATTTCCAAGTGGGAAGAGTTAAGTAGTTAATGTTTGGTGTCTCTGGAATCATAATTTAAAATCCCAACTGTTAGTGAACTCAGATTTTAAATTCTAAAATGCCCCTTTTAGAAAGTTGGGGGGAACAAAGCAAAAACAAAGGGGATGATGGACGGAGTGTTGAACATTGCAAACACTCACCCCCAGTCAACTGATCTGGGTTTAATCCATCATCATTCTTTAGTTCACTCCGCCACCCCAGTTCAGATATGCAAGTCAGTCTGATGGGGACAGTCCAGCCCGAACTGCCAAGCCATGTCTTCCCTGGACCGGAAGCAAGCATCCTGGGACCGGTTTCTGGCTAATCAGCCGTCATCAGCCAGGCTAGCTTGAATCCAGTGGCAAAGTGAGCAAGGGACCAACGTCTGGGCATACCCTGCCAACTGCCGGTCTCAGAATGCTTGTTTCCAGTCCATGGAGGACCTGGCTTGGCAGTTCGGGCTGGACTGTTCCCATGAGGCACAGGGTCAAGACTGATTTGCATATCGTTGGGTTCATACTGGAATGGCATGGTGAACAAAGAAATGATGGATTTGGGCCCAGATCTCTGTACTGGGGTGAATGTATGACATTGTTCTGCATTCTGTCCATCATCTGTTGTTTTTCCATTTGTCACCCAGAGTGGGATGGGTATGCTCAGACGTAAGTCCCGTGCTCTCCATGCCACTGGAATCAAGATATCCTGGCTGAAGAGGGGTGAAACCCTGAAACCGGTCTCAGGATGCTTGTTTCCAGTCCAGGGAGGACCTGGCTTGGAAGTTCGGGCTAGCGTTCCCATGAGGCACAGTGTCAAGACTGATTTGCATATGGCTGGGTTCATACTGGAATGGCATGGTGAGCAAAAAATGATGGATTTAGGCCCAGATCTCTGTACTGGGGTGAATGTATGACATTGTTCTGCATTCTGTCCATCATCTGTTGTTTTTACTTTTAGAAAGTTGGCATTTACTTGCATTGGCCATTTAGTGCCTGCAGTCTGTCTCTGGTCACATGACTGAGTGTAGTTGGCAGTTGGGCTTTGTGTATTCCTTCAAGACAACCACACACAATTTCAGCTTAGGTGTAACTGGTTGGGCCATCACTGGTAGGATGGGAAGGAGGAGCTGGGCACAGCCCCACGTGCACCTGTCTCTACACAAAGGCCTGCATACCACCCTTAGTGACTCTTGAACCAAGGCCAGGACGGCAGGGCATCTGTGCACTTCAAAGGCATACCTCTGGAAGCTTCTCCCCACTTCAAAGGCACAAACATGTTTAAAAGAAGGACCTCATCCACCAACTCTTCAGTACGCTTCTGAAGCAAGTCACAGCTAACCCGTGTGTTCACACAGCAGCATGGATAACCCACGGGGGACAGCCAACATGAAGGCCCAGCCCAGTCAGCTCTTCACACATGTTGGCTACAGCCTGCAATGATTTCCTTGATCCCGCGACACTCTCCAGCACAAACTGGACTCTTGGAACAAAATTTGAGAAGGGACTTCAGCAGGACTAATCCAGCCCGCGCTCAATCACAGTCATCCTCAACTTTTGACTTTGACCCAGTCTAGTGTGACCAGATAGCCATGGTTGGCACTTTCTGCTTTTAAGTGCTATTTTACAGGTTATTCTTCAAAATTACATAACTCTGATTCTACTGATTGTATATTTGTCATTTTGAGCATTTTTTATATTTATTAAATTAAGCACTATTTTTCTAGCCTGATGTTGGATCATTTTTGTGTGGTGTTTTCACTGTTTGACGTGTTGCACAAATACTTTACACATTACCTCTAAATTAAACCTGACTGCTCTGTACCAATCTACCAGGGGGTGAGCACAGGTTAATTTGGGATTTGCTTGTGCCTTACCCTGACTAGGATGCACATGCCCCAGTTAACAAGTAACCCAATTTACAACAGTATTGTATGTTAATTTGCTTATATGTACCACATTTCTTCTTGTCCGTCATGATGGTTTCACTGTTGTTTTCAGTTCACACCATGGCTTGGCTAAGTTTTCACTAAGAAAAATCAAATACATTTCCATGGTTTTTCCCCATAATACAACAACCCTGATCACCCCCTATGCCACAGAGCGGGATATGATCATGACGATCATGTAAACCAGGGCCACATTTGCAGTTGTGAATTTAGAGTCATGCTACAGGAAAATTATAGCAAAACCTCTCTTAATGACAACAACTTACTTTTTAATCCCAAAACACTCTGACCACTGGAGCTAATTAATTTCCTTCACAAATTTATGTTCATCTTCTTTGATGCCATAGAGCTTCAGGACTTGTGATACAATGCCTGCCAATTTATTTGAGAAATCAAAGGGTAGTAAAGGAACATACATGGTATATGACATACACATTGAAATACAAGTGAAGTGCCATGAGGAAACACACTGAGTTATCTTATTGATGTCTTTTACAGAGCTCTAGTATCTGATTTACTTCCATTGGTATCTCAGCATTTTACCCATCCTCTGAAACAAAACACCTGCAAGGAAGAGTGATCATGAAGAATGTGACTTATTCAATCAAAGTAGGATGGGTTATGCAGATAGTATGTTCTTGCCCATCACTCTCCAGAGAGCATTCTTTACCTGGTTGTTCCTCAGGCTGTAAATAAAAGGGTTAAACATGGGAGTTAAAATGGTGTATACCATAGTCAATATTTTGCTGTCATTAAGTAAGTGAGGTATAGTAGGTTGAATGATATACGTCAACATGCCAGTGCCATAAAAGAGGGTCACCACCACCAAGTGAGAGGCGCAGGTAGCAAATGTCTTTTGCCTGCCGTTGGTGGAGTGAATATTAAAAATAGCAGAGACTATAGGGATATAGGAGACAAAGACAATCAGGAAAGGGAGCACTCCAACAAAGAACCCCTCTACAAAAATGACAAGTTTATGGACAGATGTGCTGGAGCAGGATAACTTAAGGAGTGCTGGACTCTCACAGAAAAAGTGGTCAATGAGATTTGGCCCACAGAAGTTTAAGGTGGAAACTAGGACTGTGTGTAATACAGAATTAAGCCCACCAGCTATCCAGCACCCAGTCAAAAGGTTAAGTTGAACCTTCTGGCTCATGAGAACAGTGTAATTCAATGGGTGGCAAATAGCTAAGTACCGATCGTACGACATAGCAGCAAGAAGGAAGCATTCAGTGATGATGAAAATCTGAAACAAACTCATCTGTGTGATGCAGGCATGGAATGAAATGGGCCTCCTCTCTGCAAGCAAGTTGTCCAACAGCTTTAGGACAGTTGTTGACACGCATAAAATATCAAGGAAAGAGAGGTTTGCCAAGAAGAAATACATAGGAGTGTGAAGCTGGGCATCTATTATGATGAGGAACATGATGGTGAAGTTGCCCAGCAGCGTTGTGATGTAGATGAGAGTGAATGCGCTGAATAGTAAATGCCTCAGCTGAGAATCATTGGAGAAACCAACCATGAAAAACTTTGTCACTGTGGAAGCATTTTCCATAGCTTTTTTTAAGGTTGTCCTGCAGAGAGATTGATGCTGTAAAACAAAAATAATAGCATTAGAAATTAGAAATTGATTGTAGGCAAGAGCATCAGAAAAGTAGTGTATTATTTAGAGTCTGATAAAATGAGGAACTAACAAAAGTTAGAAGATTTATTGCCAGCTCAACACTCAGCTCACTCAGCTCCCCCTCCTCACTTAAAGGTGGGGAGAGCATTGTATTGCAGATTGACAAGCCACACCTTGCTCTGAGTTAGGAAGCACTATGGTCCTGGAAGACCACTGCTGCCAATGGTGTCAGAGGCTTGCATGCATTGGAAGGGCCACTCAATGCCATTGCCTCCATTTTGTCCTTGCCTGACACCCCAGAATATTACCTCAAGAGCACGTCCATAGGTTGATGAATCAGAGATGGTGGAAAACTTCCATTTTATGAGACAATGTGTCCACTGTATAAGGCATATCAAAATACAGTCAATTTTACACATCACAATGCACTCAATTAGTTATAGATTATAGATAGACTAATTAACTGACTTCTTTTTACATAAAGATTAAAAAATCAATGCCATGAATGCTCTCAGAGAGTTGAATATTCAGAATATAGGCAACATCCCTAGAAGCATCAGAATATCTTGAGGAAAGCTCTAGCTCATCCCCAAAATCAAGGATTTATATATACATTTTTCATGCATAGGAAACAATCAACTTCAGAAACATCATCATGGGGTGAGTGTGAGACCTGACAGACCCGAAAGAAGTCTTCCCCCAAACATTTTGCCTGCTTGCCTCATATTTCGCTGATTCATTATTGTTGGCTTTAGTGCATGTGCTCTCTTACCCAAACATGGTTTGATTGGTACATCTACAATTGGCATATTTAATTTATTTATATGTCCCTATTAAAGTACATTACATGTGCAGAGGGCCTGTAAACTAAATGCTACTAGTGGGAGTTCAGCACTAATTGTGCCACCACTCAACTAGCCCTTAAACATGTCTCAGGGCTGTCATTGCAGAGCCTGTGTGTGCAGTTTACACTGCCAAGTCAACTTGGCTTTTAAAACCACTTGCCAAGCAATAAAATCCCTTTTTCCTACATGTAAGTCAGCCCTAAGTTAGGCCCTAGGTAGCCCATATGGCAGGATGCAATATAATTAAAAGGTAGGACATGTGCTTCTAAATTTAACATGTCCTAGTAGTGAAAAACCCTCAACTCACTTTTCACTACTGTGAGGCCTACTCCTCTCATAGGATAATATTGGGAATGTTGTATTACATTTAATAAGCTGTCATTCTTAATACAGAGAAGCTAGATCTTTTATGTTTAGAACCTATGGAATAGTAATGATAAATCCTCTTCAATGGCAAAATCAGATTGATTGTTACTATTTTGAAGAGGCCACTTTTTCAGGGAGGCATTTTCCTGCTCTTAGCAGTTTGGTGCCTGCTGTCTGTCTCTGATCACTAACTGGGTTGGGTGACAGCTGGACTTTGTGTATTCCCTCTAGACAGCCACACTCAAAGGGATCTTGGATGTGACGTAATTGATCTTCCTAGGAGGATGGGAGGGAGGAGCTGGCTGCAGTCTCACATTTACACCTAAAAAGGTTGTGTCCTGTCTACACACAAAGGGCTACATACCCCCCTGCAGTTACTCTGGAGCCAGGGCAGAAAAGGAGGACCTATGTGCACTTCAAAGTCACCACCACCTCAAAGGCACAACTGTATATAAGTACTGAACCTCTGACATCATCAAGGCACTACACTTCTGGACCTTAAACTACTCTGACAGGACAAAGAACTGCTGTGCTAAAGGATTGCCACTCGCTGGACTGCTACTGGAAGACTGCTGCCTTGCTGTGTTGCCCTGCTGCTCTCTCTGACTGGGTAAAGACTGGACCTCCATCACTTGAACCCAGAGTGACTCCAAGGGCTAGCTGGCTAGCCTCCTGATTTGAAGTCTCAGGGACATAAAAGACTTCCACCCCTGCTCCTTGATTATTGGAAGTGAGCTTAAGGTGCTTGCTTCAGAAGAACCAATGGATTCTCTGCTGCGAGAGCAGAATCAATGCATTGCCGTTGTTGCAGGAACATCGCACTCGGAACTAGTGCATAGCCATTGGAACCCGCGCATCGGAACCACTGCATCGCCATCTCTGCAGGGAGACGTTTGATGCATTTCCTTGACTGTGTGTGGCGCATTGGCTTTGGAACTATCGCATCTCAGAACCCACGCATTTTGATCGGAACCAACGCATCGCCATTGTAGCCTGGAGGAAATTGTCACATCACCTTGACTGTGGGATCAACATTAACCCATCGCTCGGGTATACCCTGCAACATCATTGACTCAACCAGGATCAAAGTACTTTTGTTCAACAGGCCTTATGAGGTCCCTGTTTGACTTTGTTCTGGTCCGTTGGGACCAGCTTATTGCTTCTAAGCGCTATGATACAGTTTATTCTTCAAAAATGTTCTACTTATTGGATTGTTGACATTTTGGTCTTGTTTTTTTTATTAAATTAAGAGCCATTTTTTGAACTTGGTGTGGAATCTTCTTTGTGTAGTGTTTTCACTGTTCTACTGTTTGATGAGCTGCACAAATACTTTACATATTGCCTCTTAAGTTAAGCCTGACTGCTCTGTGCCAAGCTACCAGAGAGTGACTTACACTGACTAGGATTGTGATTACTGCTTAACCAAGTCCTGACGCCAGTCAACCAGAATCCAGTTTTTCTAACAGTGAGCAATAGGATTACATTCTCAGCAAATCTGAGCACATTATCATAAAAAGTCATACTGCCTTAGCGTCTAAGCATTATCCCAATACATAAATATTGTTCTGCCATTTCTATGCCAATGTCATCTACAACAGTAAATTATTATTTTTTAATGAATACAGCACAGTGGGCTAGGTGAAGAGCCTTGTAAAAGTGCAAAATCTTTGTGTTTGTAGGAAAGTGGATTATTAGTAGGTGGGGGCATTCCCCTTCAGCTAGTAATGGTATAACAATCAATATTAGGTCCAGTCAAGTCTCAATAAACTAATATTTGTTCAACCCTTGGTAGCTTAGCAAATGAGAAGACAGGCATAACTTAGAAGACAGGTATTTGTAAACCAATTAATATCGATGTGAGGGGTCAGGATGTCTTCTTGCCAGGAATTCTCGGCAACCAGTGAAAGGAAAAGGAGGCAATCATACTATTTATGTACGGAACACTAATTTAAGAAAACCTTGTCTCTTTAAACAGACGGGTACAAAGGGAAACTCTATCCAATTAGAGCCCCAGAGGGATGGAAGAAGGAAGATAAAAGGCCAGAAGGCAGCAAGGAGAAGGATGCCGACAACAAGGAGAAGATGGTCAGCGCTGCGGGAAGTAGTGTAGAAGGAGGATCTAAGGCAGAAGTTTCGGGAATGAGAATGCTGTTAGAGATGTGGGAAGTAGACCCAAGATTGCCAGAGACCACCAAAGTCTCCGACAAGGCAGATGATGACTCCCAGCCTGAAGACAAGCAAGAGGATGTGGAGGCGGGAACCGAGAAGTGGTGGCTAGCCCAGGAGAGCACCCGGGAGCGTTGCAGTCCATCTGGCTGAGTGACAAAAGGGAACTGAGAGGGAGGGAGAAGGGGCAATCCCACGGGAAACTTACATGTGGTGTCTGATGATGGCAAAGGGTTTTCAAACTACCGGGCACATCAAGAAAATCAGCAACCTGCATGGTTTGCCTACAAGCTACCTACAATAATAAGTCAGGAGACTTGCCCCCCAAAAAAGGAGGAAAGTTAAAGGACAGGTTTTTTCACCTTCTCTTTCCATCCACATATTCCCTTAATACTTCTTTCCTGTGGGCACAATATTTATTTTCCCTTTTCCATTCTTTTCCCTTTTTGATTCCACAAGAAGGGAGACCACATAGAGGAGTGAAAAGGGTATACCTTACCAGGACAGACAGAGATGGGCACAATAATTTGAGCAAAGAACAGATACACCTGGTGTCATTACTTCTGGTGTGGGGAAAAAAGAAGAATAAAGCAAATAAGTACTCATCACTCACATACCTTGTTTTTCTTCTTGTTGCTTCTTCTGATACTCCGGGGACAGCCACCGGCATGGAGAGACTTGAAAGGAAGATTGGAAGAAACTGAGTCACCTAGGAAAGGACTTTTCTCATGAATGTATAAACAAAACAGCCTCCTTGTGTTTACGTTCGACCCAGGTTTCTGAAACCACCACCATCACCAAAACAGTCAATACGTTAAAGAAACAGCACAATACAAACACAACACTAATTCATAAAAATTGAAAATAATTTTATCTTTAAATGTAGGGAACCGGAGATAGGAATATTTAAAAATTAAATAAAAAGAATTGCATTTTAGAACCAAAAATCTTTAAGCGCCAATTGCAACTATGCGGTCGTGCTGGACAGGGACAGAGTTTGTTTTAGGCCGACTGTGGGAAAACCTGACCCAGGGCTTGTGCTCTGATTAAAAGCACAGAGTAATTAGGTGTAATTTCAATTGGTACTTATGACCTACCTGTAAATCCCTAGTATGTAGGGCATGTAGGTCTAGAAGCCCAGTAGATGTAATGTACTTAAGGGCACACTACTGTGGTATCTGATGTTATTTTAAAAGCCACCGCTACCTTACAGGATGCTTTTAAACTTAAATTATGTGAAAAATTGGACTTTGCAATTAAAGGTACTTCCAAAGTCTCACCCCTAAAGCCTCCTCTAAGTGCCCCAGGGGAAGGGTGCCCTGCCTTGTAACTATTAGAAGGGACATTATAAAATATGTTGTATATGCCCAGGTGAGGGAAAAACCGCCAATTTTGTTTTTTCCCATTGTAGTACAATGGCTCCATAGACTAACATGGGAATACTTTATTAAAGTGTAACTACTGAAACAAAGGAGCTAGAGACTATCAAAATGATAAGATAAATCCAACAACTTGCCAATGTTAGATTTATTATAACTATCACATAAAAGAAATCATAGAACTTTATTTTCTGTAAGCCAAAATCCAGCCTTCCAGCAGCCCTGCTTGGTCCGCCTTTGCCAGGCTAATCCTAGCAGCCTTAGTACGGTGTAAAGTGGCCTGACTAGAGACAAAGGATTACTGCAAAGCCAAAAGGGGGGTGGAGTAGCCAAATTGGTCTTCAAAGAGGGAATGACAGTTTACGGCAGCACAGCCCCCCCCCCCCCACATCCTGCACTCCCCGCCAAACAGGAGCCCCTGTAATTAGTTTAGCTGGGGTCTGCAATGGGAGTCTAAGGGAAATTTAGTCACACCAGTGGTATGGCTTAGCCAGATGTTAACCTCCAGGAGAAAGTTTCTCCATTTTTGATTTTGGAAGAATAGTGCTTTCTGAGAGCAGAATATGCAACACTTTGGAGGAGGCTTTCATACCTGAGAATAGCATTCTTGTCGAACTGACAACATTATGCTTCTATTATTACAATGACATTGTACGTACTGTTGTGGTTTCATTTGCTATTTCTGTAATCAATGATGTGTTATTTGCATATGTTGCCTGCCTGGTTAGGAAACTTCTTCGTATTTTTGTTATATTGCACGTTACCCGCAACTTGTTTTCTGCTCCTTATTCTGACTGACATCTCCATTCTGCTCCTCATCCTACCATTCTTCCTTTCCTTGGAATAGAACCCTAAGTATGGGTAAGAGTAAAACACCGGTACTGCTTAGGGAAAGTCTCTGCGCCTATTTGCACTTTATGTGTATGCATCTGTGAGTGCACCCAGGGTTCACATTATCTGCACATTCTGTATGATGCTGCCTGTGGATTCAGTCAGTTTCAGTTGCATTCAGCCTCAAACTTCCCTGTGGGGGAGGATCACAAGGGGGTGTAAATACTGTACTTATTGTCATTCTCACTGTACTGTCCTCTTATATCTTCAGCTGAAAGGACGCCGGTCACACCGTTATCCAGCATCTACAAGTTATTTTCTTATCTCTTACTTGTGAACGCTTATGGTGAGGTGGTAGCAAATTAAATGTTCTTTGAATGCTGCACTGCACAACGTGCTTTAATTAGCAAAGCAGGTTGCTGGCTGATTGAATGTTTGACATACTTCTGAGTGTGATGTTCATTACCCTTCTGTTACCTGGGGTATGCATTGTAAAATAGCTTGCCGAATTCCTTGGTTTTATTATGCTCAGTATAACTGACCTGTTTGTAGACACCATAGGGTTAGCTGCTTCCACTCCCCATAATGGGTAACGCTCTGAGCAAAGGTGACCTCAATAGCAGTCATGAACAAAAATAGAGGAACAGGGGCTTTCAAGAGACAGGTCCAGCAGACATGCTCAAGGACAAGTGGATCACAAAGTGGTATGCAGTTCCTAAAGTGAAAAGGAGGGACAAAAGAAAAAAGAAGGTCGAGGAGAGGAGGGAAGATGGGGGAACCCAGGTGCGAGAAGGATCAGAAAGGGCAGATATCCAATAAGGAGCAAGGGCACTCACAGACCCCGAAGATGTCATGCTTCATCATAGAGCAGCTCCTCGTTGGGCCGACGCTGCAATGCCCTCAATAGCAGTCACCCTGCCCCACCTAAAGACTCCCCTGCCTTCCAAGTGGCCACCCACCAAGGCCTTAGTGCAGGCATTCATCTTGAAAAATGACACGCACTAACAGATTGCAGTTCCCATTGGCAGGCACGTATGATATGGCTGTACAGTCATATTTGCGACACATACTGATTTTGAGAGGGAAGATAATTAGGCCATTAGAATGGGGAGTCCTTCTGGTTGTGGGACATGACGTTGCATGAGTTGAGAGCAACTAGTGACGTGTAGGACAAAGTGCACAATGAATTGTTGGCATTGAAAAAAGGATTTTTGCAGAGTGTGCAGGACTGGAAGATTATTGAGAATTTGAGGGAGCACCAACTAGATGTTGTTGGGTTCTTTCCATCTATTCCTGTGGTAAGTGCACAGCCACAGGACAAGGTAGAGGAAGTAGACCCTGTGCTGGAGGGCATAATAATGGGTAGGATGAGAGGCCAACAAAGGATGGCCTCACACTCCTCGTCAGTAGTAGAACAGACTGAGCTAACTGATGCAGAAAAAGCTCAGAGCTGCACTGGGCTCTGAAACTAGTAGAAGCATAATACATCTTGATTACATCTCAGACAGCCATTCACTGGCAATAATATGGAAGGAAATTGGTAAGGCTGTAGAAACATTGAATGCAAGGCATGCTAGACTCCTGCAGCTATATGAAGCAAGGAACATAACACAGCCACCATTGATTATTGCCAAGTGGCACAAAGTATATGAGGATGAAAGCACAGAATATATGCTAAACTGTGCCAAATGGCTCACACTAATACTGGACAGACAGCACGCGACATACCAAACATAGAAGAGGCATACGGCACACAAACACAGGGCAGGAAGGGCAGCCCATTATCACAAATTATAGAGCGAGCTACAGCTGTTACCGCACCACCCTCCCCAGTCACACAGAGAAGATTTTTAAATAGTGGCAAAACAAAATGTCCAGCACTTTTAGATGAACTAATTGAGAGAAAGTTAGAAATAACCCAATTTCTATCACTGTATATCAGGCAATGACATGAACCTATGTTGTGTCTGGTGTGGGATAAGTTAATAAAAAGGGGCCCTCAGGCCCTCCAAGCTTATGCCCATCACAATGAGGGCAGGAGCACGGAGGATATGGTAACACTCACTCCCCTACCACAGCCATACAACTGGAACATTTCTATGTTTAGCTTCCAGGACTCAGATCTACCAGCCTGGGAGGACACCAAGATTGTAGATACTCTGCAGTATGCAATTGACAAACTGCATCAGTGGAAACAATTGATGAGCTCCTCAACAACAACAGAGGTGGTAAGCTCACAGGGGAATGTTTCCACATTTCCAGTAATTACCAAACCTGCCTTAATATTGCCCATACAGGAGGTTCCCTCAGCACAATCCAAGAATGGGGGTGACCTAGGCGCCCCCACATATATTCATGTCTTCTGATCTAGGTCAGATCTCATGTCATTTACAAAGGATTTCCTAAAGCTGCATGAAGAGCCTTGCAAATAGTGCACAGATTTGAACAGAGTGGCAGTGATGGGGGGTTATTGTGGAAAGAGCTGGATATTTTTATTTAATGCCATAGTTCCAAAATATTTATAGGAAGACTGTAAAAAGGCAACTAAATGGCCAGTGTGTGAGCCACCGAGGGGAGAAGGGGGGCTGCCAGTTGATGAGGTACAGTAGAAATATAAGGCTGTTGTATAACTCTTTTAGGATAAAGTGCCAGTAGACAGGGTGGATTGGTCCAAAATAATACCCACTAGGCAAGAGAAGAGTGAGAGTGTAAATTCCTATTTTACCACCTCTTGCAGGTTTACCAGCACAATAGCAGTATGTTATATAGATCTCCGGGAATTTAATCAAGGCCTGGAGACTTAGCAGACTTTAGGGTATCAATGGCTAAATTAGTATCATCAAGGCTAAAAACAACAGGAGCAATAACTACAGTAGAAGTTGTATTATCTGGTTTTGCACAGATGTCTAGGCTGCTACTACTCCCTAGGTCATTACAGTCCTGCGGCATAAGGGGTAGAATCATTTTTGCCTTGTTCAAAAGTGACTTATAAGTGTGTCTTGCTTTGCTAATTTTGGTCTGATCACCATCTAAGATAGCCAGTCTCAGCGAGATCTTAGTTGATTTACATACTTCATCAAACCACTTTGTCTCCTTAGGAGAGTTGAATTTCGCATGAAATACATCTTTATAAAAAACCTTTTGCAACTCTCCAAACAGCCAGTTTTGTATGTTTAAAATAGGAATTTAGACATAACGTTTGGCCAAGTGACAAAGCAGCAATTATTGGTTACATGAGGGGGTGGTGCTATAGTTGTGCAAATATTATTTTCTTGCCTCAAAGATTTTCCCATAAATGTTGCTTCCATGGAGTTATGGTCACTATCAGATCTTGTTACCACTTTCATGTCGGTCAGAAGAGACCATAATCTTACATCAACAAGAACATAATCTGTAACGCTAATGCACTCTCCTCTCTTAAAAGTTGATGCCTCTCCACCACCCTTTTCATGGCAGTTAGCATGCCATAAGAAGGTTGGTGGAGAGGCAACAAAGGGGGCCCTAATTGGGCCCCTTGGCACACCTGGGGGCACATGCGGGGGCACACGTAATGCCCCCCTGGATTTTGTACCCCGAGTTCCTGAATGGTGTGTCATGTATGGTACACCATGCAGGAAGGTGTAATCAACACTCTGACAGCGGCAGTCTCTATGATATTCTCTTCTATGAGCCTAACAGACCATGGCTGTCAGACTGCTGCAGCACCACCCACCAGACCAGGATTGAACTTGTAATCTGGCAGGCAGCCACACCATGGCTTTGACGGTCTTACAGCAGACGGTGCGTTGGCACCACCGATGTAGGACAACAAAAATTGTAATCAGGCTATAAAAAAGAAAAAGTAAAGTTGATGGTGACACAGGAAAAGTTTTCTAGAGGGGAACAGAACAGGGTTAGAGGAATGGAAGCAACAAGGGTCTGGGTCTGGGAAGAAATGATAGAGCATTCCATTCCTTGCACTGCAATGATCCTGGGCATTGGAAAGCTGATTGTCCCCTGTTGAACACCAGGTCTCAGGGCCTAAGGCCCCAGAGGCAGCATGCATATTGGCGAAATGCACCACCACCACCCTACACTCAGAATACATTTGACACAGACCACAAATGGCAGGGAGGACCAGAAACAACACAACCACGTTATGGCCTGATAAACGCACCACCACCACCTCCAAGGGTAAACAGGGATCAGTGGTATCCAGACGATGACCTGGCCGGTGGCTACCTTTCATATCCTCCACAACCACAAAAGACATACTAGGGGTGCCCAAGATTGCAGAACTGCCTAATATCTCCAACAATCACAGTGGACCAGGAGGGTCGATATGTGGAGGGGACTATACTACAAGAAGGTTCCCTCCCTGTTCAACACCGCAGCTACACGCTCAATGCTGAGGGCATCTGAAATGCCAGAGGCACCACTCTTGGGTGCACAAATAAAGGCAGTCGGTATGACAGGACAACCAGTAGATGAGTATTTGACGCAACCTTTGAAACTATTGGTGCACCCCATCACTGTTCAGCACCAATGCGTCCTTAGCAGATGTTGCCCTGAAAATTTGATGGACAGAGACTGGCTGTGCTATTTACAGTGCACCATCTACTGTTCACCATTGGGAGATTTTCAGGAAATGATGAAGAATTGACTGAAGTTGAAGGCGCAGAACCAGTGGTACCACCGAAGCTATGGGACTCTGTCCCAAGTGGTGTTTGAGCATGGAGAGCTAATGATTTGGGGAGGGGAGGGTGTTGGATTATCCGCCAGTACAGATAAGGATAATACCAGGGGTGCAACTACCATGGGTACCCCAATGCAAGATATCTAAGAAGGAGGAAGAAGAAGGTATAGCTCGAGTGATAAAAGACCTCCAGCAGCAAATCAGGGCATAATAACAGAAATATGATAGAGTCCCTGCAACTCCCATGATACTGCCTGTAAAGAAGGCCTCCAAAGAACAGGATGGTGCCCCTGTGTACAGAATTACCCAAGATCTCTACTAGTTGAACAAAATAGTGATCCCATCATTTCCTGTGGTTCACCATCCTGTCCAGAATCAGCTACCCAGTTCACGGTATTGGATCTTAGCTCTGCCTTCTTCACCATCCTACTTCATCCCAATAGCCACTATCTTTTTGCATTCTCATTCCAGAGGAAAAGGTACACCTGGGAAAGGTTGGCACAAGGGTATACTGACTCACCATCTATTTTTTTCTAATGTGCTAAAAACTGATTTAGATTCCATAGAACTGCCAGGGGGATCCACCTTAATCCAGTACATTGATGACCTACTGTTGGCCTCACCCTCACAGGCAGCCTGCAAGGAGGACACTGTGGCCCTCATGTGCCATCTAGCATGGAAGGGCTACAAGGATTCCTCAAAGAAACTGCAGTTCTGCTTACCAACAGTACAGTACTTTGGCAATGAATTGTCCACGCGGACCCGAAAATTACTACCTGACAGGGTTTCCACCACCACATATTTTCTACGCCCACACACACAGAAAGAAGTGCAGGCCTTCTTTGGGGTGGCGGCTATTGCAGGCAATGGATACCTTTTCCTTAATTGTGTGCCCACTTCAGGCTCTCAAGCACAAGGAAGTGCCCGACCAAATGACATGGTCCCTGGACTGTGAAAGAGCCTTAATTTCACTGAAACACGAGCTGAGTGTGGCTCCCACACTGGGCCTCCCAGATTACAAAAAGGAATGTCACCTGTTTTGTCATGAGAAGGGAGTGTGCTCACTGGAGGTGCTGGCAAAAAAACATAGATCCTTATACCGACAAGTAGCTTTATACTCTAACACTTTACACCCTATCCCCACAGCCCTCATATCGTGCTTGTGGGCAGTAGCATCAGCAGCTCTGGTGGTAGAACAATCTGAAACTGTAGTGCTGGCACACCTTTTGGTCCTACATGTTCCACACACAGTGGAAACATTGTTAACAACTAACAAGACACAGCACCTGACCAATGCGCATTTCACAAAGTATGAATTGACACTGCTAGCACCATACATTATTACAAAAAGGTAAACCACCCTGAATCTCACCTGTCTGCTACCCAATGAATGTGATAATGATGATCCCTCAAGTGATGACGCTTTTTATGATTGTGTGCTTGCAATTGAGAGGCACACCAAGGTGATCTTAGGAACACACCATTCCCAGATGGTGAAGGGGACCTGTTTGTTGATGGATCATGTAGCAAAGATGGCAAAGAAACAATGCAGGCTTCCGATGCAGAAGTCACAGCTGCAAATTTGCTGAAGGGGGCAAGACTGCCAGCAACTAAGAGCACCAAAGCTGCAGAGCTTGTGGCGCTAAAAAGGGCATACATACTAGCTGAAGGAAAAATCAATCAATCAGTGACACTTATAAAGCGCGCTACGTACCCGTTGGGTCTCAAGGCGCTGGGGAGGTGGGGTGCCGCTACTGCTCGAACAGCCAGGTCTTCAGCTTCTTCCTGAAGGAGAGGTGGTCTTGGGTCAGGCGCAGGTCGGACGGGAGGGAGTTCCAGGTCTTGGCGGCCAGGTAGGAGAAGGACCTTCCTCCTGTAGTCGCTCTTCGGATGCGGGGGACGGCGGCGAGGGCGTGGTTGGCTGATCGGAGGTGGCGTTTGGGAGCGTAGAAGTTGACTCGGCTGTTGAGGTAGCTCGGGCCTTGGTCGTGTAGGGCTTTGTGTGCGTGGGTGAGGAGGCGGAAGGTGATTCTCTTGTTGATGGGGAGCCAGTGAAGGTCTCTCAGATGACCGGAGATGTGGCTGGATCGTGGGATGTCGAGGGTGAGTCTGGCTGAGGCGTTTTGGATCCGCTGGAGTCTCTTCTGGAGCTTGGCGGTGGTCCCGGCGTAGAGGGCGTTGCCGTAGTCCAGTCGGCTGGTGACGAGGGCCTGGGTGACGGTCTTCCTGGTCTCTGAGGGGATCCACCAAAAGATCTTTCGTAGCATGCGTAGGATGTTGAAGCACGCCGAGGAGACGCTGTTGACTTGCCTGGTCATGGAGAGGGAGGAGTCCAGGATGAAGCCCAGGTTTCGTGCATGGTCTGTCGGTTTGGGCGCGGTGCCCAGGGCGGGAGGCCACCAGGAGTCGTCCCAGGCGGAGGGTGAAGAGCCCAGGATGAGGACCTCCGTCTTGTCCGAGTTCAGTTTCAGGCGGCTGGTCGTCATCCACTCGGCTACCTCTTTCATCCCTTCGTGCAGGTTGGCTCTGGCGGCGGCGGGGTTGTTGGTCAGGGAGAGGATCAGCTGGGTGTCGTCGGCGTAGGAGATGATGCTGAGGTGGTGTTTGCGTACGATGGCCGCGAGGGGGCTCATGTAGGCGTTGAAGAGGGTGGGGCTCAGTGATGATCCTTGGGGGACGCCGCAGATGACTTCGGAGGCCTCTGACTTGTACGGTGGTAGGCGGACTCGCTGTGTTCTTCCGTCGAGGAAGGAGATGATCCATTCCAGCGCCTTGTCCTGGATACCGATGTTGCTGAGGCGCCGTGTTAGGGTGCGGTGGCAGACCGTGTCGAATGCCGCGGAGAGGTCTAGGAGGATGAGGGCCGCTGTTTCTCCCTTGTCCATCAGGGCTCGGATGTCATCGGTGGCGGCGATGAGGGCGGTCTCGGTGCTGTGTTTGGCTCGGAAGCCGGACTGTGAGGGGTCGAGGGATCCGTTCGTCTCGAGGAAGGCGGCCATCTGCTTGTTGACGGTCTTCTCGATGACTTTGGCTGGAAACGGTAGAAGCGAGATGGGGCGGTAATTCTTGAGGTCGGTGGGGTCCGCTGTTGGTTTTTTGAGTAGAGCGCTGAGTTCGGCGTGTTTCCAGCTTTCGGGGAAGATGGCGGTGTCGAAGGATGTGTTGATGATGTCTCGCAGGTGGGGTGCGATGACAGCGTCGGCCTTGTTGAAGACGTGGTGAGGGCAGGGGTCGGTTGGTGATCCGGAGTGGATGGAGTTCATCGTGCGGATGGTGTCTTCTGTGCTGATCGGGGTCCAGGCGTGGAGGGTGGTGGTGGGGGGGGGTGGCAGGTCGGTCGTGGTGTGCGTTGGTTGGTTGTTGAAACTGCTGTGTATGTCCGTGATCTTGTTGTGGAAGTATGAGGCGAGGGAGTTGCAGAGGTCTTGTGATGGGGTGATGTCGTTGTTTCCTGCTCTGGGGTTGGAAAGCTCTTTCACGATGTTGAAGAGTTCCTTGCTGTTGTGTGCGTTGTTGTCCAGCCGGTCCTTGAATGCTGTTCTCTTGGCGGCGCGGATCAGCTGGTGGTGTTTCCGGGTGGCCAGTTTGTAGGAGGTCCTGTTGTCCGGTGTCGGGTCCTTTTTCCAGGCTTTCTCGAGGGCTCGGCAGTTCTTCTTGGAGCTCTTGAGTTCGTCGGTGAACCATGGGGCCTTCTTGCTGGCGGGTCTGCTGGGCGGGGTCCTCAGCGGGGCGAGCTCGTCCGCGCAGGTGGTGATCCACTTCGTGAGGTTGTCGGCGGCCTGGCTGGGGTTCGCTGAGCTGGCAGGAGGGTGTTGGCTCAGGGAGGTGGCGAGCTGGTCTGCTGTGATCTTGTTCCAGCTTCTGCGGGCGGTGTGTTGCTGGTGTTGGTGGGTCGTCGTTCTCTTGAAGGTGAAGTGGACGCAGCTGTGGTCCGTCCATTGAAGCTCTGTGGCGTGGCTGAAGTTGATGTCTGTGCTGGATGAGAAGACGGCGTCGAGTGTGTGTCCGGCGAGGTGGGTGGGGGTGGACACCAGTTGCTTGAGTCCCAGGTTGGCGAGGTTGTCGAGCAGGGTGCTGGTGTTGTGGTCGTTGTTGTTCTCCAGGTGGAAGTTCAGGTCCCCCAGGAGGATGTAGTCGGCGGAGGGGAGGGCATGCGGGCTGACGAAGTCGGCGATGTCCTCGCTGAATTGCGTGCGTGGTCCAGGGGGTCGGTAGATCAGGGTGCCTCTGAGGGTGGTGTTCGGGTTGGTGTGGATCTGGAAGTGCAGGTGTTCGGCGCTGGTCAGGGTGTTGTCGGTGCTGGTCGTGAGACGGATGGTGTTCCTGTGGATGATGGCGATGCCTCCTCCCATCTGGTTGGCGTTGCGGTCCCTCCGGATGATCATGTAGCTCTCTGGGATGGCGATGGCGATGTCGGGAGCTGAAGAGGCGTTCATCCAGGTCTCCGTGAGGAAGGCAACGTCAGGGGCTGTGGCGTCTAGGAGGTTCCAGAGTTCGATGGCGTGTCTGTGGACGGAGCGGGTGTTGAGCAGGATGCACTTGAGGTGGGTGCTGCTGGTGTTCGGCTTGGCGGGTGCTGGTGCGGGGCTAGTCCGGATGCAGGAGAACTTGCAGGCGTGGCAGCTGAAAGGTCCGTGGGTGTGTCGTGGTGTGGCTTGATGGCATTCTGGGAGTCGGCCGGTGTTGAGTGCGATGAGGGTGGCGGCGGAGTACGTCAGGCGGGTCGGTCGGGCTCTTCGGGGGCCAGGGGTCCTGGCGCTGGTCGCGATCCGGTCGCGGACGGGCGCAGACGGGCTTACCTTTGGCGCGCCTTCGGCGCACAAACGGCGCGCCCGCTGCGCGTGACCGCTGCGCGTTCGCACGGTCGCCATTTAAGGCGAAGTGCGCGGGTGGGCGGGGCAGCTGGGAGGCGGGAGCGGGGAGGGATACAGAAGAAAAAGGGGCGGGGACAAGCGGCGGTGGCGGGAAGGGAGGGCGGGGGGTGGCGCGGTAGGCGGGCAACAAGGAAGGAGAGCGCACACTTTAAAATACAAACAGGCAAAAATAAATGACAAAAAACGGGCAAAACAGAGAAAAACACAGATCGGCAAGACAAGCACAAATGCTTGACAAAACCAGGAAAAAAGCGGCAACAGCACTCGCAGCGGCGGCAGCCGGTAAACGAGGCTCAACGAGGCAGCAGGGCAGGCAAGGGGCACACGCAGCAGCTGGTGGCCGTGCGGCGCGGGGGTGTCCCACAAGTGGGTCACACTCACCTGCGTCGCACGGTCGCCATTTAAGGCCAAGTGCGCGGGTGGGCGGGGCAGCTGGGAGGCGGGAGCGGGGAGGGATACAGAAGAAAAAGGGGCGGGGACAAGCGGCGGTGGCGGGAAGGGAGGGCGGGGGGTGGCGCGGTAGGCGGGCAACAAGGAAGGAGAGCGCACACTTTAAAATACAAACAGGCAAAAATAAATGACAAAAAACGGGCAAAACAGAGAAAACACAGATCGGCAAGACAAGCACAAATGCTTGACAAAACCAGGAAAAAAGCGGCAACAGCACTCGCAGCGGCGGCAGCCGGTAAACGAGGCTCAACGAGGCAGCAGGGCAGGCAAGGGGCACACGCAGCAGCTGGTGGCCGTGCGGCGCGGGGGTGTCCCACAAGTGGGTCACACTCACCTGCGTCGCACGGTCGCCATTTAAGGCCAAGTGCGCGGGTGGGCGGGGCAGCTGGGAGGCGGGAGCGGGGAGGGATACAGAAGAAAAAGGGGCGGGGACAAGCGGCGGTGGCGGGAAGGGAGGGCGGGGGGTGGCGCGGTAGGCGGGCAACAAGGAAGGAGAGCGCACACTTTAAAATACAAACAGGCAAAAATAAATGACAAAAAACGGGCAAAACAGAGAAAAACACAGATCGGCAAGACAAGCACAAATGCTTGACAAAACCAGGAAAAAAGCGGCAACAGCACTCGCAGCGGCGGCAGCCGGTAAACGAGGCTCAACGAGGCAGCAGGGCAGGCAAGGGGCACACGCAGCAGCTGGTGGCCGTGCGGCGCGGGGGTGTCCCACAAGTGCATATATATACAGACAACCAGTATGCATTTGGGGTGGCACATGATTTTGGGCAGCTGTGGGCAATGAGACGATTTTGCATCTTAGCAGGTCAAAAAATACAGCATGCACCACTGACCACGCACCTTCTGCAGGCCTTGCTCTTACCAACGAAAGTAGCAGTCATAAAATGTGCAGCTCACACCTCTTCCAAAGACTATGTTTCAAGGGGAAATGCATTCATAGACGGGGAGGCTTAGAGAATAACGTTGACAGGATGTGAACATGCATTTGGTCAGATCACCTCCACTCCACAGGTGACACATAAATGATGATTCTATGTATTTTGATCCTAAGTATATTCAAGGGCAGGCTGGGGTGGAGGAGCAGGAAGAGTGGAAGAAGGGAGGATGTGTGCAGACAGAAGAGAGAGTGTGGACAGATCCTAATGGTAAGATATGTTTGCCAATGATGACGCTCTCCTCTATGGCCTGTCTCTTTCATGGCTCTTCACATTGGGGCATAATGGAATGATTCAATTTTTTTCTAAGTGTTGGTACAGCACCAATTTCCACCAGCATGCTGAACGTTTGTGTAGATAATGTACTGTTTGTGAACAATTCAATACAGGAAACACAGGGTACACAGACTGCTCCTGGCCCTTTTCCGCCTCAACACAGACCATTCAAAAGTATGCAGGTGGATTTCATCGATATGCCTACAGTCTAGAATTATAAGTATGTGTTGGTCAATGTGTGCATGTTTAGCAAATGTATTGAGGCCTACCCAGCAAAGAACTCTGATGCACAAACGGTTGCTAACTGCCTCTTGAAGGGACATATCCCACATTTTGGGGTCCCTGTGCATTTGAGTTCTGACAACGGACCAGTGTTCATCACCCATGTGATAGGGGGAATATACAGAGGGCTGGGGGCCACACGAAAATTGCATTGCGCATATCACCCACCAGCAACAGGGGCTGTAGAGAGAAAAAATGGTCTGTTGAAGAACAAACTAGGGAAGATCTGTGCATCCACTGAACTGTCTTGGTTTGATGCACTACCTTGAACTTTGTTGTCTATAAGGAGCACTCCTAACAGTCACAAAACTGAGCTCACATGGCACTCTCTTTGGCTGTCCAATGCACATTCCAGGCCGCATGTCTGTTGTTCCTCTGTCAGTATCAGATGATTTACTCTAGCAGTACTCTAAAAGACTAACAGAGATATTTCATTATCTTTGTCGCCAGGTGCTGCAGGCTCTTCCTAAAGCAGACAACCACCAGCTCACAGGCCCTAACAGGCGACTGGGTCTGGGTGAAGGCTCACACCAGACAACACTGCTTCCAGCCCCGATGAAAGGGGCCCTACCAAATTCTCCTCATCACTGCAAAGGCCGTCAAGTCCAAGGGGCTGACCTCTTGGACCCACTGCTCTCACGCCATGAAAGCATTGGAACAAAAGCAGGATCCTCCTGCCCCAACCTCACTGCCAGTGGTAGCACCAGATGGACACCATTACAAATTTTGTTCTACTGAATGTGCCTAATGGAAAGGTACCACTGTGTGTCTTCTTTGTGAAGGGCTGTTTGTGTTGCACACCACCGGGAAACAGAGGGTGCAAGCGGGTCCTGTTCATTGTTGGGGTCAACCTGACCTGACAACTGGAATATCACACTCGACACTGAGGGACTGCTCATGCTACACATATACAGAAGCCAAGAAGTGCAAGTGGGCCCCATTGTTCACAGTATCTTAGTGGTAGAAGTGCTGGTAGCCTCTCGAGCCACAAGGAAAAAAGATACCACCAGTTAGCACTGTTGCTCCTTTCTATATACCACACGTACCAATGCCTGGAACAATGCTGCACAGAATGCAAAAGACAGAGGCAAAGTTGCCTTGGGTGCTGGTTGCAGTATGCACCCACATTCCTGGCATCATTATCACAACATTCCCTTCCTAGATGGACCAGAGACACTCATGAACAAAACTGAAATGCTGTACCAAGTACCTCTATCAGATTCATCAATGTTAAACGAAATAGGAAAGCTAAAGGGGATGTGAAATGAGGAGAGGACAATATGGAACGAATATAAAGAAGCATATAATGAAAATAAATGTGTACAAATGTTGAAAATGTATGTGGAATCAGTTTGTATAAGGATGATATGTCTGCACACGTCTGCTAATATATGCACAAGAGACAATGAGCTATTTAGCCATTCCAGTAGAAACGTATGTAGGGTGCAACGTGGTGAGGGAGATATTACTCACACAGCATAGCATGTCTCCAAAGCCTGCATGGGTAGGGCATCCATATAAAGGCATCACAACGCCTCCTGCAGGGCCATGTGGAAGATTACCGTGCACACACATGCAGTCAAAACAGGGAGAGCAGCTGCTGCTGGACCAATTTAGAAAAAAAACAAGCAACAAGGGATGGGCAAAGGAAGAATGAATGAATGAATGAAATTGTATTTATATAGCGCATGGCCACCCTGAGGGCTCCAAGGAAGAAAACCAGAAGCTTGGAATTCCCCAAGAGACAAGAAGGCAGAGGTCCTAGGGGTACCACAATTAAAGATCCACAACATAGTGACCTCACCCTGGTGCATAAGGTACGCCAAGAATGACGGCTCAGTTGGGGCGGCTCAGGGGGAGACACCATGCATCATAACAAGGTTAATTAGTATGGAGGGACCGATGGGTTGCATGGGAGATCCAAAAGTAGAAAAACCAAGCATATATGTCGGTAACAGCAAGTGTCAACATTATGCCAACCTAGAAGTTAGTGGGACTCAAGGGGTTGTTCTTTGTATGTGGAAGATCAGCATACATCCAGCTGCCTGCTGGTTGGTATGGCAGGTGCTGCCCTTCATTGGTATTACCACAAATTTCACTTGTCACTAATATGTGACTGATAGGCCACCAGACAAGCCCAAGGGTCCCCAAGTAAATGATACCCACTTGGATAGATGACATAATAACAGGTATGAGCTTCATAGCACCACCTGTGTTGATGGTCTACTCCACCTATAGGGTAGACCAGCGGGCGGAACAGATTGAGAAATTGGCAGACTCCATAGCAGCAGCCCTGGGAAACATACCGGAAGAACTTACTGCTATGAGGGCAGTAGAGATTCAAAATTGCATTGTACTAGACATTCTTTTAGCCTAAGAGGGCGAGGTATGCCACATAGTACACCATACCTGCTGTTCCTATATCCCAGACAATAGCAATGATATCAGCAAGGCCATTGTACACATCCGAAAGGTTGTGAAGGAGGCAAAGGGAATACATATGGCTAGCATATGGGGAGCCGTGGGAGCATGACTTAGCAACTGGGGGTGGTAGCATTGGTGGCCTTGTGTGTGTTCATACAGGTGTGTCCTACATGCATAAACATACTCCTCACTAGCTGCTGCAGTAGCGCACCTTCCTCTTTGCGTCCCAAAAGACTCAGGGAAATAAAGAACCAGTGCATGAGGAGTGAAAGTCACAAGGCAGGGGTGAGAATGAAATCTTTTCCAATGAAGCAACTTGTATAAGGTGTAATTGGGTATCACAGAGAGGGATGTGAACTTGTGTTTTAATATCATGCCTGGAATCCATTTTGTCTTGTTGACCAAGGCCTGTACAATGAAATGCATGACCTTTGATTAACTATTTTCTTGTTGCAATCGACAAGCTTAGAACGCAACATGATGCAAGGCTTGCTCAAGAGACAGCACTTGTGATTTATTTTAGCATGCTAAATCAGCAATAATATACTATTGATGGAGGGAACTTACTGTAATTCTCAATCTTGGAAATACCCAACTGTCACAAATAAAGGCATGTGGAACCCCTCATTGTATATTTGCTTATCATGCACTAGTAATCTTTTCTGATTGTGTTGTGTACGTGTATAAGTTTAATACTGTAATACTGTGCCTGGAGTGGTACATGTTTTTTTTCATTTTACAGCTCAGCATTGATAGCGCTGTGCTAATCCTATGATTAAATACTTTGCTGTAGAAATTGCAACAGAAGTTGTCCCTTTCTATCTCTGCATGGATAGCACTGTGCTAATACTATGCTTAAAAACTTTGATAGAAAAGCAGACATTTGAGGTGAGCAAATTTAGAGTGTCGCTGTTGTTGAGGGTGCACTATACAGGAGCTGCCTTCCACCTAAACTTGGGAACTACCCAGAGTTCTCTCCTTTTTTTGCAAAATTTACGTGTCACTCTATGCCTTCAAGGTTATTGTTTTGACTTATACTTGGTGCTCCCTTGTCTCTGGACAAAGCTAAACCTCTCTGAAGAGCTGTAATGACAGTGAAACCTGTGTCAGGGGTTGCTTTTATTCATTTCAGGTTGGCTTGGATGGTATTTTACCAATCCAAATCTGTAATACTGTGCCTGGAGTGGTAAATGGCTTTTGTCATTTTACAGCTCTGCATGGATAGCACTATGCTAATCCTATGCTTAAAGACTTTGCTGTAGAAATGGCAAAAGGCTTTGTCCCTTTCTATCTCAGCATGGATAGCACTGTGCTAATCCTATGCTCAAAAACTTTGATAGAAAAGCAGACATTTGAGGTGAGCAAATTTAGAGTGTCGCTGGTGTTGAGGGAGCTCTGTACAGGAAATGCCTTCCACCTAAACTTGGGAACTACCCAGAGTTCTCTCCTTCTTTTTTGCATAATATATGCGTCACTCTATGCCTGCAAGGTTTTTGTTTTAAGTATAAATAAATTGTGATTAACTTCTCTTTTTGGACACTTAGTTGGAGTATGGTTGACAGACAGCTGTCCCCGTGTCACGGTAAATAAACCTTTATGTCTTTGCATCATTTGATGGTTTCTGTCTATGATTCAATCTAGGCTTCTACACAGGGAGGGAATATTGCAGCCTGGCGGCTGCCACTGTAGCAGCCCGTTCTCCCAACCTTGCTTTCCTGCACCTAGGAAAAACCACCTTCCATCGACTCATAGATCTCAGGGACCTCATAGGGGCATACCAATTAAAGGCCTTCATGAGGTAATATTGCCCCTGAAAGTGGACAGCCTTATAGACCAAGCAGAGGGCTTTAAAAAACACCCATTTCTGAAGTGGTAGCAAGTGTAGGGACCTCAATCCCTCCCTGACTGAACAATGTTTAAGCACTCTCAGGACCAGGTGAGCACCCACATTTTGAATGGTTTGAAGCTTATTTAGGGAGAACTGGTAAACATTTAAATATAGGGCATTGCAGTAGTCTAAACGAGAGTTTGTAAGCACAATGACCACTGACACCCTAAGCTCTTTAGGGAGAAGCTGTAGAATTGTCTTTAAGAGCTTGATGATCCAGAAGCAGGAGCTCACAGTTCTATTCAACTGGGTGTCAGAGGAGTTATCAAAAGTCACACTAAGATATTTGGCCACGGCCGCGGGGGTAGCTATGTTACTACACATTTCTGGCCACCAGTGGTCATTCCAAATGCAACTATCTCTTCCAAAGACCAAGATCTCGGTTTTCTCACCATTCATTTTGAGACAGTTATCCCTCATCCACCTGCTGATCTCCATCATGCAAGCCCTGAACCTGTCAGCCATCTCTTCCCATTCATCAGAGATGTGAATGATGATCTGAGTGTCATCCACATAAGATGGTTCCAGAAAGCCAAAAGAGCACACCAGCTTCGCCAAGAGGGTCACATATAAATTAAATGGGGTTGGGCTTAAGGAAGACCCTTCAGGGACCCCACAGGGTAGCTGGAAGGGAGGAGCTCTGAATTCCTCACAGCTGACTGTGAGGGTCCTGTCCAACCGGATGGACTCAAGCAAATTGAGTCCCATGTCCTTCAGCCGAGTCTGACGCAGCCTTTGCACCAACAGAGATATGATGTCAAAGGCTGGGGACAGGTCTAGCAGCACCAAGATAGCCGCACCACCCTTGTCAACTTGCCTGCGAATGGAGTCAGTGGCCACTGTGATTCCCCCTGAACCCGCTTTGAGAGGGGTCCAAGAGTTCTTTATCCAGGATAATCCAGAACGGGACCCCTGGCCATTCAGCACTTCCCTAGGAAACCCAACCTAGCAAAAACACTCAACAATTGCTTGTGCTACTACTGAAGTGTTCATACTGGTTAGCATTACCACCTCAGAATACCTAGTTGCTTAGTCTACAAGAACCAAGATGCACCTATGCCCTTTTGAAGTTGGTAGTAATGGTCCTACTCTATCATTTCCAACCCTAGTAAATAGGATATCAATAATAGAAAGTGATCGCAGTGCGACTTTCCATTTCTCAGGAGAGTTTACCAGTTCACAATTGCTATAAGAAGCAGAAAAACACCTGCTATCTCCATATACCCCAGGCCACTACATTTTCCTCAGGAAATACTCTTCCATTTTTCTCTTCCGAATCGAGTCCCCTTTCAACTGACTATGGGCAAGCCACAGCGCCTGTTGCAGGAATGGTAAGGGTTCAATTAAATGCATTCACAATGTGATATAACAAACCTTTACTGACACAAAAATAGGGGCATACCTGGTCCTGTTCCTCTGGGGTCCTTTCCATGTGTTGCCCTGAAGCTACATTGGGGTCGCCACTGGTTGTCTGTGGAAGAAGATGCAGAAGAATCATTACCGTAACAAATACTTCTCAATATTTTTTTATGTTGCTGTTTTTCGGGTCTGGGTTTCTAGTGTTTTAGCATAGCCCTTCTATCTCCTAACTTGTTTCTTTTGTCTCCCTATTTTTCGCTACTAAAATGTTTTGAAACCAAGGGTGGCCGGTCCCTATGATCATGTCTTCCACCAGATTAGGGATAACCCCCAATTGTATGCTATCTGGCTCTCAACCACATGGCACCTGCACTTGGGCTGTGGAACATTTTGTCCTTCTCCCCATGGACACAAGTGATAACGACTGACTGGGCCTTTAATGAGGCAAGAGACCAGTCTTTTGTCTAGGGTACTTCTATGCTCATCAGAAGAGCATCTGGCCATTTAAGATGGGTGGATGTACAAACTTTATCCAGCTAGTTTTTGATTTTCCCATTCATCTTCTCCACTATGTTAGATGATTGGGGACCGTAACTACAATGAGACCTTTGAACAATCTGGAGAACTGTACAAATCAATTTTAGAACATAATTTTTAAAATGATTTCCATGATCTGTCTCAATTGAGATTGGCAAGCCAAATCGTGATATCAATTCTCTCAACAAAAAAATGTGGCAGCTGTCATATCTCTACGAAGGATAGGCCATAATATATTTAACCCCTTCGGTGCTCATGACGGAACGGTTCCGTCATGAGCCACGGTTGAGCTGTGCTCATGACGGAACCGTTCCGTCATGACCACGCCCGCGCAAGATTCCGTCAGCACAGCGGCGGAATCTGCGCAGCATGGAAGGGGTTAAGAAGCAGACAGACAATCACAAGAATGTATTGAAGGCCATTGTAACTGGCATCCCAATGAAGTCTGCTTGGATCATTGCAAATTGGCCCTCTGATTTGCCAGTGTGAATCATAAGCCTACAGTCCTCTTTACTTGATTATTTTTCTGACATAATATTAAGGGTGGGTGGAGCAAGTGCAGTTGTTCTGCGCAGAATTACATGGAGTTCCATAAAAACTGTGGAATTCCACAGAGTTCCGCAAGCGGGGCAGAGTTACTCCACTCGCCCACTCCTGGCTTTTTGAGCAGCAACATAAACGTGCCAAGAAGCCTGCATGCATACCTTGGACCCATTAAGTGTGTACCTACAGTTCTAAATATCTTTGGGATGCTCGAACATCGGGTGCAACACCTGCAACACTGCAGAGAGCACCAGAGCATACAGACTGTTGCAACAGCATACATATGCAAAATTGCAAATCGGGACCGAGTGTCCTGCATCCAGCAGACAGGGGCACAGACCTTGGCGCAAGTACAGAAGTCTGTCAAAGGCTGCACCTGTGCTGTAGCATGTTGCAGATAGCTAAGTGCAGTAGCAAGTGGCAGGTAGAGCAGGGGTGGGGAAGAGACAGGCAGAAGCAGCCAGGGCAATAACCAGATGTACTGCACACATAGAACCACAACTCTGAGGCAGATGGTACTTGTGCTGTGGTTAGAAAAACAGGCAGCGGTTTAAATGCAGTAGATAGCATGGTGGCAGAAGTAAAGAAGACACTGACAAAATCAGGGTAGTAACCACAAGAAGGGGAGCACAGTGCTCCACGGCAGGCCCCCTCACCCCTCATCTTCTACTGTTGAGCTGCAGGCAGCCCGGCGCTCTCGCTTCTCATGCTCTTCACGCGGCAGCCACTCCTGCTCTTTGCAGCCATCACTGCACATGGAGGGGCTGGGGCTGCAGTGTCCGTTGACTGTGGGGCCTCATAGAGCACTCAGTCACTCTGCAAAGACTGAGTCAGCATCTTGCTGGAGTTCGCCCACTGGTGGAAAACGTTGGACCAAACCAGGGAATCAAGCTCAACTCCTTGTGAAAAGGAGCCCAAATCAAGAGCTACCAAAACCAGCCCCCCAAAAAAGGAACGTATAGGTGACAAGTGGTGGTGGGTGCCTGCTGGTAAACTCCCCTACGCAGAGTAGGTGGAGTTTTTGGCAAACTCTGCCATCCAAGCAGAGTGCGGAGTGACAAAAACTCCATCAACTCTGCCAGCGGAGCAGACTTTACCGCCCACACTTACATATTATGTATGGTGTTCAGACAAAATATTGAAGTAAAAATATTGCCATACCAAAATACCATGTTGAAAATATCGTGATATGAAAATATCATCAGCAAGTATAGCGTTGTCATGAATATAGGACCTGATTACAATTGCGGCAGCCGTAAGACTGCCGCACTCACGGTGCCGGTTGTCCGTCTGCCGTATTACGACTACATGTAGTCGAAGTGGTGGAGGACCACTGGCTGCACCTGGGAATCTCCATTCCCTGGAGGTGGGGGAGCTGTGCCACAATACAATATTTTGAGCGGGACTGGTGCAGTCCCGCTTAGCATATTACGAGTTCTGCCACCGCCAGCCATTTCATGGCGGTAGCCTCACCATGAAAAGGCTGGTGGTGCAGGAACAAAGGGGGCCCTACAGGGTCCCCATGCCTCCAGCCATGGGGATACATTCAGGGGGGAACAACATGTGCACCCCCTGTCTGTATTCCCCCTAGGTTCCAGCACGGCATGGACGTCACCGTCCATGCAGTGACGGAACTTTTTTTGCAGTTCCCATTGCTGTGCCTATTTTCTAGGCACAGCCATGGGAAAGGCAAAGGACTGACCACCTTACACAAGTTCAACTTGTGATAAGTGAGGCAGTCCTTGCATGCGTTTGGTGGTGATGTGTTGGCAGAGAACTGGTGTGACACCGCAAAACTCGTAATCGGGCCCCTAGACTTTAAGGTAAGTAATATCGATTTTTAAAATATTGAAGTCATTAATATCCTTTGCAAAAATATAGTTGTTTAAAATATCGTTTTTCAATTTATAGTTGTGTATTTTAGTATATATTTTAAATTTATATGATGTAAAGGTTTTGTGCAATTTTTTGTGCCGTAGCAGGCTGTGAGTATTTAGGGTTATAGGATGGGAAGTAACTTAATTATAATACATTAATGATTATTTTTTATTTAATGTTATATATTTAATTGATATTTATTTATGTTATTTGTGCTGTAAAAAAATTTCTAACATGGTTTCATGTCGGACAGGCTGGCATGGAAACCATGTCGGAAACGTGCATTGTAATCTCAAGGGTGGAAAGGCCCACCCTTGAGATTACTAGCCGGCTCCCGACTAGCAGACGGGCTCTCTGAGCTCGTCGGAAGCAGCTGGATTGACCTGCCAGTTTCCTTTCCGACTGCCTCCATCATAATGAAGTGGGCGGAAACAAAACCGAACAGCCCATTATGATGCGGCCCTCAAGGCTCCGACCTCAGGTCGGAGCCTTTATGTGCTGCATTGTAATCGGCCCCTATGTCTTAAGTCCTGAGCCAGGTCATGTTTTGTAAGATCTGGAAACAACTGACTTCGAAAATCCTATGATTTGATTTTAAACACTGACTCTCCAACTATGGTTTAAATTGCAACACCCTCTGATTTGTAATAAATCATGCAGTTCATCTTGCAAAGCAAGTCTCTGCCCCACGGATTAACAGGACTTGAATCACATAATATGAACTAATGATTGTTTTCCATTGATTCTGTTTTAATTGGAACATCTGCTGTAACCTGGTTAACAATCTGTTTTTTATTAATGCCTGCAACTTGTACTTCTCTTTCAGCGAGGAGTAGGTTTAGAACCACCACAGAATGAACTGTAGAGGGGCTAACGTCAGTATCAATTAGAAATGATATGGAAGTGCCATTTACCTCATCATCTACATATGGACCACTCTGATCTAACTCCAGGGCTGCATCAAACATGCATTCCTCCTCCCCCCCTCAGGCACCATCACTGGAATTAGTCACTGAGGAAAACTGAGGAAAATCATTATTTAGGTTATTCTGTACCCTGAACTGTAAGACATTTCATTTCTCATGGTTTGCTGCATCACTGGAGATGCAGGAATATTCATACAGAAATGCACATGATTTAGCACATTCGGTATAGGAGCTGATTCGGATAGGGTCATCGACTGTGTCTGCATCTGTTTTGCATTTATCTGCATCTGGATAACAAAATCATTCAGGATTCGATCTAGCTCTCCATACTGTTGTGCTTCCAGTAACTCATTTTACCATAGAAATGCTCTCCAGCTCATTTTTAATTGCATTCATTCCACAATTATTCACAAACCCTCTTCCACAACCTTTCATCTGCACCATCTCATTTCCCATTTTCACATGTTGCAACCCAATCACTATAACACGTGGTATACTTCAAGATGTCAGTGATACCCTTAGTCTGCCAACAAATCATTCTCTACATAAAATGCAAACTAAGTTCAGGGCGCAAACCTACAACAAAAACCGATATGACACCACTAACATCTTTCGTGGGATGTTCAAATTCACTGTGCTTGCTCTAAATCCGCATAAGCCTCTAATAGTAGGCATGCAACAACTCTTTTGGTGACTTTGTAGCTATCAGGATCCTTGCCCACTTCACTTCCATCTCCAGCACCTTCTTTTTCAAATATTCTATCATTGCTCTATACTTGTTAGCAACAATATCTGATAGAGCAGTATTAGGTGCAACTCTGACTGGCTACTCGGATGGCCACACAACATCAGCCTTAAATTCAGTCCATAGTTCACTAGGAACAGTAAACTCACATAATGTATTGAAATCAGTCCAAAGCATTTTCAAAACTGTAACTAATCTATGAACTTCCTTGTAACATTTGTCAGGTACCCCTCATAATTTAAGAAAAGTTGTCGTAAGTACATTACATCACCTCTAGTCCTAGGTACATGCACGTAATTCCCTCCATGTACTTCTCTCAGAGAAAATTCTGACACTGACTCTGGTTCTGATTCAATAATAGCTCCCTTTGCTCTCTTTCCTGTCTCTGTATCTTTTTTTAGTAGAAATTTTTTTTTCCTCTTGTTTCAGTACTTCTTCAAGGGGCATATTATCAAGAACGGCGTTAAAATTGTCGCCGCTTTAGCAGCAGGAAATTGCAGCTAAATCGGCGATAATGGGCTTGATAATATGCCCTTGAGAATCCCAATAGAAGCCCATGTTCACACCAGAACATGGGCTTCTATTGGAGTTCTCAAGGGCATATTATCAAGCCCATTATCGCCACTTTAGCGGCAGTTTCCTGCCGCTAAAGCGGCGATAATTTTAACGCCGTTCTTGATAATATGACACCAAATCTTTCTAGTCTTTAACGTTTTCAACACAATTATTTTATTTCCTCTTTAGTCCATCCATTTAATCATTTCTCTGTACATTACTCATTCTGTTACTGTCAACCTTGCATTCTTCAACTACTTCGTCAATCTAACACCTTGATATTTCTCGGATCAAGTACCTCATTGCGAATAGGACACGTTACAACGTGTACTAATACCACGTGTGCCATTACAACGCTGGTATTATTATACAAATACATTTACAATGACCTACCATCACAACGCAAACTTTTACCACGAATATGCCTTTACCATGCATGCCATTACAACACAAAGACATGCGTGGTGAAGGCATAGACTTGGTAAATGTGTCTACAGTAAGTTACACTCCCTGAACCTACTCTCAAACACTACCCCTGCACGACCCTCCGCACCAGTCCTCTCCCTACCCTAAAACACTACCCTGCATGATCCACCTGACCCTACCCTAAACCCTAAAATAATACCCCTGCACAACCCTCCATCAGACCCCCAGTCCTCTCCCTACCCTAAAACACTACCCCTGCACCACCCACCCCCGACCCCGAGTCCTCTCCCTACCCTAAAACACTACCTTGCACAACTCCCCGAACCTAACCCAAAACCTAAAACACTACCTTGGCATGACTCTCCCCCAACCCCCAGTCCTCTCCATACCCTAAAACACTACCCTGCATGACCCCCTGACCCTAACCTAAACCCTAAAACACTACCCCTGCATGACCCTCGCCCTGACCCCCAGTACCCTCCCTACCCTAAAAGACTACCCTGCATTATGCCCGCACCCTACCCTAAACCCTAAAACACTACCCCTGCATGACCCTCCCCCAACCCCCAGTCCTCTCCCTACCCTAAAACACTACCTTGCACGACCCTGAACCCTACCCTAAACCCTAAAACACTAACCGTGCACGACCCTCCCCCCTTCCCCCAGTCCTCTCCCTACCATACAACACTAACCTACATGACCCTCCAACCCTATCCTAAACTCTAACACACTTCCCTGAATGACCCGACCCCCTTTTACCCTAAAATAGTAAACACCACCCCAGACCCAATCCCCCTCACCCCTCTCTCCTCATGGTTCCTTTTTCTCCTCCTGGTTCCTGCTGCACGTTGGGTCTGGGGGCGGTGCACTTCTTTGTGAGGGAAAGGAAGAGCTTCTGTTTTCTTCACAACGATGTAGATCGCCTATATTTGTTTACAACATATGTGCTTTTATCATACATACAAAATTCGTTATAAAGGCATGCGTGGTAAAAGCCCATGCGTTGTAAAAAAATATGTAGGAAAGAGTTTGCGTTGTTACAATGCATGCTTTGTAATGGCATGTGTTGTAATGGCATGCGGGTAACAGCCGCAATGTAATGGCTGTTCCCCTCTCATTGCATCAGAATTATAGGACATCTATTTAGATCCACTGCCCCTTGTAAAATGTCTTCAAATTCAATATTCAAAAGCCCAATATTAATATCTGTCTCTTTAAGGGGCTTAATAGGAGAGTAGCAAACATTTCATCAGAAATTGAAGAGATAGACCTAGTATCTCTGCTAGTACTTGACAAAGTTATCAATGTATTCTCAAGTGAGACACAAGCTGAAACACCCACCATGGTAAGTGTTGTCCATCCCTTTGCCTGTGCACTTATACCCTGTTCTGCCACACCCATGTACTTTGAGAAGCTGCATCTGTCTCTATATATCTTCCATTCACGGAGAGGAGCTAGAAGTCAAAAGGTTTTGAAACATGTATCCACCTTATCATAAACTTGAACTTGGCTCAGCTTCTCTCTGTCTTTCTCATCAAAAATCTTTTTGTCATTAATTTCTTTAACTATTGTAGGGAAAACCCTCACTCCTTCTACCATATCCTCTCCCCAGCATCTCTCCTGATTGTCTCACTTGCTTTCTAACCATTGTCAAAGTGAACTCTTTACCTGCTTTTTTATTTTCCTCCTCTCCTTCTCCATGGCCTTTCGATCTCCTTTATTCAATACCTGATACTGTGTAGATTGTGGCTTCCTATCATTCAATGTCTGCTTTAGGAAATCTATCTTTCTAATGTAAATGGAACCCTCTAAAGGAAATTGGAAGGTCTTGTCAATAGAGGTATATCGATGACAATTGTGAATCCAGGAACACGTAAAAAGCTTAACATTAGTTAACAACATGTACACAGACAAACCCTCTGTAGGTATCTCTTGTCCTTCCATAGCAGGTATGGTAGGGTTTTTAGGATTTTTCAACACAGCACCCATTCTTTGCACTCAAAATAATAAAATTTTTAAAAAAGACAAAACCAATTAACAAACAACAACCAATCATAGTGTGGTTATGCCAAAGATCAACAAATGACTGCGCAACTTTGACAGCAATAAAGTAACTCTGTGGTCACGTCTCATCAATCCAAGTACAAATCTTCAGCTGATTAAACAATTGCATAATTGGGGTGAGGTAATTTTGTTTTTTGTTGCAGTTTCATATAATGCAAATTCCCTCTAAAGGTATTGGAGCGCTTTACATGAGCACCAGTCACATTAAACAAGGACACAATGTTTTTTTGAAGACAAGGGGAGATTAAGTGATTTTGCCACAATCAGAAGATGTTGAGCCAATGGCGAGTCTCGAACCTGGTTCACCAGCTCCAAAGTTGGCAGCTCTGGCCATTACACCATATCATCTCCCATTTCTTGAAAAGAATGAGATAGAGACAGGATCTAGGTCTGTGTCCAGGAAGAGCATTTGGGCATTATATTTAGGCCTTTTACCCTAGAGGAGTTCTCCTTCATCCACCTCCTCACATCCGGACACTTTTTTCTAGATTCCCATAGGGCATCCCTCCACTTCTAATAGGCATCTTTCTGCTCCTGCCATATGGAACCTTCTACGCTCCAATGAGAGTGTATAAACACAGCAGGCCACATGGTCTGTCTCTCATCAGTGAGGTTCCTGTTCTTCTTGTGTGGCTGCCCACATCTTACAATCTGTGAGTATTGTGTTGCATCCTGTAGGTTGGGCAGGCTGTATCTATGTGTTTAGAGTGATAATATGTGCCAAGCATTTATGATTTGCATCCTGTGTATGTTGGTAATCTATTCCTTTCCAACCAGAGTTGTCCACACTGTTGGTGGAGATTTGCACCACTGGGCAGGCAAGTCCAGCAACAGGGGTATAATAGGAATATGACATCTTGGGTGTTAAAATGCGCTATATACCTGTCAGCTTCATGACCAGATCTCAGACACCACTCTAGAAGGTCTGGATAGCATTACACCCCAGTTCATGTGGTAAAAAGCTGCCTCATCCACACCGCATCAAGAGTAACTGTGAGGCACATAAGCAAATAACAAGTGTAGTCTGGCAAACGTGAGGTATGTACGATGCATCTAGTTAAATTGTAATAATCTGATGCATTCATTCCTGGAAACCTTAGCTGTATGGTGGACAACCGTGAGCCAGACCCCGTCACTATCAGAGCGCCACATCAATATATTATTGATATTTGGCTCTAAGGGCTGACAATTCTGTTGTACACAACCATCTGATCGCCCTCTACATGTTTGTAATTCTAAAATGATTAGTACCCCATGTTAGCAGTATGTTTAGGGTGTCATCTAACACTTATGTAGAAGAGTTGGGCATGGTGCATGAGGCCAAGACATATTGGGCCATATTTACAAGCCCCTATCACCACTGGACCATCACTTTTTTTGACGCTCCGGTGACATAGCGCCATTTTTCATATTTACAGGGTGGCACTAAGCCACTTAGCATGGCTTAACGCCAGCTTGTAAATATGCCTCTTTCTGCTGCAGTCCTCTGTGGCAAAGGGGCGTGCAATGGGTGTTGCTTTTTGATACTGCCACAGATTTACAAGTAGGTGTAAATCAGTGCCAAAAAGTAAAGCCATACTAGAGCAGGCGTTATAATGGCGCACATGGAGAAATACTTTTAGTTCTCCTCGTTTTTGCTCATTCTATGTGTGCCATTAATGATTGTTTAAGGTGTCCCTTCCTGCACATAAACACTCATTAAATAATGACGCGTTGCTACTTGTCAGTGTGCTGCGGTACACATAGATGTAACAAATAGCCATTATGGATTATTTTTGTACAAGAAGGGGCACTGCAGGCACCCTAGCACTAAGGTGCAAGGTTGCCTGTGTTGGCGCCAGGCAGCGAAATTTAGCACCGGCACTAGGGAAAACAGAGTGGTGCACCATATTGTAGAAAATACAGTGCATCACTGCGTTTTGAAATTGGAGATCTGTGCTTCGACATTTTCAAGTAAATATGCCCCATAGTCTGGTCGTGTTAGGCAAATGTGATACTGCTGCTGTGCGTGCCCTTGTTTAGAGGGTTTGTGTGAGCACACAGTTAAAGAATATGGCTGATCAGTCAACCCTTGCATCATGTGTGTGGTGCCCATCGAAGGTCAGAATAGTTTGGTTGTCTATGGAGACTTCTCCAGTGTTTCCTTTATGTGTCCAGCTTTGGTTGCTTGGGTGCCTTACTGTGTGGAACAGATCTTGTCACGTGAGAGGGGTCACTCAGAGCTCTGATCCTTGAAGGAACATTTTATAACTTCAGAAGGAAAAATGCCTATATAATTTTATTGATAATGCTAATGTCCAACACATGTTCATTAATGGCCAGACTGGCCTGAATATTTACAAACTGCAGACTGACCGACAATTCCCATAATGCTCAATTCTGAAATACCCACTAGTCTTGCTCACAATGTGACTGTCATTCGAAGGTTTGAAAATGCTACAGCATTTATTGTAAAAAACATCTACTTCTACATTTACATGATTAATTCACTCCTGAAATTTGGACAGTTTTGTGAATTTTGATATAATTTTAACATTTGTCTGCAAATGTCCTGCTGCCATCTATAGAGAAACAAGAACAACAGTTCTTCTGTCTCCTTTGTCATCAGACTTGTCTGCGAGGAATGTAAGTTTTCCAAAAGAATAGACCATTGAAGACTGAAACATGGACTACCAAAATGTAACCAAACTTAGTGAAAGTAAAAGTTTATAGGTAGAAATATACCATAATTAACTCCACATCTATCTATCTATCTATCTATCTATCTATCTATCTATCTATCTATCTATCTATCTATCTATCTATCTATCTATCTATCTATCTATCTATCTATCTATCTATCTATCTATCTATCTATCTACACACACCCACACACACCGGCACTGTGACTCTCCCTGCCTAACAATCTGAAAAGTAATTTAAGAATTGTATTCAATAAGTCAGGGTGCGTCACGGGACTCAGCTCCCGTGTGTATCAGGCGCGAGCCTTTCCGGCTGACGCAATCAGCATCCCAGTATGTCGCACACTGAAATGTTCGAGTAACAGTGGGACATATTTGGCAGAACACTGACACATTTAAAGCGCAATGACATATAGGAATAATCTGGTATACATTGGATTATCGTGACGTGATGTGACAGGAGCAATTCTGACGTTATTTTACTTTCCATGACTTACTGGCACACGAGCGTTGATGGGTGACTGACTGCACAGGAACAAAGATGTGTACAGTGAATGAAACTTGTGCAGTCTCTCCTGGCGTAGTATGTTCAATTCCAATTTACTTTTTTGTTAGGTACTGGCATTCTGCGGCTGCCCGAGGCCACCGCAGGGGGCCACTCAGGAGGGCGGCCCTCTAGTGACATTGGGCTTTCCCCCCCTCTCTTCTCCCCCTCTCCGGGTGGGGGTTGGCCTGGGGAGGAGTCCCCTCCAGGGTCGCGGGCGTGCCGCTTCATGTCTGGTGCGCCAGGCAGGGTGAGGGGTACATAAGTCCCCCTCACCATATTTTCTGCCTCTTGCTGCACCGGACACGCCATGGATGCTAGAGAGCTGGACACGCTGTCTCCCACCCTACCGCTTACCCGGCGTGTTGGCGGAAGGAGGCATTGCAAGAACTTTGTAATGTTGTACTTTTTCGTTGCAGGCGGAGTTACAGGGCAATCTGGAAGCAAATGGGTACAGAAGGGTACCTCTGCGCGGCACATAGGGGTGCCAGAGCCTAACCCCAGGAGCCTCATGGGAGGTTCATGGAATCTGTGTCTGCACCCCGTTAGTCCTTCGGGCGGTTGTGGGTCTGAGCAACCGGAGGCTTGCCTAGCTACGCTCTGCCCTGAAAGGGGCGTGAGTATAAGGGACTAATGGTCAGGTGATCCGGGAAGGGGATCACCAGAAGGTGCAGTACAAAGGTGGTTCGCCACGGTGCTCCTAAGCTCATCAGGCGGGGAGGTGGCGAGAATGCTGCCTGCCCTTGGATCGCCCGTAAACTAACCCACCAGATTACATAACGTTGTATGTAATAAAACCTGCAGCAGTTTTTCCCAAGTCTAAACTTGTGTGGTGTGGGCATTCATGCTAAGGGGGGGGACCTTTTGCCATGATGGTACTATTACCTATGCAATGCTTGAACCTGAGACTGCATCCGGTGTAACCTTTTATGGCGGGCACCTAAACAGTTCTTTTTCTTCTGGCTACAATTCTAGACACCGAAATATCGGAATATTTTATGAGATTCCTTTCGGCACTCATTGTGAAACCTGCGGCTTTGAAGACTTGTATACTCTCTTTTTCTAGGAGATTTGTAATTTTGTTCAACTCACTACCTACTGTTGGTTAGATGTCACTTTTCCAAAAATAAACTTTTTCAAACGCAAAATTCTTCTTCAGCGTAGCAGGGTCTTCGATTAATATGGGCTTCTTTGTTTGTAACTTTTTAAAAATGTCTAAGAAGGACAATTACATTTGTAAATAACAACATCCACCAGTAAGATCTCCCGATAACTTTCATTTGTACTACCTGTACAGGTTTAAGAGGCACACTTTAGCAGCGGTAGACACAAAATATTTAAAAAACACCACTAGGAAGAACATCCTATGTAGTATCTTCTCCCACACTGAATATCTGAAAATCAAGGCAAAGCTATTTATACCTATATCTATATCTGTATATCGCCATGGTACTTTTGATCGGTGTTAGGCATAGAAAATCCATACTTACTTTTCGAAATTCTCGATCATTTTCCCGCTATATTTGCACACCTTGATATTCTGGCTTGGATATTCAGGGCGCATACCAAATTAAAGGTTGGCAGCAGTTACATCCTATAAATCTCTTTTTTGTTTTGAGTGCTGCTATTATTTTTCTGGTCACCAACATGGGGCGCGCGGTGGAGAGGGTGGACTCACCAGATCTGAGTGTGCCGTGGTGGTCGTTGGAGCAGAGACTCGCCATCATTTCATGTTGATGGGCTTGGACATAGTGCTTTTAAGCTTGGGGTTTTTGGTTGCCTGCACGATAAAGGTGAACCCTGGTGTAGCTGTGGCAGCACAACTGTGAATCCTCTGAACTGAGCAGGATATATAATGAGTGATAAGTCTCTGCAGTGCCCCCAGGAGGGGAGTTTTCCCCAAGGGAGAGCATATGCTGCTGTATTCCCTGAGATGCAATCAAGGCGCAGGATGCCTGTTACTAGCTTCCTTCTTTTCTTATCTCCACACCTGGGTGTGTCACTGCTCTCTCACTGTTTCCATATTTATTTATTCCCAATTCCTGTTCTTCTCTAAGTGGTTTGACCCATGGACCCAGGAGGCAGCTGTTAATCAGGCAGAAGCTGAGATAAGATGTAAATGTAAATCACCCCTAGCAATTCAGTCTTGGGTCCCACACTCTGCAGATGCCCCCCACTCTAGGCTCACAATGCGCCTGTACTTAAGCGTGCTTGCGCGACTAAATACTGACCTGTAACCACTAATACTTTTTCAGTCTCTGCACGGTGTACCGTCATTTTTCACCTGAGCACACCAGCAGTGTATCTTGCAAGGGTCACAAAAACAATTCTACCACTTCACATTGTGTTATGCAGGTTTGTAGAGTGCACTAGCACTGACTTACACAGGCACAGTGCAACGTTGGTATATGTTTTAAATTATTAGCATTATTGTAACATACATTTAGGAAAATTAGTATGAAAACATGAATTCTAAAGTGTAATAGGCCAGGAACATTGGTCAAAATGGGGGAGCATATTATGGGACGTGAGAGAGAGGAAAACTAAAGGGGACTTCTCCCCATTGGAATTCTGGGAAATTGTGGCAAAGGCGGGGCCTTTAAAGCAACCCAGGCTGGTACCCTTGGTGAGTACTGGATGGAATGTAAAAACAACTAAAGTAGACATTGAGGGATCTAACTATAGGAATGTATGAACTATATGGGAAATGGTGTATTTTAAAAGAAAGTTGAGCCAGAAACATTGTTCAAAAGAGAACCCAATATTATATTCCAATAGTTTCTATTGATTTTTATGGCAATATTATAAATATTACACCATTTAGTGGATGTTGTGACATCATACCCTGAATTGCACATGATCAATCTGAATAACAAAGTTTGGGAGTGTTTAGTATATATAATTGTGAATGAGTGCAGAGTCCTTTGTACATAGAGTTCCGCTTTGCAAAGCCAATAAGTCCTTGTGGTCCCAAGTTGAGGGTTGTTCATGTAGGATGATGACCAACTAGGGCACGGTCGCTGAATGGGTAGGGCATCTTTACTGCATTTCTGAATGCAGTATTAGTTATGAAATTATCGCTATGCATACTTGAGCCTGGTAAAGTAAGTGTCCAAGAATGAAGAATGCCCATACCAACAAACAGAAAGATAGAAAGGGAGAATAAAAGAACAGGAGAAGCTAGAGAGGAAGGGACAGAGGATAGGAGTACAAGAACATAACATGGTCAGGTATCCGCTGACGTAATAAGTGTTGGTATGCCTGTTGAATTAAATTCGTATAAGTCAGTCATTTTATAGCAGTGCTAGAGGACATCTATCAGAATGTTTGGGAAATGTGTGAAACATGGTGCATTTACAAAGACAATTAAAAAAATATATATCATTCAAAAGTGGATTTATTTTGGTGGTAGCTGTAGCCACAGAAGTGCAGAGGCGCAGTGGGCACACAGCTGTGGGCATATAGACATACCCATGCCATCTCATGCTCACATTTATCCTGCGCTGTAACCACTAATCTTGGTTCATGCATAGTAGAACCTGGTAGGAGAGCTAGCAGAAGGGCAGATACATACCGTGGGACTAGGGTGCTGTAAGAGCAAGAGCAGTGCAGGGAGATTTGCTGTACTGGCGCCACCTCAATCTCTCCTGTTAGTAAGAGCGGCCACAGTGCAGCCAGGTGCTTGTTACAGAGCCCCAAGCCTCTGGCCTGAGTGGCAATGACACAGAAAGTGTTTTAACCACCTCTCTGTGCTGGGCTCTCTTTGTCTCTAAGGGTTCCTAGTGTGTCACTTCATCCTTGGATGGGCTGGTGGTATGCTACACAATTGCAACCACCCAGCAAAAAAGAAGTCTCTCTTAGCCACTTTATGCAGTAGTCCCAATTTGTGGCCCATCACATGGTGAAGCCACAACAGATAGCTTCAACATTTTGCCTGAGCAGACACAAACCCGTTGGGTTTGATCAAAGTTGCCTTTATCTCGCAGAAAGAACAAGGATTTGGTCAGTACTGGAATTGGTAAATATGTGCCGTGTGACCTGAGACTTCAAGGTGTCAGGCAGCAGATAAATTGCTGAGGTGAAATTTACTTCTGAGACCCATTATTTCACCACCAAATTAGTACCAGCACATCTAAGCAGCTCTTCCATGATTATAATGGATCAGTACAAGAATTAAAAAAATATATTTGTATTATTTTATTTCTTACATTGTATAAGAAAAATAATATTATCAACATATGACAATAGTAGGCGCCAGTTGGTGTATCCCACTACCACATAGTTTTATTTATTTTTTCTACATGCGTCTTCTCTAAATTTCCTTTCAAAAACATCAAATATTTCTTTTGCCATAGCTGCAACTGTTCATTGATCAGTTTTTAATTCACTTCCCATTTGTCACCACAACAATGAAACCCTTTTCCGCTGGGTTTTCATTGTTTCTGAGGGTCTACTCTCAATCAATCATTCAAACAGGATTTAGGAGGGCTGCTAATCACCCACAAGGGAATCCAGGCACTGAGAGCCAAGCTGCTCAAGCAGAATCAGTTGAACAATGAGGTCTTGCATTTCCCTCTAAATTCCTGAAGACAAGGTGAGGTCTGGAGGTGTACGGGGAGGCTATTCCAGGACTTTGCGGCAGGATAGTAAAAGGAGCGTCCTCCACTGTTGCTTCTGCAGACGCGGGGTGTGTGAGCGAGAGAGAAGGAGGCAGCACGCAGGTATCTTGAGGGTTGATGGAATCCGGCGGTTCTTGATGTATGCTGGTCCTTGATTGTGCAGGCTTTGTACATGATGGTTAGCTTCTTGAATTGGCATCCCTTGTGAATGGGAATCCAGTAGAGTTTGTTTAGATGAGGGGTGGGGGGGCATTTGGAGAGGCTGAGGATGAGTCTGGATGCTGAGTTCAGTATGATCTGCAGTCTCTTCACGAGGTGTGTGGTGATTCCCACTTAGAGTGCGTTGCCATAGTCCAAGTGAAGGTGACGAGGACTTGAGTGATGATGCATCTGGTGGTGACTGGGAGCCATCGGAAGATCTTTTGGAGCATGCAATGAGTGAGGATGCAGGTGGAGGAGATCTGGTGTTTCTTGGTGAGCCTAATTTGTTGGGCGTTTTAAGATGGAATGTGTCCAAGCTTGCTTACCACTCCTCTACATTTGGGGAAGTTGGCCCTCTCCAATTCTATGCAATAGTTATATTATATAGAACCAACCCTAACCACACAAAGGAATTTTCACTTGTGTGAGCCATTCATCCTCTATGATATTTTGTGAGGCTATGTTTGAATGTAGTTCTAATGTGTGGCTTAGATGTTCCTGCAGTGTATTCACCAAGGCCTCTCAGAAGAGACAGATCATCCTGCATGTCCAGATCATGTGAAGGAAGTCTTCCTCAGTTTGACATCTTAGGCACGACAGATCAGGACTACGGAGCATGCACCCTAGTCTTGTCGCGGGTTAAGTGGATTCAATATAGCTTCTTAAATTGTGTTAAGTGGGTATCATAGTTTCTCAAGGGGGCCTGTTTCCACCTGATACACCTCTCTCAGTTTGTTAAAGGTGTCCAATTTGTTAATGACAAGCATCTTGCAATGAGAGCAAGTTCCTAAACTAAGTGAAGCATTTGATGAAGTTAGGTAAAATATTCTTCATGAGATTGGGTCTATCAAAAAGATGGCTCTGTCTGGTGAGGACAAAGTTGGATTTGTTCAGTTTAAGGCAAGCCCATGAGCTGCTGCAATTTGTTCAAGTGACAAAACTAAAGTATTGATGACATGGCTAAAACAGTTCAAATGTTAGGTAATGATTGAACACAAACGTTTTTTAAACTTTCACATTTGGTGCGATTAAAGAAAGGACAATCCACATTCAACCTGATGGATATACAGTTCAAAATATCTGAAAAAAATGTGAAATATGGAAAGATAAATCGAATATACATTGTAATAATGCAAAATGTATACATGAACTAGGCTAAAATTGCATCTTTACCAATCCAAGATTTTAAAAGACCAGAGAATTACATTCACAGAAAGTGCTCTTAGTACATGGAACATATAAAGGGTCCAAAGGTATCTAATATGGGCTTCCAATAGTTTCTTTAGACAAATGAATTTATACGTCCATATTGAAGCTGGGCCAGAGAGGATAGAACTGGTTGGACTAAGCACAGAGACTCTCTGCCACAAGAGAACAAAGGAACTGTGGTATAAATATTGGGATCCAGGCCCCAGAATTTTAGAACTCTTTTGGATAAAGGAAGCTGCCACGAAGAAGAGCTGTAGAAGTTGTGAAGAGGAACTACCACTGTGCTGTGTGCTTTCCTGTGTTGGCTTTCAGTGGCTGCTTCCGTCTTAGGCAGAGAAAGGACTGGACTGAAGTTTCTGCAACTTCTTTGTTGGAGTTTCTCCAAGGGCTTGAGGTAGAGCTTGCCCACTGTTCAAGAAGTCTCTGGAACAGTAAAGACTTTAAGTTCATCTGCTATCAGTACTGGGAACTGTGGGGCACATGCATCATTGTTTTTTGCGGTCGCAAAGGGGCAAATTCGCAGAATCTGCCCCTCTGCGACTGCAATTTTTGCATTTGGGATGCATCATCCCGAATGCAAAAATCGCTATTTAAGTAATTGCAAAACTTAAATTGCGATTGCATTTAGGGAACCACAAATTGCGATTCCCTAAGTGTAATGCAACAATTTTTTTTATAGCTATTTCACTTTTAAGAAACGCAAATTGCCATCAACTTAAAGGTGATGGTAATTTGCGAAAACTTTGAAAAGTTCTATGTTGCACACACACATGCCCTTGGGGCATGTGTGTGTGCAACATGTTTTTTAATTGCACTTTCAGGGGAGCATTAGGGTGTCCTTTTGGCACTCTTCCACCCTTAAAATTGTATGCGCAATTTGGGAGTACTTATTTGGTACTTGCAAATTGTGCATGCAATTCCCATTGATTTTTATGGGCCTCTAGGCCCATAGGAATGAATGGGATGCCATTCCTTATTTGCGATTCACAATTTGCAAGTCGCAAATTAGGAATGTGTAGGAATTGCAAATTTTTTTACGATTCCTACATGCATAAGGAATTGCGATTCCTAAATTGCGATTTCTTAAATATCGTAATTTAGGAATCGCAATTCCTAAGTTTGATGCATGTGCCCTTGTTTGTTTTGTGCTGCAACAGAAGAAAAAGCGACAGGACATTGTCAACGTTCCTGCTGCCAGCTCAGTGTCCTGAAGGCACTGCAGAGGGCACCACCGCACTTCTCACCGCAACCCTGGTCTCACCAACAACGGCACCCGACGCTGCCACCGAGCCGCTGCTTCCACTGTGACCTGAGGGCACCGCACTTCACACCGCCTCACTTCATGCTGCTGCCATGTTGTCCCCATCGCTCCACACCGACATCGACATCGCTGCTTGCACTGTGGTCCGAGGGCACCGCTAGTAAGTTACACGACACACCGCCCTCATTCCGCACCGCGGCCTTGGCCTACCTACGCCAGCTCCATCGACTCCAGTACGTCAGCCGAGAACAGTGCTTCAGCAACGACAACGCCGCTACTTGCACAGTGACCTGCCAGCACCTCGATGAGCACCGCATCACTTTGCACCACAGCCCTGGTCTCACTGACGCCACTGGACGACCGTCACTGAGCCGCTGCCTGCACTATGTACCGAAGGCACTGCACGCCACACCGCTGCACTTCGCACCTCAGCCTGACACCTGCCAGCACTCCCAACTTCAACCAGGAGGAGTTTGACCTGTAACTCGTGTGACTTCAAGTGCCCATCGACTCCGGCACTGTCCTCCGAAACTGACACCAGCTCTTCAGAGCTCAAAGAGAGGTTGCTGATGCTCTGCATTTCTAAAATGAATGTTTTGCGCGTCTTCCCAAACCGTAGCTTGCCCTGATGCCACAGTCAGCCAGAACTGTTTGGATTTGTTGTTCACGATGCCGTGATAGCCCCGAACGGAGCTATCGATGTCAAGGAACTGTATTTTAAGCCTAAGTTTGCTTATTGATAATTCTAAGAACTGCATAGTGGACTTTTATTGTTTTTGTTCTTGTTTTACACAGAGAAAATATTGGATTTGTTACTAAAACTGGTGTGGTGTCCTTTTGTAGTGTTTTCACTGTATTACTGTTGATTATGTGCAAATGCCTCTGAGATATGCCTGACTGCTCGTGCCAAGCTACCATGGGCGTGAGCAGGGGTTATTTTAGAAGTGTATCCCCCTTATCCTGACTAGGAAGAAGGGTACCTACTTGGACAGGGTAACAACCTGCCAACTAGAGACCCCCATTTCTAACAACTGGGCACCAAATACTTGGGTATGCACATCCTTTTCTCTCCTTCGAGTACTGCATGTATGCTGCCACCATCACTGCAGGAATCTGCCTGTCTAACCTTGACGTCCATCACTTTCAGGATCCTCTCATGAACCAACAACGTTTTCTCCTCCAATGCCCTATTCAAATTGGTCTTGGATGTGGAACGGTAGTGAACGCCAAGTTACTATATGGCACAGCACAAACACAAGTCCTATCCAACCACTGCCAACAATGTTGGAGATTGGGTTGCAGATTGACTGGGTTATGAGCTGCTGTGTGAGAAGGCATAATTTGTGTAATGCCATATCTGGACAGTGACTCCAGGGATCATGCAGGATATAGACTGCTTACCATGATAAATTCTGATGCCAATATCTTATGTAAGGTCCTTGCCAACCGGTTGAGATATTCGATGGAAGGGCTGGTGCATGATGAGCAGTCGTGATTTATTTCTGGGCACAGTTCAGCCATGAATATTCTCAGAATAACCCATGTACTACCTGCTATGGAAGACAGCGATGAGGAACTCTCCCTTGTGGCATCTGACTTTGAGAAGGCTTTTGATACCATCAGCTGGAGCTACATGTTTGAGGTTCTTAATCTTCAAGCAATGTAGTTAGAGCCAGTTTTCTTTGGCTGAATTTGCTTGCTCTAAAACGACTCATGGGCCAGAGTTAAGGTGGGTGGGACTGTCTCACACTGCTTGAGTGTGAGACCCGGCACGCGACATGGATGCCCACTTTCACCCCTGATGTTTGCATTGGCCCTGAAGCCCTTGGCCGTGTAACTTTAGGTGGTCCTAGGTGACTGGAATTAGGATCAAAGACACAGTCCATCAGATCTCATTTTACGCAGATGATGCCCTATTCTATCTTCTCTCACCTCTGATATCAGTCCCTTAACTGATGCATCCCCATGACCAGTTTGTCGAGGTGGTGGGCTTCCGAGTCAATAAATTAAAGGCTATTCTTTCCCTGCTGCTAAGGCCAGCAAGGGTTGGCTGGCTACCTGATTTGGGGCTGCAGTGAGAAACTGTCCGGTTCCGATATTTAGGCATTTAAGTCGCATTGGCGGAAGAGAACAATTTGGTTATAATATATGAAGAGTTCTGGGCTGGCCGAAATTTGCTATATGGTTCTGGAATATGCTGCCTCGATAAATCATGGGCAGGGTAGCAATTGTGCAAAATTGTCTTCCTGCAAAGCTGTTTTTCTCATATGCAGAATGCTCTGTGTCCCTTGAGGCTTGAACTGTTTTGACAACTACTAAACAGCCTGTTGGTGTCCCTAGTCTGGGCAGACAAATGTCATGGGGTCTCCCTAGATGTACTGAAACTGGACCAAGAAGAAGGGGTGCCTATGTCTACCCAACATGGAGCTTTATTTTTATGTGGCTCATATTCCACATGCTGCAAAGTAGTTTGTGAAGAGTAATGCTAGGGAGAAGGGGCTACTAAAGGAGTCTTTTTGAGAGACATCTTTGTTGGTACTGCTCATGAGGGGAAACAGACTGGCAGCCACTCTCCCACACACAGTGTGACAGACTGCCAAATTCTGGGACCGGGCAGTTGTCAGGGTCCTGAAATGCCAACCCTCTGCGAAGGGTCTAAACATTTGGGACAGCTGTATCTCTAGGGACATATTGGTTGGGCACTGGAAGGACTAGAACTGCCAAGTCATAGGGGACTTATAGCCAGTAATTAAGTCTATTACATTTCAGAAGGCATAGGAATCATTCGGAGTCCGTGGCACTGATGGTATTTACGTTTGATAGAAACTTCTTTTGGACAAAGGTTTTATCGAGCATACGAGTACATGGATCAGAGATTTTTTTTCAGTAAACTGTTATTCTACAAATTGTGGGAACGTTTGGGATGCTTTTAAAGCTTGCTTTAGAGGGGAGGTGTAGAGTTTCAAACTGTACAAACAGAAAGAGGCCAAACGTATGATTCAGGAGCTATATGATAGATTGAAACTAGCAGAGGGAAACCTAATACACGGGATTCAGTCCGGAACTAATCTTATTGAGGTACAAACTGAAGTGGCCAGATGTAAAGCCAACATTAATCTGACATGGAACAATCAGATTTCCATAAAATATCAGCTCTTTAAGAAAGAGCGCTATGAATATGGGCAGGGCACAGGGCGCTGCTTAGCTCAAAGGTTACGCTCCAAAGAAGCATCACAAAGAGTAGACGGTATGAAGGATGCTTTGGGCAGACTTACACATGATCCCCAGGAGATCTTAGACATTTTTCATAGTTTTTATCAAAAACTCTACACTGAAAAGGATGGAGAAATCGACTGCTTGGGTTTTGAATCTTTGGACGTCCAATACCAGCGGTTAGCGCAGGAGGAGGTTAGAGCATTAGATAGTCCTATTACAATGGATGAATTAGAGCAGACCATTAACTCTATGACTCGGGGCAAAGCTGTAGGGCCAGATAAGCTTCCATCAGAACTGAATCAGATTTTCTTTCAAGACCTCAAAACCTATTTTCTGGCAGTGTGTCACCTAAATCTTGGAGCGAGGCTACTATTATTGTATTTAAAAAGAAGGACAAGCCTTCTGATATCCCGGGGTCGTACCGTCCAATTTCATTGACAAATTGTGACGGGAAGATCTATGTGAAAATCCTAGCGAATAGACTGGCCAAGGTTATACCCCCCTTAGTTTCCCTTAGACAACATAGGTTTATCCCTGGCAGGGGGACGATGAATCATATAGCGAGAGTTATCACCTTATTGGACATTGCCCAAGTTGAGGCCAGAGACGTTGGAATAGTGCTTATTGACGCTGAGAAGGCGTTTGACCGGGTCTCATGGAACTTTCTGTGGAAAGTGTTATCTGCGATGGGTTTTCCTCAGGGTTATATCCAGGCTTTACACATCCTGTACCACTCCCACGTGGCATGGATTTGTTCTATGGGCTTAACATCTAAGGTAGTCCAGATCACGAGAGGTACTCGTCAGGGCTCTCCATGTTCTCCGCTCTTATTTGCACTTTATATCAATCCTTTTTTAGGCATGCTTGAGCGGAGCACTAGGATAAGTCCCTTTATAGTGGGGCAGGATCAGTATCGAGTCTGTGCATATGTGGATGACATTGCAATTAGAACATCGAACCCAACGATGGCGCTATCCGAAATTGAACACCTTGCGTATAAATTTGGCTGTATGGCCGGTTATAAGCTCAACACATCTAAAACCCAGGTTCTTTGCACTAATCAGAATATTAACAATGATGCAAGAGTCGTTAAGGAGGTTACATATCTAGGTATCAAGATAAGGGCATGTTTAAGAGAACTGGTTGAAATTATCTGGGGGACTTTGATGGGAAGCATTAAACAAGCTCTTGACAGGTGGCAATGTCTTCATCTATCTCTTGTGGGGAGAGCTAATGTGCTTAAAATGAATGTTTTGCCGAAAGTGTTATACTTTTTTAGATCAGTACCTCTGGAAATCTCGCACATGCAATTACAACAAATACAATCTCTTTGTTCCAGATTTTTGTGGGCCCCAGGGAAACCACGCAGGGCAGCACGATATATGACTTTACCCCAAGACAGAGGGGGGTGGTCTGTTCCTGATTTTGCACTATATTATTATGCCTGTATTTTAGCCAATATTCGACTTTTGTTAACGGGGGAGGCAGTGGCTAATCTTGCTGAAGCTCCAGCAATCTATCAGATGGTGCTTGGATCTCAGGCAAAAAAAATTCTCTTCTTAAGGGTCGATGGTAGTTTCTATAAGAGAACTCGCTTTAAGATCTTGGGGGCTGTATATAAAGGCTGGAGGAATCTCCAGATTAACAGACTTTCATTTTATACACCCCTGTCAGCTGCAGGAATTCTTCCATCAATTTTTCAAGACAGTGTGGAAGGGAAACTGAGACTCTCTGGAATTACACAATTGGGACATCTCATGGATGTAGAAGGGCAACTTACTTCTTTTTCTGATCTGTCGTTTAAATATAAGCTTCCTAAATGTCATTTTTTTAAATATCTTCAGATACGTGATTTTCTAAACAAACATGCCACTATTTTAAAGCCATATAAGATAGTTGAAGCTATTAGGACTCAGGGACGCATTGGGGTTCTTTATAACATATTACAAGCTGCCAAAACTGATGATCTTGAGAAACATAATCTTAAATGGGGGAGCGTCTTGGGGTTACAAGATGTGTGTGTAGAGGACTCGATTGATCTAGCAGGTAACATTTTTATGGCGGCAAATTTGAAAACCCAGCACTAAAAAACAATATTTAATCTTTATTATACCCCCACAAAGATGAAAAAATGGGGGTGCCTATATGATGGGAAATGCTTTCGTTGTGGCATTGATGATGCTGATATTTTGCATATTTGTTTTTCTTGCACTAAATTAGACTTATATATACAGCATATTGAGAGGTTTCTGTCACAGGTTACGGGTGTGGTTATAAATATTTCTGCATCAACCATGCTACTAGTTACTGGGGATGATCTGCGTCAAGGGACACTGATGTTTAAATATAGGTATCTTATTTTTGTAGCTATGGGGATAGCGAGGTTATGTATAGCATCTACTTGGCTTCAACCAGAGGCACCTTCTTTTGAAATGTGGCGCGCTCGGTTTTATAACATCTTTAATTTAGAATTCAGCTTGTACTTGCTTAAAGGCTCACGGAAGCGTGCATTGGGTATGCACATATGGGGTCCTATCTGTGATCATTTGACTCTTTGATTCTTTGTGTGAAATGTATGGTATGGAATTAACTTATCTGTATGTATTTAATTTTGGCTTTGTAACTATGACTTATTGATTATGCATATAATGTTTGATACTGTGGATTTTCAATAAAAAACAAAAGGAATCATTCAGAGTGGGTCAACACTTTATTTTAGAAAACCCTGAAATCGGATTAGACTTAACCCGTGCTGCAGATGAACAGTTTACAGATAAGAATTGGGCAATGGCTTTTGAGCTGGTGCAAAAGGTCTCGGGTAATGGCCACTTCAAACTGATTCACTTTATTTTTCTATACTGAACATACCTCCCACCAAATACTGCACCAAAAAATCCATCATTCCAAATCTGCAAGATGTCCCAGATGCAGGGATGTTGGTGCATCTATATTACATTTATCCAAATTAATTTTTTTGATCCAAACTCATTGACCCCAAAATTGAATTTGGATCAAAACTTAACGTTTTTGAAGAATTGAGCTCATTTGTGTTCTGAGCCCTGAGGAGAACCCGAAAAGAGACATAGATGGGTTCAAAATGCGTTGACAGTTTTTTTCATCACTAAACAAGTGTTGTACAAATGCAGCACCAGTGTGCTCATTATTAATCACTTTGATTTGTAACTGTCTTCTATGAGCTTAGTAGAGCCACTGTTTGGTTGCGCTCTTTTAGAACAAGTTTACATTATTGCACTACAATGTTAGTCACAAGGGTAGTTTTTTGTGTCTAAATAAAGTCATACTATAACAGAACGTGAGCCTAAAAATGGGTTTGGAATATTTATTTGAAATGTGTTATTTGTTTTTAGTATTTTTTAATTTTATTTATTTATTTGTGTTTTATAGAGCGCAGACTTAACCCGTTACTGTATTTGAGTACTTTACAGGGTTAACAGGTTGTATACAAAAGACTTAGGTAAGGGGGTGAAACATTTGGGATAAAACCAAGTTCATACATTTTACAAGAATGAAGGTCCAAGAGTCAAAGGGTTGGGTGCCCAGAGGTGCCGGTGGATAGCATCCTGTCAGTCCAAGGTGTGGTAGTTACAGAATAGATACAAGGTCGCTGAGGTGAGTGCAATGCAAGAATTAGGAGAGGAATTTGTCCATTAAGAAGGTTTTGGCTTCCGTTTTAAAGCATGCCAGAGACGGAATTCTTCTAATGCGGGCGGGAGTGAGTTCCATATTCTTGGTGCGGCCCCAGAGAATGCACAATTGTAAGTTTTTTCCTTTCGAAAGCGCAGAGGCTGGAGTGAGAGGTCTCTGGCGGACCGGGAGTTTCTGGGCAAGAAATGCAGGGGATTTAGTGTATAGAGCCTTCTGAGTGGTACATGCCAGTTTAAGTTGGATTCTGGCCTCAAGAGGGAGCCAGTTCAGAGCTTTCAGATGTGGTCAAATTATTTTGAACCTGTTAGGAGTCTGGCGGCAGCGTTGAGGCAGGCTTTTAAGGGGGCCAGGGAGATCTTGGGTAGACCAGAGAGGGTAGAGCATCTATATTCAAGTCTGGAGATAACTAGTGCCTGGACTGCCATTGTTAGCTCTGGAGTGTCAAGGAAAGGTTTTAGGGGCATATTATCAAGACACGGCGTTAAAATTATCGCCGCTTTAGCGGCGTAAAACTGCAGCTAAAGCGGCGATGATGGGCTTGATAATATGCCTGTGAGAATTCCCATAGAAGCCCATGTTCTGGTGTCAACATGGGCTTCTATTGGAATTCTCTGCGGCATATTATCAAACCCATTAACGCCGCTTTCGCGGCAGTTTTCTGCGGTTAAAGCGGCGATAATTTTTATGCCGTGCTTGATAATATGCCCCATGGTTTTCTTAGATAGCTCAGGTGAAACCTGGTGGTTTTGGCCATCGAGTTGATGTGGTCACGCATATTCAAGCTGCAGTCTAGGGTTCTTCCAAGGGATTTGGCAGAGTCCACTATGGTCGGTGGGCAGTTTAAGGCTGTGATCGACTTAGTCCATTCCCGAATATCAGGGTTGGTTTTGGGTGGGGAGATTTGAAGAAATTAAATTTTTGGTGCGTTTAGTTTGAGCTGGTTAGAGGTGAGACATTGGACTGTCAACTTCAAGGCCTCATTCAGGGAAAAAATCTCGTCAGGAGAAGAAATTTTGATGTAGATCTGGGTGTCATCGGCATACATATGGTAGGAGATATTGGCGGTGCGTAGTACTTCTGCTAGCGGTTCGAGATAAAGATTGAAGAGGGTGGGGGACAGGGTTGATCCTTAGGGGACTCCGACCATAATCGACGAGGGAGTGGACAGGTCCCCGTTGATTAAGAATCTATGGGAGCGGTTCTGAAGGAAGGACCTAAACCATTCAAGCACGGAGCCATCCAATCCCATCCTGAATTTGAGGCATTCGAGGAGTTTTTCGTGGTTGTCCGTATCAAAAGCCGAGGATAGATCTAAAAGGATTAGGAGACAGGTTTTGCCTTAGTCAAGGGCTTGGAGGGCATCATCCACGATGTGGAGAATGGTGGTTTCAGTGCTGTGCCCAGGCCTAAACCCGGATTGAAAATCGTCTAGTAGGTTGAAGTTGGTGATGTGTTGGCTCATTTGTAGTCGCACACATTTTTCCAGAACTTTAGCTAGGAGTGGGACATTGGATACAGGTCTAAAGTTGTCTAGAGAGGCAGGATTCAGCGTAGGTTTTTTCAAGATGGGGATGACTTGACCGGCTTTTAGAGCGTCAGGTATCAACCCCTGAAGAAGGGAGGTGTTGATTATTGCAGTCCAAATAGGAATAATAGATTGGGAGGCAGCGGCCAAACAGTTGGAGGGGAGTGGATCATTAAAGTGGTTGTTAGGGTTTAAGGATGATAGAATTTCTGAGATGGAATGGTCGTCATAAACTTTGAAGTTGGACCGGTGTGCTTGGTTTTTGGGTGATATCGGGGGGGGGGGCAGCGCAGAGAGATGAGGCAGGTGCTTAGGGGGTTGGGAGTAGGTAGTGTATCTAAGTTTGTTCCCTAGGGCAGTAAATTTGTCAGAGAAGAAGGAGGAGAATTCCTCAGAAGGTATTAGAGATTTAGGGGTTTCTTTGGAGGTTTTAGCCAGTTTATTAGATTGGTGTTTCACCATTTCGTAGAGCTTGCTAGGTCTGTTCTTGGCGTTCTCCAGTTCTGATCTGAAGAATTCTTTTTTTGAATTGATGACGTCCCTATTATAGGCATTTCTGGTCTGACGGAGAAGTTTTAAGTGGGAGGCTGAGGGGTGCTGTCTCCAGTTTCTTTCTGTCTGCAGGAGGGTTCTCCTTTCATTGTTGAGGGATCCATTGAACCAGGGGTTTCTGTCTTTGATTTGGGTTCTTTTTAGCTTTAGCGGGGAAAGATCATCAAGAATGTTCAACAAAGTCGAGGTATAGTGTTCTGTGAGGTTGTTGACCGTTGTGATACATGGGGGGGATAAGGTCAATCTCGCATCGTGCAGCCAGTTTCACGAAATCTAGGATCTTTGTGTCTCTAACCCAACGGTTTGGATTCAAAGGTTGCTGTGGCCTTGTCTTGTGGGTGCCAGGTAAATGGAAGGTAATAGCGTGGTGATCAGACCAGTCGATTGGGTCTATAGAGTTAAGCTTGACCGCTGGTTCCTTAGCAATGATGCAATCTAAGGTGGCACCTTTGGTGTGTGTTGGGAGTGTGCAGGCTTGGGCAAGGGCTTGGTCGGACAGGAATTATTTGATGGCATTGACCTGAGGATCCTTGAGGTCGTTCCAGTGCAGTTTGAAGTCACCTAGGAATATGTCTTTAGAATTGGAGGAAACCTTGGCTGTGATGATTTCCATGAGGTGGTCAGTGAAGGTGTCATTCATACCTGGGGGTGGTAGAAGATGTGCAGTCTGCACAATCGAGTGGCGTTGTTGCATATGGGGAGAGCAAGGTATTCGCAGGAGTCTGTGGGATCTGCATGCAGTTCAGTTACGAGGAGGTTATAACGGTAGATGCAAGCAATGCCTCCCCCTTTTTTTGATTGCCTGTCCAGCCTTGAGATATTATAATTAGGAGGGACTAATAGATCTAGGCAAGGCGATGAGGATTCTTTGAGCTAAGATTCGGTCAGGATTGCTATGTCAGATGTTTGGCTCAAGATGAGATCGTCGACATCAGAGGCATGCTTTACTGCTGAGCGGCAGTTAATTAAGAGGCCGGAAAGAGGGGGGTCAGGGTATATGTCGTGAGTTAGGGCGGAAATGAGTACATGCACTAGGTTGTTGTTAATAACTTCTATGCTGCGGAGAGTAATTGATCTACTGGAGTTGATTGCAACCGTATAGATAACATGTTCGTCAATCAGGTCCAGTGGACTTGGGGTTTCAGGAGCAGACTTGTAGGTAAGGAGAAGGGCTAGAATTTCCTCCTCCAAGAGGTAGCTGGGCTGCTTGCGAGGGCGAAGGTGTCTCAGGGATAACGGTAACGGGTGACGGAGGGGCTCAGTGAAAGGGGGGGTTGTGTTCTGTGGGAGCTTGAAGTTCAAGAAGGGGAGTTCGGTGAGATGAAGGATGTTTTTCAGTTCCAGAATGGAGTTGTGGATGCTCTGAGTTAGGTTGGCTGCTCTGAGATGCAGAGTTTCAATATCCATAATTAAGGGAAGTGCTTGCGGGAAGGAGGTCAATGGTTTGGGATTGGTTCTGTTGGCATGATTGGGTAGCATGGTAGTGGGGCTAGACCGACCAATGTCATAGATCCTGAGAGGAGGGGTTTGTGAGTGGCTAGGTGTTCTTGGCTGACTGGTCAAGGGATCATTGGGGCGGGTGTTCGCTGCCCCGCAGGTGTCTAGTGTAGGTGTCACTATGGATGTAGGGGAGGAGCTCTGGTTGGAGGAGGGGGGCGGCGGCATGATCTCCTTGAGGGATGGCGGAGGTTGTGTGGGAGTGGAAGGATATTCCCTATCAGAAGTATGGGTGACACTGCCTAGACAGCCGTTTAGAGTGGGGAACGGCAAGGGTTGGGTTGGTTTAGTCTTTACCATAGGAAGGGGTGGGAGGGGGTGAGGGGAGAGGTTGGGTCTTTGGTGGGGCTTAATGGGTGGCTTCTACCCTTACCCTTTGGGCTGCGTTGATCGGAGCGAAGGAGGGTATCGGGTGACGAAAGGTGGTGCAGGGGGAGCGGGGAGGGATAAGGGTCATGCACGTGTATTTTGAGGGAGGTGAACAGGTCCACTAATTTGTTGAGGTCTTCGTTTGGTGCCTGGATCAGGACAATGCTGTTTATGTATAATGTGATGGTGAGGTCAGCTCGCAAATTTAAGGAGGACGCGATCGTGAGCTTGGTGCCATACGGAATGTTCCTGGATTTGTGTACGTTAAGGAGGTTCGAAATGGTTGCACGCCATAAGGATGTTTTCTGGAGTAGAAGATGAGGTCATTAATGATTGTGCCCTTGTCAGCGCTATTGCGCAGGTCAGAGATCAGGGTCTCAGGGTGTCTTTTCAGAATGGAGTGTTTGAAGATTTTAGCTGCAGTCTTGGAGAGATTAGGAGGATAAACAACAGTTTAGGAGTTGTGCCCTGTTGAATTCAGGTAAGGCCCTGCTATACTGGAAAGCGAGGGGATCGTTAGGACCAGGGAAGTGCTAAGGGAGGTTGTGGGAGTGGCTCTAGCAGTGAGGATCACTACTCCGGGGTACAAACAAGGAGGTCAGCAGATATGCAGGGCTCTATCAGTGAAAGTTAATGCTCTGGGGCCCAAACAAGAGGTCTGCAGAAAAGCAGGGCATCCGGAGTACAGGGAGCGAGTATAAGACCATGTGGTCAGACAGAAGGCGTGTGAATAGGTTGTGGCTGGGGAGGATGGCCACACTCCAGATGGCTCTCGTTGGTGGTAGTAGAGGGATAGAAGATGTGCCACCGGAGGTACTGCCACGTTGGCTGCAGGGGAGGGAGGCCATCCCTAGAGTGAGGCAACAGAGAGCACCCCAAGGTTAGAGCAAAGGGGACACCAGGCATTGTAGTGAAGACAGGGTTCTGCTTGCACACATTGCTATGTTAGCATAAGCGTTTTAGAAGTTTAAACGCCATCTTGCCACTTTTCCGCTTTGCACACAACACTACAGGTAACTGTTATTGTAAGTAAAAGTGCTTGCTTGCTTTTCTTCACATGAGAACGGTCTGTTTTTCACATTCCTAGACTTACACTGCGACCTTAGTCTGAACACTGTGTGCAGAAGCCGTCAAGGTCAAATAACAATGTATGCTGTTAATTCTGGTTGATCGGCCCACGTTCTAGACACAACAAGCACACAGCTGAAAATATAGCAAGCAGTTAAAGTTCCATGTCTCTGATTACTCACGTTGTGGACTGATATGAGAATAAAAATGAACACCCTAAGTCGCTTGTTCTGGGTTGTCTAATCATTGGTAGCTTTGCTGTAGAACGGAGAACAAATGAGACACTGATGTTTGTCGGATAGGGGCTCTGGGTACTGCGGTGAGTTTTTTGGTACACCACAATTCAGTGAGGTCCTGGTTTCCTATGCATATTTCTGTGCATGAGCAGAATTCCCGCAACATGGCGCACCTAATGTTTGGTCTTGTATTGGAGACGCTTTAGTAGTAGTGCTTATATTTGTCCACAACTCCCTCACTCCTGTTTCCGGTTGACAGAAGTGATGGATTAACCTACCTATATGGATTAATTTTAGGTTCATTCAAGCTTGACAATTAAAAAGGTTTCATTTTGAATTAATGCCCCTTCTTGTGCTGCGTTTTTATATAGATTGTTTTCTTCTCTGTGTCCTTATGGGCGGTATTACTATAGCACCACATAGTCGCGCTACGCTCCGGCGTCATCTGACGCAGTTTGGGGTGCCCGATGATGGTATATCAGTAATCTTTGTGGTGAGTGCCGATGCAGCGTTCCCCTTATGAGCTTTTCTACTCTTGGGTTTCGTTTCCTGCAGTGAATGTGGATGATGAAACATTTCATTCTTACACTCCCACTGCAGTACCTGCGAATTACACACCATATAGGACACAGGAAATTCCGAATTTGGCATGGCAGCATCGTATTTGGTTTAATGGTACCCTCCCCCACGCCGTAACTCCGGTTCGGTTAGGTCCCTTGTCTATTCCTGGGGCCACTTGGCCAGTCTTGTCTGGGTTCACACCACATCCACGTTATTTGCAAGCCCCAGTGGATGACATACGTCAGCTACATACCGCCTTGATAGTGGTACACAAGGCTTTAGTGCAGTACATCTCACGCAACCTCCAGGTGAGGACACCTGGGGTTGCGACGCAACCAGTTGGACCGGCCTGGATTTCTATTAGTTCTGTAATGGTTAATTCGGTAATTGGCAAGCGCCCCCAGAATAAGGAAGATATGCCTTATTGGCTTGCTGAGAAACTTGACCAGCTGGAAGCAGTATTTCCTAATACCACTCCTGTGTAGGAACACAGGATTCTCACAGATTAGTTTGCAGAAAGACTTTGTACCTGAGGTGACAGATTGTGAGAACGGGGGTAAAGTATTTGCAGCAGTCTACACGAAGTGCTTCGTCACACCGTCTATGACTGTACTGCCCTCCGTGATTAAGCGTGTTCAGGATGAGCACGGTCCGGAGGCAGCGGTCGAGTTGGGAAAGAGGCTTATTGGCGTGTTTGACGTAGTTGCCGACGCCGATAAACCACGGCAGTTATCGAAGATTATTGCGGAGGCTTATAAGACCATTGGCCGCAATAGTTTAGGTGTTAAGGCGTTTGCTAAGATAGCAGCACAACCGCAAACTCAGACGGTTAAGTCTGCCAAGGACGGCCGTCCTGTTTTTCCTAAACAAAATTGGAAAAATAAAAAAAAATGGGAAGCGGCAACAGAAACAAGGGTCACATCCAGCATCACCAATACCAGTGTCTACTGAACGCACATATGAGTTGCGCGATTGTGCGAGAATTAGGTCTCCTGATAGATTTCAGGTTCCTGATCAACGTTCTCCTCGTTCTTCACAGGAAACATCGTTCTCACAAGCCGGTGGAGGAGAACGCGGCAGAGTTTGGGTGCCCCGCAAGGACGTGAGCAGCCCCGCCTAGTGGATGGTTAGGCAAGCAGGACAACTTTCCACGTCAACGCCCTCCGTTTCAGAAAAAGAAAAATGTTTAATTAACCGTAAGGTATGCCACAGATAGTGAGAACACAGCTTCAGAACATGACATGGGCGCTAACACTGCTAGACAGCATGGCGCAGGTTGCAATAGTGCAGCAAGCAATGCGTCCGTATCTGAAGGCGACAGCAACTGACACGTTCATTTCAAATGTCTTTTATAGTCATAACCTGTCCTCTATTAGTAGTCAATGGACAGCCTTTGCTTCTGGCGGCAAACAAAAACAGTTTAAAAGATTGGCCATGGGCTATAAAAACAGCCCAGGCGTCTTTGCCGCACGTGTCCTCTCTCTGTTGGAGAGCATTGACCCTGATGCATAATCATATGTTGATTATATTTATCTCACAGACGACGAATTATGGCCGCATCTGTGTCGCGTTGACCGCATCATTGGCATGTTTGCAGACTTCGGTTACAAATTTACAGAGTACACAGTGTTGTTTTTGGGCTATGAGCTCAACAACGAAGGACGAGGTTTAGCACCTCACTTCCTGGAGAAATGTGCATGTTTGCATGCTCCGACAACTCTGAAAAAACTACATTCTTTGCTGGGTTTTTTGAATTTCGGGCGTCCTTACATTCCCGATTATGCCCAGCGTATCAAGCCGCTATACGCCTTGGTACAACCTACTTTTACAAATCTTGCTGGCTTCCAGAACATTCAGCTATTCTGCAATCTTTGCAGGCTTCTCTTCTTGCATCTAAATACTTATTGACACGTGATAATAAGAATTGTTCCTGACGCAGTGGGTATCACGTACTTGACATTTAATGAGGGAGACACAGTCCCTATTGCTTACAAGTCACACTTCGGCTGAAATGCGCTTTTCTACTGTCGAGAAAGTATTGACTGCTGTGCAGATGGCGATTCTAAAAGAGAGATCGCTGTCGCAGGGGAAACGCATGTTGGTTGTCACACCGTATCCTGCCCTTGAGGCAGTAATGAGAGCCAGTGTACCGAATTCTAAAGCTTTGCATCCACGTTGGATACAATGGGCCACATCCTTGATGTCTCCGGATGTCACGTTTATCTTTGATTCCTCATTGCAAGCTCAGGAGTACCTACAGTATGAATTTGTTCATCCTGCTCCTCTGTCCATGCGCCTGCTAGAGGATTACAATTGTATCATTTACACTGACGGTTTGGCGCAACTGGTGACGGAATCGAAGCATGCTTATTAAGCGGCCTGCGCAATAGTGGTGGGTTCCGTAGTGAATGGCGAATTCAAGTCCGATGTCGTGCGCACGCAGACATTAGGGGACTGTACTGCCCAGTTGGCAGAGCTACGTGCTCTAGTGCTTGCACTAGAGTTTGCTGATCCCCTGAGACTACTCTTATTGTAAGTGACTCTTACTACTGTGTACAGTCTTTCAACGACAATTTATTCTTTTGGACTCAGAATGAATATCGAGATCCCAAAGGTGGCACAATCAAACATAAAATGCTTTGGGTTCGAGTCGCAGAACTTAATGAACGTCTGCCTCTCGTGAATGTAATTCATACTCTTGGTCACCAGCGTGTAGGAGTACACGCTGTTGGTAACAGTTTAACCGAGGAAGCAGCGAAAACAGCAGTGGCGTCAAATCTAGTAGCAGCAGTTACAAGATCCAAAAGTAAGATTGATGATGAAATCTTGGCAGCTAGTGCTGCGACCAAGAAGGGGGATAATTACCCTAGAGGTTTCCCTTCTAAATACTCTTATCATTTAAGTCCTGATAAAGTTCCCAATGTGAGAATTAACGACGTTAGTGACAGATTGATTCCCAACGCGGATCGCAGGCTGTCCTTGATAACAGCCGCTCATGAAGGTATGGCCTCGGCTCATGCCGGCATCTCAGCGACTGTCACTATCTTGCAACAACGTTACTAGTGGCGCAGATTGTATAAACAGACTCGCGATTATGTCCTTACTTGTGACATTTGCCAGCAGATTAAGCCTTCGACTGCTGCGTGTCCACCTCAAACACAGTTGTACATATCTAATAAACCCCTTGAGTGTGTTTATTTAGATCATTGTGGTCCTTTCTCCTCTGATACTGCGTATAAGTTCATCTTAGTTGCAGTGGATTTGTGCACACGCTTTCTATGGGTTTGGCCACAAAGGAGTGCTGATGCTCGAACTGTCATCAGGGATTTGCATGTCTTTGTGGGAATTTTTGCAGGTGGTACTCTCCATTCGGACCAGAGTCCAGCGTTCGCCTCCAAGGCGTACAAAGAAGCCATGAGGTCTTTGGGGGTCCAAGTCAAATTTTCGTCTCCATACCGGCATGAGGGCAATTCTGTTGTGGAACAAATGAACCGTGACTTAAAGCAATCCTTGACAGCTAGGGTTTTAGGTACTGGCAGAAACTGGTTGGCCCACTGGTATAACGTACAACATGCACTCAATAATCTCCCTAGAAGGTCTCTGGGTGGGTGGACCCCATACGAAATGCTCTTTGGCATAAAAATGTTTCTCCCGGACCTTGATGGTCTAGACATGGCAGCGGCCGCACCCTTTGACGTAGATGATCATTCTGCTGTGTTACAGAACCTGCAAGAGGTTCGAGATAGTCTTGCAAAGGAACACTTGCCCTCCACAACTGATGCTGCACTTCAGATTCCGGTAGTTGGCTGGCTACCTCGAGTCGGTGACCTGGTCTGTGAGAAAGTGGAGAACAAGAAGGAGTTCGGCCCCTCTTATTGTGCACCTGTTCCAGTGCTTGGCGTGCAGGGTACAAGAACAGTCATTTTACCTCCACTTCCTGGTCGCAAGGATAACAGGTACATCTCTATTGACAATGTCAAACGACAACGAGTGGCCGATTCTTCTTAGTATGACTCCAGCAGTCTCTTGTCCAGCAATGCTGAGAAATTCTGTCAAATATGAACAGGCCTGACATTGCCATCAAGATGCATACAGTTACTAATCCTTTATTGACTACACCAGCTGGTAGTCCCCATGAAGATACTGAGTATACCTATCCCACAGATGTGTTGTTGCCCGGTGTGCAGACATGTGCTGTGGCCCAGTCACGTTTTTCATTTGAAACTAACTCTACAACATTGAGTGCCCCATTGAAAATTTCTATTTTTGCTGTTTGGATTAAAAGACATTTTTTAATTCCCCCTTGGACTTACATTTGGCTGGTGCTCATGTCTATCTTTTTGTTCATGTCGATTGGATTTGTGGTTGTCTTTTTTCGTCTAGTGAATGGACATTATCTTACCAAAAGATCTGCAATCATATTAATTTATGGAACTTTGTCACCCCACTCCTCATCACACATCATGAAGAGGGACCAGACTTTTGTCACTATTACTGCCTGTCCTGTGTTAGATGGGATTGTATGGGATACTGTAAAATGTCAAACTCATGGCCCTACAGAGGTGATTAATGGCCCCAATGTACTTCGTGTCTCTATGGGGGATGTTGTGAAACAAAACATACACTCTGATGATTGGGATGTCCAAGCCGTTGAGGCTCTTTTTTCTGATTTGAAATATTATGCTGCATTTGATGCTGAAGATTTGTACTTAGACTCAGCGAATTATGTAGAGTTGTTTTGTTACCAGCACTACATTTAGGAATGTTGTTAATTATACACAATGGGAACATTGCCCAGCTCCCATTGAAGGTAGTTCGAAAACTCAATTGAAAAAATTTACATATTTTACAGATTTTAGTCAATCCAATCCTGAAGCCTTTTATTTGAAAATATCTGCTAAATCAACTTCCAAAGTTAGACTTACGCACACTAAATTACTGTATTCAAAGTCCTTTATTGATGAATTAGCTATAGGGGGCTATGAGCTGTGGAAGGATACCATTGATCTTAAATCTGTTTGGGGTTCTTGAGACTGACAGGTGCAGGGCACCGAGGCTTTACATCGTGCATGCCTCATCCCAAACCACATATCGTTTTTGAATTCTACTATTATTCAAACCACTCGCCTTGGATTGGCTACTTCTAAAAAAAAGTGAATGCCGCTACCATTCCTGATCTGGGTGATTATCCTACCTGGGACAATCACACAGTATGTCCCTTGATGAATTGCAGTCACTAATTACTAATACCTCCTTCAATATTTAAAACTTAGATCCCCAAAGATGGTTATCATGGCAAAAAAGTTTGGATTCATGCCAAAATCGTTTTCTGGGTCTGGCCCCAGGCTATACACAGGTTAGGGTGGACCCCCGTTTTGAAACCTCCCATTCTGTTACTACCTATTCAGTTGGCAAATTATGTCAAAACTGGCATAAACATTCCACCTTAGCATCAGTTAAACTTAATTTGTCCCAATTGACTGACAATGTTGATTTGAATGATTTTGTTAAAGGTCCTGTAGGAGGCAGGTCCAAAAGATGGGTATATGCTATTTACAACGAACTTTGGAAATTATCTCAAATTGAAGCTGCTTCTAGATTGAGGGCTATTGATCAAGCTAATTTGGAAAAAGTGCTAGCAGTCATCGATAATAGCATTAACACCCTTTCTTCTAGAATTTACACATTAGATAATATTGTTTCATCTGTGTCTGTTTTATACCATGGTTAAAATCAATTGCGTTCTATAACGCAGTTTGCATGGACTTTACAAACATTGACGTCTGGGAAAGTTCCCTGGGACTACATGAATACCTCATCTTTATATTTACCATTTAATTTGACTGATAAACAACAGTTCATGTCCATGAAGGATGCTACATATTCACTATTGCATATTGAAAAGTTGGAACCTTTACCAAATTCTGTGGCCGAATCAAACTCGGCTGTATGGCTTATTTATGGGTTAACCACATTACCTTTTCCTTTGTTCAAGTTAAGTTCATGTATGAAACACTATGCCTTAGGCCGATATGAACCATTGGGTAGCGCTTTTCTCCATGAAGTTTGACCACTCCCATTCACATACAGGTGCATGAGAGAGGGTAAAGAGGTTTATTTAAATGGAGAGGAGTGCACTTCTACACCTGATCACTCATTAGTTTGTAAAAATATACAATTGCACAGTGTGTGTAACATTCAGGCTCTGAATTTAGCTTGAATTTTAAAGGGAAATCCTGTGCCAGCTATTACACCTACTTTTACATTACTAGCTAACAGTAGTTATTTGCTTTTAAATAATGAAGCGTGTTGCGGAATGCTAGCAGGGATTCCGTACATTGTAACTGTCTCCCAACAAGTAGTTTGTTGTCAAAATGTGCTTTTCCCGCCCCCGCATGGGAGACTTGACATACCATCTGGCCTTCCATACCAACCCTGAAAGCAGAGTTCAACAAGATGAGCAGAATAAGGGCTCTATTGTCCCAAAAAGAAGTCGCCCTAACTTCCTCTCGTGAAACATTTGTCCTTCACGTAGCTAACACCCGCACCGAGGTGCATGCGCTTTTGAATACTGATCTCCCACTTCATTTCGGCGCTCTGATTCACGTCTTGGCTGCCAGTGAGCTGTTGTTGATTTGTTTGCTCTGCAATGGCTGCACAATCTGTGTTGCAGAACGGCCTGCTGCGGCTACTCCAGCTTCGCAACCAGATGCTTGAATACTATGGAACGCTACCTCTGGCCACTTTAAGTGTAGCCTATGGATTGTCCTTCCGGTTCTCATACTTTACTTGCGTGCAACCTGTTTTCCATTGCCTGATTGTTCATTTGAATGGGCCCTGGATTTGTGCCGCTCCAACATGTTGTCTCCTGCCCCGGATTATGATCGACTAATGAGTCCCTTAGTGGCTCATGAGTTGGACTGTTCTAGTGTCGGGATTATGGCCTGCGCGTCTGCGCATGGAGTCCTAGGGAATTGGGATATATTTGCAGAGGCCCATGAGTTCCTGCCACAAAGTTGTCTTGAAGAACAAGCAAGTTGTTAGAGGCTCCGGCTATCGACGGACATGTATGTTCATTTACTTTATTAAATTGGATGGCTGAATCCTTTACTGACGATAACAATGACTTCTTCTTGGACGCTGTTGCAACATACTGTGCCAACACGCTGATAAGAGAGGGACAGAAAGAGAAAGGCAGCCAGAGGCTTTGGAGAAATGGGAGGGAGAAAGGAGAATGGCAAACCGGTAAGAGAGAAAGAAAAGAACAGGCAGTGAAAGGGAAAAGGAGACAAGAATGGGATGGGGAGAAGGGGAAAGTGGGTAAACGTGGAGCGGGACTGATATGAGGAAGAAGAAAAAGAAGAGAAGGAGACGGCGAGAGCAGCTGGGGAGAGGAAGAAAAAAGGACAAGAGATATATCAGAGAAGACAGTGAGTGTGGTATGACAATGCTTCAGAAGTAGCGTCTCTGCATATCGACATTGGGGGGTTCTATAAAGAGCCTTTTTCGCCATCTTGTCATTTCTAAACGCTTGCTCTATGTAACCGTGCTCACCTGAACAAACTAAGAAGGGTGGAAGGCTGGTTAGACCTTGCCAAGATTTTTAATCTAGCCATGATGCAGGTCTGAGCAGATGGCAGCTGCAAGTGTGTTAATGACAGATCCATTTGCCGGGAGTATTCTCTTCACTAACACTTGCTTCCCTTCTCTTTTTGAAACTCAGGGGCAGCAACATTGTTGTGGTGTAACCAGGGCTTTAAGTGGAAGCTTTTTCAATATTATATGAAAGCCATAGTTGCTGCTTATTTATCTCATGCAACTGACAAATCCAATAGTCCGACTTATTGTAGGTATGATGTTACTTGTTGTATCATATATCTGGATGCAATGACAGAAACAGGAAAATACAAGTTGGGGGGCACACTATGCCAAGCACAGAAAAGTTTAAAAAGTCACACAATCACCCCGCAGCCCAGCTCTATTAAGAAGAGAAATACAGCAAGTCTACAAACACGGTGTAGGGCATGACATCATGCCTGGTGAGCCTTGTAGGTAGGGTGACCAGGAGTCCTGGACTTGTCTGGACTGTCCTGGTTTTTCAACAGTTATCCCGGACGATTTCAGGAAAAGTGGCTCATGTCCCAGTTTTTTGAGAGGGTGAACTAAAAACAGTGAGAGGCATGTTTTTTAGGTGTTCCAAAGCAGGGCTAGTAAGCAGCTGTTATAAGTAAGCAGTTTAATTAAGAGGCATGATGCTGGTTTTAAAATTACATTTTATTTATTTTCTTAGTGCCTGTTCTGTGTGTCTATGAGGATAAGGACTGTCATTATTTGCCACTTTATTGATGTAAATTTGTGGTCCTTCCTCTATTTTTGCTAAATGTCCCGGTTTTTGGGTCGCACGCTCTAGTCACCCTACTTGTAGGGGATTGGAAAATCCTTTAAAGAGAGTCAATTTCCCTTCTCTTTTTGAAACTAAGGAGCAGCAGCATTGTCGTGGTGTCACCAGGGCTTTAAGTTGAAGCCTTTTCAATATTACATACAAGCCATAGTTGCTGCTTATTTATCTTATGTAACTAACAACCATTGACAAAGCCAATAGTCTTGACTTGTAGGTATGATGTTACTTGTTGTATCATATATCTGGATGCAATGACAGAAACAGCGAAATACAAGTCGGGCGGTACACTATGCTAAGTACAGATTTTTAGCTTATGTCTTAAGCCAGGGCCTTAATTACACCGCCATACCCCTTTGCGAGACCCCCTAGTTTTTTCATCCCACTTAAAGCCCTGGGTGTGATTTATTTATGTTTTTTATATAGCGCCTGAATCACCCCCAAAGGGGTATCTCTGTGCTTCGTACTGTGCTGCTGGGCAGGCTGACGAGCATTATCACATTCTATCCTGTACAGTCATTTTTTATCTATCTGCAACCGCATGTCAATATACTATGCCGATATTATGTGTTAACATGCAACATGAAATACTAAATCACAATAAACACATTTTTAACCAAATAAATGTATATATTCCTTGTAAAATATGTGTGAATATTTAAAATTTAAAGCATGCAGAATACACATATGGTACCAATGATTCATTAAATATTAATCACATATACTTTGCTTTTTTAGACAACTTCATTACTTTCAGTGCACCCTCAGCCAAGATGTTACTTATTGTATCATATAGCTGGATGCAATGACAGAAACAAGAAAATACAAGTAGGGTGGCACACTATGCGATGCACAGAAAAGTGTTAATCACCCCACAGCTGCGCTCGATTAAGAGAAATTCAGCACGTCTACCAACACGACGTGTGCTTTTCACGCCGTGTTTGTAGAGTTGCTGCATTTCTTTTCGTAACAGAGCTGGGCTGCGGGGTGATTGCGGGCCTTTGTTAAAGATTTCAGGTTAATCACAGCGCCCCGTCTGGAGCTGCAATTAACCTGAAAACTTTAACAAAGTCAGACAATCACCCCATAGCCCAGCTCTGTTAAGAAGAGAAATTGAGCAAGTCTACAAACACGACGTGTGCTTTTCACACCGTGTTTGTAGACTTGCTGAATTTCTTTTCATAAAAGAGCGCAGCTGCAGGGTGATGGGCAGATTGTGTGCTTTTGTTAAAGTATTCATGTTAATTGCAGCTCGTGACGGCGCTGCAATTAACATACATACTTAAACAAAAGCACACAGTATGCACCGCAGCCGGGCTCTACATGGAAGAAACACCCGGTTTTCGCGCCGCTCGCTTTTTAAAAGCAGCGGCGCGAATGTTCTTCTTTGATGTACTGTGTGTGTGCGCACTCCACACACAGTACTGCACGCTTCTGGTAACGGAGGCTGCTATCGTGGCCGGATTCAATAAGCGGAGAAGAGTGGTCAGGATCCTGATTGCGGAAGAGAAGCTACAGTGCAGAGTCACACTGGCCTTAATCATCTGTGGCCGATCAGTCCACACGTTAGCGGCCGCCTCTGCTGCAATCTGACGCTGCAGAGAGGAGATCTGGGCTGCGGGGGTGAATGTGCAGGGACCGGGCCGCACTGGAAAGAACAGTCAGTGCCTCCCCCAGGGCCGTCCTCGCAGCCGGCTGTGGCTCAGGGCCGCCCTGCCACCAGCCGAGGACGCGGAGTGTCCCTGAGAACAATGTTGTGGGCTCTCAGCAATACAGATCCGGAGTGGAACAGTCGGGCCTAGGTTGCGGGGGAGAGAAGAAGCCGCCAGGGCACGGCCACACTCAAAGCGGGCTGATGTGGCAGATTAGAGTGGCCAGACTAGGCCAGTGCTGCAACCACCCCAGGGCGACGTGAACCAGGTCGGATGGGGATCGCCTCGGAGGCAAGAACAACACAGCTGGCACCGTAGGGCTTCGGGCTGCCCCACCGGCAGGCTGGAGATTGCAGAGGAAGGAGGGCACGGGGTCAGGCTGTAGCGGGCCAAGCCGAGCCGGACCCAGCAGTCAGTGTCTCAGGCCCCAGACTGTTGTCACGATAGGGGACCCAGCAGATTCGGGCAGCCAACAGTCGGTCCAGGGGACCCCGCTCAGAGCCGGCCAGGCCACGGTCCCCAAAGTACGTGACCGGGCAGGGCGAGCGGGGGGGAGGACTCACCGTCCAACGCTGGCAGCCGGACTCCAGGCAGGTCCCAGGCGATGCAGATCATCAGCGGTAGGCACGGACTCGTCGGCCAATGACGCTGGTCACGGGCAGAGTTGAGGCTGCAAATGGCACCGGATCCAGGACTCCCCGTTGGCACCAGGAGACGTCGATCATCCGGATGCAGCCAGGCAGGCAGGCAGAGGATCCGAGGATCCAACAAATGGCGCCGGAACCTAGGGCTCATCGTTGGTCCAGGGGATGTCGACCTTCCAGCAGCAGGCCGGCAACGGAGCAGGAGACCAGCCGAGCAGCACCAGATCTGAATAGTGCATGCACCGTCCGGGGCAGCAGCGGCAGTTGATCCAACGGGAAAGTCGGAGGTCAGAATTATGCTTCAGAAGTATGCTTCAGTGAGGGTGAGCAGTCGGGTCCTAGGGCAGGAGGGTGGAGGGCTGATGGCGAGGTTTTAACGAGGATAACTACTGATGAGGTAATCCCCAAACCGGGAGCTCTCCGGGAGGCTCCTACTCGACGTCCATCTTGTCTATGTGATTCATCCATTTTTAGGTCTCGCCTGGCTATCGCGTAAGCGATCGCCCAGCGAGACTTATGTAGGGGCTTCAGAAAATGCTCCCAAAGGCTTCCCAGGCGGATCGGGTGGCGGTTACGTGCTCAACCACACGCATTCCATTTGCCACCAACTACTTCCTGCACGTGCGCCGCCTCACGCATTCAGAGAGATTTAGTAAGGGGCACAAGACCTTAGGAATGCAGTTTATGGCCAGTGCATGTGAGGCATTCAAGCGCGAAGCTGGCATCTGACATCGGACTTGAAAGCAGCAGACTGCTTTCGCTAGCGCGCACTCGGCCTCACTTCCTGCATCCCCTCTTACAACAATTAACTTTCATTATAACTCACACCCCATATGCTCGTTCTCTCCCACCCTTCCTTTGATGTCCGCTTTTCTTGTTGTTTACAAACCACGCCACACACTGCTGCATGCCTCACACTGCTGCACGCCACACACTGCTGCATGCCATACACTGCTACACGCCGCACACTGCTGCACGCCGCACACTACCGCACGCCACACACTGCTGCGCACACTGCTGCGCACACTGCTGCATTACACACTGCTGCACGCCGCACACTGCTGCACGCCGCACACTGCTGCACGCTGCTGCACGCCTCACACTGCTACACGAAACACTGCTGCACGCCTCACACTGCTGCACGCCTCACAATGCTGCACGCCACACAATGCTGCACGCCACACACTGCTGCACGCCACACACTGCTGCATGCCACACACTGCTGCATGCCTCACACTGCTGCACGCCTCACACTGCTGCATGCCTCACACTGCTGCATGCCGCACACTGCTGCATGCCTCACACTGCTGCTTGCCGCACACTGCTGCACGCCGCACACTGCTACACGCCACACACTGCTTCACGCCACACACTGCTGCATGCCGCTGCATGCCACACTGCTGCATGCCACACACTGCTGCATGCCACACACTGCTGAACGCAGCACACTGCTGCACGCCGCACACCGCTGCATGCCGCACACTGCTGCACGTGGCACACTGCTGCACACCGCACACTGCTGCCCGAAAACCTGCTGCACGCCACACACTGCTGCACGCCACACACTGCTGCACGCCACACACTGCTGCACACCGCACAATGCTGCACGAAACACTGCTGCACGCCACACACTGCTGCACGCCACACACAGCTGCACGCTGCACACTGCTGCATGCCACACACTGCTGCACACTGCTGCATTACTCACTGATGCATGCTGCACGATACTGCTGCACACAGCACACTGCTGCACACCGCACACTGCTGCACGCCGCACACTGCTGCACGCCGCTCACTGCTGCATGCTGCACGCCGCTGCATGCCGCACACTGCTGCATGCCTCACACTGCTACACGAAACACTGCTGCACGCCACACACTGCTGCACGCCGCACACTGCTGCACACCACACACTGCTGCACGCCACACACTGCTGCATGGCGCACACTGCTGCACGCCACACACTGCTGCACACCTCACACTGCTGCACGCCTCACACTGCTGCACGCCACATACTGCTGCACGCCGCACACTGCTGCACGCCGCACACTGCTGTACGCCACACACTGCTTTTATACGAGTTTATGCTACTGACATTGTAAATGACAATGCCTTTTATTTGTTTTAAAACCAAAACATAAATAAAAGGCATTGTAATCTTACAATGCCAATAGCTCAAACTCTTATAAATGCGAGACCTATTGCATTGCAAATGCTTGTTGTAAATACCATGTTGATGAACAATACATTTTCAAAAAAAGCTACTATGAATAAATATTGATATGATCATGATAATTGAGGTGTGTGATCATGGTGTATGAATGAACTCATGAACTGATATCAATACTGGCATTTGAGGTGTTGTTAGCTGGAGAGTCTGCAGCACTTATTGTGTCACCCACTTAAGTAGACGCTCAAAACACATCCCAGGCCTGCCATTGCAGCCTGAATGCAATTTTAATCTGACAGTTCGGCTTGGCAATATAACCCCCATGCCAAGCCTTAAACTCCCTTTTTATTGCACATCACCCCTAAGGAAGGCCCTAGGTAGCCCATAGGGCAGGGCACATTGTAATTGAAAGGTTGGACATGTACCTTTAAATGTGATGGTAGTGAAAAACTCTTAAATTCATTTTTCACTATTGTGAGGACTACCACTCCCATAGAATAACATTGGGTTGACTTATTTCATTTAATACATGCTAACTGTTGAGTAGGAACAGGTAAACATTTCATGTTTGGTGTTTCATAAATTGTAGTTAAAATCCTATTTAATGGTAAATTCAGAATTTAAGTTGCGATTTTGAAAATGCCGCTTTTAGAAAGTTATGAAAAAACAAACTGTTGTTTATTTCAACAGACTAAGACCAAACTCTAGAATGTCTTCGTCTACATAATTTAATATGTCAATTCTTTAGACAAATTTCAAAAATAATAATTTTATCGAATTTGCAGACAACAGATTTGGACAACACTTCTTGATTTCATAAACATGAAGACAACCTAACACAGAAATCTAAAGCAACTTTAAAAGCAAAAATTACAAATTATTGCAAATATTCACCAGTCAAGATCAACATAGTAACCCTCACTTCATTTCATAATGATGTCGGTAAAGTGTATAGGTGTTACTGACCAGCGGGGACAAATATTTTGGGCAACAAATGGTTTACACATTTTAAAACAATAAGCTCCTTCAAACTAACGGCTGCACGAACTCCATACAAAGTAAATGAAAGCGACTGCAATAATGCCTTCGTGCGAATTTCAAACACAATAAGACTTTTGGCAAGAACACTAATAATAATCAGCACACGCGTTTGTCGTTTCAGAAATCTGATTCGCGTCTCTGATTCAGAACGCTTGTAAGTAAGTTCGATATTTAATTCCTAACTATAGGGCGAAATAGTCTTGATATAGATACGAACAATTCCGTTTTCTCTTTGCTTTGAAACTTACAGAACTCTTCTCTACAAGAATGCATCTAATGAGAAGATCCCCATAAAACGGCCCTCTGTTTTTTCACTGAAAGTAAGTTAATTGGCTTCTGTATGCTGCTACTAACAACCTTCAGTACAAATTATTTGTTATTGACTCCGTGTACTCGTTCATGTTTCAGGCCGGAAGGTCAGCCACACGAGTGACACAGTTCTAATACTCATGCGGAGACACTCAAAAATATACAGTTAACAGGTATTGACCCATTCTCTAAACGTATATTCTAAATGGCGCAGTCAAATAAAAAGGGCAGAATTAAGATAAAAAATCCTTTTTGGTTTTTGAATTTTAGAGTTCTTACAGTCTTAGCCCATGAAGAGAGTTCCCAGAAATTGAAGTGGGATTTGAAATGCATCGGTACGCTTTACCATTGAGGAAAAGAGCTTCTAAAAAAATAGGATTAGCAACGAAGGGGATTATTGTTTCAAAATGTATAAACCCTTTGTTACCTAAAATATTTGCCCCCGCTGGTCAGTAACCCCTATGCGCATTACCGACATCATTATGAAATTAAGTGTGGGTTACTATGTTGATCTTGACTCATGAATATTTGTAATTATTTGTAATTTTTGATTTTGAAGTTGCTTTAGATTTCTGTGTTAGTTTGTCTTCATGTTTATGAAATCAAGAAGCGTTGTTGAAATCTGTTGTTTGCAAATTCACTAAAATGATTATTTTTTCAATTTGTCTAAAGAATTGACATATTAAATTATGTAGAACAAGACATTCTAGAGTTTTGTCTTTGTCTGTTGAAATATATAACAGCACTATAAACGGTCAGCTAGATTCTTTGTGTTTTCAGTATTTACCGGCCCATTCTAGCTGGGTTTAATAGGACCTCTTTATAGCCAAAACTTTTAGAAAGTTGGCATTTTCCTGCCCTAACTATTTTCTTCCTGGAGCCTGTCCTAGATCATATGTCTGTGTGTAGTTGGACTTTGTTTATTTCTCCCAGACTGTCACACAATAGAGTGATTAGGTGTGGCTGGCAGGATGTGGTGGGTTTAAGTTGTGCAGCAGCCCTACTTGCAGCTGAGTAGGCTGTGCTCTGCCTTCACACAAAGGGCTTGTCACCCTTGCATTGTTCTTGTAGCCAGCTTGCAGCCAGGACAGAGGAAGCACGAAACTTCATGACTTTCAAGGGGAATTCTCTAAAAAAGTATCCTACTTTAAAGAAGGCACCAGGTATAATAATAGGACCTACACTTCAGTTCAGTTTCTGGACCTGCAGAAGGACTCTAAGAGGACTTCCTGCTGCTGTGGCCTACTGTGTACTCCACAATTCTGCTTTGCTGCACCTGGAAGGACTGCTTTGCTGCGTGGAGTGTGCCTTAATCCAATGATACCCAGTTACTCTTTGCCTTTAAGAAAGATAATGCCAATCAATCAAGATGCCATCACGCCCTCTTTATCTCCAGTCTTCCAGTGGTTGGGTTTTAATCAACTCAAGTGCAACACTGATAAGACTGAGATTCTCATGTTCGGACAAAATTTTACCCTCAACCAACAAACTCACTGGCCAGATGAGACTCCTTCTCCTAACGCCCAAACTGAAGTAGTCAAAATTGTGACTGTCAAGATTGATAAAGTACTAACTTTACAAACCCAAATAAACTCAGTAGTCAACACACGTCAGGACTGTTGCGCACTGCAAAAAAGATCTGTGAATCCTCTCCTTGCCTGCTGGGATCACTGTTCTTCTGCCGGTGTCCCAACTGGACTATGCCAATTCCCATTTTGCAGAACGCAGCTGCGCACTTGGCTTTACACTTACCCAAGCAAGCCTCTATTACTTCTCATCTGAATAATCTGCATTGGCTTCCTCTAAGAAATAGGATCTTGTTTAAGACCTTGACCCTTTGCACAGGGCTCTGCAACAATCTGCCCCGGATTATCTTTCCTCCAGAATCCAATACTAATCTCCCTCCAGATCATTGCGCTCTTCACTTGACCATTTGGCCAAAGTTCTGGGGGAAAACTGAGCCAGATCAAGAGGCAGATATTTTTTCCCTTTTGGGCCATCATGCTTAGAAGAGGCAGCATGTTGAACTACGCCAAGTGGACAACGAACAATCATTTAGAAAGCAACTTAAGACTTGGCTCTTAACTCTCAAATGAGTTTTTACCATTTTGCACTGGGACACTCCTCGGAGTAGCTGGGCAGTTTAGAAATCCCAATATTCATTCATTCATTCTTCATTCATTCATTCATTCATTTTTTTAACTTAAACTTTAAAAATTCACACTCCAGTTCTACTGACTTTTTTTGTTGTTTTGGTGTCAAATCATTTATAAACTTAACTTTATTGTTCTAAATTGGTGTGGGAATTTTCATGTGTTGTGTTCTGACTTTATTACTGTTTTGTGCTGCATAAATATTTTATACATTGCTTCTAAGTTAAACCTGACTGCTACCCGAGGGTTAATCACAGGTTGATTTAGTGACTTTTCTGGTTCGTGGATTGTGGCTGTTGCTTGAATTGGGGCACAACCCATTCAACCAGCAACCCAATTTGTCTCAGCAGCTGATCGCACTCACATGCTCCATTTGCAGTTCATTTGCTGGATAATGGATTTCCAGCAAAAGCATGATGCAGACTTGCAAGGATTTAGATGTGAAACCCCATCCATGTCATGTGCATGCAGACTCAAAGTATTAGGTCTAATAGTTCAGAGCATTCAAGCAATATTAGTTCATTTCATGTAGATGGATGCCATTATCAAACTGTGGTGCTGAGTTTGAGAGTACTCCAGAATGAATCTTAAGTCGGAGTTTATGACTATATCAGGCTGCTACATTCAGTAGCCACAGTGTCAATTACAGACAAGTCTGTTCCACCGCATGTGCAGGCACACTCGGTACCAGACTCTTGAGTTTGCAGATTTCCTCTGGAATGAATTGTCACAATCAGCATTCAGAGCATACGTGCACAAGATGTGTAAGTGGAGGTTTTTTTAGCCTTAGGCCGCTCCAGATGATATGTAAGTGGTGTCAACTCCTGAACATGGCAACTCCAGTTGATTTGTGAGACGAATCACTTATAAATAGAGGTCATTCAACATCATGTTCAATGAGTCTAGTAGTCCTATCAAAAAGATGTTCTAAATCTAACATTTCTCTATACAAGAATGTTTGTCTGAGCAGTGTGAGCATGCTAGCACATAAAATGTAAGGGACATCATCAACATGCATGCACAGTCTCAGCCTACTAAAACTTGTGATTTACTCTTTACTGACCTACTGAACTTCGTGCTCTGAATAGACATGCTCATGACATAGAACTGAAATATCTAGAGAATGAAGTGCACAGTAATATAACTTATTTTCAATGTGAAGCTGACTTTCTTCTAACACTATGGTGCCGATTCCGATCCTGGAAAAATATTCCCCGTACGATTCGTATCTGGATTTTTTTCCGTACGAATCGTACAAGTGCCTTACAAACTGGCAAGTACGATTCGTATGGTAAAAAATCCATACGAATCGCATCGGGAACATTCCCCGACACGTCCTCGGGTCGGAAATAGTGTCCGACACGTCCCCGGACATTTGTACCTACGAATCGGTAAACTGAAGTCGGAGCGCGCAAGTACGATCCGTCCCGTCCGTCCGAATGCACAACCGTATGGAAAAAACACCCAATGGAGCGAACTCCCATAGGAACCATGGAGACGTCCAAACATGTGCCCGCATACGCGCCGAACACCCCCCAGCCCACCCCCCAAAGTACGCGCCGTACCCCCAGCCCCCCATGTACGTGCCGTACCCCCAGCCCCCCGTATGTACGCACTGTACCCCCAGCCCCTCGTATGTATGGGCCGTACCCCCAGCCCCCCGTATGTACACGCCGTGCCCCCACCCCGTAGGTACGGAGCGTACTCCCACCCCGTATGTATGGTGCGGACACCCAGCGACGCGCTGGGTGTACGCCCGCACCTATGAGCTGGTGGTACACACCGTCCATAGGGGGGGTGGGGGTACGCACCGTCCATACGGGGGGCTGGAGGTACGGCACGTACATACGGGGGGCTGGGGGCACGGCGCGTACATACGGGGCTGGGGGTACGGCGGGTACATACGAGGGGCTGGGGGTACGGCGCGTACATACGGGGGGCTGGGGGCACGGCGCGTACATACGGGGGGCTGGGGGTACGGCGCGTACATACGGGGGGGCTGGGGGCACGGCGCATACATACGGGGGCTGGGGGCACGGCGTGTACATATGGGGGCTGGGGGTACGGTGTGTACATACGGGGGGCTGGGTGCACGCCGCGTACATACTGGGGGGCTGGGGGTACGGCGCGTACATACGGGGGGGCTTGGGGTACGGCGCGTACATACCGGGGCTGGGGGTATGTACTGGGGGATGGTGTGTACACGGCGGGGCTGGGGGTACGGCACGTACATACGGGGGGCTGGGGGTACGCACCATCCATACGTGGGTGGCGGTACACACCGTACCCCCAGCACCCCGTATGTACGCGCCTTACCCTTGGTTACCGTATGTACGCGCCGTACCCCCAGGCCCCTACACCCTGCCCGTGCCTGTACGCACACTACCCCAGGCCCCCACACCAGCACCCACACCCAGCATAGCGCATGTACGAGTCGTACCACGCCATAGCAAATGTGAGCACTGTACAACAACATGGCCGTCGTACGCACCTTACAGACGCTAAAAACACACGTACTGAACCAGGACACTACAAAACAACACAAGGAGAGTCAATTCGAATCGCACAACACCACTAAACACGTACAACAAGCCCAAAAACACCCAAAACACTGACCTGCAACAGCCAAACAGGTAAACAGAGGCCCAAATCACCACCACTGCTTATAACACAGCCACCCAAATTTCAAACACAGCCACACCCACAAATGGACCAATAAAAAGGGCCCACACACACAAACCATGAGCCTTTGCAACAGATCCACTGCTGCCAGATACCACAGACAACCCACAGCACCATACTCGAACCTTTACTACACCTTACACTTGCACACCTCACACAACCACCTTCACAAACACCCCCCATCACATTAACACACACACCTTCACAACCACACCCACACACCCACAACCATCCACACCCACACCCCACACCATGCCCACAGACAAGAATCCAAAGTAAACAAGGAACGAGCTGGAGATCCTTGTCAACAAAATCATCAGAGTCGAGCCACAGCTCTTTGGAACATTGGTCAGACAGACCAGCATCTCAGAAAAATCAGCCATGTGGCAGAGGATCGTCGAGAGGGTCAATGCTGTTGCGCTCTTCAGAAGGACCAGGCATGAATGCCAAGCCAGGTGGTACGATCTGCGGAGGACGGTCCGCCGCAAAATGACGGATGAATACAACCAGGGCAACATCACTGGATGTGGCCCGCCCCGCAGACCGGTACACTACCATCCCTGGGAGGAGAAGGTGATGCGCACGCTGCCGCCGGTGAGAGTACACGGAGTAGAAGGAGTCGCCGAGCCTGGTGAGTACACAAACAACTCACCTAACATGGGGGGAACCGCATCAACAACCCAACTCCCAATAATGCACACAACTACCCCAAAGCCATCACCGGACACAACTACACTCCATAAACACGCACATGCCACTAGCAGCTCCATGCACCAAGCAAGGCCATGCCAAGTCACAGGCCACACAAAACATCAACACAAAACAGGATGTCCGTGATGCCGGGAGGGGGGCCCTCCATAAAAACATTGTGCAACTCAGAAGCAGACACCAATGCCCTCAGCCCATCTGGCCTAGGGCAGAGATATACAAACAGTGTGTCCCGACACTGTACTGTGTCGCCTGCAAATGGTGGTCGCGTCGCAGGATGACATGGGTATGAAGGCCCAATTTGCACATAACAGCAGCTAATGAAGAGGCATCACTGTGAAAGAGTGTCAGCACACACCGCCGCAGCAGCGCAGACTCAGAGACACTCAGCCCAATAGGGGCCGGGAGATCCTGAACAAAGCCACATGAACAAGCCAATGGCCTTTGAACGACCTGCAAAGTGTGTGTGCCCAGGAAGCTGGGCTGAGGTGACAGAGGGTGACAGACAGACAGAGGGAGAAGGAGAGAGAGGGAGGGAGACAGAGGGAGGAGGGTGACAGAGGGAGGGAGAGAGGGAGACAGAGGGAGACTAAATAACCCTTGGGTGGTGTGGCAATGGCCGCTCGTCAGCAGGTGCACAGTGTGCATGTTGACAAGGACTGGCAGTGCGTGAAACACCCCTATTGCGTTTGGAAACCACTGGGCCATGTGACAAACTGTGCACGAGTAGATCTTTGCTGCAGGCACAAACCTAACCTTACACCCAGTATACCCACCCACTGTGTTTGGTAGCACCCAGTCACAAATGCTAAAGTTACCTACCTGCATTCTACAATAGACATGAAAATGCACCATTTGTCCACGTACAGTGCAACACGTAAGCCGGTTCTGCATTGCTCGCTACGCACGCTCGCTACACAGCATACTGCGTTCAAAATTGATGCAACAACAAAGACTGTGTCACACATAGGAAAAGTCATGAAAGCTGTGGTCAAGGGATATACCCATGCACAATGCACAATGCACAGGGACCTGCAAAGTACAGACAAGGTCGATGACACTTGGCCCTGCTGTAGACAGCACAAGGCAATCCTGTGACCACTGTACACTCAAACACCAACTCCACATGCCAGCCTACCTACCACTGGAACTCACATTCACTGTCATGCCAGCATGCACCATGATGGGATAGACACAGCACCTGGTAGACCCAATGACTAATCACACCACACCCAACAGCATGCCCGGTCACACCCCCCTCCCTTACACAAGCACACACCCCCAGGGCAGGCAACGCAAATTGGCACTCCCACAATGGAAATGTCACACAACAAGACCAATCCATAGCCAAATAAGCATCCCGACATCCATTAGACAGGCCAAATAACCAGGAGTACATATCAATCAGTCCCCCGCAACATAACCATCCACAAGTGCACTGTGATAGGAATGCTAGACATATCCAACTACCCTGAGGAACTGTGCCAACTTGAATATGTATGAAACATGGATGTGGCATGAAACACCATTAACATTGTCTCTCTCTCACACACAGGGCAACATCGTCGATCTCCCTCCAACACTGGGGGGGAAGAATCACAGGACCAGGCTCGGCGTGACCACGACCCCACCGGCAGCGACGACTCTCACCACTCCATGGATGACCCCGACCAACCTGGCCCCTCTGGTGCCCAACCACCTGCAGCACCTGCGTCAGGTACAACTGTGCCAACCACCACCCCCATTCCTGCCACATCCCAGGATACACACAGGAGCCCTGCCCGCACACAACGCAGCCAGTCTGACCAGGAGGGACAAGGTACTCCGGGCACCCAGGAGGAGGCAGGCGACCCCGCAAATGCCATCCCTCAGGGGTCCCGGAGACCCGATGTGCCCACAACGGCAGGCCAGGCTCAAGTGGGCAGGGGTGGTGGGAGTGGAGGACGGCGGAGGCGCGAACCTGACCAGACAGCTGAGGAACCGGTCATGTCACACGTCCGCAACATCCTGGAGACATACCGGCGTGACACCAGGGGAATCAGCCAGGCCGTGGAGGCCCTCAATGAGATCAGGAACGTGCAGTCCCAGCAATATGCCAGTCAACACCAACACCAAGGACGGATAGAGGCACGACCGGCTGAGCTTGTGGCGGTGCAAACGGACATGACCTGTGTAGTCGGATGGCCGAAAACATGGGCAACCCTCCCTGTGCCACCAGGCGTAGATCACCACCAGCCACAGGGAGGGATCAGGAGGAGGAGGAATTGTCCGACGGGGCATCACATGCATCGTCACGGCCTGCTTCTGAGGGTCCCCGGAGGAAGGTGGGTCGTCCACGCAAAAGACCGTGAGAGTCAGCGGACCATCACCAACTCCCAGGTCACCTGGCCTGGCACCTGGACCTCTGGCGCAACAGCTGCACCTCATACAATGACATTCTCTGCCACATGGACTTGCTGGTCACTATCTGACCAATGTTGACAAAGACTGCGGCATGGACTCTGATGACTTCCAATGGCAAGGATCCCAACTCCCCCTGTGAACTTTGGATTACAGACACCCGGCGAGCACCACTTTTCAACCCCCCCAACACGTACCCCACCACTAATAAAATACATAGAAATCACGAGATGATGCCGTCAATTTTGCATTATTCCATAACATGTGTGTGGTGGGAAGTCAAACCATGCCTGAGTCTTGAAGTAACTCCAACCATGCATACCCTGGGCACCGAGTCTGGCACAGGACACACATGGGTCACAATGTATCATCCAATACAGACATGGAGCACCATACTCACCAGTGATGGGCCCAACCAGCTGAGGGGGTGCCTGCACAACTGTGCCGACAGACCTATTTCGAAGAGCAACAGTCATGCGCAGAGGTCTGGGATCATGTGGAGTGTCCTGGCGTGGAGTCCCAGGTATGTGTAGCCAGGTGGGAGAACTATGTCCTGCATGCAGGAGTCAGGAGGATGTGGAGAATGGTGGCCAGGCCAAGGTTGGATGCATGGAGATGGCACAATGTTGTCTTGGATGACAGTGCCACAAGGTTGTGTTGTGGTCGTGGACGTGGGCTGCATCCTGAGTGTGGGCGTGGATTGTGAAGGTCATCCTGCAGCTGACAGTGATCCAATGCACCTATCTCTGTTGGACGGTGATGTGGCTGGCTCGCCCGATGTTGAAGCAGAGCAGTGCAGATGCGCCCTGTATGTGGACAAGTCTCATGGGAGATGTAAAGTACTTATCCGTAGAGTGCAGGGTAGGATTAGACACGGATGTTGTAGTTGACCAGGGGGATGGTCTGGCTTGCCTTGAGGTGGATCGAAATGTGGATATCATGCATTATGCCGAGTGTGCTGAAGCCTGAGGTACAGATGCTGGTGATCAGCATAGCACATGTGAGCAAGCAATCCATGATGCACATGATGCACACCAGGTAGTGTGCGTGGACACTGTGTGCCTGTGCAGGGCCCTTGCGGGTGCGTCACAAGCAGTTGATCCAGCAGTAAGGGGACAATCCGCAGATGAACACCTCAGTCGTGTACAAGTCCAGCATCAGGTGGCCGATGTTCAGCCATCTGCCAATGGATACCATGCATTAGTCAAAATGACAACAGGCAAGGACTGCGTCTTTGGGGAGGGTGAGGAGCACCTGGCTGTCAATGGGACAGCAGATGATAATGAGATGCAGTGCGCATGTCATGGTGTCGAGGGGGATCCTGGACACATTGTAGACTGACACGCTGAGACATGATACCTGTGCCATGTGTCCCACAACGACACCATACTACATGCAGAGGCCTGGAGGACCACTCCCATGGCCTTGTAGGGGTACAGAGCCGGTGGGGAGTAGGAGGGACATGACCTGGTTGGTGTGACAGGGCCTGGAAGGCGTGCCAGCGCTGTGTAGGCATTTGGAGTTGCACACTCATCATGCAAAGGTGTCTTGTGGGTGACGAGTGCATGCCTGAGTGCATGCAACTGATGTATTGGATGGACATAGCTTGGTGGGTGGCCTCAACATCATGGTGTGGCATGATCTGTCACATGCAAGGACATAAGGCACGTGCAATGTGCATGTAGCATGTGCAGATGGTCCAGCCATTGCCACCGCAACTGTGTCACACACAAGCAGATTACACCAAAATAAATGGGTGGAGGGAGGAAGGAGGGTGTGACTTGGAGGCGTGTATGTGAGGGCAAATATAGAAACTCTGTGTGCCCTTGCCGCAGGGCCTGCAGCAGCAAGCGCCATGTCCCGAAAACCATGCCACAAGTTGCACGCAAAGACAGGCATGTCAGAAAGGAGTACTGCAAAAGGTGTATGATAAGGAAGGAGTGTCTGGGTCAACATGGCACACACACAGACAATGGATGCACATGCAGCAAAGTGGACGTTGTGGGGACTGAGATGCCTAAATACCCACACACCCATGTACATCATGCACAATACATATCATAATCCCTGACAAACAGCTTGCATCTTGCTACTCTACACATAGACTCATATGCACAATCTGTGATAACTATGCCAGACATGCCGCATGCACAGTGGCAAGAGACCAGCATTGACAGAGAGGAGGCACCTTGGAGGCTGAGGGACACCTTTATTAGTCATGTGTGCTGGAAGGCAAATGCATCCATATTAACAGATGCACAGGTCATGTGGATGAACATGTGGGACCTACAGTGCCACCCCCCTTCGCACCACAGACGCAGGAAATCCATAGAACTGGCACACAAGTGACGGGTTTGAGGCAAACACCCCGTGCTGCTCACAGAGAGGCTGCTATTCACCATTGAGCCACAAATGGGGATGTCTCACACTAGGTCAACCCGGTGCATCCCGTATGTTTCCGAGGGCAGTGTAACACACAATAATGCCTTCATCACAATCCACAATCACATTACAGATGACTGTCACCAAGTGTGACTATCAATTCAGGTGAATCCAGCTCCATGTCATGTGCCCCATGGTGATTCTACATGTATGCAAAGTAACCAAACATGAACAGGAGCAGTGCACACACATTCCAAACAAATACCACACCCAAAAAGCCGTGCTGCATTCCTTACCCTAAGGAGATTTTTCGACATGTCCGTGCATGTTGCGCTGATTCAGCACACGTTGCTGTATTCATGAGGATTAGCAGGAGCACAACAATGCCACCAGCAGGCAGCATGCGCAACTACCTGGGGATGAGAGACACACAAGAAGTGAGCTAAAAGAGGCACATCGGCATGCATGGGCATGTAGTCGACACGTATGAGGTTGTCAATGTGCTAGGTGAAAATAGTGTCTCAGGAAAGACATTCTATAATTACACCATCACTCGAGTGACACATCCAAACACACCTCTGACTCTCTTGCCATACATGCA